>NW_023416313.1:181974876-183212734 GCF_014108235.1 Myotis myotis | reverse complement strand
TTTGCAAACAAATAAATTGCTTAGGTTTTTAAAAGAAGTTTTTTACATTTATTTATATAACCAATGTTTCATTAGGTTGTTTTTGTTGGTTTCTATCATTCATTTTAACTTGGCATTAACATTACAAAAATACGGAGAAACCTTCATGCTCAGAGGGAGATACGGGCATGAGAGCTTGACCCAGGATATTATTGCCACATTGACAAAGTGGGTTGCTTTTTTTTTTTTAACCCTCACTCAGGGATATTTTTCCACTGTTTTTTTAGAGTGGAAGAGAGGGAAAGACCGAGAGGAATATTGATGTGAGAGAAACACATCCATCGCTTGCCTCCTGCACACGCCCTGACCAGGGCCTGGGCCGGGGAGAAGCTTGACCAGAATAGAACCTGGGACCCTTCAGTCCTCAGGCCAACACTCTATCCCCTGAGCCAAACCGGCTAGGGCCAAAAGTGGTTTGCTTTTAAAGAAAAATAATATCAGCTAAGGTTTCTGAGGCACGTACTTGGTGCTCAGGCCTCTAGAAGCATCGTCTGGTGGATTCCTCATGGCAGTTCTCTGTTATCACTATGCCTATTTTACAGAAGAGAAAACTAATGCCAAGATGTTAAGTGACTTGCCTGAGGTCAAAGCCAAGAGTCAAACAGATTCCACCCTCCTAACCGTTACACCATACCACCCTCCAGAAAAGTGAAACCCATTCATTGGGGTGGGAAGTGGTAAATGCCAGCCTGCATGTTACAGCAAAACAAATGATAGCCCGGTACCACTTTGGACAGGGTCGGCTGCCTCCGAAACATTGGCCCGCTGACGGTGGTCAGCCCCAGTGAGCAGAGTTCCCGAGGAGCAGAGGCAGCCGGGTGTAACTACCTTTGTTCAAACAGCCAGCGCTGAGCAGTGGAGCAGAGCCAGGGGTTCCTGGGCTGGTCGTTCGCCGCGCCCTGCCCAGGACAGCTCCCCGGCCCAGGGAATTACGCACACATAATGGTCCTTCGGACAGTCCTCTGGAGAATCAGCAGACACTGACCCCACGCGTAGCTGTGACTGTCCCCATTTCCCAGGGTGCCAGACCTACATGGACATCGTCATTGTCCTGGACGGCTCCAACAGCATCTACCCCTGGGTGGAGGTCCAGCACTTCCTCATCAACATCCTGAAGAAGTTCTACATCGGCCCCGGGCAGATCCAGGTGAGAGACTCGGGCTCTTTCCTCCTCCGAACAGGACCCCCCCCAAACCCGTGGCAGGTGCTCCCGGGGGGAGGGGAGCGTCTTTGCATGAGCTAAGAAGGTGTAGGGGAAGGGCCAGCACCAGGGCCCGGCAGCCCAGGACTCCCATCTCTGCTGGGCCCATCCAGTTTGGGGGAGACCTTCCCTCCCGGGTCAAACACTGGGACAGTCACCACCGATCAGGAAAGAGTTTGACCAGCTACCGAGTGGGAAGGAAGGCGGGAGTGTGGAGTAGCACCAGAGCCCTGCTGCGTGAGGCACGGGGGAGAGCCAGGCACGTGGATCTTGGAGAAGAGACCAGGAAGGAGGCATGGCTGCCGGCACATATGGAAGCACCGCCGGGCTAGGGGAGGGGATTTGTTCCACATGGGCTTTGGCAGGCCAGACGGAGACTAGCGGATAGAAGGTCCAAGGTGGCAGATTTCAAATCCACCTAAGGCAGCGGTTCTCAACCTTCCTAATGCCGCGACCCTTTCATACAGTTCCTCATGTTGTGGTGACCCCCAACCATAAAATTATTTTCGTTGCTACTTCATAACTGTAATGTTGCTACTGTTATGAACCGTCATGTAAATATCTGGTATGCAGGATGTATTTAGGCGACCCCTGTGAAAGGGTGGTTCGACCCCCCGAAGGGTCGCGACCCACAGGTTGAGAACCGCTGATCTAAGAAGTTATTTTGTAATGATTAGAGCTGTTAAAAAGGGAGTGGGCTTTCTTAGGAAGTAATGAGTTACCCAGCACTGAAGATCTTTTCGTTTTTGGTTTTTTGGGGTTTTTTTGTTGTTGTTGTTAATCCTCACCTGAGGATATTTTTTCCATTGACTTTTTTAGGAAAAATTGAAGGGAAGAAGGGGGGCAAAGAGAGAGAGAGAAATCCATCTGAGAGACACATCAATTGGTTGCCTCCTGTACATGCCTGGCCAGGGCTGAGGATTGAACCTGCAACCCAGGTATGTGCCTTTGCCCAGGAATAGAACCCGGATCCTTTGGTGTGTGGGCTGATGCTCTAACCGCTTAGCGACACTGGCCAGGGTGTCGTGGGTGAATCCAGCATTAGAAATGCACTTGTGCCAAACAAACTCTGGGCCCACCCAACAGTAACGTTTCGTCATTCTAATGCTGCTATAGGTCTTCAGGTTCATTTTGAAGTTATTAATATTATTAATATTGTTGATATTTTATCAACCTTGGGGATAGAACCTTTCCTCTTCCAAGTTTTAAAGAGCCTTAGTTCTAGAATTGGGTGGACAATGCCATGGCCTCCACCCATGCTATTCCTAATATTTTAGATTTCAGTTCTATCCTCAACTTTTGTCTTTTTAAGCGAGAAACTTAACCTGTTGGGCTTTTCTTTAAACCGCAGTCTCTTCTCACGATATGCGCCTCCCAAGCCATCCGTCCATTCCCAGAACTTTTCAGAACCCTGCTTCTCCTTGGTTTGGGAAGGTCCCCAGCCCTCCTCGCTCCTGAAGAGTCACAGGCACACAGATGACTCCAGGCAGCCTCCCACCAGAAATCTAAGTTCCGGGGTCAAGATGTCCCAACGCCCTCTCCTCTAACTTGCAGGTTGGAGTTGTTCAGTACGGAGAAGACGCCGTGCATGAGTTCCACCTCAACGACTACAGGTCTGTGAGAGACGTGGTGGAAGCGGCCAGCCACATTGAGCAGAGGGGAGGAACAGAGACCCGGACGGCGTTTGGCATAGAATTCGCTCGGTAAACAAAGAAAGAAAGGACAAAATTTTAATTGTTTTAAATCTCAGATCTCATTCTAGTTCTATATTGCTGGGTAACAAATCTCCACAAAAAGTAGTTCCTTGAGACAATAATTTATTAATTCCTCAGAGTTCTGGGGATTGGTGGGGCGCAGCCTGTCAGTTCTCTCTTGGATTTTTCTCATGTGTCAGCTGGGGCTGTTATCATCTGAAGGTTCGACTGGACTGGACGTCCAAAAGGGCACGCTGTGTGCCTAGCAGCTGATGCTGGCCGTTGGCTGGGAACTCAGCTGGGGCAGGCGAGCTGAGCACCCACGCGTGGCCATAGGGCCTGGTTTTCTCATAATATGGCGGCTGGGCTCTGAGAGACAGCAACTCAAGAGTGAGTTTTCCCAGAGACCCACACAGGAACTCTGGGACTGCCCATGACCTCGCTGCAGAAGTCCCAGAATCTAACTTGTTTGAGCAAGTCACCAAAGCCAGCCCAGACTCGAGGGGAGGGGAATCTGAGTCTGCCTCCTGATGGAGGACTGGCAAGGGCACAGTGCAGGAGAGCATTTGCGACGGGAAATATTGTTGCCGCCAACTTTGGAAACCCCGCTCTGCCACAGCGACCCCATGAGAAGTGTGTGGGCTCTACGAGGGCAGAATCCTCCTGTGGCCTGTTTGTCATCTGTGGCGTGTGGAGCACATCGCTACGTCAGGCACCTGCGAGTGCAGAGTAACGAGGCTGGTTCCTTAAAAATCACACCAGCACTCCCTCCTCATGACGATGGGCGCTGCCTCTGTCCACACAGAGCTACGTCTTTATTCCAGTGACGCTGCCATCACTCAGAACATTGTGCTCACCCCCCCCTCCCCCCACCCCACCCCCTGCGCACTGAAATCAGGGAGTGACTTAAAGGCAAATCCCCAAGATCTTTTAAGCTGAGGCCTAACCTCCTAAGAGGACTGTCTCCCAGGTCTGCAGATTTTAAATTGTAAATTTCACACCTACGAACATGAGTTCCACTTGGTTCATTGAAACCACAGTCCCGGTTCCTTACAATCCCACCTCTCGTAGGGCTAGTCCAGTGGTCGGCAAACTGCGGCTCACGAGCCACATGCGGCTCTTTGGCCCCTTGAGTGTGGCCGCAAAGTTTCAATCGCACTGTATGTGCGCGCCCGCACGTGGTATTTTGTGGAAGAGCCACGCTCAAGGGGCCGCAGTTTGCCGACCACTGGGCTAGTCAAGGTGTTTACCAGAATTCCGCAGTTAGAGTATACAGGAGTAACAGGACTTCATGCAGTCAAAAGGTGTTTTTTCCAGCCTTACACGCCTTTAAGACTAAGTTACTGCTCCACTGGCGTATTTCTGCGCTGCTAAAACTTGCTTGAGCTTTTCCCTAAATGAGCATCCCTCCGTGTGAACGTGGCTCTTGTTCCTTCTCACGAGTTACAGGCCGTTTTGCTGTTTTGTCATCATTGGGATGAGCCCCTGAGACCCCAGCAGGGGATTGTGAAACGCGGGGAGAGGGGTGGGGGGACCAGGGAGAGGCAGCCTGTGCCCAGGGAGCTATGGCTTCCTCCGTGTGAGCCCCACTGTTCTGCTCTCATTTCCCAGCCCACCAACTGCAGGGCGATTGGAAGTGTGTGACTCAACAGGTAGTTTGAACCAGTCATGACTCATGCAACCACTGGGGTGTGCAGTCTGCTCTTCCAGCGACGTGTGAAATCCGATCTTTGCAGCCGGCCAAGTTTGGGTCCCAAATTATAGCCAGGGCCTCTGAGGGTAAAAGGTTTTCTCCCCTCACTCGTTTACTCATAGTGCGTGTTTGCCGTGCACCTACGAAAGTACAAAGAGCCAAGCCATGGACTTGAGAGCCTCCACTTATGGTCAGCCTAACTCAGTGAGGATGAGAGGAGGGACCCCAAGAAGGGGCCAGGGAGGAATGCCAGAACGGGTGGCACTTGGCCTGTCCTAGGAGGACTCCAGGATTCCAGCAGGGACAGGTGGACAGAAGACTTTCCACAAAAGAGCTGCCCTGATAAGGACAGAGGATGGGGACCGTGGAGGAGCATTTACATTGGGAGCCGTGCTCTGACCACAGCCCAGTGTGGGTGGAGACGGGAGAGCGGAGGCAAGGGCTCCGAGAAATAACGGGACCGGACCCTGAAGGCTCCGGTGGGCCAGTGTCAGGGCCTGAGAGCAACGGGAGCCATTGCAGGCTCTGAGCAGGAAGGAGGCATGACGTGACCTACTTTTCCACGGGGTCACTCTGGCTTCTGGGTTCGTGGAGCCTGTTGTGAGTTTAACGCTCTCACTGCATTCCAGGAACTTGTCATCTGATTTACAAAGGAACAAAGCCAAGTCTTTTGCACAATACAAATCACTATTTTAAATCTGATGATTCATGCCGGCGTTCACCCTATTGCAGATTCACACAGATATTCACACTATGCCACTGTATGGAAATGCGATTCTGAAATTGTTCCTCGCTTTTTCCTTGCTACATATTTTGCGTGAGTTGTTTCAGAGCCTGGCCCTCTGATGATGTCATGGAAGCACCTAGAATCTCCTTTAAGGAGTTAGCAAAGTTCTCCCTCCAATGGGTCGGACTTAAGCCCAAAATCAGCCCTAGTCATGCGGAGTGCGCCTCTGCCCCCCTTTAGTTCCCAGCTCATACTAAAATTAGAGAATGTTTTGGTCAGCATATTCAGAATATCGAGTAGCTAAGAGAATGGCAGATGGTCTGTTTCTCTAAGCTGGTAGCTTGAGGGTGCTCTGGCCTAATGTATTCACCTTTGTGAATACCTCAACATCTAAATCACCCACATCAGCTCATCCGCTTGCTGTGTAGCAAGAGATACTTTTGGTAACCAAAGCCGGAGACCGGCTTTCACCTAGCCTTGTGGAGCTTAAACCTGTGGGTCAGATCCACAAGCAATCATTGCAGGGTAACATTTATTTTTAGATCCTTATTGGCAAATTCTACCTGCTGGGCCAGCCTCTCAGGCCAGACCATGTCTGCCCTTCTCAGAACCTCACAGTATGAAGGAGGGTTGGCCACAGAGGCACTGAGAGCCAGTGATGGCTCAGAAGCCAATTTTCCATGCTTCCTAGACGTGTTTCCAGCTGCAGGAGTCTTTCTGCAGCACCGAGGGGTAGGTGTGCCAGCCCCCACCCCACCCACCGCCTGGCTGGATTGCCCAACAGGCTGGCCACGTGCCTGATCCCGGCACTGAAAACAAAATAAAAAGCAAGAAGCAGGAATATTTGCCATAGAAGTTGATATTTAATAGTTCCCAAAATAGAATCGAAGTTGTCCTCATGGGAGAAATGAGAACCTGGTCGGCTTCACTGCAGGAAGTTTGTGGATTAGAGTCGTTTGGGCGTTAAGTTACTCAGACGCGGCACCTGTGCAGGACTCGCTCGGGGCAGTGGGTCTCCATGCCCGTGCTCATGAGAACTTCGAAAAAGACAGGTGCCTGGGCCGCGCCCAGAGATTCTGACTTCAAGAGCTGGGTAGGGCTTAGGCATCACTTTTGTTTTAACTCCCCAGGTGACTCTAATGTGCAGCTAGGGTTTTGAACCACCAACTTAAGGCCTCAAAGGGTCTCCATCTGAACCTGAACTCCCCTCCCAAGCCCACACCCTCTGCTTGCCCAAAACAGCATGGTCAGGACCCTACAGGGGCTTTTTAAAGTCACTTTTTAAAGACAAGCAGTGGCCTGGGCATCTCAACCCTGCTTTTCTGTGGTTCGAGGTCTCAAAACCTTCTGGGTTGCTGGAGATAAGGAGGGGGGTGGGAGTTGGCCCTGGTTTCTGGGGCTGCCCCTCTGGGGGACCACCAGGGGCTGCCCCATCCCAGTGTCCCTCTTGTGACCTCCAACCCCCCTGTGCTCGGGTTTCAGTTCAGAAGCTTTCCAGAAGGGAGGAAGGAAAGGGGCCAAGAAGGTGATGATTGTCATCACGGATGGGGAGTCCCACGACAGCCCGGACCTGGAGAAGGTGATCCAGCAAAGCGAGAGGGACAACGTGACCAGATACGCTGTGGCCGTGAGTCCTGTCCCGCCTGTCTTGCCCCTGCCCCTGCCCACAGGCTGCCAGCGGGCTCACAGAGGCTTCACCATCAAACCCCGGGGACCCCAAGGGAGCACTTTCTGGGCAGTGAGCAAGCTGTCCGGGCCCTCAGATGGGCCCTCCTTACTTCACCTTCTAAAGAGCAAGTTGCACATCTCCCTTTGCTCTGCCTAGGCCTGTCCACGTAGCCATGGAGAACCTCATGAGGTGCTGCAGCCTCAGAAAACTGGAAACTCTCCAGCCTCCCGACCCCGAGAACCCGATCTTAGAACAGGGCTGTCTCTGGCCCTTCTAGACAGACAATAGGGTGGTGAAGGCCTGGGTGGAGGGGGGCCATGAAAGGGGAGAGGAGGCATGTCTGTAATACTCTCAACAATAAAGATTACAAAAGTACATAAGAAACATTTAAATGCAAATGGGGTTTGGGGGACCACTTGGGCCCTCCCTGGGGCCTCCCTGGGGCCCTCCCTGGGGCCCAAGGCCAGGGCCGCCCGTGGGTGTGCGGGAAGTCTGTGCTATGTCCTGGCTTGTTGTCCTGCCTTGTTCCCTGGCAGGTCCTGGGCTACTACAACCGCAGGGGGATCAACCCAGAGACTTTCCTAAATGAAATCAAATACATCGCCAGTGACCCCGATGACAAGCACTTCTTCAACGTGACGGATGAGGCGGCCCTGAAGGACATCGTTGATGCCCTGGGGGACAGGATCTTCAGCTTGGAAGGTGAGCCATTCAGACAGAGAGGGGCACAGGTTCCAGGGTCACAGCAGGTGAAGACCCCAGAGTGAAGCCCACCTCCACAGAGTGAAATGGTCCTCCCTTCACAGTCAGTGCCATCAGTGGACTGTTACTGTGCTGGACACAGGCCGTGCACTTTCCCAACAGCCCAGGGAGGTGGTTTTGCTGGTCGCCTCCTCCTCGACCACTGAGGAAACTGGAGCGCAGAGGAGCTGAGTGACTTGCCAAAGCACCACAGCTTGAGAAGGGGCTGCGGCTTGACTGAGAGTCGCCAGATTCAGCAAATATAAAATACAATATTTGTGGCAGGTTTATACTAAAAAAATGATTCGTTGGTTGTCTGAAATTCAATAGCTGAGTGTCCTGTATTTTCTCTGGCAACCTTAGTTTGAACCCAGCTGGACTGACTCCGGAGCCTAAAACACTAACCACGCCACCCAGACCACCACAGCATTTTCTTTTCTTGCTTTTAATATGTTTTTATTGATTTCAGAGAGGAAAAGAGAGAGAGATAAAAACGTCAATGAGGAGAGAGAATCATGGATCCACTGCCTCCTGCACGCCCCACACTGGGGATGGAGCCCAAAACCCAGGCATGTGCCCTGACCGGGAATCGAACCGTGACCTCCTGGTTCATAGGTCGATGCTCAACCACTGAGCCACACCAGCCAGGCTGCCACTGCACTTTCCGCAGGGCTCCTTCAGGTGCCTCCCTACGACTTACACTCCAGTGGGACTGGCCTTCTATTTGCACCATATATTGGGGCAGAGGGCCCTTTCCACACTGGGTTTGCCATGTAGCAGGAAGGTCAAAGCTAGAAAGCAGCGTCCCAGGCCTGAGCAGTCTGCAGAGCACGGGAAACGACCAGCTACAGGCACACGAAAGGAGACAAAAGACAGTCCTCCTGAACGAGGATAAATAGAAAGTATGAGCCTGTGTGTTGACATTCACACTAGAACTTAAACATCCAAGTCACTGTATTTCTCCTCAAAATGGCCCCCTCGGACAAGAAGAGCATTAGCTCCGATGGCAGGTTTGGAAGGGTCCCCCGGGGGAGGGCCTTTCAGCACGCACGAGGTTTCTTGTGCAAATCTGCGGCGGTGGCATCTCCTCCGAGGGCCTAGCTGATGTCTGGGAGTCACCCAGGGGCAGCTGGAAGCGACCATGGTGAACGAGCGGAATGAGCAAAGTAGGAAATTCCATTCCTTGCCCAAAACGATTTCTTTCCATGCACTTCTCTTGGTCTTTCCCCGATGTTGACAGCCTTATGGTAGACGTGCCCTGTAATATGTTGTCCCAGGCGCTTTCCAGCAGGGAGTGGGCCACTAATAATAACCCCGCACGACCCCTGGAAGTGCTCGTGCCTCCCTGGCAGGTGCCTGCCACTGGGCAGACAAGGCGGGGCTTAGCCTCAGGGCCCCTCACCTCCCGGGTGCTCCCTGGGAAGCCGTGCTGTGGATGACGCTGCAGCTGTGTGGGCACTAAGGCATCGGGCGTGGAACTGACCTCCCTCTGTCCCTGTCTTAGGCACCAACAAGAACGAAACGTCCTTCGGGCTGGAGATGTCACAGACGGGCTTCTCCTCTCACGTGGTGGAGGTACGGACCGTTCACAGCCAGCCTGCCACACACGCAGGGCTCCGGGCCGTCACCCCGCCTTCCTGGGCTGTCTCTGTCCCCTTTTCTCTTGTTCTTGGAGTCCCTCTGCCTCCTGTGTTCTGTGGTTGGAAGAGGGAAGTCAAGGTCTACAACTTACAGGGAGCTGTTGCACCCTCCCCATGCAGAGTGCCGACGGGGACATTTCCTTCAGGACCCGCGGTCCCATGTAGTCCACAGAGCCTTGTGCACACACTAGGCCAGTGATGGCGAACCTTTTGAGCTCAGCGTGTCAGCATTTTGAAAAATCCTAACTTAACTCTGGTGCCGTGTCACATATAGAAATTTTTTGATATTTGCAACCATAGTAAAACAAAGACTTAATATTTTTGATATTTAGTTTATATATTTAAATACCATTCAACAAAGAAAAATCAACCAAAAAAATGAGTTCACGTGTCAGAGGTTCGCCATCACGCACTAGGCCAACACGGCAAACCACTTGCACATGCTCTCATAGGGCCCACATGTGGCCGAGGAGGCCTGTGCGTGCAGGGGAGGAGGCCTGTGCGTGCAGGGGAGGAGGCCTGTGCGTGCAGGGAGGGGGCCTGTGCTGCAGGGGAGGGGGCCTGTGCGTGCAGGGAGGGGGCCTGTGCGTGCAGGGGAGGGGGCCTGTGCTGCAGGGGAGGAGGCCTGTGCGTGCAGGGAGGGGGCCTGTGCTGCAGGGGAGGAGGCCTGTGCGTGCAGGGAGGGGGCCTGTGCTGCAGGGGAGGGGGCCTGTGCGTGCAGGGGAGGGGGCCTGTGCGTGCAGGGGAGGGGGCCTGTGCAGGGGAGGGGCCTGTGCGTGCAGGGAGGGGGCCTGTGCTGCAGGGGAGGGGGCCTGTGCGTGCAGGTGCGCAGCCTGGTGGCGATGTTGGAGGGTGTCCAGAGGTGTCGAACGTGCTCTGGCGGGCGCCCACATGGGTCCCCTTTCAGTGCAAACTCAGCATCAGATGACAGAGGCCCCAGGTGGGCCCCTGGTGTCACACACAGCGTGTCATGTCTGGAGCTCTGCATCGCGGGCCAAGTCTCAGGCTGCCCCTCACCCTCTGCACTCACCTGGTTCTGATTCACAAGCCGGGGCTGCAACCTCACAGGATTGCCAGAGGGCCCGAGGGACCGATACCAGAGAAAACACTTAGAAGCTGCTTGTGTATGAGCCCAGCCTGGGAGTACCGAGTGCAGGGAGGGCCCCGTGGGGAAAGCCTGGATGTGTGGTATCAGCACCAACCCTCGTGGGCGTTCTCTGCACAGGCAGGTGTCTCAGGTGTCTGGGGGGTCGGGGGGGGGGGGGGGGGGGGTTAGGGCAGGGTTCCTTGTTCCCAGTTTCCAGCTACAGAAACCCCATCACAGAATGGTCGCGTGGCCTGCTGAAGTGCTCCCCGTGAGAGAAATACTCATCTTGTGCTCTCTCCCCCACCGAGCCGCTGCTGCGAGAGAGAGTGTGGAATGTGAGGGGCTCATTGGAGGGGAGGGGGCCTGTGCACCACGCAGCAGGCAGATGGGCGGACCGCACCTCGCGCTCAGCTTTTCCTGAGCGGCATCTGGACAGCAAACGCCACGCCCACCTGGATACAGCAAGCTGTCCGTGTCCCACAATCCTAACAGCCAAGTTATGTGCAGAGCACTTCACGTTTTTCCAGGGATTGGAAATTCCTGCGCCCCATTCATGCTCGGAGACAGTCCTGCCAAGTCGGCTGGTGGTAATGGTTGCCCCTTGTTAGGTGGTGACCTCAGCACATTTTTCCAGAGCCGCCCCTGTGCTGGGTCCCGCGCTGGATCCCAGGAGGTGCAGAGCGAGAGCCCTGCCCTCAAGGAGCCCGCAGTCTGAGGGGAGGAGCTCTCAGTCCGAGGGGAGGAGCCCGCAGTCCGAGGGGAGGAGCCCGCAGTCCGAGGGGAGGAGCTCGCAGTCCGAGGGGAGCAGCCAGCACCAGGAGAGATGAGAGCCTCCCTCAAGCAGGTCAGGCCGCCCGTCATGTGCTGGTCAGGACTAGCCCGGTCTCCTGACCCTGGTCTCAGGGCTGATTAGAAATGGAACAGAAAATCCAATTTAATTAAATCCAACAAACATTTGTCAAATGTGACTAAGGTACCAGAAGGGACTAGGATTTCCTCTTGGCACCAGAAGTCCGTCAACGTTCAAGCAATCCAGGGTAGCATCCTCGGCTTTGAGAGCAGGATAAAAGCAACAATAGATTTCCGGTAAAAAATGTACAACTTCAGGAGGCCCCCATCCATGGAGCCCTGTGAACACCCCCTGCTCGTTGGGGGAACCACATGTACACCTCTAATGCTAACCAAGCAGCGTGTGATCGGGGTCTTATAGAAGGAGAGGCCGTCAGGGAGGGATCTGGGGAGGGGCTGGCACTTGGGCAGACCCCTGAGGACGAGGATCCCTGCAGCCGTGGGCAGTGAGCAGAACAGAGGGGAAATCTGTGCACACACCAGGCGCCAGCCCTGATGTTGGGGACAGTGAGAGAGAGGGACTGTCCCTTGTGTCCTTCGTTCATTCCATAATCATTTCTTGAGCACCTCGCTGGATGCCAGGCTCTGTCCCAGGAACTGGGGGCATATAAATAGATGAAGATTAAGGTAACATTTCAGCTGACAGCAGCTCGAGGTCTAATTGGGGAGAAAGATTCAGTTCAGTCTCCTGCTTCTCATACTGTGATTTCTGTACATCCAGAAATTGGGAACCTAAAGAAAAGGGAAATTAAGATAAACTTCCGGTATTGGAGAATGCTTGCGCTGAGCCCTGAAAATGGCCCACGCAGCTCAGTGTCTGGAGCAAGGTGAGTCCTTGTGGACCTACAGGTTCCCCAGCTGCCGGGAGGAGACCAGGAGCTCAGAGCTCCAGCTTGTAATTGAGGTCAAGGCCATGCACTGCCCTGTGCAGCTGCTTCTACACGCCCAGCTGGAGAGACCAGACTGCCTCTCCCCATCCTGCAGATGCAGACCCCAGTTCTTCCGTCACCCCCAGTCTCATTTTCAAGTGACAGGTAGCTGGAATTTTTATGTGACAGACTTTAAAAGAAAGATGATTACATTTGAATCTGAGACTCCTTAATACTTAAAAAAAAAAAAACAAATACCAACTTCCAAATCCAAAGGAATGCTGCAATGATGGTAGACTGTTTGGTGCTGCGACCTGCCACTGGGTTACTATTAGACACAGAGATTTTTCAACGCCAGCCATTGATGCCGTCGTAATTGGCCGCAGCCAACCTGTCCTTGGAGGCCAGCTCGCAGCTCTCAGGGTCAGTCAGATCTCTCTGGGGACCAGGGACAGGTGGGTCCAGCCTTTCAGCTTTGCCCAGAGCAAGTCCTGAGCCCAAGGGAGTCCATCTCCTAGGCAAGCCCCAGGCTTCCTCTCCCCCAGAAGTGCTCCACCTGGACAGCCTCAGACAGCTACTTCCTGCAAAGGGGCGGAAGGAGCTTCAGCTGCCTGAGCCTGTTCATTACGTCAGAGGAGAGGTCTCTGGTCCTGGGGGAGGGGCAGTAGAATGCTCTCAAGGGCAGAGGAAAGGCCCAGCAGCTCGTTGGTCTGCTGCCATCTGTCAACAAGGAAACCAACCTTTGAGTTAGGAAGGAGGGACCAGAGCCCAGCACGGGAGAGGAGACCCCAGAACATCCCCTGGCCACCTACAGAGCTCCGGGCTCCAGACCACAGCAACTGCATCCCACGCTGATGGACAAAGGTCAGAGCCCCTGAGGGACACGGAGAGCTGGAGCCGACCCAAGAGCTCTAGTCTTGATTTGCAAAAAGGAGAAAGAGGGTATCCTGGACATTACAGCTCCCTGCTCAAATTCTAGAACAGATTTTGAAGCCAGTGCTTTCATTAGCACTTGGAAATACATGTGAAGGTCACTAATGGCTGGGATGGCTTCTGTGACTGCTGGCTGGCTACTGAGGTAGTGAACTCCCTGTCAAGCTGGGTAATCAAGAAGGCTTTCAGAAAGCTTGCAGAAGGGAGCCTACCCCGCAAGGCGGCATTGACTCTCAGAGTCTATAATCCCCATGGGCCACAAGGGAAAAGTGTGGAGGAAGGAAGAGAACCATAAATAAATAATTGATGCCCTTTGGTGATGGATGGAGCTGCTGGGGAGGACGCAGCAGAGGAATTTCACAGTAAGCATCCCACACCGAGTCCATAAATCCCCCTCCACACCAATGTTTACAGAAGGAAGCAGTTTTATTAGGGTGGGTCTGTCTACAAAAACCCAAGATAAGAAGAGATCATTTTTCCTGTGACCTACACATGACGATCTGACACCCCCCTGCCTCCTCAGCCTGTGCCCTCCCCTCTGGGTTGTTGACCGGATAGCGAAGGTCATTGCCTGTAACAGGTTCTCAGCTGTTGACGCCTTAAAGCTGTTATCATTTGAAGGGGTTTCCCACTTGAACTAAGTTTGCGTATCTGGTTCAATCCAAAGTGAAAGAAACCAGCCCGTCATGGTGAAATGACCTCGAAGCTGTGAGCCCCTCCCGAGCCCCCACATGCCTTAAAGATGGGGTAGACTCTCCCACCCGCCAGCTAGGGCAGGCAGGGCTGTCCGTCAGGGCTGTCCGTCAGGGCTGTCTGTCCACACCCCTTCTTCGCCGCCCCCCCCCCCGCCCAACTTCCCCTGCTCCTCCCGTGAGGCCAGGACATGGTAGCCAAGGTCTGCCGCATGCTTACTCCAGACTGCTTACAAGGTGGCTCCTGGTGGCAGGAATCATTTCCGGTTTGCTAAGGTCCTCCTAAGCCCCACCGTTTGTCCTTGGGCTGTGCCCTGGTCCCAGCACCCGACTCCTGAGCCTCGTTCCCAGAAACCCTGAGCAGAGGCGCCAACCCACTGATCTTGAATGAGTAAGGGCAGTGTGCCCCTTGCCCTCCGCAGCCCCTCCTCCCTGCCCTGGCCACGGCTTCTCTCCACAGGAAGGTTGAGGGCCTGTTTCTGGGTCTTTCCTGCCCAACCCCCTCTAAACGCCTGGCACTCATCCTTCCTCAGGTTTCACTTTGAGCTTATTGAAAACAAGTTTCATGCCAGAATCCAAGCAACTAGTCAAAGCACAATCCACCCTCTGAATGATATAGCCCCTTAGAAGGGGCTCCTGCGAATAGAGCCCGGCCCCCTCTAGAGTCACTTTGATGGTGGACACACGGGCACTAGGGAACCGTGGGAGCACCTTGGGGGGGCAGGGGGGACAGCACCCAGAGGCGGTCTCCCTGCACACCAGCGCCCAGGACCACCACTAACCACCGCCACCTGCCTCCACAGTCCTGCCTCTCCAGTGCCAGGAAGAATCACTGGCACCTGGCATTCCATCACTGCCTGGCCGTGCAGCCTCAGACAAATCATTGAACCTGTCTGAACCTTCGTCTTTGAATAGATTCCAGACCCAGTTTTCAGTCTGAAAAATATTTGTAGAATTGAATCTTGAGGCTTGGAAAGGACGTTGCAATTTTGAGACTTACGTAATCATTGATCAAGTAAGTTTTTCTTAAAATCCTTTCCTAACTCCAATGTACATCCACCCCCTCCCTCGGCTGGGCCCCAACACAGGCTGTCCTTGCCTCCGTGAGAGCACTGCTCACGAGCTGATGTGAAGGCTCATCCAGTGCACCAGCTTGACTGTGAGATCTGATGCCTTGACTCCTGCCCCCGGAAGTGCTTTGTGGGTGAATTAATGAATGAGAACAGCTGCTTATGTACCCCGTCCTTATTAGCTGCCAAGCACCTGCTAAGAATTTAAAACGCTAGTTCTTACAACAAAACAGCCGAGGAACCTGAGGCTCAGAAAGAGAGAGAAAATTGAGAGGTTACACAGCAAGAAGCTTTGGAGGTGGAAGGTCTGTCCCCAGAGCTCATGCTCTAACCACAAGGCCAGGAATTCTCAGCCTCAGCCCTATGGACGATCCGGGCCCGATGCTTCTTTTTTTAAATATATATATTTTTTTATTGCTTTCAGAGAGGAAGGGAGAGGGTTGTCATGGATGTGGCCTTGGCTCATCTGTCCAGCCTCATCTTGGACCACACTGCCCCTCTCCCTCAGCATTCCAGACCCAGTTTTCAGTTCCTTGAAACCAAAGGTTCTAAACCCTCTCCAGCCGCAGGGCCTTTGCACAAGTTGTCCCCACCCCCTCCAAGTGTCTGGATAAGCATCACATTCAAAAACGCTTTTGCTGACCCCGTCTCAATCTAAATTAAACCTCACTGTGGCGTTTACTACATCCCTCTTCACATTTATCACGGTTTGCAACTATTACATTTATTTGTATATTCATTTACGGTCTTTGAGCTCCATGAGGTGTCTGGCACAAAGTAAACACAGTGAATTTTTACTTAAAAAATGAAGCAGGATTTACGCACAGGGAAGCAACTCAGACACTACAGAGGAATGTGGACGGAGGCCAAGTGCAGGGACAGCTTGAAGGAGTGTCAGAGAGAAGGAATAGTGACAAGAGACTTCCTGGAAGGGTTCTGAAGCCCAAAGAGTAATGGAGGTTTGGTCCTGGGTTTGGAGTTTCTTTCTAGAACATTCCTTCTCTCCTAAGCTCCCATCCTTAAGATTAGTTTGACCCATTTTGCTCTAAGGATGGATTGGGGCGAGAAGGTCCTGAATGACCTTTTGAAGGTCATTCAAAAGCCAAGGATCCTGGCTACAAAGTTGGGCTGTTAAACAGTGAACCCAGGAGAAGGCGCCCAGGGTGGCTGGCAGATGCTTCATGGTGCAGGACCTGGTGTGGCTTCCCAGAGAGGGCCGCCTGGGGACCAGAGCTGATGTGTGTCCCTCCCACTGTCAGGACGGGATTCTGCTGGGAGCCGTTGGCGCCTATGACTGGAACGGAGCTGTGCTCAAGGAGACCAGTGGCGGGAAGGTCATCCCCCTCCGAGAGTCCTACCTGAAGGAGTTCCCCGAGGAGCTCAAGAACCACGGCGCGTATCTGGGTGAGAGCCGCTGGGGCCGCTGCTGGGCAGTGGGCAAGGAGGGGCCCGGGAGCCACACCGCCCACCCGTGACCCGAGGGGCCCCTCTGTGAGCATTCTGCTGATTCAAGCAGGGGTCAGGGCCATCACCTCTTCAGTCTGACGCCTACCACGCCAGCACCCTGCCCGACAACTAAGTAGGTAGAATAAATGACAAGCCATGCACCTGCCCCTGAAATGTGCTCCAGCGGATGTTTCTAATGCTCCTCCTCCTCCCAGGAGATCCTGGGGGCAGAGCCAGGCTGACGGACCCTCGTGAAACCCCGGGTCTTAACCACAGTCACCATTTGGGTGGGATCCTGAGGGAGTGCCTCTTCTCCTGCTCCTCCTCCCTCTGGGGCTCAGCCAGTGAGGGCAGGGTCTGGGTCTCTGGAAGATTCCTCCCTACGTGCCCCAAGGGAGTGGGGAGACGGGGGTGGAAAGGAGACTGGAAGGCCGGGCTCCCCGCCTCCACGGGGAAGCTCTATGGCTGCCAGCCAAGCCCTCTGGGCAGGCCTTTGGGAGGCTGGTTCGGCTTTCAGGGTGGCCCTGCCTGCTGGCCAAGGAGCCACATGGGAACCGAAGCCCCAGCCAGCAGACTGATGGGAGCAGGAAATTCTCAGTGCTGCTTGGAGCTTTGCGGGTCAGCCCACGCCTGCCCTCAGGACATGCAGCCCCCAGGCCCCTCCCACCTCCACCATCTCCCACTTGGAAGGCCTAAGGCCCAGGGCCAGTTGAAAACATTTCCAGCCATGCCACTGAGGGTTCAGCTCAGAAGGAATCTCTGTTCCGCACCACAAGGCTAGCCCCACCCCACCCTCATACAGGCATCTCTGGTTGTGCTAAGTGCACAGCCACGGTAGCTACCCCACGCGGCGTCCAGGCCCTACTGACCTTTCAAGCCCCATTTCCCAGGATACACCCCCAGGGGTCAGAAAAGTTGAGTCTGAAGCCAGAGTAAACGGCCTGCTGCTCCCACACTCCTCACCACTGAGTCAGCTCCTCTGTGCATCCTGTAGCCACTCTGGAACCATCTGCTAGGAACCAGATGACAGTGTCACACACATGCACACACACAAACGCACACATGCACACACGCACGCACACATGCACACACACACACACACACACACATGCACACACACACACGCACACACATGCACACATGGCAGAAGGAGACATCCATTCCCAGAAAGAGCCCAGGAACTGCCAACAGGCCTGACGCCCACCTAAAACCGGGATCCAGGGTCCAGAATCGTCTGGCAGAGAGTGGAACTCGGCTTTGCACGCTTTCCGGAGAGCTGCCTGAAGTTGCTGCACAGTCACCTTCTGGATGCTGAGTGGGCACCTCGAGAGTCACAGTGATCAGGCAACGCCATCCTGAGAACACAGATCGGTGTCTTTCCAAAGAGCCCTGGGCTTCCACTTCTTCCATATTGCGTGGCGCATGTGTGGCCTGAGAGCCTGGGAGCTCCCTCCTTTGAGTCTGCAAAGCTTCGGGGCTGCAAGAATCCCTGAGGTCTTTACATCTACGCAGAGAACATTGGTTTTCATGAGCCACTTGGCAAGGATTTATGGGAATGGAGAGGGCACTGTTTGGTCCCCGATAAACAGTTAGTGGGGATCAAAAACCAAGCCTGCCTAATATAAAATGAAACGTGGCCTGGGCTCACCCGTCTCCCTCCTGCTGCCGGTGAAGGAGGGGATGTGCTCATTCCAGGTCAGCTACACCTGTGGTGGCCCCGCCTGGCTTCCTGTATTCCCTCCGGCAGGGGTGGGTGCAGGCCTGGGAATGACTGCCCTGGGTTATGGCATCTGCCCGGCTGGCCCTGAATGCACTTCCTGCACCGGCCTGTCCTCCGTACAGCTGAGCCATTCGTGGGGCCCCGGCAAGACCTGCCGAGCATGTGGGCCAGAGACCAGCCTGTTTCCTCCTGTGGCAGGGTACACAGTCACATCGGTCGTGTCCTCCAGGCAGGGGCGGGTGTACGTGGCTGGAGCCCCCCGGTTCAACCACACCGGCAAAGCCATCCTGTTCACCATGCACAACAACCGGAGTCTCACCATCCACCAGGCCCTGCGGGGCGAGCAGGTAACGAAGGGGGAGTTTTCTGGGGAGGGAGGAACAGAGGGCGCTAGACCAATGGGGAAAGCTGGGCTGGAGGGGTCTCTGGACCTCATCTCTTCCCTCTCAGTAGGACGGTCCCCAGACCCACACACATCTTTCCTGGTGGGGGGACATCTATCTCCTACCCACCAGCCTTGGAGCGAACGGTTCCATCCCCAGGAAGCCAGGCGCTGGTCCCCGCTGCAGCGAGGAGAAGCTGGGCACTTGCTTGCCTGCATTTCATGAACCCCTGCCCCGACTGCCAGCTTCTTCCTGGTCATGTTTAGAGTTCATGGCTAGAAGCAGCATCTGACTGTGCTTCCCAGCCTGGGCTGCCAGGGTCCCTAGGTGTCCTGAGGGGCAGTCATGTTCCTCAAGCCATCTTCACGCTGCCAGGAGTGGGAGGAATTGTGCACCCACTCACTCGAGGCCCCATGGGTTCGCCGAGACGCCAGCTTCTTTCCTTTTCCTGGAATGTTAGCAATGCAGAACGGTACGGCGGCCAATCCACTGCCCGGCCTGGGATGTGGTGGGCAACCAGACCATGCTGCGGAGAGTCTCGTGTTGGATGGTCATGAGTGCAGACGGAAAGCTATGACAACAGTCATTGGTGGTGAAAAGACCAGAACACAGGGTTCTGATCCAGGTCATTTCAACAGCTGAGGAAGCCTGTGGTCCTGGGAAGCAACACAGCTTTCCATAGCTATAGAGTGGATTCATGACTGGGTCAAGTTCAGAAGCCAGGACTCTTGGTGGGGCTCTTGCATTGTGCCACCTCCTAACCCCCAACCTCAAAACCAGGCCTCGGCCCCTCCTGACTAGCCGGATCCAGCATCCATGGCATCCTGGGCCTTAGGCTGGGCCCTGTCCAGGTCTTACTGGCCCAGCTCTACAGAGCCTGGGAACAGCCCTGTCTCCTGCATCGTCTACGACTGCCTTTGGCCTGTCACCTTGAAGACAAGCTCCTCACTGGGTCTAACCTAAACCCCTCCAGCTGTAGCAAGCCCTCATCCCACCACTCCCCTTGTCATCTCAAGGGCTCTGGTGGACCCAGGACACTGCTCTGTCCCCCAGCCTCTGCCCTCTCCACCCACACTTGGCCCAGGGCCAGCTCTTTTGGGAATCCAAGGCTAGACCTGGAGAGCTAGAGGGAATTTGCTGATGAATTTATGACATTTTTACTGCCCAGTCCCGCCTCCAACATCCGAAAGAGAAACCACAGTGCTGAAGGCAGCTAAATTAAGTGGATTCTAAGTCACCATGACCCACATAGCTGAGGCCACATATTTAGACAAATGTCTCCCTCCCTCCCCCCTATTTTTCCTCTGTCTGCCTTTTAATTACTTTAGACAAGCACATCTTTTGCCCCGGGTTTATGACTTTTGTTTCTCTCTTCTGTATTTTTATCTTTCTCCTTAGTTAAAAGCTGTTCATGCTTTAGGATAGTTTTTTCTGAAAGCACCCTAAGCCAGGAGGCGACTGGGGAGGGAGAGTCACGGGCTCGGGTGTTAGACAGACCCAAGTTCCAGCCCAATTTGGCCATGACCAGCCTTCGGACCTTGGGCAAGTGACTCAAATTCCCCGAGCTTCAGTTCCTTCCCTGTAAGACAGTAATGGCAAACCTATGACACGCGTGTCAGAGGTGACACACGAACTCATTTTTTGGTTGGTTTCTCTTTGTTAAATGGTATTTAAACATATAAAATAAATATCAAAAATATAAATCTTTGTTTTACTATGGTTGCAAATATCAAAAAAATTCTATATGTGACACGGCACCAGAGTTAAGTTAGGGTTTTTCAAAATGCTGACACGCCGAGCTCAAAAGGTTCGCCATCACTGCTGTAAGATGAGGAACTTGGTCTCTCCTTAATGAAACATGAGGCTCATACATGCTGCCCTGAGGCTGTAAAGTGTGTCATACAGGGCCTGTCCCTGGGAAGACTCCTTCCCTTTCCTGGGTGACCCACTTGTTCAATAAACATTGACTGAGTGCCTCCCTGTGCCAGGCAGGGCACCAAGGCCTGGAGGGAACTCAGCAGGCACAGTGCCCACTTCACCTGTGGTGGGAGGAGTATGAGGCCAGGGGAGCAGCTAGAAGGGGCACCCACTGTGGGGAGTGGAGTGGGAAGGACAGAGATGCTTCTAAGAGAAAGGGACCTGAGGGATGGTAGATACTCACGGGGCAGGGGAGAGGCGAGGAGGGCGTGGGGTTTCTGGAGAAGAGAAATCACAGGTGTGACAGGAGGGGTTGTAGGAGCTGGAGGGAGGGAAGAGAGGGAAGCAGGTGCAGCAGCATCACACTGGAGAGTTTGGACTTTTTCCCAAAAGCAAGGAAGCAGCATGGTCAGCGGCTAGCGCCACTCTGGCTGCACGTGGGGTGGGCTGGAGGGGTTGGCCTGGACGCAGGGAGGCCCTTGGATGGTGCCCGACCTGGGGAGGGAGCCGCAGAGGGGGAAGTAGATGGACTGGGGCCATGTTTGGCAAACACCAGGTGGGACGCACTGGGAGACTGCAGGTGGGAGAGGGTAAAGGGAGGAGCCGGGGAGGACCCCCTGGTTGAGTGGGTGATGGCGCCCTCACTGAGGTGAGGAGTGTGGCACCCAGCATGGGAGAGGAACATAGTGACTGCTCAAAGGCTGGAAAGAAATCATAATTCACCACACAGGGTGCTAATCCCAGTTATTTGTGACATCAAACATGGAACGAGTTAAATTCAACAATAGAGGACTGATTAAACACACTGGCACATGCATAATTTTGAATATTATAGAATCAGCAATGTTGTGTAGCAAAAAACAATAAATGCTCATGATCCATCAGTATGCAAGCCATATGTATAGTATGATCCTAGATTGGAAAAATAAACCATATACACACACACAAACAGGGCACACACTGTAGAGAAAACAGACCGGAAGAAAACACACTGAAAGGCTCATAGCAGCTGGATGTTTGCACAAGGGGTGACTTTTATTCTCTTCTTTAGACCTTTCGTTATTTTGCTCTTTTTTGCCATTATACTGTATCGATTACAAACAGAAGAAATGGCAATCAATAAGATTGAACACTGGAAAGAAGAGTGGGGCAGAGATGTACTAATATAACAAGGAGAAAAGAGAAGGAAGGACAGACTGACAGGAGGAGTCCACTCCATGGGGGGGGGGGGGGGGGCGCGGAGAGGCATGAGAAGGGGAGGGCCTTCTCGTTTTGTTCTCCAAAGACTGTGTCCCTCCGTCCCCCTGCACTGGTGAGGCGAGGCCTCCAGCAGCCCAGCCCCACGCCGCTCCCGCCCTGTGCCTGTGCCGCAGATAGGCTCTTACTACGGGAGTGAGATCACCGCGGTGGACGTCGATGGCGACGGTGTGACGGACGTCCTGCTGGTGGGCGCCCCCATGTACTTCAGCGAGGGCCGAGAGCGAGGCAGGGTGTACGTCTACAACCTGAGACAGGTACTGCTTTGGGGGGCCTGGCAGCCTCCCAGGGGCACCGGGTCCTTGCCTTCGCCCTGGTGCCCACGAGGGAAGCTGGGTCACGGGAGAGGCCCACGCCCGCTGCTGAGCCAGGCCAGGGAGGCCAGGAAGCTCCTCTATCGCTGGGCTTCTGTAGCCAGAGGAGGGATGCTGGGGGGAGGGGGGAGAGAGGCTGCTGCGGGCCAGAGGGGATCGTGACCCCCAGGGCCCTGCCAAGTCCCCCTGAGCCTTTTCCTGCCCCTGCTTTTCCAGAACCGGTTTGTTTACAATGGGACACTGAAGGATTCCCACAGCTACCAGAATGCCCGATTCGGGGCCTCCATCGCCTGGGTGCGCGACCTCAATCAAGACTCCTACAACGACGTGGTGGTGGGAGCCCCTTTGGAGGACAACCACGAAGGAGCCATCTACATCTTCCACGGCTTCCGAGGCAGCCTCCTAAAGACGCCGAAGCAGGTAGCGCCGATGCGGGGAGCTGGGCCCTCGAGTCCTAGTGGCTCCTGCTCAGCCATTGGCTTGGGGTTGTCTCCTGTGTCCTCATCCAGGAAAGGATCCCATCTCCTACCTCTACTTGCCTTGTGTCCCAACTGTGAAATGGGTACATTTTTCTTCGGGGACTTCCACATCACCCCCATGGGCACCCCTCCCCGCTTAACTCTATCTCAACACAGTCCCAGGGACCCGAACCTCACCCCTTCCACACGCATCCATGCACCTGACCACAGCAGAGAACTCCCATCCAGCTTCCCTCTTCTCCAGAAATGCTCCAGGCTGGTCACCCTGCTCAGAAGTGACCCATTGCAGGTCCCGTCCCTGCAGGGTCATGTTCTTCACTTAATGTTATTAGTAAGACAGGCTAATATGCCACGTTGGAGATGCTAATGGCTTACCTGCCGGGTAGCATGGACTTACACTGCATGGGGAGCTCGTTTCAGACACAATACTTTAGTCCAACGGCACACCCTGAAGGCAGGCCTTCCAGGGGCCAGCGCAGACCAGGCGGGGAGAGAGCTGTGGGGTGGAGAAGCGCGCGATGGTTTCAAACAGGCTCCTTCCGGGGTTCCCATTGGTATTTGCCCTGTAGGGGGCCCCGCCCACCCTGGTCCAACAGGGTCCGGTCCCAGCTTTCGCTTCCCACTCCCTAGAGAATCGCTGCCTCGGAGCTGGCTCCCGGCCTCCAGTATTTCGGCTGCAGCCTCCACGGGCAACTGGACCTCAACGAGGATGGGCTCGTGGACCTGGCGGTGGGCGCCCTGGGCAGCGCTGTGATTTTGTGGTGGGTTCCTTCGCTTTTCTTGACTCTTGGCTGTCCCGAGAGTCATGACGGATAAGGGTTTAAAGATGTGCTTTGGGATCTGAGTCCCTTTCCTTAATCATCGTCAGCCAGACTCACCCTGTTCCTACCCCATCCTGGTTACAAATCTTTGTATGGAACGACTAAGTTATTTTGAAGTCCCAACCCCTCTTATCAATGGACTTCTAAGATTGTTGAGCACTTAGTGTCAAAAAGCCCGTCTTAGAATATATTCCAAAAGTTCTGGCTACTTAGGCATTTCTGTGACTCCAGCCTTTCAAGCTACTTAAAGGACCAGATCTCCCTTCTCCACTGGTGTGAAGAGTGTATGTAATACAGAGATTGCTTTCCCCCAAAGCCCTTCGGACTACTTGTCTCCTTTCCCAGGGCCTAATTCCTGCACCAACCCACTAGACCAGTGGTTCTCAGCCTTCTGGCCCTTTAAATACAGTTCCTCATGTTATGACCCAACCATAAAATTATTTTCGTTTCTACTTCATAACTGTAATGTGGCTACTGTTATGAATCGTCATGTAAATATCTGATATGCAGGATGGTCTTAGGCGACCCCTGTGAAAGGGTCGTTCGACCGCCAAAGGGGTCGCGACCCACAGGTTGAGAACCGCTGCACTAGACATTTGCCATCTGTCTGCACACAGGGTCTCTCCTTAGCAGTAGTCTACAGGGGGTTTTTTTGGGTTTTTTTAAATATATTTTATTGATTTTTTTACAGAGAGGAAGGGAGAGGGATAGAGAGTTAGAAACATCGATGAGAGAGCTGCTCCTGCACACCCCACACTGGGGATGTGCCCGCAACCAACGTACATGCCTTTGACTGGAATCGAACCTGGGACCTTTCAGTCTGGAGGCCGACGCTCTATCCACTGAGCCAAACCAGTCAGGGCTAGTCTACAGTTTTAAAAAAATTTTTTTAAAAATCTTTCTGAGAGCCTGTATATTTTGCCATGTGATGGCTACTTTTTGAGCTGAAAAAAAAAAATTTAATTTGAACCTTTTTTATATATGAGGTATTTTTCATCATAAATATGACAACTCAGGGAAATTTTGTAAAGTAAAGAAATCGCTCAGTTTCATCACCTTAACATTGCCACTGTTAGCATTTTGGCCTGTCTCTTTTGAACTTTTTTCAGCCAGCATATAATGGTCTATAAATGCAACCACATTTTTCATACAACTTACAAAAGGCATTAAACAGGCCGTGGTGTGACTTCACACGGCAATAAAGGAGAGGCGGACATGCCCTTGGGCCACAAGAATATTACATCCCATGGGGCAACGTGTGAGCCCAGCTTTTCTAGAAAACAGCTGAAGCTGATGCGTTAATGCTTTGGGTGGGGAGGGCTTCCGTCCCCGATGTGAGGGTGAGAGGAAGCTGCAGCAGGAGAACCCTGAACCAGCCACGCTAGCGGCCTGTGACCGGCCTGTGACCACAGTGGAGAACTCCCATCCAGGCCGGCATGGCGCCTTGCTCACTGTCTCTCCAGAGGTGGGACACCACCTCCGCTCCCTGCAAAGCCGTCAAGGGGAGGGAGGAGCACAGGGCACCTGCAGGCTCCTCATGGCCCCGCTGACCACGGCCAAGCTTCCGCTACCCACACCCCAGGTGGTGTCCCCGGCCCGCTAGGCAGCGCAGGAGGCAGGGTCTCTGTGGGGGCAGCCCGTGCACTGGCACGCGGCCGGCGCCCTGTGACGGTCTGCTCCAACGTGGGGGCGCTGCCATCGAGGTGGCAGCTCGGACCGTAAAGGTATTCACTGTGTTGGTTCCAGTGAGAAGCAAGACAGGTGACCAAGACCCAGGGTCAGGTGTATCAGTAGATGTGGCCTTGCAGGTCCTTAGGGTGACACATAACTAGAGAAGTCCTTTACAGGAAACATAGAGGGTGCATACACACACCCACAGAAAGAACTGGACCAAGCTCTAGCTTCTGAGGTCCACGCGAAGGGACTCATGGGCAGAGCCCGCTGGGGAGACTTTAGTCCCACGTATCTCACATGGGACTGCCTGCCTGTTAGCATCACCTGGGGAGCTTTTAAAACTCTCACTACCAGACTTTGCCCAGCCACAGTCGTTTTTAAAGACTCCCCAGTGTTTGTTTCCAATGGAAAGCTGAGTTTGAGAACCACTGAGAGAAGCTATTATGTCCACACACCACACTGTCTCACTTACCTGCCTTGATACTTACAATTCCGGTGGGAGTGGCCAGTGACCTGTCCAAGGTCCCAGGAGGAACCAACAGAGCCAAGACTCAAATCCACCCTGTTCACCCCACAGCAGAGTACACAGCACCCCCTTACGCTAAAAAGAGCAGAGTGTTAGCACAGACATCACGCGGAAACTGAAGCATCTAGATCACCCCGCACTTCCGTCCTCCCATCCCCATGTACGGTTTGGAAAGGCGTTTCCTTCCCTGAATAGGCTTGGCGTAGGCCAACAGAAGAGTAAGTTTCATTTCCTTGGCTGCCTGGACGGGCAGTGTGGGGTGGATGGGTGTGGAACCTCTGGTACAGGGAGCGGGTCCCTCCTGTGCCTGCGCACGGGCCTCACCTGGGAGCTTTCACACCAAGCCCTTCAGAGTCTGGTCCGGGACCAACAGCAGCAGCAATCCCTAGAACTTGCTAGAAGTGCGGCGTCTGTGCCCACCTGTAAGATCAGCTCTGCATTTCCCCAGGTCCCCGAGAGATGTGCCAGTGTGTTGAAATATAGAAGCACTGCTTTAAGACACGGTGATGCCGATTCAGAGTGCAACGTGGGCACCAGGAGTTTTCAAGCTCTCCCGATTATTCTAATGTTTATCCGGGGTTAGAAACCACTGCTCTCAAAGTGAGGAGGAGGCCGAGGGAAGTCAGTATGGTCCGCAGTAAGGAAAACCACGAAGGGCTGCCTCAAGGAGCAAGGAGGTCGCTGAGCCGCCCCTTGTCACCTGTGCCAGTTTTGCCCAATTCTTCAACAACTAGGGTCCTCTCTGCCCACCGTCCCACACACTGCCTCACCCTCCACTCCCATCTGGCTCTCCGCCTGTCCCCCAGGTCACAGCAGCTGCCCGCCCTTCTCCTGCAGGTCCCGCCCTGTGGTTCAGATCAACGCCAGCCTCCACTTCGAACCGCCCAAGATCAACATCTTCCACAGGGACTGCAAGCGCAGCGGCAGGGACGCCACCTGCCTGGCCGCCTTCCTCTGCTTCACGCCCTTCTTCCTGGCACCGCACTTCCAAACAGAGACAGTCGGTAAACCGGGCCCTCTCTCTCCCCCATGGACTTCGGGATTGCTCTGTTTCAAAACCTGGGCTTTCACTGGGTTTTAAGTACCAGGCCACACCTAGAGCCCTTTGATGACTGCTAGATGCCCATTTGACACTCTGATTCTAAAGGACAGAGAGGGGATATCAGGCCAGTGAGCAGTGATGACCGAAGGAAAGGCCAGGAGAAGAAGGAAGTAGTTGGGGTGCCGTTTGGATCAGAACAGAGGACTGGAAGCAGTGGAGTAAATTGGTGTAAATGCCATGAAGTCAGCCTGGATGCAGGGACACTCAGACCCAGGAGGGGAGCTGGGAACAGGGATCAGGGGCTGAAGACCCTGTAGCCGTGGACACTGCCCCAGGAGGTGTGATTCTGCAGCAGGGTGTGCTTCTGAGGGCCCATCACTTCACTTCCGGCCAAGGCTGGGGTCAGACACTGCCTTGGGCCCAGGCAGCCCTAGGAAGTGCCAGCTGCAGGCCCTGGGACCAGGCTGGGTCGTGCAGGAAGTGGGGACTACAGAGAGCTTCTCAGCCAAGAGCAGGGCCAACCGGATGAAGAAGAAGCAGGTGTCCGGGGCGGGGGGAGATGAGAACAGTCAGGCCTGGGTGGTGTGCCTTTCTCTCAACTGCTACCTATGAACGGAGGAAGATGCCAGGACCTGGCGCACCCAGAGGGCCGGCGGCCGGGTTACAGGAGGGACTGGGCCTTCCTGGAATCAGCGGAAGATCAGCCTCGTTGAAGGGGAGGGAGCTGTAGGACTTCAACCCCACATCAGAGTCTTAAGTTTGAGGACGTGGTGGGAAGCTGGTGGGAGCTGGCCAGCCTCCCCCCACTAGTGTGATGGGACCTGCCACCTGCAGAGGCTCTGAGCCAGACATGCTGGGATCCCAGAGCCGAGGGTGAATGCTGGGGGGAGGGGTGCAAAGGTGTGTTGGCTCCAGGAGGGGCTCAAACGGGCATCACCTGACTCTTGTTCTGACTCCTCTCCTCCTACTGCATTCATTTTCCCTCCATTTCTTCCTCTTTCTCTTTCCCTTCACTGTCAGCCTCATTTTCCTTCCTCCTCCTCTGCCTTCCTCTTCTCTTCGGTTCCTTTCTTTGCTCCTCTCTCCTTCATCGCTTGCTCTCTGCATGGGCATTTCCTGCCCACACTGGGCCTCCTGGGGGGAGAGGAGCAGCTCTTTGCTGGCCAGCCTGGAGGGCTTCCTGGAGGAGGCTGACTTTCCAGAGGCTGTTTTAAATGAGAGGCAAACAGTCTTGGGTGGAAATGTGGCTTCACTTCATGGCCTTGCCCTCTCCTTCCTGCAGGCATCAGGTACAATGCCACCATGGATGAGAGGCGGTACACGCCACGAGCCCACCTGGATGAGGGCGGGGACCGATACACAAACAGGGCTGTCCTGCTCTCCTCCGGCCAGGAGCACTGTGACCGGATCAGCTTCCATGTCCTGGTGAGCCTGACGCCCTGCAGCCCCAGTAGCAGAACCCAGGTTCCTACAGGAAGGGGACACGGAGCTGGGATGGGGGTGCTGCCGCAGGAGAGTCAGATTGCTCAGTCGGTGCCAGCAGCCCTCAGGGGGCCAGCCAGTGGGCAGTGCCCTAGACCGTGGCCACCCCACACTCAGGCCCCAGAGAGAAGGCCATGGGGACACTCTGCCTACACTGACAGCACCCTCCCCCGAAATTCCTTCTTCCCCAGCTCTCAAGCGCCCACTGTTTCTTTAGCAGGGGATGAAATGTGGAGGGGGTGCACTCAGTGAGGTCTAGCGGAAAGAGCAGGGCCAGCCCGCAGGGACCGTGGCTTGAAAAAAAGAGTAAGCAGGCATCGACTGAAAATGAAGACCAGGCGAGGCCAGTGAGGTGGACAAGCTGGGAGGAGGGACAGAGGGAGGCCAGCCTGGCAGAGAGGGAGAACCCATGAGGGGCTGGCGCCTCATTAAATGGGTAAAGAAACTTCAAGTACCCAGGCCACAGCTGCAGCCTCAGGGACACAAGCACGGGCACTCAGAGCCCCCTGGCCCCAGGAAGCAATGGGCACAGTCAGCCAAGCTAGTGGGTGAGAAGCACTCGCATCTGTTAACAGGGGGCCTCTTCTGAGGTGCTGGTAACGGGGCCTCAAAGTGTGGCCCCGGGACCAGCTGCATCCCCATCACCCAGGACCTTGTTAGAAAGGCACATTTTCAACCCCCATCCCAGACCTCCTGAACCAGAAACTCTGGGGGGGGTGGGACTCAGTGTCTTAGCAGCCCTTCCCATCCCGGGGGTCCTGCAGCTCCTCCCGTGTGGGAGCTACGGCCTTAATACAAAGAAGCCACGTGTGTCAGGATCGGGGTTCCCTCGGGGGAGGTTTTTAGGCACCTCCAAGCATCCCTCTTACCATCTGTACACAGACCAGCCGGAATCACCCCTATTTTGGCCACAGGCTGTGCCTTCGTGGGTTTAACACACTGAGTAAGCCCTGTCACTGTACCCAGCCTGTGCTAAGAGGCTTCGGAGGGAGGAGGACCGACACACAACCAGGAGCTTGAGAGCCAGCCATGTGGCGGTGGCGGTGACGGGTCTGGACAGGATGTGGGGATGGGTGCTGCCGGCTTCCTGGAGGTGGAGGTGTTGGGAGGTGGGTGCCTGGCCATGAGGAATGAGCAGGAGCTTGGGGAGACACAAAGCAGCCAGGTTGCCACAGGCCGAGCCCAGGGGCCTGTCCAGGAGACACACTCCGCGCTGCGGCCCCGACTGGCAACCTCCAGCCCCCACGGCAGCTCCCCTACCCTGTCCTCGTGCTGAGGGCCCACAGGGCACTGCCCTCCCGGTTTAGGGGTGGCCTCCCTCTCAGTGGTCCTGGCCCAGGAACGGATGTCCCCTCTGCCCTCACCATCCTCACCTCCTCCCGCACAGGACACCGCTGACTACGTGAAGCCAGTGACCTTCTCGGTGGAGTATTCCCTGGAGGACGCTGACCACGGCCCCATGCTGGACGACGGCTGGCCCACTACCCTCAGAGTCTCGGTACGTCCTGGCACACAGGGCGCACAACCCTGGTGCATGCCCCAGCCGCGCCCCTACCTCCTCCCGGAGGCCCAGACCCGAGGGGGCAGCCCCGAAGGAATTCTCCCCCTGCACCAGCCCGCAAACCCGCAGCACGCTCCCGCCCGCCTCCCTGTGGCCTGTGCTGAACCATATTTTGAGGAGGAGGGACCAGGCCTTCTCCTATTGGAGGCGCCCCGTACCCCAGCACAGGGTGAGCGTTGAGTGGGTCACAGGATGAGGGGCCTCAGAGCTCATCGCCGCCTCGCTTACAGATGAGGCCCTGGAGGCCGAGAGGGCCTGGTCTGCAGTTTGTTGAATGACTGGCTGAGAGCAGACACCCTTCCCACCTGCTCCTAAGTTTTCCAAAAACAGGTGCTTTCGCCTCATCCTGGGCTCTGGCCCCGCCCTCACCCACGTTTTCTAATCCCTGGCTCGAGGGGCATCGGAATGTTCTGAAACCTGACACGAGCTCCGACACCTGCCACTCCTTATGCTTCCCACTCAGAGGAGATGTCAGCCGGGTGCCATTCTGTGCGAGCTGCGCTGGGAAACCAGGCAAATGTGTAAACTGCAGGATCTCAGACCTGAGCCCTCAGGATTTAGGAAACAGCTCTAAACAGACCACAGAGCTCTCAAGACGGTGACCTGCGAGGTCTGGTCTCTGAGAATGACTGCACCAGAATCCAGCCGGCAAACAGAGTTTCAGATACTCAACTCACATTCTCACATGTGTTTCTCCAACATAACAGGGTTCCAATAATATCACCTCTGAAAATCCCCTCTTTGCTCCCATTCACCTCGATCAAGTCCCCCACCTCCCCCGGCATCGCCCCTTCCCAGACCTCCCACACTCTGCCGCCCGACCCTCAACCTTCACACCGCCCTCTCCCTCCTGCTTCTGAGTCACAAATGCGTAAGAGAGGCAGCCTTAAAATGCAGTAGAGCGGGAGAGACCTGGACTGGCAACGCCAGGAGACGGGACGAGCTGGGTGCACAAGTCATCAATGTTTTCCCCATCACAGTAATTACGAAGCCATGACAGCCCATGACTGAGTATGTGTCACTCATTGTACACACGGAAGCACGTGATGCAGGTTCATGTGCAGGGTACTCAGTGCTTGACACCGGTGACCTGGATGCAAGTTGGTGATAAGCGTCCCTGGCCAGGCCAGGTGGAAGAGCTCTGAGGACGTGTAATGGAGCAATCAGACGATAGGGTAGAGGGACTTCCTGGAGGAGGTGGCTTTTGACTAGATCTTAACAGATGATATGCAGAGATGAGGAGGATGGGCTTCGCTCCAGGAGCACTGGCAGGGAAGTGGAAAGCAGCAAGGTGAAGAGATGTGTAAAGAGAGGGTGAGAAATCGAGCCATAGAAGACCGTCTGGGGCACGCTACTGAGGGCTTTGCGAAGCAGCGAAGCTTCTAGAAATGCTGTTCATCTGGACTCCTAGCCCCCAACAAATTAGAAACATTCTCCTCATCACTCTCCTACAGTCTTATTTAGCTTCTGTTAAATGCCCAGCACTGACCTCTTGGGGGAATGAGCCATTCCATATAATTGAGTATAACTGCTGCTTATGACATGAAAGTATTCCTTTTAATGAACTGGAGAGGAATTTTCCCGAAGGTTGTTATGTAGTTCCCACACTTCATACAGCACGCTGGACAGAGGCGGGACGGGTTCTGTTGGAGCCCTGAAATCACCTAAGCGCACGGTCGCTACAATACAGTGAAGCCCTGAGGCCACCAAAGTGTCCTGAACTGTGTCCCTTCGCAGAATGACCTCTCTTTGCCCAACTTCACGTGGCTCTGCCGTCTTCTTTCCTGGCGCTATTGCAGTGTGCCTGCTTCTAGCTGCAAATCCTCCTCCTTCCCTCCCCCCCTCCCCCCACCACTCCACCCTGTGATGGGGAAGCCGAGGGGATGGCTTCATAGGAATGTGTCTAAAGCCAGTGGTCGGCAAACTCATTAGTCAACAGAGCCAAATATCAACAGTACAACGATTGAAATTTCTTTTGAGAGCCACATTTTTAAAACTTAAACTATATAGGTAGGTACATTGTTATTAACTTAATTAGGGTACTCCTAAGGCTTAGGAAGAGCCACACTCAAGGGGCCAAAGAGCCGCATGTGGCTCGCGAGCCACAGTTTGCCGACCACTGGTCTAAATTATGAGCATGTGGACCTAAGTGAAGGCCAGGAGCTCACCTTTGAGAAAAGTTGATGAAGTGAAGATACACCTGGCCTCTGTGGCACCTGCTTCCCCTCCCCTGGGCTTGGGCTGGGTTCTTGGGAGTGACAGTCGCTGCTCCTCAGGGGCTTGACTTGAGTACCCAGCTGCCTGCATGGGCCAGGGCACATCAAGCTCAACATGCCCTCAACCGAATGTGCCCCTCAGCCAGCGTGCCCTCCACTTAACCCTCCACTTAGGAGCGAATGGTGCGGCCATCCTTCCAGACCTAATAGAGAGACTCAGCCCTTTCCGAGGCCCTTTCTCCCTTCGCCCTAGGAGCCAGGGCCTACTGGTCCCTCTCTGAGGTCCATGAGCTGTTTCCTCCTCTCCACACCCACTGCCACACTGACGGCATCACCACCTCCTTCGGGAACATTTCAGCGGCCTCCTCGAGGTCTCCCTGCCTCTGCTCTTGACTCTTCAAGTTCATCCACCCATGGAAGCCAGGGGGACTGCAGTCTACAGGTCTGGCAGCTCCCTCCCTGCCAAAGGTAGTTCGTGGGTCCTCTCTGTTGTAAGGCAGGGCCCCAAGGCCCTTGGGAACTGGCCCTGCCCATCTCTCCATCTCCCCCAGCCCTAACTATAGCAACACCAAACTACCCGCTGTCTCCCAAACTCACCATGCTGCTTCTGCCTCAGGACCTTTGCACAGGCTCCTCCTTTTGCCGAGACTTTCCTCTCCCTCTGGTCCATCAGCTAATGGCTCATCCTTCAGAACTTCCCTGAACTTCCCTGACACCTTCTCTGACCGTCTATAGGACAAAATAACTGTTTCCTCCCTCTGCCTCTTCTCTTCATCATACAGATTTCTTTTTTGCACATTTCACACTAGAATTAGTTGTTCACACAGCAGTCTTCCCCATGAGCTGAGAGCAGAATCTGTGTCTTCCTCATCCAAGAGCCCTAGGATGGCCACTCACACAGAAGATGACCAGTGCGTGTTCGTTGGAACGGACCTGCTGGGGAAGTGGCACTTTGTGCTACCAGCTCCGTTAAGGTCTGAGAGGAACCCAGGAGGAGTTGAGTTTTGAGCCGTCTTTTAAAGAAGGGAAAATCTACGCAGAAGCATGAGAAACGGCCGTGCGGTGTCTGAAAGGGGCAGAAAAGACGAAGCCCATGTCTAGTGCAGTAGAGAGAGGAGCTGGTGTGCTGTGGGGGTGAGGGACATGGACTCCAGGCTGTGGGTTTCCCACCCAGCCACCCCCCGCCCCCTGGCTCTCCCCGGTCCAGGTTCCCTTCTGGAATGGCTGCAATGAGGACGAGCACTGTGTCCCTGACCTCCTGCTGGATGCCCGCAGTGACCTGCCCACAGCCATGTGAGTCTGGCTCCCCCTGCCCCTCCCCTGACTCCTCTCCCTTCCCTGCTGGTGCAGCTGGGAACCCCAGGGCCCTGGATTAATCCCTGCACTCCTCTTAAGCAGCATGGATCAAATACTGAACTTGGAGCCTGGGTCTAGTCCCGGCTCTGCCTCTAACTCCTGGGTGACCTCAGGCAGGTCTCCTCCTTCGCTGGGCCTCAGGTGCCTCCTATATAAAATGAAACCTGCGAGTCTAATCAAACCTCTTCAAACTTCATTTAGAAAAGGGAATCCTTCTTTGGGGCTCATACTGCAAAACAGACAAAAGGTGGAGACCAGGGCCCTGGAGATCCAGGTCCTCGTCCTCCAATCCCAGACGAGGTGACCTTTACGGTTCATTGACTGGCTGCGTGAGCTCCATGCTAAGGAGACTAGCAGAGGGTGCCTGCCATCCCCTGGAAGACCCAAACTAGCCTACAAGGAAAGGGAAGGAACAACATCCTATTTTGCATTTATGTTTTCAAATTTTTGTGCTCAATTTTTAAACAACTATGAGGTGATTTAGATAGAAGACATAAATACTACGATATATACAAAAAATAGAAATAGCCACTCAAACCGTATAGAAGGATGAAGAAGCAAATATTCCAAGCACCTAGGCTAGTGATGGCGACCCTATGACACACGTGTCAGAGGTGACACGCGAACTCATTTTTTTGGTTGATTTTTCTTTGTTAAATGGCATTTAAATATATAAAATAAATATCAGAAAAATGTCTTTGTTTTACTATGGTTGCAAAGATCAAAAAATTTCTACATGTGACACGGCACCAGAGTTAGGTTAGGGTTTTTCAAAATGCTGACACGCCAAGCTCAAAAGGTTCGCCATCGCTGGGCTAATAATCAGAATGACCTCTGCATTTAGCTCTGAGCTTCCTGGCAGCCAAAGCCAAAGGAAAAGTTGCTGAGCAGAGAGGTGATGCATGAGTAGGAAGGTCTGTCCCCGCCTCCCCCTCCACCGGCCTGGTCCCTGGGGGTCCCTTTCCTGCAGGGAGTACTGCCAGAGGGTGCTGAGGAGGCCCACCCAGGACTGCTCCGCCTACACGCTGTCCTTCGACACCACGGTCTTCATCATCGAGAGCACTCGCCGGCGGGTGGCGGTGGAGGCCGTGCTGGAGAACAGGGGCGAGAACGCCTACGGCGCCGTCCTAAATATTTCACAGTCAGCAAACCTGCAGTTTGCCAGCCTGATCCAGAGGGTAAGACCACAGTGACCTGCCCGGCCTGCCTGAGGCGAAGCGCAGAGGCAGGAGAGGAGGGCTCAGGCCTGGCTGCACACTAGACTCCACCAGGGAGCTTACAAATTCCTGTGCCCAGACTTCTCCCCAACTTCTAATTGATCTAGTCTGGGCGGGGCCTGGATCAGCTGCCCAGGTGGAGGCAGTGTACCACCAGGATTGAGAACCAGCAGTAGAGGGGAGTCTGAGCCCTTCAGGAACATAGGGAGGAAGGCCCTTCAGCCCGTGTCCTTGGCCCTCACGCACACAGACATGCATAAACACGCATACACCAAGCCTGTGTGCACCAGACATATACCCCAAGCTTTCTCAGAAGGGGCCTTCCAACAAGAATTAGAACAGGTTACTCTTACTTTAAAACCTCCCATCATTCCTGCTTACTTTTCCAACAAATTCCAAACTCCTTATGATGGCATCCGAGGCCCTGCCCTGCTTCCCCACCCACCACCTGCCGCTTCTGCCCTCTCCTCCACCCTATAGCCCCACTGGCCACCGCTGTTCCCACACACCTGCTCTTTCACACCAAGGCCCTCCCACCACAGTCCCCTGCCTGGGGATCCTCCCTCCTCTGCCCAGCAAGCTCCTGCTCCTTCTTAGTAACCACTTACAATGCCTGGCACTGTGCTCAACTTTTGGCATGATGGTGTTGGAGGTGGTGGTGGAGGTGGCGGTGGAGGTGGTGATGGAGGTGGAGGTGGTGATGGAGGTGGAGGTGGTGGTGGAGGTGGAGGTGGTGATGGAGGTAGTAGTGGTGGTGGAGGTGGTGGTGGCAGAGGTGGTGGTGGTGACGGTGGTGGTGGTGGAGGTGGTGATGGAGGTGGTGGTGGAGGTGGTGGTGGTGGCGGTGGTGATGGTGGTGGTGGTGGTGGCGGTGGCAGTGGTGGAGGTGGTGGTGGAGGTGGTGGAGCTGGTGGTGGAGGTGGTGGCGGTGGCAGTGGTGGTGGTGGAGGTGGTGTTAGAGGTAGTGGTGGTGGTGGTGGCAGTGGCAGTGGTGGAGGTGGTGGTGGAGGCGGTGGCGGTGGCAGTGGTGGTGGTGGAGGTGGTGTTAGAGGTAGTGGTGGTGGTGGTGGCGGTGGCAGTGGTGGAGGTGGTGGTGGAGGCGGTGGCGGTGGCAGTGGTGGTGGTGGAGGTGGTGTTAGAGGTAGTGGTGGTGGTGGTGGCAGTGGCAGTGGCAGTGGTGTAGGTGTAGGTGGAGGTGGTGGTGGTGATAATGGTGATGATGGTGATGGTGATGGCAGTGGTGGTAGTAGTATCCCCATTTTACAGAAGAGGCAACTGAGGCATAGAGAAGGGTTGAATGGTCTGAACAGGACCACCCAGCTAGTAAGTGGCTGAGTGGGATTTCCGCCCAGCAGCTGGCTCCTGAGCTGCTCTTCAGGACCAGGCATAGTCTTCGTGTCACGCTCTCTGGGCTTCCTTCCCACGGGCACATAGGCCCCACAGAGCTCCGTGGCACAGCCTGTATGTGCTCCAAGAAAATCACAGTGTCTGAGTGCTGCCTGTGCTAGCCCTGGACTTCCGGGTGCAAATGCCCTGACTTAGCCACATGTGTCTCCAGGGCTGGGCCAGGGCTGGACACAGAAGATCCTCCAGACAAGTCTGTTGAGTAAAACTAAGACATCGTTGTCATGGTGGGTGCTGGGGTGTCCCAGGTCCCCGCAGACACAGTCTCTGTTCTCGTTAATCTCCGAGTGTCCACCTGGAGCCCGGAGTGGGAGGACCAGGTATCAGTGCCTTTCTGTCCTCACCTCCCCTGCAGAGCCACTGCCCAGCACCGCCCAGCCTCAGGCCCTCTCAGGCCCAGGCCTACCGCCAGCCTCCTCCTCAGCCCTGAGATGAGGGGCCCGTCTGACAGTCTTTCCCAGCCTCTCCGGCCCAGAGGCTTTGTATCTGTCACTTTAGGGGAAACTGAGCCCCAAACCTGCAGCCACCGTTTTCTGCTTCCCTGGCCCAGACTCTGTCAGCCTGTGTCTTCTCACAGCCCTGGGAGGAAGGCATTGTGGAGTTTTGTTTCTGTGGCCTGGAGGGGCTTGGCAGTGCATGAAGGAAAAGAGACATGGGGAGTGTGTTCTGTAAAGGCCGTGTCCACACGTGGTGGTGTGTGGGGCTGGCCTGCAGCCTGGCTCCTGCACAGATGCCGCCGTCTGCCCACCCAGAACATGCTCACAGCTTGGAGACCAGCCTCTCCTCTGTCTTCCCACCCCCCAACCCCACCATCTGGCCAAGGAGAGCACCCCCTCTGCCAAATGCAGATGTGTTTGTTTATCACACACACATGCAAAAACATACAAACCTACATAAACATCAAAGCAAACACAAATACTATCTGGGCATGCAACGGGGCACATGCACATACATGTATGCTGGGGTCCAACCCCAGCGGGTCCAGGGGTCCCCAAAGGTGTGGACGGAGTTAGTGAAGAAGGAATGACACGGAGACAGCGTTCAGTTGATCAGCAGCCTAGCCAGGATCTCTAGCCAGGATCTCCAGCCAAGTTCTGGTCTGGATCTCCAGCGAAGTTCTGGTTAGGATCTCCAGCCAGGTTCTGTGTCCATGTTCTCTTGCTAGGTTCTCCAGGTTCTCCAGCCAGGTTCTGTAGCCATGTTCCCTCACTAGGTTCTCCAGCCAGGTTCAGTCACCAGGTTCTAGTCAGGTTCTCTTGCCATGTTCTATAGTCAGGTTCAGTTCAGGATCTTTTGCCATGTTCTCTCGCTAGGTTCTGTCTCTAGGTTCTGTTGCCAGTTTCTGTCCAGGATCCTCTGCCACGCTCTCTCCAGCGAAGCTCCTCTGTCTCTAGGTTCTATGTAGGTTCTGTCTTCTTGGTTCTGTCTTCTTACATCTGTATTTATACCAGTTGATTCCAATCCTATCAATCTCTATTCCAAAGGTTAGGGCGTTTCTTATCTCCATTCCAGGGAGTAAAGATTATGTAGCTTAAGCATGATTGTTCATAGTTAAAGTGATTAATTACCCACCTGGCACTTAGTTAAGAGGTTTTATTCCCTCCCTAACTTCAGGGGAAAATCCCTACCTGGGGAAACAACCTTTCTCAGAGACCTTGGTTAAAACACATAGTGCCAAGAAGGTGAGCAAACATATTAAGAACAGTATGCTATATATGCCAAGTCCCTTGTAACAGCAAGCATGGACCGGCTCCCGGCACATGTACTCACGTGCAGACCAGCACACACAGTCTACATAGATGTATCTCCACATACACACGTGCATGTGCCCAGGCTGTGCCCAGTGGTGCAGTACCCACAATGGGGATAAATACCCCTCATGAGAGCTGCCATACATGGAATGATCACACAAGTCTGGGCGTTGAATGAGGCCCTGCATTTGCATGCGTTGTGTCATTTAATCCTCATAACAACTAAATGTGGTTGGTACTATCATCCCCATTTAACAGATGAGCAAAATGAGACCCGAGCAAATGAGTGCACAACCAGCAGCGTGTAGCTACATACTGAGTGTGAGTCCCTTCCCCCTGGACCTGTGCTGAGGGCACAGCTAGCCCAACCGGGCCCCAGGCAGGCTGGGGAGCCTGGTGGCACCCCCCCCCCCCGAAACTCTGCCAGTCCAGCAGCCAATGAGTGACGTGATGCTGAGTGTCGGGAAGCAGACAGTGGTGGGAGGGTTTGGAGAAGGTTGGCCGCAGGGAAAGGAAAGAGAAAGAAGCATTGCCTGCAAGTCTGGCAGCGGGGGCTCAAGGGGGGGGCTCATGACAAGGGAGCAACCAGCCCTGAAGGAGGCGGAATAGACTCAGAGAAATCCCCACAGTTCCCCACCGGAGTCAGCCCATATCCCACCCACTGTTATTCTGGATCACAAAGTCATGCGAGACCCCAAAAGCCTCATTTCTTGGCTCACAGAGATCCTTTGCAATCCTCTGATAGAAAGGCATGCGGCCAATTGAAGGGCTGCAAAGCCAGAGGGAGGCGGGACAGCCAGACTGGAGAGCCTTCGAATCCAAACACCAGCCAGTTACTTCCCATCTCAGGGCCTCAGTGTCCCCCTCTGTAAGCAGCATGAGTCCTGAGTCGTGGGTTGATACAGAGGGAATGACAAGGCGTGCACAGGAGCTCTGAACCCCTCTATCCACAACCCAGCACCACTGAGAGTGTCCCCATCACTGCCACACCTGAGCCTCCAGCGTACCTGTGGTCCCAGCGTCAGAGGGCCTGTGCTGCTGCTTCAGAGTGGGCAGTGGGGGGTAAGGGTGCCCCAGACCTGGGTGACCTGGGTCTCAGGCCCCATCTAACTGCTGCCCCCGTGTCCCCCACCACCCACCCACAGGAGGACTCTGACGGCAGCATCGAGTGTGTGAACGAGGAGAGGAGACTCCACAAGAAAGTCTGCAATGTCAGCTACCCCTTCTTCCGGGCCAAGGCCAAGGTGAGGCTGGGGCCCGTTTGGGGAGGCAACAGGGCGGGTACTGGGAGGCTCAGGGAGGCAAGAGAAATGGAAGTGAGCAGAAAGGAGGGCTGGGGAGGGATGGAGAGCACCAGCCCCTTCACCGCCACCCCACCTCCCTCAGCCACTGTCTCACTGCCCTTTAAAGCCTCTAAACCAGCGGTTCTCAACCTGTGGGTCGCGACCCCTTTGGGGTCGAACGACCCTTTCACAGGGGTCGCCTAAGACCATCGGAAAACACATATATAATTACATATTGTTTTTGTGGTTAATCACTATGCTTTAATTATGTTCAATTTGTAACAATGAAATTGGGGGTCACCACAACATGAGGAACTGTATTAAAGGGTCTCGGCTTAGGAAGGTTGAGAACCACTGCCCTAAACTAACAAGTCGTCTAAATACCCAGCCACTGTCTCGGGGCTGTGCATGGAGAGAAAATTTACATTTCTCAGGCACCTACCAGTGCTTCAAAGTGCATGTGACACGAGTATAGGCGTGTGGCGTGGAGAGAGAAGCAAATTCAAGGGGAAGGGGAGGAGAACTACAGATTGTGGGGGCGTTTGCCTATCACCCCTGGGCAGTGGGCAGCCACTGAGGGTTCTGGAGCAAGAGAAGGGCTGAGCGAAGCTGCTTGTAAAGCTGGACCCGATGGAGGCGCTCGAGGCAGGAGCCAGCCAGAGAACAGAGTGGTTCCCAGGCGCAGGGTCTGCAAGGTGGGAACCAGGGCTCCTTAGAAAAGAACCTCCTCAGTGGAACTGCAAGTCAAGATGGTAGTTTCAGGGTGCAACTCTGACAAACCAGGAGCTCTAGATTGAGGGGGGGCAGCACACAGCACAAGCTCCTCACCCTGCCGCTCCCTGGGAGAAGGGGACCCCAGGTCTCCTGGGGAAACTCCAGGAGGGTCAGACTTGGGAAGAGCACAGTGGTCTGTGCAAAGCCCCAGCACCCGCCCCTCCCCATAGTGAGGAGAGGAAGGCAGCAAAGAGAGTCAGATATCAGAGGGCCATAGTCAGGGACCCAGGCCCACTCCTGGGCAAAGGCCAAGGGAAGCAGCAAGACGGGGCCATCAGAGTGGCCACAGGGCAGCTGGACAAGGAGGCAGGTGCTTATTAACCTCTGGGTGGCCCTGGCAGCCATCATGCTTCTTCAGGCCACAGCCCACCACACGCAAGAACGAGGGGTGGGAGGCCTGTCCTACCGCCGTGCCTGGCCCCCACAGGCTGTGCTGCGTGGTGACAGCCAGCTCCCCTTCTCACCAGCAAGCCCTCCCATGAAAATCCTGCAGAGAGTCTGAAGTTTGGGCTTGCTGCCTTCCAGTTGCCTGTAGCTAAAAGCAAAAGTGGAGGAGGCGGGCAGGGGGCTGCCCCACCGTCAGGCAGTCCCGCCAGAGGAGCCATTGACTGGCTGTGTCCCCGTCACCGGCCTCAGGCCTTTACTCAGCACCTGGCCACTCCCAGCCAGCAGGGCTCACCCAAAGGTGCAGGGGCTGGGAGGGCGGGTCAGGGCTTGTCCAGGCAATGCCCAGACTCGCAGTTCCCAGCCACCCCAGCTCCAGTGACTTCTTCCTTGCAGGTGGCTTTCCGTCTAGATTTCGAATTCAGCAAATCCATCTTCCTGCACCACCTGGAGGTCCAGCTCACGGCCGGCAGGTCAGGGCCTGGCTGCTCGCTCTCCCTCCTGCACACCTGCTCTGCCCCTCCCCGCACTGTCTCCCGCCAAACCCTGTCCCCAGCTGCCCCAACAGGGGTGGGGTCCTGGTCAGTCCCCAAATAAGGGCCACCCGCTGCCTGCAGTGGCCACCATTCATTCTTGGGCTGCTTGGATATAAATAATACCTTTATCTTCATGTAGTATTTCTATATAGCAGCTGTCTAAAAACCAGTTTTAAAGCACTGTGCATACAATAGCTCAGTCAGTCCTCACTGCAGCCCCTAAGATAGGGAAAGCAGGGGTTATTCCCCACCCCGCCTCAAGTTACAGGTAAGAAAAGGGAGGCTCAGAGAGGTTGAGTGAATTTCCCAATGACACACAGCACAACTGGGAGCTGAACACTAGTGTCCTACTCTGTGTCCAGGGCTCTTTCTGTCCTGTTCACCTCTCTCCTCTTTGAAATGTTTCCATTTTTAAAAGAGCTTCCCTTACTCTGTGTAGGTCTGTCTGTCTGTCTGTTTCCCTCCCAGGGAATTTGCTATGGGTTCACAGGGTGAATCCCCCTGTGTGGGTAGTAAACACTCTTTTTTTTTTTAATATATTTTATTGATTTTTTACAGAGAGGAAGGGAGAGAGATAGAGAGTTAGAAACATCGATGAGAGAGAATCATCAATCAGCCGCCTCCTGCGCACCTCCTACTGGGGATGTGCCCGCAACCCAGGTACATGCCCTTGACCGGAATCGAACCTGGGACCTCTCAGTCCGCAGGCCGACGCTCTATCCACTGAGCCAAACCGGTTTCGGCCACTCTTTTCTTTTTCACAGACTACATTCTCTGTGTGGGAAGGGAGGCAACTCTGCAGCCTTGAAACTGGCCCAAACCCTCCTGAGAATTTTCCCTTGCTGAGAAACAAACACTGAAGGCAACCCAAACACTGACCTTCCAACACATGCACACACACACACTCACAAACAGACATATCCTCAGCCACACCCAAGTCAGAGGTCACGGGAGAGCACTGGAGGTCAACCACCAGCATGTCTGTGGTCAAACTGTGCATGTGGGTGGAATTCTCACGTGACCCGAGACAGTTTGTAAAATGTATGGATACCCTCAGGCCCCCTCAGGCCCTTCCTGCTCTGAGAAAGCTCCGCCCTGTTCTCACGGGAGACGAGCGCGCCTGCGCAGTGCGTCCTCGCACCTGTTCTCACGGGAGACGAGCGCGCCTGCGCAGTGTGTCCTCGCACCTGTTCTCACGGGAGACGAGCGCGCCTGCGCAGTGTGTCCTCGCACAGCGGCGGGTGCACCTGTGCAGTGTGTCTGCACAGCGGCGGGTGCTGGTGAGCCAGGCCTGTGCGGGAGGGGACCGTGCAGTGTCCGAGCACCCACCACCATCCCCTTTTGAGTAAAACCCCTGTCAGGGGTAAGGCTCCCGCAGGGAATAGAGCTCAGGGTGTCTAACAAGAGGAAATCGCACCTTTTTATTTCTGAAATTACTTTCCTGTTCATGGTGCAGGAAAGGGCAGCACATTTGACAAAAAATCCTTCCAAACATCTCCTACATTCACTCTCCGGCCTTTTCAAGGCAGCGAAGCCAACCTGTGGGAGTGCCTACCCGTCCGCCCGGAGGGGGAGCCCAAGGATAAACAGCCTACTCTACTGGGAACCCCACTGTCTTCCCTCCTTGGACAGAGCAGGCAGCCTTTGTCCCCCGGGCGATGCCCTCGGGGCCCACAGCACAGGCTTTGCCCTCTGACCCTTGAGGGGCTCTGGGAACAGGGCTCGCAATGAGTGGCCACACCCACATAGTCCTCCCAGCTTCCATCCAAAGTCTTTTCCGGCCCCACACCAGCCCGGATGTGCTGCACTTAAAAGGGGGCAGGAGGTAGAAGAGGGTAAAGGGGAGATGAGGGGTGGTGGAGGAGACTGGGCTTGGGGTGGTGAGCCCACAATACAATATACTGATGATGTGCTATAGAATTGTACACCTGGAACCTGTATGAATGTATTAACCATACAAAAAGGAGAAGCTGAGGTCATCAGCTCCCGCAGCCCCAGCCCTTCCCCTCCCAGGGCGCTTTTCCCAGTGTGACTTAGACCCTCCCGCGCAGTGAGCCCGTTCGCACGCGCGCACGGCGAGGGGGGGGGGGGGGGCGGCGGTCGGGTAGAGGGAGGGCAGGCCCGTCTGACCCCGTGGCCTGGCTCTCCCTGCAGTGACAGTGACGAGGAGGAGAGCACCAAGGAAGACAACGCGGCCCTCCTGCGCTTCCACCTCAAGTATGAGGCCGACATCCTCTTCACCAGGTGGGCCAGGGCCCAGGGAGGGGATGCATGGGGGAGTGAGGCCTGAGACAGGCTACTCTGGGGGGTTGGGGGGGGGGGCCCTGATAGGGTCAGAGACCCCAGAAGCCGGGCCCCAGTGCTAAGGGACTATGAGATGGAGCCAAGTGGGCCCTGAGGGGTCAGAGAGCACAGCTCCCTCATCCGTGCTGGGGAGATGGTATCAAAACAGAGGACAGAGGCCCGGGCTGTGTAACTCAGTGATTGAGCGTCAACCTATGAACCAGGAGGTCATGGTTTGATTCCTGGTCAGGGCACATGCCCGGGTTGTAGGCTTAATCCCCAATAGGGGGCATGCAGGAGGCAGCTGATCGATGATTCTCTCTCATCATCATCGTCTCTCTCTCTCTCTTTCCCTCTCTCTCTCCCTTCCTCTCTGAAATCAATAAAAATATATTTAAAAAAAAATAAAACAGAGGAAGGAGGAGGCACAGGCCTGGCCCCAGGGAGCTCTCAGCAGGTCAAATGGAGAGAGCAGGGCAGCAGGCGGTATCCACCCAGGTGTAGGCAAGAAGGAGGGCATGATCTGTGGAGAATTTTAAAATAGTAATAAAACCTGCTAAGTGCTTCTGCTTCTCATTACACCTTACCCCAACAATTCTAAACACCGTCAGTGAGAAAACGCTCCTCCCTACGTGGCTGCTCACACTGCCCACACGCCTGGTGTGCCACCGGCCCAGTCTGTCGTCTGAGAGCGCCCAGGCAGATGGAGATGTCTGGACAGAACAGCAAACACACAGAAAGTTCAGGCTCTCTCACATCACCACTAGAGGCTGGAATGGTACACAGTGGGCAAGTTCACGCTCAAGAGACCATGCCCTAGGCTGAGAGTCTAGGGCAGGGATGGCAAATAACTGGCACTTCTGGCTCGCGCCCATCCCACACACCAGGCAGACGTTGCTGATGGAGGTCAGCTTTTATTCCTGCTGAGCCTCAGAAACCTTCCCAGCACAGTGTTCCCAATGGGCAAAAGGGGAAACCTATTTTTTGTGGCCTAGGGGGAGGCAGGCCCATGCCTACATCCTTTCCATTCATTTACCCACCTAGCCAATACTGACTGAGTCACGCAGCCCTGTCCTCTGTCCCTGCAGGAGCAGCAGTCTGAGCCACTACGAAGTCAAGCCCAACAGCTCCCTGGAGAGTTATAATGGCATTGGGCCTCCCTTCCACTGCATTTTCAAGGTAAGGCTCAGGGGGAGCCAGGAAGAGAGTGAAGGGCAGGAGCTGAGGGTCCCCACTTGGGAGGGGAGGAATCAGAAATCATTGCTAATGCCCGGCCCGGGGCGCTCAGTGGTTGAGCGTCAACCTATGAACCAGGTCAGGGTTTGATTTCTGTCAAGGGCATATACTCAGGTTGTGGGCTTGATCCCCAGTGTGGGGCGTGCAGGAGGCAGCTGATCAATGATTCTCTCTCATCATTGATGTGTCTCTCTCTCTCCCTCTCCCTTCCTCTCTGAAATTAATTTTTTTTAATTTTTAAAAAAAGAAAGAAATCATTGCTAGAGCTCAGGGTCACCTTAACCCTGCTACCCACTCACTGGATGATTTTAGGCAAGTCACTTCCTCTCTCTGGGCCTCTGTCCTCCTCTGGAAAATAGCAGGGCTGGTCTGAGAGAACGATTCAGTATCCATGAAAATTAGACGTGGCTGCACATAATTTTTTAAAATGTTTTTAAAGTGCTCTAAACACACCAGGGTTTATTCTCTCCCGTAAAAGAGTCCAAATTGGCAGCTTCACAGAGTCATCCAGGGTTGCATCTTCTCTCTTCATGTTCCATCATCCTCAACATGCAATTATCAGCCTCGAGTTCACCTCACAGTCCAAGAAGGCTGCAGCTCCAGCCATCACGTCCTCATTCCAGGAAACAGGAAAGGGACAAAGAGCAGGAATAAGCTCCTTGGCAGTTCCTCACACTTCCAGTCACCTCTCTTTGTCCAGAACGTTGTGATTTAGCTGTCAGAAGCTTTTTGTCGTGGTTTCTGTCACGAAGGACGGTGAGAGGAGAATTAGGAGGCAACTTAGCAGTGTCTGCCACGGGGGGCCAGCAATCTCCCCCACCTCTGAATGCTGTGTGAGTCAGAGGCAGGCTGACAGCTGGACACTGCTCACTGAGACCTGGATGGCTCACCCAAGAGAGGGTTAGTAACCTGCCCAAGACCCACAGCTCATACATGACAGCAGCCCTGGGTTCTATTCCCAGCCTTTCTGATTCCAAAGCCTTCCTGTTACCATTGCAGCTCTAACACCAAATGTGTCAACTACAATGTGAACTATCACACACTCACTATTTATTTTCTTCACTAATTAATGATATCTCTCATAAAAAATTAATTGCTGTCACCATCTCCACCCCCAGGGGGCCACCAGTGCCAGGCAACAAAATCCCCCAGAGCCAAGAGGAGTTGAAAATAGACGTGACCCTTGCTCTCCAGTCTCATTGCCGCCCCCACTGCAGGAGCCCACCCCTTTCAGGTCCCTGCAGCCCCGGGGTGACTTAGCAGAGCCCCAAAGCTTCCACAGTGAAAATGCCAGGGGGCTTGAAGAGGCCTGTTTCCCAGGCCCGGCTGGGGACCTTGTTCTCCACCTCCCCTCCCCCAGCTGCTGCTGGAGCACCGACACCTCTCCCTCTCGGGCCACAGATCCAAAACTTGGGCTTGTTCCCCATCCACGGGGTGATGATGAAGATCACCGTGCCCGTCGCCACCAGGAGTGGCAACCGGCTGCTGATGCTGAGGGACTTCCTCACCGACCAGGTACCACTGCCCTCAGGAGCTGGCTGAGGGGACGGGCGGAAGGAGACAGACATACCCTTAGGAGTGTCCCAAGCCCGCAGACCCCAGCTCCTTCTCCCAGAACCACGCCCCGCTGGGCCTTCTCTGGCAGAGGAGGAGGAGGAACACCCGGGTGCTGAGTCTGGCGTGCTGATTGTGAAGTGGCTGTTATCCCTCCTGCAGGTGAACACGTCCTGTAACGTCTGGGGAAACAGCACCGAGTACCGGCATTCCCCGGTGGAGGAAGACCTGAGTCGCACCCCACAGCTGGTGAGTGTCGCCCAAACCGAGCCATGGGGATGGGGAAGAAGAGTGCAGCCTGAGCCCGGGGCTATTTCTCTCCTTGTCCCACAGTTTGTCAGAAAGAGTTCGTTGAGCATGTGCCCAGCCTCACACCAAGAGGAAGCAATAAGGAAAAGGGACTTCTTGCCCTTAGTGAGCTCACCATCTCTAGGAGACACTGAATGAGCACCTCGAAGCCAGGGAACAGGCCTGTGATGCGTGGCAAAAGAATGACAACAGGAGCAAACTGTAGTAAGAGAACAGCGAGAGAAAATGGAAACACTAACCTGAAAAGATATCTGCATCCCCACGTTCACTGCAGACAACAGCCAAGATATGGAAATAACGTAGGTGTCCATCGATGGATAAAGCATTGTGAGATATAGAGACAGAGATAGAGATAGAGATAGAGATAGAGATAGATAGAGATAGAGATAGAGATAGAGATAGAGATAGAGATAGAGATAGAGATAGAGATAGAGATAGAGATAGAGAGATAGACAGAGATAGAGAAAGAGAAAGAGAAATAGAGATAGAGATGATAGATATATGCAATAGAATGTTACTCAGCATAAGAAAGAAAAAAATCTTGCCATTTGGGACAATGTATTTGGACCTTGAGGACATTATGCTAAGTGAAATAAGTTAGACAAAGACAAATACTGTATGATCTTACTTATACGTGGAATCTTTTTTTAAAAAATCAAGCTTATAGATACAGAGTAAAGATTGGTGGTAGTCAGAAGCAGGGGGTGAGAGTGGGAAAATGGATGAAGGGGATCAAAAGATAATAATCATTTTAAAAAGAACAGAGCTGCCCTGACTGGTTTGGCTCAGTGGATAGAGCGTTGGCCTGCAGACTGAAGAGTCCCAGGTTCGATTCCGGTCAAGGGCGCGTACCTTGGTTTAGGGCACATCCACAGTGGGGAGTGTGCAGGAGGCAGCTGATCGATGTTTCTCTCTCATCGATGTTTCTAACTGTCTGTCCCTCTCCCTTCCTCTCTGAAAAAAATCAATAAACTATATTTAAAAAAAGAAAGAACAGAGCTAGTGGACTTGTACTTGAGCCTAAAAGAGCCTTTGGATACAGATAAGCAGAGGGAAGGGGAGGAAGCCAGATGGAGCATTGCTACGGGGGCAGAACATACATGACTTATATTGGAGACACCGACTTCAACTGGGGCCTCCCTGCCCCAGAAATGAAAGGCAGCTCAGCTTCAACTCCCAAAGCCCTCCCTAAGACACCTGCTGGTTTCCAGGTTTATATCCTCGCAGCTGCCTCTGTCCCCAGATACCTATTTCTGTGCATGCTTCCATTATTCCTGACCCAGACAAAAACCTTAGCTGTTTTCATCTGATTTCCCTGAACAAGTGCTTCACACAAAGCATTTTTTGAATGTAGTGCATTTTACTGAAGACTTGGGGTTGGGTAGGGTTGACGTGGATGCAAAAGAGTGATACAAATAACTGTAGCCTAATACTTTCTAACTATTTGATTATTTGTTTGGGTTTTCTATTAGGATGATACCATCTGCTGATGATAACAGCTTTAGCTTTAGCATTCAAGCCTTGTAAATTGTTTTTCTTGTGTTATTGCTCTGGCTAGGACCTCCAGGGTAATGAAAAACAGAAATGATGACAGTCTTGTCTTGATCCTAATTTTAAAGGAATTGTTTTTAATTTTTCATTAATAAATACGATACTTGCTGGGTTTTATAAATACCCTTTATTCAGATTCAGGAAGTTCCCCAGGAGCTTTTATCAAAAACTAAAGTTGAATTTCCTAAAATGTTTGTTGTTGTTTTTTTGCATCTGTTACAGTAATCATCTACTTTTTCCCTTTAATCTGTTCATATGGTGATGACATTTATAGGTTCCCTAACACTGAACCAAAATTTTGTTCCTGGAATATACCCAATATGCACAACTTCAAATGCAGCATCAGATATGCCATCCTTACCTTGTCCTCCAACCACCCCCTGGCAGCCCCAGACCACGCGTCCCCTACTGCCGCCTCGTCCCGTCCTCTGCCCCTCTCCCCAAAGAACAAAGCCCCACTTGGTCCAGCAGTGCAGCTGAGCCATCTCTCTGGCGGCCCAGCCTCTGCTCACATTCCCAGGTCACAGCTAGGTTTCTGCCACCCCTCCCCCAGAGCCTGGTTGCTCACTCCCCGAGACCCACCTCTCTTTCAGAATCACAGCAACTCTGACGTAGTCTCCATCGACTGCCATGTGCGGCTGGCCCCCAACCAGGAAATCAATTTCCACCTGCTGGGGAACCTGTGGTTGCGGTCCCTAAAGGCAGTAAGTAGAGCACGTGGGCTAGGCTAGCGGGGAGAAGGGAAGAAAAGAAGGTGGGTGCTGGGAGTCTCGCACGGGGAGGGGCCAGCTTCTGACAAGGCCTCCGATTATACAGCTCAAGTACAAGCTGATGAAAATCACGGTCCACGCAGCCGTGCAGAGGCAGTTCCACAGTCCTTTCATCTTCCGAGAGGAGGATCCCAGCCGCCAGGTGAGCCCCTGGGAACCCTGCAGACCTGGGCTTGAGCCGGGCCAGCTTGGTAAGGGTTAACCCCTTCCCCTAGTTTTCCTACACCTCTACCGTGTGTTCCTGCAAGCGAGAGATGGACAGACATGCCAGCCATTAGTGCAGCATCAGAGGAGAGAGAAAAGGAAGACAAACAGGTCTTTGGGGGCAAAAGAGGACAGGGGGCCAGAAGCATTTGCCCAGGCCACGGGCGCCCCAGGCTCTGCACAACAGCCCATGGGGCGGAGGAGGGAGGGAACCTGTGTATTTGACGTGACAGGAACCTGAAACTGGAGTCCATGGCAGCCTGGCTGGCGGGCTCGTGACCCAGCAGAGGGAGGCTGCCTCGGGCAGGCTGGCAGCCTAGAATGACCATCCCACACCTGTGTCACCCCCGATCCATTCGCACCTCTTATCTAATGAAACCATGTGACGTGTGCTTTAGAAGTCTGGCATGAACTGAACTGGTGAAGGCCAATGGAGATGTCTTGGCATTGACACTTGTATTGGGTAAAAGCAGATCAAATTGGCTTGAATCAAAGTTCGGGAAAGGGATGGGGCTCTGTGCAGTGCTCAGCTGGGAAAATGAGAAGTTGTGTCTTGAAAAGTTCAGTCCTCTGGATAGAGGCATCTCAGGCATGGGGCACTGCTGCCCTCCACTGGCCGTGTCCCCAAACTGCCAGCCTGGGCTCCAGGTGAACATTCAATACCAGATGCTGAGTAAACCCCACCCCCCCCACCCCCCCCCCAGGCCCTTCCCCAGCAGACGCTGGAGAGCAAAGCGGACATGGGCTAGAAGCCAGCCCTTAAGAAAACACACAGATACCCATCACAAACAGGGTGGGTGTGCCAGGCGAAGGGCTAGCAGGTGCAACAGCCCAGAGGCAGCACTCAGGGGCCCCACCCCAGGAGCGGTTTCATTTGTTCATTCATTCATTCAGCGTTGGTTGGGTGTCCCCTCTATGACTCAGACCTACTAGGGGATGCAAAGGAACAAGGAAGCAAAGTGTGGACTCGATCTGGGGGTGAGCACAGGTGCTGGAGTGGGAGGTGGCCAGACCAGGGAAAGCTTTCTGGAGACAGCACACTGGAACTGAATCTTGCGATGTGTTAGAATTTTCCAGGTGACCAAGAGAGAAGAGGCATACACACACACACACACACACACACACACACACACACACACAAACTGCCCCTCTCTCCACACTAGTTCATGTCTCTCAAATGAATTCTCCTTCTCCTTCCATTCCCAGCCCCCACCCCAAATCCTTCTTATGCTTTCTGGATGCCTCACTTCTCTTTCTGAAATCCAGCGATAATGAAGCCCCTGTTGGCTTACATTCTCAGGTCACAGCTAGGTGACCGGGGGTGGGAAGGCAGAGCAAGGTCCAGCCTGCAGGGATGGAAAGAACATATAAGGGACCTATGGTTTGTTGAGCCCTAACTATGAGCCAGGTATTGTAATAATTTCTTCACGTTATCTTTGATGTTTGTCCCCACACCCTCATTTTCAGGTGTGGAAACTGAGGCTGTGTGAGATAAGGCAGCAGGGAAGCAGTGACTTGCCTCAGGTTAAATAGTGACTCAGTGGCCAAGCCAGGACCCCACCATGCTGTGCAGGGGTGCCGTCGGTCAGTCACTCAACATGTTCACTGAGCCCCTGGCTCTGTCCCAGGCCCAGGCCCTGCTCGGAGGATAGAGCAGTGAACAAATCAGGGAAAGCCTGCTCTCCTGGAGCTGACCTTCCGTGGGAAGAAAGGCAATTAACATAAATACAGGGGGGGCAAAAGTAGATTTACAGTTGTCAGTATGCAAAAGTTTCTTCTTATTCATTATTATATATTTTTCCATATGAACAACTATAAACCTGCTTTGCCCACCCCTGTATATATAGCATCAAGTGATGATGAAGTCTGAAAAAAACAACAACACGCAAGCATATAAGCATGGAGATTCAGGGGACACTATTTTATATGGGGAGATTAGGGAAAGCCTCTCCAGTAAAGTGACATCTGACAGGGACTAGGAGCCATGCCAGCAGAAGGAACAGCAATGCAAAGGCCCAACAGCATGTGTGCTTGCATATTGGAGACCAGGTGGCTGGAGTGGGAGAAGAGATCCGGGAGGTAGCAGGGCCAGAGAGGGTAGGCCCTTGCAGGCCAGGGCAAGGACCCTACTTTTCTACTCTGAGTGAGACGGGAAGGAGACTTGGAGGCTCTGAGCAGAGCAGAGCAGAGCAGAGAACTGTCTTTCTCTGGATGCTATGCCAAGAACGGACTGTAGGCCCTAGCGGGTTTGGCTGAGTGGATAGAGCATCAGCCTGCGGACTGAAGGGTCCTGTGTTCGGTTCCAGTCAAGGGCACGTACCTAGGTTGTTGTCTCTCTCACATGGATGTTTCTCTCTCTGTGTGTTTTTCCCCTTCCCTTCCACTCTCTAAAAATCAATGGAAAAATATCCTCGGTGAGGATTAACAAAAAACAAAAAGAACAGACTGTAGGAGGCGAGGCAGAAGCTGGGAGATGAGGGTGCTCAGACCAAGGAGGTGGCCCTGGAAGTGAGAGGGTGTTTCAAAGGTAAAACAGTCAGACTGCTGATGGAATTCATGTGATCTGGGACAAATACAAGGTTTCTGGCCTGAGCAACAGCAAGGAAGGACGACGCTGCTGTCATTTGCTTTGATAGGAAATACATTGAGAGAACAGGATTGAGGGTGAGGAGTGAGATCAAGAGTTTGCTTTGGGACCTGTTAAAAGTGCCAGGCAGGCCATGTAGACAGTCAGATATGAATCTAGAGAGTCCGGGTAGACGGAAACGTGAGAGTGGTCAGAGTATAGATGGTCGAAGCCCTGAATGACTTCGCCCAGGGCTGCATTAGGACTTCCCTGGCCCTGGACACTTGCTTTTGGGGCTTCTTCCTCCATTAAAAAAAAAATTAATTACTATTTTATGACTGTATACATATAAAGACAAATATAATCCAGGCTAGATTATATTCATTGATATCCTCTAATTTTAAAAGTTAGGTCTGGCCAGTGTGGCTCAGTTGTTGAGCATCAACCCATGAACCAAGAGGTCACTGGTTGAATTCCTGGTCAGGGCTATGCCCAGGTTGCAGGCTGGATCCCCAGTAGTGGATGTGCAGGAGGCAGCCAATCAATGTTTCTCTCTCATCAATCTTTCTATGTTTCTATCCCTCTCTCTAAAATCAATAAAAACATTTTTTTAAAAAAATAAGATCATGTTTGTGGGCCTCTGGGCACCATGCCCACTGTACCCACTATGTAAGTCAGCCCTGAGCTCACCAGGGAGTGACTGTAGATAAAGAAGATATCCAAGGGCAGAACCAGGGGACATGCCAACATTTAGAAGTTTGGGAGATGATTGAGGAAGCAGCAAAGACAAGAGGCAGAAAATGTCTCAAAGAGGAGGTAGGATCACCTGGGCCACTTAATTCAGGTGTCCACTGTGCAGGGGCTGGGGGCTCTGAGGCCTCTGCAGGCTGTATGCCACCCGTCATCCCCCCAGCAGCCTTCCCTAAGGACACGGATACAGCTTTCCCGCCAGGGGCCTGCGGTCTCCTGGGTCCAGCCCAGGCCCCAGGACACTAATCTATTCCCCTGGTGTCCCTCCCTCCCCTTGCAGATCACATTTGAGATCTCCAAGCAAGAAGACTGGCAGATCCCCATCTGGATCATTGTGGGCAGCACACTGGGGGGCCTCCTGCTGCTGGCCCTGCTGGTCCTGGCACTGTGGAAGGTGAGGGCCCTCCACGGTGGGGGGGGAGGGGGGAGCAGCATCCTGGCTGGTTGGCCCATGCCTGGGATTCCAACCTCTGGGCTCTGTGGCCAGTCCCCATGTTCTACTCCCCATGGGAGCTGGCACCTGCCTAGCCTCCTTCACAGAACTTGCCTGCTGCCACAGCACCCAGCCAGTCACCGCAGGCTGATTGGTCACCAGAGGGCACTCTACCTATGGCTTCCACCCTTTTGTAGGCCCCTTTGAGAACCTGGTGAGAGCTAGGGTTCCTCTCATCAGAAAAAAAGCATGTGCACACAACCACAAAATGTCTCCAACAAAGGCAGGCTGTTAAACAAGTCAAAGCCCTTCGCTGTCACTGAGCCTCAGGTTAAGAAGCCCTGATCTCAACCTGCTTCTCTTACAAATAAGGTGAAGGAGGCCCAGAGAAGTGTTACCTGGGGCAGGGTCACTCAGCAAGGCGTCTTGCCTCCAGACCCAGGCTGTATTCACTCTGCTCCAGTGCCCCCTCACCAATTAAGCGGCCCAAAGAGAGCTGGGGAGGGACAGAGGGTACTCATGGTCCTGAGCTGGGTATTCTGGGAGCCTTCGAGGGAAGACGCCTGAAGAGGGTTAGTGGAGGGACAGCAAGGGAGGGGAGTTAGGCCTTGTCCACTCTGCCCACTCCTGAGACTTCTGCCTTTGCCTCCCCACAGCTCGGCTTCTTTAAAAGTGCCAAGCGCAGAAGGGAGCCCGGCCTGGACCCCACGCCCAAAGCGCTGGAGTGAGGCTCCCGAGGAGGCTGCGAGTTGATGGGGCCGGGCCAGGGCCAGGTGGTGTGCAGGCTCAGGCCGGTGGCCCCGCGGAGCTGGGGCAGAGAGGATGCCAGCTCGCTTTGCACTTGACCTCATCTGAGAAACCAAGTTTGCTCCCTCTGAAGGGAACTCAAGCCAGTTTTAAGAGGGACTGCCCGGCTGGGAGACCGAGACACCTCCAACAGAGATCCCTGGGAATAGAAAGGGACCTCTCCCAAGGCACACCCCAAAGCCTCCCCAGGCTCTGGGAGGCTGGCTACCCCCACCATTCAGGTGCTAGGAATTCCTAATCCTCCTCCTCAGAAGAAACCCGGAGAGGAAGACTGCAAATGCAGACCCACTCTGTGCACTCCAGGTCTTTAGTTCCAATAGACCCAGTGGGACAGCAGACCTGAATTCTGTACTGTCGTCCACCCCCACGCTGCCAACAGCTCCTGAGTCACGCCTACCCCTTCCCCAGGCAGGAGGTGGTTCCCCGAGCTTCCCCTGAACAGCAAGGGCTTGATGAGGACAGAGGAGGGCCAGGGATGAAGACTCTGGGACATGGAGACTGTGACGGACAGGCAGCTGGGATCCAGAAACCAGGCGCCCACACAGAGATGGGGAGGCACCCCCATATGTTCACACTGACTGCCACACACACTCCCCCACCGTGCTCTCGACCCCCATCCCATCCCCCCCCCCCCGCCCTTCCCCACAGCTTTTGTTCCCAGAAGGTATATCCAGAAGCGTGTGGGTGACACAATCCCCTCTAGCTCCGCATTCCCACAGCGTCTCCTGGGGCAAGCTGGGCGCAGGGTAAGGGTGGGGAGCCTCCCCTCCCTGTATCACCCGTCCCTACGCACACAGCCTTTCAACCCTCCCCTCCATCCACTGTGCACAGGAAAAGGGCTCTCCTCCCGGAATGCACTGAATAAGGCCGGTACAGGGACCCCCTCGGTGGCAAATATCTGACCCGCCCGCCCGTAGGACTAGTGGTACCACCAATGACGGCGCCGCGAGGACAAGAGGCACAGCTGGTGCCCAAGCCGAGTAATTTATGCCTTAGCCTTGTTTTGAGGTAGAAATGAAAGGGGGATACATCAAAGGCATTTGTCCCCATCACATAGTACGACCTTTGCTGTCGTAAATATTTTTAAAAAATAAAAAAGTAGTGTTTAAAAACAACCAAGGCGCTGACTTCCCTTTCTGTGGGCAAAACATCCTAGCTAACGCACTCTGTTCTTTGAAGGAGAGTATGGGGATGAAAAGAGGCTTCCTACTTCCTTCCCATTATGTGGCGGGAGGGCCTTGTCCACCATTTGCTCCCTCAAGTGGCTGCCTGGTGTGCGACGGACATCTCCTGTGACAGAGCACTCTCTCCCTCCCAAGACCAGCCATTCCATCTCTGGCCAATTTGGATGGTTGAGACGCACATGTCACTGTAGCTTCTACCCCTCAGTTCCCGCTCTCCCCTCCCAGGCCTCCCACACTTCCCCAAGCTGGATGTCAGTGCTGACCTTCTCACACCCGGACGTCAGGTGTCTCCGCCTTTACACACACGCTGCTCTTAGACCAACTTGTCTCCATTCTATTTCTGTGCTACTGTCATCCCAAGGAGCCAGAAGTAGAACCTTACAAATTATTTGATCTTGTTCCCCCATAGATGTGGACCCTCAGAACCAGTGAAATTGAGGTAGTCCTAGGTTCCACAACAAAATCAAGACTAATCCCAGATTCTAACCCTGCCTGAGAAGGGCATAGTGAAGGAGCAAAAGAAATGTATGGGGATATCTTTTTCTCAAATGGTAAAACCAAAGTCAGAAGGAAACATTTTAAAATCATATTTCATTTGAGCCATTATCCCCATGAATGGAGTAACCTTGCTGAAGGAGAATCGATGAACCCACATTTTAAGCACCAAGTCTTGTCAAAATCAACTGAATGCTTTTTTGGACCCTTACTTTTAGAGATTGAAATTCTATTTTTATTTTTATTTTAATTTCCATGTGTAACCACACTGCAGGCAAAACAAAATGTATTGCAGGTCAGATGCAGCCAGAAGTCACTGAATTGCAACCTCTGGACTCCCAGAGGCAGCCTATCCCCAGAGCTCCAGGCCCTCCAGGCCTCCCCGAGCCTACACCAAGAACAACTGATAAAAAGATGAAAAGAGTGGGAGGCTTGCATCTTTAAGCCCTTTGTATTGTGTCCTTCTCCTTTTCTTATCAATTTCCCTTTCCCAATTTATTAGCTCTGGGTATAAACATCTAAGACTGGCTGCATATTACAATCACCTAGGACAGTGGTCGGCAAACTGCGGCTCGCAAGCCACATGCGGCTCTTTGGCCCCTTGAGTGTGGCTCTTCCTAAGCCTTAGGAGTACCCTAATTAAGTTAATAACAATGTACCTACCTATATAGTTTAAGTTTAAAAAATTTGGCTCTCAAAAGAAATTTCAATCGTTGTACTGTTGATATTTGGCTCTTTTGACTGAGTTTGCCGACCACTGACCTAGGAGCTTTAAAAGATACCTATGCAAAGGCCCAGCCCAGGGATTCAGATTTAATTGGTTGGAAGAGGGCCCAAGGCATCATTTTTTGCTTCAAAGTTCCCCTGGTGCTGACCGATGAGGACAGCAGGCAAGTGAACATATAAGTTAGAAAACATACAAGGGGTTAACATGCACAGGTGACCTTCCATGATGAGTAATGGGAATTGTGTTCTCATCATGATGTTGTTCAAATTAACCCAGCTCCAGCCTGGAGTTTGGAAGCCTTTCTCATTCCTGCAAGTCTCCAGAGTGGGATTTGCTGTATACTTTTGCTGGGGGGAGATGAAGAGCAACTTTGGTATGCCGTGGCAAGCAACCCAAAGTGCAACCTCAAGTCAGCATTAAAATTCATATTGTGGTTCGCAGATGGATGTTATTAGCAATGTTCTATCTGGTAGAATAATAATTGTAGAGCTAAGGGCTGAACTCAAGTGTTAACATGAAATGTAACTTACTTAAAAATGGTTCAGTATTGTTTAGTATTTTAAAAGCATTAGACCCATCCTAGACAGTACTCTGAACCAGCTGCTTTGACCGCCAGGTGGCCACATGATACTTAAGCAAGTCTGCAACAAACACGTGGAGGGAGAAAAAACGTGCCCGGGCAAGGTCTGACTCTTGTAAACCAAATTACCAACAGAAGATGGTTTTGGAATTTGGTCCATGGATTGTGGGGTTTCTTAAGTTCTAGGTTCACTGTCTGCTAGAGGAGAAAGGCCTCCAACAAGAAGTTATGAAATGAGATGGGCAAGATGTCCTGGGTGGTTTCACTGTTGACTCTGACATGGTGAGAGCCCATATGGAAGGGCAGCCCCTCAGAGAAGACACAGGAACTGAGGGGCACATCGGGGGTAGACTCAAGGGTCCTCAGGCCCTTGTGCCATCAGTGTTCTTCGAGGACATGAACATCGACTGTGGTGTCAGTTCCAGCCAGCTGAGAGCTGGAAAGGAGAAATCCAGGGGTAAGTGCGGCTTCTCTCTGGCATTAGATGGTGTAGGTATGCGAGCTCAGAGGGCAATTTGTGCCTCTTAAAGTGGATTATGTATCCAGAGCTGAGCTTCTCAAAGTGGGGTCCCAGAGCCACTTCAATCGGAACCACAGACTAATTTCCACCCAGACCTCCCAAATCCAATTTCTATGATGTAATTTCAAGCCCATTAAAACTTAGAGAACCAGCAACCCAGAGCCACAAAACTCTGTTGTTCTCTAATCGTCAATGTCAGTTTCTTAAACAGGGCAGCCTTTCTCAGCTGCCCTGGGGCCTATGTTGGCAGCTACGGGCAAAACTCCCAGCAAAACATCTCCCTCCTCCCACTCCCCACCCCACCCCCAGGATGGTCTTAGGCGACCCCTGTGAAAGGGTCGTTCGACCGCCAAAGGGGTCGCGACCCACAGGTTGAGAACCGCTGGTCTATTCCATTAGCTTTGAGATCACACTAAAGCAGGACTGCATGTTCCAAAACAGAAAGTGAAACAGAACAGAGCTTTGAAGGTTTAGGGTAAAGAGTGTTCGAAGCCTGGTGCCTGAGCTCTGAAACTTTTCAATGTGATATAGGCTAAAATGTACTTAGCAAACTCATGAGGCTTACAGTAGGGTAGGAGCAGAAAAATATTTGTTTTAAAAAGGATGGAATACCATTCCTTAATGGACTCACCCTCTCTTATCAGTTTTTCATGTTCTTTGTTCTTATCTCCCTGGTACTACATAAAAAAACAAGCAGCAACTCAGATGATGTTTTCTGAAATGTTTTAGAAGATGGCCCAAGCCAGAGTAAAAAAGTAACAACATAAAATTTTAGTTTGGAAATTAAATTAAAATTTGAAGAAAAATAGAAAATCAGATTTCAAATAGGGGCATTCAGCTGGACAAGCTTACCAAGGGCAGTTACCATCTTTCTTATTTGTGTATGCACATCCCTGGTACAGTGCCTGCTACAGAGCAGGTGCTTTAGTAAGTGCTAATTTTCAAGTTTATTCCCACTTGTTGAGGCAGGAGCAAACCCCATTCCTGATCTTGGGATGGACTAAGCACACCAAATTTACAGAGCACAGGCAGATTAGAAAACACAACTTATCTAAGCTTGCCAACCAGCTTTATGAACCACCTGAAGAGGAAGAGGAGGGAAAAAGGAAGAGGAAGGAGAGAAGTAGGAGGGAAACGCCAGTAAAGAACTAGAAGAAAACATGGTGAAAAAAAGATTTATGATCTTGGAATGGAACCACATTACAACAAGCAAATTACAAAAGACAAATTTGGCTACATAAAAACGTAAACTTCTATAAAAACTACTATATTTGCCCTAACCGGTTTGGCTCAGTGGATAGAGCATCGGCCTGCGGACTCAAGGGTCCCAGGTTCGATTCCAGTCAAGGGCATGTACCTTGGTTGCAGGCACATCCCCAGTAGGGAGTGTGCAGAAGGCAGCTGATCGATGTTTCTCTCTCATCGATGTTTCTAACTCTCTATTCCTCTCCCTTCCTCTCTGTAAAAAATCAATAAAATATTTTTTTTTAAAAACTACTATATTTAAAGTAAAACAAACTATAAACTGTGACATCTGACAGAAAATTTCCTTAAACTTTCAAAAAAAAGTTTAACAAGAAAAAGACAACCCAAAAGCAACATACAGGTCAGTAAATACATGAAAAGGTCAGCCTTACTCATAACAAAGGGACACAAATCAAAACCATGAAATACTATTTTTCATCAATCATCTTGACAAAAACTAAATGATTAGGTAATATCTGGTGTCAATAAAGGTGTAGGCAGACAGAAGGAAATTTGGTAACTTCTAACAAGATTTTATATACTCAGTAACTAAACCAAAAACTCCAGTGCTAGTAATGAATTTTTCTATGAATAGAATACATTAGGATGTTCACTGAAGCATTATTTGGAATATAAATAATCTGAAAACCTCAAAGTTCAACAATAAAGTCGGGTTAAATAAATTGTAGGTCCACCCATAGAATTAAATTGCTATGAAGTTTTGTTTTTTATATCTAAACTTACCAAAATAAAAAATAAAAATGTCTATGATATAGCTGAAAAAGACAAGATACAGCCCAAGCCAGTTTTGCTCAGTGGCTAGAGTGTCGGCCTGCAGACTGACGGGTCCCAGGTTCAATTCTGGTCAAGGGCATATGCCTGGGTTGCAGGCCCGAATCCCAGTGGGGGGCGTGCAGGAGGCAGCCAATCAATGATTCTCTCATCACTGATGTTTCTCTCTCTCTCCCTTCCACTCTGAAGTCAATTAAAAAAAAAAAAAAAAAAAAGACAAGATGCAGAATAGGAAAGATAAAACCCATGTGTATTTTTTAAAATGAAAAGAAAAATAAATACACATATGCACAGGAAAGCTCTGAGAAGCTACTCAAAAAACCAGCTATGGTGATTACCTGTGAAGAGTCCAAATGGGAGGCAAAGACATGGGAAGGGAATTTCCTTGCTTTAACTATTTAAATTTTCTTTACTATCTGAAGTTTCCCCCCATACATATGTATAACTGACAACCTTTTTCAAATGAATTCAACTAAAGAGGAGCTCAACTAAGGCACATTGATAATAAAGACACAAACTTCGAGGTAGTTTTGGGTTTTTTTTCATTTACTGAACACAAACACCATTGTTTTCTTTTTACACAGCAATTTTGTTAGTTTCAAATTAGCCGAGCTATTAGGACTATAAATTGCCACAAAATTAAAAATGATTTGACATGTCAAATTCAAATAAAAAATGTCATGCAATATATAAATCACTACTAGACCTCTTGTACAGTCAGCAAGTTTACTAAGTTTATTAAAGTCACGTAAATGGTTTGACAAAAGTGCACAATAGAATAACATCACTGGTTTTTTATAAATCACAGTGAATTACTAGAATACAACCATTTAGTTCCTCTACATGGAGGATTGCAGGATGGGATGAATATTATAAAAATGGAAACTTTCAACACTTAAAGCCAGTCAGATTTTACTCCCCAACTATGTACCTCTGAAAAAATTGGTTAGCAAAGCTGAGGTTTTTTCCCCCTCATGTTTTTTCCTCTACCAATTATTATGCAACAATAAAAAAGCCATGCACAAATTTTACAACACCTGATTAAAAACATACAAAACCTTGTTCACTTCATCACTTGGCAAAGCTTGAATCTTCGTTCCTTCATTGTTCTGATTGGGCCGTTCATCACGTGACTCACCCCTAAATGAAAAGCTGTTAATAGTTTAGCAATACTCACCCCTGCACACATATCAAGATACACTCCCCATAACCACCAAGTCAATGTGTCCCTTCCCTACACATTAATACAAATGAACACACCACAAATCTAGGACTAGAGACCACAATTACTTTACAGTTTTAAAAAGTAATATGTCTATCACCACTATTGTGTAATATTTATTTCAAATCCCATATTTGGGGGTGGGGATGCTACACAACCCAGCCCGTCTGGAGATGTGGGCAAATCTGCCAGACATGTATGAGAAAGCCCTGCAATGTGCCATACAGAGTTAGGAGCTTTCTACTTCTTAGAGAGGATGTCCAGAGCAGAGCTGTGCATTTTCACTGTAGGATACACAGCTTAAAATCTTATGAACTAGTAACTTGTCAGAGAGCAAAAGACAGAGTTTGGATTTCTTTAACCCATTTTAATGTTACAGTATAGTTAGTGAGGAAAAACAGAAGAGTCATCTGTACATTGGTACATCTGACTAGCCTGAAAGGGAACATTTACGACTTTTACAGAAAATCTACCATAAAAACAAGTCGTTACACTTTTATCCATCTACTCACTAGTTTAATCACCGGCTGCTTCTAAAACCAGCAAACTGTAATCCAAGGTCAAGCAACTCATTCCTCACCCAAATGCTCTACCTGAATAATCCAAAATGGTCTTATTCATAAGGAGCTGCCTCAAATGCAATGACAGAGTGTTGTTCCCTTGGGATTTCAATTTTCAAAAACACTTGCCAAATGCAGTTATTTAGGGATCCACTGCCCCCAAATCATATTTTACTTCACACAGTGCTATCACACCTAAGTTTCTCATGATTACCACTTATTAATCAACAATTAGTATCACGAAATAAAACCCTTCCCAGAAATAAGCAAGACCAAAGCTTGCTTTTGAATTTGTTTGAAGTTTTCACAGCAAAGAACCTTACGGTAGTGGGACTGTGCGACCAAAGTAAACTAAAAAAAAAACGATGTTGTGTCATAATTCTATGTCAAAAATGTCCCCGTCTTTATCAGTTGAGGGGATGAATTTGCTGCCCGTCTCTTGAGTTAATTACCTAACCTCAAAAACCCATTTTACCAACTCTACTAAAAGCACAAAACCAAGCAAGTTTCACATGGTTTGCCCAGGCATTCATCCACCTGGGCCTCTAGGTCAACCAAATTTATATGACAGTTATGAGCAAGACAAAGTAGTTTTGATTGAATTTGTAATGCTACCAAGAAAGACTTACAATCCAAAGCTTAATCCTACCAATAAGAAACATAAAATGACAAAAGTAGCTGGAAAATGAAGACAGTCTAGAGTTCTCAGAGAGCTGAGATACAGAACTATCACCTTTCTTTACCTATTTTCCTTAAAAAAAAAAAATCAAAAACAAATAAACTTAAGTTTGGGAAGGGTTTGGCTAAACATATTTTAAATTCTACCACAAACAAATAAAAAACAGGCATGTAGATCGCGTTTCAAGAATGGTTTTATACAGGTGTTTCACAAAACATATCTGATTTTACAAGACAGAATCAGGTCCTTAGCAATATAGTACACATGTGCTTCTATACTATAGTAAAATAAAATCTCAGTTACCATCAGCAGAGTTCATAGTTTATTCCACTGTCTTCAAATTTTCTCCAACTTTGTCAGCATTTCAATCAGCAGTTTTACTTTCTCCAGCATTCAGTCCTCCCTCCTCAAAAACAGCATCATTAAATTTTGATGTGTAAATATGTACACATATCATTATCTTCATTTTACAAATAAGCAATATCTAAGAGTGCTGGTCCTGGGTAGCCAAAGGGATGACATGATTTTTAAAACATGCAACATTATCTGATATTTGAAGTTTTGGTGTTTAAAATCATATACATTAATAATGAAACCAGCCGAAACCGGTTTGGCTCAGTGGATAGAGCGTCGGCCTGCGGACTGAAGGGTCCCGGGTTCGATTCCGGTCAAGGGCATGTACTTGGGTTGCGGGCACATCCCCAGTAGATGTGCAAGAGGCAGCTGATCGATGTTTCTCTCTCATCGATGTTTCTGACTCTCTATCTCTCTCCCTTCCTCTCTGTAAAAAAATCAATAAAATATTAAAAAAAATAATAATAATGAAACCAAATGAATACCATCTATCACAGCCATTCCTCAGACTGTCAATAAGCAGGCCTTGAAGTCTGAAAAACGCAGGGTCTGATCTGAGCTGTAGAAAGGTGTGATTCACTCACCTTGAGGATGGGCATTTTCTCTTTCAGTCCATTACAGTTGCCAAGAGCAAGGTTCAGTATTTCCTTGACTCACACCAGGGGGATCAAGGCCAGTAATTTTCAAATTAGGATTCATTCAAATACCTCCCTTTAAACTAATCTTCCTTGTAAAAACTCAGGTTAGAAAAACAGAAATATATTACCATGACAGAATTAACCATCAAAACATTCCTAACTGAAGCAAGAAGACACACGAAGTATAACTACAGTAGCTGTAAAAGTACCTTGCATTCTTGGGGGAAAAGCTCTTTAAGTTCCCCCTTTCCATTCCGTCCCACCCTTCAAAGTATTTCATTTTGTGGGGTATCGCTATTTTAAGGCCCTAGGTGCTGATTTTGGTTTGGTCATTATGTTTTATACTGATCCAACTGCAACCTTTCTCTTATACTTCACAAAGCAATTTCCATACATAAAATGTTAATTGAAACCTTACAAGTTTTAAGTTTATATCTGATGTTGCTACATCATTATAATGCTTTTCATGAAAGAAACAAAAAAGCTGTAGGTCTTCACTTACAGTACCATGCACTATGAATAGCTAAGGCATTCATTTGGCACTAGAGAGAAAAATACAGATATAGCTAATTTTACTTTCTCATTTTTAACATCAATAAAAATAGGTGTGTATGCTTTGCTTGAATTTCTGTGATGCTTAAAAGATAATCACAGATCACTCTTTTAGTCTTACACTTAAAATGTTGCCACTAAAGCAAAACAAAACAAAAAACATAAAAACCTCTGTACAACCTGTCAGAATAAGTGACATTTTGTGGTTGAAAAATGTGCAGCTCTCAAACAGAACTATCTTTCAAAGTGGCATTGCAAATTCTTTTCATCATCAAAAATATTTAATTCCCTATACCACACTAGTGATTTTTTTCTACTTCTTATCACAGACTAAATAAAGTGAAAAAAAAATTTAAAAAGATCCTGGTTCCTTTCATCTATCATACACACCTTAATAGGGAGGAACAAATAATGCCTGCTAGAAAAGTAGTTTCCAAATTTAAAATTACCACACAGGAGGAAAGAAAGGAAAAAAAATAGAATGTGTAACTATATGTGACAATTTGTTTCATAAGAAAACACAGCATTCATAATTTTTACATATTTGTGAGCTGAGTCAAATGCAGACTGCTGCAATTTAGATAAGCTACATTAAAACAGAGACTTCAAAGAATTTTAGAATTCAAAGCCTAAAGGCAAACAGTCCATCAATATTTTCTGAAAAGTCACTTTAAGATTATTACTACTTGGTATATACCACCCAGCATAATGCAATAATTTCAATGGATTTAACTTTATAAATGTATAACTATTATTAAGTTAGCATATTTTTCAGATTAATCTGCAGCTATATTTTTTTAAATCCTCCTGATGTTATAATGTGCTGTATCACTCAACATAATTAATGAAAGAGTGAAAACTACCTACAGCAGTTTGGCATGTGCAGAACACCTGGGTATCCCATTACTTTTAATGTTCACTTTTAGTTGTTTTTCTTCATGAAATCCTCAAAACTGCTACAAGAATAACATGCTAACAAAGGCTTAACAGAAATACTTTTGTAGGCAATTTTTTTCAAACATTATCAACTTCAAATTAGAAATGTTCTCTGTTACATAAACAAAACATTTTATATTCATTCCTTAAAAAAAAAAAAAGAAAGAAAAGTAGTTAAAGTGACCAATATTCAAACACCTTAGATTAGTTACACCTAAACAATGTGGCTTTGTTTAAAGTGTATTTGAAATCAATTACCATATGAGACTAGAAGACTAAATACAGAACTAAGGAAGGATGGGTAGAGAGAAAGGGTAATGGAAAGAAAAGTAGAATTTATGAACACATAATTCTATTGTCTGTGATTAAAGTTCTTTACTTTTTAGCACCACATTAAACAATTTTACATATCCAGTCACTTAATGATATCCAACAAATTCTTCAAGAGTTCTGGGGATCTGGTCTTGGTAGTTAATGTCATTAGCCCGAACTGCTCGGGCAGCCAGGCACTTGAGACTCATCTTCATTTGAGTTTTAAGTAGTATTTCAGATACCCCAGTTGTACTTTTGTCTAGCGGAGTCTTATTCTGTTTATTTGTCATGTCAGTGTGAGCGCCAGCTTCAACTAGGCTAATGATGATAGAGTGCAAGGTCAAAAAATCACTGATGGGCCTGTTGTATTGAACAATAATATGAAGGGCACTGTTCCCTTCATTGTCCACGGCATTTACCTCAGCACCACAATCTAGCAGGAGCTTGGTGACAAGTGCATTTGGAAAGCTGCAAACGTCATTGGTGTGGAAATCATCAACTGGGGTATTCGAATTGACAGCTAGATGCAGCAAGGTGAAGCCTTCCCGAGTTCTGGGATCAAGGTGAATCAGGTTGTAGATCTGCTTGTTAATTTTGCACTGATCTTCTTCACTGCACTGTGTTTTGGTGGAGATGCACACTAAATACAGAAAGGTGTAGAGATTACATTCATAATTGTCCATAGCACTGTGGACATCAGCATCTGAAATATTTCTTACTCTGTTCATACTTTGTTCTATTTCCAAAACACTGCATCTCAAAACACATTCTATATCTGGCGCTTTCACGGTTTCATTCAAATGTATCATCTGTGAGAAAACTTGAGCAAATCGAAGAAGATCCTTGTGGGTATTCCTGTTACCTTTCTGTCGGAGGTGCAGGGCATGAAGCCACAACTTGATACACTGTTCGAATTCCATATTATCTGCATAGACAGCTCCCCTGTAAATGATGGGATGGGAAACATCAATATTGTCAGCACCTAAAATCCGTTCCCGAACTATAAGGCCTTCCATATGAAGAGCATCTCTGTCTTGCCGAATGGATTCCAGTTCCTGAGGATTTCTACATTCAGTCCTATTCCCATAAGCATGGATTGGTGGGAGAACCTCTTTCTCAAGAATGTTATCACCATCCTGAAATCTTTCCAACATGGCTAAATATAAATAGTGGTATGTCTTCATGATGTCATAGTTCTCACGGTCATTTGCAAAGGAGGCACCCAAGAGTTCCAAAGCTTCAATCCGACTTCTTCGGTCACAATCAGCGTGAGAGAGCAACAGTTCGACAACATCAGCTTTACAGCTTTCGGCAGCCACTTTTAATGGTGTCATCCCATGGCCATTCACTACTATAGCAGCACGCCATTTTATCAGCTCTTTCACAATATCTATGTGCCCAGCTTCAGCTGCAAAGTGCAATGCTGTGGCTCCACAATGTGCTTTAGCATTGGGATCAGCGCGTTGTTCTAAAAGGTATCTGACCACATCAGTGTGTCCCTTATATGCTGCAATCATTAGGCAGGTGTTGTCATACTTGTTGGCAATACTGATGTTGGCATTATTTTCAACCAAGTATTTCACAATGTCCAGTCTGCCATCAAAGCAAGCTGCCCGCAGAGGGGTCGAGTTAGTTACTGTAGTATGGTTCACGTTGGCTCCATGGCTGACTAGAAGTTTAACAACTTCAAAATGTCCTGCTCCTGCTGCACACCATAGAGCAGTGGCACCATCAATGACATACCTATTATTCATGAAAAGAACAACAGTCAGAAAATGGAGGCCACATAAATTTAAAGATAAATTTAAAGAATGGATTCATTTGTACTGACCAAAACTTCAATCTACAGACTATTAATAAAACATTCTTTTTGGTGAAAATAAAACCAGGTAATTTAAGTAAGCACTATGCATAGACCCTGTAACTAGTATGAGCTCAATAAACGTGAGCTATTAGTATTACTACTAAAGCATATACACTTTTCAAAACACCACCAACTTTCTACTAGCAAAAGTAAATAAATTTCAGATAGAGGAAATGGAGATATGTAACTTCTTTATTACCACACTGATACACTAGCTCTTTAATATATATACTTAATTAGGGCAAAAGGTTAAGTCATCTCTGTGGTTAAGCCGAGCTCCTTTTCCCCCTCTGGAGCTCTAGGCTGCTTAAATCCCTCTTGAATCGCGCCTTCCAAACCCGGCGGCCTCAGCTACATGCTGGGGTAAATCCTGATACACTGGCTCTTAAGAGCACGGCCATGTACATGTTCCTCCTTCCCAGTATCCCCCAGGTACCAGCTTCTCTCAGTAAGTCAGTAAGAAAGCCACCCAATCTCTAAGGTTACACTGGGTTAGAAACTGCTTTAGAGAGAAAAGTATTTAAGCAGATAACTTTGCCCTAAGATTATCTAAGCTAACCAAATATTATACGTACTCTAATACAGCGAAGAGAATGAAACAATTACTGCTTCCACAACAAAATGGATGGATCACATAAACATGATGCTGAGCATAAGCAGTCAATAGAACATAGTACATGCTGTATTATTACATTTACATATTTATCTGTAGTGTCAGAAGTCAGAATACTGGTTACCTTTAGGAAGAGGTAATGAATGACAGGAAGCGCAAAGGGGACTTTGTAAATATGTACTTTTATGTATTTTTCTCTCTATGTTATACTCCAGTTTTTTTTTAATATATTTTATTGATTTTTTACAGAGAGGAAGGGAGAGGGATAGACAGTTAGAAACATCGATGAGAGAGAAACATCGATCAGCTGCCTCCTGCACACTCCCCACTGGGGATGTGCCCACAGCCAAGGTACATGTCCTTGACCGGAATCGAACCCGGGACCCTTGAGTCCGCAGGCCAACACTCTATCCACTGAGCCAAACCAGCCAGGGTGTTACACTACAATTTAAAAGTTTAAAAAATATATATGTATAGCCCTGGCCAATGTGGCTTAGTTGGTTGGGTGTCCTCCTTGCATCGAAAGGGTGACAGTTTGATTCCCAGTCAGGGCCCCTGCCTGAGTTGCCAGCTCAATCCCCAGTAGGGGCCAAATAAAATCTCCCAGTAGGGAGATTTTATACTCTCCCTTCCTCTCTCTCTAAAAATCAATAACTATTAAAAAATTGTGTGTGTGTGTGTGTGCATATTGTGCCTCTATGTGTGTTCCTCAACTACGCCACTGGAGAAGAAAATACTAACAGCAGGAAACAACTAGTACTTTTTGAAAAACAAGTAGGCATCTTTCCTGACCTTCAGTTTATGACTGGATGTTGTGGCTTCAGTCACCACTTAATTACTGAGTGCCTAATATGTGCCAGATTCATAACTTATATAAAATTAGCTTGCTAGGGCCCAGCCAGCATGGCTCAGTGGTTGAGTGTTGACCTATGACCCAGGAGGTCACGGTTTGATTCCCAGTCATACCATAAGCCCGGGTTGCAGGCTCAATCCCCAGAGTGGGGCACACAAGAAGCAGCCAATCAATGATTCTCTCTCATCACTGATGTTTCTATCTCTTCTCCCTCTCCCTTCCTCTCTGAAATCAATAAAAATATACTTAATTAATAAATAAAATTAGCTTGCTAGGAAGCCAATCTTTCCCACTTTTTCATTTCATTTTTTTCCCCAACTTCAGTTTCCCAACTTTTGACCGTATTACTATCAACCCTAAAAGTAGATATTTGCTGGAGATAGTTAAATCTACTGTGCTACAACCACTAAATATACCTGTCTGAAAGTTAAAGAAAAAGGTCAATCAAAAGCAATATTCACTAAAGCAATTAATTACCAAACACCTAACTGGTGAGTTTCTCACCATACAACCTTATAACACAGCTCAAACTATACCTCCCATGAAGTGAAAGAGTACAGTCCTCCTGGTATAATATAAATGTCATAGATAACCCCAATTACCAACACCCAAAAAACAATACTATTATTTCTGCTTAATATAAAAAACCCACTGATAATAATTCTAAAGCAATCACTTCAGTTTCAAATAATAACACAAAATGTTTATAAGCAAAGCTTTCTCATGGGGTTACTCAATAGGGTTACCTATGAGGAAGGATGTAGGATTGACTAGGAAGAGGCTTAAAGCTACTAAAAATATCCTATATCATGATCTAGATAGTAGCTACATGGGTAGATAGGAAAAAAACTCACCTAACTGCACACTTAAGATCTGTGCATTTTAAATCTTGAGATAAATTTTGAGATAAATCTCAAAAACATTTAGAAGCCTTCTCAAACTTTTTATTTTTTAAGTGTCACTTAATTTTTTAAACTAAAGAATGAATAATAAGACATTACATACATGTTTTAGTGGTTTCCAACTGTACTTCTGCAAACAATTTTATTAAAATTCATTTATTACATTTTTATTGTCATGGTTAACACAAACTTCAAAATTTTTCTTTCACTGTCAAAAAAAAAATATCAGACACCAAAAAATATCTAGTAATAAATCTAATGAAAAAATGTGTAAGACCTCTACACTGAAAACTACAAAACATTCAGGATAAATTAAAGACCTAAATAAATGGAGAAAGAGTCCATGTTCATGGTTTAGAAGACTCAAAAGTGCTAAGATACCAATTCTCCCTCAAATGATCTATAGATTTGATGCAATCAAAATCTTAGCAGATGCATCCACCGGTGTACAGAAATTGAGAAGCCAATTCTACAAATATAGATATGCAAAGGACCTAGAACAACCAAGATAATCTTAAAAGAAAAATAAAGTTGAAGGACAAACTACAGTAATTAAGATAATGTGTCACTAGTACAAGGACAGACCAAACAAACAAAAACTCCAAATGCTCAAGTTATGACAAATGCTCAAGTGAAATTCAGGTACAAAGTATGGTCTTTTTAACAAACGGTGCTGGAAGCAACTAGATGCCTGTATAGGGGGGGAATTTAACCTTGACTCTTATCTCATACCATACACAAAAATTAGAAGTAACATTGACCTAGAATATGAAAAGCAAAACAATAAAAGTTTCTTTAAAAAATACTATCGTCATGACCTCAGGGTTGATGACAAATTCTTAAACAGAATGAAAAAACAGCAAATAACCAGTCCTGGCCAGGTAGGTCAGTTGATTAGAGCATATCCCGATATGGCAAGGTTGTGGGTTCAAACCCTGGTCAGGGCAAATACAAGAACTAACCAGAATGTATAAAAAAATAGAACAACAAATCAATGTTTCTCACTAGCACTCCTTCCCTCTCTCTCTGAAATCAATTAAATGAAATAAAACTTATAAAAATAGCAATAACCATAAAAAATTTTATTAATTAGACTACCTTAAAATCAAAAACTTCTCCTTATCAAAAGGCATTGTAAGCAAAGAAAACAGGCAATCCACTCACTGGGAGAAGACATTTGTATTAGATGTATTCGACAACTCAATAAGAAAAAGCAAGCAACCCAATTAAAAAAATGGGTGAAAATGCCCTGGCCGATTTGGCTCAGAGCATCGGCCCTCAGACCAAAGGGTTGGGGTTTGATTCCCGGTCAAGGGCACATACCTCAGTTGCAGGTTCGATCCCCCGCCCTGGTTGGGATGCGTGCAGAAGGCAACTACTTGATATGTCTCTCTCACATCAATGTTTCTCTCACATCAATGTTTCTTTCTCTCTCCCTCTCCCCTCCTACTCCCTCCCTTCCATTCTTTCTCTAAAGATCAATGGAAAAAATATCGTCGGGTAAGGATTTAAAAAAAAAAAAAATGGGTGAAAAGATTAAACAAGTATACTTCACAAAAGATACTCAAATGACTACAAACATATGAAAAGATGTTCAAGATAATTCACCAGGGGAATGCAAATTAAAACCAGGAGTTACCAACATATAAACCCACTAGAATAGCTAAAATTAGTAAGAACTGACATGACATACTAAGTGTTGGCCAGGGTGTGGAGCAATACAAACTCTCATTGCTGGCAGAAATGCAATTTGCTTGAACCACTTTGGGAAAACTGGCAATAACTATTAAAGTTAAACATATATCCATCCTATGACCCAACAATTCCATAGCAGGTATATACTGAAAAGAAAAGAATGCAAATGTCCACCAGAAAACCTATACAAAAATTTTCAAAGCAGCTTTATTCGTAACAGTCAAACATTGGAAATAACCAAAATATCCATCAACAGGATAAATAAGCTGCCATATATTTATACAATGGAATATTATAAAGCATTAAATAAACAAACTACTGATACATGCAACTACATGGATGAATCTTATAGACCGTGTTAACCAAAAAAAGAAAAAAAGCTATACAGAAAAGAGTATACTGTTATTATTTTATTTACAGGAAATTCAAATATAAGCAAAATTAATCTATGGTGATAGAAGGCAGAATAATCATTACTTGAGGGATGGGAAAGGAGAGGAATTGACTGAGAAAAGACACAAGGGAAACTTTTAGAATGATAAGAACGTTCTACATATTGATCTAGAAGATGATTACACGTATGTAAACATATTAAAATCTTATCACATTGTACACTTAAGAGTTATGCACCATACTAGATGTTATACCTTAACTAAAAATAAGCATAATTATAAACAAAAAAGAGGCACAAATCATTTTAAAGAATAACAGTTTAAATGAGCACCAATAGCTAATACTTTCAATGTGCCAAGCTGTATTAAGTGCTTAATATATCTCATTTATTTCTCATAATAACCTCATCTCTATTACCCTATGAGGTAGATACTACTAATATGCCCATTTTACAGACATGTAACTAAAAAGTTTATGAGGTTAAAAATAAAAGAGTACTTTGGAAACTATAAAATGAATCAATTCTAAGAAATCATAACCCATGACATTTGTTTCAATTTAAAAAGCATTTTTCAACCTAATCTACCCTAAAATTAACACACAATTAATAATATACAGTTACATCTACATAGTTCCAATATTTTCTTGCACTCTTTACAAGTATGAAATTATTGAAGACAAATGTAAAACTTTGGACAACAAAAAAAATAAAATAAAATAAATAAAAGTATAAAATTTTTGTCCTGGTCAGTGTGGCTCAACTGTTTGGAACATCGTCCCATACACCAAAAGGTCACAGGTTCGATTCCCAGTCAAGTGTGTGTGCAGGAGGCAGCCAATGCATGTTTCTCTCTCACATCAGTGTTTCTTTCTCTCTCTCTCTCTCTCTCCCCCTTCCTCCCTCTCTAAAATCAATAAAAACATATCCTCAGGTGAGAATATTTTTTAAAATTTTTAAGTGTAAAATTATTATGCCAGGAACATGAACCTTAAACTACCAAAAACTTAAGAAATGTTACATTAAAATGGGCATTCACATGCATTTATCTGTAACTCTGGAAATAACAGTACAAGATAAATATGACCCCATTTTAAAGCTTAAAAAGAGAAAAAAATGATTAAAATATTTTTCTTCCCTCAAATTTCCAAGAATGGTGTAAGAGAAAAAATTAAATTATTTCCTGGTATAGCTTAATAATTTCCATTTATCTGTATTTTTTGTGACAAGCTACCTCAAAAAAATTTCCACTACCTATTTTCACTGAGACAATTACAATTCCTTAAATAGTTTATCACCAAAACAAATTCACTGCAATCTATAATAATAAAAGCATAATATGCAAATCGACCAAATGGCCGTCAGGACCACCGTCCAGATGAAGCCACGGCTGTCAGGGATCAAGGGAGGGATGGAGTCAGCCGCTGCGGCTGCGAAGGCCTACTAATGCACGAATTTCATGCATCAGACCTCTGGTATATTATAAAATGACTAGTCCTCCAGAAACATTAGCTGTAGTAAAATTTTAATTTCTACATATAAACAAAAATATTAAAGATATTAAAAGAATTATAATCCTAACATCTATGACTCCTTTTTCCATAAAATTCAGCTAAAATTATAAGCATACACTGCCTCAAACAAAATACTAAACACATTAATAACAGAAAATAAAAATATAATAAAATTAATGCAATATTTACTTAGTGCCTATAGGAGAAGCACTCTATAAAACCATGATCTTCCTAGACTCAGTCCAAAACTGCAAAGATAACATTTCTGTTCATAAAACTAAGCTTAACTATTTTCTGGTTCAATTTGAAATAAAAAATGTCTGGTTCAAGCATTTGAAATGGAAATAAAAACTCACTAAATGTAAATAATCAGCACTTTATCCTAACCAAAGCCCTTAAAATCATTTATTAGATCAAACACAGCTCCTGGAAATATATATGGCAATGACTTCTTAATGAAGTCAAATGATGTGGCTCTCATGCCTTTCCTCTACCTGGACATTCATTAAAAATGTGAGTAGTAGCACAGTCTTTTTTTTTTTTTTTTTTTTTTGTCATTCATCTCATTTAGTTTCTTCTCATAGGATATCTTATTCCTCACTCCTTTGCTATTTTTTTTTTTTAATCCTCACCTAAGGATATTTTTCCATTGATTTTTAGAGAGTGAAAGGGAGAGGGAAAGACGGAGAGAAACATCGATGTGAGAGAAACACATCAATTGGTTGCCTCCCGCATGCCCCCTCCGACCAGGGCCAGGAGCCTGCAACCGAGGTGCGTGCCCTTGACTGGAATAGAACTCGAGACCCTTTCGTCCACAGGCTGATAGATGCTCTATCTATTAGCCAAACCAGCTAGGGCAGTAGCACTGTCTTTAAAAGTAAAAGCACTCAACAAAAAGCCTCAGAATTCCCAGAGGTCCTGTTCTCCTTCCCATCTATGTCAGCAAACCTCTCCTATTATAGGGGTTCCTACAAACTCTGGCACAGAGCAGTCAGGCCAACACAATATTGCGTGGTCACATGACACCTAGCCTTTGTTCTGTTTCCATTTCTGTAACATTCTTTTTTAAAAAAATATTTTTATTGATTTCAGAGAGGAAGGAAGAGGGGGAGAGAGATAGAAACATCAATGATGAGAGAGAATCATTGATTGGCTGCCTCCTGCACACCACTCACTGGGGATTGAGCCAGCAACCCCGGCATGTGCCCTAGACCGGAATCGAACCTGGGACCCTTCAGTCCACAGGCTGAAGCTCTATCCACCAAGCCAAACCAGCTAGTGCAATTTCTGTAACATTCTTAACATCTTCCCATTCTCCAACTAAAGGTTCTTTCATTCCCACTCATGTAACTTTTCTTCTTATCCACTCATATGTGTCCATTCTAGCCTTCACACAGTAAGCCATAAGTAAAACAATTTCAACTGTTACTCCTAAATATATGAACAAGGACTCAGGTATCATCATGGAACTTAATCTGGATGGGTAATCCTTCCCTGTTGAAGCTCTATGATGAATCTACTTTTGTTTCCTACAGTATTATAGAAGCTGTTAGGCAGAACATAGGCCTTTTCTTTACATTTTTAATGTTATTTAATTCTCTCTCTCTCACACACACACACACACACACACAAAGCATACAATGTCAAGCCCATAATTATACTGATACTATTGCTTAGGATAAAGCTAAGAAGTGAGACTGTGTTTGTTTTGTTTTTAATATTAGGCAAATAACAGAAGAGGTGGTAAACAATTTGGCAAAAAAATTATGATGATACACAAGTAACTAAAAGTTGGGAAACACTATTTGTTCCCCCTGGCCATGGGTCTCAAATGTCAATGGACTGTAAAGATGGGGGTTTGGCTTAATCCCTTCACCTTTTTCACCCAAACCCCAAAACACCCCCCCCCCCACACACACACACACACACACAGCTGTAAGTCTGTTATTTGTCTCTGAGTCTTTTTCTATTTTGTTTGTTAGTTTATTTTGTTCATTAGATTCCACACATAAGTGAAATCATATGGTACTTGTCTTTTTCTGACTGGCTTATTTCACTTAGCATAATACTCTCCAGGTCCCTCCATGTTGTTACAAAGGGTAACATTTCCTTTTTCATGGCCGGATAGTATATTCTATTGAATAAATGTACCACAGGTGAAAAAGGTGAAGGGATTAAGAAAAGAAAAAACACTTCATAGACACAGGCAACAGTATAGTAATTACCACAGGGAAAGGGGATAGGAGGAGACAGAAGAGGGTAAAGAAGCGATAAATGGAGATGGAAGGAGACTTGATTTGAGGTGGTGACCACTCAACAATATACAGATGATGTATTATAGAATTATACACCTGAAACCTATACAATTTTATTAACCAATGTAATACCAAAAAATTTAATTTTAAAAAAATAGGCAAAAATAAATAAAAACGGGAGTTTGACTAAGTACCTCAAAAGCCAGCTCCTAAGGGATGAGTGAGCTTCATACTGTGAACACCTCAGGCTAACATTTTCACAATGTCTGGAATGAGTGCAAAGTAAAATCATCACATTTACTGTAACACTATCTTTATCTAGTTATGAAATGCTACAATGACTGGGATAAACTGCACAATAATCTTCGAATCCTGTGAGTGGGCAGAAAAGTGGCCATAAACTTCAATTCTCCTTTGTTAATTAGTCAAAAGTAGGAACTTTACATTTTTTCTGAATCTTCCACAGAATGTGGCACAGGGCTGGGCCCATCATGGGCATTTAATAAATAAAATAAATACTAAACTATTTTATCATAGCCATTAACAAATTCATAACTGTAATAATCCATAAACAAAAAAGCTTCAAAAGAAGGCTCAGAGGAAATCACGAATGATAGAAATGTTTGGGGCTTGAGTCTCATCAGTCTGACTCTTGATACTTACTTTACACTAGGATCATCAAAATTGGCCTCCACCCCTCTTGTCTCCCACAATCTCAGTCTTAATTTCCGTGGTTTGAATCCCTTCCTGCAACTGCACTGGAACACTCGTCACTGCAAATACATTATGCTGCTGACCCTCTTCTTCACTTCCTACAATCCTTTTAAGACTCAGCTCGAGCATCACCTGGCTATGAAGCCTTCCCTGATTCCCCCAGACAAAGTTGAGCGCTTTCTCTTCCTGTGCTCCTCAGCATCCAAAAGATTTCTAAATGGCACAGCATCTGCAATTACTCATTGATGTATCTACTTCTCTCCGCCTCCTGCTAGACTGTCTTCCTCCACAGTGGGAACAGTATGTTATTCATCTCTGCCTACCCAATTAATACCACAGAGCCTGGCACACAGTAGGTGTTCAGTAAATGTTTGCTCACTGAAGCCCTTAATTTCACAGGCCAGTGCAGATTACTGGGCAAGGTAAGCCACAAAATAGGCTCAATTTCTAATCACTGCAGGGTCTTTTTTGCCATCTCAAAATAACTTTCTCTTTGATGGTTAAGAAAGACAGTGGTAAAGCAAAGCCTTTCCAAATGCTTTAGGAAACTGTTTTCTCCCCACTATTCTTCCCCCATCCAAATAGGCCTTAACCAGCTCACTAGCAGCACTGTTCCCAAGGACTGTTTTTGCAGAGAGTCTTCTCTCAGTGGATGCCTGTGCCTGTACAACTGGAATGGTGCAGGAAGTTCAGGGTCTATCTGCTTCACTCCTCTGGATACAGGAAGGGCTTTGGGAATGCAGGGAGTTACAGAAGCCAGTAGGGAAAGCAAACATGAATCAGGTTGCCATCTCTGGTTAACATGAAAAAAATCATTTCCTTAATATCTAGAGAGGTAGTAGCAGAGATTAACCACCACCCATGGGCTATCATTGCATTAAAATGTAATACTCTCAAATATCTTCCTCTCATCTAAAACAGAAGGCCTTTATTTATGTAAACCTAAAAAAGAATCAAAATTCAACAATGCCCTAGTTATCTTCAAGAAGTGATTTTTTAATCATGTTTTAACCAAGCAGTTTTCAATCACCAAAACGAGAAATACCTTATCTTTGTGCTTGGACTACACCAACCTCAAAAGAAAATATTAAAGCAGCTTAAGTTCTGGCACAAGTCAACAAAAACAAATGTAATCAATGAAGCAAAATCCTTATGCACTTGTAATCTGTAAAACATTTTATAATCATCCAGCATAGAAAAGGGAATAATGTCAAACCTGACAATTGTGTGTTCAACATTAGCATACCCCCAAAAAGGTACAATGAAACCCAAAGGGCAAGTTTTAACTTTGACAATATGAATTTTTGAACTCCCCACCACGAAAAAACAGTAAATTATAAAGCTTCCCCGCAATATCACCGGATAACACGTAATCTCACCATGGCATCATCTCCTACACCCAGCTCAGTGCCATTTTTACAGCCAATGTATCTACCCCCTGCAATGGGGAAGTCAGTCATGTCTGGATATGTGTGCTGGCTCCAGGGGCTTGTTTGACACGAAGGCCCCCGCAAAGCCACTGAGGGCTTCACAGGCCCACTAATTTGAAGCGGTAAAAACTGGCCGAATAACTCATCAGAGGTCTTCCATGTTAACTGCTGACCTCGATCATTTCGAGGTTACAACCTCGGTACTGATCACAGCAAAGCCTGAAAAGGCAGCCACCTCCTTCATACTGCCTGCTCGCAGACTATCCAGAGGAGAATAAACTATTAGACATCAAAACAGAGGGCGTGGCTCTTTACCTGCAGAGGAAATAAGATGCTGGGGCCGATGAGGATGAGCAGCAAAACATGGGATGGAGTATTAGCCCTGGAAGGTGAAGTGGGCATGAATGGGGCGGAAGGAGGTACAAAAAGGGACCAGTGATACCTCCATGAAAAGCGTGGGGGAGGGGAGGGACCAAGAATCGGCCGGGCCGGGCCGCGCGCCTAGGAGAGGAGGCCGGAGGTGGGCAGTACCTACCCGTCGAAGCGGACGGTGCCAGTCTGCTGGGTCTGCACCCGGTAATGTTCCAGCAGCAAGCGCACCACCTTGGCGTGGCCATTGCGGGCTGCGATGATCAGGGGCGTGGAGCGCTGCCCTCCCTGCTGGCTGACAAAGCCCAGGAGATAGCGGATGTCGCTTTCAGACCGGTTGAGGAGCAAGGCGGCTAGGGTCAGCACCTTGCCCTCGCTGGCCGCCTTGTATACATAGCCAGCCAGGCCCTCCATGGCCGCCGCCAACTCCAACACCCGTTTGGTCGCCACCGCTGCTGTTGCCTTGCGCCCCTGGAGGCCGCGTTCGCCAGCGCTACAAACCTGGGCCCTCACAGCCCATTCAACAGGGCGCCGCCGCCGCCGCCGCGCCCAGGCAGCAGCGCGGCCCGGGGAGGCCGGAGAGGCAGAGGCGGCGGGCGGCCGCGGGGGGCACGTCCGCGACCCGGCCTCGGCAGGGAGGAGGGCGGTCAGGGCCGCCCCCAAGGCTCCTGGCGCGGGCCCTGGGCCGAGGTGATCTCCATAGCGGCCGTCGCCCCAGGCCTCAGACTGGACCCCTCCTTCCTGCGGCCTGCGGCAAGCGCGTGTCCGAACTACGGGTCGCCGGTGAGGTCCTAAGAGGCCCGCGCGCGCCCGGTTCGGCGAAGGATGGGCGCGTCTCACTGGACCCGGCCCGCGGGGCCTAAGGCCTGAAACTGCCTCCGCCTCCGCTCTCCGACCTCCCCAGCTGGAGGAAACGCGCGGGCCCTCGCCCACCGCAGCTCAGAAGTGCCAGAAGCTGTCGATGGCTTCGGAGCTCCACGCCTGGGGCTCCCGGAGCGATGCGGAACGCGCCCGCGGCAGCGGCCCCGACCTGCGGGCGGAGAGGAAGGCGAGCCTCTGCAGACTGGGCCGGGAGGGGGAGGTGCGAGCGCGAGGGACGGTTAAGTGCGGTGTCTCTTCCAAAGCGGACCGGCCGGAAACCAGGCCTCGGTGAAGAAAGGTTCTGCTGCGCGGAACTCGCCCATCCCCATTCGGGCCTGCATGTCCTCATTGCCCTTGACGCCTGGCGCCTGCCTCTCGCCCCCACATTGGCCTGGGGGGGGTCCCGAGCCAGAGACGAGGAACAGACTGAGGGCACTGAACCGTTATTACCGGTGGACCAGGGGGCCCGCCCCATTTTACCATAGACACCCCCAGGGGTCCCCCACACTCTGCCCCTGATTGCGGGCTCGCGGAGGGGGTTCGGGCACCAGGCAGGGTCCATGTTTGGAAAAGGGCGGCTTCTGTGAGCCCCCAAAATGTGGGATGACTTTGAGGGCCGCCGCACCGGGCTCTGAGAGGGGCTGGAAGCCCGGCCGTCCTCCCTGGAGAGGGGCACGGGGTGTGTAGAAAGGTCGGGAGCTGCTCCCGGTGGCCTGGCGCGTCCTGGGAAGGAAGGTGACCGCGTGTTCAGACGGAGCAGAGCTCTGTCCTGAGCCTGAGCTCCCTTTTGCGCATACGTCACAAGATGTAGGATTTGAAAAGATCATTTATGCAACAACTGCTGGAGATCTACTATGTGCCAGGCTCTGCTTAGCCTAGAGATTCCGCGATGGAGTAGATAGATGCAGCGCCTTCCCTTCAGGGCTGTGCGGGTGAAACAGACAGTAAGCAAGTACACAAATGACAGACAAGACTGGCTGCGTATCATGACCATCTGCTATGAAGCCCATGGAATGCAGCGACGGGGCGGGGCTAATTTCGCGTAGGTGGTGAGTCAGGACCTCCGGGACAGGTACCTAGAACAGAGGGAATTCCAGGCAGAGGGAATCGCAGGTGCAAAGCCCTGAGGCCCAACAACGGTCTTGATGAGCTTAGAAGCAAGGGTCAGTGAGAGATAAAGTCAGCAGAGGCCATCATGTTGGGGCCTAATAACCTATGGTGAAGTATTTAAATTCTACTCTTCAAAGTGTGTTGGGGACCCGGCCGGTGTGGCTCAGTGGTTAAGCGTGGACCTATGAACCAGGAGCTCACAGTTTGATACCCAGTCAGGGCACATGCAGAGTTGTGGGCTCGAACCCCAGTGTGGGGTGTGCAGGAGGCAGCCGACCAATGATTCTCTCTCATCATTGATGTTTCTCTCTCTCCCTCTCCCTTCCTCTTTGAAGTCAATAAAAATGTATTTTTTAAAGTGTGATGGGGACATTTGAAGAGTTTTAAACAGGAGAGTGGCAAGATGCAATTTATGTTTTTATAAAGATCACTCTGGCTGCTGTGTGGAGAGTCAACTCTGGGAGGCAAGGGTAGAAGCAGGAAGTCTCTTGAGGAGAAAAGGTCTTGGACTAGGATGGTAGGAGTGGTCGTGGTGATGCCCCTGGGGCTATATTGAACGTGTATTGAAAGTACACGTTCAATATAGAAATTACTTCCGCTTCCCCCCACACCCTCACCTCCTTCATCCCCGACCCAAGGACAATATCTACCACAGAGAAAGAAAAAATATATTTATTTGGTCCCAAGGGACAGGGCTAGGCTCAACAAGTTTATATGCATTATTTTATTTGAACCCAACCAGTCCAGTCCTAGCTGGGAAAAGCCTCACCTCAGTTGCAGAGCTATTGGTGGGAGTTTGGACCACTTCTCAGTCTTTCCTCCATTCTGCAACATGACGTTACCTATTTGCCATTCCCTTCCTCTCATTCCCAACATTGTCCCCTCTCCCCCTTACCATATTAAACAAAAATAATGTTGGGAATGAGGGCAGAATATGAGATGGTAGTCTCTGAAATAGCTGGTGGAAAAGAGGTGGAAGGTGGATGGTTTCATTCTGGGGCTTCAGGATTAGAAGAAGACAGGCTGACCCAGGCTTTTTGGCTGCTGGGGACTTGGCAGTGACACCTCAGATGAGTGATCCGAGAGCTGTCTCCCAACTGATGTCCTTCCTTGGCTCTGTAGAGCAACCAGGCCTCCTCTTCCCTCACTTATCTCTCCCTCTCCCGCATCTTCATTTCCCTCTTCCTCTACCTCCCTCACTCCGTCTCTCTATCTCCACCCCCCGACCTGCTCCTACACACACACACACACACACACACACACACACACACACACACAGAACCTTTTGCCCTGCATCAGTCTTTTTTCACCTCTTTGAAGAAGGGGATCCAAACAAGGGCACCTTTTTCCCTTCAGTTTTGTTTTCTGAAGGATACCCGATTCATCCAGCTATTCAATGCTGAATAAGAGACTTCCTTCTTCCTCCTCTCACCCTTGTAAGGTAAATTAGGGTTCATCCTAGTGCTGACACCTCAATTCAGGGTGTAACTGGGTAGGTGCTAGGAGGGGTAACTGGACCCAGAGTCATGCCAGAGAAGGGCTCAGAGCTTGCACTGCGTGGCCTCTTCCACCAGGTAGGAATACACTTCTGCTCCAGCAGTCCAAGGTCAGGAGCCTTGAGTTGCTCTTTTCTTCTATAGTTATCACAGCTGCGTAGTACAGTATAGAGTTCTGAGGTCCTTTGGTTGTCCAATAGCATTGGCTGGTTGGAGAGTACTTGGCTGCCTGTATTTACCTGGGCTTGGCAGGCAACATATCTGTGGTCAGATTGTGCAAATCTGAAGAGAATATGTAAACAGGATAAGGCTGCTTTCCAAAGGCCAAAGCCCAGAAATAGTTCCTTGTGCTTCTGACCTAGTTCCCTCCCCCTTGACCGAAAGCTACTAAGCAAATGAGCAATAGTGAACTATAACTGCTGGAGGTTGATTTGCTGATGACAAAAACTGCAGCCTTCCACCTGGACCAAAGACAGAACCAACCTCCAGTGCTTTGCTTCCTGGGAATTGGGAGGTCCAGCAGAATTAGTTGGAACTTCCATGGAATATTCCTTTTCCCAAGCCAGATAGGCCCAGCCTTACAGCTCTGAGTCAACAGAATTTCTCAGATGTTATGCAAAATGCATGCAACATGTCGTTTTTGAGCACCAGAAAGATACTTGTTTTAGTCCTATAACCCTCCCACATACTTTAGTGGAAGAGAATGACCCCTGCTGTTGAACATTTGGGGGTTGAACTCCCTTTTCTATGGGCTATCTGTGACCTTGGGCAAGTTTCTCCCTCTGTACAATGGAATTAATAACTATGTTCCTTGCAGGGCTGATATAATGGCAACATGCAAGCTCCTCCACCCAGCTTGCTCCTGGGAAGAAGGCATCCTTCTGTTGCAACATTAACCTGCAGGGATGTGTCTGCCTCTGAGAATGGAGATTAAATCTACAGTATGCAATGGGCTCAGGAGGCTAACCAACAAGAACTCAGAAATTACAACAGACATACAGAAGGAAGATGTCAGAAAGCAATGAGTGTTGTGGAGAGTGGCCACAGCGTTTGGACAGATTCAAGCCTCGGACTTATGAGACAGCACAGTCCTCTCATGGCAAAGCCATGTGCAAGTCCTAGCTTAGAGGGCAAAGCCCTCCCAGCACAATTATAGCCAAAGGCTATAGTTATAACCTATGTTCTGAACCTGTGGTCCCACGTGGCTGAGTGATATGGGCTTGATAGAGTTCAGGTGCATGTAATTGAATAGATTCGAAACACACGAGAATGTTGGAAACATCTTGACCACGCCCTTACTTTGCCTCCTGGAATCTGGTGGCCCATTGGCCTTATCTCCTTCCTCTTCCTCCCAATCCTCACCTCTCCCTGAAAAGCAGATCTAATGATTGTCAAAAACAAAACCTAAGGTGTAGGAGGGGAGCAGAAAGTCAGTGTTGTCTAATTTCTTCTCAACCCACTCCTCCCTGAATCTTGGTACAGTCAAGTACCCTGGGATGATAACAGAATAACAATAGCTGGCTCTTACTGAGTGCTTACTGTATGCGAGGCATTATAGTAAACACTATACACAGATTAGCGTGTAAATTCGCACAAACCTCTGAACGACATACCAGCATTAGCAATCCCCATTCCTCAGATGAGGAAAATGAGTATAGATGTTGTATGGTTTGCTCATGGCCTGGGAACTAGAACAGTGATGGCGAACCTTTTGAGCTCGGCGTGTCAGCATTTTGAAAAACCCTAACTTAACTCTGGTGCCGTGTCACATATAGAAATTTTTTGATCTTTGCAACCATAGTAAAAGATTTATATTTTTGATATTTATTTTATATATTTAAATGCCATTTAACAAAGAAAAATCAACCAAAAAAATGAGTTCGTGTGTCACCTCTGACACGTGTGTCATAGGTTCACCATCACTGAACTAGAGTGTGATAGAGCACCAGGATTTGGATCAGGCTGTCTGACCCCCACCCGGTCTCTCTTTATCCCCTTTTAAACAAAAAAACTTAACTTCCACAGCTAAAAACCTCTTTATTTTATTTTTATTTTGAGATTTTTCATTTGAAGTCTAAATCTTAATGTCATTAAAGTCACAAAAATATGCTAATTTAAATATCCAATTCTATTTATCTAAAATAGTGATTAGCACTGATCTTCTTAACTCACAAGGAAACACCTTCAAAACTGCATTTTGTTAAAGTTTACTAAAATGTAGAAAAAGTGAACTACGCAAGTATTGAAAAGTTAAAAATTCCTCAATTTTTTATTCCTGGTATCACTACCACAATTTACAGGGCAGTGTACCTGATGTAATGAAAGGAAAAAGAAAAGCTACCACAGAAAAAAGACCTCAGGGATGTACATCTAATTGACATGACATTGCATTAATCAACAGCTGCACGTTTTGCAAACCGTGGCTCTGACAGTCCTGAACAAGAAGGGTTCCTGTTTAAGCTGCAGTCACTTTTCTGACTATGGATCATTGTTCCTCCCCTGGCAGATTCCTACAGTTCCTCTAGTGCATTTGGGACGACTGTCTCAAAGCAACCTGCAGCTTTCCTGACGACTCCTCACTCCCTCTCTTGCTAAGAACTGTAGCCCTTTTCCGCTGAGATTTTAGAACCTTCTGCTACCATATCTACCACTTCCACCACCAGATCCATAACCACCACCACAGGGGCTGCCAGAGCTTCTTCCACCAAAACTGTTCCCCTTCATGTTGTCCACTGTAATTTCCAAAATCATTATAGCTCCCACCACCACCACCGTCGTTACCACCAAGATCTCCCCCTTCACTGTACCCATCCTATCCTCCACCACTGCCACCCTATCCACCACCTTGGTTTCCATATCCTGATCTACCACCACCACCACCACCGCCTCCTCTACTGCTACAACCAGGACCACCGCCATAGTTGCCACCATCACCTCCAAATCCGTTATATCCACCATCACGTCCTCCTTAACTACCTCTGCCGCCACCTCCACCACCATAGCCTCTTCCACCAAAGTTTCCTCCATGACCTATGAAGTGGCCAGATCCACCTCCACAGCCTCTTTGCCATCCATCCAGCAACTCCATTTCTTGTTTAGAAAGGGCCTTCATCTCTTCACAATTATGTCCATTAGTACTGTGGTATTTCTGAACAATTGTATCAACTATATCATGATAACAAAAGTAACAAAACAAAAGCAAATCCACTTGTTTTGCCCATTCTGCCTGTCTTCCATAACTTCTGTGTCTTCCATCTTGCCATACTTTTCAAAGTAGTCTCTCAAATTATATTCTTCTGTATGTAATGTTAACGTAAAAACCATTCAAACCTGTAAAGAATTTTGTGAGTTTATTTGAGCCAACCCGTCAACAATTGCCGGGAAGCAGAATCTCAACGGATTGGGATAATGCTCCAGAGAATGGCCAGTTCATACCTTGTTTTTATAAATTACCATCAAAAGGAAAATACGCAAGTGGGTTACATGAAATTCATTGGTAGTAGGTTAGGGAGGTGGGAGAAAGCAAAGCAGGGAAACCTCTGGGATTGGATAAAAAGTGAAATGATGCACAATCTTCTTTTGAATACAGGATAGTTAACAGTTGCGATTAGCATGATAACAATAACCATGAAGGAATGCTGTGGTGCCATTTGTTGTGTCCTGAGGAGTCCTGAAAAAGGGAAGTTACAAGTTACCCAGACGTTTCACAGGTATGTTATCTTAGCTGCAAAAGGACAATAGGCTCAGTAAAGATGAAGTTGATTTTTTGTCAGGGAAAATACTGGCCTGGGATATGACTACCCACTATAACCTGCTTGTAGTTAAATATTTCATTTTCAAACCATCCTTTGTGATTATTTTAGGTCTTTGAGTTTGCACACTGCCAAGCAGGCCTTCCCTGAACTAGTCAGGTTAGCACGTGGCCCCTCTCGTCCACACTACTTTAGTATCAACAACAAAAACTTTCTTCACTGTTAGGTGGGCACCAGGCTTTACAGAATCCCCTCTAGAAACAGCTCTCTCGGTTCCACTACTCGCCCAGCCACCTTGTGTGGCTGGGCACACATTGCTTCACCCACCTCTTCAACACAAGAGTAAGTCACAAAACCAAAGCCCCGGAATGTTTTGTTTGGGGGTCTCTCGACACCACACAACCTGTGAGTGTGCCCCATTTCTCAAAACGTTCTCTCAAACTGTCGTCTGTAGTTTCAAAGCTCAGAGCACCAATAAACAGCTTTCTCAACTGCTCTGGTTCCTAAGGATCACGGCCCTCCCTCCCTTACCCCCTCCCCACCGCCCCTCTCCCAGTGGCCTCTGCCACAGCTGGAATCAGGCTGGGGCCTAAAAGCCTTTTTAAAAGAAAGGGTTTAGCCCCAACCGGTTTGGCTCAGTGGATTGAGCATCAGCCTGCGGACTCAAGGGTCCCAGGTTCGATTCCGGTGAAGGGCATGTACCTTGGTTGCGGGCACATCCCCAGTGGGAGGTGTGCCGGAGGCAGCTGATCAATGTTTCTCTCTCATTGATGTTTCTAACTCTCTATTCCTCTCCCTTCCTCTCTGTAAAAAATCAATAAAGTATATTTATAAAAAAAGAAAGAAAGGGTTTATTGGGCCATAAAAAGGACCAGGTCCTGGGGCATGAAGCCTGAACCACCCACAGCAGCACTAGGTGGAAAAGGCAACATGTCCGCTGTCCTGAAGCTGGCCACGGCTTGTTGGGGGGGAAGAATGATGTTTGGAAGAGTTTACATTGGCTACAGATGAGGGGAGCCAGTTCCAGGAGAGATGAAGCGTCCTAAGGAAGAAGGGTTTGCTTCTTAGTATTGGTCATGGGCAATAGTCTAGAAAATTCAGGTGTAAGTACGTGGAGGCTCCTGGGGTTCAGTGGCCCCAGGCCATTGTCTTTCAGGTAATCTTGGACATAGCCACCTGGAAGTTAATTCAAAGTTCCGACAAATACTCAGACGTGTGGGCAGTCTTTTGTCAGCCGGTTCCCAACAATTAACGGGCTGACTGCTCTCTGTCTCTCACTCTCCCGCCTCCTGGAATGTAATTTAGAACATCTCAGCATTTTTCTCTTGTCACCCAACCTGCTTTCTGTAGCTAGGTTCTTGTCTGGAGGCCCCCTGCTTTCTATGGTCCTGGTCACTGCACCTAGGCCAGGGTGCCAATTAGCTCATCTGAACCAGCCATCCTGTGCTAATGGGGAAGGGCTAGGAAACCCTTCCCCACTCCTCCCCTCCCCCTCGCACACTCCAGGCATTCCTCATTCCTACCCAGGAATGCAGGTCCCACTCCAAAGCAAATGACACCTCATCCTAGAGGTCTTCCTTGATTTTGCCCTGAGCTCTACACCACTTTACACCTCTCATGGGGCCCTTACCTCCTCTGGTAATAACTCGCGTCTGTACGGCACTTTAAAGTCTACAAAGCACTTCCTGACCCCTATTCCAGCCTCCTCCTCCTCTTTCTCCTCCTCCTCGGCTTCTTAACCACCTTCTACACCTGGGAAGACACAGAGCACCTGGGCTCTGGGATCCCGCTGCCAGCATCTGCTCCACCACTTGCTTGCCAGCTGCATAACTCAGGACAGTTGTTTATTTAAGTTCTCCGCCTCTATCTCCTCATCTGTGAAATGGAGATGATAACAGCGCCTCTCCTACCTGGTTGTTGTGAGGGTTGAATGAGATACACACACACACACACACACACACACACACACACACACGGAGCAAGCAACTCAGTGAGTGTTGGTTATTGCTGTTACTATCTCACTAGGTCATACACCAAACCCTACGGGAATAAACAAAGCAAGTCAGTTCTGTCATCCGATGTAAAAATGAGTTTAAACCAGATAATCTCCAAGCTCTCTTCCAGCACCATTAAGTGCAGATTCTACCATGAGTCACAGTTATCCGTGGACACAACTTAGCTCTTCTAGGCTGTAGCAACCTCCTAAAGGCCCAACCCTCAACAGGGAGCAGTGGACTGTCCTACCAGGTCCATGTTAACATGTAATCATAGCCCATGCCTCATCCAGGCACTGGGATGAACAAACGAGAAATTCCTGTATAGCATTTAGCACAGCACCCGGCACAAAAGTCAGCCCCTAATAAAACAGTTAATGTTGTTGTCCCATCTTACAGGCTCTCTAACATGATTGTATAAACCAGGGGCCCTCAAACTACGGCCCGCGGGCCACATGCAAATACAAATATTGTATTTGTTCCCATTTTGTTTTTTTACTTCAAAATAAGATATGTGCAGTGTGCATAGGAATTTGTTCATATTTTTTTTTTAACTATAGTCCGGCCCTCCAGCGATCTGAGGGACAGTGAACTGGCCGCCTGTTTAAAAAGTTTGAGGACCCCTGGTATAAACAGAGACTCTGGAGCCATACTGCCTGGGTTCATCCTAGTGCTGACCCTGTGAGACCTTGAGCAAGTGTATTAACTGTTAGGTCGGAGAGAGCCCAGGATCGGATACATGCAGACATGTGACGAGATAATGGACTCCCCCTGGAATTTCTCACAGATCAACGTGCCAGACACAGATACTGGCTTCTTCTCCCTTAATCCACATACCCCCACACAGATACTGACTTCTTTCTGAACACCCCCGCCCATCCCCTGCGGCAGAGAATTCCTCAGCTCATGTCCCCGCCCCTCACCCAACTGCAGTATAAAAAAAGCGCCCCCCTCCCTGTTGGCGTGAATCCACGTGCCCTGTCCTTGGGTACGTGGGTCTCCCGGGGATGCAGAAATAAACCTTTTCCTTTCCTTTCTTTTCTGATTCACTGGACTCTCTATTTCTTGCGCCGCCTCCTGAGCCGCCTAACCTAACACTAACCACTCTGGGCCTCAGTTTCCTCGTCTGTAAGATGGGCGTGATGCTAACAGCACATGCTTAATGAGGATGTTGTGTAATTCAAATGACTTAATCTGAGAAAGACACTTAGAACTGTGCTTGCCGAATGCTTAGCATATAAGTGCTTTTGGTCATCATTTACAGGTGAGGAGACCCAAGCAGTAGTGGAGTTGGGATGCGAATCTAACTAGGTCCCTGGACTATCCCAGAGCCTCAGTCCTGATATTAGGCTCCGTTACTGCCCCTGGTGATCCGCGCACATCTGAACAGGAGCCCTCTCTAATGGTGGAGATCCCAGGAGTGGAGGGGAGTGAGTGAGCACCAGAGGTCACTGGGGTGAGCAAGGCCACGGGATGCCCTCCAATCATACCAAAGAGGTGACTTTTTCCTCACCTGTGTCTGGCCCCATGGCTTTAGCATTTCATTAGGGCCACACCCCAGAAGCCCATAAACTTGGCACCACCCACACCTGCCCTGTAGCTGGGACTCTGCAGGGAAACCCTCATTATGGACATCAAAGCTGGGCCTCAGCCTTCCAACACAGGCTCCGGCCTTGAGGCATTTTCCATTTCTGAGGCGTGATTCAGCCCAGGAGACAAGAACCAACAGGCACAGCATGTGTGGTGTGTGGTGGTGGGTGGAGAGGAAGAAAAACAGACAGAGGTTGGTGCTGGATGGGTCTCACAGCAGCTGAGCTGTGGGGGGAGGGGAGCAGGAGCAAGCAGAGGGAGCATGGCCGCTGCAGGAGCTGCACAGAACACAGCTGTGCACAGCTGCCCACTGACCAACTGATCTTCCTTGCAGTCAGACTTCTTGATTTACACATGAATCCAGCTATGCGTCTAAAGCCCCAGGAAAAGAACACTAGTAACATTTCACATTTGTGTAGCACAATATGATTTTCAAAGCGCTTTCACACAAATAGCCTTAATCTTGAGTTGCTTTTTAAAATAATTTGATTCTCTTATTACAAAGTAGCCCGTGGTTATTGGGGAATACTGGGAAACTTTTTAAATGTAAATTTAAAATTTTCAAATATACCACTAGCCATAACATTTTCAGTAAATGTCCAACTGGTCTTTTTCCTAAGTCCACATACGTATATAGTTCATTAAACAAAAGTGGAGGCTTACGACATAAAGAGTTTTATCTTTTTTTGGTCACTTAACATAAAATCATGAGCATTTTCTAATGTTATCAGTCATTCTACTGTAATAATTCAAAAAGTCTGCTTTTTGCCCGACCGGCGTGGCTTGGTGGTTGAGCATCGACCTGTGAACCAGGAGGTCTGGATTTGATTCCCGGTCAGGGCACATGCCCCCTCTATGGGCCTGATCACCAGTAAAGGGCGTGCAGGAGGCAGCCAATCAATGATTCTCTCTCATCATGATCTCTTTCTCCCTATCCCTTCCTCTCTGAAATCAGTAAAAATCTTTTTGTTGCAGTCTGCCTTTATTAGCATAGGTTGCCACAATTTCTGTAGCCATGCCCTAATTGTTGGACATTCAAGGTGTTGCAAAAATGTTACTATTACAAATAACACTGCCATGAACATCTTCTCACTTATATTTTTGTCTCTATATCTAATTATGGTCTAATGATAAATATCTGGTAATTGAATTACTAGCATGAAGGATTTGAATTTTTTTGAGTACATATAGCTGAATTACTCTCCAGAAAATATATTCATTTACACTGCCCCTTCTCCCCCCAAATGTACTTCTTACTCTCTGTTTTGAGCCTGTGAGCCAGTGAGTTAGGTAACAGGTGTCTCACGTTACAGAGGAGGAAACTGGGCACGAAGAGTTTAAGTAACTAGCTGGGGCTCACACAACTGAGACGCAGACTCCAGCCTCCCGGATTCCCTGCCAGGGCCCTTCCCACTCTGCTTCCCAGACAAGGAGCGCTCTGAACAGGTTTTCCTGAGAAATGGAGTTGTATAAAATTCTCTTTCTATATCCACACTTGTTGGTGAAGCCCTAGCTGGTTTGGCTCAGTGGATAGAGCCAGCCCGGGTTCGATTCCAGGCAAGGGCACATGCCCAGGTTGCAGGCTCGATCCCCAGTAGAGGGTGTGCAGGACACAGCAGATCAATGATTCTCTCTCATTGATGTTCCTATCTCTCTCTCCCTCTCCCTTCCTCTCTGAAATCAATTAAAAAATATTTTTAAAAAAATACTTGTTGGGCCTAACCAGTTTGGCTCAGTGGATAGAGCGTCGGCCTGCAGACTGAAGGGTCCCGGGTTCGATTCCGGTCAAGGGCATGTACCTTGGTTGTGGGCACATCCCCAGTGGGGGATGTGCAGGAGGCAGCTGATCGATGTTTCTCTTTCATCGATGTTTCTAACTCTCTATTCCTCTCCCTTCCTCTCTGTAAAAAATTAAATAAAATATATTTTTTTAAAAATACTTGTTGGTGAAAATATTTTTTAAATCTTCAGCTTGTTGACCTTATTTGTGCTATGGTCCTCTTTGGCAGTCTGAGTAAGCAGCCTGCTAACCCTTTCTCAGAATAAGGTATTTATATGTATGTAATAAAATACATAGGATCATAAACCAGTCATATTAAAATACAAAAACAAAATGATGATCTGGTAATGCATCTGCTCCTTTATCAATGCATCAATAACAAGATCTAGCACTACATGGTGACGGGGCAGGGTCCTGGACATTCTTGCTTAGTGTGCCAGACTGCAAGGCTTATCCATCACGTGATACTGAGCAGTTTCGGTATCTCGTCACTTAGGCAACCAGACCAGCCTATCTGCTGCTTGCTTCTTTTACTGCTTAAAAAGCACTGGGCCCTTGGCCCTAAATTCCTCTCTTGTAACATAATCCACTGCATGTGCTCGTATCACCTGGCCCTTTGTGTTGGCCTGTGGGAATTAGAGATCAGGGCAACCGCACAAACACACTGACACTGGCTACCACTTTTGCTGTAATCAAGTCTTTCATCTAAGATCCAGGAGTTTCATGCTTTCGCTCAGTAGCCACGAACCTGTGGCAAGCTGGCTTGTTAGCTTACAAGTAGGGCAGGACCTCAGAGCCTTCACAGTTCTGACCCTACAGTCCTTTCAAAGCGGTGGTGGGCAGAAATGCCATTTTGAGAATATGCAACAGCTCTAATGCAGACTGAAAATACCTGTATTTTTACAGGTGAAAAAGCCACTGTGGTTTGTTCCTAATTGAAGGAAAGGCTAAATTGTAGTTAAAGGATTATGAAAATGTCAGTTGCTTTTTCATTCAAGTCCACAGATTTTGTGAGAACTCTTGTCTACTGCCAACTCCCCAAAAAGAACACCAGAAAAACCTGTTGAACAAGCAAAGTCAGTCCAGGTCTGTTACATGTTTACTGCAGTGCGGGAGAACACCAAGGGGACCAGGACTTGCTAGTAACTCAGAAGAGAGATTTCAAGAAAGGCTGTTTATAGGACTTTGGGATCTGAGCTCAAGTGGTTTAAGATGGTTTTTCAAAGCAAAAAAAAAAAAAAAAAATGATGGGGATTGGACACAGTTTGTGACATTTAAGACAGTTTATGATTTGTAGACACACAGAAGTGAGGGTCTTGAAGAAAATCTTGATAAATGAACTTTGTCACGTAAATGAGCTCATTGCCTATGTGAGCAGCCTGTGGTTCTGATAGGGGAGCAGTCGTCTGTCCTGTCCCCGATGACCAAACTCGGAAAAATTAATTTCTTGAAGCACACAATTAATCTATTTCTCTTCCTGGGCAAGAATTTCCAGGAAGAGTGTGTCATGTTGATACGGGTGGTCTCGGTTCTTACTCAACAAGACCAACTTCGCCTGAATCTCCTTTTTCACAAAAGTGGAGGCCTGCCTATTTTGGCCTCTTTTTGCTGCCTGTCCTTTCCATACTGTGAGTTTACCGTGGGCAGGGCCTAAACCTTATACTCCTAAATGTGGGGTTTGTTTTCTATATATTTGTAGTCAAAATGTGTAATATGCACTACTTATAATGTTTGGTTTTATTTCCTGCTTTTGAAAAAATTAACATTGTGTCATAAACATTTTCCCATCATATTATACAATCTTTATAACAGCCGTTTCAACCCTAGCTGGTGTGGCTCAGTGGATAGAACGTAAGGAAGGGAGAGGGAGAGGGAGAGGAAGAGAAACATCGATGTGAGAGCAGAACATGGATTGGCTGCTTCCTGCACACCCCCTAACGGAAATGAAACCTGAAACCCGGGCATGTGCCCCGACCAGCAACCTTTCCGTGCACTAGACAATGCCCAACCAACTGAGCCACACCACCCAGAGCTGTACCTTTTTAATTGTGTGAATGTCCTACCTATCCAAAAATACAGTTTAAAATAATCTTTCTTTGGCCCTGGCTGATGTGGCTCAGCAGTTAGAGTGCTGGCCCTCACACTGAAGGATTTCAGGTTTGATTCTCGGTCAAGGGCATGTACCTGGGTTGCAGGTTCATCCCCAGCCCTGGTTGGGGCGTATGCAGAAGGCAACCAATGAATGTGTCTCTTTCACATCGATGTTTTTTTTTTCTCTCTCTCTCTCTCCCTCTCTCTCTCTCTCTCTCTTTCTCTCCATTTCTTTCTCCTTTCCACTCTCTCTAAAAATCAATAGGAAAAATATCCTCAGGTGAGGATTAACAACAAAAAATCTTTCTTTGAATATTAAAAAGTAAATTAAGTGGTAGTATACAAATTTATGAATTTTACAATCTAATCCAGGGTTTAACATTACTATGCTATTATATTGCATAGCATTTCTCTCTGACTTAATAGAGTTTAATATATAAAATTAATTTTATAGTTTTTTGTTAAATTAGTATATAGTCAATATGTGTCTCTATTTCCTCATCTATTAAATGGGCTTTAGACTACCTACCTTGTGATGTCATTATGGGGAACAAATATTATAGCACATGTAAAACATTGCACTCAATAAGCGTTGGTGCTTATCTTAAAAGTAGTCTTTTTAGTTACGTATGGTGATCAGATTATCATAATTCTGGAGAATTTAATGACTTGACAAAGTTGCCTCTCTTCTTCCTATTTTCCTAATAACCAGATTGCTGGGAAAAGAGTAGTCAGATTTGCAGAAACTAAGATGCTGCCTGAAAAGTGAAAATTTAAGATCCATCTACTTTCTTTCCGTTTAAAGTTTGTGGCAAACTGGAAAAAAATGGCCATAATTTTTTCCCATTCCTGTACAAGAGACCCTTTGCAAAGTAACTGCAACTTCTTCCATCAAGAGGGGGAGCCTACTTCTCCACCCTTTGAGGCAGGGGTTGGCCATGTGACTTGCTCTGGCCAATGGCACCGTAGCAAATATGACCAAAGTAGAAGCACAAAAAGTGCTTGCACAGTGTGTCTTATTCTCTGGCTGCTCTTTGGAACTTGGAGGCTGCCAGGACAAGAATCCAAGGCTGCCTAGAGAAGAATGAGAGGTCACATAGGGCAGAGAGATGGGTGTTACTGGAATTTAGTTTTATCAGATGAGAATGATGAAAGGAAACCAGGGAGTTCAGGGTGCATTCCCAGGAGTGACTTGGACAGTGGACAAGGACATTAAAACTGGGTAAAGAAGGAAGGCAGAAGGTAGGGAGCAAAGGACAGAGAAAAGGTGGTAAGATCAATCAATTGTAGGTCCCACTGGATCCAGTTATTGGACTTGTGGTGCTGGGGGGATGAGCTGGACAACTAGAAGGAGTGATTAGAGCCTAAGATGCTTGAAATTGAGATTATGGAAGCGGATGGACTACATAATTTGTGGGCTCAGTTCAAAATGAAAATGCAGGGCCCCTTGTTCAAAAAGCTTTTTCCTTTCTTCCAGCGATTTCTCTTGACTTGCTGTGGTCTTTCTGTTTGCTACTCTATGTCTAAATAAAGTAAACTGAACCCTTTGCGGTCCAGTTTTATTTTTGGAATTCAAAACAGTCTGGTCCAAATTAATTGACGGGATTGAATGTTGAACCGGTTTGCAGTGTCGACCTCAGCCTCGACTGCCGGGAGCCGGTCCATGCTTGCTGTTTCAAGGGACCTGGCATATATGGCATACTGTTCTTAATATGTTTGCTCACCTTCTTGGCACTATGTGTTTTAACCAAGGTCTCTGAGAAAGGTTGTTTCCCCAGGTAGAGATTTTCCCCTGAAGTTAGGGAGGGAATAAAACCTCTTAACTAAGTGCCAGGTGGGTAATTAATCACTTTAACTACGAACAATCATGCTTAAGCTACATAATCTTTACTCCCTGGAATGGAGATAAGAAACGCCCTAACCTTTGGAATAGAGATTGATAGGATTGGAATCAACTGGTATAAATACAGATGTAACAACACAGAACTTAGAAGACAGAACCAAGGAAGACAGAACCTACAAAGAACCTAGAGACAGAAGAACTTCGCTGGAGAGAACATGGCAAAAGATCCTGGACTGAACCTGATTATAGAACATGGCAAGAGAACCTGACTAGAACCTGGTGACTGAACCTGGCTGGAGAACCTGGACAGAACCTGGCTGGAGATCCTAAGCAGAACCTCGCTGGAGATCCAGACCAGAACTTGGCTGGAGATCCTGGCTAGAGATCCTGGCTAGGCTGCTGATCAACTGAACGCTGTCTCTGCGTCATTCCTTCTTCGCCGACTCCGTCCACACCTTTGGGGACCCCTGGACCCGCTGGGGTTGGACCCCAGCAGTTGAACCGGTTTGCAGTGTCGACCTCAGCCTCGACATTGGACCTGCTCCTAGCACCTGGTCTGTTGAGTCAGCCTCCACGTTGGACCGAAAAGGGTTAAAAATTTTAAATTATTAGCACGAATTTTTGAAATTTTATTCATTTCTTGATTTGAGAGACAGAGGAAGAGCAAGAGCCAGAGCAAGAGAGAGAAAGAAACAGCAATTTGTTGTTCCAGTTATTTATGCATTCATGGGCTGGTTCTTGTATGTGTACTGACCAGGATCCAACCCACAACCTTGGTACATCTGGGCAACAATCCAACCACCTGAGCTCCTGGCCCAGGGCTAGCATGAATTTTATCACTCATCTTTATATTGTGCAGTCCCAGTTTTAAATGCAAATATCATGGTATTTAACTCGCATGTGGAATTACCACTAGTAAATAATATTTATTGTGTATTATGGCGTGTCCCCAGAGGGTGCCTTGAGCTGTCCAGAAAAGACAAACACAAGAAAGACTGAGGAAGTTTAGAAGGAGAAATAGACGTTCCCCCGCACCCCTGCCCCAAGCCTGCAGCCAGACTATGCTCCCCTGGGCTCGTGGACACTCTCAGGGTGACTGGTGCCCCCACCCCCACCTCCAGGGCGGGATCCCTCCACACGGGGTGCGATCTAGAGAAGTCAAGCCAGGTGTCCCTCCTGCCCAAAGGTCCGCTGCCCAAACCAGGGCGGACAGGCAACCCCCGACGGTATTGCCAGCTTGTCGCACTCCGCACCTGGATCTGGGTAGGCGAGAGTTCCTGCCCCAGGAAAGGATGGTCACCACCGCAGCCCTCTCCTTGACCGCGCCCAGCCCCCTGCCGGCGACCGGAGGTAGTAGCAGTGGAGGCGGGGAGGGCAGGGCCTTAGGAGCCATCCCTGGAAGGCGGGACAGCGCATGAGCCAGCCCAGGCTTCTCGCCCCTGGCGCATGCTCCAGTGTCCTATGAGACTTCACCTCTAAAACTCAAATTCAAGGATAAAAATTTTAAATGTCAAGGCAATGACAGCAGAGCATGGGGCCCCGTGAGACTGCACTGGCCACACACCCCTGAAGCCAGCCCATAAGTAGGTATCTATCCCAATTATTGGTGAGAGCATCTAGAGAGCAATGCTGTCCAATAGAAATAAAATATGGGCCACGCATGTGAGCCACGCGTATCCTTTTAAATTTTCTAGTTAAAAAAAAAAAAAAAAAGTGAAAAGAAGCAGGCGAGGTTGATTTCACCTTACACTAAAGCATTATCATTTTCACATGTCATCAATATTAACAATCATTGAGACAGTTTACCTTTTTTTTTTTTATTCATACTAAGACTTCAAAATCCCGTGTGTATTTTACACTTACAGCACATCCGTTCCAATTCCATCGCCACGTGTGGCCAGTGGCTAATGTCGTGGACAGGGCAGGTCTAGAGAGCGAGAAGGGAAGTGTGTGGCTGGAGTCCTGTGTGTGCCGTTGCCACTCAGTGATTAACACTGGCTGCCAACACAGAAATATGACCAACGTCTGCCAATCACATTACGTTAACAAGCAACTTGGCCTCAGAATTTCTCGAGTGATTTTGATGACTAGCGTGTTGCTATTTTAACATAAATGTTATTAGGTTTAAAATATTCCTTTATGTATTATAACAGTGTCATCCAGACATCCATTAAACAGTGGTTCTCATGCTAATGCTGAAGAACATAGCCCAAAGCCATGAACACAGACGTGTTGTTCGATGTGTCGCAGAGTTAGATGTGTCGCTGGCCATGAGGGAGGCCAAGTCACGAACCTCATGCTCCATGTTGTTAATTTAAGGAATGAACACCTTGGTAGATACTGGAAAATTCTGAGAAATAAAAATCAATGTTCAAGCTGATACACACTTTTGTTTAATCTATGTTTTATTGTTCACAGTATTACAGATGTCCCCCCATCCCTCCCCCCCCCGTGCCCCTCTCCACCCAGCCCCTAACCCCCCCACCCGAGGCCTTCACCACACTATTGTCTGTGTCCATGAGCTATGCATATAAATATAAAACACGTAGAAGTTTATAAAATTGTTACAGAGCCAGGCAGAAAGGACAAAACCAAAACCCAGCCACAAGGATTCAGGATCCAGACCAGAGTAATGTGCACCTGAGCTGGCCTGGTCATGCAGGTAAACGCTCTAAGAACACAAAGCCCTGTTTTATATGTGTTCCTATGGGAGAAAGTGAATGCAACTAGAATGCGGACACAGGGTACATTCCCTTTTTCATCAGCCTTTTCCTTCCAGGAGTCACTTTACTGACGGACTAGCCTGCCATGTAGTGGTGAAAGAAGGAAACTACAGGCTACTTTAAAACTATTTCATGCCTAGTGTTTGATACATCAAAAGAATAAATGTGACATAAAATAAATTCCTGTAAACCTACCATCCAACTTAAGAACGAGAACGTTACCTATTGATGCATCCACCTGTATACCTCTTGTCCTATCTTATTCTACCTTCTCACCAGAGGTAATACTAGTTTGAATTTTATGTTGAACCATTTCTTGGTTTTTGAAAATACGTAGTTTTACCACATGTTTATGCTCCCCTAAACAAAATATTTAGCTTACTTACTTGATTGGGCTTTATAAAATTGATATCATAATTTTCTGTAGTTTCCCACAGCTTTCCTTTTTTATATGTTACTAGAGGCTCAGTGCATGAAATTTGTGCACGGGTAGGGTCCCTAGGCCTGGCCAGTGATCAGGGCCGATCGGGGCTTTCTGGCTGCTGGCTGGGGCCTTCCTTCCTCCCAGCTGCCAGCTGCTAGCCAAGGCCTTCCTTTATTCCACACCGCCCCCTGGTGGTCAGCGCACTTCATAGCGAGCAATCAAACTCCCCATCTCCCAGTTGAACTCCCGAGGGGACACTTTGCATATTAGCCTTTTATATGTATAGATATTTGACCAGATTATGTGTTTCACTGTAGTGCATTCACTGCCTGAACAGCTATTTATTTATCCATTCTCCTATCAATGGACATTTAGGAGGTTCCAATTTTTTGCTGTTGCAATGGTACTGCAATGAATATTCTTATGCATGTGCAAGAAGTTCTCTGTAGCATATCGAGTTTAATTTTACAAAATATTGCCAAAGTGTCTTTCATAGTTGTACCAATTTACAGTCCACGGGTGGTATATAAAAGGTCCCACTGATCCTCAGCCCCACCAGCACTTGGTGTTACTAATTTTTTTAATTTTTTCCAATGGAGTTGGTGGAAAATAGTATCTTATTGTGCCATTGACATATATTTACCCGATTGTCAATGAGGTTGAGTGTGTTTTTACTTTTTGTTGGCAAATTGTTTCCTATTTTTGTAAAGTGCCTATTAATGTCTTTTGCCCATTATTCTACTAGTTTGTCTTTTTCTTAAGATTAACATCTTGATCTTAATTTTTTGTCAGTAATAAATATCACAAATACTTTCACCCCAGTTTTCATATTTAGCAACCTTGCTGGACTCTCTTATGAATTCTAATAATTTGTCGATTTTGGGGGGTTTTCAGTGTATACAATTATATTAGCTGCAAATAATGACAGTGTTGTTTCCTTCTTTCTTCTTCTGTCTGTCTTATCTTTGCCTCACTGAACAGAAGAGGTGCTCACAAACACCTTTGTCTTGTTTTGCTCTTAAAGGAACAATGTTTTCAATGATTTCCATTAAGAATGATTGCTACTATAGGCTTTTTTAAAAATTCCTTTTAACATTAGGAAGTTTTGTTTTATCCTGCTTTTATCATTAATGGATGTTGGCTTTTACTGAAGGACTTTACCACATCTATTGAGATAATCATATAACTTCTCCTTTAACCCATTAATGGGATGAATTAAAGCTACAGGTACTTGCCCTAGCTGGTGTGGCTTAGTGGATAGAGTGTCAGCCTGGGGACTGACGGGTCCTGGATTCAATTTGGTCAAGGACACATGCCCGGGTTGCGGGCTCAGTCCCCAGTGGGGGCATGTGAGATGCAGTCAATCAATGATTCTCTCTCATTATTGATGTTTCTCTCTCTCTCCCTCTCCCTTCCTCTCTCTGAAATCAATAAAAATATATATTTTTTATTTATTGCTTAAAGTATTACAAAGGGTATTACATATGTGTCCATTTTATCCCCCTGCCCTAGACAGTCCCCTAGCCTCCCCTATCCCCCAGTGTCTTATGTCCATTGGTTATGCTTATATGCATGCATACAAGTCCTTTAGTTGATCTCTTACCCCCCTACCTCCTGCCCCCCAACCCTCCCCGGCCTTCCCACTGCAGTTTGACAATCTGTTTGAGGCAGCTCTGCCTCTGTATCTATTATTGTTCAAAAGTTTATAATGGTCTCTATTATCCATGAATGAGTGAGATCATGTGGTATTTTTCCTTCATTGACTGGCTTATTTCACTTAGCATAATGCTCTCCAGTTCCATCCATGCCATTGCAAATGGTAAGAGTTCCTTCCTTTTTAGAGCAGCATAGTATTCCATCGTGTAGATGTACCACAGTTTTCTAATCCATTCATCTACTGATGGGCACTTAGGCTGTTTCCAGATCTTAGCTATGGTGAATTGTGCTGCTATGAACATAGGGGTGCATATATCCTTTCTGATTGGTGTTTCTGGTTTCCTGGGATATATTCCTAGAAGTGGGATCACAGGGTCAAATGGGAGTTCCATTTTCAGTTTTTTAAGGAAACTCCATACTGTCTTCCATAGTGGCTGCACCAGTCTGCATTCCCACCAGCAGTGTACAAGTGTTCCTTTTTCTCCACATCCTCTCCAGCACTTGTCGTTTGTTGATTTGTTGATGATAGCCAGTCTGACAGGTGTGAGATGGTACCTCATTGTTGTTTTGATTTGCATCTCTCGGATGATTAGTGACTTTGAGCATGTTTTCATATGTCTCTTGGCTTTCTGAATGTCCTCTTTTGAAAGGTGTCTATTTAGGTCCTTTGCCCATTTTTTGATTGGATTGTTTATCTTCCTTTTGTTAAGTTGTATGAGTTCCCTATAAATTTTGGAGATTAGGCCCTTATCAGATATGACATTGGCAAATATGTTTTCCCACACAGTGGGTTTTCTCGTTGTTTTGTTGATGGTTTCTTTTGCTGTGCAGAAGCTTTTTATTTTGATGTAGTCCCATTTGTTCATTTTTTCTTTAGTTTCAAGTGCCCTAGGAGCTGTATCAGTGAAGAAATTACTTCGGCATATGTCTGAGATTTTGTTGCCTTTGGATTCTTCTAGAATTTTTATGGTTTCCTGTCGTACATTTAAGTCCTTTATCCATTTTGAGTTTATTTTTGTGTATGGTGTAAGTTGGTGGTCTAGTTTCATTTTCTTGCATATATCTGTCCAATTTTCCCAACACCATTTATTGAAGAGACTATCTTGGCTCCATTGTATGTTCTTGCCTCCTTTGTCAAATATTAATTGAGCATATTGGTTCGGGCTGACAATAAAAATATTTTTTTTTCAATAAAAATATTTTTTTTAAAAAATAATAAAATAAAGTAAATAAAGCGACAGGTCCTTAATGTTAAATCATTCTAATATTATTGGGATAAATCCAGCTTAGTCTTGATGAATTGTCTTTATTATACACTGTTGGATTTGACTTGCTAGTATGTTGTTTATAATATCTCTATCTATGTTCATGATGTATTCCGTTCTTTTCTTTCTCATACAGTCCTTGATTGATTATATTTCAATGTTATACTAACCTCATATAATGAGTTGGGGAGTATTAATCTTGCTGATAGTCTTTGTAAGAATTTGTATAAAATCAGAATAATTTGTTCTATGAAAATCTGCTAGGAATTGCCTAAAAACCAGCTATACTTGATTTTAAAAAACAAAACACTGATTCCATTTCTTTACCACTATTGTAAAAATCAGGCTTTCTTGATACAGCTTGATAAGTTATAGTTTTCTATAAGTGTTTCTCTTCCAATAAGTTTTTAATTAATTGGTGTAATGTTATTCTCGATATTCTCATGTTATCTTTTTAATCTCTTCTGTATTTGCAGCTTGCTTCTGTTATTCTGTTATTATTTGGGCATGCTGCTACCCACCCTACCCCACCTCCCTTTAAAATGAATCTTGCCACCTGGCCTGGTAACTCAGTTGGATGGAGCGTCATCCCAATATGCCAAGGTTGCAGGCTTGGTCCCTGGTTAGGGCACATACAATAAGCAACCAATGAGGGCATAAATAAGTGATCAGTGGAACAACAAATCTCAATTTCTCTCTCTCTTCTCTCAAATCAATCAATCAATCAATTAAAATCTTTTAAAAAGTGAATCTTGCCCTGGTGGGTGACTCAGTTGGTTGGAGCGTTGTTCTGTACACCAAACGGTTGCTAGTTCAATTCCAAGTCAGGGCACATACCTAGGTCTCAGGTTCAATCCCTGGTCTGGGATGCAACCAAGCGATGTATCTCTCACATCAGTGTTTCTCTCTCCCTCTCCCTCCCCCTCTCCCTTCCACTCTCTAAAAGATATTTTTAAAAATCATGTCCTTGGATAAGGATTTTTAAAAAAGGAATCTTGCCAAAGGTTTGTCTATTTTATCTGGCTTTGGTTTGTTGGTCACCTCTGTTGTGTTTGTTTTTCATTTAATTAATTTCGGCTCTTATCTTTTTTCGTGTACATATTTTATTTGGGTTTATTCCATTATTTTCTTTTCCTCTTATAGTGAAATATAGCTTATTCATTTTCAGCCTTTTTTCTTTCTAATGTAAGCATTTAAAGCTAAAAATTGCCTTATAATTACCATTTTTTCTGCATCCACCAGTCTTGATATGTAGAAATTTTTAAAGAAATATTTTTATTAATTTTTAAAGAGAGAAAGAAACATCTTTGAGCCCTCAGTCCAGGAATGTGCCCTGGCTGGGAAACTGGTGACCTCTGGGTGTCCAGGAGGACACTCACCACCTGAGCCACCTCAGCCAAGGCTAGAATTTTTATCACATATCTTAGAGTTGTGTCTATGAAACTTTCCATTTCTCTTATGATTTCTTACTTGACTCATAAATTATTTAGAAGCATACTTTCTAATTCCAAAATCTCAGGGTGTGTGTCATTTATCTTTCTGTTACAGACTTCTAACTGAATTGCATAAGTTAGATCTATGATCATAGATCATAAAATGTGGCATATGTAAATCAGATTCTTTGAAATTAGTTAAAACTGGTTTTATAGCCTTTTATATGATCAATTTTGGGGAATGTTCCACATGCACTTGAAAAGAATGTATATTACTTGATTGTTCAATGTACAGTAATTTATAAATGTCACTAAATCAAGCTGGTTAATTGTGTTAATCAAATCTCTATTGGTCAGGGCACATGCCTGGGTTGCGTGTTCAATCGCCAGTGTGGGGTGTGCAGGAGGCAGCCAATCAATGATTCTCTCTCTTCATTGATGTTTCTATTTCTCTCTCTCTCCCTCTCCCTTCCGCTCTGAAATCAATAAAAAAAATTTAAAAAGAGCCTGGTCCAAGAGAAATAAGGTCACATATAAAATCTCAGTCCAGCATTCATAAAGAGGCCAAAACCATCAGAATTTTTCTCCCAATGCTTTTTAAACATAAATAAAAAGCATTTCTAATTAAATGTTCACCATTTACCACTTGTAGCATTTTAGTTTTGTATTATATTTAAAATTTAAAAACATAGTCGTTTTTTGGTTGAGTTGCATTAAAAAATTTGCAGTGGAATAGGCCCCTTGTGTAATTAATATCTATAATACCTTCATGCCTGTTTCATAAAGACCAAGCAAAATTTTACTAATTAAGTTATTATAAAGGTTTATATTAGTAATAACTTTCCTTATATAAGATTTTCATGACTTCATTTATGTCAAGACCTTCATCAGGAACAAAGTCGGAACTCAAACAATGTTCTTATGGGGAAAAGAGTTTTATATGCAATGGTCGGTTTTTTTCAACTGTTTTCAGGAATGCCCTGAGTGAAAAACTGGATTGTCTTATGCATGGTAATCTAGGCCCCTCCGCTACCCTGCATGTTCCCCAGGGAAGGACTGGTGTGGGAAACGGCCCATTGTCTTCACTAGCAGAGAAAGGCAAGCAGGTATCCCGGAACGCTGGTGAACCTTGAACCCATGGCAAGGGCCTGAGTTATACACCGATTGTCTAGTCCTGACAATGGGGGCTCAAGTTATTTCCTGACCAAATAGTGTCAGAGTAAATCCTTCTAATATTTACTGACCTTTAAGATAGTCTGTCTGCTATCGCAATTGCCTGTCTGACTAAGGGCTTTATGTGTAACCAAAGTTGAATAAAAGGTTGGCGAGGCCTGGGCACCAGTGGAAGTCCTTCCCCTTGAGTTGGACTTGCCCGCCTGGCCCCCCAGTATTTCCAAATTATCTCTTGTCTCGTCTCTTTCATTTGTGTGCGGCTCCTCTTCCAGATCCTGAACCCTTAGCCCCACGCGGGACGTGGGGGAACACATACACAGACTGGCATAGCAGAAAGAACTCCGAGTCCATCCTGGCCTCTGCCGGGTAGCCTTGGGCAGGTTAGTTTACATCTCCAAGTTTCCGTTTAATCATCTATCAAGGAGCAATGACAACATCAACGTAACGGTGGAGCAAGGACAGTAAGACTGCAAGAAATATTGGTTTCGTGGTGCAGCTCAACAAATGCTGACTGACTGATTGGGTAACTGAGAACTGGCCCTGGTTTATTGTCTAGCTAGGAAAAGGGATCCAGCTTTGTCTGCTGGGTCCATTTATAATTATGACTTGCCCATTGTTTGATGGAGGATCCTATAGCCAAACAAATAAATAGTTAAAGTCAAGCAACGAGGGCTCTTTACTTTGGGTGGAAATTTAATTCCCAGACAATCATACATTATGTATAGGCTGCCTTGTCCTGCGCCCAGTACAGGAAGATCACGGAAGCACAGGGGAAGATGGGAGATGGGGTGGAGGTGAATGCCCTGGTTTAGAGCTCCCCTCTCACATTGCACGGATAAGGAACCTCCAGGGCCATCGGAGTTAACTCAGCATCAGGGTGATATTGGTGTGGTTATATCTGCTATAGTCCAGACGTTTTTAAGATGAAAGAGCAGTTGAAATGGCCCAGCTACTTTGGAAGACTGTCTGCAGTTCTTATAAAGTTATATGTATGCTTACCAGGACCTAGCAATCCCATTTACCTAAGAGGCACTAGTATTTACTGAACAGAAATGAAACATCTGTCCACACAAAGATTTGTACCAGAACATTCCTAGCAGCTTTATCACAATCACTCAAACTGGAAACAACTCAAATGGCCTTCCACTGGTGCAGGATGTGGTGCATCCAGACAACAGAATTCTACGCAGCAATAAAGAGCTGGACTCTTGATACATGCAACCACATAGATGAATTTCAAAAGCAGGTCTTACGTGAAGAAACCCAGAAAGGAAAAGCTAGGTGATTCCACTTATATGAAATGTAAGAAAAGACAAACTACAACGACATAAAGAAGACCAGTGGTTGACAGGGATGGGGGGGGGGGGGGTAGAAGTGACTACAAAGCGACCCGGGGAAATTTTTTTAAAATACATTTTTATTGATTTCAGAGAGGAAGGGAGAGGGAGAGAGACAGAAACATTAATGATGAGAGAGAGTCATTGATCGGCTGCCTCCTGCACACGCCCCCCCCCCCCCCCCCATCGGAGATCGAGCTGCAACTGGGGAATGTGCCCTTGACCGCAATCGAACCTGGGACCCTTCAGTCTGCAGGCCGACGCTGTATCCACTGAGTCAAGCTAGCTAGGGCAGAGGGTGTTTTTAAAGAGTTCTCAAGGGCTGGGAAAGAGAGGGACTCACACCCCACCAGCTGGGGGTAGTTTTCATGGTGTTTTTTGAGGAAAGCCTGGCCCCCCTGCCAGCCTGGACTCCCCTCTACACAAGCACCAGCTGTCGGCCCCAGGCAGGACACAGATTTGTTGGTATTTAAGGGCTTGGAGGATTAAGTGGGCCAGAGAGGCCCCTCCACACAGCCTCATCCTCTAATGCTGCAAGCCACCCCTGGGTGTTATTAAATCTGTGGTTACGTCACAGGCGCCTCAAGTCCCTTCCTTTGGAGCCCAGCAGGCTTTCAAAGCCAACAGAAAGTGAGGAGATTGGGGTCAGCGCAGGAAGCCTCAGTCCTTCTCTGGTGCATACATAGACCAGTCTGCAGATGGAAGATCAGATTCACCAAAATTAAACCTGGGATCCAGTATGAGCATTGCTATTGGCTGACCTTGGGTACAGGACTTCAGTTCAGGACATTGATTTTCTCTGCTTCAAAACAGGGACATCGCCCAGCCGGTGTTGCTCAGTGGTTGAGAGTCGACCTATGAACCAGGAGGTCACTGGTTCAATTCCTGGTCAGGACACAGGCCTGGGTTTCAGGCTGGGTCCCTGGTGGGGGGCGTGCTGCAGGCAGCCAATCAGTGATTCTCTCTCATCATTGATGTTTCTATCTCTCCCTCTCCCTTCCTCTCTGAAGCCAATAAAAATACAAATTTTTAAAATCCAATACAAGACCCCAAGAGAAGGCAGGGAAGAAAATAAAATGCAAATAGGCATAGCTCAAACCTCTCACATCATGGAGGGAGCATCAGGTCGGGGAGACTATTATAAATAACAAATCACCAGGGCCAAACTCTGAGCTAAGGGCTTCATGTGTCTTACCCCATTGAATCCCCACAACCTAATGCAGTGGACGCCACAGGCTTCTCCTTGCCGATGAGCAACTGAGGCTGAGAGGGACTGAGCAATTTGCCTGGGTGTCACAGCTAGTTAGCAACACCAGGACTGAAACAGGCAATCTGCCTCAGTGTTGTCAAGCTTTGCCATTTGTCTCTCTTCCCACAGGGATGCTGTCTCCCCGGGCAGCCTCTTGGGTTCTGACTGAGGCACAAGTCATTCCTTCCAGCTCCCAGGTCTGGCCCAAGCTTTGGGGCCACAGGTGCAACAGCCTTCTTGACCCGAATCTGCCTCAAGATTCGTGTGGGCAAAGATGAATTTTCATTTATCCCTCACCTGCTTTCCACTTGCCCAACCCTGACATTCAAGTCACAGCTACGGCACTTCCCACACAACTCATGTCAACTCTCACCTCCCCACTGTCCCTAGGACAACTGCACCCTCAAGCTCCACCTCCCAGTCTCCCGTCCTGCCTCCTCCTGTCCATCCCCACGCTGTGGCGGGCGGGGTCTAACATGCCATCAGATTGTGCCACGCCCCTGCCCCTGAACTACGTGCCATTGTTCTCAGGTAAAGGCGGGGTCCCCCCCTCGGTCTACTCTGTCCCCTTCCACCAGCACTCCGCTGCTCTCACCGAACTTGTTTCTGTTCCTCCAGACACCAGCGTCAGTCTTCCTGCGGGTCCCTACCCAACTCCAGACCAAGATGCGGGCCTCCGCCAGCCCAGGCGAAGCTCCCGCCCCCGGGGCAGGCGACCCCAGCCCCGCCGCCACGGGGCCGCCCGCGCCCTCCCCAGGCCTCCGCCCCGCCCCTGCGGGAGACGCCGGGGTGGAGGTCGCCCCGCCTTCCTAGCTCCCTGGGTCCCTCCCGGTCCCTCCCGGTCCCTCCCTCCCTCCTCTAACCTCCGCTGCCAGCCCCGCCCCTGGGTCCCCGGCTCCCGCGCGCCTCGGGCCCGCGCGCTCTCCCGCCGGCCCGCCCCGGCCCGCCCCCGCGCGGCCTTCGCTGCCGCCCGCTGAGCCCTTCTCTCCCGCTCCGACTCGGGAAGCAGAGCCCAGGGGCCGGCGGCGGCCGGCAGCCATGGAGGCGACGGCGCGGAGGCGGCAGCACCCGGGAGCGGCGGGCGCGCAGCCGGGCGCCTCCTTCCTGCAGGCCAGGTGGGCGCGCGGCGGCGGAGCAGCGGACCGGCGGCGCCGCCACGGGCCGGGCGCGGGCGGCCGGGGAGGAGCGGAGCCCGGGGCGGGTCGGAGGCGGCCTGCGGGCCGGGCTCCCTGCACTGCAGCCGCTCCCGCCCCGCCCCGCGCCACCGGGCGGCTGGAGACCGGAGCTCAGCTGGGAAGAGCCCTCCAGGAGCCTGAGCGACCCCGGGTGGGGGCGGCGGGCCCAGAGGACACCCCGCTCACTCGGGCCCCCAACGCACCTGCCAGCCCGGTGCCACCCCCAAGTTCTCGGGGTCCTTCCAACCCCGACTAGGACTTGGATTCTGGTGTGATCAGGAGGCTCACGCCCCGCCCCGGGAACCCAAGAGTGTGCGAATGTAAATGAGACAGCAGAGAAGTGTGGACGATCCTCCCCAGAGAAAGAATGAGGAAGGGCTGTCCTCACGTGGTCGCTGACCCTCTGCCACCCGGGGAAGACGTTATTGGTTGATGCAGCCGGGACCAGGCAGGGCAGAGGAAGAGGCGCGGAAGCCGCCTTCTAATCGTTCCTTCCATTCTGCTAGAAACATGGTGTTCAGCAGGCATTCGTTCAGCATCTCTAGTGCGCCCAGCGCTGAGCCAGGGGGGTGGGCAAGGTGAAGCCGGGAGGGGCTCACAGTACGGAAGGATCTGGGAGGCCTTCGTGGAGGAAGTGGCAGTTGAGCTGAGTCTCAAAGGACGAAGTAGGTGACAGGGAAGAAAGGCTGGTTCCGAGAGGGCGTGAGTTTGGGGAAAGGCCAAGAGTGTGATGGTCCTGGCGCTTTCCAGATGTACCGTGTCAGGAGGATACAGACTGGTTGTGAGGGACCTTTAATGGCAGCAGGGCTGGGACGAGAGTGAAACGTTTAAGGAGACACTCTCCGGACAGGGCACAACCCTGAGAGTGAGTGCCTACTTGAGAGCTGGGCCCTGGCCCAGCCAGCGTGGTTGAGTGTCAGCCTCTGAACCAGGTCAGGGTTCCATTCCCGGTCAGGGCACATGCCCAGGTTGCAAGCTCCATCGCCAGAGTGGGATGTGCAGGAGGCAGCCAGCGATCAATGCTTCTTTCTCATCATCGTTTCTATCTCTCTCTCCCTCTCCCTTCCTCTCTGAAGTCAATAAAAATATATATTATTAAAACGAAAAAGAGTCGGGCCCTGTGTGCCTCGCCTGAGTTCCTGCTCTGGCTGGCAGGCTAAGGATGCAGCCTTTATTCTGCAGGTACAGGCGAGCCGTGGAAGGTGCAGCATCTTAGTCTTTTTGTATTTTGCATATGGGGAAACTGAGGCCCAGAGAGTTTACATCATTGGCTGGTAAGAACCAGAGCCTAGGCCTAGCCAGTTTGGCTCAGTGGATAGAGTGACGGCCTGCGGACCAAAGGGTCCTGGGTTTGATTCCAGTCAAGGGCATGTACCTTGGTTACAGGCTCCTCCCCGGCCGGGGCCCTGGTTGGGGCTTGTGCTGGAGGCAACCAGTTGATGTGTTTCTCTCACATCAATGTTTCTCTCTGTCTTTCCCTCTCTCTTCTACTCTCCCTGAAAATCAATGGAAAAATATCCTCCGGTGAGGATTAACAACAACAAAAAAGAATCAGGGCCTAAACCCAGGGCTTCTGACTTCTGGTTTCTGCTCTTATTTCTCAACTTTGGTTGCTAACAAGTGATGTCCCTCCGTACTCCTGCGTGAGCTTCCCATCAGCTAGGATGCTCCCTAGGACTGGGGTGAGGGGGTTGCTCTCTCAGGGTGTCTCTGTCACCCTCACTGGGTGCCTCTGGGTCCATTCTGACTATCATTGCTGCTCTTGGTAGTAGGTAGAACCATCCTGTCTAATTCCTAGGATGCTTGGATTTCCTCAGCTGCATCCTTACATGCTTCTAATGACAAGATGCTCATTACCTTGCAAGGCATTCCTGCTCTGTTGACAGTGTTTTTTTATTATAATCAAAGCAATATATGCTCATGATTAAATAAAATAGCACAGAGGGCTTAGTGTGAAAAGCAATGGTCTCCTGTTCTACCTCTTTCTGGCACCAGAAACAACCATGTTAGCTTCTTTTAGCTGTTTCTACCTGTTAAATTAAAATTTCTAAACTAGGGGCCTGATGCACAAAATCTGTGCAAGGGGCTCGGCCCTCGAGGCTGCCTCAGCCATCGCAGCCCCTGCTTTGTCCGGAAGGTCGTTCGTCCGGTCTAATTAGCAAATTACACTTTTATTATAGACAATAATAAGGAACAGTGTAGCAGTTTCTGTGGACAAGACCCTGCTCTAAGTTTTTGCACATATTAATCCAATCTTAACTCTTGACGTAGGATCTACTATTATCCCCTATTTTACAGATGAGAACATTGAGGTCCAGGAGGTAAGTAACTTGCTCAAGACCTGGTTAGTGGCAGGTCTGGGATGTGAACTTAGGTGGTCTCCAAAGTCCACACTCTTTTTGGTTTTTGTTTGTCTGTTAATCCTCTCTCAAATGCTACAACCTTTTGCAGCGAGGGTTAAAGGATCTGGAGAAGGGGCTGTGACATTAACGGATACAGTAGACAAGAAATATAAATTTAGAAGGCATGGGGGAAAGCCAGACGGAGGCTTCACTCTAGTGGTGAAGCTCTCTGAATCTCCCGACCCACTGCTTTATATTTACTAGAATATACATTTGCCTTTTAGCAAAGCAAACCGACATCAATGGTAAGGTTTGGTAAAAAGTACAAGATTATCAGGTTAGGAGATTGCCTTCAGCCACCATTGTCTCTGACGGAACAATCGATGCATAGCTTTTAGCCCTTGCTAAAGCCCGAGGTCCTTCAGCCTTCTGAAGGACCTCTGGCATTTATTATGCTAACCACTTTTTGGTCTTTGCCTCCAGCACTCAAATATATTTTTCCATTGATTTTAGAGTAGGGGGGGGGGGGCGGCGGGGAAACATTGATGTGACAGAGACATCGATTGGTTGCCTCCTGTGCACCCCAACTGTGACGGGGAGGGAATCGAACCTGCAACCCTTCAGTGTGTGGACCAACACTCTAACCACTGAGCAACACCAGACAGGGCCAAAGTCCACACTCTTAAAAGCTATGTTCAGCTGCTTTGTCTCAGTTTATCAATTTTATCCTCTAAGCTAATGTTTACCAACTGACTTTTCCCTATTATGATTTGGCTCACTTATACCTCCTTCATCTTCAGCAGGTGGTGTTTTTATCACTATTTTTAGTTTTTCTCTTTGTTACCTTTGTAGCCTTAGGGAATTGCATATGCCTTTATTTCTTTTTTGGTCAACTGTAGGCCGTATCCCTTGATTACTTTTTAAAAGGAGAATATTAGTCCCCTGCTTACTCTAGCCTTTAGCCGTCTTTACCCTTTCCTCCAGCTCCTGTCATATATAGTTTTACTCTAAGTTGTCAAGGTTGACAACATTTACCTGCTGTTTTTTAACCATATTGTCCTTAGTGTTTTATCTGTGGGTTGATTCTAAACTTTGAAAATCAGTATATAATATTTATGTTAGGTAAGCCACGTGAATAGTGTTCTCCACAAAACCAAGTGATAGTTAGCAGTTACATGTTCTTTCTTATATTGCTTTTGTTTTTCCTGGAGTTTCTAATTGCCTTTGTTTTTCCCCTCTTATTTCCCTTTATTTCCTCATTTTTTGTTCAAACTTTGCATCATGTCAGATATTTCACCATTCTTTATATAGAACCAAAATCAGTCGGTCGATAGTCCTATTCATGGTCCCTGCTTGACTCCACCATGGCCAACCCCCTCCTTTTCTGCTAGGCGTCTTGCAGATGCTGCTGACTGCTTTGAATACGCCAGCTGTAAGGTATGCACTCCCAATGCTATGGTGTCAGTTTCCCCATATGGTGGACTTGTAAAGCTGTGGAGGAGAGAAAAGGCCAGCCTTGTTTCAGGTTACCTGCCATTGTGCTTTCAGCATTGCTCTCAGCAGTAGTTTCTGATGATTGAGAACTAGAGCTGATGTAGGCTGGGGTGGGGGAGCAGTGTGTGAAGTCTGTGGAGTCAGCAACTTGGGAAAAGCTTAAGGTTGTTCATCCCCAGGACAGGGAATGGGGGAGAGGATGACTTCACCCTCCATGATCTGCCTCCCATGGTCAGTGAGCCAACAACAACAAAAAACAGTTAGATGCCGATCAATGATTCCCAAGTTGGGTGTCTGTCCTGCTAAGCCAGGTTGGGCTAATGGCAGGGATCTGCACTGACTGAGGCACTTCCTGAGGCGGAGGAGGAAATAATTACTGAGCCTCTAATATGGTTACACCTGCGTGCTTTCCCAGGCTCTCAAAAAGCCTTTCTTCCCTGCACCAGACATCCTTCTCTTTGCCCAGTTTGGAAGTTTCTGGAACAGAACACTGAGGACTCTTATCCTCCTTCTCCATACAAGTTCTTCGGGCCTGGTGGTTATCACCGTCTGCCTTTTGAGGCCTTGCGCTGATGGTCACGAAGGGGCAGGGGCAGGGCGGGGCCCCAGTCACTGGGCTCAGATCCCTGAGCAGTCCTTGCACTTAGTTTCTGAGTATCTACCCAATCTGAAGGCCAGTCCCTCCCTTCTCTTCTCCACCATAAGCCAGGCATCTCAACTCCATGCAGTGCCTTTCTTACTTCCACCTCCAGGCCTGGGATCCTGCTCTCCTGCTGCTTTTCTGCCTGGTTAAATCCACCCTTCCATGCTTTGAGGCTCCCCTCTGTGCTCTGTGTACTGCTCCAGGCTGCACTGAGCCCTCTCTAAGTTGATCTCCTAATATGCTGCATGGCTTATTCGAATGAACATAAACAGAATAGCAAGCGATTAAGAGCACAGGTCTTCAATTCCTGCAGACCCAGTTTTGAATTCTGTGCTATTCAGGACTCTTGGATTGCGAGTGACAGAAAGCCAGTGTGAACGGTAGCGTCATAGCAAAGTGAATGTTTTGGCTCATATGGTCAAATCCCCGGCCTTCTGAATGCCTGGAACTGGGACTGTGAACACTCTCAGGACTTTTTCTCCCCTTTTTCCTTGTAAAAAGGGGAGACCTTGGTTAAGCAGGAGTGACGTTGGCTAAGCACGTCGTGCCTGTAAGCTGCCGTCTCCTTATCTGTAAAACAGGAGAGGAAACGCCCTGCTTCCTGGTATTGCTGTGAGGATGAGATGAGACGGTGCAGGTGAAGCTCTTAGCACAGCACACAGTCAGACCTGATCAGCGGTGGGGGCGCTGCGTAGAGGGCACAGAAAGACTGAGCTCACCTGCGGTAAAGGCCACTCCACCTGTCTTGCCTGCGACCAGAGGATAAGATCCCCCAGCAGCTTGCTTGCCCAGTCTCACAGTTGCTCTACCAGTGGGGCCCTTCTTGGAATTGACTGAAAAGGATCCTGGAAAGGCATGGAAGCAATAGCAACCTGGACAGGAAAGCCTTTCTGGTGCCTTTAAGCTAATGCCTACCACTAAAAAGAATGAGTAACTGGTAATTGAGATTGTTTCAAATCAGCCAGTAACCCCTGAGCCTAAACCAGGCACTGAGCTGAGAACTCTGGAGAATACAAATCCATGTCACATCGTTTTTGTTCTTGGCACAAATGGGACAATAAAACTCACACCTCAAGCATCTTAGGAAGTAGTGAGCTGCCTGTCCCTGGAGGTGTGCAAGTAGTAGCAGGGGTGCTGTGAAGAGGATTTGGACTCTGATGGGGAGGTGGGTGAATTGAGAGAAACTTAAAGGTCACTCCTCTTCTTGAGGGTCTAGATAAGAGAGGAAAACCCCAGCGCTGTGATGTCATGGCCAGGCTGCAAGCTCGAGATGAAGCAGTCCCTGTAGTGGAGCTTAGGGAGAAGCTTCATCAGGGAACCTTTCTGGAGGAGGTGGCCCTTGGACTTCAGCTCATCTGTGAAGAGCCGAGGCTAACTGCCTCTCAGGAGGGACAGGCATCCAACGATGTATTAGCAGATGGTGCTCCACTTCTTGCCATGGCTCTACATCAGCCTGTCCGCTGGCATCCGTCTTAGGTCTCACTGTGGACTGGTGAGAAGAGGCATACCACAGTCCCATTCATACTTTCTCGTGGTTAGGAACCAAGGGGAGGGAGACCCTGTTCATCCTAGTCTACAATCTATGAGGCAGATTTCACTAGAGGGCTCTAATTGGTCCAACTCAAGTCACATGCCCACCCCACAGGCCAATCACTGTAGACACAGTAATGGGCTGGAGGTTAAAAAATAGAAGCTCTAAAGGCTCATCATTTAGGTTCACATATTTAGCAGTGTTAACTGGGCAAGTTACGTCATACCTTGGGTCTCTGTTTTTTCACTTATAAAATAGGGGTAATAGACCAATCTCAAAAGATTTCTGTGAAGATTAAAACAGGTAAATGAGGCTGGAACCGGTTTGGCTCAGTGGATAGAGCGTCGGCCTGCGGACTGAAAGGTCCCAGGTTCGATTCCGGCCAAGGGCATGTACCTGGGTTGCAGACACATCCCCAGTGGGGGACGTGCAGGAAGCAGCTGATCGATGTTTCTCTCTCATCGATGTTTCTAACTATCTCTCTCCCTCCTCTCTGTAAAAAATCAATAAAATATATATATAAAAAAAAAAACAGGTAAATGAGGTAATACATGTAAACAGCTATAATGTAAATACTGCCCAGAACATATAATAAGTGTTCAGTAAAGGTTAGCAACTGTCATCCATCATTATTTTCATGTTTTTCAGCTGCGTTTGCATTCTTTCCCCTGTTTGATTTCCTCATCATTTTATAGGTGAGAAAACCCGACAGTTATGACGCCTGTTTGGCAGCTTTCTTCCTGAATCACAGAGAAGCTGGAGTCAGGGCAGCTGGAGTTCATTTTCAGGACACCTTCCCCTTGGCCACAGGCCCAGGCCCAGACCCCAGCATTTCCTGCAAAATTCTTTTCCTAGAATTTAATTATGTGTGTTTCCTCCTGCCCCCAAATTCCCAGTCCGTGGCTCACTGCGGGGGAGGGGGGCGTTTTGAGGAGGTCCCCGTGGGAGGGAGAAGCACTGAGCCCTCCGTCTGGTTCCTTCCCAGGCACAGCTCCATCAAGGCTGAGGAGGCCACCGGCACGGCTCCCTTTCACCTTGACCTCTGGTTCTACTTCACCCTGCAGAACTGGGTTCTGGACTTTGGCCGCCCCATTGCCATGGTGAGTGTGAAGCTGTGGACAGAGCCCCAGCCAGCAGTGAGGAAACAGTGCAACTTGAATTAGCTCAGTGACCTTGAGTGACCTTCGACAAGACATTCCCCCTACTGGTAAACTGCGAGAACAGGCCTGGATGACTTCATGTCCTTTGACCCTGTGACTGCGGCCAGTAAGGCAACTACCAGCAAGTAGGGGAGGGGGTCTGGGGCCTGAACAGTCACACTGTGCCCGACTCCCATATTGGAAATGGTGGCTCTGCAACCAGACTGTGCCACCCACCGTGTCTCACCTCCAGATCAAGCTAGAGGAGGGTGGGAAAGAAAGCAGAGACTCCCGCTGGCTGCCCCATAGCCTTGGGATAGTATTGTTTTTCTGGAGGTGAAGAGTATAGGCTGATTTCGCATGTTCTATATGACTGACCTTCAGGTAATTTGGGCCATCTGTGAAACTGTCCCCTTCCCTCCAAGGCCACTTCAGGCCTCAGTGTGTGGTGGCGGCCTCCACAGAGGAGGTTAACACTGGGAGAGCACCAAAGCCCCTCCCTGGTGGTGATAGATGATAGATAGATAGATGATAGATAGATAGATAGACAGACAGATAGATAACAATGTGAAAAAAATTGAAGAAGGTACCACCATGTACCAGGTTGTTAATTTTCATGTGGGGGTGATAAAAACAACAATATCCACTGCTGAAACTTTGTATTTGCTGGTGATAGTGCGAATTAGCAAAGCCCTTTTGGAAAGCCGTTTGTCAAGGTGATAATAGTACCGAGAATAGTGCCTGGCGTGACAAGTGCTCAATGTACTTATTGAATGAATATTGATAAGAGTAAGGTAGACATAGCAGCTAACATACACTAAATGCTTACCCTGTTCTAAGCTCTTTCTGTGGTTAAACTTACTTAGTTCTTATATCAACACTATTATTAATCTCAACTTGACACAGGAGACTTGAGGATAGAGAGGGTAACTGGCTCAAGCTCACCCAACTAGCAAGTGGAGGAGCCAGCATGTGCGCCCCTTCCCATCATATATATCTCCAGAATCGGCTGTGTTCATCCCTCCTTTTTTTAAAAAAAATATTTTTTTATTATTTTTTAAAAATTGATTTCAGAGCAGAAGGGAGAGAGAGAGAGATAGAAACATCAATGATGAGAGAGAATCGCTGATCAGCTGCCTCCTGCAGGCCCCCTACTGAGGATCGACCTTGCAACCTGGGCATGTGCCCTGACTGGGAATTGAACCTGTGACCTCCTGGTTCAATGCTCAACCACTGAGCCAAGGCAGCCAGGCTGTTCATCCCGTCTGACCCAGTAAAACCCCTTCCAAGAATCTGCCTGAAGGCATAATCAGCCAGAGACAACAGGCGTTAGACCCAAAGATGTTGGTTGCAGCTTTGCTTACAATAGCCAAAACTTGCAGGTGTTTTCAGTATAGAATTACCTGGCCATGTAAGCGAGAACTATGGATACCATAGAGCAACCTGGAATGTTTAAGGAGAAAAGAGGTGCCTGAGTGGCACGCATACTGACTGGTTCCAAGTCAGTAACAGCCCTAACAGTCTTGTAGACATGACTCAAAGACGAAACGGGCGAAGAGCAGCGTTCCTGGTAGTGTGTCAGGGAAGAGCTATGGTGGATGCTGCTTCTCCTTTCTGAAAATGGGTTGTTATTGTTTTTTATGTAGGAGAAAGAAAAGGGACTGAGCCAGGAGTCAGGATGCCTGGTCAGGTTTTGGGTGACACGGGCAAGTCACTGTCATTTGGGCTTCAGTCCCCTCATCTGTAAGAAGACTTGCGAACTAGCTGCGCTGAGCCCCCTTCCAACGTGAAGGTCCCACATATTAGAGGACATAGGAGCTGCCCATCAGACTGGTGCTCTGCGGAGGGGAGAGATGAGGAGAGCCTGCTCCTGGCTCTCCTCACTCAGCAGGACTCAGTCTCATCCTGCCCAGAGTTGCTGTGGCCACTCTGACCCCACGTGGGCTTCTGGGGAGAATATGCATTTGAAAAGTTCGTGTATACACTGGATCTTTTCAAATACATGCATGACAATAACTACCAAGTGAAACCTTTGACCAGCTATAGAAGTAGTATGTAGTAGCTGTAACAGGTCCGTTCGTACCCAGGTGTATAGAGCAGTGAGACTCTCCCTTTCTAGTCCCATCCCTGGCAGTTGGGGGCACATCCTTCCACTCCTTTCTCTACTGGTGCAGACATACATACACATCTTTTGTCTTTTCCTAACCACAGTGAGATTTTACTTTGTATCTTATTCTACAACGTGCTTGTTTTACTTTATCATGGAGAACTTTCAATGTCGGTACAAATACGATGTCATTTCTGTTAATGGCTACTGAACCTTCTATTGTAAATATGTACTATAGTGTATTCGGCTAGTCATACAGTGGGGCCTTGACTTACGAGTGTCCCGACTAACGAATTTTTTTGAGATATGAGCTGTCTCTCGGCCGATTTTTTGCTTTGAGTTGCAAGCTCAAAAAAATTCGAGTTACGAGCCAGCTTCAGATACCCCACCGCTAGTTGGCGCAGCAGACGTCACAGTGATTTGACATACGAGTAATTTGAGTTATGAGCTCCGTCATGGAACGAATTAAACTCGTAAGTCAAGGCCCCACTGTATTTGGTTGAAGAGTTGGCCTATTTCTGGCATTTTGCTATCACAAAGAATATGTCAGCCACCATGTATATCTTGCTATAGATATAGAGGTATACACACATGAGTAAGAAAGAGAAAGAGATTGAGATTTCTGTATCCCAGGAGTTTCTACAGATTAGTTTTATCCAATGTGGCATTTTTGAGTTAAAAGAGATAAAAATTTTAATGGAAAATTTTGGTCATTATACCTGTTCTCAATCAACAGATACTGGAAGTTTAGTTTGGTGGTGGTGGTGGTGTGGTGGTGTGTGAGTGTAATGTTTTCACACTGACCCCCACAAGGCCAGGACTCCCTGGGTAGACCAGTAGGAAGAACTGCCCCGGCCTGCCTCCTCTCTCAGGGAAGGTAGGAAAGGAAGAACTGAGGCTATTTTGAAGAACTCATTTTCTCCTTTTTCCCAAATGTACACCCTTAACCTGATTCAGAAGCAGCCCACCTGCTCAGTAGATAGGGCATTTCCACCCCCGGGCCCACTGACCAGAAGAGCTTGTCATCATCACAGGAACTAGAGAGCCGGGTCCCTACGAGTCCATGTGGACCCCGGGGCCACATTTCTTGTGTTACAGATGGGGAAACCCTAGAGAGGGGAAGGACTTGCCCAGGGTCACTAGGAAAGTTGGTGGCACCACTGAGTCCCAAAGGAACTTCCATCTACCAGGCCAGTGCCCAGGCACATTTATGTGGTCCCCACAGGGAGAGGGACACAGGACAGGGTCAGGCCTGGATTTGCGCCTACCGTGTGCCTGGGGACAAGTCTACCTGCTCTGGGACTGTTTCTCTGTCTGGAAACACCTTTGCCTTGGGGCTGCCCAGAGGATCCCAAGAAATCCCAGAGAGAATTAAGAGCATGAGGAGGAGGTGGGGGGAGGAGGTGGGGGGAGGAGGTGGGGGCCGACTCCCTGAGCCTCCTGGGGCTGTGCCTGGTGAACACCACTCCTCCCCTTGCTCCCCAGCTGGTGTTCCCTCTCGAATGGTTCCCGCTCAACAAGCCCAGCGTGGGGGACTACTTCCACATGGCCTACAACATCATCACGCCCTTTCTCCTGCTCAAGGTACAGTCCCAGCCTCCTTGCCCTCCCTTCCCACCCTCATTGAGCGTGTCCCAGGCTTCCCCTGCCTGATCCAGAGCCCGGGCCCAGGGGAGGCGGGGCTGCCTCTGGCTGGGAGGGATGGAGAAGGCCTCCTCAAGGAGAGGCGTTTGATCTGGACCTCAGCCTGCTGTGCGGGGTGACGTGGGAGAGGCATTCAAGCAGAAGGACCTGCAGACAAGGCCAGGCTTGGGAAACCATCGCACATTTTGGGAGGCTGAGGCAGGCGTGACTGGGTTGCCTCGGAAGAGGTGGGAGACCATTTGGGAAGGCAAGTCAGGGCCAGGTGACAGTACTCGCAGCAGCAGAGGGAGAACTGGATCCTCTGGCCTGGAGATCCCTGACTTTGAGATGCCACTGGGAGCAGAGCTAGCCAGGGCTGCCGGCTTCGCATTTTGCCACACAAGGGGTCTTAAACTATGTCACCATCTATATCCCCATCATTTTGTTAGAAAGGTATTTCAAATCTCCAAAAGTTGTAAATGTATAATCGCAACATTCAGAGGGGTCCTCGGTTAAATAATTTAATTTCTGAAGCACCTGCTCCATCCCTGCCATTTTTTTGTGTTTGCCATGGATCGGTAGCTCAGGAATCGGAGGGTCTCAACAGACCCGCCCAGCCTGGGGCACAGCGGGGGCGGTCGGAGGCCTGAACCTGGGGCCCCAGCACCTGTGTTGAAGGCCTGGCGGTCACAGCCGTAGGTGGCTGGTGTGTAACCTTGGGCAGTGAGCTGGCCCCCCTGTTTCCTCTCTGGGGAAAGGGGGTGCTGTGCCCTTGGCCCTGCGGGGCTCACAGGGATGGTGTGGGAGCCTGGAGGCTGCGCTGGCCCAAGGGACCCCCCCAGTTGGTAAGGACGTTCCAGCCGTTCCAGCCGGCGGCGTCCATCCCACCCCAGGTGCGAGGGAGGGGTGCACACAGGGTGTCTCCTGTTGTGATGGAGGCCGGCCCTACTGCTGGGCCTCTCTCTGCCCTCAGCTCATCGAGCGCTCGCCGCGCACCTTGCCTCGATCCATCATCTACATCAGCATCATCACCTTCATCATGGGCGCCAGCATCCACCTGGTGGGCGACTCCGTGAACCACCGCCTGCTCTTCAGTGGCTACCAGCACCACCTGTCGGTCCGCGAGAACCCCATCATCAAGAATCTGAAGCCGGAGACGCTGGTGAGGCCGCGCCCCCCCACCCCCCACCGCATGTGAGCCCTGCGGGGTACAGCCTGCCCCGGAGGCCAAAGACATGCCATGCCGCGCCCATCACTGTGCAAGGCCTTGGCTGAAGGCACTCTGCCAGGGAGGGCACTCTGTCATTAGGGGGTGCACGCTGACCTCCAGGGGCGTGGGGGGGAGCCTTCTGCAGGAGGGCAGGGAGTGAGGACAGCTGGGGGAGGCCTGGGCGTGGGGGAGGAGGGGGGGACCAGGGGGCTTGTGGCCAGCGCCCTCCCCGAAGCACCTCCCTCTAACCCTGTCCCCCTGCGCCCTCAGATCGACTCCTTCGAGCTGCTTTACTACTATGATGAGTACCTGGGCCACTGCATGTGGTGAGTGATGGGGCCAGTCTGTCTCCGCAGGGCCTTGCCTGCGCCCCCCCCCCCCCCCCCCCCCCCCCCGCTCTGCCGCCAGCCCCGGGGACATTGGGCAAGACTCGGGCCTGGGGCCTCCAGGTGTCGAGCGCAGCGGCTGGGATGGGTTCTCTCCCCGCCCCCTGCTGTGAGCTCCGCTCTGGAGAGACCCCGGGCCCTGGCTGCCCTCCACCTCCTCCCGGCCGGGCGGTGCCCACGGCGGCCACTAGAGGGCAGCGATTGGCCGTCTCGCCCTCGCCCGGCCGGAGAGCCTGAAACCCATGGAGAAAGAGGTTGTCCTGATGATAAACATGCCCCCCGCCCCGCGCCCCCGCCGTGTCAGGCCTCAGTCTCTGGGGATGGAGGAGGAGAGAGGCCCAGAGGCCTGAAAGAGGAGAGGACATAGGATGTAGGGGCACCTGTTGGGGGCATGAGGAGGGTGGGGAAGGAGACACGATGGGACGTGAGAAGAGAAGGGGTGCGTGGGCAGAGCAGCCTGTGTGCGGGGAGGAGGTGGGGTCCTTTCGGGGGAGATGTGTGCGTGGAAGAGGGTGAGGCTGTGGGCTGTGAGCGAAGGGGCTCACAGAGCTCCTTGGAGGCCCCCAGCAGGTGCTGTTCTTTCTGTTCACCTGGACCTCGGGCCTCTCCCTGCGACACACCTGCTTCCAGGCCAGTGAGAGGCTGGGCTCCTGTGGGGCTCTGCCTGAGGCAGAGGCACCCTCACACAGTGAAGGAGGCGGCCAGAGCAGTGTGGAAGGCGCAGCCCATCCCCGCCAGCCTGTGGCCTCTGGTTTGCATGTGGGCCTCTTCGCCACTTCCTTCCCACCCCAGCTGGAGCCCAGCACCGGAAAGGCTGGCAGGGACTGAGTGTGCTCCCCAAAGCAGCGTTTTGTAAATCAGCCGGGACACTGCTTGGGATGTTGCAAGAAACCAGCACAGGGATCGGTGGGGAGGGGGCGGCTGGGAGGGGTGGCTGGGCAGGCCTCCGAGGCATTGCTTCCCTGTTGCAGGTACATCCCCTTCTTCCTCATCCTCTTCATGTACTTCAGCGGCTGTTTCACTCCCACCAAAGCCGAGAGCTCAGTGCCAGGGGCGGCCCTGCTCCTGGTGGTGCCCAGTGGCCTGTACTACTGGTGAGTGGACGTGGGACCTGGGTTGGAGGGTGCAGGGCGCACTCAGTGAGCCAGGCAGTGAGAATGTGCTCTTGACCACAGAGCTGCTATGTGACTGCAGGTGCGACCTCCCTGTTGGAGCCCTGCTTCCTCTTCTAGGGGGGACTGTGGCATGTGGGGGCCTGTCTGTTACCAGGAAGCCAGGCCTGAGTTTGCTCTTTCCATCCACATGTCCCTCTACCCTGTGCCCGCCTCCCAGAACCCCAGTGCAACTTTGGGGCAAGAAACTCCATCTCTAACACCAAGCCCTGTGGAGCCCCCGGGTCTCGGTTTCCTTCCCTGTGAAATGGGGGAAATGCCTGCTTGTCTCCCCCCCAGGAGATGGTGAGAATGCAGGGGAGAGGGGAGGCCTTTATTGACTGTAAAGCATGTGGTGGTGACAGCTAATTCCATGGCCTCAGGAGCTCCCCACCTGTCTTCCCTCCAGCTCTGTCTTCCCATTACAGAGGAGCAAGCTCTACTCCTCCTGTCACTTCCGCCTGAAGTCAGGCTCTGGTGGTGGTGATGAGGGGGTCGGGGGGAGTGCTTGTGGGTGTCACAGGAAGGACTGGCCCTTCTCTAATGGGAAGCCTTCATCAAATGGAAAGGACCTCCTTCCCGGGCCAGCTGCAGCCCCCCTCCAGGGTCTGTCCCCTGACTGGCTGAGAGGGTCCGCCAGGGTGACCCTGTTTGCCCCCTGAAGATGGGATTAAAAGAAATGGGTGTCAGCTACAGCAAGAGGGCAAGAGGTCCGACATGGGAAAGAGCTTCCTGCCCAACTTGCAGCCATAGCGTGTTAGTGCCGTGATCGCCACCGCAGTACCAGCCACCAAGCGCAGGACACAGCTCTTGTCAGCAACCTTGAGAGATAGGGCCACGTATGCCCCCTTTATGAGTAAGAAACCAGGCTTTAAGATGTCATGTAAATTCCCCAAGGTCACACAGCTGCAGAGCTATCGTTCCTGAATGGGTCAGCATTGGGGTTCTCTCTAGAGTAGTGGTTCTCAACCTTCTGGCCCTTTAAATACAGTTCCTCATGTTGTGACCCAACCATAAATTTATTTTCGTTGCTACTTCATAACTGTAATGTTGCTACGGTTATGAATCGTAATGTAAATATCTGATATGCAGGATGGTCTTAGGTGACCCCTGTGAAAGGGTCGTTCGACCGCCAAAGGGGTCACGACCCACAGGTTGAGAACCGCTGCTCTAGAGGCAGGGAATGGGCCCGATAGCCTCTCTGGAGCCCTCCAACAAGTGTCCCTGAGTTCCTGGCCATGTGCTAGGTGCTGCCTTTGGAGCTGCAAGGAACCCTGAGAGATCTGAGACTGTGTCCCAGCCTGCAAGGAGATAGTAACGACAACCCCCATAAATTGCAGTTGCATTTCCAAATTCAAATGCCTACAGGAACCAAGTTAGTACATCAAGCGAGGCAACAGGGAATGGTGGGGACTGTGGCAACCTGTAGAATAATGCTCTAACGGGGGCCACTGCTTTCCCCTCTAATCAGTTATTGTCATGTGAGAATGCAAGTCTAATGTGACCAGACAAACCAGAAATTCACATTTTCAGGCACTCTGTTATTTAAATATTGGCAACAAACTCAACATTTTAAAAAATAGTAACTCTTCAAGCCAGATGGGCTGTGGCTCAGAGTGTTATGGTTTCCTGAGCGCCCTTATTAGATGAGCTATTCTGACTGGGGGCAGCTTGGCGGGAAGGGTGCCAAGCAGGGCTGTCATAGCACCCGCCTCACCTCACTGGCCTCTTCAGGTACCTGGTCACCGAGGGCCAGATCTTCATCCTCTTCATCTTCACCTTCTTCGCCATGCTGGCCCTCGTCCTGCACCAGAAGCGCAAGCGCCTCTTCCTGGACAGCAACGGCCTCTTCCTCTTCTACTCCTTCGCCCTCACTCTCCTGCTGGTGGCGCTCTGGGTCGCCTGGCTGTGGAGTGACCCGGTACTCAGGAAGAAGTACCCGGGCGTCATCTACGTCCCTGAGCCCTGGGCCTTCTACACCCTCCACGTCAGCAGCCGACACTGAGTCCCTGGCATCAGCCACTGGTGCTCCGTCGGGCAGGAGATGGGCCATAGAGGGTGTCTGAGCACAGGGTGTGTGTGTACATGTGCGTGTTTGTGTGTATATGTGCATGCACATGAGTGTGTGCGTGTGTGACCACCCACGTGTGTAACCACAACTGAGAACATGAGTGAGTACACATTGTGCGCACGGAGGGTGTGTGTGTGTGCGTGGGCGCGTGCGTGGTGTACATCACCAGGAGACTCCGTTGTTCTGGGCAAGTTTCTGTTTGGTTTGGATCTTTTCAAGATGGGATTTTGTTTCAGGCCAAGATGTGGGCACTGCCTTCCCTCTCACTCTCACGGCTCAGGGCTGACGCCTTCTTCCTGGGAAGTTCTCTGAGACCGTACAGGAGAGGCCTGGGGAGGGCCGTGGGGAGGGCATTTGGCGTGTCACCCACCATCTGGCCCACTCCTCGGGCCCACCCTGACCCGGAAGCCAGATCACATAGGTCCCGAGGCCGTTCTGTGTATCGCTGAGCAGGCACCTCCCTCTCGGCTTCACTTGCACTAGATGGGCCAAGGGCTCCAAAGTGGGTCGGTGGCTGGTTGCAGTCTCCTCTTGGGCAGCCGAGGGATAGAGTAGTTCCATCCTGACACTGTCCTCGAACCCTGGAAGGGATATGTATACCCTAGGCCCTCACCCCACCTCAGGTTGCATGGGGTGCTGAGCCACCCAACCCCGAGGGCCCACAGGCCAGCCCACTCCCCTAACCGCCAGCAGATTGCGTGGTCTGGCAGTGGTCGCACTCCAGCAGCTCTGCCTCCAGGAGAATTGTGGCCCCACTGCAGTAGCCTGACTGCAGGCTCTGAGCTGCATCAGATGCCCAGCTCACACTGGCGCTGTTCTCCGAACTCCTGCAGCGGGTGGGGGCAGGGTTGAGCCTTTCTCCAGGCAGCCTTGTCTTGGTCTGAATCTCAGCCTTCTGCCTGGGCCCTTCTCCCAGAAAAGGGAGCCTCATTCCCAGCAGGGTGCCCCCCCCCCCCTTCTCCCAGGCACTGCAAACTTCACACAGCAGCAGGCCTCACAGCCATCTCCAGCCAGCACTGGCCCCCATGTACCTGTGGGCCTCAAAGGGGCCTCTCTTGCTTTGCCCAGACCTGCCTCCTCTCCTGTGTTCTCAGGGAGCCCCGTGCCTCAGGTTCTCCTTTCATGTTGGGGTCCCTCTGAAGCCCCCTCAGAGGTCCCCCAGCCCCTGGTCCGTCCCTGTCTGCCAGCAGCATCAGGTGGGGAGAGGTGTGAATAAAGGCAGTGTGGAAGCCAAGCCTGGCTGGGGCTGCTTCTTTGTGAATTGGGGAAGCAGGAGGGAGGGAGGTCCTAGAGCAAAGGAGAGAGTGGCTGGTCTGGGGCCCAGGCACGAGCACTGGGCAGACCCCAAGGGCCCACTCAGCCCCATCTGGCCAGGAGCAGGTGCTGCCACTGGCCCTCAGTGCCACTTTGTAGGATCCCTGGGTTGGGGAGAGGTGACGGTGAGAAGGGCCTAGGTCAGTCCCAGCCCTCTTCACAGGAGAATGGGGGTTCGGGGGCCAGGATAGGGCATCTCGACACCTGCCGTCAGAGATGGTATGAGGAGCCTCCCAGCTGTGCTGCCAGCCTGGTCCAGAGGCTGGAGCAGAGAAGGTGCTCTTCCGGGCAAAGGAGGGAGCTGGTCTGTTTGGTCTGTTGGAGGTCAGTGCTCAGCCTTGGGCCAATCACTGATCTCTCCGGCCTCAGCTCTTGATCATCAAAGGTCTCGGCCTCTTCCCCCAGGCGGTCGTCCGGAACTTCTGGGCTGTTATCATTCAACAGGAGGGGCGCTGGGCAGGAGACTGCACCTTTAAGCCCTGGTGCCCCCACCTGCCCGCAGCCTCATTTAATTCCTTCCCTATCTGGAGGACACTGCCCCTCCAAACCCTGGGGACTTAATAGACATCTGATCAGGCACAGGCCTGGTTGCGTGGGGCCTGAAGCGTGTACAATTTGAAGGGCCCTTAATAAGAAAACAGTAAAAAGGAACAAAAAACTAGGGATGGAAGTGAATACAGTTGACCCTTGAGCAGCATGGGGGTTAGGGATACTGACCTCCTGCAGAGTCAAAATTCTGCATATAACTTCTGACTCCCCCAAAACTTAGCTACAGCTGGTCCTTTATATTCTTGGATTTCATATCCATGGATCCAGTGTTTTTCTTTTTTTGTTTTTAATATGTTGGCAAACTTTTTTTTTTTAGAGCGAGAGGAAGGGAGGGAAAGAGAAACATTGATCAGTTGCCTCCTGGGATCAAACCCTCAGTCTGGTTATGTGCCCTGACCAGGAATCCAACCCACCGCCTTTTTGGTGTATGGGACGATGCTTCAACCAACTGAGCTGCCCAGCCAGGGCCAAACTGTTTCAATCTGTGACTAAAAATCCACAGGTGTGGAAGGCTGACTATTCTAATAGCTTACTGTTGACCAGAAGCCCAACTGACAACATAGTTGCTTAGTACATATTTTTTATTAATAAAGCAAAGCTAGAGAAAAGAAAATGTTATTAAGAAAAGCAAAAGGCCCGGCCAGCGTGGCTCAGTGGTTGAGCATCGACCTATGAACCAGGAGGTCACAGTTCAATTCCCGGTCAGGGCACATGCCTGGGTTGTGGGCTTGATCCCCAGTGTGGGGCATGCAGGAGGCAGCCAATCAATGATTCTCATCTTTTTTAAAATAAATTTTTACTGATTTCAGAGAGGAAGGGAGGAGAGAGAGAGGAATCGAGCCTAGGACCTTTCAGTCCGCAGACACTCTAACCACTGAGCCAAACCATCTGGGGCCATCATTGATGTTTCTGTCTTTCTCTCCCTCTCTCTTCCTCTCTCAGAAATCAATAAAAAAAAATATTAAAAAAAAATTTTTTTTAAGTAGTATCTCAGTTTGCACACCTGGCAATAGCAGCAACTTCAGAAAACAGCTGTGCGAAAGAAAAGCCTCACATGGGCAGAGGGTGGGGAGGTGGGGGAGGGTGGGGGAAGTAGAGGGGGAGTGTCTGTGATCTACGTGCAACTCCCAGCTCTGCTACCGCAAGCCACTCAATCACCTGTGTCTTTGTCAGTATGAGGGCACATGCCAGGTTGTGGGCTCGATCCCCAATGGGGGGTGTGCAGGAAGCAGCCAATCAATGATTCTCATCATTGATACTTCTGTCTCTCCCTCTCCTTCCTCTCTGAAATCAATAAAAATATATTTTAAAAAAAGAAAAGAAAAATAAGGGGAAATACGTTTACAGTATTTACTGAAAAAAATCCACATAGGCAGTAGACCTATGCAGTTCAAGCCCATGTTGTTCAAGAGTCAACATATTTAGAATGAAAAAGAAATCCCAGCAAATTATTAGAGGCTTAGAGATTTAATGTCCCTTTTAAATATATATATATTTATTGATTTCAGAGAGAGAGAGCGAGAGAAACATCAATGATGAGAGAGAACCATTGATTGGTTCCCCTACTGGGGACTCGGCCCACAACCCAAGCATGGGCCCTTGACCAGAATCGAACCCAGGACCCTTCAGTCCACAGGCTGACACTGTCCACTGAGCCAAACCAGCTAGGGCTATGTTCCTTTTGATAGAGCTCTCTGGGCACGTCACTGGAAATGTTTCCCTAGAAACACTTTAGCCGAAACCGGTTTGGCTCAGTGGATAGAGCGTCGGCCTGCGGACTGAGAGGTCCCGGGTTCGATTCCGGTCAAGGGCATGTACCTGGGTTGCGGGCATATCCCCAGTGGGAGATGTGCAGGAGGCAGCTGATCGATGTTTCTCTCTCATCGATGTTTCTAACTCTCTATCTCTCTCTCTTCCTCTAAAAAAATAATAAATAAAAAATATAAAAAAAAAAAAAAAAAATAAAAAAAAAAACTTTAAAAAAATGTTTTTTTCCTGATTTCAGAGAGGAAAGGGAGACAGAGATAGAAACATCAATGATAAAAGAGAATCATTGATTGGCTGCCTCCTGCACACTCCTACTGGGGATCGAGCCCGCAACTGGGGCTTGTGCCCTGACTGGGAATTGAACTGTGACCTCCTGGCTCATAGGTCAACGCTCAACCACTGAGCCACTCCCGCTGGGCTAGACATACTTCCTAGTTGCCACCTGGCCTCACTCCACTGGAAAACTAGGCCAGTGATTCTCAAAGTGTGGTCCCAACTGGCAGCATCAAGATAACTGCAAATTCTCGCCCCACTCCACCTGCTGAATCAGAAACCTGGTGGGGGGGCCCTTCAGGTGAACATCTCAGCCCCCCGCCCTCGGTGGTACGGAGGGGGTTCTGTTTTTCCCTGTTGAGTTGAAGTGTGGCATACACACAACGGGACAGCAGGCAGCCGGATGGACTTTTGCATAGTGAACCCTCATGCAGCCACCACCCTGGTGCAGGGGTTTCCATCACATGAGAGACACGCCTTGGAGACGCATAAAAACCCAAGGGAGGAGTTGGCAAGGGCACGCCAGTGGGGACCCTTCGCACACGGCCCTGAGCCCAGCACACACTGACTTGCACACAGGAAATGCCTGTCTCCTCCCACCAGCCCCTTCCCAAACGCAGGGCGACTCAGCATGCGCTTGGCCTGGCCCCTCCAGCTTCCCCACAAGGCTCAGCCCTACCCCCTGCCCTTCCCGGGCCCCACCTGGCTGTCCTTCCCCTCTCCCCCCACATAGCTGTTAGTGAGAAGTTCCCCCTCTCTGCCTCCTGCACCCTGACCACCTCCTCTTCTCAGCCCTAACAGGAAGGAGTCAGAATCCCCCAGCTGAACCTAGGACTAGAAACAGGTGCGAAGAGGTGACTCCACCCACAGTTTTGGGTGAAAGAGAACCTTCCGCATGGAGGTGGTCAGAAAGGAGGGCCCCGCGCATCCATGTGCTTGGGCTGATTAGCCAGATTCCCTTTCCTCTGGGCACGCGCAGCGTCGCTGGGACCCACTCACCCCGGCCAGGACCCCTGTACCGCACAGCCCCTGCGGCGGTACCTGCAGGGCCTGGCAAAGTGCGCGGACCCTGGAGTTGGAGCCCACAGACAGGGCAGCCACCAGCTGCGGACAAGGAGCCGGGAGGTGAGAACCCAGCTGTGCCCAGCTCAGCAGCTGCAGGGGCCGCCCCACACTGCCCTCACTTCCTCAGTGTGTGCGTGCGTGCATGCATATGTGTGCGTGTGTGTGTGTGTGTGTGTGTGTGTGTGTGTGTGTGTAGGGGGAGCACAAACCACTGAGGAAATGGGGAGTCAGCAGCTTCTGCCGGAAGGAGTGGGGGCTGCGGAGGGGAGAGAAGGGAAAGGAAGAAAAGGAGGAGCTTCCTGGCCGGGGAAGTCACCTAAGAGGCCTCCCGCTGAGCCCCGGGAAGCCCGCCGTGGGGCCCGGACGCCCCAGCTGGGAAACCGGCACGAGGAGAAGGGCCTCTGCCGCGCCATTGGGTTGTACACAGTCCTATGTGAGGCCCGTCCAGGAAACAGGCACAGAGCAGTGCAGTGACAGGCCAAGCCCACGCAGCAAAGGGCACGCGGGGAACCGAATCCAACCTGAGGCCCCGAAGCCTGTGTCCCTGCTCCAAGCTGGGACAGTGGCAGCGGCCATCGCTGGGCCGTGCCATCGAGGTGGGTCTCCTCCCCGCCTGCAAGCTGGCTTGTGATGACTCTTAGATAAGACAGTGCGCTCAGCACCCGCACCTGCCAGCTCCCTGCTTAGTCCCAGGAGAGAAAGAACAGACACCCCCACCCAGACCGGCCCAGGGCAGGGCCCAGGACACCCCATCCCGGCCCCACTCTTTGTGTGTCACTGACCCCTTCTCCGTGTCCAGGGAGGGCTCCCAGGAAGGAACGTTTGTCCAGAGCTTCAGCTTCCCGGGGCAGGACCGAGCCCTGGGAGCCCTTCTGCAGCCCTGTTTTCTCAAAACCCAACCTGCTGCTCTGCCCAGGCCTTGCTGGGCATCAGCTGTGCGGGGAAGCGGGAATCCGACCCCTGGCGCTGGGCCTGGTCTCCATGGCAGCCGCGGATTTATTACAGGGGCCTCCACCCAGCTTGGCGGACTTAGGACTCGAAGCCGGGAGGAAGGAAACCAAGAAAGCAGTCCTGGGAGCAGGGAGCTCAGGGGTGCAGCGGAGGCCCCGAGATGGTAAGCTAGGCTCTGTGTCACCTGCCGGGCTTGGGGGGAGGGGGGAGGGGGAGGTGGGGGGGAGTTCACGGAGCCCTCCTGACTGTTTCCTCTGTCTGCTGCAGGCCAAGTTTCTTTCCCAGGACCAAATTAATGGTAGGTTGGGTTTGCTCTTTAATTAGCAACTCACAGCGAAATATGGGTCTCATTAAGCAATTTGCTCTGCTCAGTTTGTGTTGGTGGGAAAAAGGTGTGTGTGTGTGGGGGGGGGGGATGTGGGCCCACCCACAGGCAAGAAGCGCTGCTGCCAGGAGGCCCTGCTGGGTGGAGGCGGGGTAGGCTCACAGGTGGAAAGGTTGGTGCTATGTCTGTCCGTGTGCTGGGTGGAGGTGGGGTAGGCTCACAGGTGGAAAGGTTGGTGCAATGTCTGTCCGTGTGCGTTACAAGGGGGGAGGGAGGGAGAGGGGCCGGAGAGAGAAACACAACTAACGGGCAGGGCGGAGAGCCCAACAAGAGGAGGGCTTTGTACTTGGCCGAGGCAGAGCAAAGAGCCCAGGTCTGCACTCCCACCCAGCACCCTTCTCTCTGGGCCTCAGTCTCCCCACCCATAAGGTGGGAGGTCGGCCTAGGTGGTCTCTGAGGTCCCTCTACCTGACATCAAGCCTGGTTTTGGGGTGTGGAGCACTGCATCCCCTGAGTCCGCAAGCAGGCTTCCGTTTCCACAAGGCCAAGGGACGAGCTGGGTTACACAGAGCTCAGGGCCCAGACCTAGCTCAGGGAGGCCCCGCATAGCTCAGGTTGGGTCTGCGGGCCCTGGGTGGGCTCGGGGTTAGCTGGGTAGGGATTCCAGAGTTCTGAGTGCCCAGAGCTTGGTCTAGAGCAGTGATGGCGAACCTTTTGAGCTCGGCATGTCAGCATTTTGAAAAACCCTAACTTAACTCTGGTGCCGTGTCACATATAGAAATTTTTTGATCTTTGCAACCATAGTAAAACAAAGACTTACATTTTTGATATTTATTTTATATACTTAAATGCCATTTAACAAAGAAAAATCAACCAAAAAAATGAGTTCGCGTGTCACCTCTGACACGCGTGTCATAGGTTCGCCATCACTGGTCTAGAAGGACGAGTGGGTGGGTAAATGGGTTGTAGGCTCCAGGTGGGCACCTCCCCATAGACCTCCTCACAGTCTCACCCCAAGAAGAGGGCCAGATCAAGGAGTTCTAAAACACAAGGTCCAGGGCAGGGCCTCTCATGCCCAGGTCTCAAGGCAAGACTGAGTGGAGTCTCGCTCAGCCTACGTCCCCCACCCACCTCTGGTTCTGAGGCTCGCTGACCCTCCCTCGGGGGCCTCTGAAGTTCCAGAAGGAAAGGCAAACTTCCCTTTGTATCCCAGTGTCTGACACCAAGAAAGTGGCCACTAATGTTTAATGAATGAATGACAGACGGGACAGAGGTAGCCTGCTGCAGTGGGAAGAACAGGAACCTTGGAGGCCTGGGCTCCTACCACCTCTGAGCCTCAGTTTTCTCATCTGTGAAGTGGGGATAATGACGCCACACCAGGCTGCTGTGAGCGACAGAGAGGATAATGTCAGTCATGCACCTGACACGGGGCCTGGTGCAGCCTGGGTGGCACCCAGACCTGTGCTGGGGCCAGCTTGCTCTAGTCAGCATGCGCTTTAGAAATTTTGTGAACTTTCTTTTTCTGTTGTTAAAATCAGCCATCTATCTATAATAATAAAAGCATAATATGCTAATTAGACCAGAGGTCCTTCCGGATGAAGCCAGGGCTGCGAGGGAAGCCTGGGTCCCGGGTGCCAGAGGGAAGCCGGTACTGGCAGCAGGGGGAAGGAAGGCCTACTCTTGCACAAATTTCGTGCATCGGGCCTCTAGTATATATATAAAAGCCTAAGCAACCATTAAGACTGAATGACCAAATAATGGGAACAACCAGTTGACCAGTCACTATGACGTGCACTGACCACCAGGGGGCAGACGCTCAAGGCAGGAGCTGCCCCCTGGTGGTCAGTGCGTTCCCACAGCCAACCTCCCATGGCCCCTCCCCCAGGCCCCGATCAGGGGCGGGGGGGGGGGGCCAGAAGGCCAACCTCCCAGGGTCCCTCCCCCTGGCCAGCCGGCCCCTAGATAGGCATCGATCGCCAGCCAGGCCCAGGGACCCTACCAGTGCACAGATTCATGCACTGGGCCTCTAGTTATTAAATCATGTAAGATCAAATAATGTTCCAACCCCTGCATTTGTGGAGGAAAAAAAAAAACACCTTAAAAGATGACCCTATTGCAATCAGTAGTGCTGAAGATTTGAAAGAGGTTTGAGTTTAATGAGTGTAATTTGTACAGGGTAAGAACCAGTTTAATAGTAGATCTCTCATCAGATTGAATAATAGCACATTCATTGGGAAGAGTTGCATCACTGGCATGCACCTCACTTGTCAAGTCAGAGTCCCCACCCCCACCCCCACCCCCCAGGCAGAGGCCCCACCGATGGCAGTCCCACCAGCAGTTCTGGAGTCAGAATCTCTGTGGGAGGGTCCAGGGCTGTTCCTCCAGAGCTGGGAGCTGGGGACAGAGAGGCAGGTGGGGCCCTGCTCCGCTGGGCTGTGAGACTGGGCAACAGACGCCTTAGCTCCTGAGGCCATTTCGTCTCCATAAGGGAGGAAGGGTTGGAAGAGAGCTGCCAGCGGGTTTAGTCAGAGCTGAGAAAACATCCTGGGCCCCTCCCCCCAAGTCTCTCGGAGCAGGGCCAGGGCTGGGGTCAGAGGGCAGCTTGAGAGTTGAGCCTGGAGGTGGGATCTGGAGTAGTGGACTCAGAAGTGCCCATAATTGTAATAATTGTCGCCCCATGTGAGAGCCACTGTGGCCAGGACTTCCCAGGGGGGCTTTCTGGTCGGCTCAGTAACCCAGGGGCATTGTTGGTCCACTTTCCCACATGAGTTGTCTTTGCAAAGGTCCCCAGGGTGTCTGGATGCCCTGCTGTGGGCTCCTTGTCTCCCTGGACTGGCCCTACAGGGCAGGACAGCTTCCCAGTGGTTTGAGTCAGGTGTGGGAGGGAGAAAAGGGGGAGCAGAGGAAGGGGAAGGGAGGGAAGAGAAAGGGGGTCGGAAAGGAGGGGAAGGGAGCAGGAGGAAGGAGAGAGGGAGGGGACAGAATTGCCAGATAAAATACAGGACACTCAGTTAAATTTAAGGCCAGAGAAACAACAAATACTTTTTTATTTATTTATTTTTAAGACACTCATATAGATATGTTTTTATTTATTTTAAAGAAAGAGGAAAGGAGAAGGATAGAGAGGTAGAAACATAGATGAGAAAGAACATCAATCAGCTGCCTCCTGCAGGCCCCCTACTGAGGATCGAGCCCACAACCCAGGCATGTGCCCTGACCAGGAATGGAACCAGTGACCTCTTGGTTTAAGGGTTGATGCTCAACCACTGAACCACACCAGCCAGGCAACATATACTTTTTTAGTATAAGTGTATCCCGTGCAAAAATTTGGTACGTACTTATACTAAAAATGTGTTCATTATTCATTGGAAGTTCAATTGAACTTGGCAGTCCTGTATTTTTACTTGTGATGGGAAGGGGGACAGAGGGAGTGGACACAGGGAGGGGGAGGGAAAAGAAAGGGGAGGAGGGAAGAGAGGGTGTGTGTGTGGAGAGGGGGGGGGGCGGTGAAGGAGTGCTCCTGACTCCCCCTCCTGGCTGTGCACAGAGTACAAGGAATGCTTCTCCCTGTATGACAAGCAGCAGCGGGGGAAGATAAAAGCCACGGACCTCATGGTGGTGATGAGGTGCCTGGGGGCCAGCCCGACACCAGGGGAGGTGCAGCGGCACCTGCAGACTCATAAGATAGGTGAGTGGGCTGGGCCGGGGCTGGGGAAGAAGTGGGCCAGGCTGGTGGGTGGGCCTGGAGCCCTGCAGCTGTGGTCCTCGGGAAGAGCCCACCGTGGGTACAGATGGTGGATGTGAGAACAGGTCAGAGGTCAGACATGCCGGCGGTAGCAGCGGTCTCCAGCCGGGAGCTGTGGAGGCATTTGGCCAGGTGTGCCGTGCATCACTCGGGTTCCTTGAACCCTCAGCTCACGGAGCGGCCTGGGACGAAAGCTTTCCGCCAAGGTTCCAAACTCCGCAGGAAGCGTAACAGTGACCCCCAAGTCACTTCCCCGGAACAGTTTTATTTCTGTGTCCATGTCATGTGCTCAGCACAACCCACCCATGGAGAAGGCGCTGTTTCACAGGCAAATACCAGGGTTCGGAGCCCTGGGGGCCTTGCCCACGTGCTCGGGCCAATGGTAGAAACAGAGTTGGAGCCAATTCTTCTGATTGCAGACCCACCTTCTATGCAGCACCGGGAGGAAGAAGGTGGACGGAAACCCGGCCAGAACATTGCCAAGGGGTTCTCTAGGCGCTGGGATTACGGATGATTTTCATTCCCTTTATTGTTGTGTCCTGTATTTTTTTACAAGGGGAGCATATAGGACTTTTATAACCAGATGCAAACAAGTTGGGTTTGTTATTTTTTAAGAAACAAGAGGGTGTCAGAGGCTGGGGTGGCTGTTTGCCTTGGTAGCTGGACACTCAGGAAGGAAAGACTGGCCCAGAGAAAGGGCGTGGCCTGGAAAGATCACTTGATCCGGAGCCACCTGAACCTGTTTCCTCATCTCTCAGGTGGGTCCCCACCACCTGCTGGGGTTGCCCCAAGGTCCCATCAGAGCGTGACTGCAGCAGCGCTGGGTGGCCAGGCTGGGCCAGGACGGCCTCTGGGGGCCGAGAGCCCAGTGACGGGCGCTCAGTGACTGCGGTCCGTTTCCACCGCCCGGGGGTGGCGTTTTCCTTTGGTTACTGTCTCCAAACAGGAAGCTGTGGTCAGGGGAAGTTCCAATTTCCTGCAGTTTTACCCCGGCCAGGCCAGGGCCCAGGCCCCCACACATGCTCAGAGGAGGGGCCTGGGCTGGGGAGCTGGGGTGGTTGCAGTGAGGGGAAAGGCAAGCAGCCAGCCCGGGGGGGACTGGGCTTGAGGCCCCGGTGGGGTCACCTGTCCATCTCTGTGGGTGTGCAGTGGTGGCTGCTGAAGGGGGTGGACATAGATGAATGCCCTCCAGTTCAGGGCACCAGAGCAGCACCCGGAAGGGAGCAGAGGAGGTGGGCTCCGTCCTGGTCCTGCCACTGCTCTGGGAGGCACTGCCCCCTCAGAACTCCCGTCTCCTTGGTGGGCACAATGGGCAGATGATACCCACAGGCCCCGAGGAATGTTGGGAGGAGTCACGGGGGCATATCCGAGGTGGGACCTCAGGAGAGGGCCTGTATCCTCCTCACCGCCACCACCGCCACCACCGCCACCACAGGGCTCTTCCTGGGTCCAGTGGCCCTGGAGCCGGCCAGGAGGGCTGGGGCCGGAGGCAGGTGGCGAGCCTTTTCCTCCCTGCTCCTAGACAGAAATGGAGAGCTGGATTTCTCCACTTTCCTGACCATTATGCACATGCAAATAAAACAAGAGGACCCAAAGAAGGAGATTCTCTTGGCCATGTTGATGGCGGACAAGGAGAAGAAAGGCTACATCATGGCATCGGAGCTGCGGTCAAAGCTCATGAAACTGGGGGAGAAGCTCACCCACAAGGAAGGTAACGGCCTGGTTCCCTCTTTCCCTGCAGCAGGAGAGGATTGGGAGTTGGGGGGAGGACACCAAAGCCCGATCCGTGGCACCAGGATGGTGCGGACACTGCATGTCATGCATGCCCCAGGCGGCTGCGACGAGATGGCAAGAAGGGTGAGCGCTGGCCTGGAGCCCAAGGAAGAGCTAGGGGACCTGGGGTAACGGGAGAAATCTAACAGGGCCAAGAGCTGGCCTGGGGAAACCGAGGTGAGAGCTACTTGGGCCTCACCCTGAATGGAAGCTTTCACTGTGGGTCTTTATTTAGAGCTATGACACCCCTGGGAACACTAGTGACCCTCGTACTGACAAAGACACAGGTGACTGAGTGGCTTGTGGTAGCAGAGCTGGGAGTTGCACGTAGGGCACAGACACTCCCCCCCCCCCCCCCCCCCCCCCCCTCCCCCCCCTCCCCCCCTCCCCCCCTCCCCCCCTCCCCCCCCTCTGCTCATCTCAGGCTTTTCTTTCGCACAGCTGTTTTCTGAAGTTGCTGCTCTTGCCAGGTGTCCAAACTCAGATGCTACTTTAAAACTTTTTTTTTAATATTTTTTTTATTGATTTTAGAGAGAGGAAGGGAGAGAGAGAGATAGAAACATCAATGATGGCCCCAGATGGTTTGGCTCAGTGGATTAGAGTGTCTGCGGACTGAAAGATCCTAGGTTCGATTCCTCTCTCTCTCTCCTTCTCCCTTCCTCTCTGAAATCAATAAAAATATATTTGAAAAAAGAGAGAGAGAGAGAGAGAGAGAGAGAGAGAGAGAGAGAGAGAGAAGGAAGGAAGGAAGGAAGGAAGGAAGGAAGAAAGAAGAAAGAAGAAGAAAGAAAGAAAGAAAGAAAGAAAGAAAGAAAGAAAGAAGAGAGAGAATCATTGATTGGCTGCCTCTTGCACACCCCACACTGGGGATCAAGCCCGCAACCCAGGCCTGTGCCCTGACTGGGAATTGAACTGTAACCTCCTGGTTCATAGGTTGATGCTCAACCACTGAGCCACGCTGGCCGGGCCTGAGATGCTGCTTTGTTCCCTCTCCTCAGGACGCCACCAGCTCTAACAGCTCTTCCTGAGGGGTGTCCGCGGGGGCCTTTGCTGGGACTGCTGGTCACAGGACCCCACGAGAGGCCTTTGGCTCGGACCTTCCAGCAGCCCAGCGTGCCTTCCTGCCTCAGAGCAGGACAAGGGGCCCGGGTCTTCTGGGAAAGCCCTTCGCATGTGGTTAAGGGCGACCCCAATGCTGGGCCATTTGCCAGTGCTCTTCCTGCCTGCCCGCTAGCCCCTGGGTCTGGCCACAGCTGCCATTTAGAGTCACCACCCAGAGTCCACACCAGCGGCTGGGGTTTCTGCTCATGCTGCTGGGACACAGTGGGCGGAGGAAATAGGCCTCAATAATGTGGGCCTTTGGTTAAATCACAACAAACTAGGAGGGTTGCAAGGTTGTGGTTGGAATTAGATTTGAATCCTGGCTCCTCCTCATCCTGGAGGACCTCAACAGGTTTCTTTCTTTTTTTAAAAAAAAAAAATGTTTTTATTGATTTTGGAGAGGAAGGGAGAGGGAGAGGGAGAGGGAGAGAGAGAGAGGGAAACATCAATGATGAGAGAGAATAATTGATCGCTGCCTCTGGCATGCCCCCCACTGGGGATCGAGCCTGCAATCCAGGCATGTGCCCTGACCAGGACTCGAACCATGATCTCTGGTTCATAGGTCAAACCTCAACCTCTGAACCACACTGGCCAGGCTCCCAACAGGTTTCTTAACCTCGCTCACCCTCCTCAGTTTCCTTGTTGGGAAATGAGGTTACAATAGACAATCCCTCAGGTCCTCCCAAGAGCTAACATTCTATAAAGCGGGCTGCTTAGATTTTATCTGCAGGCACAAAGGCTCAGCACACAGCATTTAAACATAGCGCTACAGAAGGCAGACTCCTTCAGGCTGGCGCTGTCCCAACCCGTCTTTCATTGTGGCTGTTCGAACGCGAGTGGGGGAAACATGGGCTCGCCCTCCCTCTCAGGCTCGGACTCGGCTCGGCCTTTTATGTCCAGGTGGAGTGTAGCAGAGTGGGCCAGCCGGGCCTTCACTCTTAGGGTTCACGATCTCTGTCTAAAGTAATACGCTGGGCCTCAAACGCGTACACGTTTCTCATTCGATTAACCAGTCAAGAAACATTTCAAAGAAAATGGCAATGTGCTCCCCACAAGCTGAGACCAATTTCCCTACCTTTGGCTGAGGGAGACAGGAAAAATGATACCAGTAGTAGGAATCTTTAACTCTGGGAGATTGAAAGAAAATCAATTATACCAAGAAGCATCCTGGAGCAGCTGAGGCTGTCAGGGAGGTCTCCTTTTTAAGGCCTGGGACAGGCTGGCGCCAGCATCCTGGTCCTTTCTGGGTTCACAGCGAATGGCATGCCACCCAGCAGGCAGCCCAGCACCTGGCTATCAGCTGTGGCCCCTTCTCTGGACAGGAGGATGCTCAGTGGCTGGCTCTGAGCTGGTGTTGGACCTGTCCGCTGGGATGGTTTGAACCATGAAGATAACTTAATGTGCTTCACATTCTAAAAACACTCGGCACCACGGGCGGCTCCGGCCGGAGCACAGTAATTACACCTTAGAGGGGGCTGCTAAGCAGAGAATCACAGGGTGTTTCCTAACTGTCCAGAATGACATGGCGGGATGTCTAGGGCTGAGGAAGCTGACACAGGGCAGTGAGACAGTTGGGTTAGTATTTTTACAAAGAGCCAATGGTAGATTGGCTCTGAGAGGCCTCTGTGGAGACATATAAGCTGAAATGGCCTTTTAAAAAAAATATGGAACGCTTCACGAATTTGCATGTCATCCTTGCACAGGGGCCGTGCTAATCTTCTCTGTATTGTTCCAATTTTAGTATATGTGCTGCCAAAGCGAGCACTGAAATGGTCCTTCTTGCCGAGATCTGGGACAAGCTAGTATGTTGAGCAAGGAATCCAGAACCAGAAGAAACAAGTAAATGAAGTGATATTTTTGGAGCAGCGTCATAGAGAGCAATGGCGGTTTTGTGCCCTTTCAGCTTTAGACACAGTTGAATTTATCTTCTCTCATGCTGTCCCTTTCCCCAAAACACACACTTTTAAAAAAAGAGGTGATGGTGGCAGACACCACTTGTCACCAAGTCCTCTCTTGGGGTGGGGCATGCCATCTTGGAAGGGAAGGCAGGCTGGCCAGGACAGGCCAAAGCCTGGGCCACGGTGGCCCAGGATGGAGCTGCCAAGGGGGCCTGATCAGCTGGGAAAACCTATGCCAAAGATTTCTGGAAATATAGGTACAAGAAATATAGGGCGTTTTCTTTCAAAACAAACAAAGAACATAAGGTGGCTCGGCTTCAGTGAAATCCGATGAACTGAGTTGTATCAGTGGTCTTCAAGTGGGAGGAGGCGGACGGAGTTTGTCCTGGTCTGTTCGCTGTCTGATTTCTGGGTCTATGTGAATAGTCAACTGGACACTCAGGGAAAACCTCCGGGGAGCCCCAACCCCCAAGAACTTTGTCCTGTAACATAGCAGTAAAGCTGAACTGAAAATTTAATGTGATTTATTGCAGTGGATGATCTCTTCAGAGAAGCAAATATTGAACCAAATGGCAAAGTGAAGTATGATGAATTTATCCAGAAGATCGCCATTCCTGTGCCGGACTACTGAATGGAGAGAATGCAAGAGAGCACCCCCTGGGCCTGAAAACCAGACAGATGAATTTTTACAAAGAAAAGCATTCCTTTCACTCCAGGGAGACAGCACAGCGGCATGACGCTCCCTGACTGTAGCAGAGGATAACGTATCAATGAAAATAAATGATTTTGGCCATGGTATTAGCACGTCCTTAATAAAAGATTTTTATTAATTTTAATAACTGCCATTAGTCTTGCCCTTTACAGCTTGGAAAGAGCCTCTGGTTTGGAGATGGGCCTGGGTTCCAGTCCTGACTCTGCCATTTCCCAGCTGTCTGACTTTGGGCCAATCATTTCACGGCTCAGAGCCTCAGGATCGTCTCTAACGTTAGATTCCTTTTTTTCCTTTTTAATATATTTTTATTGATTTCAGAGAGGAAAGAAGAGGGAGGGAGGGAGAGATAGAAACATCAATGATGAGCGAGAATCATTGATCGGCTGCCTCCTGCACATCCCCTACTGGGGATCAAGCCCACAACCCCGGGCATGTGCCCTGACCAGGAATTGAATCGTGACCTCCTGATTCATAGGTCGATGCTCAACCACTGAGTCACGCCAGCCAAGCAGATTCCTAGTTCTTACCTCGTGGAGCCTGCTGAGGATGGTCTGAGTTAATGACTTGAAAATGTCTTTGCAAACTGTAGAGCTCTGTGCCCTCCTGAGTTTCCATGGTAGTGCTTCTGCAAAGAAGGGCAATCACCCAAGAGGCTGCATTCTATATTTGGGTGCTGGAACCCTCTTCCACATTTCTAAGACAAAGCCAGTGCTAGCTGAGAAATAGCAACAAGCAGATCTAAAACAAACAAAAACTATGGCAACATTTCTTGCAGCACCACAGGGCCACTTACAAATTCTCATTCCCATCTCAACACAGTGACACCACTCACATTCATTCATAAACACAGCATACAGGATGGGAACAGGGTAAAACAAGGCAGCCTCAGGTAAACAGTGGGCAGAGGGATCTGACTTCACAGCCCGCACCAGAGGAAACCAATGTGACCCAGGCCTCGAAGAACTGGGAAAGCCCTTTCTTTTTTCTTTTAAATATATGTGCTGAAGATGTTTCTTTTTTAAAAATATATTTTTATTGATTTCAGAGAGGAAGGGAGAGGGAGATAGAAACATCAATGATGAGAATCATTGATTGGCTATCTCCCGCATGCCCCCTACTGGGGATCCAGTTCACAACCTGGGTATGTGCCCTTGACCGGAATCGAACCCAGGACCCTTCAGTTCATGGGCTGACGCTTTCCACCGAGCCAAACCAGCTATGGTGGAAAGCCCTTTCTGATGCTCCTGTCAGATGCCCAGCTCCCCCAGCCTGTGATCAGAGAGCTTCACGAGAATGGGGTGGATCTGCTCAAGTGGGTCAAACTGCTCATGGCTTCTAGCCATTTCCCATGACTAATGGAGAGTAATAGGGGATGAGCAGGCCGCGGCCATGACACAGCAAGAGCCCTGGGAAACAGTAGTAGGGGTACTGGTCCTGCCGGGTAAGTAGCTGTTTTGTAGCCAGGAGGTGCCGGCTGGTGCTGTGTGTGTGCTCACCAAATCTGTGGATCCATTGGTAGTGTCAGCCCTGCCCTAAAAAGGGTTGGAGTCACACACTGGCATGTTGGGGGGTGGAGGGGCAGAGTTCTAAGTACAGAGATTTTCGTCCTTGTATCAAAATTGGGCTCTCTGGGCTGTGTCTGTGTCTAATGGTGCTTAGTGGCTAAAGCAAAAGGAAACCAAACCGAGGGAGATACGTCTTTTAGGAGGCTATTCAAGACACAAACACAAGGGCCAGCCGCCAGGGAAACGGCAGGGGCCCAGTCAGTTTTAGTGCAATGACCTCACAACAGTGACTGCCAATGAGTAGACATTCCTAGAAGCTGTAGCGAAGGGCTCTGTGGAGGGCAGGCAATCAATGGCCCAGACACCCAAGTAGGTGAAGTGATTATCTAGCTGGGAGCGTAGGTTCACACTGTAGGAGCAGAGCCAGGTTTTGGGGGTTTCAGGTTGTATGATCTGGCAGCCTCCTTTAAGAATATAAAAAGAGACTCGGTAGCACTGCTCCCAGAGCCGGATGAGGCCCAGGTGCAGGAACTTCATTACCATCGTGGTAAGTCCCCGAGGGCTGGGTAGGTGCTGGCATGCCATAGAGAACTGCTTTATTTCGCTTTCAGCCAAGGATCAGGGGTCTCAGCCCACATCTCCCTTGAACTCATCACAGATGTTAAGAAGCAAATCCTGCACAGCCAATCCGGGATACCAAGGATCGGGCGTTAGACACCTTTGATTTAGATGGGACAGGGCAAGAAGGTTCTGGGCTATAAATGAGGGTACTTCACCTTAAAGCCTTTTTGTCTGATAAACGAAATGGCCCCAGTATGTGTTTTTTAATTTAAAGAGAAACATCAATCAGTTGCCTCCCCTACACACCCTTGACCAGGGATCCAAACCTCAACGTAGGCACCCTGGTATGTGCCCTGACCAGAATTTGGACCCACAACCTTTTGATGTACAGGATGACACTTCCATCAACTGAGCCACCCAGCCAGGGCCCAAGTATGGCTTTAAAGTAACTTTTAATCTGATTTGCCTAACAGGAACCTCTGAAGTATAGCTTCCCTGAAACACACTAAGTGGTGTGGAATGCTCCTTAGAACCTGGGCTCATCTCCACTGACCCAGTGCCCCTAATTAAGGGCATTCAGTGGCTGGGTCCTAAAGTCCTGTGAGGCCTCTACCTAAACCTCTATCCCAGAAACAGTTTTTACACCACCCCATGTCCAGGCTTTATGCTCATCCCTGGAATTTCAGTTGGTTTATCTAGCACCTAGTATTCTCTACAAAAAAGGCAACAGTGCTCTTAGCTCTCAAATCGCAGATTATTAAACAGGTTTAAAACTAAACAGATGCTGCGGTTCATTACAAAGCCAACCATATTTCAATAAGGGGAATGATGACTGTACATTCATTACTTACCTCAAAGCATGTTGCAAAGGAATTACTCGTCATGCTTTGAAATCTCTGGATGAAAGGTGCTTTGGAAGCACAAAGCATATGGCCTTTCTCTTAGAGATGTCCCTTTGCACACCCAGCAGTGTATTTTACAGAAGACAAATTAACTGAAGGCTTTTCTTTTATTACATCTAAAGAGCTCTACATAAACAGGTAACATTCAATAGGTAAACAATTTTTTTCCAATGCATGTAATAAATATCTTCACTTGGTACTTTTATACAAACTGACATTGGTTTACTATACATTTTTAAAAGCCATTTTACTGGTTTGGCATGCGGTATGGAAATTCTAAGAGAGAAAGTCTTAAGGCAATGAATCACAGATTTAAGTTTATGGAATTTATGATAACTTTTATATGTTTATATACATTTCCCCTTTGTTAATTAAACAATTAACAGCAGCACACTCTGGGACCACCAGCTATTCTCCCTCCCTCTTGCTGAAATCTAAGCTTTGTGGTTTTGTGTTGGTTTATTTTTAATTATAAAACAAAATTTAACATGTACTGATAAAACAAAACTCTTACTAAAATAACTTCAAATGTGCTCTAAAGTCCTGAAGATCTTGAAGTGTTTTATGTACTAACAACTGGAATTGTTTAAAAATGATGTTTAATAATTAGAAATTAAAATTGGGATATATTTTCATTCAGCTTCTAACATTTGACTCAAAGGAAAATCTGCCAAGGTATCCCATTTTTCAGAAGCTTGAGTGAATCTTTCCTAAGTTGCTAATGATACAGAATTGTGATAATGTCTAAATTAATATAGAAAAACTTAATGTTCAAAATAAATTAGTCAACCAAGTGTGGCATGGTTAAACTTCAGATTGCTTTAAAAAGTGTCCAATAATGCCCACAAAATAACTAAAAAGCCACTTCAACCCTGCTAGTCAAACAGCTATTTTACCAAATATGTGTGATACACACACATACAATACTACTATACAGAAACACAAACATATGCACACCTATTATGAAAGACCAAGGCAAGGGAGATGGTGACAACGTGCCTAAGGATTCTGAGAATCACTAATTCTCCATGTGTGGAGGAGTGAGTGGGCTAAGGAATAAAGAGGTGAAATGACTATATGCTTTAAAAAAACAAACTTAGAAGATGCAGTGCATGACTCTACTAATAATTACTACCGATCATGAAAATCTAATCTTGGCCATGAGACCAACAGAGTAAAAGCTACTACTAATACCAACATTTTGAAAAGTCAGCAACTGAAGGGAACAAACTCTTTAGAGTAGAATGAACTAAAATAGAGAGACAATGAATGGTTTCTCCTGTGGAGACATGACCAAAGCCACTAACTAGACAGACATTTACTTCTCCCTATCACCCACTCTTCCCGTGGGTTGGTTAAATGCAGGACACTAAGGGGAAGCCAACCCTCTCTAAAACTGGCTGAAGAAAGCCAAGGGATGGTTTCCAACTGGATCATTCAAAGAGTTTGTAATTCAGCATCATACACAAAGTTATTGATCAGAATTTTGAGACCACTAACACCAATGACAGAAAAAGAAAACAAAAACGTAGAAAACTATTTTCTTATGTAGTTGAATTAATAAGAAATGTCCCCTATTGCAATGTGAAATAAAAAGCAACTCCCCATAATTTAAGTAATTTGTACCCCAATCTGAATTTAGACCAATTATGATACTCGTAGATATTAGCCTAAGTTAATATGATAATGAGAGTTCTTAAAGTATTTACTCACCATAACACCAGATTCATTTTAAAACTTAACTACTTCCTGCTTTAGCCAACAATAAAATTTTTTTTATTGCAAATTGTTTAGTGACTAACTCAGCCATGTATGTGTGGAATACACATGCCTTGGGGAAGACTATATTTGTCACTCACACACACTTGTCTATAAATACATATATACACACACACATATACATATCAACATCAACTTGTTTTTCAAAATTCAAGTCAACAATTTAGTGGCAGAGAGATGCTGTAAGGAACATATTATTTTTAGATGCCACAGTCATGTGAGCCATAATTTTATCATACAACCAAAGATAACAGCCATCTTGAAGTCTACCTGGGTTACAGGAGGTCATTTTGATACCACTGCAAGGTTTAAAACAACAGTGTTATACACAAAGGTGGTCAGTCCATCAACTCTGAGAACAGTAACAGTTGTGATACAAAACCCAGTTTGGAAAACTGGTCATTGTGATGCCCCTTCTTGATCTTTTCTGTTTAACCTGCTAAACCTCTCAATCAGCTAAAAAACCTTTCCCAATAATAGCAGTTATTACCTGGAAAACGTTATAACCTTCTCTGACGAGGATGTCGGAACACAAGTAGAACTTTTCCTTTCCCCCAACTCTCACTCATCTGAAAACAGTTTTCAATATTTACATGTTGCATTAAGAATAGATCAGACTGATCCATGAATTCTAAAAACAAAAACACATACCTGACTTTCCTATGTCATGTTTGTCTTTTAAAAGTGGAAAATAAAACAAACAAGATAGCTAAGAAAATAAGTATACTCAGAACCAGAGAATAAAATGACTAAGAATCAAGTCCATTTTGAATTTCAGCTGTTGATCAGATAGCAGGTTTCTACAGATTGACACGTATGGCGCATTGTATTGTCTGAAGAGAATATACTTTTAGGATAATTGACTTTCTTCTTTTTCTGGGGGGAGGTGATGCAACCTTATCTCTGTCAGCTGCACAAGACACCCAACAGGGCTTTCTAAGTTATTTTTACTTCCTACTTTGGTATGAAGATCTTACAAGAAGTCTTGTTACCCTGTGGCTAAAAAGGTAGGTATTCACAGACTTTGTTTAAGTGCCTAATACTGGTGATCCAAATTTAGAATAAAGAGCTAGACTACGGCGTATTATTCACAGGTCTGCTAAGCCTACTCCTTACCCAGGCAGCTTTTCTCCAATCTCTAAAAACATATTCTCAGGGGTATCTAGCAGATAAGGGAGAATCTGTGATGGAGAACATGCAATTGGAATAGTCAATAAAGATGCTCCTACGTGAGTTCAAAAACTTCAAAGCACTTTGAAAGAAGCAGGCAACTGATTATCAACTGAATGCAAACTCGGGAAGAGAAGGGACAGTAATGACAGAAAAATGCAGACACACACACTGGACACACACCCCCATGAGCTAGTCCTGAAAATACACAGGGAATGCAGTGGGACAGATGAGATTTATAATTTAAGGCTGGATAAAATGTGCACACACAAACAAAACTCAAGTCTGTCATTTTTAGAAAATGGAAATTAAAACTATGCCCCCAGCTCCCTCCCCACAACAAAGAAAAGCCCACAATTTAAAACTTCATACATGCAATTCCTTTCGTTATTGCAAATAAAATAATGCCATTGAAGTAAAATAACACCAAAACCATAGGACAAATGGTGAAGAAAAAAAAAAAAATCTTCAGAATCCAGAAAATTGAACTGAAGGTGTTTTGTGGGTACTTGTTATTTTTTTCTTTTTTTCCTTTTCTTTCCTTTTTTTGGTTTATTTTTACAAGTGTTATATCAGACAGGCAGTCTTAGATTTATATACAAAAGTAAAACTGAAAATATAGTTTTGTTCTCTGTACATTTCTTTTAATTTTTTTCCCTAAAAAAAGGAAAAAAAACACACGCTTGTGTACTTTTCTAAACAGAATTAGGTAAAACATAGCACAAAGTTCTCTTCTTTCTGCCAAGTTCACTTAATCTGGGGTGGGGATGAGAGCAGCAGGGGCAAGGAAATCAGTCCAATGAAATAATGTCTGGTATGATGCCAAAGATGGACGCTGTGTCCGTGCTGCTCCTGTTTGTGACTGTGTGGCTATGGCTCTCCCTCAGGCTGTTGGAGGACACGAGGCTGCTGTTACTGCCACTACTGCTTCCATTGGTGGTTGGCAGAGAAGTACTGCCTCCTGCACTCAAATGATCAAGAAACATCTGGGAGGAGGTATACGGAAAAAACCGAGAAGAGTGTAAGAGGTCTTGATCATCCGAAACTGCTGCTGCTGCAGCGGCCAGGAGAGACGTGTTATAATGCTAGGGAGGGGAAAAAAAGACAAAACAAATGTTAATTATACTTATAAATTCATAAGCTTCCTTCAGCAGAACAAAGTCTTAACTTTAATATATTCTGAAGATCTGTTTTTTTGAAGTATTTATGAAAACATTTTGCAAAATCACACTGGGGCGGGGGGGGGGGGGGCTTGCCCGGGGTGGAAATGGTGAGGAAGGGGAGGGGTCAATTGGGGAAAAAGGAGACATATGTAAAACTTTAGACAAAAAAAACAAAAACAAAAACAAAAACAAAACCCCACAAAACATTTTGTAAAATCAAATGGCCTTATGAAATGATCAGATCATTGATCCTGAGACATTTTTGTATCTGAAACAGAAAAAAAATTGTTTTTGTTTTAATTTGTATTGAAAGCAATTTTCAAAATTATATTTCCAAACTGGCACATGCCCAGAAGTAGCAGAAGAGAGTCTACTCTATTTCTCTTATGGAGATATTTGGCCAAGAACTTATCAGTAAAGCCCAGGCTGGGTGGCTCAAATGGCTGGAGCGTCGTCCTGTACACCAAAAGGTTACCGGTTCAATTCTCGGTCAGGGCTCATACCTTGGTTGTGGGTCTGGTGCCCGCTCTAGGCATGTACAGGAGTCAAACAATCAATGTTTCTCTGTCACATTGCTGTTTCCCTCTCTCTCCCCACCTTCTTCTCTCTCTCAAATCAATACACATGTCCTCGGGTGAGGATTAAAAAAAATGTATCAATCAATACGATTCACTCCCGTTTCTTTCTAAAATAGAACTGGAAACCAACAAATAGAGGCTGTCCTTTCTATGTATTCAGGCTCAGGCACAGCTGACAATGGGTTCTGATTTAAATTCTTAATTAAAACCTTAACAATACAGTAACAGGTATGACGACCCTAAATTTTCTAAGGAAATTTATTTTCTTTCTCTTGGCTACATATTACACTTTTCAATATTAAAACATAGCATTTTTCCCCCCATATTACATACCTGACTGTCTCCTGATAAGAAAGGAAATAAATCTAATCCTGTGAGAGAAAAAAAGATTATTTTAATTTTTTGGGAAAAAATGTCTCCCAAATGCCCAAAAATAAACACAAGTATTAAATGCTAATTCTAATTTATTTAGAATTTCATTTAAACATGAAGAGTTGAGCTAAATGTTTTACATCCCTCCCTTCTCTAGATTACTAAGCCTGAAGTCCAATTTAGGAATTATTTGCCCTCCCTGTGACTCCACTTGTGGGACTTGGACCACTGCTGCCCTGTCACACCTAGTCCTGAACTGACATAGCACTTTTCACCAAATGTTCTCATCGACTCCTCTTTGGTAACTTTTCAAGCTACTCTAATTTACTCCTCACAAGCACCTCATGAGATATGTAATTACTGTTGCCCTCATTTTTGTGAATGATAAAGTTTGACGTTAAAAAAGTTAAGCAAGTTGTAGCACACATTTTCTTTCTTTCTTAAGGTTGCTCACTTGTCACTATCTGCAACAGACTCTGACTCAGTCTCCACTGGCCTGAGGGGAAACTCTGGGGTGGTAGCTACTACAGAGGACCAGCTCTGATCCCTGGCTGCCAGGGAGTCATCGCAAGGCCACCCGCTGCAATATGCATTCTTGTCTCTATTGCCCAGTGTGTAATGCAAAGAAGAGCAAGTAAACCACTGTGAGTAAGATGCCTTGTATGACATCTGACTTGGGGAAAAGTGCAAGCAAAGACAGATACAAATATGACAGTGTAGTCAGTAGGGACCCACCTGCTGACTACACTAGAAAGGATTACAACATGAAGACCTGCAGTGGGCTAAGTGAAAAATAGGGCTGCAATGTCCAACAGAGTAGCAGCTAATAACATGATATGGCTATTTTAATTTACTACTATTAAATAAAACAAAAAATTCAGTTCTTCAGTCACACTAGCATTCCAAATGCTCTATAACCATGTGGCTAGTAGCTACTATATTAGCTGGTAGACCACAACATTTTCCTCATTGCAGGAAGTTCTACTGGATGGAGCTGAAATAGGTTTTTTTCATTACAGTTACTAAGAAGCCAATCAACTACCTCAGCTCCCAAGAATCCTTGCCAGTGGCCTGAGATTTCTGCTGGGAAAGTGTGGAGGGAAACTTCCACTTTGCATTTTGTGGTAAATTTTCTCCAATGAGCCTATATGTCTTTTTGTAATAAAAAAGAAAAATGTCCTTAGATTATATGGATAATATACAAGTTATTAAATTATAAAGATATATGAGAACTTAATAATTCTTTTTGGTAGTGTAAGGATTATTAACTCAAAATACATTATACAAACAGGTATAATGACATTTCAAACTACTTTAAAAAAGAAGAATCAGCTCTGATTCTTCTCAGGGATAGAGCATTGGCCTAAGGACTGAACGGCCCTGGGGTCGATCCAGTCAAGGGCATGTACCTCGGTTGCAGGCTTGATCCCTGGCCCTGGTTGGGGTGTGTGCAGGAGGCAACCAATCGATGTCTCTCTCTCACATCGATGTGTCTCTCCTCCTCCCTTCCACTCTCTCTTAAAAATCAATGGAAAAATAGCCTCGGGTGAGGATTAATTAAAAAAATAAAGAAAGAAGAATCAGTTTTACTGGAACAAAAATTAAAATCTTGTAATATTTCAATTCTGCATTGTTAAAAGATAATACAAAATAGTTACCTACAATGCCTCTTGCCTCATAACTGGATTCAGGGAACAAAAAATAATATTCTAAGTATCAAAATTCAAATCAGCATATAAGAAATCACCCCAAAACAACTTGTAGACTACTTTGAAGTCCACATAACCTAGAGATCATTGCATTAGTGTTATCACTGGTAGTAAAACACTGGCTATTGATGAAAGTACAAACAAGAAACTGGATTTGTATTTATTTATGACCAGTTCCATAGGCCCAATCCCGTTTTCCCAATCTTTCAATTCTTCCTCAGATTCACCCAGAAGAAGACTATATAAATCAAAGTCATCCATAATGCTGTGACAATACAGAACAATCGGTGACTCACCTTGTAAGTCATAAGGCATGGGTGTCATGTGGAAAGAATGCCTGTAGTCTTGGATGAGAGATGGGTTAATATAGCTTGTGTCTACAGCAGGGAGGCTTGGGGTTCGGGACACTGGAGATGCTTGATGTGGAAGACTTAATATACTAGAAGAAAAAAAGGTTTACACAATTTTCATGAGTCATATCAACTTTTAAGTTTAACAAACAAAGGGGTTGCATCTCATGAGTCCTAACTTTTGTGCTAAAAATAAAAACAAGGGAGATATAATTTAGACTATTATAATCACAGTTGTTCCTTGATACCCACAAAGGATTAAGTTCTAGGAACCCTCACAGATTGGATGCACAAGTTGTTTAGTTGGCCCTCCCTATTAGCATGTTCTACATCCATGAATTTCAACCAACTGTAGACTGTTGATGCAGAACTTGCTGATACAGAGGGCTGACTTTATTAGAAAATGATCTGTATACTTAATAGTTGTAGAGGCTATTGGGAGAAATGGATGGATGCAATGGTATCTAATATTCATAAATCATATGCTGTCTTAGGATCACCGTCATCTATACTTTCAGAACGCAGGGGGAAGGCATGGCTGAGCTACTTCAATGGGATATGTGTGAAGTGTATCTATAGTGGACAAAATTCTGAAATCTTTTAAAAATAAGCACTGGAATGTCGGCTAGTAAAAAGCATAAGTAAATCCTTGCAAAGAAAACACATATAGACAAGACTGGGGGAATGTAGCAATCTGAGCAGTGAAGTGAACAGCTGGCCCCACGACTTGTAAGCTTTATGAAAATAAAAACTAGGTACTGTTTATCTTGGTATATCCATTGCCTGGCACAGTCACCAGCACACTGTTCGCATAAAAGGCCTGCTGAATGAACAAAGACAGCAAGACAAGGAGAAGAGATGCTCCATAATGAACAGGTGTGGAGTTTTTAAAGGGAGAATGGTATAACTGGGGGGAAAAAAAACACAACAACACAAAAAGTGGGATTCTGGAATAGAGTGAAATATTTAAGTAGCTGAGTAGTGAAATAATGTTTCGTTACCAAAAATTAGGCAAGAAGCAAAAAGGAGGAGGAAAGAAAGGAAAAAGAATTGAAATGATTTTAAAAAGAAAATAATTCTAATAGTCCTAAGTGCAAACACAAGAATCATATGGTATCCCAACCATTAGGAGGCTAATAGGTATGTATATAAATTATAGAAAATAAAAGAAAAAAGAAGGCATAAAGAGTCTATCTTTTGCTTTTAAAACTTCATGTAAAGTGTGTGGGGTGTGGAGATGCAATTTTTTTTTTTTTAGCATTTAGAAATTGGTGGTTTTTATTGTGGAGATGCAATTTCAATGGTATAGAACAGCCGTGGGCAAACTACGGCGCGTTTGAAATGAATAAAAAAAAAAAAAGACCGTACCCTTTTATGTAATGATGTTTACTTTGAATTTATATTAGTTCACACAAACACTCCATCCATGCTTTTGTTCCGGCCCTCTGGTCCAGTTCTTAAACTGGAACCCATTGTGGCCCTCGAGTCAAAAAGTTTGCCCACCCCTGGTATAGAATATTTAAAAAGATGCCAAGGTTGGCCCTAGCTGGTTTGACTTAGTGGATAGAGCATTGGCCTGCAAACTGAAGGGTCCCGGGTTCAATTTTGGTCAAGGGCACATGGCTGGGTTGCGGGCTCAATCCCCAGTGAGGGGCGTGCAGGAGGCAGACAATCGATGATTCTCTCTCATCACTGATGTTTCTATCTCTCTGTCTCTCCCTTCCTCTCTGAAATCAATAAAAATGTATTTTTTAAAAAAATGCCAAGGTTGGATTTCCAGGAATGGAGCTCCAGTTATGACCATCTACCACATTTTATGAATGGGATACGAAGCATAAAATACACTCTCATCCACTTCATAAAAATGTTTCATCTAATGGAAACAATTAAAGCTCTTACATCTATAAAAACTAGCATTTTCCATTAGCTGTCTCCTCTGACAATGCCCAAGGGATTACAAGAGAGAAGAAGGCTATTAAAATGCTAGTCTTTGAAAACATCTTGGTATACCAAACAGCAAGGGAAATTTCTGGATGAATACTAAACACTCAGTGGCTGAAGACTTCTACATTTACTGATCTCTTTTCCTCTTTCTAATTCCTGCCTGGCTCCTTCTCTTTCAATTTTGTGATAACATTCTGAAACGCATTTCCTCCTTTACAGCACACAATAACAAACGCAATATGCTGCCTTTAGGCTTCTATTTTTTGGCTAGTCGTTATTATAAAATGGCCACTAGTATTGAACATGGCACTATTCTTCTCAGAATGTCATAAACTCCCAAGTTGCTTGTTTTATCTGAATACAGAGAAAGATCTGGCATTTGCAAATACTATGCCTGGGTTCAGTTATGCATTGGGAAGCTCAGGAAGTAGTTAATGCACCTAATGTAATTTTCCAAATATAATAAACAAAGCTATTTTTGGAGGAACAGCAACATAAACATCCAAAGAAGAAACATTACATTTCTAAGCACTCAAAAAAGTTTCCTTTAAGGGAAAAATGTATATTCAGGCAGTAAAATTATTACAGTTTACATATAATCGGAGGTAAAATGTTCATAAAGTAGAATTTGAAGTAGAATTAGTGTTTATATATTCATTTTGTTTAGAATAATGCTTTTAATTGTTTTTATTTCTGTCTGTATGCTGAGATAAGCTACTCTAGAGTGGAAATACCGTCCTGTGTTATGTTTGTTTACACACCAAGATTCCTGAAATAGTCAAAGTCCTCTAACAAGTGAAGAGCTACATTTATGACGATTATGCATTTACTGTTGCAACTTAATCTTTCAAGTAATTATCTATATTCATAAAAAGCCAGCTACCGGAATGCCGGTCGCTATGACGCCCACTGGGGCCAGCAAACCAGCTCGATGGGGGTGGGGGTGGGGCCAGCAGCCAACCTCCCGCGGGCCCTCCCCTGATTGGCCTTCACCACACCAATCAGGGGTGAGGCTGGCTGGTCAACCTCCCATGGCCCCTCCCCCGGCCACTGACTCCCCGATGCCCCCCCACCCCATTTGGGGGCGGCGCCTTCCAGCCAGTTGCCCACGACCCCTCCCCCCAGCCGGCCTGGCCCTGATCGGGCCCTGATGGGGCAGGCAGGCCAGCCAACGTCCCACTTCGGTCTCCTCCTCCCGACAGGTCCAACCCTGCTCCGCCCCGATTGGGGCCAGGCTGGCTGGACCCCACCTGTGCACGAATTCGTGCACTGGGCCTCTAGTAAATATATTAAAATAAAATATCGTTTTATCTCATCAAATAATAGCAAACCTAAAAGTAATTTGACTCCAAGCAAAAAAAATGCCTCCTGGTCTTGGCCTGGTGTTGACTTTCTTTCCTGAACCCTGAAATCTGTAACAATGCCTTCTGTGGACTTTCTTTCTTTCACTTACATTCTTTCTCCAGGCACTACCATTTATTGGAAGGAGATTTTTAAAACAGCTCTTATTCAGTTACAACAGGCTGTGTAATTCCAATATATACCTAAAAAGAGGCACATCTATTTCTAATCTTTAGTGGGCTACTATTGTGCTTCACAGCAAAGCATGTCTTTTTGCTGAGAATCCCCACTGTGTCTAGGAGACTAACAGTCTGTTTAAGAGTACAACTAGTGTTATCTTGTTTTATCATCTTCTACAATGTGCTGAACCCTTCAAGGCTAATAAGACTGTACATACCCATTTTATTATCACCCATATTTACTTAGCATGGAATACCTTATATAAAATAGATAACAGTGTTTCATGAACTGAACTGAAGCATAACCAAGGTACATTATTATTGATAGTAGAGGCCCAATGCCCAAAAATTCATGCACTTGGGGTGGCGGGGTTGGGGGGGGGGGGGGGGAGGGCCGGTCCCTCAGTCCGCCTGCACCCTCTCACAGTCTGGGAGCCCTCAGGAGATGTCTAATGGTTTAGACATGGGGAGCGGGCCTAAGCTGCAGTCTGGCCTCCCTCTGTGGAAGGCGACTGGGCAGACTGATCAGGGGATGGCACCGGCTGGCAAGGAGCTGGCCCTGCCCCTCAGCCCATCACCCCTTTGCTGCTGCTGGTCGCTGCCACCTCCTGACCACCATCCCCTCCCTCTGCCTGCTGGTGCCACCTGCTCACCAGCCCCACCCCCTGGTCGTTCCACTGTTCGGTCAATTTACATATTACACTTTTATTATATAGGATGAGACTTAATGGGAAATGAGTCTGCAAAACAGAAAGCAATAGCCTGCCTGGCGTGGCTCAGTGGTTGAGCATCAACCTATGAACCAGGCGGTCATGGTTCGATTCCCGGGCAGGGCACATGCCCGGGTTGGTTGTGGGCTCGATACCCAGTGTGGGGCATACAAGAGGCAGCCAATCAATGATTCTCTATCACGGATGTTTCTATGTCTGTCTCCCTCTCCCTTCCTCTCTGAAACCAAAACAAACATATTTTTCTTTTCTTTTTCTTTTCTTTATTGATTAAGGTATTACATATGTGTCCTTATCCTCCCATTGCTCCCCCACCCCCCCCACTCATGCCCTCACCCCCCCTGGTGTCTGTGTCCATTGGTTAGGCTTATATGCATGCATACAAGTTCTTTGGTTGATCTCTCCTCCTTACCCCCACCCTCCCTACCTTCCCTCTCAGGTTTGATGGTCTGATCAATGCTTCTCTGTCTGTTTTTGTTCATCAGTTTATGTTGTTCATTATATTCCACAAATGAGTGAGATCATGTGATATTTATCTTTCTCTGGTTTATTTCGCTTAGCATAATGCTCTCCAGTTCCATCAATGCTGTTGCAAATGTAAGAATTCCTTTTTTTTTACAAATATATTTTTTAAAAAGAAAGCATTAAGTGTACTGCAAAGTAAGTTAGACTTCTTTCATTGCCAGCCTTACACACTGAGGCAGGTTGAAAGTATTTATCTGGTTTTCCTCTGTTTTCTACTTGAAACATCCTACTTAGGGTTAATTTTACAGCATATGCTTCCCAAATTGAGTAAATGTTCTAAATCCTATGAGCACTGGACCACTTGGGAAGTTCTTAGAAAAATAAAATTTCTCAGTCCTTACTCCTAAATCAGACAGTGATGGGTAGGGAAGCAATGTATGTTTTAATAAGCCCTCTGAGTGATTCTGATGTACACCAAAATTTGAGAACCACTGTACTAAAACCATATTTTGGTTTGATGAATTCTGTATCTAATTTAATGTATTATCTAAACCCCTCAAGAATATCACACACTAGGGAAAAAAATTCAACTTATTATTTGATTGCTAATTAAGTCTTATAATCATGCATAATCATTTTATTTGGAAGATCCTACTTGAAAAATTAATTTTCATGACGAATCTTATTTTAAGGTCTCAGCACTTACCTTTTATTATTTAATGGTGATGTGGGAGATAAGGAAGGACAGGCCCTCTTGGCAGGTGGCTCTTCCTCCTCTTCATCGGAAGAACTGTCTATGGTGAGGTCAATCACCTCTACTTTCTTATTTTTATTTGAGGACTGGTGGTGAGAAGTCACCTGATGCTCTAGTGTGGAGCTCAAGCATCCTGTTTGGGAATGATTAAAACACAAGGCAAAAAAGACTTATGACACCTCTTTTTTCTCATGAGTGTGCTCATGAGTTAATTTATCAGTTATAGTTTAGACTTACAATATTGCTGGGGTCAGAGAGTAGAAAACCAAAAGTGGTTCTGTTTGCCTAAGTTTAAAACTACTATTTAGTGTTGGCTGCTAAAAAATATTTTTTGAAAAATAATTCTGAATCAAGACAATCAAAATGTATGTCCATTTCAGAATAAAAGCAGCTTGAGCGCAAAGCCTATGTATTACGTGTGTTTATCTGTACAGTACCTGAAATACTTAAGTAACATTTTTAAAAAGTCATATAGCCTCTCTCCAGCAAAAACATACTGAAAGCCAGGAAAAGAAAAAAAAGCAAATAAAAGAATGTTCACAAATCTGTACCAATCTGCTAAAAATTTAAAAGGATACCATTTCAAAAGCATGATTTTATAAAGACTTATTGAAACCTTTGAAATCTTATATCACAACATTTTAAAAGCTGGCAAAAGTGAGTTTAAAAGGAGCTTTACTACTTTTGAACATTTAATTAATAATTTAATAAGAGTTTATTGAGCCCTAACCGGTTTGGCTCAGTGGATAGAGCATCTGCCTGTGGACTCAAGGGTCCCAGGTTCGATTCCGGTCAAGGGCATGTACCTTGGTTGCGGGAACATCCCCAGTGGGGAGTGTGCAGGAAGCAGCTGATCGATGTTTCTCTCTCATCGATGTTTCTAGCTCTCTATCCCTCTCCCTTCCTCTCTGTAAAAAATCAATAAAATATATTTTTAAAAAAAGTTATTGAGCTGAGTGGTTTTTATAAAATTTGAGTATTTTAAGAGCAGGAAGATTGCCCACCTTTAAAAAAAATCACTCACCATCAACTCCATTGTAAGAGGAAGAAACTTCTTGTACTTCCTTTTTTGATCTCATAGGTGCCCAAGAGCCATCTTCCTTAAACTGTATTTCATCACAATCTGTACAGTACTTTAGGATTTCCATAAACAAGCTATAAAACACAATTTGTCTTTTGAATATCACATTTTAAATGAAGATAGATTAGAATTATTACTGTTAAAAAAACATTCAGATCCTTCATGTTTTGTACAAGTATAAATGAGAAAGAAGAAAATGGACCAGATAAGTTATACTTGTTCTCAAAATCTAGAGTTAAATAGAAAGTAGTTATTTATATTATGGTACCTTTATGCAAGGAAACATTACGTAACCATGAAAAAAGAGATTTCTAAACATTTGTTAGTATGGGAAAATGTTCACAGAAAGTAGGAAGAGGCCAAGAAAAGAAAACCTTACACTTAAATAAAATTCTGTGTGTACATGGTACAGAAATAGCACTTATCTCTGAGTGTGACACTGTATATTTCTTCATACCTTTTTTACATAGTCCAAATTGCCTCTAGTAAGCATATCTTGTTTGATTAACTGAAGCAATAAATACAAGACATGTATTGAATGTTAAGCCTCCTGATAAATATCATGGAGATATTAAAAAATGAGACTTGCAAAAATGTGTAAAACTAATGGTCAAATTCTTAAGTTATAATGTTAAATGAAATCGGATAAAAATATTAATACTGTGCAATCACAATTGTGAAAATAACACACTACAAAAGCATTTTAATTTTCCTATCTTTTTAAATTCTTCATTAAGTGTATGGGTGTATATATATATGTATGCATACATGACTTTTAGAATAACAAAGAAATCTCAATTGATGGGAGATCTAAAGCAATATAATATACAATTGGTAAAATATTATTATTCAATTGAGATTTATTAGTGATCATTGTTATCTATGAAAAATTAAACATAAAACATTAAATTACATGTTTACTTTCCCCCTATTGACTGGTCTAACATCTTTCAAGCTCTGGGATACCCTTGCATTGCTAAATGTATTCCATTTCTCATGTTACACCTTCAGACTCTATGTTTTCTCAAATACTACAGATAAGTTGCCGTGAGTGTTTTGTTAGAGAGTACAGGAAATATCAAGAAGATTCTTTTTTTCAGTTTCTTTTTGTTCAGTGGCAAAACGGGGGAGTGTGGGGGGGAAGCTAGAGAATAGGGGAAAATTTAGCGGAACATTCCAAGATGTTTGGTAGGGTAGATAAAACATGAGTGTTAAAAATATAGATTGTCATGATGCTATAGGTGGAGAAGAAAGACAAACACAAGTATTTCAGAGAAAATAAAAAAAAACAAAGTAAGCTGCTACTCATTCAGTATGTGGATTGGTTTAGGAGCCCTTACAGCAGGGGCAGGCATGAGAAAATCTCCAAAAACAGGCTCACTTCTAAAAAGCCCAGTTTCTGGTAAGCTTACGTTAGCCAGTTTCACAATTCTCTTACTTTCTCTCTAACATGGTCTGCATGTCTAGGGATAGATGGATTCACGTTAGGAAAAGGTGTAAGCATAACCCTGCTTGGAACTATTGGTGCTTAAATGGTAAAGTCAGGAGGCACTGACAGTAAAGCATGCATTTTCCAAATGAGGACATCAAGTTAAAAAGAGAAAATGTTCATAATATTATTTGGTTTGAAAAATATTATTTGTAGAATCATAAAAGTCCTAAAAATATGTAACTCAGAAAACCTGACCTGATAATAACAAACCCAGATAACGTCATTACAAGGAAAAACTTTAAAGTGACATACCCATCAATAATAAGGTGCTCATACGGAGCCTTTTTATCACAGACAGGACAAACCCAGGTTGGCTTTTTCTCATTCATTTGAATATAAAGAGTTGCATCAAAACACTGCAGATGAGAACAGGTAAGGGCCCGACATGGAATTGTCAGCCGCATTTTACCAAGCTTTAAAAGAGGGAGACAAAAGTAAATATTAGACAACTATTATTCAAAATTTAAGTTTTGATATATATTTCCCGATGCACAATGTATATATGTGTTCTGATTTAAAGCATTCTGTGTTTACTTTTCGTCAATATGGAAGAACATTAAATACATTTTCTGTAAAACAACTATAAAAAATTACAGAATTTCTTTAGATATTAAACACAGTGGCTATGGAAAGTCTACAGCAAAGGTTATTTACCCTCACTCCACAGCTCACAGATAGGCTTTTGCGGGGAGGAAGGGACATGAACTCCTTGAAATATGTAAAATTTTGGCCTGGTCTGCGTGGCTCAGTGGTTGAGTGTCGACCTATGAACCAGGAGGTCATGGTTCAAATCCCCAGGTTGCGGCCTCAATGCTGAGTAGGTGGCCTGCAGGAGGCAGCCCACCGATGATCCTCTCTCAACACTGATGTTTCTCTCTCTCCCTCTCTGAAATCAATCAAACAAATAAATATGTAAAAATTTTAAAGTATGTGCATTTTCCCGGAGAGAGTGCTTCCACTAAATTCTTAAAATAATCCCTGATCCAAAACAATTAGAACCATTTTTACTAGCAATTTGGGAAAGGAAAAAAGAATGTCTTATTAAATATTGCAGTATACAGATACAATGATATTACTATCAACCTGACACCTGAATGAGAGTAGTACCCAGGTCAAAATGAAATGAATGACAAACATTCCCCACAATGTTTGACTTAATGCCAAATGACTACTCTGAGAAGGAAGGCAAGTGTGTGCGCACTTTGTATGCCCTTCCTCACTGGGCACCATCACAAGCAATTCAGCAAACACCCCTGGATTTCTAGCACCTCCAGCATGTTATGAGACTTTATCTTCCTGCCCTGCAAATGTTGCTTAACCTGACACAGGCTGAGTCTGTCCTATGTACAATAAAATCTGCTTCATCTGGTCCCTGAGCTGTTAGCTGTGGCCTAAGGCAGAGAAGCCATCCATGGATCTTCCCACAGGGAGCTGCCTATCACCACGCCCTTTCCCTGAAGAACACCCTGTACAGTGCACTGCATTTCCATTGTGGGGTCCACAGAAGCTACACTGCCATATCTGGGCATACCTCATTTTAGTGCACCTTGCTTTATAGTGTTTCACAGATGTGCGTTTTTTTCACAAATTGAAGACAAGACCCTCCACTGGAAATAGATTACGACTCGCTATACTGTGGTGGTTTAGAACTGAACACGCAGTATCTCTGAGGTATGCCTTCAGTATAGAAATTATCTATTTTCAATAATCACGTTATTTCCTGAACACCAGAAAAAGATTTTCTACACATTTGCAACCTTAGAAAATATAAAAGCTTGGAAAAGATCATGAATTAAATGAGGGAAAAAAGGAGGAAAAGATTCTTGGCTTAGAATAATTTCAGGGAAATGTGCAATTTCCTAGTCTACTAAGGAAATTTACTGTCATTTGGGGCCCTAAATTATTTTTCTGGTACCAATGATTTACTGTGCCTCTAGGAAAGGCCCTACCCTTTCTGGGCTTCTTTTTCTATCTCTAAAGTAACACCGTTTCCTCCTTACTTCAACAGGATGTAGTGATGAAGAATAAAAAAAGGACACAGATGTGCTATAAACTTATGAGAAGGAAGTAATGCCAGTTTATAGTATGAGAAGTATGAACAGGAGGGACCCAGAGAAAACTGATAGCTCTCTTGTCTTTGCTTCCAACTCTACCCTGCATATGATCATACTATTCATTATGTGGGTGTCCCCTTCTACTAACAGGGGTGGGCAAACTTTTTGACTCGAGGGCCACAATGGGTTCTTAAACTGGACCGGAGGGCCGGAACAAAAGCATGGATGGAGTGTTTGTGTGAACTAATATAAATTCAAAGTAAACATCATTACATAAAAGGGTACGGTCTTTATTTTTTTTTTAGTTTTATTCATTTCAAACGGGCCGGATCCGGCTTGCGGGCCGTAGTTTGCCCACGGCTGTACTAGAAGCACATTGGCTTAATCTCCTTATCCTTGGCACTTGGAAATGTGCCTGCTATACAGCAGGAAGGTGGTCTGGTTCAGCTGTGCAAGTGGGGAGTCTTAGGAGGCACCATTCATGCAGTGTGCGCAGGCTATATGCAGCACTCCCGAGGCAGCCCCGAGTAGGAGTCTGGAGTTAGGGACCTAGGTTTGACTCCTGGCCTCACTACTTGTTTGTGAATCCTGGATGTTACTGAGTCTCTCTGAGCCTGTTTTGTAAAATAGGGATAAAAACAGCACCTATATTATAAGATTCTGGGGTTTAAATTGTTTATTGCACAGTTCCTGAAACATGGTTAAGTACTCAGAATATGTCACCCAATACTGAAGTACAGGAACATATTTGCTTCTTCTATTCTGTGCTCCTTCTTCTATTCTGTGCTCATACAGTATTAACAAGTTCATTACTCCCTTTCTATAATTCTATTCAATATTTATGCTTTGATTTACATAAGCACTTATTAAAAAGCAAAAAGAACAAACTAGCACTAATAAAAGAAAAAGCATCTATTCATGAGCCAAGATGTTTCATTAGTTCAGGGACAATTTCCAAATAACAATCTGGTTGGTGGTGCTAAATTTTTTACATCCTAAAGCAGACCTTAAATCACCCATGAAGTGGAAATTCCTACTGAGTATTTTTGTTACTGTCTTAATAATAAGAAGAAAAATCAGAGACTAAGAATCCTAGATAAATACAATAACAGTAAACAAGTTCATATACTGCCTAACTAGTAGGCTACTTCTGGTAGTTTATGAAGACAATGGGTAAGATGATAAGGTCTTCATCTCACATACCTTCATTCCTATAATCCCCAGCTATTAGTTCATCTTTTTGATCAGAGAGCAGCCACACTGACAAGTTTACCCTACAGAAGGAACACTGCTACATGAACAGCACAGGAAGAACATTTATAAATAGGTACAGGAAAGGAAAAGTTCCCTTTCAAATGTCTTGTTTATTAGCGGACACACAAATGCCTTGCTTTAAAGAATCACAAGTTTGCTAATCCTCTTCATGTTCCTGATTTTTAAAAACAATCACTAAATTCCACACTTATCTACAAATGGATACTGATTTCTTTAACCTGGTATCAGACAGAAACTGAGATTTGAATATCTTCATCTTCTAATTACAAATTCCCCCTTTCCCTTTATAGCAGTGGTTCTCAACCTGCTGGCCCTTTAAATACAGTTCCTCATGTTGTGACCCAACCATAAAATTATTTTCGTTGCTACTTCATAACTGTAATGTTGCTACTGTTATGAATCATAATGTAAATATCTGATATGCAAGATGGTCTTAGGTGACCCCTGTGAAAGGGACGTTTGACCGCCAAAGGGGTCGCGACCCACAGGTTGAGAACCGCTGCTTTATAGGCTGTGGTGGATAGCTGCATCATTTGCAAATAAACACTTAGAAAAATAACTCCCAAGTGAGTTTTCTAATGCCACTAATCTTATTATAACATGATCGTGCTATATTAGTAACTAACTGATGAAGGTGCAAGAGAAAATACCCAAGCTAAGTATGTTTAAACCAATTTATATCAAAAGGAGCCTAAAAAGCCAATAAAATATGTATTTTACTCATAAAAAGAATAATTTCACAACTTTTCCTTCATCATCATAAATATTTCATAAATAAATTTCCAAGGGGCTTATTTATTTTTCTTCTATCAATGGCAAGTCACTGTATTTGCATTTATAGGTCTGAGGAGTATCTACAAAGCAAGCTCTCAAACATTTTTCCAGCTCTATTTTTAATAAATCAGAATGAAAAAATTCCCAAAGAACAAAAACATTTTCAATTATTTTCATTGCCTTTAGCTAAATAGCACATAAACAGAAACTCATTTATTTTGAGCTGTGTATATCACAACAAGGACAATTCAAATGCACTGTCAGATATCATATTTACATATTTCAAAGGGAACAAATCTCTTTTATTATTCTATAAATTTGATATATAGATGAGTTGTAATTACTAAGCTTTACTTTTTAGGATAAAAACATATCTAAAATATACTGCCTTTCCATATCAGAATAATTGTAAAGGGATTGTCCCCTTAGCTATATAGAAATCCATAAAATTATTATAATTATGCTTTACATATAGTTTTTTCTATAACCTGAATTTTGAAAGCAGGTGTCAATTTAAAATGAACTGGTAAAAATTGTTGAAACTAAAAATGGAGGAGCTGGGGAATATGGAAAGAAAAATTAAAAGCTGGCCCACTAAATAGGTTCAAGGAGCAAAATGTGATTAACATTTTCTAATAATAGAGCAAAGATCATCTGATTTATAAAGTTCAAAACTAGTCCTATAAATAAAAATGTCAAGATTTATACTGTAGTGTTTATATGAATAAATGCTTCATCTACATGTTAAATGATGTCATATATATTAGCACAACTGTAAACACATTTATGTATGTATTCATGTTAATCCTCCCCTGAGGATATTTTTCCATTGATTTTTAGGGAGAGTGGAAGAAAGAAGGAAAAGACAGAAACATCAATGTGAGAGAAACACTTCGATTGGTTGCCTCCTGCATGTGCCCTGACCAGGGTCCGGGCTGAGGAGGAGCCTGCAACCAAGGTACATGCCTAACCCCAGACTCTTTGTTCAGCAGGCCAACACTCTAACCACTGAGCAAAACCGGCTAAGGTACAACTGGAAACACTTTTAAAATGATACTACAGAAAAACAAGACTTCTTCCAGTTATTTCCTTTGACATGCAGAAAATTGTTAAGTTTGGTGTAGTCCTATTTGTCTATTTTTGCTTTTGTTGCCTGTGCTTTGGTGTTGTAGCCAAGTTATCATTGCTAAATTCAATTGAAGCTTTACCCCTATGTTTTCTTCTAGGAGTTTGTTTAATGTCTTACGTTGTAGGTCTGTAATCCATTCATTAATTTTTGTATATATTGCAAATTAAGGGTTCAAATTCATTACTTTGCATGTGAACACAGTTTTCCTAACACCATTTATTATGTAGACGAACTTTTCCTCGCTGTATAGTCCTGGTACCCTTGTTCAGTTGTTTGTACATAAATGCAAGAGTTTGTTTCTAGACTCTGTATTTTGTTCCAATGGTCTACATTATCTATCTTTATGTCAGTACCACACCATCTTAAGTGCTGCTGCTTTGAAATCAGGGAGTGTAAGACCTCAAACTTTGTTCTCATTAAAAGATTGTTTTGGTGCCCTAGACCAGGGGTGGGCAAACTTTTTGACTCGAGGGCCACAATGGGTTCTTAAACTGGACCGGAGGGCCGGAACAAAAGCATGGATGGAGTGTTTGTGTGAACTAATATAAATTCGAAGTAAACATCATTACATAAAAGGGTACGGTCTTTTTTTTTTTTTAATTTTATTCATTTCAAACGGGCCGGATCCGGCCTGCGGGCCGTAGTTTGCCCACGGCTGCCCTAGACGGTTTGGCTCAATGGATAGAGGGTTGTTGGCCTGTGGACTGAAGGGTCCTGGTTTGATTCCGGTCAAGGGCACATGCCCAGGTTGTGGGCTCAATCCCCAGTGGGGGGGATGCAAAAGGCAGCTGATCAGTGATTCTCATCATTGATGTTTCTCTCTCTCTCTCCCTTTCCCTTCCTCTCTGAAATCAATAAAAATATATTTAAAAAGTAACTTTATCTTAAAAAGATTGTTCTGGCTATTTAGAGTCCTTTGAGGTTCCATAGAAATTACAGAATTCCTCCCACCCACCCCCATTTTTGCAAAAAATGCCATGGAATTTTGATAGAAATTGCACTGAATCTGTAGATCACTTTGACCAGTATGGACATTTAAACAATAAGTCTTTCAAACCCATGATATAGGATGTCTTTCCATTTATTTGAATTTGTTTAGTAATGCTTTGTAGTTTTCAATGTATAAGTCTTTCATCTCCTTGGCTAAGTTTATTCCTAAATAATCTTTTTTGATGCTATGATAAATGGGATTGTTTTCTAAATTTCCTTTTCAGATTGGTCATTGTTACTGTATAGAAATGTAACAAATTTTTGACTGTTGGTTTGTAACTAACAACTTTTCTAAATTTGTTTATTGGTTCCAACAATTTTTCTGGCATATTTAGGGCTTTCTATAATAAAAAAAAAATCATGTAATCTGTGAACAGATCACTTTATTTCTTCCTTTCTAATTTGTATGTCTTTTTAAAAAAAATATATTTTATTGATTTTTTACAGAGAGGAAGGGAGAGGGATAGAGAGTTAGAAACATCGATGAGAGAGAAACATTGATCAGCTGCCTCCTGCACATCTCCCTACTGGGGATGTGCCTGCAATCAAGGTACATGCCCCTGACCAGAATTGAACCTGGGGCCCTTCAGTCCACAGGCCGACACTCTATCCACCGAGCCAAACCAGTCAGGGCTAATTTGTATGTCTTAATCCTTTCCTTGTCTTATTGTTCTGACTATAACTTGTACTATGATAAATGATAGTGGTGAGAGGGTATCCTTGCCTTAATCCTCTAGAGCAGTGGTTGGCAAACTGCGGCTCGGCAAACCACGGCTCGAGAGCCACATGCAGCTCTTTGGCCCCTTGAGTGTGGCTCTTCCACAAAATACCGACTTTTGCGCATGGGCCACGAAGTTTCAATCATACTGTACGTGCGCGCCCCCCATGTGGTATTTTATGGAAGAGCCACACTCAAGGGGCCAAAGAGCCGCATGTGGCTCGTGAGCTGCGGTTTGCCGACCACGGCTCTAGAGCAGTGGTTCTCAACCTTGGTTGCACATTAGAATCACCTGGGAATCTTTTTAAAATCCTGATTTCTGGGCTTCATCCTCCGGAAATTCAGTTTCTTTGTTATGGGGTGAGGCCACTACATTAGTAACAAAGAAACAGAATTTCCAGAGGATGAAGCCCAGAAATCAGGATTTTAAAAAGATTCCCAGGTGATTCTAATGTGCAGCCAAGGTTGAGAACCACTGCTCTAGAGGCAGAGATTTCGGTCTTTCCACATTGACTATGATGTTCACTGTGGGCTTTGCACACTAGTATATGGCTATTATGTTCAGGAAGCTTCCTTCTAGTCTAGTTTGTTGAGCACGGGAAAAATGCTGAATTTTTGTCAAATGTTTTTTTCTACATCAATTGAGCTGATCATATGTGCTTTGTCCTTCATTTTGTTAATGTAGTATATGACATTAATTTTTGTTATGTTCCAGCCATAAATCCCACTTGGTCACCGTGTATAATACTTTTAATGTGCTGGTGAATTCAGTTTGCTAGTATTTTGTTAGGGGTTTTTTGCATCAATATTCATCAGGGATGTTGGTATGCAGTTTTTCCCCCCTGGCTTGTTTTTGTCTGATTTGGGGATCAGGTAATACTGGCCTCATAAAGTGAGTTTAGGAGTATTCCTTCCTCTTCAATTCTTTGAAACAATGGGAAAAAACTGGTATTAATTCTCCTTTAAATTGTTAGTATGATTCTGCAGTGAAGCCATGGGGTCTTGAGCTTTTCTTTGTTGGGAGGTTTTTGATCCCTAATTTAGAAAAGGTTTGTTCAGATTTCTTATTTCTTCATGACTCAATCTTAGTGGGTTATATGTTTGTAGAAAGTTATCCAATTTGTTAGCATACAATTGTTCATAAGTAGTCTCTTAAAATCCTTATTTCTGTTTCTAATTTCAGCTACTTGAGTCTTTCCTCTTTTTTTCTTTTCTTTTTTACAGAGAAGGGAGAGGGATAGAGAGTTAGAAACATCGATGAGAGAAAAACATCGATCAGCTGCCTCCTGCACACCCCCCACTGGGAATGTGCCCGCAACCAAGGTACATGCCCTTGACCGGAATCGAACCTGGGACCCTTCAGTCCGCAGGCCAACGCTCCATCCACTGAGCCAAACTAGTCAGGGCATCCTCTTTTTTTCTTAAGTCTAGCTTTTGCCAATCTTTAAAAAAAAAACAACATTTTGGTCTTATTAATTTTTTTCTATTCTCTTAATCTTTGCTCTAATCTGTTATTTCCGTCCTTCAGCTGACGTTGAGTTTATTTTATTTTTATTTTTCTAGTTTTTAAAAAATATATTTTTATTGACTTCAGAGAGGAAGGGAGAAGAAAAGAGAAATGAAACATCAATGATCAATGATCATTGGCTGCCTCTTGCACAACTCCCACTGGGGATTGAGCTCACAACCCAGATGTGTCATGACTGGGAATCAAACTGTGACCTTCTGGTTCACAGGCCAATGCTCAACCACAGAGCCACACAAGCAGAACCATTTTTCTAGTTTCTTGAGGTAAGTTAGAGTGTTGATTTGAGAACTCTCTTCTTTTTGAATGTAAGCATTTAGTACTATAAACTTCCCTCCTCCTACTGCTTTTGTTGTATCCCATAAGTTTTGGTATATTGGGTTTTGTTTTAATTTGTTCTCCAAATATTTTCTACATTCCCATGTGGAATTTCTTCTTTAACCCATCAGTTGTTTAGCCCAGCTGGTGTGGCTCAGTGGTTGAGATCAATCCATGAACCAGGAGTCATGATTCTCATCATTGATGTTTTTATCTCCCTCACCCTGAAATAAATAAAAACATCAAAAAAGAATGTTTACTTTCTGCTACTGATTTTTAACTTCATCCCTCTCTGTCTTCAGAGAAGATACTTTGTATGATTTTATTTCTAAACTAGAGGTCTGGTGCACAAAAATTTGTGCACTTGGGGGGAGGAGGTCCCTCAGCCGGGCCTGTGCCCTCTCACAGTTTGGGACCCCTCGGGGGTGACCACTTGCTGGCTTAGGCCTGCTCCCTGGGGGGATTGGACCTAAGATGGCAATCAGACATCCCTCTGGCAGCCCGGCAGCACTCGGGGGATGTCCACTTGCCAGCGGGGAGCAGACCTAAGCTGCAGTCGGACATCCTTAGCGCTGCTGAGGAGGTGGGAGAGGCTCCCACCACCACTGCCTTTACAGCAGTGGTGGTGGGAGCCTCTCCCACCTCCACTGCTGTAAAGGCAGCCATCAGTCTGGCTTGTGGCTGAGCAGAGCTCCCCCCTGTGAGAGCACACTGACCACCAGAGGGCAGCTCCTGCATTGAGCGTCTGCCCCCTGGTGGTCAGTGTGTGTCATAGTGACCAGTCATTCCCAGTCTTTCTGCTGTTAGGGTCAGTTTGCATATTACCCTTTAACTATATAGAATAGAGGCCTGGTGCACAGGTGGGGGCCAGCTGGTTTGCCATGAAGGGTGTCCCGGATCAGGGTGGGGGTCCCGCTTGGGTGCCTGGCCAGCCTGGATGAGGGGCTAATGGCTGTTTGCAGCTGGTCACACTCCCTTCAGGGTTGGGGTCCCCACTGGGGTGCCTGGCCAGCCTGGATGAGGGGCTGATGGCTGTTTGCAGCTGTTCACACCCCCTTCAGGGTGGGGGTCCTCACTGGGGTGCCTGGCCAGTCTGGGTGAGGGGCTGAGGGCCGTTTTCAGGCTAGCCTGCGACTGAAGCTCCCAGCCTCTCCTTTTTTTCTTTTTATCTTTATTCTGGGATTTATTTACCGTCTATAGCTGTCACTGGAGCTGAGAGCCGGCTCCAGCTCCGCGGTGGCGGCTGGCTGAAAGCAGGTATCTGGGGTTTGTTTGGCTTCTATAATTGAAACACTGTTGCCGTCCTGCTCGCTCCAGCTCTGAGGCCCCGGCTGGCTGAAAGCAGGTATCTGGGGTTTAGCTTCTATAATTGAAACATTGTTGCTTTTGGAGCTGTTGCTTCAGCTCAGAGCCGGGCCGTGGCAGGCGGGGAACCTTGGCTTCCTCCATCACTGGAGCAAGAAAGCCTCACGTTTGCTTCAGCTGCGTGGCTGCTGGCCGCCATCTTGGTTGGCAGTTAATTTGCATATCACCCTGATTAGCCAATGGGAAGTGTAGCGGAGGTACGGTTAATTACCCTATTTGTCTATTATTAGATAGGATTGGTTAAGAGTTGTTTTGTGGCCGAACATGTGTTCTATCTTAGAGAATGTTCCAGATACAGATGAGAAAAATGTAATCTGCTGTTGTTGGGTAGAATAGAATGTATGTGTTTTTTAGGTCCAATTGATATGTAGTGTTTGTTTGTTAATCCTTACCCAAGGATATTTTCCCACTGAATTTTAGAGATAGTGGAAGGGAGGGGGAGAGACAAAGAGAGAAACATCATGTGAGAGAGACACATGGATTGGTTGCCTCCTGTAGGGCCCAACCAGGGCCGGGGATCGAGCTTGCAACCAAGGTATATGCCCTTAACTAGAATCAAACCTGGGACTCTCCAGTCCACCGGCTAGGGCTGATATATAGTGTATTTTTAAGTCCTCTGTTTCCTTAATGACCTACTCTTTAGTTACAGTAGGTTCTTGGGTTACGTCGGAGATCTGTTCCTACAGCGCGATGTAACTCGATTTTTGCTGTAAGTCGGAACCCACCTACATACGCACCCACGTCTTTCACATGGAGCACATACACAGCAGTAATCAAGTGAACCAGTAAAAAAAATTTAAAAGAAAGATAACAATTCGTGACCTTTTCTTGTGGTAAGTAAACAAAATAAAACATAAAGCACATATGTACATACGTCAAAATGACGGAACTTTTTTTTTTTAAATAAATGGAAGATGGCGACGTAACCACAAAATGTAACCATGAAACAACATACATCAAGTCCAATGTAACCCGAGGACCGTCTGTATATCTATAACTAAAAGTCAGGTATCAAAATCTACTATTGTTGTGTTGCTATTTTTCCCTCAGTTTTGATCAATGATTGCATCATATATTTGGCAAAGTATTTGTAATCTATATATATAAAAGCCTAAACAACCGCTGACTGGCCAGTAGCTATGATGCACACTGACCACTAGGGGGCAGACGCTCAATGCAGGAGCAGAAACCACAGGCATGGAAACATGTAACAGACTGATGAATCTCAGAGGGAAGGGGGGAGGGGGGAAGGTGAGAAGAGTTTAACCAAAGGTCTTATATTAGAGGCCCAGTGCACGGATTTGTGCACAGGTGGGGTCCCTCGGCCTGGACTGCGGGGATCAGGCCGAAACCGGCTCTCCAACATCCCTGAGGGGTCCCGGATTGCAAGAGGGCGCAGGCCAGGCCGAGGGATCCCACCGGTGCACGAATCCATGCACTGGGCCTTGGCCTCTAGTAATAACATAAACAGCCTGGAATCAAAATATTTTCTCTAAACAATAGCTATAGTAAGGAATAAAAAGATAGAAGGATATATACAAATGATAGGATTTTGGTGGTTTTTATCAATTTAGCTATATTCTATAATTTATAAAAGTTTAATTAAAAAAAAGTTTTTTAAAAGATCTATGTACAGTACAGTATTATAAACTAACTCCCGAGCTACTGAATTTTCATATTGTATCTGAGTTTTTATAAAGACTAAGATATAGAACAAATAGCATTTAATTTCTATTTAAATTCTTTGTTTCTTCATCTTAGATTAGTAGAATTTCAATGTTAAAAACTTTCCATATCATCAGGCCTGCCTGAACAATCCAGGCAAATCAGGATCAGCTGTGTCCTCTTTATACTCTCTCCCCAATTTATATATAATTAATTTGATTATAATTATACAACAAAAAATAATAAAAATGTCAAAGTAATTTACTCTTAGCTGTTCACATATTTTTGTATAAAACACATATTCATCATACCAAACAAGTTACAAATAAACCTTAACACACATTTTTTGGGAAACTGTTTCACAAGTTTAATTATTTGATATGTCTTGGGGCTTATATCTATTTTGTACAAATGACTGATTTTGACCTCATTTTCTGGTTTAAAATATATCAAGGTTATTTTATATGCATAATTAATTCAATCATTCAAGCTAAATAAAATAGTTTTTTAAGTGGTAGATTCTTATAATGCAGTCACTGTTGGCAAAATGGTTAAATTGGTAACTCGGGCCAGATTTTCTTCAAAAGGAAGGATACGATACTATTTTTAAAAATAAAATTCTATAAATATACTGACATAAACATTCTTATTTGGAGATTTTACACTTGAGTCTTAGAGACAATTATTATTTTTTAAGTTTTTAAGCTGACCATCTGGCCATGTTTATTCAGCATCATGATAATATAAATAATAATAAAGAACTATGTGCTTTACACATGTTAAATCCTATGGAATATTTAAGACATATCCTTCCTTTTTCTTTTTAATACACCTTTGTTTTTTTAAATTATTTATTTATTTATTTATTTATTTATTTATTGTCTAAAGTTTTACATATGTCTCCTTTTTCCCCCACTTGACCGGCCCCCCGTCCAGCCATTCCCACCCCAGGCAAGCCCCCACTGCCCCAGTGTCTGTGTCCACTGGTTATGGTAATATGCATGCATACAAGTCCTTTGGTTGCTCTCTAACCACCCCACCTCCCCTGCCATCTGTCTCTGGATCTATTCTTGTTCATCAAATTATGTTGATTATTATATTCCCACATATGAGTGAGATCATGTGATATTTATCTTTCTCTGACTGGCTTATTTTGCTTAGCTCTCCAGTTCCATTAATGCTGTTGCAAATGGTAAAAGTTCCTTCTTTTTTATAGCAGCGTAATATTCCCTTGTGTAGATGTACCACAGTTTTTTAGTCTACTCATCTGCTGATGGGCACTTACTAGTAGGTTGTTTTTAAATCTTAGCTATTGTAAATTGTGCTGCTATGAACACAGGGGTGCGTATATCCTTTCTGATTGGTGTTTCTGGTTTCTTGGGATATATTCCTAGAAGTGGGATTACTGGGTCAAACAGGAGTTCCATTTTTAACTTTTTGAGGAAACTCCATACTGTCTTCCACAGTGGCTGCACCAGTCTGCATTCCCACCAGGAGCGCACGAGGGTTCCTTTTTCTCCATATCCTTGCCAGCACTTGTCGTTTGTTGATGAGACAATTATTAATCACAATCGATATCTAAATGTTTTACTAAGAGTAGAAAATTTTTATAGACCTATACATTTGTTTAGATTCCAAATCCCATATAATAATAATGTCTTTCCACCTTCATAAATTGTAACAAAGGTAGGCACGTTTCAAAAGTAAACAAAATTTCTCAAATACTGAAGATACGTAATAAAAGAGAATATGTATGTTAAATCTTATGTAAAACAAATATTAGTTAACACTTACTGGACATAGTAGAGAAACCCTTAGGCTGGTTGTAGCTATTTCACTGTCTGGATCCGCAGTCAATTTCTCTTTAACTGGCATTCATTGAAGAGAAAACAAACACAACAAGTTTATGAAAGATACATCCTTAATGCAATATAAGAAAAAGAACTTAAAATGAGGAACCTTTAAAAAAAAAAAAAGCAACTAGCCCTGGTCGTTGTGGCTCAGTTGATTGAGCACTGTCCCTTGCACTGAAAGGTTGGACTCCTGGTCAGGGCACATACACCCAGGGTTCCGGGTTTGATCCCCAGTCGGGATGCATACAGGAGGCAACCGATTGATGTTTCTTTCTCATACTGACCTCTCTCTCAATACAAAACATATCTTTTTTAAGAAGGAACTAGAAATAATCTGTTCAATTAATTTCCAAGCAACTGAATGAAAATATAAAAAGTATATGGTTTATAATTTCTACAATGAACAAAGGAAGGAAAAACAATAGTATATCTATAGACTGACTGCATTTCCTGTAAGTTTCCTATTTCTCATCCACAGAGCAAAAACTGCATTGCAGCTAGAATATAAAGGAAATTCTATAAAAGGTTGACATATTCAACTGGTGGCAGGCCCTTTTTATTTTATAACTTTTTTATTTTAAATTACGATCAATATTATTTGAAAATAAATTAATAGGTACTACAAAATTAACATTTATAAGTTTTCCCAAAGCTCAGATAACACAAATATTGTTTACAAATATCATTCCGAGGATCAATGCTCTAACTACTGAGCAACACCTGTCAGGGCAGTAATTTTGCTTTTAATGGCTATTCTGTTACTAAGTCTAATATAACAAGGACTTCAATACTTGGAAACCTAATGCATATGTTTCTTGTAAAAGCCACAACTTAGAACTTCAATTAAACTTTAACAGGGAAGTGAGACTAGACATGCCTCAATGTAACATTCCAATAACTTTAGAACTATTCCACAATAATTTTGAAGTCTTTGTGTAGAAGGAGGTGTTCCACATTGAGTGGCTGTGTACATAGGCAATCACAGAATTTCAGAGCTGTGGTATAACTAAGTGTGTCCAAGTAGTTAACATATAGTAAAGAAAAAGGGGAGAGGAAAAGTACTCAGACAAAGAAGAATGACTTCAGAGTAGGTATCTGTGTGCTGAAAACCATTTATGGGAATTAAGAATCCTGCCTTTATTTAACACGGTGATCATAAAGACTGGATTTTTTCTTTTAGATGGTCCAAATCTTAGATATTCCATCCAACTGTCTCCATAAATCATTGGATCTCAGCTAAGACGTACATCAGAACTACCTATAGGGCTTTGTAACTTATAATTTCCCACTGAATCAAAATGGGAAAGAGAGATACCAATGGAGAGTTTTTTAAAAGCTGTAGATGTAATTCTGATGTCAAACTAAAAGTAATTTCATGGCCTGGAAATTCCAAATTTTAAATCTATATAACTCATAGGCTGCCTCAGAGCAGAAAGGTCATAAAATCCCTAGGTTTTAGTGTGTAAAATATGGTTGTCACATCACTTGTGCTAATATCATATGTACTAGTAAATTATAAAAAGTATGACTTTCCTATTATAGACCTAATCTTAGTCAACTCTTTTTTATAAAGGTACATTTAACAAATAATATCTTTTTAAGGATAGCAAATAACTGTCACAAAATAGACATGCAAATGGAGTTCTAATGTTATCACCAACCATTCTGTATGCCTTCACCAAACATCCCTCCAGCACCCACCATACACACAGCAGTGGGAACATTAATTGACTTTGAATTTTGTCTACTTAAATTTCCACTTAAATGAAGAAATAGTATAGATCATAATATCAGCTTTATGTAAAACAAAGTTCAGTGTTTAGCAATTTGAAAAGAAACTAAAACAGGAGAGGCAACCTGAGGTAGTGGTAAAGCTAACATCTAAAGCCAGCCTAGTTTAGAATTCAAGCCTTAGTCAAGTCATTCAATCTCTCTGTGCCTCTGATTCATCATCTTGTAAATATGAATAATAATAATCCCTCATAACACTATTTTAAGGATTAAGTGAGTTAACATACATAAAAATGCTTTAAAATAATCTAACATCATACTCAATAAATATTAGGTATTGTTATTTAAAACAAAATGTGATTTGCATGTTCACTTTCTATCAGAGGCGGGATAATTTCCTGAAATTATTTTAGAATCAGGCTGTCAATTTTATTTTAAAATTAAAAAAAAAAAAAGCTTTGTCTTTCATCTTTGCCATTATAAACTCAATCTGAGCCAATCCTTCCATGTAAAGATACTTTTAAAGATTTTACTAAGATCTTGACTAGATTAAATTTAACCTACAGATCACTTTGGAGAGAACTGACATCTCCCCAATGAAATGAGTACTCTGATCCACTAACATGGTACACATCTATATATTATTCAGGTCTTATTTTATCTTTTTTTTTTATATATATATATTTTTTATTGATTTATTACAGAGAGGAAGGGAGAGAGACAGAGAGCCAGAAACATCGATGAGAGAGAAACATCGATCAGCTGCCTCCTGCACATCCCCCACTGGGGATGTGCCTGCAACCCAGGTACATGCCCTTGACCGGAATCAAACCTGGGACCTTTCAATCCGCAGGCCGACGCTCTATCCACTGAGCCAAACCGGTTTCGGCCTTATTTTATCTTATTGATTTGTAGAGAGAAAGGAAGGGAGAGGGAAAGAAAGAAGAGAAACATTAATGTGAGAGAGAAACAGCAACGTGAAACATCCCACTGGCTGCCTCCCACACGCCCCTTATGGAGGATTGATCCTGAAACCTGGGCATGTGCCCTGACCAGGAATCAAACCACCAAACTTTCAGTGCATGGGCTGACACCCAACCAACTGAGGCATACTGGCCAGGGCTATTCAGGTCTTATTTAATTTCAGCATCATTTTGTAGTGTTCAGCATACAAATCTTATACATATTTTGTGCAATGTATCTGAAGTATTTCATATTTTTGGATGTTACAGTAAATTCTTTTCTGAATTTCAATTTCCAATTGTTTACTGCTAGTAGAAGTACAATTTATTTCTATAAATCGACCATGTACTCTGCAACCTTGCTAAATTTAGTTCTAGCAAATTTTTGTTGATTCTTCAGGATTTTTTTTTTTATATAGATAATGAAGTCATCTTCAAATAAAGAAAATAGTTATTTATTAATTTCTAATCTGAATTCTTCTCTTTTCTTGCCTTATTGTGCTAGCTAGAATCTCATGGGTAATGCTGAACTGAAGTATTAAGATCAGATATCCTTGCCTTGTTTCTGATAGAGGTAAAGCATTTAAGTTTTTCACTATTAACTATGATATTAAAGGCTTTTTATAAATAGCCTTTATTACACAGAAACAATCCCCTTCTCATTCTATTTTCCTGAGATTTTTATTAGAATGGATACTGAATTTGACCAAATGCCTTTCCTGCACCTATTAATTAAGATGATCATATGATCTTTTTCTTTTTTAAGTTTGTTGAGAAGGTGAATTATACTGACTGATTTTATTTTATTTTATCATTTCTGGGACTGATTTTGGAATGTTATATCAACCTACTATTCCTGGAATAAGCTCTATTGGGTGACTATGTATTATCTTTTCTATATTGGACTAAGGCTAATTAAATGGAGGAAAAGATAGTCTTTTCAACAAATGTTGAAACAACTGCATCTCTATATAGGGAGAAATGAACCTTACCCTGGATCATATACAAACATTAACTTAAAAAGCACAAACTATAAAAAGAAATGGACAAAAGATTTGAATAGACATATCATCAAAGAAGCTAAAAGATGGCAAATGAACATATGAACAGATGTTTAACATCATTAATCATTAGGAAAATGCAAATTAAAACTCAAATGAGATACCAACTACACTCTGACCAGAATGGCTAAAATCAAAGCAGTCTGACAATACAAAGTGCTAGTGAGGATTGGAAACAACTCAAAAATCTCATATATCATTGGTGGGAATGCAAAAATAGTATATAAACTTTATAAGACACTGCCAATCTGTTTTCCATACACTTATATGACTCAGAAATCCCAGATCTAAATATTTACCCAAGAGAAATAAAAATGTATATCTACAAAACTGGGATATCCATATTCAAAATATAAGTGTTTTAGCAGCTTTATTCATGACAGTGCAAAACTGGAAACAATCTAAATGTAAATCAACTGATAAATGAATGAACAAATTATGGTACACATAAAGAGGAAAATCTACATGGATGAACTTCAAAAGCATTACACTTAAGTGAAATAAGCCAAACAAAAAAGGGTACATAAAGGTGCATGCTGTAGCACTTCAAATATTTGACATTCTGTAAAAGATAATACTACAGACACAGAAATCACATCACTGGATTATGAGAACCAGATAAGGGAATGAGATGGACTGCAAAGAGCCACAGGGGAGGAGCTTTCTGTAGTGGAGGATGTTCTATATTTTGATTGTGACAGTGGTTCATGATAGCATAAATCTGTCAAATTCATCAAACTGTCCACTTAAAAAGGTGAATTTTTACTGTTTGTAAACTATACTTCAATTCTATATAATAAAAGGCTAATATGCAAATTGTCCCCTCAACCGGGAGTTCGACCAGGAGTTTAACAGGGAGTTCAACCAGGGGGTGGGTTGGGCTGGCCAACCACCCACGGCCCCTACCCCCCCGCTGGCTCGGCCCGATCAGCCCCAATAGGGGCAGGCTGGCCGGACCCCACCCATGCACGAATTCATGCACCGAGCCTCTAGTACTTCAATAAACGTAACTGAAAGAAAGGGGGGAAATTACTATGTTAAATTTAATCACAGCAAAGTATGGAGGAAAAATAAAGTAAGTATTGTTATTCTTTGTGGGCAAGGGAATAAAAAATAAAAACAAGACATAATATCCTGCTGTATCAACCAAAACATGAGAAGTCTTTGGAAGTTTTAAAGTTTTTTTGTATCACTATGAATTGCAGTGGTAACAGTATTTCATTATGTGACCTATATACTAACGTTACAGGTAGACACATTTAAAATTAACCTTTTACAAATTCCTGTTGTCACAAACTATGAGAGTTAGCTCCTAGTCACAAGTGGCTATTTTTAAATTTAAATTTAGTAAAATTTAAAATTCAGTTCCTCAGCTGCACTAGCCACATTTTAAGTGCACAATAGCCACATGCTGCTGGTGGCTACCATATGGGACAGTACAAATGTAGAACATTTCCAGCATCACAGATTGTTCTATTAGGCAGTGCTGTACTAGGTTTGTTTTCTAAAAATAATTTCTATCCTTTCTTAATATTAGATTATTTTATATTCATCCTTTTAGAATTTTAAGGCTGGAAACAACTGATGATATTAATCCAATATTTCATTTTATAGGCAAGGAAACAGAGGTATGGAGACCTGATTTTTACTGTAGATCTCTTTTTACAGTTTACATCAACAAAAATCTGAGGATCTACTATGTGCCTGGCACTGTGTGAAGCATTAGGAATTCAAGAAAAATAAGATTAAATTCCTGCTGAAAGGAACTCATGGTCTAGTAGGGAGTAAAGGTGCTGACGGAAATATGTTTGGAAAGCCAGCTACAAGTCAACTCATCTACCCTGGGGGTCCTGAGATACCTTATGGAAAAAGTGAAGCATCACGGATAACTGAAATTAGGCAAAAGAGGCAACAGGGAAGTTTTGAAGCATAGAGAACAATACTGGCAAAGCCGTGAGGAAAAAGAAAAGAACTCAGTATTTTTAAATATAAAGTACAAGACGAAAAGTGAACACAGATGACATTGGAAAGTACTAAGTAGGTGCCACACCCTGGAAAGCTGCATATGTCACGCTAACAAAGTTGGACTTTAATTCCATTGGTGTTAAGAAGAAATGAATTGCAAAGGAATAATGGTAGGATTAGATCTGTATTAATCACTTAGGTTACTACCAGAAGAGATATGAAGAGGAGCCAAGAAAGGAGAGGAATATGTTACTTAAGAAAAGGTATTTATTTTTTAATAATGATTGTTTATGTGCCTTTTTCTCCCTCCCCCCCCCCCATATATTTTTATTGATTTCAGAGAGGAAGGGAGAATTAGAGAGAGATAGAAACATCAATGATGGGAGAGAATCATTGATTGGCTGCCTCCTACATGCCCCCCACTGGGTATCGAGCCCACAACCTGGGCATGTGCCATTAACCAGAATCGAACCTGGGCCCCTTCAGTCTGCAGGCCAACTCTCTATCCACTGAGCCATACTGGCTAGGGCTAAGAAAAGGTTTTTAAAATAAAAGCAGAATATGAGAGCTTAAATAAGAACTGGGAGAGAGAAAAGACAGATTTGAGAAACATTTAGGGTATAAGTTTGAGAGAACTTGGTGAGATCAGTTTTAAACACTTGAAAATGAAAAACCAGTAGAATATTTCTGTGAAGGCTGTTACCTATACATATCTATATTTGAAATTCAAGGGAAGGTCTGGGGTGAAGATATGTATTTGGGAATTGGTGCTAGTTTTAACCATAAGAGTGGATGATATAATTATCTCTAGGGAAAGTATGTACGAAAGTTGACCAAGAATGAAACCCCAGAGAAAACAAACATTTAGCATGCTTCCCTTAAGAGAATCCATTGAAGACAAGTATTGGGAAGTAACACTCAGAGAAGAGAATTCCAAGCAGAAAGTGGTTGATATGAAACACACACAAAAATATCCAAGAACTAAAAAGATAAAATTTAGCAATCAGATGGTTTAGCAATCAGGTGGTTTGTGACATCTACCAGAGCTGTTTCAGTGGAAGGATGAGAACTAAAAGATCACAATGGGTTGCCCTGGCCAGTGTGACTCAGTTAGAGCATCATCCCGTACACTGAAACAAAAAGTTGCAGGTCTGATCCCTGGTAAGGGCACATGCCTGGGTTGTGGGTTCGATCCCCAGTTACGGTGGGTGCAGGCAACCAATCGATGTTTCTCTCCCCCTTCCCCTCTCTCTAAAATTATTAAAAGATAACAATGTGTTACAGTGAGGAGGTAGAAAGAGCAAGTGCATATTACTTGTTGAAGAAACTAGAATGAGAATAGAAGGAACCCAGAACTCTATGAAAAGAACTTGACAGGAAAGGTTGACAGGAAGAGCCTATAGAGAGGGAGGAACTGAAAAAAAGTACAAGACAGAGAGCAGTTAACCTAGAAATCCCCTTGGCCTCTCCTTTTTCTTCACTCCTCACATGTAATCCACCATTTCTACCCTTCAACATTTCTCAAACTGTCAACTTTTCTCTACTTCCACCATCAGTACCTTTTTAAGAAACTATCATCTCTTATCTGTGCAATAGGTTCCTAACTGGCCTCACTGTATCAGCCGTTCCCCTCTTCAATTCAGTCGTCAAAGTGATCTTTTTATTGCCCACATCTGATGTCACTCTGCTTAAAAATCCTTTAAGGGTTTTCTATCATCTATCTTTCTACCACCTACATGACTTCACCCCATGGCTATCTCTCTGGCCACTCTCCTCCTCTGTTCTCTACACTCCAGCTCCACTGGCTTTGTCTCTTGGCATATCCCCCTCCCAACTTGGAGCATAATTCCTCCTCATCCTTATAATCTTGCATTAAACCTCACAGCACCAGAGAGGATATGTTCTGTTGTTACCTCCAGAGTTCCCTGTCTTTCTTCTTTAAGGCACATGTCTCAACTATTAATTCATTAATGACTTATGCAATCATTTAATTCTGACTTTCCTCCCACCAGACTGCTAACTTCTGGGGGATGCAGAAGCTGTGTGTGTCTTGCTTAATGCTATATTCTCCTGTGCCTGGAACATAGGAGACCCTTAATATAACTTCTTGAATGAGAAGAATAAATGAATAAAAATTAACTTTGAGCCCGGATGGCGTAGCTCAGTGTTTGAGCGTTGACCTATGAATCAGGACATGACAGTTTTATTCCCAGCACATATGTCTGGGTTGCGGGCTCGATCCCCAGTGTGGGGCGTGAAGGAGGCAGCTGATCAATGATTCTCTCTCATCATCGATGTTTCTATCTCTCTCTCTCTCTCTCTCCCTTCCTCTCTGAGATCAATAAAAATATATTTTAAAAAATTAACTTTGAGCAGGAAAAGGGACATTTCCTCTTGAGACTGAAGAAAATAAAGTAAGGCTGGGTACAGGTGCAAATACGTTGAAAAGTAGTTATGGTGGCATTAAGTAAGGAAGAGATGGGCAGTTTAGAGAATTCACATTTTGCAGTTCCAATTTTTTTGCATTGGCAGGTGCTGAGAGGAGAGAAAGAATAGTATTTGAGTCAAGTACCGTCAAGGTATAAAGTGACTGCTGAAAGGAAGTGAGAGAGGAAAATTGGAACTTGACTAAGAATGAGTAAACAACTGTTTTTGCGATAGTTATTTCCAAAAGGTGGAAACTACAATACAAAAATTTGCTAAATCAACTGAATGAAGGATGGATTTCTCTGTGAAAGGTCTAAATACTATCAACTTTATTCTTTTAAGAACGTAATAGTGTCTGATTTGACTATTAAAACTTTGCCAGTAGAATTTATTGATAAAATTAAGAGTCACTTGCCAGCCAGTGTGGCTCAGTGGTTGAATGTGGACCCATGAACCAGGTCACTGGTTAGATTCCATGTCAGGGCACATGCTTACGTTTGTGGGCTCAATCCCCAGTAGGGAGGCACGCAGGAGGCAGCTGATCGATGTTCACTTACCTTTTTGTGTTTCTACCTCTCTTTCCCTCTCCCTTCCTCTCTCTCTAAAAATCAATAAAAACATATTTTTAAAAAGAGTGACTCATATTTATAAGTAACTTGATTCTTCAAAAATATCTGAGAAACCTGCCAACATTTTCTTCTGTCAAGTTATTTTACGTAATCTTTTAATTACACAATTAATTTGTTAGGAAAGTTATAAAGGCAAACAGATAGCATAAAGGCAAACAATCTGCTCTCTGGTTTCTTAAAATAAATGTCTTATTGGTGGGATCCAAATGAATGTTTTTTGGTTCCCTAGGCCAGTAAGGTAAGATATGAACTGCCACAAAAATCCTACCCAATCTGCAAGTACGCTTCACTCCTTCAGTATTGTATCAGAGATTAAATAGCCTTTGAATTAAGCAGCTTTTGCTGCTAACGGCTACTTTTCCAGAAAATAAGGTAATTCTGGGCTCACCTTCCCTCCAGGTGGTGCTCCAGCTCCAAGTTGAGAGCTTGAGCAGAGACAGCTCGTCTTATTATTAAACTAGAGGCCTGGTGCACGAAATTCGTGCAGGGGCGGGGGGTGTCCCCTCAGCCCAGCCTGCACACTCTCCAATCCGGGACCCCTTGGGGGATGTTCGACTGCCTAACCGCTCACCTGCTAGCCTGATCACCCCAACCCCTGTGCCTACCTGCCTAATCACTCCTAACTGCTCCCCTACCGGCCTGATCGCCCCTAACCACCTCTGCCTCGCCCCACACCCAGGACCCAGGATTCCCTCCTCCAGCCAGCCGCAGGCACCCAGGACCCGGGCCAGCTTCAGCCACAGGGGACCATGGGGCAGGCAGCTTGTCCCTCTCCCAGGCCGCAGCCCCAGCCGCTGGCTCCTGGGACCGTGGGGCAGGCAGCTTGTCCCTCTCCCAGGCTGCAGCCTGCTGGTCCCCATTCCTCTCTCGCAAGCTCATCTGTGCCTGGCTAGTCCCCATTCCTCTCTCCCCAGCGTTGAGTGTCTGAGCCATTATGGCGTGATGACCATTTGCATATTAGCTCTTTATTATATAGGATATAACAACTTGGTCTGCCTTATGTCTTGGTATTACCTTTTCCACACCTCATTCCAGAATACTTTCTGACTAGATGAAATACTAGCACTATGTGGCCAATACAAAGATTCTCTGTAGAATGACTAGGAATGGACTTCAGCAAGAGTGTAAAAAAGAATTCTTCTCTTGTTCTCTTTCAAAACAGGTCTCTGATCCTTCTTTTTGAGGATCTTTGAGGATCCCCCACTATCTCCTTGTCCCTGACAAATGGTGGCTTCCACTCCCCGAGACCCCATGCCATTGCTATCATTCCAGTTCTCCAATGCCTGTCAAGGAATGCCTCCTGAGGCATTAGCAAAAGTGTGCTTCTCTTGACTCAGGATTATTTGCCTTTTTATTTATTTATTATAAATATATTTTTATTGATTTTTAGAGAGGAAGGTAGAGGGATAGAGAGATAGTAACATCAATGAGAAACATCACTGATTGGCTACCTCCTGTAGGCCCTCTCTAATGGGGATGGAGCCCACAATGGGGGCATGTGCCCTGACTGGGAATCAAATCGGTGACCTCTTGGTTCATGGGTCAACCAAAACTCAATCACTGAGCCACACCAGCTGGACTATTTGCCTTTTTAAAAAGCCCCTTTAATACAGAAAAATCCTTCAATGAACTATTGTAGATATACTGATATTCAGAGGAACTGGGATCTTTACTCTGGCATAGAAACAGGTTAGCAAGAAAACATAAAAGCTATGTATGCCACAAAGGGAAATAGAGGAAAGATGGCCTTAACTACTTTACTTTTTTCCACCAGAGTGTCCCTAACTACAATCTGATAGTGGGCTTCATTAATTAATTTTCATCAAGAATCCTCAAAGGGTAACAATCTCACTCCTGTCTGCAAAAGTTTTGCTCCTTAAGCACCCAGCCCATTCCCAAATCCATCCATGAAAACTCTATCTTTCACAAAGAAGATAATAAAGGAAGATCTCTGTTCACCTCTTTGGAAAGGCTGCCAAACTCTGGTCTTAACCCTTAAAAATTGAGGCCAGAACAGTCAATTTGCAGGCCTTACTATATTTCAAATTCAACATGACAAAATGAACCATCTCATTATTCATTATCTATGAGCCCAGACTTTGAAGGGGTCTTTGGAACCATGTGGTACAAACCTCTTGTTATACATGAAGAATATGAGACTCACAGCAGAACCTATTTCATTATCATTTCTACAACCCACTGACTCTCTTTTCACTTTGTTAATGCAGGGATGTGGTTACTAGATATCCCTGCACATTATTCCTAGGTAAACCTTAAATATAAAATAATTCTCATGAAATACATGCAAAGATTTCCTTCACATCACCTATAATTCCTTAAACATTTACTTAATGAAGTTTTAGGAAAATATTCTTTCACGTACTGATTTTACAAAGTTAATTTTAAGATCAGTAAAATACAGAAAAATATAGATCATGACAAAGATATTAAATGAGTACTCAAGTCTGGATTTGTGCTAGATCACAAAACAAGGTTTTCAGTTTTTTTAATCTTCTATGATAAGCTCTAATAAAAATAAAAAACAGACCCTAAAATTTCTTGAGTTGAGAATATACTACTCTAACCTTTATCAAAAGAGTTCAGCTGCACAAATGAAATAAGTTTATTATACGTACTTAAAGCTCTAGAATGATCCGGGTTCCTTATTCCCTTTGCTCGTAACCTCTGAAGAAGAACTGTTGAGGACAACTGTTTTACAAGATAGACTGCCATGGAATAGTTCTGGAAAAAAAAAGATGTAGAACACAAACAACATATGTAAGTAAATAGAACATCTATTTTAATCCCACAGTGATAGGGAAAGAAAACTAATACTTGTTAAAACACCTACTGTGTGTCATACACTATCTTAGATGTTCTCATGAACAGTAATTCATTTAATCCTAACCAAAAAGCTGCTGAGGTGGTGATAAAACTACTCTGATGGAGGAGGAAAGTGAAGTGTAGAGAAGTAAAAGAACTTGCTCTAATTTTGCAACTTTCAAGTGATAAAGCCAGGTCTCTCATGCTTCTATATTAACTGACTACTGATGCTTGAAGCTAATCAATTTAAAGCGCTTATATAAACTAACACCAAGCCTGGCTGGTGTGGTCAGCGGTTGAGCTTCAACCCAGGAACCAAGAGGTCCTGGTTTGATTCCCAGTCAAGGCACATGCCTGGGTTGTGGGCTCGATCCCCGGTGGGGGCTGTGCAGGAGGCAGCCAATCGATGACTTCCTTTCTCATCAATGTTTCTATCTCTCTATCCCACTCCCTTCCTCTCTAAAAATCAATAAACGTATATTAAAAATAAAATTAACCAACACCAATACGGTGTGTCAGTCATCATGAACCATAATTAGAAGGTAATAGATCTATATAAAATACTGCTTATTTTAAAAATTACAAATTTTTAAAATCTATTTCTATTTAAACTCTCTCCACGCCTTTACCTATTCTTCAAAACATCCTACTTGGTTCATTATCACAACAAGCAGAGGGAATATTAAATATTTTCAACAAGTAGCTGCTAGTTTGGGAAATGAACAGATGAATATCCATTACCTGCAAATGGACCACCCAGATAAGGAAGAAGGAAAGGGGGACAAAGAAAATAGTTAATCAACAAGCCAAGGCAGAGTGAAGGGCATGTGATTGGGTAAGAGGAAGAAAAAAGGGCTGAGGCTTATGAAGGGTAAGAAAGATAAATGAGAAGGCCCACTTCCCATTTGATGTTGGAATCAAGAGTAAGATCAACAGATTTGGAAAGAAGCAAAAGAAAAAATAGTTACTGCCATCTTCTACCTTACACTTACAGTTTTCAAAGCACTAAACATATCTACTTCATTTCAACCTTGCAGAAGGACTATAAGAAATCAGTAAGGTAAGTATATTTCTAAGTGAAGGGTTGAAACAGAGGCACAAAAAGGTAAGTGATCTGCTCATGCTCATGCATCTGCCTGGTGAAAGAGCTGGCACTTAGCAACCAAGAGGAAAGACTAGGGATGTCAGGAGAATGGACTTAATAGCCAAGGCCAGTCTATTTCTCCGCAGTTCTTGCTTTCACAAACCCTGTTTGCTTTGACTCTCTTAACCTGGCCCAAAGTACAATTCAACTTTCAGTTACTTCCACAGTTTTAAAAACGCTTTCCCTAACTCTTTGGCAACAATTAGAGCTCAGAAACCTACCCATGTTCACATGTTACACATGTTCTGGGGGGAAAGATGAAGTGTCAAAGCTAACTTAACTTTCTTTAATAAATTTAAAAATTAATGAGGAACAAGTAACCTTAAAATTTGCCTACATTTTAAGCACACAACACAGCAACCTAATATTAAATTAAACAGCTTCTTTTAGGGGAAAAAATCCTTATTCGCCTTTATTATTTATTTAACTAATGTTTCAAGTATGATAGAAACTAGAGCAGTGGTTCTGAACCTTGGCTGCACATTAGAATCACCTGGGAATCTTTTTAAAATCCTGATTTCTGGGCCTCGTCCTCCGGAAATTCTGTTTCTTTGTTACTAATGTTGTGGCCTCACCCCATAACAAAGAAACAGAATTTCCGGAGGATGAGGCCCAGAAATCAGGATTTTAAAAAGATTCCCAAGTGATTCTAATGCGCAGCCAGGGTTGAGAACCACTGAACTAGAGAAATGCCAATTAACACTGTGAAATTACATACTGACAGCTTGAATCTTCAGAACTAAGGATTCCTCTAGGCTTTATATAAAATTTTAGAGAAAGATCAAGTAGAAACCACAACTACAAGTTCAGTGAAAAGGTATGCTCACTCTAGTTGAAACATGTACCCAAATAAGAAAGAAAGAAAAAAAAGCAGCAGCAATAGCAAAAATAACATCAGGTATTAACAAATGCCACTTGAACTGATAACATGGAATTAAAACTTATACCACATGAAAGAAATTCAGTAGTAACCCCCCCCCCCCCAAACTTAACTGTGGCACAGTATCTCTTCTATGTAGATATTATTCCCACTAAGCCCTTCAAAGTACTACCTAACTCCAACTATTGCATTACACTGATGTTTTTGTCAAATGCTTTTTAAAAGTCTTCAAAACTGTCTATCAAGTTCATAGGCTATTTTCGCCATCTATAATAATAAAAGTGTAATATGCTAATTAGACCGGACAGTCTTCTAGATGACTTTGCAGATAAAGCTGGGGCTGCCAGGAAAGCCCGGGTGCTGGGTGCCAGAGGGAAGCTGGTGCCGGCACCTGGGGGAATGAAGGCCGACTCTTGCACAAATTTCGTGTATCGGGCCTTTAATAATTAACATGTAATCTACTCCATTAAGTGCTCTTTATACCAGTATCTAAATAACTTCTCTACAATAAGCATTTAATAAATAAATGCTAAATGTAATGACTACCTGGCGTACGATAAGAAGTTACAATAGAGTATGTTTATAAGTTGAATTAAGACTAGTGATTGAAAAACAACCTAAATTATCTTTTGGGCTTTGAAAAAGAATAATTTTCTTTCAACATTTTACTTCAAAACAAAGATTTCCAACATGTAGATGGGGGTCTTACACAAGGTCTTACACCTTGCATGGTGGACCTTCACCTTGCATGGTGGACCTTCAAATCACTGAAAATACTGTCTACTATCTGAGTATGGAAGGCTCAGAGGTATCTATCTCCTCCCTCTGCTAGTGTTACATATCAGCAACCACATTTCCCTTCTCTCCCACAGTGTCAGCCTTGTGTATAGTTCACTCTAAACACCCTGGTGTTTACTACACTTCCTTGCTAGATTATCCTTTTCACACAGAGAAAAAACAAACACTTCAATATCCTCTTCAAAAAGGGAGACAAAAAAGGGAAACCCCAGGGTACATTAGAAGTAAAATATTTTAAAATTTTCAGAAAACCTAATGACATTAATTAGGCAAAGGAAACAAATATACCCATGACAGATGTAAAAAAAAAAAAAAAAAGATTTTGATAAAATTCAAAATCCATTTCTCACAAAGATATCCAGTAAAAGAGGAATATAGGAATAATTAAACTTATCAAAAACTAAGTTATTATAATACTTAATGTTATGACACTAGTAGTACTCTCATTACCATAAGGAATAAATGAAGAAATGTCCATTAGCACTCATGTTATTTGACATTGTTTTGAAGGTTCTAGCCAGCACAATAGAACAAGAACAAGAAAATATGGCATAAGTATTAGGATTATCATTATTTGTATAATGATGCATTTCAAACTAAAAACTACCTACCCAGAAGCACCAAGAAACCAACTAAAAAGCTACTGAAACCAATATATGAGTTTCGGTATTAAGTAAATATTCAATAATAACTGGCTTTTAAATAAATCAACAATAAATAAGATTTGGGGAAGTAATGCAGGGGTACGTCTCTCTCTCTGCGATTACTTTTCCAACATGTCCACTCTCCTTAAAGCCCCTATTTATTTCCTCACTCTCAGCAGACTTACTTCACTTCCTATCCCACAAACATAAAGAAGTAATCAGATCAGAACTTACTCATCTCTCCAGCATCAATCATATACCTTATCCAGTCCTTTTATTCTTCCATTAAATAAAGCTGTGCCTCCTAACTATCCTGTGTTACTAGGCCAGTGATGGCGAACCTTTTGAGCTTGGCGTGTCAGCATTTTAAAAAACCCTAACTTAACTCTGGTGCCGTGTCACTTATAGAAATTTTTTGATATTTGCAACCATAGTAAAACAAAGACTTATATATTTGATATTTATTTTATATATTTAAATGCCATTTAACAAAGAAAAATCAACCAAAAAAATGAGTTCGCATGTCACCTCTGACACGCGTGTCATAGGTTCGCCATCACTGTACTAGGCAGTTTACTATTGATTATCCTTTCTTTCTGTTTCTCTTGTGTATTTAACCCCTTCCTTTCAAAAGGATACTTGCCAACATCTTTAAAACATGTTAAAGACTCTCACATTAAAATAAAAAATAACTCTCACATTTCCCTCCAGCCACACTTCTATAACTCACTATCTCTGCTGCCTCACCTCCACCTGGTCGCCATCTGGCTTCTCTTCCCACCATCCACCAAAAGAGCTCCTGCTAAATAAAGCTACCTTTATATTCCTAATCCAAAGGGTATTTTTTAGACTTCAATATTCTTGACTTCTCAACATCTGTTCAATATTCCTTACCATCGCCTTCCTTTTTGAAGCTCTTCACTTAGCTCCTCATACTTTACCTCTCAGTCTCACTGTGTATACTGCTCGTCCCCATTCTCTGCACTCTATCCACAGTGGCTTCCTTTCAGTTCCTTGGAAACAGCTTCGCTCACCCTTGCCACTGGGCTGTTGTGCAGCCTGTTTCCTTTGAACCTTTTGCCTGATTCCTTTTACTCTTCTCTCAGCTCTTGGCTCTGTAACTACTTCATCACGGAAGCCCTGCCTGACCTCTCTCTCTCTCTAGTTCACAATACCCTTTAATGCGATCTAAAATCACCACATACCTCTCCTTTATAGTACTTATGATAAATAAGTTCACATTTTTGTGTGTTACCACCTGGCCCCTGGATTTAAGGCTCCAAAAGAGCAATACTTTCTTTTTTTTTGTAGAATGCATGGCATATAGTAAGCATTCAAGAAATTTCAAATGAATTAGTGAATAGATATGAGCGAATATCATAAAACTGAAATAAAAAACAATGAAATTGTTCCAGAAAAGGAATACTAGACTAAGAAACAATATTTTAAAAGTTCAGAAACATACCCAGGATAAATAAAAATCAAATATATAATAATGATGGCTTCTGAATCAGCATTTATTTAGTGGTATTAGAACAACTGTCTAAAAAGTGAAAGTAAATTTTTATTTCACACCACACATAAATTTATGATGGATTACATATTTAAGGTAAAACAAGAAACTTCAAAATTCTAAAAGAAAATATAAACAAGTATTTATGTAATCTTGAGAAGGGCCGACTAAGCAAGCATTAATGGGAGCAAGGGGCAAAGACTATAAAGGAAAAAACTGGTTCCATAATAATTTATATCTTCTACAAATTAAATAACCACATAAATAAAAATAAAAGGCATACAAACTAGAAACAAATATTGCAACATGTCAAGGAAGTGTTAAGTCTTAAAGAGTTTTAAAAAGATAAAATTCATATTGACAGGATATGCATTAATAAGCATGTGAATAAATACTGAAAGTCAGAGAATTTGTACATCTTTTCGTAAGGCAATCTACCAATGTACACAATATTTCTTAAAATTCTGTGTGCTCTTTGAGTTAGTAATTCCACTTCTGGAAATTTACTCTAAGGAAATTATTATGACCCTATGCAAAACTATAGCTACTTGTATGGTCTTCAAAATGTTCTTTGAAATAGCAATGAATCAATCAATAAATCAAATAACTGCTCAACAATTGGGAATAGGCTAAATTACAGCATTCTCATATTAAAATATAATATAGGCATTTAAAATCATATAGATGAATATGTAATGACATAGGACGACACTTATGATAAACTGCTGGGTAAAAGGATCAGGTTATAAACACCAGATACTTCACGATCCCATTTTTTTAAGTGGGAACATGTTGAAAATTCATTATGAGACAAAAATAAGTCCCTTTGCAAATCATTTTGCATTATCATTCACATATAAGCTCAAGTAGCCATGGAGATTAACCCTTCCTTATAATACAAAAAACCTACTAGAAAAAAAATTAACTTACTCTTCCAATTTCTGCAGTCCAAGAAACAACAATGGTGTTTGGTACTGTTGTGGACAATCGGACAAGTGAGGTGATATTAATTGGTCGGCTGGGTCGCTTTGGTTCCACACCATTTTTAGTAGGTGGAAGATAACCCTAAGGATGAAATATAATTTATTCCTACTTATTATCTCTACAATTTCAACTTCCATTTAAAAAAAACACCTAATAAACTATGTACTAGAATATATGAATATTTCCATTAAAAAGTAGAGAAGCAAACATTTACAAGTTTCCTCTGCTTCTCTAAATAACCCTGTAGTCTCATTACAGTAAGTCTGAGAAAAATACCGGTGATAGATCTCAAAAACCTCTAAAATTAAAGAATGAGGATGAATTCATAAAGAGCTCAGGTAAGTATATAAGGAACATTTGAAAGTTGACCGTTAACAGTACCCACTCTCTCCCTCTGGCAGGGGTCCTCAAACTTTTTAAACAGGGGGCCAGTTCACTGTCCCTCAGACGGTTGGAGGGCCGGACTATAGTTTAAAAAAAAACTATTAACAAATTCCTATGCACACAGCGGCGGCAAAAACACCCGGCGGGCCGGATAAATGTTTTCGGCGGGCCGCATGTGGCCCGCGGGCCATAGTTTGAGGACTCTGGTTTAAGGCATGGCATTCTTCTACTCTACCACAGACTTCCAGATGCACATGAATACAGCTGAGGTTTTATTGAAACAATTTATTCTCCCCAAAATCCAGTACAGCACTAAAGATACCACACCTAACTTCAAGTCCTAGATTTTGTCTCCACAGCCAATGTCACAGCTGTTAATTATACATAGTTGGTACAAGTGTTTCACTCAGTGACTATATATCCAAAATAAAGATGTTTCCTTCATGAAAAACTATGATTAACAACAGCTGTGGTGACTTAATTGATAGCTGTGTTGGCAATGCATTTTAAAAAATAGCTTTTCGGACTTACTGGAAGGCTGCAAGGTTTTGTATTCACTTTCACACAAAGGTTGGGTGGGAAATGATCTTCTTGTGGACAACTGGTTTCTGATAAACAAAACCTAAACAATAAAGAAAAGTTTAATTTCCTTTATTAAAGGATGACCTCGTTATTTTTAAGTAGCTAAACTAAAAGATGGCCAAACTTAATTTAAAAAACTATCAAACTAGACATTTCATATGATGAATAAGCATATTTAAATAGGTTTAAAAGAAATAATTCTGTAAATGTAGAGTTTCAGTGACCATGACTATCAACCTGTAGTTGTCTGCATAATGCTTCCAATCGTAAGTATGTTCAAAGGTAATGGGGGGGTGGGGGGGTGGGTTTGTAGTTGAATAAATTTAAGTAATTCTGAATCAAAAAATAAAATTAGGTTTCCTTAATACAGAGCTTCTCAGAACTAGAGTAATATGCACTATAACTTTTTAGGAGGAAAATATAATATACACTATTTCCCAACTTCATTTGCCTGTGAAACATTTTTTTTGTTTGTTTTCTGTGAAATGTTGTAAGTTCATCCCAGAACTAATTCTATCCACTAATCAAGACACTCCATTATTCCCTGAGAACTGAAGATGTTGAATAATAACATTACTTATCATATATCCACATGTATTTAGAATATGTACTATTTTAGAAACGCATGAAAATATTTATTTCTAAATTAAATGCATATAACCTTTTGGGAAAACCCAACACAACTATATAATTTGTAAATTCTCACTCTAATCACTTTCATATAGATCAAGAAATAAACTATTAATTTACTATTTAACCCATCTGTTCTTAGTTTGCCGCTTATGCAGAAAAGGCCTTTGCTCTCATAAAACTTGGTATTTCGAAAGAGCTGGCCACTGTATTTAAACATATCATTAGCTGGAGCTTCTCAACCCACTGAGGGGTAACCAAAGTGGAAATGTGGTTAGATATATAATAAATAATTTGCTATATTAAAATCTAAACTGGATAAAAATTAAGACATTTCATAACAGAAGGTTTTCCCTCACCTAAACATCTAAACCCAACATTTTCAATACACTTACTGAAAATTAGGTAAATTAAAAAATTTCTTTAAAGAATATTAACTTTGAAACTTTGGATATATACTGTAGTCAACACTGTACCTTAACTGGACCTGCACTGTGAAGTCACATTTGGTCCCAGAAATATCCCTAGAAAAGACAGAATAAGAACTACAATTATTTTTAAATATGCAGATGAAAGCTGATTCAAAGACACTGTTACAACTCCAGAAAGTTTTTCAAATGATCAGTTATAACTGTTTTAAGGGTAGCTAATACTATAATAGTATTTTAAAAACTAATATTTGCATGACATTAATACCCAATTCACTTATAAACTAAACTGGATTTAAAGGCCAAGCTGCAAGTTACACTTGAAGACAACTTACATTGAACTACTGATTTGCTGCACTTGTTGTGGTGTCAATGCAAATGCAAAACAGGTTTCTCGAAAGCGCTGACTGTTGTCTGATGCTAAAGAAAAAAAAAATTATACTTTTAATTACCTTCAAATTCATCAATAAAGAATACAACAAAAATGATAAAATAAATAACATATCACATGTCTTTAATCAACTGGGATGTACTCTAGAGTTTAGATTAACATGGCAACTAAGCACTTTTTAAAAAATATATTTTTATTGATTTCAGAGAGAAAGGGAGAGGGAGAGATAGAAACATCAATGATGAGAGAGAATCATTGATTGGCTGCCTCCCACATTCCCCACACTGGAGATCAAGACCGCAACCCAGGCATATGCCCTGACCGGGAATTGAACCGTGAACTGCTGGGTTATAGGTCGGTGCTCAACCACTGAGCCACGCCAGCTGGGCGCAACTAAGCACTTTTAAAAAATAAGAAATCTGCCAGCTGTAATACAACAAAAATAGGCACAAAAGTGGCTAATTCCAGAATAAATATCAGGATTTGGAAAATACATAATCAAAAAAATACGAATAGCCCTAGCCCATTTGGCTCAGTGGATAGACTGTCGGCCTGCAGATCAAAGGGTCTCAGGTTCCATTCTGGTCAGGGCACATACCTTGGTTGCAGGCTCCTCCCCGGCCCAGGGCCCTGGTGGGGGCTCGTGTAGGAGGCAACCAATCAATACATCGATGTTTCTCTCTGTCTTTCCCTCTCTCTCCTACTCTCCCTAAAAATCAATGGAAAAATATCCTCGGGTGAGGATTAACAACAACAAAAAATACTAATAAAAATTATCTAATATAAATGTCTAAAAAGCACACTTGTAAAGAAAACATGCTGATATTAAATTTACTTAAAATAGAACATAAACCAATTTAACGATATAGTATATGGTTTCTGAGCTAAATAAACATACTCACCTTGAGATCTGCACAGGTAAGATAACATTTAGTCTTTAAGGCAAATTAAGAATTTTATCATCTCCTAACTATATACCACTCAAGTTTTAGCCAATAAATTTATCATATAGTTTTTTTTATGCTTAGATGACTTGACTTGAGAATCTGCCTGTGGTCACTATCTCAAAGATGGAAAGACTTACAAGGAGAAAGGAAGGGAATAAAGAAAAGAAGGGAGGAAGAAGAAGGAAAGTGGGGAGAGAGAAAAGAGCAAGAGAACAGGTAAGCAAGCACAGGTCAGTGTAGAGCAGGGATTCCCTACAGTATGCTGTGTGAGCAACAACAGTCTCTTAGCTTTTAATACACGTTACATATGGCCGGCATGGCTCAGTGATTGACCATCAACCTATGAACCAGGAGGTCACGGTTTGATTCCCAGTCAGGGCACATACCCAGGTTGTGGTCTCAGTCCCCAGTAGGGGGCATGCAGAGGGCAGCCAATCCATGATTCTCTCTCATCATTGATGTTTTTATCTCTCTCTCCTTCTCCCTTTCTCTCTGAAACCAATAAAAAATATATTTAAAAATAACAAAAAAATCAATGGAAAATTATCCTCCGGTGAGGAATGATTAAAAAAAAAAAAAAAAAAAGGCAAGAAATGCCAGATTAAATTATTTAAACTGTACTTTCCCAGAGTAATTTTCTAGAACTAAAAGATCCCTAGAAGTTATTAACCAAGGAACTCCTGACCTGTGGGCCACTTAAACCTGTGCAGAAAAAGTACTGAAGTTGGCCAACTCTTGCTTAAACCAGGTTTGATCCTAGTTGCAAGCAACACTTCCTCCAAAACTACAATCAATCAAACTGCAGTATGTGATGCTGAAAAATCTGAGTAACCATATACCTATATTACTATGAGAAAAAAATGAAAAAGAGCTTTGATGCTCTTTCATCTCAATATAGGAAGTATCTTTTAAAGGCCAGGTTTGTGTTTCTGCTTTCTGTGATATAGGAGTTTGTTGTTTTTTTTCTTTCTTAAAATAGTGCTAAAGTAACTTCCCAAGTACAAATATTCATATTACTCATAAGGTATAATTTCAGATTCATTTTAGAATACATGAGTACAGTTAAGTTTTGGACATGGCACACGCACATGCAGATTTAGAGAAAGATATGACTAAAATAATTGAGGCTGTTTCTTATGCCATATATAGAATCCATTTTATTACTTCATAATCCCTATTTACATTCTCTTTTATATACAAACTAGAGGCCCAGTGCACAAAATTCATGCATGAGTGTGGTCCCTAGGCCTGATCAGCGATCGAAGCGTGAGTCTAGCGTGGAAAGGCAGGTCCCAGCTGACCTCTGGGCCATGGGCAGCACCTGGGCCCCTGGACAACCCCCTGACCCCCACCTGAGTCATGGCGCCTGAGTCCCCATGCAGAGATGTAGTAAGCATGGCCGGATGCTGCGAGCCGATGTACAACATGGGCCTCTGAGTCGCCCAGTGGCGCTGCATAGAAGCCGGGCGGGCAGCGCAATCTCTCCCTGCCGGCCTCGCAGACCGGCTCCTGCACAAATCCACGGGGAGCCCGACCACCCCTGTGGTCCCAGCAGCAGTGGCCCAGCTCACCCAGAAGAGGCTGCGTGGGGGCGGGATCCTCACGGGCGCCGGCACCTGAGTGTGGGGGCTTCCCTGGCGCGCGAGCCCTGGCGTCCCGGGTGAGGGTAGCAGGGGGAGTGAAAGCGAGCTCAGCAGACACCCCACATTCTCACCGCAACTCCATCCCCATCACCCCCGCCCCCAAGTAGCTGGCGAGAGGTCACAGTGCATCACCGACGCCCGCTATGTTCCGCACCACCCCCTGATGGTCAGTGCACATCATAGTGAGCAGTTGAACTTCTGGGTGAAGGGACAATTTGCATGTTAGCTTTTATTATATAGGACTAGAGGCCCAGTGCACGAAATTTGTGCATAGGTAGGGTCCTTAGCGTCTGCCAGTTGCCGGCCTGGGACTCCCTTGCCCCAGCTGCCTGTCACCACTGCCAGATGGGGAGGGGCTGACCAGGGGGAGGGGCTGCAGGCAGTTGGCCAGCCGGCCCTGCCCCCTGGTCAAACTCCCAGTTGAGGGGACAACTTGCATATTAGGCTTTTATTATACTAGTAATGCTCACAGAGTTACTACTATATATCTAGAAAAACATATTTTTATACTATGTGGTTTTCAGGCATAATTTCCACTATGAACACCAGTAAAGAATTTATAGTTTGGATCTTAGATAACAGAATATCTAAAAACTTTTCTAAGTGAGTTAAGCTATCATTATCTCTTTCAGAAAAATTCAGGCCAAACAGACCCTTCATACTAAAAAATAAGTCTTAGAAGTCATCCAAAATAATGACTTCTAATATTTGGGGCATGCACCTCAATGTGTACACAAGACAATCCATTGGTTTACAGGAAAAAACTACCTGTAAAACAGGAGTTTTAAAAAGTTGAGATTATACATAACACCTGAAGTCTACTAATAATTTACAAAAATACCTAAAATTGTACATGAAAACTTTAACTTATATGTACACTAGAGGCGCGGTGCACAAAATTCGTGCAAGAGTAGGCCTGCCTTCCCGTGGCTGCCAGCACTGGCTTCCCTCAGAGTCCTGGCTTTGTCTGGAAAAACATCCAGTCTAATTAGCATATTATGCTTTTATTATTATAGATGCCAAAATATTTTGCTGAGCAGTCCAAGTTTATAGAACACTGATCTAGAGTTCAACCTTACTTTCAATCCTTTCATTCATACTTTGAACCCTTTTAGAGATGGAGAAGAGTAGCCTTGTTAGGCAGAAGATGACTAACTGGTGATGAACAGTTTAATCGTAAGAAAGTTTGCAGCCCTATAGAGAGCAGCAAAGTTTAGTGGAAAGAGATGAGATCACATGGACCTAGATTCCAAACTGGTTTTGCCACATATTTGTCATATGACCTTAGGTATTTACTTACCCATTTTGATTCTGTTTCCCTCATATACAAACACACACACACACACACACACACACACACACACACACACACACACAAATCCTAATTGATTTATTTTGAAGAATATAACTGCAGTAAGGTATTTAAAACAACCAACAATTTCCTTTTCTGTCCCCTTTCCTCCTTATGCTCTAATCCTATACCAGAGGCCCAGTGCACAAATTCATGCACCTTGAAAGGAACTGTGGGCCACAAGGCTGCAGTAGGCACAGGGGCAGGTCTCAGCCCATCCTCCGCACCTCTCCCTGGCCCCTCCGCCCCGGTCCCCAGTCCCGTCTATCAGCAGCCCCACTCCCGCCGCCACCACCAAAAGCACAATCCATTTTTTATTATTATTTTTATTTTTAAAAATATTTTTATTGATTTCAGAGAGGAAGGAAGAGGGAGAGAGAATCATTGATCAGCTGCCTCCTGCACACCCCCCACTGGGGATTGAGCCCGCAACCCGGGCATGTGCCCTTGACTGGAATCGAACTTGGGACCCTTCAGTCCACAAGCCGACGCTCTATCCACCGAGCCAAACCAGCTAGGGCAGCCGTGGGCAAACTACGGCCCGCGGGCCGTATCCGGCCCGTTTGAAATGAATAAAACTAAAAAAAAAAAAAAAAAAAAAGACCATACCCTTTTATGTAATGATGTTTACTTTGAATTTATATTAGTTCACACAAACACTCCATCCATGCTTTTGTTCCGGCCCTCCGGTCCAGTTTAAGAACCCATTGTGGCCCTCGAGTCAAAAAGTTTGCCCACCCCTGAGCTAGGGCTACAATCCATTTTTTAAAGTGATAAAATGAACGTCATCAAAATTAAGAATGTATGCTCTTAGAAAGATACTGTTAAAGGAGTAAAAAGAGAAACCATAGGCGAGGAGAAATTATTTACAAATTGCCGGGAGCCGGTCCATGCTTGCTGTTTCAAGGGACCTGGCATATATGGCATACCGTTCTTAATATGTTTGCTCACCTTCTTGGCACTATGTGTTTTAACCAAGGTCTCTGAGAAAGGTTGTTTCCCCAGGTAGGGATTTTCCCCTGAAGTTAGGGAGGGAATAAAACCTCTTAACTAAGTGCCAGGTGGGTAATTAATCACTTTAACTACGAACAATCATGCTTAAGCTACATAATCTTTACTCCCTGGAATGGAGATAAGAAACGCCCTAACCTTTGAAATAGAGATTGATAGGATTGGAATCAACTGGTATAAATACAGATGTAAGAAGACAGAACACACAGAACTAGAGACAGAAGAACTTCGCTGGAGAGAACATGGCAAAAGATCCTGGACTGAACCTGACTACAGAAATGGGCAAGAGAACCTGACTAGAACCTGGTGACTGAATCTGGCTGGAGAACCTGGACTGAACCTGGCTGGAGAACCTAGCAAGAGAACATGGACACAGAACCTGGCTGGAGATCTGAAGCAGAACCTCTCTGGAGATCCAGACCAGAACCTGGCTGGAGATCCTGGCTAGGCTGCTGATCAACTGAACGCTGCCTCCATGTCATTCCTTCTTTGCCGACTCCGTCCACACCTTTGGGGACCCCTGGACCCGCTGGGGTTGGACCCCGGCAACAAATCACATATCCATTAAAGGACTTGCAGCCAGAATATATAAAGAACCCATCACTAACAAGAAAGCATATAACAAAACTGAAACGGGCAAAAGATCTGAGCAGACACCTCACCAAAGATAAATATATGAATGGCAAAAAAGTACAGTAATATATGCTCCACATCCTTAGTCTATGGAATATGCCAATTAAAACCACAATGAGATACACACCTATTAGAATGACTAGAATTTTAAAAATGACAATACCAAGTGTTGACAAGAAAAGCTGGAAAGCTCATACACTGCTGGTGGGAATGTAAAATGGCCCGAGACGGTCAAAAACACCTTAGCAATTTCTTAAAAAGTTAAATCTGCATGGATCATTCCATTCCTAAGTAATTTACCCAAGAAAAACAGTAAGCATATAACCATGTAAAGGTGTAGGCCGAAACTTTCATAGCAGCTTTGTTTTCACAGCCAAAAACTGTTAACAACCCAAATGTGTATCAGTAAGTGAATGAATGGACAGCTATATCCATAAAATGAAATACTACTCAGCAATAAAAAGAAATAAACTAATGATACACATAACATACATAAATCTTATAATCTTAAGTAAAAGAAGCTAGACCTCCATCCACGCCCAAAGAGTAAACACTCCATGATTCCATTATATAAAATTCTAGAAACTGCAAACTAATCTATAATGACAGAAAATACATCCAACCTAGGAGTTGGGTGGGAATTTAAGGGGTGGCAGGGAGGGATTACTAATGGGGATGAGGAAACTTCAGGTATTGATGGATTTATTCATTATTTTGATTGTGGTAATGATGTCACATAGTCAACATGCATTGAAGTGTACATTTTAAAGATGTGAAGTTTATGGTATGTCAAGGATATTTTGATATAAAGTTGCTTAAAAAGACAGTTACTAAAGCAAAATGGCAAAAAAGGCAGAAGCGGGGAAAGGGCTGAACAACAGAACCATGTGGAATTATTACTAATATTTAAGGCTCAAGTCAAGAAAGAATTATAGCTAAAAATTCAGAAAGAAAAGGAGGGGAAATGGTATTCTTGATACCAAAGAAAGAGAATTTCAAAGCAAGAGTGGACAGTGTTAAATACTCAGAGATCAGTTAAGATATGAATTGAGAACAGGATCTAACAACCAGCAAGTCATAGGTGATCTTAGCAAGACATGTTTTAGTGGCATGGTAGGTAGGAGCAAAAGCCAGACTGCAATGCCATCAGGTGTGAATAGTAACATCATTTGTTAACACATGTCGTACCGCTCAGGAGTTTTCTCGTGTTTCGCGCGCCATCTGTTAAGGACCGCTCACGAGTGTTCTCGTTTTTCACGCCCATGGAAAAAGGAGTGAATCTAGATACTTGTGTAAATTTTGTTTGGTCCCTCTTCATAGAGGAAAATGTTTTACGCAGTACCATACGTTAAAAAAGTACTAGGAACTTTAATTGTTTAATTGTTTTTGTAAATAAAAATGTTATAATTATTGAAAAACAACACCTAAAGTGCATTATGATGATTTAAATAACGTGCAGTTGGCCCAAAAACATGCGGTCCCTGGCGTATGTCTTAGAGATTTCTATGCGGTACGCAATGTGTTAACATACCAAAACCTTTAACACTTTTAAAAGCTTTAATTACTTTCCTATCTGCAATAGTAAATAGCAAATTACACTAAAATCTCATATTCGTGCATTAATTACCATACTATTTTCAATAACTGTAATCTTGTAATCTAGCTTGAAGGTCTCCAAAGTTTTATAAAGTACAGAAATTTGAAATTTTGCTAAGATAGGAGTTAGAATATTAGCTGTTTTGAGGATGCAGGATGAGTATCCCTCAGGTAGGTAGTACCTCAGCCTCTCAATGTGACGTGAATGTTATACTTGTCAATAGCTCTCAATGAGGATAAAAACAGAAGCCACTCAGATTTTCACTTATTCTATACTCCAATTTAGAGAAATGTTCTAGTGTTCATAATTAAGCATACTTAACAAAGATCATAGTTACTTTAAAATATTCTCTTGTAAATATTAAGGGCTTATGTGTTCATCAGAGAGACGATTTGATCACCACACCCTCATAAATATTAATTACTGTTTCATTTGTAAGGAAGAAAAGCATTGCCCACAATATCCAAGATTAATTGTAATTCAAAATACATAAAATATGCAGGGAAAGTTAAGGATTTTGAAATTACCTCTTTTTTTACATATTGTTCTACAGAGAGATGAACTATATTAAAAAGAGAAAGAGGAGCTCTAGCCGGTTTGGCTCAGTGGATAGAGCGTCCGCCTGCGGACTAAACGGTCCTGTGAGATTCCGGTCAAGGGCACATGCCTGGGTTGTGGGCTCAATCCCCAGTAGGGGGCGTGCAGTAAGCAGCCAATCAATGATTCTCTCTCATCATTGATGTTTCTGTCTCTCTTTCTCCCTTCCTCTCTGAAATCAATAAAGACATATTTAAAAAAGAGAGAGAGAGAAAGAGGAATCATGTTGCAATTTACATATATTCAAAATATTGGACTGTAAAGCCTAGCTACATAAAATAAACAAAGTTGTTGAGATTCTGATGATAGAAACACTGAGCTAAATTCAGTGGCTGTACTTTCAACTGCTCTAAAAATATTTGCTATTCCACCTCACCAGCAGAAAGGAAAGCTAAAAATAGTCATCTTTCTGTTATAGAATATTTCTTGCTGTCTTGGAGAAAGTAAAATTGAAGTACTTATTTACAACATCAGCCTTAAAATCTTTAATGAGCTCTCCAGTTTATTCATGCAAACAAACAAAAACCTGGATAACTATGTAATTTTTAAAAACATGCTTGGAATAATAGTTTCATCAACTAGACTGCTAATAACCATTTAAGACAGAAGGTGGCAGAAAATTTGTTTCCTCTAATACAATGCATATACTGAATTATCAACAAATTTACATTGTTTTAACTACGTACCTTATCTTTAAAAATGGTAAGATTTAAATGCAAACAATATTAATAACATGAGAAGTCATAAAATAGTAAAGGAAAAAAGGCAAGCTATAAACATGTAATGTATACCATAAGTACATTTATACATATGCATTAAAAGATTAGTAAGTGGAAGCAAAAACTGATTTCTTTGTAGCTACTTTTAAAATTCTTCACATTGAGCACATATTGTTTTTTGTGGGGTTTTTTTTTTTTACATAGCTTGTAAAAAAAAAAAAAAGACCACTGTAATATCACACACATTAAATATACAGCTGGAATGTTCTACTGGTAGATTGTGAGAATTTTCATGGTGGTCAATATTTCACAATAAAACCTAGCTAATGTTTTTGGGGTACAATGAAAGTTACATATGAATTTTTCCACTAACACAACAAAAAATTACCAATACTAAGAAAAAGGAAACAATTGTCACATGCAATATTATTGAATTGTAGCTCTATAAAGCCCTTTGATTTCATTTTATCACACTTTAATTGCAGGTTCTTAAACTCATTTTCAGTAAACTTGTCTATAATTTTTTCATCTTGTATCTTCTGGAGTTTTGGGTTGTGTTTTTTTAAAATATATATTTACTGATTTCAGAGAGGAAGAGATAGAAACATCAATAATGAGAGAGAAACATCCAACGGCTGCCTCCTGCACATGTCCCCCCAACCCGCGGGGGCTCTAGTCTGCAACTCAGGCATGTGACCTGACCGAGAATATAACGGTGATAGTCTGGTTCACAGGTCGACACTCAACCTCTCAACCACAATGGCCAGGCATATCCTCTGGAGTTTAACAATTTCTGCCTTATTTAGTCAGTCTTTATGTTCTGCTAGGTTTACTGAATTAGTACCTTGGTCTCTTGATGGATTTAATCAAATGAGCCTATAAAGACTCCTTAACAACTTTAAAGCTACAAGTACTGTATGGTAAATACTTTATCTGGCCCATCTATTCTCTCACAGCTGGCAGGCTATCAGGCTATTTAAAGTCCAGTGGGGTTAAGAAACAGGACTAGCTCAAACCAAGCTAGCCAGCTACAAACCAGGCCTGATGATCAACATTTAAATGCAAGAATAGAAAAAGGAAGCAGACTATAACTGGGAAGTTAGTTTTCTTTCTGTTGCAAAAATGTGCTGTCATTTTTTTTTTTTTTTTTTTTTTTGGTCGCTGGTAATACAACCATTCCAAGTTAGAAAAAAAAATCTAAAATTCTGCTACTTGCCCTAACCGGTTTGGCTCAGTGGATGGGGCGTTGGCCTGCGGACTGAAGGGTCCCAGGTTTGATTCCGGTTAAGGGCATGTACCTTGGTTGTGGGGACATCCCCAGTGGGGGGTGTGCAGGAGGCAGCTGATCGATGTTTCTCTCTCATTGATGTTTCTAACTCTCTATCCCTCTCCCTTCCTCTCTGTAAAGAAATCAATAAAATATATTTTTTAAAAAATAAATAACTAAATAAAATTCTGCTACTTGATGATAGCAAACTAAAAAGCATTGTGATATATATTCTTCCAGTTATTTTCCTATACATACATATATCACAGGTGTAATATACACATTGTTTCCCACAAATCTGCACTGAATACTTTGTCACTTAAAAATTTGTAATAAAAAAATCTTTCCGACCCTAGCCAGTTTGGCTCAGTGGATAGAGCATCAGCCTGCGGACTGGAAGGATACCAGGTTCGATTCCGGTCAAGTGCATGTACCTTGGTTTCAGGCACATCCCCAGTAGGGGGTGTGCAGGAGGCGGCTGATCGATGTTTCTCTTTCATCGATGTTTCTAACTCTCTATTCCTCTCCCTTCCTCTCTGTAAAAAATCAATAAAATATATTTTTAAAAAAATCTTTCCGTGTCAATAGCATGTCTTTGTCATTCTATTATATATACTAGAGGCCTGGTGCACAAAAATTTGTGCACTGGGGGGGGGGGGGGGGAGTCCCTCAGCCCGGCCTGTGCCCTCTCGCAGTCTGGGACTCCTTGGGGGATGACCACCTGCTGGCTTAGGCCTGCTCCCCCGGGGGATTGTGCCTAAGCTGGCAATCAGACATCCCTCTGGCAGCCCAGCAGCCCTTGGGGGATGTCCACTTGCCAGCGGGGAGCAGACCTAAGCTGCAGTTGGACATCCTTAGCGCTGCTGAGGAGGTAGGAGAGGCTCCCACCACCACCGCTGTACTGGCAGCCATCAGCCTGGCTTGTGGCTGAGCAGAGCTCCTCTATGTGGCACCAGATGGCAGCTCCTGCACTGAGCGTCTGCCCCTAGTGGTCGTGTGTGTCATAGTAACCAGTCATTCCCAGTCTTTCTGCTGTTAGGGTCAGTTTGCATATTACCCTTTTACTATATAGGATAGAGGCCTGGTGCACACGGGTTGGGGCCAGCTGGTTTGCCCTGAAAGGTATCCCGGATCAGGGTGGGGGTCCCCACTGGGGTGCCTGGCCAGCCTGGATGAGAGGATGATGGCTGTTTGCAGCTGGTCACACCCCCTTCAGGGTGGGGGTCCCCACTGGGGTGCCTGGCCAGTCTGGGTGAGGGGCTGAGGGCCATTTTCAGGCTGGCAGGTGACTGAAGCTCCCAGCCTCTCCTTTTTCTCTTTATTCTGGGATTTATTTACCTTCTATAATTGAAACTCTGTTGCCTTCACTGGCGCTCCCAGCTCTGATGTGGCGGCTGGCTGAAAGCAGGTATCTGGGGTTTGTTTGGCTTCTATAATTGAAACTTTGTTGCTTTTGGAGCTTAGAGCCAGGCAGCGGCAGGCGGGGAACCTTGGCTTCCTCCATCACTGGAGCAAGCAAACCTCCTGCTCATTCCAGCTGCGTGGCTGCCGGCCGCCATCTTTGTTGGCAGTTAATTTGCATATCTCACTGATTAGACAATGGGAAGCGTAGCGGAGGTACGGTTAATTACCCTTTTTGTCTTTTATTAGATAGGATGTGCTATAATTTAACCCATCTCCTATTGCTGGACATTTAGGTTATTTTCAATTTTTCTTTCCAGAACCAATGCCTTCCTGAATCCTTTCCTCCCTCCCTGGGTGTGTGGATATGTTTTTCTATAATCTTTTATTTCCTTAGGACATCCTTTTAGAAAAGGAATGGGTGGTTCAAAAGACAAACACATCTTTTAAGCTTTTGCAAAAGTTGCCAAATTGTTTCCAGAAATGTTGTTCACTTGCATTAAGTGGTATATGAGAGTTCTATATTTCCTTGCCAACACTGGGCAGTTAGATAAAAAACACCTTATTGTCCCCCTAGCCCAGTGGTCGGTAAACTCATTAGTCAACAGAGCCAAATATCAACAGTACAATGATTGAAATTTCTTTTGAGAGCTAAATTTTTTAAACTTAGACTATATAGGTAGGTACATTGTTATTAACTTAACTAGGGTGCTCCTAAGGCTTAGGAAGAGCCACACTCGAGGGGCCAAAGAGCCACATGTGGCTCGCGAGCCGCAGTCTGCCGACCACTGCAGCCAGTTTGGCTCAGTGGATATAGAATGTCAGCCTGTGGACTGAAGGGTCCCAGGTTCAATTCCAGTCAAGGGCACATGCCTCGATTGCAGGCTCAACCCTGGCCTGTGCTGGAGACAACCAATCGATATGTCTCTCTCACACTGATGTTTCTCTCATTCTGTCCTCCCTTCCCTTTCACTCTCTCTGGAAATCAATGGAAAAATATCCTCAGGTGAGGATTTAAAACAAAACAAAACAAAAGGAACCACACACCTTACTGTCTTACATTTATATTTTATTGACTAGTTTTCATACCCTATTGGCTTTGTGTTGTGAATCACTCTATTCTGTTGTATTAGTCATCTCTTAATTTTTTTCTTTTGATGCTTCAAACCTAGAAACTTTTTTTTAAATATATATTTTATTGATTTTGTTAAAAAAATGTATTTTATTGTCGAAACCGGTTTGGCTTAGTGGATGGAGCGTCGGCCTGAGGACTGAGGGGTCCTAGGTTCGATTCCGGTCAGGGGCATGTGCCTGGGTTGCGGGCACATCCCCAGTGGGAGATGTGCAGGAGGCGGCTGATCTATGTTTCTCTCTCATCGATGTTTCTGACTCTCTATCTCTCTCCCTTCCTCTCTGTAAGAAATCAATAAAATATATTTTAAAAAAAATGTATTTTATTGACTTTTTACAGAGAGGAAGGGAGAGGGTCAGAGAGCTAGAAACATCGATGAGAGAGAAACATCGATCAGCTGCCTCCTGCATAACCCCAACTGGGGATGTGCCCGCAACCAAGGCACATGCCCCTGACCGGAATCGAACCTGGGGCCCTTCAGTCTGCAGGCCGACGCTCTATCCACTGAGCCAAACTGGTCAGGCCTATTTCATTAATTTTTTACAGCGAGGAAGGGAGAGGGATAGAGAGTTAGAAACATCGATGAGAGAGAAACATCAATCAGCTGCCTCCTGCACACCCTCTACTGGGGATGTGCCTGCAACTAAGGTAAATGCCCTTGACCAGAATCAAACCTGGGACCCTCCAGTCCCCAGGCCAATGCTCTATCCAGTGAGCCAAACTGGCTAGGGCTAAACCTAGAAACTTTTAATGGCTTTGATGAAATTAAATAACCACCATTTTTTTGGCACAGGGTAGGTGAAAACCTACCTGGAAAAGATTCATGAGAAAAAAGGAGGAAAGAAATCAGAATCAGTAAATCAAGACACCTCTGGCAAAGAAGTTTGTGGTGAAGGAAAAGAAAATGGAGGTATAGCTAGAGTTAAATAAAGAAACATATGTTTTTTAAAATGTGAAAGTTTGCATAAAGTTACATATTAATGGGAATCATCTAGCAAAGATGACAGAGGACAGGGAAGAATTACTAACCAAGGTCCGTGAATAAGCAAATGAATGGGATCTAAACACAAGTGTGAGAATTGGCCTTAGCACAGAGACCAAATAGTTCATCCAGAGTCACAGAAGAAAATGTATATAGCATATTGTCAGAGATGTGTGTAGGTGGGTATAGGTACTTTTTGTGGGGTGGGGGAGAAAGAGGGTAATAGGTACTTTTCATGGTGGGAACTTTAGAAGTTAACTTTTGATTGGTTCCACTTTCTCAGTGCATAAGAAATATGAGGCAAAGCCAACAGCAGAGTGAAGAATAGTTTTTGTGAGAGAATAGTATGCCGTGTGAGAAAAAGATATGAAAATAGTCATCTAGCAAAGACAGACAATATATGAACTAGGGTAAGATTATCTGATGGCTGAGTAAGATTAAGCACTCTTATTCACACAGAATTATCTCTAAAAGCCTTTCATACATTAAAGATATTCATGTATTATAAATACTTTCCCTTGGTTTATTTTGCCATTTAACATAATAAAGTGTTTTGGGTTTTTTTGAGTTGTCACAATGAAATTGCATTGCTTCCTTTCTTTAGGGAAAATTCCTTCCTTGCCACAATACTATTTAAATATTACTTATGCACTTTAATGCATTATTTAGACATATATTTAAATGCAACCTATTGTTTCCTGGTATTTAGTTTCACTTTAAGTGAAACTCTTTAAATAATGTTGATGTTATTCTGGTAAGTTACGAGGTAGAAATTTTACTTTTTAATGCTTAATTTGGTATTTTGGAACAATTAAATTCATGCAACTAATTAGAAATTTCACTTTTATGCTATTTTAAAATTGTATTTTTACTTCATTAACTGCTTACTAAGGCACCAGTTCCACAGTTTCAATTACTATACCTTTGCCATATATAGAGATAGCATATTTTATATGTGATATTGCATACACCCTTTTCAGAATACCTGTTCTCACTTCTTCTAGATTATACTAGACATTTTGGTCATGGTACCCACCACATCCACATTTTGCAGCCCACACCTCCTACCAGGGAAGCAACTTTTCTATACTGAATAGCCAAATTTCCCAGGGGTGGCCCATTCACTGACTTCTAGGCAATGACTAGACATGAAAGAATCCATCCATCGTTAATAACATATTAACTAAAATCAATTCAAAAAACCTTCTTTCAGGACTTGGAATGTGGAACTTGGAATATTTTGTGTTCTTTTTGCCCAGAGGTAAACAAAATAGATGCTTAGAAAAAGACACAGAGGTGCCATAGACGGAGAGAATGCACATAACCAGACAAAGTATATAATCATAGTTTCCGATTCTGATTTTAATTCTCATATTTTCTTACAATAAGCTTTTCTTAGGTGACCTGAGGTATTACTTTCCTTGAAATCAAAAAAGCCTACAACCTTGCCCTAGCCCAGTGATGGCGAACCTATGACATGCGTGTCAGAGGTGACACACGAACTCAATTTTTTGGTTGATTTTTCTTTGTTAAATGGCATTTAAATATATAAAATAAATATCAAAAATATAAGTCTTTGTTTTACTATGGTTGCAAATATCAAAAAATTTCTATATGTGAAATGGCACCAGAGTTAAGTTAGGGTTTTTCAAAATACTGACACGCCGAGCTCAAAAGGTTCGCCATCACTGCCCTAGCCGTTTTGGCTCAGTGGACAGACATCGGCCTGCAGACCAAAGGGTCCCGGGTTCAATTCCAGTCAAGAGTAAGTAAATGTTGCCCTGGCTGCGGACTGAAGGGTCCCGGGTTTGATTCTGGCCAAGGGCACATGCCTAGGTTGCAGGCTCGATCCCCAGTGGGGCGTGCAGGAGGCAGCCAATCAATGATTCTCTTATCATTGATGTTTCTATCTCTCGCTCCCTCCCCCCTCCTCTCTGAAATCAATAAAGAAATATTAAAAAAAAAAAAGAGTAAGTAACTGTTGCAGACTCCTCCTTGGCCTGGGCCCTGGTTGGGGCTCCTGCAGGAGGCAACCAGTTAATGTGTTTCTCTTACATCGATATTTCTCTCTGTCTTTCCCTCTCTCTTCCACACTCTAAAAATCAATGGAGAAATATCCTCAGGTAAGGATTAAAAAATAAAATAAATACAAAAAGGCCTACAACCTAAATTTTAGGATTTGATAAAGCTTCCTTCTTTTCCCTTCACACCCCTCTCGACTAAATTGGATTTTTAATTACAACTACACTAAATTTCTTGAGAATAGACATCTTTCAAAGGACAGTGTGTTTCTATACATTAAAGAAATAAGTCCTGTACATTTGATGAGTACTCTTATATTTTTTTAATTGTTACATGAGATTTTCTTCAATTTCCTAACTAGTTCTTAGCAAGCATATCATTATTTCTCATGGTGTGGTCCACTGAGAAAATATCTTGGGATAATCTGAAAGGGTTCCATGTTCAAAGAATTTTGGGAAGTTGTTACATAAAACATCTCCCAGTTAGAGATTTATAGAGCACATTTTAAACCCTGAGGAATTCTACAATAACAAAACTTATTTAAATTTAAGTTCTCAAACTTAATGGGGCATGGTCAAAGAACACCTACTGGGTTCTCATGAAACCAGTATCTAAGGACCACATTTTGTATAACAGTGGTAGCTAGTAGGCATTCCCTGTATACTTAATTCAATAGTTTCTATTCCCCCAGTAATCATTTTTCCTTGTGGTTTTATTTCCTGTCTCAGAATGGAGCATGTGACCAAAATCTAGGCTGAAAAGTGCATTGCATTCTTTTGCCAGGATTGATTGGTCAAGGGGTAGATATAGCATTTAAAGTAGTGCAATCATAGTGAAGCTCAGGACTTTTCCTGGAAATGTTAGGACAAAGACTTTTTCTCTTTTTGGCTAGATTTGAATCTGGAAGGACTCTGGGAACGACATAATGTCTAAAAAAATAGGACCAACATCTACGAAGCGGAGCCACAAAATGGAGAACATTAAATAAATTTGTTACACAGTCACTCAACAGACATTTATTGAGCACCTAATATGTATAAGATATTATTCTACATGTTTAGAATAATCAATGTAACAAGAGACCAAACCTTTGTCCTTATGACACATACATTCAATCTGGAAAGGAAAGATAAGAGACAATCCTATATAATAAAAGGCTAATATGCAAATAGACTGAATGGTGGAACAACCGAACAACCAGTCACTATGATGTGTGCTGACCACCAGGGGGCACACGCGGAACATGGCAGGTGTTGGCCGCGGCGGGATGGTGGAGCAAGTGAGCAGAGGCACCAGACTAAGGCGGGGCGCCAGTTGCTATTATCAGGGCAAGCCTCTGGTGGTTACTAAAAATTCTTTTCTCCCGCGCACGGCCGGCGGTCCTGCCCGGCACTCGCACCTGCTGCCAGCACCCAGCACTGGCCCTGATCACTCGGCGCTGTCAGCAGGTGTGAGTGGTGGCTGCCAGCCCCGATCGCCCCTCAGGGCTTCTCCACCTCCCCTGCTCCTGAGGAGCGATCGGGGCAGGAGCTTCCGCTCACACCCACTGTTGGCACCAGCCCCACTCGCACCTGCTAGAGTGGCAGCAGTGAGAGCAGGGCTGCCGGCAGATGGGATTGGAGGCGCAGTGGGAGGGGCCAGGCGGGGGCACAGAGGATGGGCCGAGACCCACCCCTGTGCCCACCGCAGCCTCGCAGTCCACAGTTCCTTTCAAGGTGCATGAATTCATGCACTGGGTCCCTAGTATAAAAAACAAAGTATGCCAAAACCGGTTTGGCTCAGTGGATAGAGTGTCGGCCTGCGGACTGAAGGGTCCCAGATTCGATTCCGGTCAAGGGCATGTACCTGGGTTGCGGGCATATCCCCAGTGGGAGATGTGCAGGAGGCAGCTGATCGATGTTTCTCTCTCATCGATGTTTCTAACTCTCTATCTCTCTCCCTTCCTCTCTGTAGAAAATCAATAAAATATATTTAAAAACAAAACAAAACAAAAAAACAACAACAAAGTATGTTAGGGAGTGATAAACACTATGGAAAAAATAGGACAGAATAATGGGGACTTGAACGAACGGTGAAATTTTAAATAGGGTAGTCTGGGTAAGGTTCATAAAAAATATTAGTATCTTGAGTTAAAGGAGGTGAAGGAGACAGCCATGTAAATATCTGTGGCAAGAGCATTTCAGGAAAAAAAACACCCATGCCAACGCCCTAAGAATACACAGTATATTTGAGAAACAGCAAAAAAGCCAGTATGGTTACAGCCAAGTTAACAAAACCAATACTAGTAGATGAAGATATCAGACAAGTAATGAAGAGAGGGCTAGATCATAAGAATTTTGGATTTTACTATGAGTTACAGTGGAGGCCAATAGAGTTTAAAACAGAGAAGTAACATGAGTAGCTTACACTTAAAAGAAATCACTCTGGCTGCTATGTTGGTTGATAATACTATAAAGGGGAACAAAGGTAGAAGCAGAAATCAACGTAATAATCCAGGTGAGAGATGATGGTGACTCAGATCAGAGTAGCAGCAGTGAAAGTTATCAAAAGTGGTCAGATTCTGGACCTATTTTAAAGGTAGAGCCAACAAGATTTGCTAACTGATTAGGGTAGGCCAGGATGACTCTAAAAATTTTAGCCTGAGCAACTAGAAAAAATGAAGATACCCTTAACAAAGAAGAAGACTGTGGGTATAATTTGTTTTGGAAGAAAGAACAGATCTTTCCTTTGGACATAATAAGTTTGAGATAGACATCTGAATGGTGACCTTTTTAATAGGCAGTTGGATGAGACTCTAAACTAATAAGAAAGGTCTTCATTTGAGATATAAATTTAGAAGCATCTTAATTACTATTTAAAAGCCTTGAGACTAGATAAACTCCCCAAGGAAATAAGTATAGGCAGAAAAGAGGTCTGGGAGAAGAAAAGGAACAAGCAAAGAAGTGTTAAGAAGAAATGACCAGTGAGATAGAAGGAAAATCGAGAGAGGAGTTTCCTGAAAGTAACACATAGGAGAACCTGGTTAACTGTGTCAAATGCAGCTAACAGATTGAGTAAACTGGGAATTGAGAAGGGCTTTGACATCACAGATCTTTCAGTGGAGTGATGGAGCAAAAGCCCAACTGGAGTGGACTTATAGGAGAATGGAAGGTGAGGGGTTGGAGACAGAGATTACAGAAGATTTGCTCATGGAATTTTGCCCCAATGTGGAGCATATTAATGAGGTAGAAGCTGACAGGGAAATGCAACGTCAAGAAAGGATCTTGGATCATACCAGGTTTGGCTCAGTGGATAGAGAATCAACCTGCAGAATGAAGGGTCCCAGGTTCAATTCCAGTGGTCAAGGGCACATGCCTGGGTTTCAGGCTTGATCCCCAGTGGATCAGCAGGAGGCAGTTGATCAATGATTCTCTCTCAGCATTAATGTTTCTATCTCTCTCTCCCTTTCCCTTCTTTTCTGAAATCAATTTAAAAAATACTATATATAAAAAAAGAAAAGTAAGGATCTTGGTAATGTTCACAGTTCTCAGCACCAAGCCCTTCATTCTTTGCTTACATAAACTAATGGGTTAGCTTTTATGTTTATGCCAGTTTAAAGTGAAATTTTCTATCATTTGCAGTTTTTAAAAAGAAAACTGAGCCTGCCCAGCTTGGCTCAGTGGTTGAGCATCGACCTATGAACCAAGAGATCACTGGTTTGATTCCCGGCCAGGTCATATGCCCAGTTTGTGACCTCGAAGCCCACCCAGTATTGGACATACAGGAGGCAGCCGATCAATGATTCTCTCTCATCACTGATTTTTCTCTGTCTCTCTCTCTCGCTCTTCTCTGAAATCAATAAAAATATATATATTTTAAAAACCGTTTTTAAAAAACTAACTTTTAATTAGTTAGATAGTTCATCACAGTTGATTTTCTAGTAGTTTTCTTGTATAAGAGTTCTTGCATAAAAATAGCTGGAAGTTTCTAGCTACACTAACCACTCTAGACTAACAAGGAAAATTAGTTTAAACTAGAGGCCTGGTGCACGAATTCATGCACGGGTGGGGTCTGGTCAGCCCACCCTGATGGGGGCCCATCCGGTGGGGCTGGAGGGGGAGGGGCTGAGGGCGGTTTTGGCCAGCTGGCCCCACCCCCAATTGGGGTCCAGGCTGGCCAGTGGCAGGGGCCAATCAGGGCCCGGATCAGGCTGGTTGCCTGCACAGTGTGCATCATAGCCACCGGTCATTCTGGTCATTCCGCCGTTTCGGTCGCTGGGCTTTTATATATATAGGTAGATGTTTCACTATCTACTTAGTAGTACAGACTGAAATGAAATGAGTGTATACTTAGTTTTTTCTTAAATGTGTACATTTTCTCTAGCTAAGTATAAACATTAAGGATTTACTACCATCTACCTTTTTTCTGTTTATAAATGTTGGCCACTTTATCTTTCATCAAACATTACTACTACTTATATAATTGCATTTAGATATAGTTTAATAGCCTTTTTCAAATCCATTTTACACTATTCTTCTTTAAATGAAGTATAAGGATAAAATACTAAAATCTGAGTGGCAGCTTATATTCATGAACAAAGAAAAGGCTCTAAAAACTATAATTATCTATTGTAGATATTAGGCATTTAATAACATTTACCCATAACTGATTTTATATTTATAATAGACAAACTAGAAATTCCAGGCATTTGAGTAAACACTGACTTATACTTCTGAAATATATTGCTTTAAGAGAATCTTACAGATTATTAGGATTACTTTCCTCCAGGAAGATAAGGAATTTCCTTCTGATAAGGATTAAGAGTGCTCATGAGGTTGAAGGTAGTGGCAAATGAGCCCATATTCAAGAATACTTGCTAAGATCAGAGGGAAACAGCTGTAAGTTAATAGACAATCCCTGACAAACACCTAATACAAATGAGCGAACATGTATAAATAGTTACTACTATCCTAGATGCCTATGCCTAAGTAGAGAACCTATCAGTTTTTTTTTTATCATATTTTTAAAAGTTTTTATTAATTTCAGAGAGAGAGGAAGGGAGATGGAGAGAAACATCCATCAGCTGCCTCCCATATATATATACCCTGACATGGGACTGAACCCACAACCTGAGTATGTGCCCCGACCAGGAATCCAATCAGCAACCTTTCTTTGCACGGAACAATGCTCAACCAACTGAGCCACACTGGTCAGGGGAAGAACTGATCAGTTACAAAAGTAGAAATGTTATGAATATCAAGATTAATTTAATGGAGCTGAACCAGAAGAATGCTCAAGCAGAAGTGAGCTTCTTAGACTTAGCTCACTGCTCAAAAACATCTTTCTTCTATGGTATCAAATAATCATAAAAATACCAGTTTTGCCATAGTCCGCAGGTAAGAAGAGTGTTAAGTTCCCTCAGTCAATTTCTTTGTATCCCTCCTAATAAGAACATCTTACCATGAAGAATAATGCTAGTCTTTTAAAGATCCAATAATGATTTTTTTTTTTTAACCACAAAACATGCCCCTAAACATAAGCCAATTTCATCTGTATTCAGCCAAAGAAACAGCAATGCTCAAGGAAAGCTTACTGGGCTGTATACCGATTTAAACATGGCACATTATTGTAAGGTACAATTTCAGCAATCAAACTAATATGTTGACTTTCAGAATCAACTCCCTTCACTCTATAGATCAAACTGTTTTCTCCTATTTTACAGATCATAGTAAAAGAAAAATTGAGGGGTTTTGTGGGGTTTAATATAGGGGTACCATCTGCAAGCTTAGAAAAAATGCCACAGTGAGGAACTAAAAACATTAGATGCCTAAAGAAGGGGGAAGTATGAGGTGGGAGAAGCATGAATAAAGACAAATGGCAAGACACCAAAAACAACTTTCCAATGAAAGTTGGACTGGACCAGTTTTGCACACAGGTTAAGAGAATAATTTTGTCCTGCTCCTAAAGCTCACCTTCATACCACAAAATTCTCTATTCAGAGAATCTAGAAAATCTAGGAGCATGCGTTACTTTCTTCATGAGCACAGAGACAGGTTTACCATCATTTTTAGCTTTGATAGAGGAGGAAGGAGAGTGCAAATAGTTGATATCTCTAATATATATTCTTGTTTCTTTCTCTTTCTCTCTCTAACTCTGGATACAAACAAATGTACTGTGTCGTATACACATATTAATGTATGCTAATGTATGCATAAACAAACTAGAGTATACAAAAGTCAAGTGGAAAGGAAATATCACCTTAAATTAAATTAATTATCTAAACTGTAGTTTGCCATATAGAAAAAGAAGCATACTTTGCAATGACTCTCAGTTGAAGAACTGGATTAGACTGGTAATTATCATTTTTTTAAAATGATAAAATGTTTAACTCTGTGAGGTGATTTCTTAGATAACAAAAAATATTAGTGCCTATCCTCCAATTTTATATAGAAGTTAATCTATATAGGGCAATGAGAGATAAAATAAATCACTATCATTACTAACTGTAATTTCATTTTATATAAAGTTAAAACACATTTCAGAAGTTACATTAAAAGCATAATAGGGTAAAACTAGAGGTGAAATGCTAGACTGGGGAGCAAAGTAGAAGTAAGCTTCAGACTTAGAAAGGCTAATACAGATTATCCATGAGGTATAAACCTCCAGCATTTTTATTCTAGTTACACTAAAGTTAAGCATAATTCTCCTCCAAATATTCTTCTGATTAGCAAATTTAGATCTTATGGTAGGAAGGTGAAAATTAACATGAAAAACATAAATATAATCCTGCCTTAAAATTGACTTCAGAAGTACTCCATAATCTACACAAGCATAAGCAAATTATACACAAATATACAAATGATAAATACAAACACATGGCATGATTTGCTTTATCTAAAAGTAACCACAAGACCAAATCCTACAAAAACTTCAACCTTAAGTAAAAATGTAAGTTATAGTACCAAGGCTATCTGATAAACAACAATGTATTACTTCTATTAAAGAGGAAGCTAATGCACATCCTGAGTGAATTTGAAAACCTGAATTTCCTTATCTACTAGATAGCTAAAACTGCAATCTGACATTTTAAATATTGTAATAGCTCTACTCTCTTGGTTGAATTTTAACTCATTTCTCAAAGTATTCATCAGACTTTCTTATCCCCACCCCACTTAACTTAATTTAAATGACTGCTTCTTAGCTTTTGAATTCTATAAACTAGAAATCTGAAGTAAAGCACTAAAGGTAAATGCATATTTCTCCATTTTAAAGCAATTATTTCATAACCTTAATTAGTAATCTATTTAGATTTTGATGGTCATCATGCAATGAGGGAAAATGCTTATGTAAATTATGAAAAACTAGCCATCAACAAGTTCCTGACAAAATCAATCAATGAGTAAATTAATGAAGGGGGAAGGAGAGGCAAGACACAATGATTATACTAAAAAAAAAGTATTGGTGTTGGTAGGAAAAGTTAGGTTTTAAAAGTGGTAAATTTTAGCCTGGCTAGTGTGGCTCCATGGTTGAGCGTTAACCTATGAACCAGGATGTCACGGGTTCAATGCCCACTCAGAGCACATGACTGGATTGTGGGCTCAATCCCCACTAAGAGGGTGTGCAGGAAGCAGCCAATCAATGATTCTCTCTCATCATTGATGTTTCTACCTCTACCTCTCCCTTCCTCTCTGAAGTCAATAAAAAAAATGTTTTAAGTGATAAATTTAAAATAACTACTTATAAAATAGTAATAGAAGGGAGAATTACCAAACCACTAGAAAATGGGAGGGAAACAAACAGCATAATTCACCTTACTGAGGTCAGAAAGAAAAATAAATAACATAAAAAGATGGTAGCCCTAGCCAGACTGGCTCAGGGATACAGCGTTAGCCTGTGGACCAAAAGGTCCTGAGTTGGAGTTTGAGTTCGATTCCGGTCAAGGGCACATACCTCGGTTGCAGCCTCCTCCCTGACCCTGGTTGGGGTGCATGCAGGAGGCAACCAATCGATGTATTTCTCTTACACTGATATTTCTCTCTGTCTTCCCCTCTCTCTCTAAAAATCAATGGGAAAATATCCTTCGGTGAAGATTAAAAACAAATAAATAAAAATATGGTAGAACAAAGACCAAATATAGTAGTGATAACATAAAAATTAGAGTAAGTTACATTTTTAGACTGAGTTCCTTTTTTTAATATATATATATTTTTTATTGATTTCAGAGAGGAATGAAGAAGGAGAGACAGAAACATCCATGATGAGAGAGAATCATGGATTGGCCGCCTCCTGCAAGTCCCCCACTGGGGATTGAGCCCACAACCCAGGCATGTGCCCCTGACTGGAATCGAACCTGGGACCCTTCAGTTCACAGACTGACGCTCTATCCACTGCGCCAAACTGGCTAGGGCTAGACCAGTGATGGCGAACCTTTTGAGCTCAGCGTGTCAGCACTTTGAAAAACCCTAACTTAACTCTGATGCCGTGTCACATATAGAAATTTTTTGATATTTGCAACCATAGTAAAACAAAGACTAATATTTTTGATATTTACTTTATATATTTAAATGCCATTTAACGAAGAAAAATCAACCAAAAAAATGAGTTCGCGTGTCACCTCTGACACGCGTGTCATAGGTTCGCCATCACTGGGCTAGACTAAGTTTCTTAAAAGCAAACTCTATGACTGCCATTTATAAGAGAGAAACCTGCCCTGACCGGTTTGGCTCAGTGGATAGAACTTCGGCCTACGGACTGAGGGGTTCCCAGGTTCGGTTCCGGTCAGGGGCATGTGCCTTGGTTGCGGGCACATCCCCAGTGGGGGTGTGCGGGAGGCAGCTGATTGATGTTTCTCTCTCATCAATGTTTCTAACTCTATCTCTCTCCCTTCCTCTCTGTAAAAAAATCAATAAAATATATTAAAAAAAAGAGAGAGAGAGAGAAACCTACCACAAAATACCACTTCACACCTACTAGGTTAACTATTATAAGAAAAAACATACAGCCCTGCCAGTGTAGCTCAGTGGTTGAGCGTTGATCCAAGTTCACTAGTTCGATTCCTGGTCAGGTCACATGCCCGGGTTGCGGGCTCAATCCCCAGAAGGGGCATGCAGGAGGCAGCTGATCAATGATGTTTCTCTCTCATGGATTTATCTATCTCTGTGTCCCTCTCCTTTCCCCTCACTCTAAATAAAAAAATCAATAAAAACATATTTTTAAGAAAAGGCATACAATAAGGACTGCAAGAAACAGGAACCCTCATACATTACTGGTAAGAATGAACAATGGTATAGCTGCTTTGGAAAACAGCCTAGTAGGTCCTCAAATGTTAAACAGATTTGCCGTATGACTCAGCAATTCCACTCTTACAAATATAGTAAACATAAATAAAAACATAGATACATGCAAAAACCTGTACACAAACTTCATAGCAGCATTATTCACAGTAGCCAAAAAGTAAAAACAACCCAAATATTCATCAACTGATGAATGGATAAATAAAATGTGATTATTTCCATACAATGGAATATTATATCTAAAAAAATATAAAGCACTGATACATACTACAACATGAATGAACCTTTAAACATATTAAGTGATAGAAGCCAGTCACAAAAGGTCACATATTACATGATACCAATTACATGAAATGTCCAAAATAGACAAATCCAGAGAGATAGAAACCACATTCGTAGTTGCAGGGATTAAGGGAAGGATAATGGGTAAAAGGTCTCTTTCTGGGCTGATGAAAATGTTCTAAAATTGATAGTGGTGATATACTAAAACCAGTGGATTTATACTTTAAAAGGGTGAATTTTACGGAATGTGAGTTATATTAAAGCCACTACTGAAATACAAAGAACACCCTAAAACAAAATGCCAAAAAAAGGCTGAAAAAACACACCAAAGAATAAAGTCTCTATCAGGCAAATGCTAATTTTTTAAAAAAGCTTAAAAAAAGAACACAAAACAAGTGCACTTTAAAGGGAAAAGTCCAAAAACAGGAAAACAATCAGTTTGCCTTGAGACTTTCCCCCTCAGATTGAAAACAAAGAAAGGATGTTCACTCTCACCACTATTATTTAACACTGTACTGGAATCCCAACTAGTGCAATAAGGCAAGGTTAGTAAATGAAAGGCACATAGATGGTAAAAGAAGAAATAAAACTGTTCCTATTTGCAGATAGCATAGTAGTCTATATAAGAAATCCCAAAAATTTTATTAAAAACTTCCTAGAACTAAGAATTTACTTCAGCAAGGTCACAAAACAAAATCAACAACAAAAATCAATTGTACAAGACTAGTATCTATTCTAGACCGACTGGCAGGGCTCAGTGGTTGAACACAGATCTCTGAACTTGGAGGTCACGGTTTGATTCCTGGTCAGGGTGAAGTATAGTAATTCCTCCTTTGGAAAACTGCTGTTTGAAACTGCTGTTTGAACTACTTTGTTATTCTTAGTCTCTTATTCTGTAGGTCAACTCTGTTATTTTTAGATAGTCCCTTATTCGGTAAAATAACCGTTTTAGTTTGAATAATAGAAAAAGATAAAAACTTAGCTGTCTGATCTTGCAAGCTAGCCATCTGATGTAACAGGCTAATACTGATACTGATAATAATTCCCATATCCTTATGCCAAGTATTGGTTCATTATGTATTCACGGTTATAAACTGTAACAATAACCCACGGAGCTCTTTGTGAAATCTGCAGACAAAGCTCAATAGGTATAAATACGGGAAACTTCCTCTATGTCAGGGCTCAGAGATTTGGGAAACACCTCTCTCTGGGCCCGCGCGAATAAAGACTCCTAATTAATTGACTCATTAAGGCGTCTTGTATCTATCTTGCTGATTTACAACACAACAAGGGCACATGCCTAGGTTGCGAGCTCGATCCCCAGTGGGGGTGTGCAGGAGGCAGCTGATCCATAATTCTCTCTCATCATTAATGTTTCTATCTCTCTCTACCTCTCCATTCCTCTCTGAAATCAATAAAAATATTTTTTAAAAGACTAGTATATATCTAAAATAAATTAAGAACTCTGAAAACTCAATAATGAAAAAAAACCCCACACCAAACATTCCAATTAGAAAATGGACAAAAGATAAAGACAAATTTCACTGAAGAGGATATTCAAATGGCAAATAAACAAGTAAAAAGACATTCAACACCATTAGCTATTAAAACAACAATGAAATATCACTACAAATCTATCAAATGGCTAAAATAAAAAATAGTGATAAAACCAAAGCCTGGCCCAGGATGCAGAGAAACTAAATCACTGATACACAGCTGGTAGGAATGTAAAATGTTATAGTCTTTGTGGAAAATACCTTTGCAGTTCCTTTTAAAACTAAAAATGAACTTACTACATGGCCCAGCAAGTGAATTCTTATGCATTTATCCCTGAGAAATGAAAACTTATTTCCACACAGAAACCTGTACATCAATGGTCATAGCAACTTTACTTATAATAGCCAAACACTGAAAACTATCTAAATGTTTTTCAGTGGGTAAAATGGTTAAACAAATGGTAGTATATCATATGATGTAATACTTCTCAGTAGTAAAAAGAACAATCTACTGATATAGACAACGACTTGGATAAACCTCAAAGAAATTATGCTAGCGAGAAAGCCAATCTTCAAAGGATATATAAAGCATAACTCCTTTTAAATAGCACTGGTGAAATAACATAATTTAGAGCTAGAGAATTTATTAGTGGTTGCCAAAGACTAAGAATAAGAGAAGAGGATGAATGAGGCTATGAAAGGGTAGCAAGAAGGGGTTTTGTGAAAGTATTAGGAAGTGACTTTTAGAGAGAAAGGGCTAGAGAGATAGAAACATCCATGAGAGAGGAACATCGCCAATTGGCATGTGCCCTGACCGGGAATCGAACTGGTGACCTCTTGGTTCCTGGGTCAACACTCAACCACTGAGGCACATTGGCCTGGTGGAAGTTAAATACCTTGATTATGGTGGCAGTTACATGAAGCTACACGTATAATAAAATTGCAGAGAACTACACACACAAGTGAGTACGTACATTTAAAAAATCATAAAATTTGAATAAGCTGTTAATTGTACTGTCAATTTCCTGGTTTTGATATTTCACTAAAGTTAGGAAAGATGCTAACAATGGGGGAACTAGGTGAAGAGTACACAAGACAATCCTTCACATACACTTCTTCACAACTCCCTATACATCTATAATTATTTCAAAATCAAAATTTTTAAGAAAAGAAACACAAGCTACAGACTGGAAGAAAATATTTGCAAAAAACATCTGACTAAGGATTAGTATCTAGAATATATAAAGTAACTTTCAAAATTCAGCAGTAAAAAAAAAAACAATACAATTAAAATATGTAAAAGATGTACACAGATATTTCACCAAAGAGAATACAGAGATGGCAAATAAGCACATGGAAAAATGTTTACCATTATTAGCCATTAGAGAAATGCAAGAACACAATGAGATATTCCTACATACCTACTTAAACACCTAAAATAAAAAAGTAACAATATGCTGGCAGGAATGCAGAAAATCTGGATCTCTCATATATTGCCAGTAGAAATGTAAAATAATATCCAAGACTTTGCAAAAAAGTTTGGTGCTTTCTCAAAAAGCTACACATACAATTATACATATGATCTAGCAATCTCACTCCTGGGTATAAATCCATAAAAAAAAGGAAACATATCATTAAAAATTTGTACATTAATGCTTGTAATAACACATGCCTGACAAATGGATTCGTGCACAGGTGGGGTCCCTCAGTCTGGCCTGCACCCTCTCGCAATCCAGGACCCCTTGGGGGGATGTTGGACTGCCAGGTTTCAGCCCAATCATCCCAGCCTGCTGCGCCTGCCGCCGCCGTCCGGTAGCACTGCCGGGGAAGTGGGAGAGGCTCCCGCTGCCACAGCCACACTTGCCAGCCATGAGCCGGGCTTCTGGCTGAGTGGCGCTCCCACTATGGGAGCACAATGACCATCAGTGGGCAGCTACTGGTGGTCAGTGTGCGTCATAGCGACCCATCGACTGTTGGACCGGTCATTCGGTTGTAACGGTTACTTTGGCTTTTATATATAGATTATCTACACTAATAAAAGAGAAAAATGGTAATTGGCGTACGGCGCTACCCTTTTCATTGGCTAATCAGGGCTATATGCAAATTAACTGCCAACTAAGATTGGCAGTTAACTGCCAACAAGATGGCGGTTAATTTGCATATGTAGGCACAATGCAGGGAGGCGAAAGGGAAAGCAGGAAGAAGCCCCCTGCCACTGACAGTGATCAGAAACCCAGGGGGGAGCTAAGAGCCTTTGCCCTGCCCCCCAGCCATGATCGGAGAATCAGGTGCCTTTTCCGCCCTGGCCAGTGATAGCAGGAAGTAGGGGTGGAGCCAGCGATGGGAGCTGGGCACGGTCGAAGCTGGCAGTCCAGGGAGCTAGGGGTCCCTTGCCTGGGCCTAAAGCGAAGCCCACGATCGCAGGGCCGCTGCAGCTGTGGGTCCCCGCTGCCCGAGCCGGACGTCTCAGCCAGAGGCATCCTGCAGGGGCAGGGGTGGAGCCCGCGCGATCGTGGCGCCCCCCCGCTACCACTGCAGGTCCCTGCTGCCCGGGCTGGACGCCTAGGCCAGAGGCGTTAGGCCTGGGCAGGGGCGGAGACTGCAACCGTGGGGAGCTGGGGGTCCCCTGCTCAGGCCTGACACCTCTGCCGGAGGCCTCAGGCCTGGTCAAGGGGCCGATCCGGTGATTGGTGATCGGAGGGTGATGAGGGTCAACTCCTCTGGCCGAGGCATCAGGCCTGGGCGGGGGGTGGAGCCGGGGATTGGGGGAATATGATGGTCCCCTCGCCCAGGCCTGAAGCCTGGGTCAGAGGCGTCAGGCTTGGGCGGGGGGTGGAGCAAGCGATCAGAGGGAGATGGGGGTCCCCTGCCCAGGCATGATTCCTGGGTCAGAGGCCTCAGGCCTGGGCGGGGGCCAGAGCCAGTGATCGAGGGGAGATGGGGGTCCCCTGTCCAAGCCTGACACCTCTGGCGGAGGCGTCAGGCCTGGGCAAGGGGCCAATCAGGCGATCGGAGGGTGATGGGGGTCTACGCCTCTGGCCGAGGCATCAGGCCTGGGCAAGGGGCAGAGCCAGCAATCGGAGGGGCCTGGGGGTCCCCTGCCCAGGCCTGATGCCTGGGCCAGAGGCATCAGGCCTGGGCTGGGGGCAGAACCAGTGATGGGGAGAAATGAGGGTCCCCTGCCCAGGCCTGTCAGAGGCGTCAGGCCTGGGCAAGGGGCCGATCCTGCGATTGGAGGGTGATGGGGGTCAACACCTGAGGGCTCCCAGTATGTGAGAGGGGGCAGGCTGGGCTGAGGGACACTCCCCCCCCCACCCACCCAGTGCACGAATTTCGTGCACCGGGCCCCTAGTTTGTGATAAGACAAAAACTGGAAACAATTAAAATGCCCTTCAATAGGTGAGAAGGTACAGAAACTGTGATACAGCCATATCGTGAAATGCTACTTAGTAATAAAATCAAATGAATGAGAAATTTCCAACGCCAATCATAAATAAAGTCAAGATATATCATACTGGGGAAAAGTTGCAACTTATATCACAAAATGCTAAACCCCTTAATTTTGTATCAGAGGAAAAAGCCCAGTAATTCAATTTTTAATGGGCAAAGTTAATGAATAGTTCAAACAAACACAATTACTCAAACATACAAAATAAAGCCACACTTTGCCTGAAGGGTGTGGCTCAGTGTTTGAGTGTCAACCTATGAACCAGGAGGTCATAGTTCAATTCCTAGTCAGGGCCTGGGTTGCAGGCTCCATCCCCAGAGTGGGGTGTGCAGAAGGCAGCCAATCAATGATTCTCTCTCGTCGTTAATGTTTCTATCTCTTTGTCCCTCTCCCTTCCCCTCTGAATTCAATAAAAATATATTTAAAAACAAAAACACTTCACCCTCACTCTTAAGAGAAATGCTAGTTAAAACTATAAGTTACAAATATTCACCCATTAAATTTGAAATTATCAAAAAGATTAATAACACAGTATTGCTGAAGGCATAGGGGGAAAACCACTGCATAACCAGTAGGATTATAAATTAACTCAAATTTCTGGAGAGAAATTTGCCAACATCTATCAAAATTTTAAATGCCTATTCTACTTCTAGGAATTTACCTTTTAAAATATTGGATATTCGGACATGTGTATAGTGATACAGATCACAGAACATTCTCAGTAGCACTATTTTCAACAGGAAAACACCTATATGTCAATCAATAAGAGAATATGTAATAAAGCATAGTCCAATCAACCACACACAAAGTCAATGCTAAAAAAAAAAAAGAATGAGGCAAACGTTTGTATACGCTCGAACTAAAAAAAAAAAAAGAATGAGGCAAACGTTTGTATACGCTCGAACTGAAAGTACCACCTGTGGTTGAGATAAAGGGAAGAAAGGAATTTCCCTTTCATTATAAATGCTTTCTGTAACTTTAGATTTTTTGTACCAAATGAATGTAATGTCTATTCAAAAATTTTAAGACAATAAAAAAACCTAAATACAATAATTCCATGTTAGTGAAGAAATATACAAACAGGTAAGTGGAATAGAATAATATCCAGAAAAATATTCATTCATTCAAAATAGTTTGGGAGGAATTAGAACCTTACTCTCATATAAAATAGATAAGCCCTAGCCAGCTTGGCTCAGTGGATAGAGCGTCAGCCTGCAGACTGAAGGGTCCCAGGTTCGATTCAAGCCAGGGGCACGTGTCTGGGTTGCGGGCTCGATCCCCAGTAGGGGGTGTGCAGGAGTCAGCCAATCAATGATTCTCTCTCATCATTGGTGTTTCTATCTCTCTCTCCCTCTCCCTTCCTCTCTGAAATCAATAAATATATATATTTTTTAAAAAGATAATAAAATTCAGAATTGGTTTTTAAAGCCCCATAAATGTCAGAAATAGAAATGTAGGAAGACTGTTAATTTACTCATTTTGGAGGTAGGACATCAAAACTCAGGTAAAATCCAAAAGCCACTGTTTAATATATGAAAAGCAATCAATACAACAGACCATATTAATAGAATGAAAAACAAAAACCACAGGATCCTCTCAATAAATGGAGAAAAAGCATTTAAAAAAATTCTAAATTCCACTTTCATGACTTAAAAATTTTGACAAAAAGGGCACCTATGAAAAACTCCACAACTAACATCACACTCAATGGTAAAAGACTACATGTTTTCCCTCTAAAGAGCAATATAAGAATGTCTACTCTTCAAATTCAACAGCATGAAAGGATTATACACTATAACCAAGTAGAATTTGTGGAACACAAGGATGATTCAAAATATGAAAATTAATCAGTATTAATATACCACATTTAACAGGATGAAAGAAAAACCATATGATCATCCAAACTGATGCAGAAAAAAATCATTTGACAAAATTTAACATCCTTTCATGATTTAAAAACACTCAATACCAAGAACTATAGGCAAACTATTTCAACATAATAAAGTATATAAAAAAAACACCACAGGTAACATCACACTCAATGGTAAAAGACTGAAAGCTTTTCCTCTAAGTTCAGGAACAAGACAACTTTCTATCCCTCTTCCTTCCTCTGTCTAAAAATCAGTAAAATTTTTAAAAAAATAAAATACCCTGTTATCATTAAAAACACACACACACAATAAACCAAGTGTAATGGAAACCTACAAAATGGCAGAAAATATTTGGAAATCACATATCTAATCAGGGGTTAATATTCAAAATCAATAAACTCCTATAATTAAATAAGTAACTCCTATAATTCAAGAATAACAAAACAAATAACCCTGTTAAAAAACTGGCAAAGGACTTGAAGAGACATTTCTACAGAGAAAATATACAAATAGCCAACTAGTACCTGAATTAATAGACGCTCATCATGAATCATGAGGAAAATGCAAATCAAAATGAGATAACTTCAGACCCATCATAATGGCAAACAAACAAAACAAAACAAAAACAGAAAGTAAGTGTTGGTGAGGATGCAGAGAAGCTGGAGCCCATGTGCATTGTTAATGGAAATGTAAAATGGTACAGCTCTGAAAAACAGCATGGTGGTTCCTCAAAAAATTAAATATAGAACTTCCATTATGACCCAGTACTCCCACTTTTGGATAAGCAGAATCTCACAACAACCAAGAAACTAAACAACCCTAAATGTCAATCTACAGATGAATGGTTAACCAAATGTGGTTGGTATATACATTCAATGGAATTCAATCAGCCTTAAATGGGAAAGAAATCCTGGCATATTCTACAATATGGATGAAGCTTGAGGGCACTGTGTTAAGTGAAATAAGCCAGTCACAAAAAGACAAATATGATTCTACTTATATGAGGTACCTAAAATAGTCAAATCCTTGGAAAGTGCAATAGTGATTACTAGTCGCTAGGGGGGAGGAGCAGATGGGGAGCTATTTAATGAAAAACGTTATAGTTTAACAAGTTAAAAAAGGCCTAGAGGTCTATTGTACATCAATATGAGTACATTTAACACTACTGAACAGCACACTTAAAAATGATTAAGAGGGTACGTTTTTTTGCCACAATTAAAAATTCTAAAAAGAAAATTAGACACACTCATTAAAAATAATTATACTCCCCTGCTCCCCCCAAAAAGAATGAAGCACTGTTGCATGCTATAACATGAATGAACCCTGAAAACATTATGCTAAGTGAAAGAAGACAGTCACAAAAGGCCATATGCTACATGATTCCATTTATATAATATCCAGAATAGGCAAATCCATAGACAGAAAGATGATTGGTGGTTTCCAGGAGCTGGGGGAGGGGGAAATGAGAGTGACTGATATTCTTTTGGGGAGGGGGGGTGATACAATTTTTTTGAATTAAATACTGGTGATGGATGTACTACTCCATGAATATACTAAAAAACTTTGAATTAGACACTTTAACAAGGTGAATTTTAAAATATGTAAATTATATCTCAATGAAGCTGTTTTAAAAATGCAAACATCATAAACTCACAGATTTTAATTACAACTTGTTTTTCAACTTCTGTGTAATGGGAGATATTACAAATTACAGACCAAGATAAAATATTTAAAACATATAATAGAGGGATGACTACTATGCATTATATACAAAGCATGAACCAATAAGAAAAAAATGCAGACAAGGAAAATAAGCAAAGAATATGAACAAGCAATTCACAGATTACAAATAGTTAATAATCATTAAAATGTCCAACTTCAGCAGAAAGCAAAAGTATATAAATTAAAACAAGGTATTATTTTTACTTTATCAGTTTATAAAAACTTTAAATTATTGCTAAAACTGTGGGTAATAAGCACTCTCACAAAAATGTTGGTAGGAGGGTAAACTTTTTTTTTTGGGGGGGGGGTGTGCAGAGGATGCAATTTAATAGCAACTTAGAAGCATGGATATCCTTTGACAACAAAGTAGGAAAATTGCTTTGCATTTAAAGAATTAACTTAGTACAAAAATATATATTCTTATACTAGGGGCCCAGTGCACGAATTCATGCACCCTAAAAGGAACTGTCGGCCACGAGGCTGTAGTAGGCACCAGGGTGGGTCTTGGCTCATCCTCCGTGCCCCCGCCCAGCCCCACCCGCTGTGGCCCCTGGTCCCGTCTGCCAGTAGCTTTGCTCCCATCTCCACCATTCCCACATGCTGATGGCACCAGCCCCACTCACACCTGCTGGTGGCGCGGAGCAATTGCGGCTGGCGCCAGCAGCAGTTGCGATCGGCAGCTGCTGCCCTGATTGCCCCTCAGGAGCAGGGGAAGGTGGAGAAGCCCTCAGGGGTGATCAGGGCCGGCAGCTGCTGCTTGCACCCGCTGTTTGTGCCGAACAATCAGGACCAGTGCTGGGCACCAGCTGTGGGTGCCAGCACCGGCAGCAGGTGTGAACACCAGGTGGGACCGTGGTGCACAGAAGCAAAGAATTTTCAGTGACCACTAGAGGCTCATCCCAATGACAGCAACCAGTGCACCACCTTGATCTGGCGCCCCCCACTCACCTGCTCCACCATCCCACTGCAGCCGACGCCCGCCATGTTCCGCGCATACCCCCAGTGGTCAGTGCACGTCATAGCGACTGGCTGTTTGTTCTGCCATTCGGTCTATTTACATTATCAGCCTTTTATTATACAGGATATAAGAACTAGAGGCCCAGTGCAAGAAATTCATGCACAGGGGGAGATGGGGCGGGGACCCTCAACCCAGCCTGCACCCTCTCGCAATCCAGGACCTTTCAGGGGATATCCGATTGCCGATTTAGGCCCATGGATTGGGCCTAAACTGGCAGTCGAACATCCCTCTCGCAATCCAGGACCGCTGGCTCCGAACCCTGCCTGATTGCCCCTAAACACTCGCCTGCCTGCCTGATCACCCCTAGCCACTCGCCTGCCTACCTCATCACCCTGGTCTCTGATTGTTTTGGTCGTTCCACCATTTCAGTCGCTGGGCTTTTATTATATAGGATGCTCACTGATATGGCAACAAAATAAAATGGAAACTATATGTTCATGGAAAGGATTGTACATGACACATTCTGTAGGGATTCAAACAAATAAAGCAATCTACCTGGGGAGGTATGTGTAATATCCTATGATGTTAAATATAATTCAGAAGATCCGGAATGTGGGAAAATCTCTATTTTAATAAGCACCCTCAGTAATTCTCCCATCCAAGTACTAACCAGGCCCGACCCTGCTTAGCTTCCGAGATCAGACAAGATCGGGAGCATTCAGGGTGGTATGGCCGTAGACAGTAATTCTGATTCAACTACTCCATAAGACAAAAATGTTAAATTCATGCACCCTGGTAAATATAATCACTTTAATTTTTACCTTAGTTAGGTCTTTTAGCTTACTTTGCCTTGTGTTTTCTAAGATGAACTAATGCATGTTTCATTCCTCCACTAGATCATGAACTCCTTGAATATCTTATTCTTTCCTGCCAACTAAAACGGCACACACAAAATGCACTTAATATATATTAGTTGAATGAACAACCTTCTTAAAATAAAAAAGTTTATGTGTGTGTTGTTGTTTATAAAATAACAAATCTATTAGGAGAAAGGGATAGAGAAAATTCTACATCCATGACCATGGATTAAGAAATAAATAATTTATGGATAAAATTAAAACATGCTTTTTTTTCTTTTTTTAAAAATATATTTTATTGATTTTTTACAGAGAGGAAGGGAGAGAGATAGAGAGTTAGAAACATCGATGAGAGAGAAACATCGATCAGCTGCCTCCTGCACATCTCCTACTGGGGATGTGCCCGCAACCCCGGTACATGCCCTTGACCAGAATCGAACCTGGGACCTTTCAGTCCGCAAGCCGACGCTCTATCCACTGAGCCAAACCGGTTTCAGCAAACATGCTTTCTTAATAAGATCTTTGGCTTTTGGAATATGGCTTGGTCCATATGGAAAGGATAAAAATCAGCAAAAAAAGGAACAAAGAAGAAAATAATCAATAAAATGAATGGTGCATCCTCTCTAACTCTATTTTATATCTGTTATTCAAGTAATTTTATAACTCCAAAAAGTTTTAATTTCTTCACTCTTTTTTTATTTAGTCAATCACAGTTCAATATTATTTTACATTAGTTTCAGGTGTACAACATAGTGGTTAAACAATCATATACTTTACAAAGTGTTACCCCCTCCCCACCCCAACCCCGGATATTTCAAGTACCCACCTGGCACTGTACATAGTGATTACAATAGTATTGACTATTTTCCCTATGCAGTACTTTAAATCCCCAGGACTGTTTTGTAATTACCAATTTTTACTTCTTAATCCCTTCAACTTTTTCACTCAGCCTCCCAACCTCACTCCCCTCTGGCAACCACCAGTCTGTTTTCTGTATCTATGAGTCTGTTTCTACTGTCTGTTCGTCTTTTTTCTCTTTAGATTCCACATTTAAGTAAAATCACTATGGTATTTGTTTTTCTCTGTCAAACAGCACTTAGCATAATATATCCTGTCGGTCCATCCATGCTGTTGTAAACTGTAAACACGGCAATGAATATAGTGGTGCAGACATTCTTTTGAATTGCTGTTTTGGGTTTCTTCAACTATATATCCAGAAGTGAAATTGTTGGGTCATAAGACAGTTCCATTTTTAACTTGTTGAGGAACCTCCATATTGTCTCTCATAGTGGCCACCAATCATCACTCCCACCAATAGTGCAATGAGGATTCCCTTTCTCTACATCTTCGCCAACACTTGTCTGTTGATTTATTGATGATAGCCATTCTGACAGGTGTGAGGTGGTTATCTCCTTATAGTTTTAATTTGCATTTTTCTCATGTTGAGCATCTTTTCATATGTCTATTGGTCATCCACATGTCCTCTTTGGAGATGTGTCTATTCAGGTCCTCTGCCCCTTTTTTAACTGGGATTTTATTTTTAGTGTTGAGTTGTGTGAGTTCTTTATAAATTTTGGATAGTAATCCCTTATCAGATGTATCATTGGTGAGTAATGTCTCCCATTCAGAAGGTTGTCTTTTTGTTTTATTGATGGTTTTCTTTGCTGTGCAAATGTAGTCCCTCCTGCTTATTTTTTTTTTTTGTTTCCTTTGATCCAGTAGATCAGAAAAAATACTGAGAAATGTCAGAAATTTTATTGCCTAAGTTTTCTTCTAGGAGTGTCATAGTTTCAAGTCCTTAAGTCTATAATCCATTTTTTGTTTATTCTTATATATGGTGTAGTATGGTGGTCTAGTTTTATTTTTATTTATTTTTGCATGTACATATACAATTTTCCCAATAACATTTATTGAATAGACTGTCTTTACCCCACTGTATGTTCTTGGCATCTTCCTAATTTTTTTAAATGTTTTTATTGATTTAAGAGAGAGTGGAAGAAGAGAGAAGCATTGGTCATCTGTCTCATGCACGTCCATGTTTAAGAAATCACAAAGGAAATGATAGATATAGCATCAAAGCCTGCAACCCAGGCATGTGCCCTGACTGAGAATCAAACCTGCAATGTCTTGGTGCATGGGACAATGCTCAAACACACTAGCAGGGCCTTCTCTATTTTAAGGAGACTTACCATCTTCATCTTACTTTTAAGATCTCTCTACATACTGAAAGCTCTGTAATTATTTTCTTTATAAGGCAAAAAAGGTTTTGTTCACTCAAAATATTAAAAAGCCATTAGGAAGATTAACTACATATACATGTCATTACAACAGAATAAATCCTAGCAAAAACCTAAAATATACACGAAGTTGAAAAAAGAGTTTTTCTTTAAAATATTTAGGTATTGAGTTATATAAAGTCTATAATTTTAACATAATACTTGGTCTTCCTATTTCCCAATCCTTCTGTTTTCCCCAGAATTATTTTCTTTTCCAAAGAAACACTGTCTTCTCATAATTTCCCGAGTCTGATAGCTTCAATTTTGTCATTTTTGCCTCCAGCAATGTTATGGGGCTTAATTTGCTCTAGGGCCTACTTGTTAAGTCTTTTCTGGTGATCTAAGGTGTCTGTAGAGCTCTCCTCCAATACCCTATTTGGAATGAACAAATCTTTTCCTATCAGCCTTCTTCACTATCCAATTTTACTTTTATACTTGGGCTTAAAAAAAAACAAAACCTGTTGCATAAAAGTTTAAGATACTAGTATTTATGTAATCAGCTGTATTCATCATTTCCTTTGTATGTAAATATAAATTGCTAACTTTACATTTAAACTTCACATGGGGGACACCCCTGCTGGTGTGGTTCAATGGCTGATCATCAACCTATGAACCATGAGTTCACGTTTCAATTTCCGGTCAGGGCACATGCCCAGGTTGCCAGCTCAATCCCCAGTAGGGGGCGTGCAGGAGACAGCTGATCAATGATTCTCTCTCATCACTGATGTTTCTATCTCTCTGAAATAAATAAAAATATATATTTATTTTAAAAAACTTCACATGGGGAAGTCATGAAAAGAAACACAATAGGCTGCTACTGAGTACATTAAAGTGATTTTCCCTTCCAATCTATATCTTACAGCAAAGTCATTAATTTAAAAATTAAAGTAATAAAATTTAAAAACAGAAATAAAATACTGTAAGATACAGCTCCAAAATAAACACTGAAACGAAATTCTGGCCCTAGCTGGTTTGGCTCAGTGGATAGAGCATCAGCCGGCGGACTGAAGGGTCCAGGGTTCAATTCTGGTCAAGGGCACATGCCCAGGTTGTGGGCTCAATCCCCAGTGGGGGCATGCAGGAGGCAGTCAATCAATGATTCTCTCTCATCATTGGTGTTTCTAGCTCTCTCTCTCTTCCTCTCCTTTCCCCTCTGGAATTCTCATATTCATTCATTCTCATTCTCTCTCATTCTCTCTCATTCTCTCTCATTCTCTCTCATCTCTCTCTCTCTCTCTCTCTCTCTCTCTCTCTCTCTCTCTCTCTCTCTCTCTTTCTCTCGGCCCAGTGCATGAAATTCATGCAAGAGTAGGCCTTCCTTCCCGTGGCTGCCAGCACCGGCTTCCCTCCGGCCACCCGCAGGCACCGGGGACCCAGGCTGGCCACCCTGTGACCCCGACTTTGTCCAGAAGGACGTCTGGTCTAATTAGCATATTACCCTTTTAATATTATAGAGAGAGAAAGAGAGAGAGAAACAAAATTCTTGGAACTACCAAGAACAGGTAGAAGTCATATATTAAAGTTGATTCTTAAAAACCATTCAGCCATTTTATTTTTACCTACCTTAAAATAATTTAATTATAACACTGCATTCAACATCCAGCTTCTTTTGCACTGCAGTATCCCATTCTTGGAATATCTAAAGCTTATTTACATTTTAGTTTTAATAAACTTAGCAGCAGTAGTGTGAACAAATTAGAATAACTAATCTCAATATAAAACTACTAAAGTCATCTGCAAGCACTGTCAGCACTGAAATAGTATAGCTCAGGGGTCCTCAAACTTTTTAAACAGGGGACCAGTTCACTGTCCCTCACACCGTTGGAGGGCTGGACTATAGCTTAAAAAAAAAACTATGAACAAATTCCTATGCACACTGCACATATCTTATTTTGAAGTAAAAAAACAAATTAGTTTGAGGACCACTGGTATAGCTACTAAAGAAAGGGAATGTCCCAGATATCTATCAACAAACTTTCTTAAAGGAAACAAATGGATTGCCAAATTGGGTTCTCCCTTTGTTGCATCATGATTACCACAACCAAGTCCTCAAGCCAGCTAGTCTGCAACTTGTACGGTAATTCAAATTTTGATGGGGAGACTAAACCAAAGTGGTATAGGACCCACCGGCAAATTCGGAAACGCACATCTCAAGTACTATATACACCAGTGATGGCGAACCTGTGACACGCGTGTCAGAGGTGACACGTGAACTCATTTTTTTGGTTGATTTTTCTTTGTTAAATGGCATTTAAATATATAAAATAAATATCAAAAATATAAGTCTTTGTTTTACTATGGTTGCAAATACCAAAATATTTCTATATGTGACACGGCACCAGAGTTAAGTTAGGGTTTTTCAAAATGCTGACACGCCGAGCTCAAAAGGTTCGCCATCACTGATATACACTATACATTTGATCTTTAAATTCCATCCCAATAAAAATATATGTTGGATTTCTTTGTTAAACTGTACTTACTTGCTTCTGGACCTAAATAGCTGGCTCATTAATCTCACATTTAAAAGTACAATTACACGGAGTGGTTCTTTACTGATTCTGATTGATAAGATTCCTTTCCAACCAAAGAGACTATCGTTATTAGTTCCTCAAATAACACTCAAGAATACAGGTCCCCATTTATTAAAAACACACTAGATTCCTTTAGGCTCTGGGTCACTATATACCAGTGATGGCAAACCTATGACACGTGTGTCAGAGGTGATACGCAAACTCATTTTTTTGGTTGATTTTTCTTTGTTAAATGGCATTTAAATATATAAAATAAATATCAAAAATATAAGTCTTTGTTTTACTATGGTTGCAAATATCAAAAAATTTCTATATGTGACATGGCACCATTGTTAAGTTAGGGTTTTTCAAAATGCTGACTCACCGAGCTCAAAAGGTTCGCCATCACTGCTATATACAAATAGTAATAAAATTATTAAATTCATCAGATAAAAAGAATATTATTTACAAAGGAATGTAGATTTAGAAGGTGTAGCGTGGATTTTGTTTTGAAAAGCAGAAATCTGTAGCCAAAACGTTTCTAGGGAAGAAACATACCTACAAAAGAAATATGGCTTTTGACTTCCCAAAATTCTAGTCCAGATCACTGTTTGTGTTGAACTGTTAGAAGGCAAATTTTCTAGAAGTAGAGAAGAGTGCATAAAATCTTTGAATGCCTTTTCAATAATTATTAGAGCCTGTGTCCATGAATTTGCATCACCTGATCTCCAATCATTAGCGATTAGGCATATGGAGGAAGGCAAATTCCATTATCAAAAATGAGAGGAGAAGGAAACTGTGAAATATAATCCAATGCCAGCGGAGTTCTTGGCAAAAAACACTGGTAACCAATATTATTAAGATGTAGCAGGCGCACCTTACCTACATTGCACAAAACAAAATGGATCATTTTAACTATTTAGAAGTACTGAAGCATCTGTGCCTGTTTTCCTAAGGCAAAACCCAAGATAGATAGGTAGATAGATATTATATATAATTAAAATTAAAATATATCATTCAAACGCTTTCAACAAATTATTCATATTTCTTCCCAAGCCTAATATAATTATCATTTTCTATATGAAAATATTCTACTTTAGAGGGAAAGCAATCAACCTAGCCTTCTAAAATACTGAAACTAGAAAACCAGCACACCTAAGTTGATAGTCAGTTTTCCCTAGAAAATATCCATATATTATCCCACATCAAATTAGAACTACTTGTAACAGAGCTCAGGAATCCAAATACTATATATATCTATATATCTATATATCTATATGTGTGTGTGTGTATATTTCCATCCCAGACAAGAGAAATTTGTTGTTTTATAGAAAAGATTGTTTGACAGATAATAAACTTAAATAGAAGTCACCTTCCAAGACTTAAAAAAGAGAAATATAAAACAAGTGACCTGATTAATCACAAATGGAATAGCCTCCATGTGATCAATTAAAATATGTCTCAGTGTTTCAGATTCTTGTCTGTAGCATCCAAATATTTACCAAAAAAATATTAGGGCACTTTTAGCATTAGGGAGAACAAAAAGAGGAGATCAACTTTACAGGTCATTTCCAATTTTTTATGATCATTTTTAGTAAAAAAAAAAAAAAAATAAGTAAAGATGCCTGTGAATTGTTTCATTTTATCCTGTTACTGTCACTGTCCTCAATGAAAAAAAGGATTAAACTGTAAAGTTCTAAAAGAAGCACTACAAATGTAAAACTACAATAAAAAACTTAATTTGTGGAGAACCAAGATGGCGGCGTAAGGTATAGACCTGTGCATGCTGCCTCCCACAACAACATTGAAACTACCAACTATAAGACAAACAGCTATCATTCAGAACTATGGGAAAGCTGGCCCAGTGGAAGTTCTACAACTTGATGGAAAGAAAGAAGAGCACTGAGACTGAGTAGGATGTGCAGAGGCGCCAAGAGCAGAGGTATGGAGTCGCGTGCCAGGCGGGCTGCAACTGGATGCACGGTTTTTTTCAATCGGAAGGGGTTACAAACTCTCGAATCCACTGAGCTTGTTTGGGGCGGGATTCTGAGGTCCCAGACCCCTACAGGGAGAGGCGGGACGGCCTTGCAGCGGGTCGGGGAGAGAGGGTGGCTTTCTCACGGAGCTGCTTGCTGGCACTCAGGGAAGCGGAGACGCGGAGTCACAGAGAGGCGAGGAGTCACGGAGATGCCATTGCTGTTTGCTCCGCCCTGGTGATTCCCTGAGACCCCGCTCTACTCAATTTACATCCCCACCCAAGCTGTGCCAGTGGCACAAAAGGAACCACCTGTGCTTTTGCAGCTTAACCCAACAAACTGCAAATTTCAACTCCTCGCATCCATAAGGGACACACTCAAGAAGCAGAATCAGGTTCAGAGGAAGCAGGAGTGGGACCTGGCTGGGCCAGCGACGTGGAACCACTGTACCAGCAAACACACAAACAGGTCCACCAGATCCAGTCTCACATGGGACGCTGGGAGACGGCAGACAAGCAGTCTGTGCACTTCGTAGAAAACGAAATCCAAGCAAGCATACCAGATAATCAGCCAGCAAGAACGCCTCGAGATTTTGTCCACCAAGGAGACACCCAACAAAAGACAGAATGCCAAACTTCATGTTGACCAGTTAAAGTATGATGTCCAGCACCTGCAGACTGCTCTCAGAAACTTCCAGCATCGGCAATACGCAAGGGAGCAGCAGGAGAGACAGCAAGAGGAGCTTCTGACTCGCACCTTCACCCCCAACGTGGGATGTGACGGCCCTTGCGAGGCTGCGCTGGCCCCTACAAGGCTGAGACGGCCCCTGCGAGGCTGCACCAGCCCCTGCGAGGCTGCGACAGCCCCTGCGAAGCCGGCAGAGCCGCACAAGCCGCCCAGACGGCTTCGTCGATGGCGCGAACCAGCGCGCAGCCCCAAGCACAACTATCACCCGAAGGGCGAGAAGGGCGAGAGCAGCTGTAGTGTTGCTTTCTCCTCATTTTTGGTAGCGAAATCCTCATTTTAAACATAAGAGGACACATTATTTTAAAAAGCCGTTAAACGTCTCCGAACCCTTTCTGAGTAGAGCGTGAACAAGTTGTAAGAGATCTTTCCGAACACAGGGACACGTCGCGGATGGAAATAGCTACATTTTCCATGTGTATGACCTTTGACCCAGCAACAAAAAGCGTACACCTATGGATGAGGACAGTGGGGGGGTAAGGGCAGAGGGTGGGGTAGAAACTGGGTGGAGGGGAGCGATGAGGGGAAATAAGGGGAACAACTGTAATAATCTGAACAATAAAGATTTATTAAAAAAAAAAAATTTAATTTGTTCATTATCACCCTACTTCTCTCAAGCTTTCCCCCATTATAACCCTTCCAAAGAGGTGACAGAGAGCTAAAAGATTTCTAAAAAAAAAAACACCTCACTGAAATTATTCTCAGGCAAAAGTACAAATAAAACTTCTAATTTCATTGTCTTTGGAGAGTTAAATAAGAATAATACAAAAGAAAATTTATTCTCAAACCTGTTAATGCCATTTGCACTTGTAATTACAAAACTTAAATATTACAAAACTGATTATTCAATTCTGAATCAAATCAAATACTGTATCCTAAAGAATTATTCTTTTAGTCACTATGAAAGTATTTTGTTTTTATCATTATGCTCTAACACAAGCCAACTTAATAAATATAAATAATATTCTAAATAATATTAAAGGACTTTAGGGGAAACATCTTGTATCTAAATGGACATTAACAAAATATCTTAATCAAAATTATTTGCCCATTTGACTTTCATAATTGTGTAAATTTCATAGCTCATCAACACCAAAAGTGGCACACTATGTAAATGATTTCAAAATACACTTTTTAACACAGGGTGCTCAATATACTTACTATGAAGATTAAAATTTTTCTGTGCCCAATTATTTACATGAATCAATAATATATGTGGCTAAGATCCTGCTGGGTTAAGTCAGTATTTAAGATTCTCCTCTTCATTAAAAGAAAAGCAGAAATAATCACACACACATACACACAGATGACTTCTGACTAGAGGAACACAATAGAAATATTTTAAAAATTTATGTCTAAAGTAAGTAGTGTCTATGGATTCTACATTAAATGTGCTATCTTTGTAATGTGGGGAATATTTTTAAATAGTCTATTAAATATTTTCTACCTCTCATAAGCTACTGTTTATGCTAAGTGGCGTGCCTCAGTTGTATTTGGATGATAAAATGGTTAAAATTCACTGAATTAAAGTAAAAGACTATTGTATTTAAATGAATTAGAGAGCTAATAAATGTTTACTGAACAACTACCATGTAACAGGTTCATAGCTAGCTATTATGGGAATATATAGATGAATACAGCAGAGCATTATCATTTTAAGAAACTAACAACAACAAAATGTAAGAGAATGCAGGAAAGTGAAATCGATTCTGGATGGGAGAGGAATAGACAGGTTAAGTGGGAAATCTTAGAAAAATTAATGGAGAAGGTTTTAAAAAGCATTTGAAATAGGCCTCATAGAACGAACAGATTTTAACACTGACAGGCAAAAATACACAATAAATCAAGCATTTTACTTTACAACCACCTTTACTTCATCTCCCATTCTTCTAGTTAACTACAGACAACGAAAGACATTATCTTTAATATGTGCCCCCAAAATGAAAAAGCCTTAAAAGTACTTTAAAATTAAAGAAATATAATAAAATTACTCTAAGAATGGATAAGAATTACCCAATAAAGTGGGGGATAACAAAACAACTATTTTGATTTTTTAGAAACATGAATCATGCATAAAGACATTCAGCTTACATCAGAACATCTAAAAATCTATTTAAATCTAGTGCTTAAGGCCAAAATAGAAGGGATACAAATGAAAAATTAATTTACCTGTCACATTCTGGACTTGAGTCATTCATTATACTTCCTTATGAACTATTTGTTTCTAATATTTTAGGGGGTAACCAGATATTTAACCCATTACTAAGTTCACATTAAAAAATTCATAAAGAGCCCTGGTTGGTGCATCTGAGTGGTTAGATCATAAGCCCACACACAGAAAGGAAGGGGATTCAAGTCCCAATCAAGGGCACATACCTATGTAGCAGGTCCAATCCCCAGACCTGGTTGGGCCAGCAACCAACCACTGTGTCTCTCTCACATCTATGGGTGTGTCTCTCTCTCCCCTCCCACTCTCTAAAAAAATCAATGGCAAAAATATTCTCGGTGAGGATTAATTAACACAACACAAAAAAAGCTCATAAAGATAGATGTACCCTAAAGTATTAAAGCTATAAGATATAAATTATGATATATTAAGTTATGGCTACAAAAGCATGAAAAGACAATTAGTACAGACAATTAGAAATAAATATATATTCAAGCAAAGTATCTCAGTAAAGTATTTCAAAATAAAAATTTAAAATTTCCTTAATTTAAGTTTAATTTAAAACATTATCCAACATAACCATGACTTGTCCAGTCTGCACTTCCACTCTGAAACAAAATTTAGATACATGTGTAAACAACATCTATTCATACTGGTACTTGTATGAAAATAAAAACAGCAAGACACATTAATTTAGACCAGGGGTGGGCAAACTTTTTGACTCGAGGGCCACAATGGGTTCTTAAACTGGACTGGAGGGCCGGAACAAAAGCATGGATGGAGTGTTTGTGTGAACTAATATAAATTCAAAGTAAACATCATTACATAAAATAGGGTACGGTCTTTTTTTTTTTTTTTTTTAGTTTTATTCATTTCAAACGGGCCGGATCCGGCCAGCGGGCCGTAGTTTGCCCACGGCGGATTTAGACTATAAGAAAATCTGAGAGCTGGGAATCCAATCAAATAAAAGCCACCAGCATTTTTTCCTTTAAATCTCAGATGATGTACAGCATGAGTACAGCATGTTTTTGGCAACACAGAATACTATGTATAATATGATTCCTCCTTGAAAAACAAGAAACAAATTGTTTTTTTTCTTTCTTGTTTTTTTTAAAATATATTTTATTGATTTTTCACAGAGAGGAAGGGAGAGAGATAGAGACTTAGAAACATCAATGAGAGAGAAACATCGATCAGCTGCCTCTTGCACACCTCCCACTGGGGATGTGCCCGCAACCAAGGTACATGCCCTTGACCAGAATCGAAACTGGACCTTTCAGTCTGCAGGCCGATGCTCTACCTACCAAGCCAAACCGGTTAGGGCAGAAACAAATTGTTTTTATATGCATACACATTAAACTGCTAATGAGGAAAGGACTTGGCATTTTCATTTTTTATAATAAACATGTGTAAAGCTTCATAAGCATATAGGTTCTCAACAATTGTTAAGTTTTCTTATTATGGCTATTTTTAAAATAAAATGTGATATAAAATTTATATGAAAATAACTCCTAAAATCTTGATTTATTCATATAAATCATGCAAAATATAAAAACAAACATTTCCCAGTTCAAAGAATTTCAGTAAATGTTCTCAAAATTCAACACTCAACAATCCCCCAAACTGAAATGTTTAACTCAGGGGTTCTCAAACTACAGCCTGCGGGCCACATGCAAATACAAATATTGTATTTGTTCCCGTTTTGTTTTTTTACTTCAAAATAAGATATGTGCAGTGTGCATAGGAATTTGTTCATAGTTGTTTTTTTTAAACTATAGTCCAGCCCTCCAACGGTCTGAGGGACAGTGAACTGGCCCCCTGTTTAAAAAGTTTGAGGACCCCTGGTTTAACTGTTTGTAACAGGGGTTGGCAAACTTTTTCTTTGAGGGCCAGACAGTAAATATTTTAAGTTTTGCAGACAAACATGGTCTCTGTTGCATATTCATTTTTTTTTTTTTAAAGAACTCTTTAAGAACATTTAAAAACCACACACACAAAAAAACATTCTTAGCTCAGATCCACAAAGAACAGCTGGCAGGCCATTGGTTACCAACAACCACTTATTTATAACAACAAACAAGCACCTGGAAATGTGATTTTAAATAAATTACACCAAAGGCATCAGAGATCACAATAACATTTGTTTTATTCTTCATTAAATAAAGTAAGGTTGCATTATAGCAATTAAAATTACAAACTGATTGCCCAGCCGGTATGGCTAACTGGTGGAGTGTCGACCTATGAACCAGGAGGTCATGGTTTGATTCCCCAATCAGGGCACATGCCCAAGTTTTGGGCTTGATCCCCAGAAGGGAGCATGCAGGAGGCAGCCAATTAATGGTTCTTTCTCATCATTGATGTTTCTATCTCTCTCCCTCTCCCTTCGTCTCTGAAATCAATAAAAATATATAAAAAATAAAATAAAACTGCAAGTTGATTAATAAATTAAATTCTATTTAATATTCTAGGAAAAACACAGTAAGTGAAATTTCAAGTATTTGTATTATATTGCCATGATTATGTATGTGTGCACCTGCAAAGCACATATGTCCACTTTAAAAAGTCAACTGAAACTGAAATACTACACATCAAAGCTCAAATCTCCTTTTATAATAATTACAACCATGAACTCATTTAAATAATCAAAACTAGCTAGTCATTTGTTTTATACGTCTTAATTTCTTGAAAATTAAGAAATGAATTGAGGTCAGTAATAATTACTGGTTTTTAATTTTTTAATTTGTAAGGTTGTAATAAAATATTAATAATCTAAAATATACTTCACAAATTTATATTCTTGAAAACATTTTAATATTTACTGTGTCAGCAACCATCACTAGAAACTTGGCTACACTTTTATTGTCTAAGATAGCTTCTATACATTTGATTCTGTCTAAAATTGGAAGATCATTATTATCATCTAGATGGCATTACCAAGTATAAATTTCATTATGAATAATCAACTGAGTCATATTAAAACTCTAAAATGAAAATGTATCCCCCCAAAGTAACCAAATAACCATTATAGAATAATCATCTTACCTAGACTGGTGGGTTTTATCAGTTCATCCAATAAATCATAAAATGGTAATTTTTGAAGTTTTATATCCGGATGGACTGGGTGAAGAGCTGATGTAAGGTGTGGGAGTTCCAGTTCATGTTTAGGTCCCAGAAGAGAAACAGGGAGTAATGGTGATGATGCAGGGTGACCATCATAAGTGAGCTGTGGAATGGTAGACGGAGACAAAGTTGCTGGCATAGGACCTGAATGTACGCTGGGGATGGACAAGTCCGCGGGCGACATGATTTTCTGGGGGAACCTCCGCCTATAGAGTTCTTTAATTTTCATTTGTACAGCAGGACTGCAGCCAGCCTTTAGCAAATGCAGGGCTTTTGTGAGAAGTTCGTGTTTGCGTCCGTGCTTGTTTCTCCCAGCGTAGCCCAATAGTACTTGAAGTTCAGAAACTCTAAGGCTCATAACCATTTGCTTAGAGACAAAACAAAATGTAAAGCATTAGTATTCCAAGAATATAATTTACAATATTAAACAATACTTTATTATAACACTTTCTCCTTATTGTTTGCTTAGAGAACAATTTATTTACAGTGAGTTTTAGTTATTTCAAACTTAAAGTCATTTAACATAAGTAACCAAAGAAAATTAATATTTATAATTCACTGACTTCTACCCAGGGTTATGAAACATTTTAAGATTAACCACATCACACCTCATCCCACTGTTTTGATGAAACTGTGAGTTCTTTATCAAGCACTTACTAAGTCTCCAGAATGCTGACTGATACGTGGATGGCAAAATAGAATAATGAGCTTTCAAGAACATTTGTTTTCTTAGGGAAAAATTATATTAGTATACATGAAACATATAAGCAGCCCACTTCAAATACCAAATGTATACAGGATATAAATAACATTATCAAGTACTACATTCTATACTAATTCTGGAATTTATAGGACATAAGCTATATCTTTTTTGACCCATTATATATTAAATACATTTGATATTTTCATATTGGTTTTCACTAAATATTTCCAAATACACAAGGTGTTATCGAAGAAACTAGTTAAGAGTGTTAAATAAGTTACCTAAGGCTACTGAGCCACTAAGCAGCAGTCAGGATTCAAACCCAGTTATGTAAGATTCTAAAGCCCCTTCTCTTTCCACTAAACCATTAGAAAAAGGATAGAGCGGGAAACATTATTGAGGCACTACACTGGCAAGGCCAGGCTAAAAAGTCCACGAGTTCAATGCACATGCCCTAATGTGTAAGGCTATAATAAAGAAATCTATTTAACTTTGTTTAACCTTTTGTTCCTAAACTGATTTGGTCATTGTTTCTCCATTTCTTCCAAACTACTGTCAATACCATCTACACTAAGCATGTCAAACTCATGGCCCACGAGTATTTTTGCAGCCCAGCCAATATAACAGCGTGAGCAGTTATTTACAACTAGAGGCCTGGTGCACGAATTCATGCACTGGTGGGGTCCCTTGGCCTGGCCTGTGCCCTCTCGCAACCCGGAACCCTTTGGGGGATGTTGGACGGCCGGTTTTGGCCCAATCTCCACAGGGCTGGCCCATCTCACCCAGTCCTGATGAGGGCCAATCGGGGTCTGGGAGGGACCGCGGGAGGGCTCCAGGGCATGTCCAGCCTGTCTCGATTAGTGCACCAGGCTGATTTCAGCCCGATCCCCCCAGGTCAGGCTGAGGGACCCCACTGGTGCACAAATCCATGCACAGGGCCTCTAGTATGCATATAAGATCTTTGGTTAATCTCTTCCCACCCTCCCACCTCCCCCTTCCCTCTGAGATTCATCAGTCTGTTCCATGTTTCCATGCCTGAGCGTCACAGCGAGTGGTCAACTGAACGAATAAGCCTAAGCAACCATTACAACCAGTCGACCGAATGACCAGTCGCTATGATGCACACTGACCACGAGGGGGCAGACGCTCAATGCAGGAGCTGCCCCCTGGTGGTGAGTGCACTCCCACAGCCTACCTCCCGTGGTCCCTCCCCCAGGCTGGCCGGCTCTGGTGGCCCTAATCAAGACTGGGTGAGACAGCCCCAATCAGCCCCAATTGGCGGCCAGGTCAAGGGACCCCACCCATGCACAAATTCATGTACTGGGCCTCTAGTAGATTATGAAAGGAAGTAAGTCTCCTGTCAGATCCAGAATTACTGATATTCACCTTGGGTCAGTTTTGAAAGTAATCACTGTGAACAAGATTTCCCCTGAAGTAGCAAAGAAGCAATGCCATGTGTCAGGAAGAAAACATTAATTTTATCATTGCTCTTGTTCTTTTTTTTTAATACTATACTTTTCAAAATAAACTTATGTTTCTATGAAAATTGAAGCTTTTGCCGGAACCGGTTTGGCTCAGTGGATAGAGCGTCGGCCTGCGGACTGAAGGGTCCCAGGTTCGATTCCGGTCAAGGGCATGTACCTGGGTTGCGGGCACATCCCCAGTGGGAGGTGTGCAGGAGGCAGCTGATCGATGTTTCTCTCTCATCGATGTTTCTAACTCTCTATCCCTCTCCCTTCCTCTCTGTAAAAAATCAATAAAATATATTAAAAAAAAAGAAAAGAAAATTGAAGCTTTTGTTTTTTTGCAGCCCACATAAACTTAAACCTGGTTAACTAGTATTTGGCCCATGTTAGCTTTTGAGTTTGACATGCTTGATCTGCACCAATCCTCTCATTTTAAAGTGGAGGAAAATGAACTCCATTGAGAAGAAATGACTTACCCAAAATCATACATTAACAGCAAAATCCTGACTTTATCACCACTGACAGGAAGGTGTTAGGATGGAAGACATATGTAAGCTTACCATTTGCTATTTCCTCAACTGTTTTATCCCCTTCGCATCATATTAAACTGCCTTCCTTAATTCCTCACCACTCCCTGAGATGACAGCCTCCCCTAGAAGTTCTTTGCAGATTGCAAAACAAAGAAAAAAATAAAATAGTGAGAAAAAGAGTGTATGAAGAGCTTTATATGCAATATAGCTGATTCATGAAAGAAATATCAACTCTTCTTCTACTTCTCTGGTCTAGAAAATGCTTTGTTTCCTCAAAGTCTAGCTTTTGCCCATTAGGCCTAAAAGAACTAATGACTCTCTCCTCACTACTTTTACTGGCCATTTTTCTTATCTTATTTTAGCACTAAATCACTGTATTATAATTTTCTGTTTATACAGGTGATTCCATGTCCAGACTGAGGTCCACTAAGACACAAGGCCATGCATGTTACCCTCAGAATCTAACACTGGGGCCTGACAACAATAGAAACTCTTCAAATGCCTAGAGGGAGGGGGGAAGGAAGAGGAAATCTATTTTAATCTCTTTCTTAAAAATACATCTCTGGCCTGCCCGGTGTGGGTCAGTGGTTGAGAGTCAACCCATGAAACCAGGAGGTCACAATTCAATTCCCAGACAGGGCACATGCCAGGGTTGCGGACTTGATCCCCAGTGGGGGTGTGCAGGAGGCAGCTGATCAATGATTCTCTCATCACTGATGTTTCTTTCTCTCTTTCTCTCTCCTTTCCTCTCTAAATCAATGCGTGTGTGTGTGTGTGTGTATACATGTATGTATGTATCCTGTACCCCTCCATCAGGCTCCAATTTGGACTACATGCTCTCTAGGCCTGTACACAATTATGGTCATACCAGGATTTAACTTTATCCTGGTAATTCCCTTGTCTCCCATAGTGGATCCTATTTCCTTAATCTCACTTCTTTGTTGGTTTTCTCTTTTTAGTAGGGTATTTCTACCCTTTGTACTTCCCATAACCCATTCTCCATTTTTTTTATTTCTTACATTGTCTAAAAATATTTTCACTTATTAAATATATATTTAATAACCAAAATGGACTCAGTATAGAATTCTAGACAGGAAAACATGTTCTATCTGAATTCTGAAGGCCTTTCCTCAATGTCCCCTGGCTTCCAGTATTGCTGTTTAGAAGCCTAGCACACCATCATTCTGATAACTTCATGGTCACCTGTATATCCCTCTCAGGAAGTTTATAGAAGTTCTCTTTATGTGCTCTGACATTTTACAATGTGTCGTGTGGTTTGTGGTTGGGTTGGGTTTTCTTATTTTTCAATTGTTTGAAGTGATAATTGCTGAGTCTTTTAACTTTAGAGATGTGTTCTTTAGTTCTGGCAAGTTTTCTTATCTTCCTTAGACTTTTTTTCTATCCTCTTTCTCCTCTGCCTATTATAATGTTTCTTGACTTACCTCCTGATAAATCCATCATAAACTGAAAATATTTTACGTGCATTCAATACACCTAACCTACTGAACATCATAGCTTAGCCAAATCTACCTTAAACATGCTCAGAATACAATAGCCAAAAAAAAAAAAAAAAAAAATGACAACACAGTACACAGAAGAGGATTTGATTGTTTACCCTGGTGATGGCAGGCCTGACTGGGAGCTGTAGCTCACTGCAGTTGCCCAGGATTGAGAACATACCTTAACCGCATACTATTGCTAACCTGAGAAAAGATCAATATAGGAGATTATTTCCTGGCCTGTGCCCTCATTTCTCATTTATGCCTTTAGCACCATCATAAAGTCAAAAAATCCTAAGTTGAACCATCCTAACTCGGGAGCTCTCTGTATTTAGATAACGGCCTTCCTAGATTGAGTCTCTACTTTTTTTTCACTCTATTTTTTCCCTAACATTTTATATCTCTTGTCCTAGCTTTTTTTTCTGAAAGATCTCAACTTTATCTTCTAACTCTTCTATTAAATTTTTAACTTCCATAAGCTTTTCTGTTTGCTGCAAATTTCTTTTTAATTTTCCCTACATCTTACTATTTTCCATATCTTCTTTTCTGAGGATATAAATTTGCCATTGTTGTTGTTTTCTTCTGATCTCTGCACTGTCTCTGTAACCTGAGTTCTTTTTTGCTATTTGCTTTGGTCTCTACCTTTCATGCTGACATTTCCCTCAAATGAGAGAGAATCACCCGCTGGTGTGGCTCAGTGGTTGAGAATCAACCTATGAATCAGGAGGTCACAGTTTGATTCCCAGTCAGGTCAGGGCACATATGGGAGTTGCAGGCTCAATTTCCAGTAGGGGATGTGCAGGAGAGGCCAATCAGTGATTCTCTATCATCATTGATGTTTCTGTCTCTCTCTCTCCCTTCCTCTCAGAAATCAATAAAAATATATTTTTTAAAAATCATTAAAATAAAATGAGAGAATCCTTGGATTTACAATTATACCTAATAGTAAATCCTGACACTGAAAGATGATTAGAAGATCTGTGTGAGTGAGCAGACCAGGGTACTTCATTCTAAAATAATTGGGCAGGAACCTGGCTATTTTGAGGATTCCTTTTGTCTGATCACTTTTGACAGAAAGGAATCCTCTAATCTCCTTCTTTGGCAGTAGAAGGTTGGCTTCCAATGTTCTCAAGGCAGAGTTGGTGAATGGGAAGAGAGGAGGGGGAGGTGCTTATAATTCAGTAAGACATTCCACATAATCTCCTCTGCAGAAACATAAAATTTTACCAACACACACACACTCACACACACACACACACACGTACTTATACACACACGTATGAGAGAATGCTATTCCAATTAAGAGTCAGGAAACATATTCTGAGAAAGACAAATACAAGTCAATATTCAAGCAATATTAACAAGTATTAGTAGACAAAGTGCTTTTACAATTAAATAGAAAGTGCCAGTTTTATTGTTTCATTAGCTATGACCTTACATTATTAAAGGTCATATTGAAATTGGGAATAAGAATTGGGTACTTCCTGTAAAACAACATAATTACTCATTCACACACCCCACTGCCGTGGTTTAAAAAATTAGTCATAAAGCAGACTCTATATTCTGAATCTTTATCTGGATCAATTTATAACCAATTGTAAACCAAAATGAATTCCAAAGACAGACAAAATAGGCATTTAACAATGTCATAATATCTCATTTATACTTTTACTTTCTACCTACAAAAGCAAAGAAATAAAAAATGCTAAAATTGCACAGTAAAGCCTGTACTACAGTACATCAAAAATATTTAATTCATTATTTTCAAAGTCAGATTCTTCATCCAATGAAACTGACTTGACTTGTGGATCATTCTTAATCTTCTCCATTGGAAATAGTTAATAAGCAGCTGATTAGCAATTTGTCAACAATACCGAGTTCAACCAGAAAACCTAGTTAGACAGACAGTCTCTACTAAAGCAGCAAATCAAGTTGGTTACATCTCCATAATCTTGTTCCACCCAATTTATCTTCTTTTTTCCCAATATAATATGACTGAAATATGACCTATAGTTCCTACTCCTCTAGCTGATCATTCTCCTCTGTTCCTGGTCTATTCCATCATACTGGTGGCATTTAGCTTCCACATAATGACAAAAGATGCAGATACCATTCTCCTTCAAGCAAAGTATAAACCTAACATTCCATTGAAATGGTAATTTAATCATTCCTATTTATGTACTGCCCCATCTCATGAAACATAGATATATCCTTTCAAAAAGCTCCTTCTAGATAACTTAAATACTAAAAATAACCCAACTAAGAACATTTTAATGAAATATTTTTCCTAGTAAAAAACGAAGTTTAAATAATTTTTTTAATTTAGAGTTTAAAATTCTAACACACTGCCAACCATATTGCCCAGAGGGAGAAAAATGTGACTTTTATTTCAGTTAAAAGCTGCTCTGCAAACAGATGTTCAATAAATGATTTTTGGATCAATGCACAGGTCCTAAATGAGTACACAGAAAGAAGGAATATAGGAATAAACAATGAACACACATACAGATATGCTAGTCTTCAGCTAATTGACTAAATCACAGTCTTTCAAGGTCTGTTTTCTCACTTCAGAAAATGAGAAATTAACTAGAGGTTCTCAAGTTCCTTAAAATTTCAAAATTCTATAATGCTATAACTATTAAATGAACTCTTTCTTCTCATTCTTCTACTCTTCCATAATTAAAGAAATACAAAGAATCCAAATAGACAGTGGAATCTTTCTAAATTAGCAATGTTTTCAATAAAAATTTTAAGCATCATTTACTTGGGTTAATAGAGTAAAAATAATGATAAACCTAACATATATTAAATGCTTACACTATGCCAATTACGTAGTAATGATTATCTTATTTAAACCTCACAAGAACCCAAGAGAGATCACTATTATTTCCATTGTATGTATTAAAAAAACAACAACTGACATTTGGATAGAAAAACTGAATCACTTTTCAAATAAAATCTAGAATTACAAAATAATAAGTAGGGCTTTAATAAATTTTAAGTCCATCAAATTATAAAATTGAGTGTTCTTTCCCAAACTGCCCCAATCAAAAACAGACAAAACACTGTATTTACAATTAAAGTGTCAACAAGACAAGAAGCAATTAAAGAAATAGGATATTCTACGTGAAAGAAACCCAAAAGGAGGAAGAGACAAATATTAACAAAACAAAAAGTGAGAGAGAAAATGCATTCTATGCTCAGGGTGGGTAATCTTTTTTCTGCCAAAGGCCATTTGTATATTTATAACATCATTCTCAGGCCATTCAAAATTATCAACTTAAAAATCAGCCTGCTGTCCTATATAATAAAAGGCTAATATGCAAACTGTCCCCTTGGGAGATTGACAGACCAGGAATTTGACCGTTCACTATGACATGTGCTGACCACCAGGGGACAGTGCAGAATGAAGGAAGGAAGGCCCCAGCTGGCTGCTGGCAGCCGGGGGAAGGAAGGCCACGGCAGGCAGCCAGAAGGCCCCAATTGGCCCTGATTGCCGGCCAGGCCTAGGGACCCTACCCATGCACGAATTTCGGGCCTCTGATCTTATATAATCCTATATAATAAAAGCCTAACATGCTAAGTGTCTGGTCGTCCAGTCAACCAATCAAAGCGTAATATACTAATGATATGTTAAGGCCACTCAACCGCTCACTATGATGTGCACTGACCACCAGGGGGCAGACAGTCAACCGGTTGACCAGTAGCTATGATGTGCACTGACCACCAGTCGACCAGTAGGTTAGCTTGCTCCTGGGGTCGAACCGATCGGGACTGAGCAAGACGGGCCAGGCATGCACTGGAGCCTTTCTGCGTCCCTCCCCGGCCCCGATTGTGCACCGGTGGGGACCCTCAGTCTGACCTGCACCCTCTTACAATCCAGAACTCCTCAGTGGATGTTGGAGAGCCGGTTTTGGCCCAATCCCACAGGCCAGGCCAAGGGACCCCACTGGTGCACTAATTCTATATTTACAAAAGGCTAATATGCTAAGTGTCCTTCCCTCCGAGTAATGATGTCAAGTAGCAACGACTAGCCTCCTTGCACTTTCTTCAGCCCAGGAACACTTTAGCCAGGTGAAAACACTTTACACTGTAACCAAGTACCCATGAAGCGTTTCTGTGCCTCATCTCATTTGATCCTCACAGAAGTCCTGGAGAAGGTAGATAGAAGATTCAGTGGAATCCTATTTTCTTTTCATTAGCCAGAAAACGAAAATTTAGAAAGTTTAGAAACTTGACCCGACTGAAAAGAAGAAATGGTGGACTTGAAAATGACTTCAGGTTTTCTTACTGTGCAGAATATAGTCAAACACTGCTGCAGTTAAATTTTTTACCCTTTGTTCTCCCTGCATTATCTACAATAATAATCTGCTTTGTGTTGATATTTATTGCTGTGTTGCTGACAATTACCTGAAAGAGAAGGTGGGGTGCTTCACTGGACAGTAAAAAATTTAGCTAAACCAGAAAGCAGGTCTATCTATAAAAGGCTAAGTTGACTCGTGCATGCACGATACATTCAAAGCTTTTGCTTGTGCCAATCGCACACGTGTTTTGATCTGTCATTGTCGATCGTGAATTTGGTTGACATTTCTATTATAGAGAAAGGGCAAATAGTGATATTAAAATATTCTTCTAATTAATTTCCTTTCAAAGTGCAAATTCATGCACTGGGCCACTAGTATTTTATATTTGGTCCAACATTTATTTAACTCATCTCTAATGCCTTGGCAGGGCCAAATCAAATGATTTCACGGGCCATGTAAGGGCTGGACGTTTCCCACCCCTGCTATAGCTAAACAAAGTCTTTAAATCAAAGCCTTCAAGGAAAGCCCTAGAGCAGCAGTTCTCAACCTGTGGGTCGCGACCCCTTTGGGGTCGAACGACCCTTTCACAGGGGTCACCTAAGACCATCGGAAAACACATACATAATTACATATTGTTTTTGTGATTAATCACCATGCTTTAATAGGTTCAATCTGTTAACAATGAAATTGGGGGTCACCACAACATGAGGAACTGTATAAAAGGGTCGTGGCATTAGGAAGGTTGAGAACCACTGCCCTAGAGGGAAAGTATCAAGAGAACTATTTCAGAGTAACAGGTGTAACCTACTCAAGGTTACAGAGCTAGACTCAAGTCAGATGCCAAAGTGCACGCAATGCTGCAGAGTACTGACACAACTATTAGATAATTTGAAAATTATAATCAGATAATCTGATGTCTTTGGGGAATAGTAAGATCATAATATAAAACAGAACTTTAGAAATCTTGCCCAACTCTCCATCTGTAACCTCCTTAATTGATGGTCTCTCAGCCCTGCTGAAACACTTCTAAAGTTCACAGCCTAATTTTATAGTAGCCTATATTACTGAAGTCTGTGAATCAAAATTTCCTCTAACTTTCACCCAATGATTCTAAAAGGTTATCCTGTTTGTGTACCACAGAGGCTATTTTTAAAATGTGTTAAGAGGGCTCTGTTCCTTCAATTGACCTGGTTTCTAGACCCCCTATAACCATAATCATTGTTCTCTGAGCATTCTGCAGTCCATGGGAAGGTCCATCCTATTCAGAGTGAATTAAGTAATCCAGATAGTGGTCTGACTAATCTTGAATACAGCAGTATTACTCCCTTATTATGAACACAGTATCTCTACCTACGTAACCTAACAAGGCATTCACATTTTAGGCTGATTGGTTTGCTTTACTTGGGCAAGGCAAAGGATGCAGTATGTTTCAGCAAGGAATGGGAGTAGCAACATCATACTGTTGTTCATAAAGTACTTGTAGTTAACTAAAACCTTTACTTTTTTTTTTCACATGAACTGCTATTAAGTTAAACCTCCTCATTCTTGAATATAATTTTTTAAAATTTAAAAGTAGAACTTTATATTTAGTACTGTTAAACATTTTTTTCTAGTTCATCATTTACTTATCATTTACTACACCCTCTATTACAGCGGTTCTCAACCTGTGGGTCGCAACCCTTTGGGGGGTCAAACGACCCTTTCACAAAGGTCGCCTAAGACCATCAGAAAACACATATATAATTACATATTGTTTTTGTGATTAATCATTATGCTTTAATTATGTTCAATTTGTAACAATGAAAATACATCCTGCATATCAGATATTTACATTATGATTCATAACAGTAGCAAAATTACAGTTATGAAGTAGCAACGAAAATAATTTTATGGTTGGGGGTCACCACAACATGAGGAACTGTATTAAAGGGTTGCAGCATTAGGAAGGTTGAGAACCACTGCTCTATTACAGCACTTAATCATCCAGTGTTGTAAATTGTTGATTTTTCTAGTCTATCTCCTTCCCCCACTTTGAGCTTTTCAAGGGCAAGTACTTATGTCTGTATCACCTAAGCTAAATATAGTCCATGGCACCTAGTAAATGACCAAGAGATGATGATGAATTAACGCCCCTTGATTCTGTTATCTAACATATTTTTCCCAGTTTTGTACCACCTACAAAACCTAAGAGTTTTGCCTCTTAAATATTCATACAAGTCATCCTTAAAACTTGGTACATAACAAGGTCAAGATAATACAGCCCTGTGGCACAGCTTAAGAGATTTCCCTCCACTTAACAATAAAGCTTAAGGTTATAAAAAAGATTGTTTAACTACTTAAGATTCAGATGACTCCGTTTCCCCAGGATTCCCCAATCTTTTCTTTTTTTTTAAAGAACTTAAAAAAAAATTTTTTTAATTAATTCTCACCCGAGGATATTTTTACAGAGTTAAAGAGAGAGGGAAAGACAGAGAGAAACACCAATGTGAGAGAAATGTGTGATTGGTTGCCTCCCCCACCAGGGCTAAGGAGGAGCCTGCAATCGAGGTGTACATGCCCTTCACAGGTATTGAACCAGGGACCCTTCTGTCAATAGGCCGACGCTCTATCCACTGAGCCAAATCAGCTATGACAGGATTCTCCAATCTTAAAAACTGTCTAGGGTATACCAGTAAAATAACTAAGTTGATAATTAAGATTCAGTCTTAATTTATAGATTTCAGAGAAAAACAAGTTTAGAAAAATATGTACACAATGCTCTAAAAAGCCCTAGGGATGATTCTTCACAAACTACAGAAAAATATTAAAAAGAAAAAAATAGGTTTCAGGAAAAAGTTGTTGAAGTCTTGCAATGACAGAATGGCTAAGTATTCTTTCAAATTCCATCAGAAACCTATTAATAATATTGCTTCCATTTCTACACAGAACAGAACTCTTGTACCCAGCTATATTATCTATATATATAAAAGCCCAGAAACCAAATTGAACGACTGGTCGACCAGTCACTATGACACGCACTGACCACCAGGGGGCAGACGCTCAACACAGGAGCTGCCCCCTGTGGTCAGTGCACTCCCACAGTGGGAGCACCGTTTGGCTGACCGGGATGAGCAGCACTCCCACAGCAGGAGTAGCCCACTCAGAGGGCGGGTCCACAACCGCTTGGCTAACCAGGATGAGCAGTGCTCCCACAGCAGGCAATCCCCACAGGCCACACCCCCACAAGTGCATGAATCCATGTACCGGGCTTCTAGTTAATTATAAATAAGAGAAACAACTTCACAACAAAAAATGCTTTATTCTACATAAAGTGAAATTGCTAAACAACTATAAAACTTACACAGATCATAATCATCAGAACAGCATTATGATTAATATTTACATGCAAAGTTTTTATAGTAGTGAAAGCAAGTTTAAGAAAATGCCCATATCCTCTTTAGAAAAATTTCACTGGTGTACATAAAAATACATTTCAAGGTGAGAAGCATAAAATCATACTACACAATCTTCCTAAAATTTATGGAAAGGGAAGATGAGCTACTCACAAACTTCTGGCACCAAAAACTCTAACAGCATACATTTTAACACCCTCCAAATATTAACAAAAAAGAAAGGAAGAAAGGAAGAAAGATAAGGAGCAATGCCAAAGTTACTGACAAAAAGTAATTTTTTTTAAAGCACAAAAATAGAAAAGACATGTTTAACTGTGATGTCTAAAGGACAATTTGTAAATTGGCCAACAGAAAGAAATGTACTATGGCTATCTTAAGAGTATTTTAGCTTTTTTTGCCATTAAAAAGTGAAATGAAAAATGAGCTTATCATCATCAATCAAAAAGGCCAAACTTTTTTCAATGCCATTCCTTAAACATAGAACTAATCAAATTCCACATCATTTCTCCAAATACTCAAAAACAGCCAATGTTCTTAAAAGCAGAAATTCAATTCTTTACTTCCTAAATCTAGAAGGCATAATTTTCCACTTGAGGATAAAAAATGTAGAGATAGGTTCTGTGACAGAGGAGAAATAATACTTAACCCTGAATCCTAAGTTTAAAATGCTAAAAAGAAACAAATGCAAGCATACTACCTAGTATGGAAGAAATACCACAAAAAGGCCATTTAAAAATCTGTTCAATCAACTCCTATTCAATTCCTAACGTTCTCCTAGTAACAAAACTGCAGTATTTTTATTTTTTATTTAATTGATTAATTTGACAGAGAGAAACATCAATTTGCTATTCCACTTACTTATGCATTCATTAGCTTCTTGTATGTGCTTTGACCAGGAATCAAACCAATAATAACCTTGGCGTATGGGGATGACGCTCTAACCAACTAAGAACCCAGCCAGGGCCCAACTGCAGTATTTTTCCAGAAAATATAATTGAGGTTTTATTTTTTAAACTTCAAGTTTTACTTATTTTAACACAGTCACCAATCAAAATCCCAACATAAAACTTACTATTAAGAAGCAATCTGATGGAGCTTCAAATGAAAGAGCTCTAATTTATATGATAGGATACCCTAAATCAGCATTTTCCATATTAGGTTCATAATGCTAATAGATAGTCAGAGAAATAGGGTTCTGTGGCAAAACAAATTCAGAAAATTCAAGATCTATAACTCCCTGCCATGCCCTCCCTTCTCAAATCATATTAACATATTAAAGGTCCCAAGAAGTCCAGCAGAAAGAAGTTAACTTTACATCTAACATTTTGGAAATTTATTAGGCCACAAAACCCTTCTTTACTATTATCACTGTTTTCATCTCATTTCTTAGCACTTCATAAAAACAATTATGGAAAAATTACAAGATCTTCAAGTTTTTCAGGAGTTGCACTTTATGCCTGTTGTTCTAGCAAAATTATTAAAAGCACTCTTCTTCCACTCTTAAAAGTGTCCCAGTTTAGATGATAAATTATACGGTCACCCTAAAATTAATACTATAGCCCAGCCGGCATGGCTCAGTGGTTGAGCACTGACCTATGAACCAGGAGGTCACGGTTTGATTCCTGGTCAGGGCACATGACCTGGTTGCAGGCTGAATCCCCAGTGTGGGGCGTGCAGGAGGCAGCCGATCAATGATTCTCTTTCATCATTGATGTTTCTAACTCTCCCTTTCCCTTCCTCTCTGAAGTCAATAAAAAATAAATAAATACATATGTACATAAAACTAAACACATATTATAAAACATGTGAGCTACCTTTACCAAATGTTACTGCATACAGTTAAAATGACATGTAAATGATTAATCATTATGTTTTCCCAAACTTCTGAAAAAAATTTTCCACTAGCAATCCTATATATAGTTTCAAAATACTCGGTACTACTGAATTCTCGCTAACTGAACTCACAAACCAAAGAGATTTTAGATAGTAAAAGATTTCTGTATTTGCGTAATTTTTAAAAAGTCTGTTATACCTAATTGTAATAGGTGGACAACTCTTGAAGACATTAAAGCAATCCATGAAAGATGTTTAAAACACATTTTTAAAAAACTATTCCAGGCCTTAATTGTGAGAGTTCCCCTTGACAATTTTCACTCAAGCCCAGTCCTTCCTGAGTGATTTCATCCATCCCAGGCTTCAAAATGCCATTTCTAAAGTCCTAATGGCAAATCTTTATTTCCAGCTTAGTCTTTGTCTCCTGAATTACAATTGCACTTCTACTAAACAACTCTATGTTCCAAAGTACTCAATATATTCAAACCTAACACATCAAATTTCTCTCAAAACTGCCATCTACCTAACCAGTTGATCAAGCCAGAAACTTCACCACCACCTTCTCCTTCACTCACAATCTATTTACCAAGTCAAGTCAATCCTACCTCCTTGAAATGCCCAAGTCCCTACTACCATTTTAATTCAGACTATCTTGATCTCTTCCCTAGACGTCTACAAGGGTCTCAACTGTTCTTCCTGTCTCCAATATTATCCCATCCAAGTCAATTCACCACACCAGTGATATTTCTAAAATATATATCTGATCATGTCACTGCTTAATCTTTCATGATTACTCAATTGCACTCAGGATATAAGGGCAAACTTCTTAGCATGGCCTGCCCTAAGATATACTACACGACCGTCTCAGCCACTGCCACTAACTCCCTTAACCAGCTCTCCATGCTCCAGGATTTTTACATACATGATGCTATTTTAGCAAGTAACTCTTCTCCTCGTTACCATCCCAACCTTTTTCTAGCTAATTCCAACATATAGGTCTCAGCCTAGATGTCATCACCTTTAGGAAAGCTTCCTTTGCAACCCCCTCCCCCCCATTAGTAAATTTACTCTCTTTTGTACTCCCGTTTAATCCAATACAGCCCTTATGCTACTAGTATATGTGAGAGACCCTGTTTACTTGTTCTCTACCAAAACAAACTATAAGCTCTGTCTATACTGTGTCTTGTTCACAATCAATAAATATGAGTAATAGTATAGCATCTCTTAATTATTAACCATATTAATAGGACAAACATATTAGAAATTATACATATTACCTTCCCAAAATAAGGACATTATATAATTCTGCCCAGAGTCTTCTCAGCATAAATTAAATAATTTTATTATTAATCCTACAAAGAATGAAAAGTTACAAACTCTTTCCAAATTGCAGAAATGTAAGGGTAGGGAAGAAACTGACATAATGAAAAAAGTCAATCTGACTGAGGAGTAAATAAATTGAAAGGGCATTTAGGATATGAGACCAATTTAGGTTGTTGGTTATAACAATATGAAACTATGAGAGTCTGAAATAATAAGGTACTGATAGTTGGGAAGAAAAGGAAAGTATAACATTAAGAAAGATTTGGACGTGGAGGAAGTTGTAGTTCACCTGAAGTATGTAGTTACTTGAGCACTCAAACTAGGTCAGGTCTCCTTGTTACATGTGCTTATAGGACAGCGGTTCTCAACCTGTGGATCGCGACCCTTTGGGGGTCGAATGACCCTTTCACAGGGGTTGCCTAAGACCATCGGAAAACACATATATAATTACACATTGTTTTTGTGATTAATCACTATGCTTTAATTATGTTCAATTTGTAACAATGAAAATACATCCTGCATATCAGATATTTACATTACGATTCATAACAGTAGCAAAATTACAGTTATGAAGTAGCAACGAAAATAATTTTATGTTGGGGGTCACCACAACATAAGGAACTGTATTAAAGGGTCGCGGCATTAGGAAGGTTGAGAACCACTGCTCTAGAGGTCCATATAAGGCAATCCTAAAATTCATGTTCTTTTTCCTAATTATGATTCTATTAGACACCATGCTTTAAAAATATATCTATCTTTCATGCTTAAAAAGCTACTTTATTTTGAAATCACATTTTAGAGTAACTTTTGCAATAAAAATCCTTCTTTTCCCATCTTACTTTAATACTCTGAGGAAAGATGCTTAAAAAATACAGAAGCTGCCCTGCCCTAGCTGGTTTGGCTCAGTGGATATAGCATTGGCCAGTGTATTAAAGGGTACCGGGTTCAATTCTGGTCAAGGGCGCATGCCCAGGTTGCAGGCTCGATCCCAGTAGGGGGTGTACAGGAGGTAGCTAATCAATGATTCTCTCTCATCACTGATGTTTCTCTCTCTCTCTCTCTCTCTCTCTCTCTCTCTCTCTCTCTCTCTCTCTCTCTCCCCCCCCCCCCCGCCCTTCCTCTCGGAAATCAATAAAAATATATTAAAAAAAAAAAATCAGAAGCTTCCCGGCCAAGGTGGCTATGAACCAGGAGGTCACAGTTCAATTCCCAGTCAGGGCACATGCCCAGGTTGTGGGCTCGATCCCCAGTGGGGGATGTGCAGAAGGCAGCTGACCAATGATTCTCTCTCATCATTGATGATTCTAATTCTCTCCCGCTCCTTTCCTCTCTGAAATACATATATACATATATATTAAAAAGTATAGCCCTAACCGGTTTGGCTCAGTGGATAGAGCGTTGGCCTGCAGACTGAAGGGTCCCAAGTTCGATTCTGGTCAAGGGCATGTAACTTGGTTGCGGGCACATCCCCAGTAGGAGGTGTGCAGGAGGCAGTTGATCGATGTTTCTCTCTCATCAATGTTTCTAGCTCTCTATCCCTCTCCCTTCCTTTCTGTAAAAAAATCAATTTAAAATAAAGTATATATATATATATGCATATATATTTAAAAAGTATATATGTACACATTTTTTAAAGAAATACGGAAGTTGAAGTTTTTCAAACAAATCTAAAGAAAGGTAGAAAGAAACTAAAAAGCATTCAGAGTTTTATAATCTCTAGATTCATAATGTGTATGTCCCATGTTAATCCCCCAAGAGGGAAAGAAAGAAAACAAAATAGGCTGAAAAAATAACAATAAAAAATAGGCTGAATACAAATCCATCATCTTAAAATATTTGATAAGAGCTAATAAAATCTGAAGAAATTATTGGCTAAAACTAGGTTATGGAACACACCTGTATGGATTTTATTTACCCAAACTATTTCTACCCCCTACTATGGGGGGTAAGGGGGGAGGAAGGCAATCAAAGATTGAGACATAACCTTGACAAAATAAAAAGTTATACAACTCCCACACCATTATTAATTTAAAGTATTTGGAGCTCATTCTTCAATGCAAGCCATTACTGTTTAGCATTTTTACTAGAGATACAAGATACAATTAAGCCCCTTCTGCTTAGCAAACTTGCCTTGTAAATGGATCGCTATCATCTATAAGTAAACTGTTTTTTCTTTTAAATTGTAAGGAATACCATGGGTGAGAAGGTAAAAGCGATATTCCCATTCTAAACTACTGACTCCTGGTCCTGACTTGTGCCTCGGTTGGAGCATTGTCCCGTAGACCAGAAGGTGGGGGCTGGGGTCCATTCCTCATCAGGGCACATACCTAGGTTGTGGGTTCAGGTTTAATCCCTGGTCAGTTTCCATCCCTGGTTGAGCACATGCAGGAGACAACTGATGGGTGATGTTTCTCTCTCACATCATGGATGTGTTCGTTTTCTGTCTCTCTCTCCCCCTCTCCCTCCCTTTCCCTCCCTCTCTCCCTCTCACTCTCTCTCTCAAATTAAAGTAAATCAATAAACCACAGACTCCTGTACCTGTACTGTGAATCTTATATTTAAAAAGTGCTCAGCCAAGTGCTCAGCCCTAACCGGTTGCTCAGTGGTTAGAGCATCAGCCTGCAGACTGAATGGTCTCAGGTTCAATTCCGGTCGAGGGCACATACCTGGGTTGCAGGTTCGATCCTTGGCCCCGGTCTGGATGTGTGCAGGAGGCAACCAATCAAAGTGTCTCACTCACATCAATGTTCCTCTCCCTGTGGTCTCTCCCCCTCCCTTCTACTCTCTCTAAAAATCAATAGAAAAAATATCCTCAGATGAGGGTTACAAAAAAAAAAAAAAAAAAAAAGTGTTCAGGTTATCAAAGGTTTTGCTCTCTGGACTCTTCTAGTTTTGAACAAAAAACGATTAAATTTAGATTTGCTGTGATAGAAATTAAAATTGAAAAAAATTTAAATGTTCATTATCATTTAAAAATAATAATGAACTCATTACTTGTTAACACACATCACATACTAACTTTAAAAAAACTGTATTCCAAAACAACAACAAAAATTGCAGGAAGGCTGTCACTGTTTTACATTCTTGCAAATCTCTTTAATGTCTGAGTCTCATATCCACTTTTGCAGTCAATCTGCTGCATTAGATTTTTTAAACCTTATCTTTACTTATTTATTTTATATTTTTATTGATTTCAGAGAGGAAGGGAGAGGGAGAATAGAAACATAAATGATAAGAGAGAATCATTGATAGGCTGCCTCCTGCGCATCCCCAATGGGGATGGAGCCTGACTGGGAATCAAACCAGGACCTTCTTATTCATAGGTCGACACTCAACCACTGAGTCACACTGGTAGGGCGGCATTAGATTTTGATTGAAATATTGAATGAAAAGAACTCAGCCTCTACAAAGAATAACTGTGGCTATTCTTTGAACCTTCACTAAAACTCAACAAGTGGGAGTTTCTTAAAGGCTGTTGCAATAGCAATATGGAATCTGAAACCCTATCTATGAACATTTCCTACTCTGATATATTGAAATCCATAGGTCTATCTTCCATTTCCAATGGCTTTTTTTTAGCCCATGCGTAATGTTTGACACCGTGCACTGGTTATTTAGAAAATACTGGTTCACTGAATTACGTGATCCTTTAAAATGTTGACACTTTTCAACACAACTTCACTATATCACATTCATTACTACCACCATTGGTTTTATATTTAAAAAAAAAAAAAAAAAAAAAAAAAAAAGCCTAGTACTGGGAAGCTGTCAAACTCATAGTAGCAACAAATACAGTCGGTTGTTTTTCTTGCAGGGACACAAGCTCACTCTAGTTTTGAGAAAATGTCTGCTGAGTTCCAAAGTCTGAATAACTACACTCTGTCAGTTTTGAGTTCTTTCAAGTAACAATGGTGCTTCAGAAAAATAAAACAGGGAATTCAGTTTGCAAATCAAAACAATTGCACAAATGCTTCTCCTCGAGACAACCATTGTTTTTCAGTATTTAATAGAAATGCTTTACTCATACTTTACATTTCATCATTAAGCACTGTATCAAAAAGACATGTATTCAAGGGTCAAGATTTAATGAAATTAACACTTTTATTGCTTCATGGAAGATATTCTACGTGATCCTGGATTTTTTTAACTGAGAGTGCATAGTGGTAAAGAACACAGTGACTACCAGTAAGTACAATTGGTGCCGCTGCCTTATTAACTCATGCTAATGTGCGAGGAGGCAGCTTTACCCCTCATTGCTTTTGCACCACCAGAACAAATGTCAATCTAGGGGATAATAACATCTTGGTATTATTATGAAAATTGTTTTTGAAAGATCCCTTAGGATAGTCTTGTGGATCAACAGGGGTCCACAAACCATATTTTGTTAACAGCTAGACTAGAGGAAAGAAATTCAGGAAACAGTAAGTCATAACTCAAAGGCTGATGACCTAGAGGAGGGGATAAGGGGTAACTACAAGAAAAACAGGAAAACAGAGTCCCTAGAATGAACTGTACAAGACCCTAGGGTTGGCAGGCAGATTTCAAAACCAAGGTTTCCTCAGGAGGCGCCACAGTACAGCTCTCACAACAGTCCTGTAAATAGCCCAGCCTTGTCCACATAGTGGCCCCAGGTGGCCGGCAGGCAACCTGTTCCTACAACCAGTCTATAAAGAGAATTAAAGAAAAAAAATATATGAGATTTTGGTTATCTTAAGCAATGATGTACTCAGCATATTTGACTCTGGAGCAGATCCTTTTTTTTTTTTTAACTGTTTTAGATTTACAGACATTGAGAGTTCCCACATACTCCACCCAATTTCCCCAAATAACATTTTACATTAACATGAACCAATATTGATACGTTATTATTAAAGTCTACTTTATTCATATTTACTTTTTTATTTTAGTTTTTTCTGTTCTAAGATCCCATCCAAGATGTCACATTGCATTTAGTTGTCATGTCTCCTTAGGTTCCTCTAAGCTGTGGCAGTTCTGATTATTTTAACACTTATATGACAATTCTCCTCAATAATAATAAGTAAATAAAACAAAGTCAATGGCCAGGAAAAAAAAGGCAATAAGAACTTTCTTTTATTGAGCTTCATATATATAGTCATGTCAAGTAAAAATGGTATTCCATTAAAAAAGCAGCTAGTTCAGCCCAGCTGGCATGGCTCAGTGGTTGAGTATCAACCTATGAACCAGAAGGTTACAGTTCCATTCCCGGTCACAGCACATGCTAGGTTGCAGGCTCCATCCCCATCATGCAGGAGGCAGCCAATCAATGATTCTCTCTCATCAATGATGTTTCTCTCTCTCTCTCCCTTCCTCTCTGAAATCAGTAACTTTTTTTTTTAAGCAGCTAGTTCAGCATGCAACTCCTACAATTGCACAGCTTCTTTTCCTTGAGTTAACCATAAGATTTGGTATTTAGTAAAAGTGTTTTACAAGTACTTTCCATTTCATCACAAAAAATATTTTCTAAAGTGTAATCAAGTATTAAGACATAATAAAATTAGTGTTATTGGTTCATTAAGAAATTAAAATGTAACTGGCATTTACATTTTAATTCCAAGTGCAAGGTGATATACTAAACTTGTACAGTTTAGTGCCACTGCCTTAATTCCTGCTAAGACACCAGCAATTTTACCCACTGTTGAGTTTGCAAATGTCAATATAGTAAATAATGTTTTATTATATTAGGAAAATAGTTTTGACCTAAAGGACTCCCAGAAAGAGTCTGGAGAACCACCAGGGGACTAGAAAATAGACTTTGAGAACCACTGTAATAGCTGATACATTACTTGTATGGTTAAAAAAAGATATTTGCCTGACCAGCGTGGCTCAATAACTGAGCACCGACCCATGAACCAGGAGGTCACAGTTCTATTCCCTGCACAGGTTATGGGTTCGATCTCCCTCCCTCTCTGAAATCAATAAAAAAATATATATTTTTTAAAAGGTAATGTTTTAATAAATAGTCCCTCAAACAAAAGTGTTTAAATAAATACACACATATACTTGGAGAGACACTCAAACATATAATGAATGATAGTATAATAAATACATCTCAAGTAAGTAACAAATAATTACCAAGTACCTATCATAAGCTAGGCCCTGAGCTGGGTGCCTTCTACATTTGCTTTCATGGGTAACTTACAGAAGCCCATAGACCAGAATAATTATTTTTAAAATGAAAAAATTATTCATCCTGAAATCTTCCAGATTTTTTTTAAAAATTAGGCCTACATGACTATAAAAAAAAGTCTTAAAATTCACCAAAGCACAAGATAGTATGTTAAATTCTATTTTAAGCACTATGCCATGAAGCTAAAACAGGCATGCTCACACTGAGAAACCCAAATACAAAATGAACTTATTTGGCTGTGTCCTGCCAGAACCCCATGAAGAGCCTACATTCCATCTCTCCTCAAACCAAACAACCCTTACCTGTAACAGTTTTCATTCCTATTTTTAAATGAAACTCCAGTATTAAGAGTATAGAGATTACATTAAATGCAGCAACTATTTTTTTAATTGGTATAACAAACCATCAAAACAAGTTAAGGATTTTTAGACATACATTGATAAGTTCAAGAAGTAAACGTTTATAAACATACACATGTAATATTTACACTGTTGTAAAGAGTAAGACCAGTGCTCTCTAGCTCGGCCATATGGCTCAATGGTTGAGCATCAGCCCATGAACCAAGAGGTCACCCGTTCAATTCCTGGTCAGGGCACATGCCTGGATTGCAGGCTCGATACCCAATAGGGCAGTGATTCTCAACCTTCCTAATGCCGCAACCCTTTAATACAGTTCCTCATGTTGTGGTGACCCCCAACCATAAACTTATTTTCATTGCTACTTCATAACTGTAATTTTGCTACTGTTATGAATCGTAATGTAAACATCTGATATGCAGGATGTATTTTCATTGCTACAAATTGAACATAATTAAAGCATAATGATTAATCACAAAAACAATACATAGTTATACATGTGTTTTCCAATGGTCTTAGGCGACTCCTGTGAAAGGGTCGTTCAACCCCAAAGGGGTCGTGACCCACAGGTTGAGAACCGCTGCAACAGGGGGTGTGCAGGAGGCAGCCGATTGATGTTTCTCTCTATCCCTCTCCTTTCCCTTCTCTAAAAAATCAGTAAAAACATATTTGAAAAGAAAAAGACCAGTGCTCTCTTCGACAGCACATAAAATTGGAATGGTACAAAGATTAGCATGGCCCCTGCACAAGGATGACACACAAATTCGTGAAGCGTTCCATATATTCTTCATTCACTACCAATAATAAATATACTTTTGATTTTAAAAAAAGGAATAAGACATCTCATTTGGGAGATGTCATGGAAAGATCTTCAGTATGTTAGTAAGTGAAAAAAAGCTATATATAGTATGATCCCATTTATGTTTTCAGAAAATGTTTATGTTCAAGTACACTCATTTAATAAAAACTGAGTTCCTTCTATGCACTTAGTTTGTCATGAATCTAGACATATACACACACAGTAAGTTATAAATATTATACAAATATACATAATTAAATGCCAACAAAGAAAAATGAATAGCTCAGACACAAAAGACTATATATTACACTAGGGGCTCAGTGCACAAATTTGTGCATCTTAAAAGGAACTGTGGGCCGTGAGGCTGTAGTGGGCACAGGGGCGGGTCTCAGCCTATTCTCCACATCCCCGCCCGGCCCCTACCGCCATGGCCCCCAGTCCCCTCTGCTGGCAGCCCTGCTCTCGCCGCAACTGCTCCCACATGCCGACAGCGCCAGCCCCGCTCACACCCTCTGAAAGCGCAGAGCGATTGAGGCCAGCGCCAGCAGCAGATGCGAGCAGGGCCAGCGCAGTCAGCGGGTGCGAGCAGCTGCTGCTGCCCCGATCACCCCTCAAGAGCAGGGGGAGGTGTAGAAGCCCTCAGGGGCAATCAAGGCCGACAGCGGCTGCTCACAACCACTGATGGCACCAGCAATCAGGACCGGCACCAGGTGCCAGCAGTGGGTGCAAGCGGCAGCGCTGGCAGTGGTGTGAGCGGCGGCTCTGGCACTGGCAGTGGGTGTGAGCAGGGCTGGCACCAGCAGCAGGTGCAAGCTCCGGGCGGGACCATGGCATGGGGGAGTAAAGAATTTTCAGTAACCACAAGAGGCTCGCCCCAATGACAGCGACCGGTGCCCTGCCTTGATCTGGTGCCCCCACTCAACTGCTCCACCATCCCGCCGCAGCCAACGCCCGCCATGCTCCACACATGCCCTCTGATGGTCAGCACACGTCAAAGCAACTGGTTGTTCGGTTGTTCCACCATTTGGTCTATTTGCATATTAGCCTTTTATTATATAGGAGGATGATTCCATTTATATAAGAACTTTCTGAATTAGGTAAATACAGAGACAGAATGTAATAGCTGTCTGAAGGGGAGCTGAGTTGTGGGAAATAGAAGTGATAGCTGAAGGGTGTCACTTCTGCACAACCCCTGTTGCAGCGGTTCTCAACCTGTGGGTCGCGACCCCTTTGGGGTTGAACGACCCTTTCACAAATGATTTATTTGGAGGTTAAAAATATTCTAAAATTGATTGTGATGATGTTGCACAACTTGTAAATATATTAAAACCCATGGGGGGGGGGGGAGATCAACCAAAGGACTTGTACACATGCATATAAGCATAACCAATGGACGCAAACACCAGGGAGGTGAGGGCATGAGCGGGGTTGGGGGGAGAGGGTTGAGGGGGCAATGGGGAGATAAGCACACATATGTAATACCTTAATCAATAAAGAAAGAAAAAAAAGTGATGCAACAAAAAAAAAAGTCAATCAAAAGGGTCACATCCACTTAAAGTTACCCTCAAATAAACCCAGGAGCCTATAAAAACAAAACAAAAAAACCATTTGGCCCTAGCCAGTTTGACTCAGTAGACAGAGGAGTGTCAGCCTGTGGACCAAAAGATCCTAAATTCGACTGCAGTCAAGGTAACGTACCTCAGTTGCAAGCTCCTCTCGGGCTTGGGCCCTGGTCAGGGCACATGCAGAAGGCAACCAATCGTGTTTCTCTCAATCAATATCTCTCTGTCTTTCCCTCTCTCTAAAAATCAATGGAAAGATATCCTCAGGTAAGGATTGAAAAAAAACAAAACCCCACACTATTTGCCCAGTGAGTGTGGCTCAGTGATTGGGCATCGACCTATGAACCAGGTCACAGTCTGATTCAGGATTGCGGGCTCGATCCCCAGGAGGGGGCATGCAGGAGGCACCCGATCAACGATTCTTTCTCATCACTGATGTTTCTCTCTCTCTCTCTCTCTCTCTCTCTCTCTCTCTCTCTCTCTCTCTCATCCTTACTCTCTGAAATCAATAAAAATATATTTTAAAAAAATTAACGCCATTTACTGCTATATCACTACAATGAGAAATAATATATTCATTTATTATTTATATAAGGTAAAGATATATAAATAAATCTAAAATAGTCTTTCACAAAGTATTGTGGATTTAATGTTATGCAAGTTTATCTAAGAAGCAGCCATTAAAAAAGCGTGAAGATATATAACCCTATCTCAGAACATTTACAATTTAGACTGACAAAGGAACATGTGCACTAGCCCTCTCACTAACAAAAATCTTGAATATAATTTGTTCATTTGACAAATACATCTTAAGCACCTACTGTGTCCACAGGGAACGGGGTAACTGATGGGTGAGAATGGAACAGTATAGAAAACAGAATATTGTTCAACAAAAAGAAGCAAACTAACATCTCTGGCTTTAAGTTAAGGACTTTGCTATACAGTGGGGGAGACAAAACATACAAAGTAGACTAGGGTCAGACTATAGAAAATCTTTAATACCAAAATGAGAGCTAAGACTTTAATCCTGTTTTTGATGGAAAGCCACTGGAGTGACAGGATGAAAGGACTGTTTTGGGAAAATTAACCTGGCAAGGGGGGAATTGAAAGTGGAGAATAGCAGGAAGGGTAAGAAAGAGATGAAGTTTTTAAAAATAAGAACATTTGAAAAAAAAAATAACATTTGTTAACAGTCCCGTATTAGTGATATTTCATATTTTCTAATTAATGTTCAGAGTGTTTTTTTGTTTGTTTGCTTGATCTAAGGTTAAGAAGGAAAAAAGGTGGTTTCTTAATTTTGATGAATTTTAGAAGTGCATGGCAAAGAATGAAGTTTAGCAGAAAATTCTAAGGGGAGAAGGGTTTTGGGGAGCTATCTTTTCATGTGATATCATTGAAACCAAGAGTAGAGGGAAATTGCCGAAACCGGTTTGGCTCAGTGGATAGAGCGTCGGCCTGCGGACTGAAGGGTCCCAGGTTCGATTCCGGTTGCGGGCACATCCCCAGTAGGAGGTGTGCAGGAGGCAGCTGATCGATGTTTCTCTCTCATCGATGTTTCTGACTCTCTATCTCTTTCCCTTCCTCTCTGTAAAAAAAATCAATAAAATATATTTAAAAAAAAAAAAAAAGAGTAGAGGGAAATAAAAAACAATGGGAATTCCATAATTTTTAACATGGAAAGGGAAGTACAGTAACATTTTGTAGCAAGAGTAGCAAAAAGTGCATGGCAATTAGTCCTACTATAAAATTAACTAGAGGCACAGTGCACAAAATTTGTACACAGGAGGGGGGTTCCCTCAGCCGGCCTACACCCTCTCGCTATCCAGGACCACTGGCTCTTAACACATTGTTTGCGGGTAGTTTTTTTGTTTTTTTTTTAAATATATTTTTATTGATTTTTTACAGAGAGGAAGGGAGAGAGATAGTCAGAAACATGGATGAGAGAGAAACATCGATCAGCCGCCTCCTGCACATCCCCCACCAGGGATGTGCCCGCAACCCAGGTACATGCCCTTGACCGGAATCGAACCCAGGATCCTTCAGTCCGTAGGCCGATGCTCTATCCACTGAGCCAAACCGGTTTCGGCAGCGGGTAGTTTTTATCGCGCGCTAACAGATGGCGTGGGCCATTTTTTGCTAATTTTTTGCGCAAATGGCAACGTTCAGTAAAATTACGATAACTTTAGTTTACGTATTTCTACGTTACCCGCATTCTACCGCTAGTCTATAAAAAACGTATTAATACGTGTCCCGCGCTCTACTACACTGGTAGAACGTATAAATACGTAAAACATATAAACACGTTTCCTGCATACAATGTGTTAACTGCTCGCCTGCCTGCCTGCCTGATCGCCCCTAACCATTCTGCCTGCCTGATTAGCCCCTAACCGCCTTGGCTTCATCAGGAAGGCCATCCAGAATGACGTCTGAAAGGTTGTTCAGCTGCCCGGTCTAATTAGCATATTACTCTATTATTATAGACTAAAGGCCCAATGCATGAAATTCGTGCAAGGGGATCGGCACAGCCCTGGCTTTGTCTGGAAGTTCATTCAGCTGTCTGGTCTAATTAGCATATTACGCTTTTATTATTATTATAGACAGTAAAGGAAAACTAAGCACTTTTACATTTATCACCTATCTTTTAAAAATTCTAATGATAAAATTTGTAACATAAATTTAGGTTTAGGTGGGGACCAAATTTGACATCAAATTTAGAGTATGTTTAATTTCACACCCTTAATTTCACCAACTATTCCTTCTACAGTGCTGTATTTTTCAGATGTTACACAAATAATCTTAATTCACATATACATTTATTAATTGATTTAACCCACAAAGGTTCCTTCTTAAAACAGAAAAATGTTTTCATTGTCTATATAACCTTTCTCCAAAGTAGGTACCTCCTAGAAATAATGGTACCTACCAATCTAATACTATAGCAACACTTCTCTGAGATTAAAAATGTGAGTAAGGCAAATTCTCATTTCCACTTTCTCTAGATTAATGTTCAGCAATGCTTTTTTAAATGCCACTTAAAAACAGATGAGCATCTAAAAACAAGGCACAAAATCTTGCAATATTTGATGATTGAGATATAATTTCCCAAAATCAAACATACTTGAAATAAGTTATACATACTATTTCATAATCCATTTCATACTTTATTGAATGTTCTGATTCAGAAGAAATGTGTGCTTACATTTTATAAAATATCGGCCATCATTTAATAACCTTATCTAACAGATTTATAGGAACAAAAATAAAGGTATAGACAATGAACAAGAAATTACTTATTTTACTCCCACTTCATCTACTCAAAATACCATCGGCACTGCTCCCTAAAGCGCCAAAAGGTCTGTCATATTAATATACTGAGTTAGAATAAAACATTTGCAAACTTTTATGTCAGGCTATTTGTCAAGACACTGTTTAAAATAGCAAGAAAGTGAAAATAATTTAATTGTCCAAAGATAAGAGACTACCTGAATAAAAGAGAAAGATAGGCATGAAAACAGCAGATTACAAAACAAAAGTAGCGTGTTATTTTTTGTGATGAATATACAAATACATATGCTCAGAGAGAAAAAAATAACTGGATAACCCAGATGTTGACCATGATATTTCTAAGTGCTGGAATTACAGATGTTGTTTATTTTCCTGCCTACTTTTTTCACTATTCCCTGAAATATTCCCAAGCAAAACGGTATTTCTAAGAATTAATATTTATGATTCCAACTAACAAACTCCAAAATCTTCCTTGCAAAAAAATCCCCCAAATTACATCCCAAAATACCCTAGGGGCAAAGAGCAATAGGGAAAAGTATCAGCCACAACATAACTAGAATTCTTAGTAAGCAAGGCACCAGGCCTAATACGGCACATCTAAGGCAGTCTACACTACAACGTTTTGAAATCACAAGACCTTTCAAGTTCCTGCCACTTTTATTTGTATGACCTTGGGCTAGTCACTTACCCTTTCTGGGCTCACTTTATTGATGAGAGAGAGATATTACCTGCCTTTCCTACCTCAAAGAACTGTTGGAAAGATCAAATGAGATAATGTGATACATTATGACCTGCAAAGCACTACATAAGATTGTTTAAACATACATTAAAAAAACCACAAGGTGCTTAATGCCAGAGCAGAATACGTCAGAAAACACTACAACCAATTATATGAAGTAATGAACCAGGGGTTTTGTTTGTTTCTAAAGGCCACATCTCAAAAAAAAAAAAAAAAAAAGCTACATCTCATCATAAACACCAGTTTTTCAGGAACTTGAATATTTCTTCCCAGTTCCCACCGTACGATCATGAGCCATTTTGGTTTTTTATCCCTAGCTACCAGCAGAAAAGGGTACGGATTACACTGAACTCAAAAGCCTCAGCAAGAACCATGGAGCAGCATGTTGATGGGAGTTCACTAGGAGAAACCCAAGGTTAATCAGCTATGGACTCACCACTAAACACTAAGCAATCAACAGGGATTACAAGAGACTCTCTGAAGAGAAATACAATACAATCACCCAGGAGGAAACGGTGGAAGAAAAGGCAGTATTTCAAAACAATTATATTAAATACTTAAAAACTAAAGTGTTCTATAAATTGTTCTTAAGTAATGTTCATAAAAATGGTGACCTAAAACAAAAGCCATCTAAATGTGGCTCTTGACAAAAGCAAGTTATGGAAATTCAAATCAAATCCATGAATAAATTGTCAGATTTACTTGCTCCTATCTGAAATAAAAGCAGGCAAATTACACCACAAAATATCAAAATTAAGTGGCTATCTCTTGAAAATGAAGAGGCAAAATATGACAACAGAATTTACTGTCAAGCTTATACTTTTTAAAATATGGTTTTAAAAGTATGGTTTGTCTTCCCATTGAATTCCACCATTTACTCCACTAAAATGATAATGAATTTCTTCCTTACCACTGTTCCTCCTGTGAGCTAAAATGGCAATATAACCTGACATGAATTTTCATGCAAAAAAACATTTGTAATTTTTTTTTAATATATTTTATTGATTTTTTACAGAGAGGAAGGGAGAAGGATAGAGAGTTAGAAACATCAATGAGAGAGAAACATCGACCAGCTGCCTCCTGCACACCTCCTACTGGGGATGTGCCCGAAACCAAGGTACATGCCCTTGACCAGAATCGAACCTGGGACCTTTCAGTCCGCAGGCTGACGCTCTATCCACTGAGCCAAACCTGTTAGGGCCATTTGTAATTTGTTTAAAAGTACTTTAAGAAGGGATATATGAAGCTGTCAGATTAACTTCCAGTATCAGCTAGCCATCTCACCCTCCTGCTTTTATGTTCTTAAAGATAATAAAATGCTCACTCTCTACATTCTCACAAATGTCATTTATGGGTATTCCCCTTAAACCTTTCACAAATGTGCATAGAGAACTCTTTTTGATATGTAGGATTCACAATCCAATTTTTATTGGCAGTATCTGTAAGTGTTGCAGCTTGCACGGAATCTATAGGGGATACAGACCTATCCATTTTTAACATCTGATCTTTGCAGATTTGTTATAAATCTAAAAGGACTCACAAAAATGGGCCATGAAGAAAATAATTATCAAATACAAATCCACAGCAAAATGAAATGTGGGCTATAAGTTAAGATTAAAAAGTCACTGCATTTACTCAAAGCTTCACAGATGGAAATCCATTGGAAGTACTGTATTTTCACATAAAACTTTGAAAAATCTGGGTTTTCCTTAATTCTTACTCTGACTTTTCCAACCTTATTAGAAGTAAATACTGTTTACCTCCAAAAATCAGAAAATACAATTTCCAAAAGGAGTATCACTGCACAAAACATTATATAAATAAATGCATTCTAAAATAACTATGATAGACATTCCTAAGATCATCTCCCCCCCCCCCCAAGAATAACAGCAATATAACCACAATCACGTATTAAGAAGATTAATACAGCGATCACAGCTAAGCATTAATCACAGCTCCTGAAAGTATTGGGCACACAGTGACAGACGAGTATGTCAAAACAGTTACTACTTGAAAAAATAGTACAAGAGGACCATAAAAGTAGAAAACAACTCCTCTGAAAGAACTCAACGAGATTTTGGAGAGAGCAAGAAAATGAGACCAATTTTAGAAAAATGTCCCCCCTCCCCCAAGTGTTTTTGCGTTTATCTGATACAGGCTCGTTTCTGCAAAGAGAAACTTCACCTAACAAGACTCACACTAGGGATCTGATCCATCTATCCCCAAAGGCACTTTCTTAAAATGAGAAAGAACAAAGGCGGAAACCTCCCAGCATGTGCTTTCCATACCAGTTTCCTTGGACAGCATCAAGAGTGACAATATAGCAGCACAAGCTTTTCAGCTTCCCTCTCTGGTCCGTTCAACAGAACTGATTAGCTGCATTCAAAAGGGCTGCTAACAAATTAAGTACTAGAAAGCAAAGATCACACCGTGACTATATTTTGAGAGTAAAACGATAGAAAACATGAACTAAAGTTTTGTACTCTTTAGCTCAAGAGTTAATTACCTCCAAATATTCAAATTCCCGAGGCATTTTCATTTTCAGCCATAGTTTTAAACTGGGAAAAAACGAAACTAACCCTTATAAATCTGCTGTCTCTTAATTTGTAATTAGAAGTATATTTAAAAAGAATGACACCCAAAGACAGTGCCTGGATATACACATTTTGGAATGTTAACATCGCACAATTATTGGGGGAAAACGATCTTTCCATCTTTCAGCGAAGCTTTCTGCAGAAACACTCTCCAGAGGCTAACCCAGTAGTAGTATCTGGCTGCTCTGGAAGTTGTCGTTTCATGATAACGCAGAAAAAAAAAAAAAATCTTCATGCCCTCTATTACTTATAAAGAGAGGAGCCCCTCCAAGATTTACAACTGCATATGCCAGTCTCCGCTGATAGAGATGTCAGGGCTCTGGGTCAGGCTAGGACCAGCGGCTCGGTCCACAGAGAGGGCAATGTCGCCTTCAGAGCCTCGAAATAACACGCGTTTTAGTTAAAAACTGCTCGCCACGAAACCCCGATTACTCAAGCGGAGCCCCGTTTGTCACCCTCTAATCCTCAGGGTCCCATCCCCCTCCCCCAGCTGCCGGTGCCGTGGTCTATCTGCTCGGGCAAAGAAGCCATCATCAGGTACCGGAGACGGGGGTGGGAGAAAAAGCGGGGGGGCGGGGGGCCCCCTTTCATCCCACTGCGCGAGGCGGGAGAGTCATCGGTGCAGTTGAGGGGAACGGAGGAACGTTCTATTTATTGGGGGTGGAGCAGGGATACGAGGAGAATGTCGTTCAGATCAACATGGCCAGCGAGATGTCCCTACAAACAAAAGGCAACAGGGGGATCTAAACACGAACCGTCCACCTCCGTCAGCCAGAGCATCGCCATCATGGTGTGTGCAGCCCCCCCCCCCCCCCCCGGCTCCTCTCGCCCTCCACACCGGCCGGAGGAAGAGGAGAGAGAGGTGCTTCCCACCGCCGCTGCCAAACAGGCGGTTTCTCCCCCCGGCGGCCCCGAATCAGAGTAACGTCCCGCCCGGCAGGCTCCCCCGTGGCCCCGCAGGCGAACCCCGACGCCGACGGGCTGTACGAAACTTTATGGAGCTGCTCCCCGCACCCCGGCCCCGGCCCCAGACCGCGCCGCCGGGAGCGGGGCGCCGGCAGCCTCCTGACAGGCGGGCGGCCGGGGAGAGCGAGCGGGGCGGGGGCGGCCGGGGCCTCGGAGGGGCGGGGCGGCCGGAGCCAAGTTCCCGGGGGTCTGAGAGCGCCTGACAGGAGCCCGGCCGGCGGAGGAGGAAGAGGAAGCGGCCGCGGGGAGCGCTTCCAATCCCCCTGCGCGGACACCCTGCCCCGGCCCCCGCACCCCCGGGAGGGCGGGGAGGCGGGCCGGACCGGGAGACGACCCAGCCTGGGGGTGGCCGCAGCCCGCACCTCCGACTCCCGGTCTCTTCCCCCGCCACCCCCGCCAGGGGCGCCCACAACAATAACACGCCGGCGACGACCCGTCAGCGCCCCCGAGGCACCCGGGCCCGCGGCCCGCCGCTGCCGGGCCCCCTCCGCGGGGGCCGGCCCGCCTCTCCTCCCCCCAACTCCAGGCCCGGGTGGAGGCTGGTCCCAGCGGCCCCCCAGGGCCAGACCCAGCCCCCCCGACAGCCGCGGCGCCGTCCCCGCAGCCGAATATTAGAAGTGAATTCGAGCTGCGCTTTACCTTTAGTTCCGCACTGTCCGCCATCTTGCGTCTGTCAGCGCAAGCGCACTGAACCTCGCCGGGGCCGCGGCGGCACCCGCCCTCCCGGCCCGCCTGGCCCCGCCCCGGCCCGGCCCGCTCGCCCCGCCGCCCCCGCCCACCCGCGGCCCCGCCCGCTCCCGGAGGTCGCAGCCCCGCCCTGAGCACGCACAGCTGCCGAACGGCCACGTACCATTTAAATAATGGCGCCAAGCGGGGAGGTTTGACAGTTACTCCCCCTCCGGCCTCCCCGCCCCCCACCGCCTCCAGACCGACCACCGCTAACCGCTGCTGGTCTGAGCCCGGCCCTCCGAGGCCTGCGGTCCCTCGGCAAAGCTTCCATAGCTACCGCCCCGGGGAACAGCCATGCCCTCCTCCCCCATCAGCACCTGCTACCTGCCAGGGTACCCTGGGCGTAAAAATAACAATCCCGTCCTTTAGAGCTGTGGTTCTCAACCTTCCTAATGCCGCCACCCTTTAATACAGTTCCTCATGTTGTGGTGACCCCCAATTTCATTGTTACAGATTGAACATAATTAAAGCATAGTGATTAATCACAAAAACAATATGTAATTATATATGTGTTTTCCGATGGTCTTGGGCGACCCCTGTGAAAGGGTCATTCGACCCCCAAAGGGGTCGCGACCCACAGGTTGCGAACCGCTGGTTTAGAGGTCACTTAATGAAACATTTCCAGGCGTATTAGCTCAGATCCTCGTGACAACCCAGGGAGGCAGGCGGAGAAGAGGTTGCAGTTCCCATGGTGTATGCGTCTGTATTCAGAAATGAAGCTCAGAGAGGAAAAGGGTCAAGCCCAGTGGTTCCCAAGGTGCGGGGCAGCCCCACGGGGGTGGGAGGGATTTGATTTTAAGGGGAGCTATTCGAGAATGAGTTAACAGTGAATTTTTTGTATTTTTTTTAACAATTTCTTAGTGATTTCTTCCTCAGTATTTCAACTATCCTTTCGTCCTTTTTTTTTTTCTCTTTATGGATGCCATATGTCTTTGGAAGCATGTTTAGACCAAGTTAATGACCTTTTAGGCTGCCTCCACGTGAATAAGCATTCACTTTTTGAGTAATAAGAATTATGTGTCGGGGGAGAGAGGGTGAAGGGGCATCAGGATTTTAGTGATGCTCAGGGGAGGCATGGCCAAAAAAAGGTTGGGAACCACTGGTCTAGCCCAAACAAGCACTTAAGAGGGATGGAGGGGTTAAGACACAATTCTGAAGACATTCATTAACTACTACCTTGTTTTATCAAGAATCACTTATCTGTGCCGGCCCCATTTCTAAGGGTTCTGTGTACATTGGGAGATTACAACAAAGTCCCTGCCCAACTGTAGGTTTCTAACGGGGAGCAGGCGAGAACCAATAAAGATACTACAACTGGTGATCTGTCCCAGAAAAGAGCACATGGTTCAGTGAGAGAAAAAGGGGCGACATGTATTTCATACCGTTTAGTGGAGGGCTTTCTCCACTAAATTAACATTTAAGTAGATGATAAAAGAATTATTTCACACCTTTTCCTCTTCTAAATGCCCCTATACCTCCTCCCCAGCCCCTACTTTTTGCTTCTTAACTTTGCCTCAGACCTCATGCAAAAAAAAAAAAAAAGCAAAACAAGACTCTCTTCTCGCCATCAAAACAACTCATATACCATAGAAATTTGAGGTTACTATGAACTGCCTGTTTCTCTGCTATTTTCACTGTATAAATTCTCGAAAGGTTTTCCAAGCTCCCTCTACAGTGCTTGTTCCCACTTCCTCACTTCACCTTCACTCCTGGGCCTACGCTGATCCAGTTTTGACTTCCCTCATCAAGATCACCTTGTGGAGGTTACTGAGGATCTCCATGTTTCCAAAGCCAATTGCCAGTTCTCAATTCTTATCTAACTGACCTCTCAGCAGAACTACAAACAAGTAACAAGCTTCCTTTTAAAACGCGTTCCCCCCTGAACTTCCCTCAACGTCTCACTGTTGGGATTTTCCTATTCCCTCACTGGGTCTGTTATAGAATAGTAAGAAGTTAGGGAAATTCCAGGACAAGTGAGATAGGGAAACTGAGACAGATGGTTTAAACAGCAATGTGCAGCCACCTGGTAAATCCTGTGTCTTCCCTTAACCAAGGGCACAAGAATAAATGGTTTGCACTTACCTCCAACCAGAGAGTAATAGCTTAAATCACCCTACTCAGGCAGGCAGGTAACAGAAATCCAATTAAGTGCCATTTGCCAACCACACCCCAGGACAGACAAATTAAGAAAATAAATCTCATTATGGTACATCAGCATAAAGCTAATCCTAACCCTAATCCTAACCCCCTCCCTACCCATGCACATATCCCCTAACCTTTAAGGGACCCCATGAGACTGGCAACCAGGGGAGCAATGGGCAGTGGCAGCTTGTCCTGGGCTAAGCCCCTGAACCTGCCTTCAAGGCCCCACGTTCCCCCTTTTCTCTGACCTCCCAGTAAGCCAACACAGCCCAGCCGAGGCTCTCCTGCTGCTGCTTCTATGTCCTTCCTAGTTTCACTGCCCTGAGTATGTTTTTGCTACAGCCAATAAATTCTGGCTTGCTTTTCTACACCATGTCTCTTGATGGAAATCTTGCCCTCAAGAAGACAAGAACTGAGGTCTCCTCTGTGTCCTGGTAGCACCTCAACTGGCCCGCTCCTCACTTTGAGTGTCTCTTCAATAAATCCCACTTTGCTTTACTTTCATTTTCATTGACCTTAAAATTTTTTCTGCATCCATGAGAATCACGATCCCAGCCAGCAACCCGAATCGGTAACAGGTCTTCTTTTCAAAATCCCTGATTTCTCTCCTTTGACTCAGCCTTTAAATGTTGCTGTGTTCCAAGGCTCAGTCCTCACTTTCTTCTTTTCTCTGTTTTACTCTCAGGTGATGTCATCCAAACTCCTTGACATTAAGTCTCTAAACTGCTGATTTTCACATTTCTGTCCAGCATAGACATCTCCACCATAACCCAGGTTCACAAACGCAATTAGCTGCTTAATATCTCTACTTTATGACTCACCGTCATCTCAAACTCAAGTCAGAGAGCCTTGAGCCCGGCCAGTGTGGCTCAGTGGTGGAGCATTGACCTGAATCAGGAGATCATGGTTCCATTCCCGGTCAGGGCACATGCTCGGTTTCGGGCTCCATCCCCAGTGGGGACCTGCAGGAGGCAGCCAATCAATGGGTTCTCTCTCATCATTGATGTTTCTATCCCTCTCTCCCTCTCCTTTTCTCTCTGCAATCAATAAAAATATCTTTAAAAAGAGAGAGAAACAGCCTTGATTTTACCCCCATCCTGCTCCTTTCCCAGTATTCTCAGTGGATGGCACCATCATCCATCCAGTTGTTCAAATAAAAAATCTGGAAATCACCCTTGGTTCCTTTCTTTCATTCACCTCTCACATTCAATCCATCAGCCAGTCCAGCTGAGTCTGCCTCTAAAACATACACCAAGCCTGCCCCAGTTCACTGGATCTCCACAACCATCAGGCTACTCAACTGACAGAACCACAGACTTCTGTGGCCTTAGGCACTTTTGTCTTCTAGACTCTAGAACAGGGGTGGGCAAACTTTTTGACTCGAGGGCCACAATGGGTTCTTAAACTGGACCGGAGGGCCGGAACAAAAGCATGGATGGAGTGTTTGTGTGAGCTAATATAAATTCAAAGTAAACATCATTACATAAAAGGGTACGGTCTTCTTTTTTTTTTTAGTTTTATTCATTTCAAAAGGGCCGGATCCGGCCCGCGGGCCGTAGTTTGCCCAGGGCTGCTCTAGAATCTAGAGACTGTGGTATAACAAAAAAATGATCTACTTTGTCACTGGTCCCCAGCACAGAGCTCCTAACACCCTTGGAATTTCCTAATAGGATTGTCTTTTGTTATTCATAGTGAGTCCCTTTCCAACACACCTGAGTATAATGCTAATGAGGTTGATTCAGGGTGGGGCTCCTAGGTCCTTCCTGATGGGAGCTGTCGCTGGAAAGACCAAAGGTGATTAGAGGGCGGTTAGTGAATATATGTCTCTCTCTCTCTCTCTCTCTCTCTCTCTCTCTCTCTCTCTCTTTTTCCTTCCTCCCCCCCTCCCTCCCTTTCACTCTCTCCAGCAGTCAATGGAGGAAATATCCTCAGGTGAGGATTTAAAAAAAAAAAAGACATGTCAGAATGGGTTTTTTTGTTATGTTTTGTTTTTAATTGATTTGAGAGAAACACTGACTTGTTGTTCCACTTACTTATGCATTCATTCATATATGATTCATATTCTTGTATGTGCCCTGACTGGGATCAAACGTGCTACCTTGGTGTATCCAGTTGGCACTAACCAACTGAGCTATCTAGCCAGGGCCTGTCAAAATGGATTAGAAAACCCTGATCCATTTGTAACCTATATACTGATAGATCCTCCCTTCCCCCAACTGGTGGGCGGGGTATGACGTAACCTGCAGCCCAGAATGCCTGAGTGACTAACCATGTACTTTATATGGACTATACATTGGACCACCAATCCACACCTGTCAAATACCCTAAGCCCTTGTCCTATATGGACAATACAGTAAGCCACCAATCATATACAAGAGACACTCTTTAGGTAAGAAGACACAAAGAGATTGAGAGTAAAAAGGAGGGGCCTGGCGGGTGTGGTTCAGTGGTTGAGCATCGACCTATGAACCAGGAGGTTAAGGTTAGATTCCTGGTCAGGGCACATGCCGGGTTGCAGGCTTGATCCCCAGTGTGGGGGTGTGCAGGATTCTCTCTCATCATTGATGCATCTCTCTCTCTCTCTCTCCCTTCCTCTATGAAATCAATAAAAATATATTACACCAAACAAAAGTAAAAGAGGAAGGAATATATTCCATATAAATAGCAACCAAAAGAGAACTGGGTTGGTTATATCATTATCAGACAAAAAAGATTTTAAAACAAAAAGGATAATAAGAGACAAAAAGGGACATCATATATTGATAAAAAGTTTTAAAAATCCATTCTGCAACCTCTGTCATTTAATTTGAGAGTTCAGTTCATTTACATTTATGTTGATAAAAGGTTTAAGCTATGAGGAAGATATAACATACACAAACATATATGTGCCTAATGACAGAGCCCCAAAATATATGGAGCAAGTACACATGAAACATTTTCCAGGACAGATTATATGTTAGGCCACAAAACAAGTCTTAATAAATTCAAAAATATTGAAATCATTCAAGATAACTTTTTCAACCACAAAGGAATGAAACTAGAAATCAATAACAGAAAGAAGAGTGGAAAATGCACAAATATGTGGAAATTAAATAATACATTCATAAACAGCCAACAGATCACAGAAGAAATCACAAGAGAAATTAGAAAATACCTTGTGACAGCATAAACAAAACACAGCATACCAAACTTAGATTACAATGAAAGCAATGCTCACAGGACATTCATCATTGTAAAAAAGAAGAAAAATTTCAAGTCAATAATCTAATTGTATACCTTAAGGAATCAGAAAAAGAAGAGCAAACTAAACCCAAGGATGGCTGAAGGAAGGAAATAATAAAGGTTAGAGTGGAGGTAAATGAAAGAGAGAGTAGAAAAACAACAAAACCAAAAGGAGAGAAGACTCAAATTACCAAAATCAGAAATGAAAGAGTGCACGTTACCATCAAATTCACAAAAATAAAAAAGAATTATAAGAGAATAATATTAAAAACTGTACTCTAACAAATTGTGTAACCTAGATGAAATGGACAAATTCCTATAAACACAATAATCTACCAAACTGACTCATGGATATAGAAAATCTGAATAGACCTGTAACAAGTAGGGAGGTTGAATCAGTAAAAAAAAAAATCCTCTTGACAAAGAAATCCCAGGACCAGATGACTTCACTGGTGACTTGTAGCAAACCTTTAAAGAAGAATTAACAACAATCCTTATCAAACTCCTCCAAAAAATATCTCCTAACTCATTCTATAAGATGGACACTAGCCTGATACTGAAGCCAGACAAAAATAGTCAAGAAAAGAAAACTACAGACCAGTATAATATCCCTTATGAATCCCTTGGTTAAATTTATTCCTAAGAAATTTATTCTTTTTTATACTACTGCAAATGAAATTATTTTCTTTTCAAAATGTTAACTGCTAGTGTATAAAAATACAACTAATTTGGGGGGTATTGATTTTGTATTTCACATCTTTGCTGAATTTGTTTAACTCTTAAGCAGGGTTGGGAAATGTCCGGCCCGCAGGCCATATAAGGCTCATGAAATCATTTGGTCTGGCCCTGCCAAGGTGTTAGGGGTAAGTTAATTAAATGTTTGACCAAATATAGTAGCCTAATTTTTAAGTTGATAATTTTGTATGGCCCTCGAATGATGTTATAGATATCCAGAAAAAAAGTTTCCCTACCCCTCCAGTCTTAAGTAGAAGCGTTTGTATTATGTAATTTACCATAACAGAAGTAAACAGAGGGAAATTTATAGCTACATATGCCTATATCAGAAAATTAAAAGGTTGAAAATTAGTTATGTAAGTTTTCATCTCAGAAAGATTAGGAGGATAGCAAATCCAACTCAAGCTAGCAGTAAGCAAATAATGAAAATGAGAGCAAAAATAAAATTTGAAACAAATAAAAATAGAGAATATCAATAAAGCCAAAAGTTGGCTTTTTGAAAATTTTAATAAAATTGGTTACCTCATAATAAGACTGATATCAAGAAAAAGAGAAATTGTCATTCTCATGAATAAACAAAGGATCACCTTAGATCAGTGTCGACAAACTCATTAGTCAACAGAGCCAAATATCAACAGTACAACGATTGAAATTTCTTTTTTTTTTTTTTAGCCCAAGCCACCACTTTATTATTTTTTTTAAAATATATTTTATTGATTTTTTACAGAGAGGAAGGGAGAGGAATAGAGAGTTAGAAACATCGATGAGAGAGAAACATCGATCAGCTGCCTCCTGCACACCCACCACTGGGGATGTGCCCGCAACCAAGGTACATGCCCTTGACCGGAATCGAACCCGGGACCCTTCAGTCCGCAGGCCGACGCTCTATCCACTGAGCCAAACCGGTGCTGGCTAAGCCACCACTTTATTTATTTATTTATTTATTTATTTATTTATTTATTTATTTATTTTTTTTAGTAAATCTTTATTGTTCAGTAAATCTTTATTGTTTAGTAAATCTTTATTACATTTGTTCCTCTTTTTTTCCCCCCATAGCTCCCCTCCACCCAGTTCCCACCCTACCCTCTGCCCTTACCCCCACACTGTCCTCATCCCTAGGTGCACAATTTTTTTCCAGTCTCTTCCCGCATCTCCCACACCCCTTTCCCCACCAAGAATAGTGAGTCCATTCCCTTTCTATGTCCCTGATTCTGTTATAATCACCAGTTCATTCTGTTCATCAGATTATTTATTCACTTGATTCTTATATTCACTTGTTGATAGATGCATATTTGTTGTTCATAATTAGTATCTTTACCTTTTTCTTCTTCTTCCTCTTCTTAAAGGATACCTTTCAGCATTTCATATAATCCTGGTTTGGTGGTGATGAACTCCTGTAGCTTTTCCTTATCTGTGAAGCTCTTTATCTGACCTTCAATTCTGAATGATAGCTTTGCTGGATAAAGTAATCTTGGTTGTAGGTTCTTGGCATTCATCACTTTGAATATTTCTTGCCACTCCCTTCTGGCCTGCAAAGTTTCTGTTGAGAAATCAGCTGACAGTCATATGGGTATTCCCTTGTAGGTAACTGAGTTTCTTTCTCTTGCTGCTTTTAAGATTCTCTCTTTGTCTTTTGATCTTGGCATTTTAATTATGATGTGTCTTGGTGTGGTCCTCTTTGGATTCCTTTTGTTTGGGGTTCTCTGCACTTCCTGGAGTTGTAAGTCTATTTCTTTCACCAGATGGGGGAAGTTTTCTGTCATTATTTCTTCAAATAGGTTTTCAATATCTTGGTCTCTCTCATCTTCTGGCACCCCTATAATTCTGATGTTGGTACGCTTGAAGCTGTCCCAGAGGCTCCTTATACTATCTTCGTATTTTTTTATTCTTTTTTCATTTTGCTTTTCTGGTTGGGTGTTTTTTGCTTCTTCACATTTCAAATCTTTGCCTTGATTCTTGCGCTCCTCTGGTCTGCTGTTGGGAGTCTGTATAGTATTCGTTATTTCAGTCCGTGTATGCTTAATTTCTAGTTGGTTCTTTATCACAACATTGAGGGTCTCATTAGATTTCTTGAGGATCTCAATAACTTTATTGGCGGCTTCTAGACAGTTCTAGAGAGACCTTAAAAGTGTGGTTCTGAACTCAATATCCTCCATTGACAGTTTTGTCCTGTTTCTTTGTCTCCGCATTTTTTATGCTTTCTTGGTGCACCCCCCCCTAGTGGTCTTTGTGCACAGTCTTGTTGTAGTTAAGCCTTGATTGTTATAGTTAATACTAGGGGGATTTGACCTCCAGGCCAACTGGCTGTGAGAATCAGCTGTGTCTGCAGTGGGAAAACTTCTGTCCTCTAGGGAGGTGCTAATCTAGCCTTTGCCTGAGGCTATCTGGCAAATGGCTCTGCGCAGGGCTTGGGTGGGGCGGGTTGCATGGGATCAACAGAGCGGGTGGAGGGAGCAGATATGGCTGTTCTCAGTCCCGTCCCCAGAGGCTCTGCCTCTCAGAGTCCCAGCAACCGCTGCAAACCTCGGAGAGAAAGCTGCCCTCGTGTTCTGACCAATGCCAGACAGTCCCGCTTCTCCCGTTTGAGTCTGGGTCCCTAGAGACTCGCCCAGAACTGGAGCTCAGAATCTGAGACTCCCTCCCAATTGAAAACGACAACCGCGCCCTTAGCTACCAGCCCGCTCTGTGCGTACCTCCACACCTTTGTATTTTCCGCACTGCGCCTCCTCTGAGTCTCGTATGCTGTTCTCTTTCCTTCTAGTTGAAGAATTTCCCCTCAGCCAGTCTTCCTGTAGTTCTGGGTGATGTCCGTTCCATCTTTTAGTTGTATTTGTGAAGTGGTTGTTCGAGGCAGCTAACTCCCGTGTTTACCTATGCCGCCATCTTGGTTTTTCTCGAAATTTCTTTTGAGAGCCAAATTTTTTAAACTTAAACTATATAGGTAGGTACATTGTTATTAACTTAATTAAGGTACTCCTAAGGCTTAGGAAGAGCCACACTCAAGGGGCCAAAGAGCCGCATGTGGCTCGTGAGCCGCAGTTTGCCAACCACGGCCTTAGATCCTTTGTTCACTAAAAAAGATAATAAAAGATCCTATGAACAGCCTGATTCCAAAACAGCTGATGATTTAAATGAAATTAACAAAATCCATAAATCATGTAATTTACCAAAACTGATTCAAAAAGAACTAGAAAATGGAATCCTGTATCTATTAAAGAAATTGGATTCATTATGTAAAGTTTTGTTACGACGAAAACTCTAGACACAGATGATTTCACTTGTGAATTTTTCAGACAATTTAGGAAGAAATAATAACCAATCTTACACAAAGTCTTCCCAAGAGTAGGAAAAGATATAGCACACTCAACTCTTTCTGAGGCCAGGCCCTTGAAAACAAAACCTGACAAGAATATTATAAGGAAGAAATAAAGTATAGACATTCTCTCTCACTCCCATGAAGGCAAAACTCCTAGGCAAAATATTAGCAAATTGAATTCAGCAACATATAAGTATAATAGAATATAACCAAGAGGCACTTATTCTAGGAAGACACAAAGTTGTTTATTGTTTGAAAAACTTTTTTAATTCACCACATTAACAGAAACAACAAAAAAGAAAAATCATATGATCATGTTGATAAACACCAAAAAAGCCGTTAATAAAAATGTAACACCTGTTTATGATACTAACCTTAGTGAACTAATAATAAAATGGAACTCCATTGTATAAGTACAAGTATCTACCAAAAACTTACAGAAAACAGTTAATGGTAAAATATTCCTTTTGATAATGAGAATGAGCCAAAGATGCTACGGTAAGTAGAAGAAAATATCAGGATTGGAAAGGAAGTATTAAAACTTATTCACAATGAACATGACTGTGCATGGATAAAACTGAAAATAATTCTCAGAAAAATTTGAGGTATTAGAATTAATAATTGGATTTATCAAGTTCACTGCATTTAAGGTAGGCTAACAAAAATCAATTATGTTTCTAGATTATCGGCAATAAACAAATAGAAAATGGAATTCAGAAAAAGGTGAAAATTATACTTAACATTTTTTAAGTAACAAAAAAATATCTTGGAACACATTTTTTAAAAAGGGACCTCTACACTGAAGATTAAACTTTTGCTGAAATTAAAGAAGCCCTAAATAAGTAGAGATTATACTTTTTTCATAGATTTGAATAGTCAATATTATAAAGATGTCAGTTCGCCCTGAAATAATATATACTTAGTTGGAATATAATTAAATATAATTGCAATCAAAATCCTGGTATGTTTGTTGTAGGTACTAATAAACTGATTCTAATATTTATAGAAATGCAATGATTCAGGAAACCTAAGTGGAGGCCTCACAATATCAGATATCAAGACATTATAAACCGAGAGTGATTAAATCACTGTAATATTGGCACAAGGATAAATAGAACAGAAAAAATATTTTAGAAACAGTTGGGGAGGTCTTTTTATTAACAGATATAGATGAATTAGATATCATTTAGAAAAAAAAAAAGTGAATCTTGATTCCTTCCTCAAATCATATATAGAAACTCCAGATAGATCATAAATCTAAATACGAAATGTAAAGTAAATAGATCTTTTATAAGTTAACTAGAAGTACATTTTCATGACCTTAAGGTAGGCAGAGATCTCTTAAATGGAACACAAAAAGTGCCAACCACAAAGGAAAACAATAAGCTGGAGTATGTTAAAACGTAAAACTTTTCTTCATCACACGACACCATTAAGAGAGAGAAAAGGCAAGCCAATAGTGGAAGATTTTTGAAATACATGTATCCAGCACAAGAGATCATTTGGAATAGTATACTAGAAGTTTATTAAACTCATTCAAATCAGCTTAATGAAATAAGCAGCAGACAACCCAATAGAGCAAATAGACAAGAGACTTGAACTGGCACTTCACTAAAGAGCATATTCCAGTCCTGGCCAGGTAGCTCAGTTGGTTAGAGCATTGTCCCCATACACCAAGGTTGCAGGTTTGATCTCCAATTAGGGCACATACAAGAAGCAACCAATGAATGCATAACTAAGTGGAACAACAAATCAATGTTTCTCTCTTCTCTCTCTTCTCTCTCTCTCCTTTTCTCCCTCTCACTCTGAGAAAAAGAAAAAAAAAAGCGTATTGCACATGGCCAATAGATATTAAAGAGATGCTCAACTTCGTCAGTTATCAGGAAACATTTATTAAAACTGTAAGGTGGCAAATTTTGGAGAAAGAAAGGAACATGGCTTAGCTCAGCTTAAATGTTACTTTCTCTGAGATGCCTTCTTACCTAAAGACCGTACCTGGTAGAGTTTATTTCACCTGTAGTCAACATTTGCCCTATTTTGACTCCCACGTCTAAGTCACCTCCATTATAATAGACCTCACAGCAGAAATTTCTCATTGTGGGAGTTTTGGTGGGAGAGAAGTTTCATATCTGTCTGTTTTCCACTGTATCCCCTGCACTTAGAACAAGGCCTGACATATAACAGGTACTCAATAAATGCTAGATGAATGAATGAATGAATGAGTGAGTGAATGAATGCCTCCTTTGCTTACTGCTCTGCTGTCTTGTCTGTTTCTTCACAGACAAGGTGTTTTCGTAACAGCCATCTTCACTTAAATGTTTAAGTCTAGATATTTTGTTGTCAGGGCATTTTAAACCCATGATTAAGAAGTCTGCGTTTAGTGAGCCCAGTGTCAAGATAGGCCTAGGATCTAATTTCAGGATGAAAGGTTAGAAAGCTGCCTCATGTTGCTACTTCTCAAATATGCCCAGATATTTATATAACCTTTTAGTTGCTAAAAAAAAAAAAAAAAAATTCAATTTTCTTTCTCGATAACATTCTATCATTCAGCAAAGTAGAGAACCACAATTTTAAGAATTTCCATTATTTCAGTAAACTAAACTAAGCCATTTCTTACTTTGCATAAAAATAAAAAACTTTTATTTTTAATAAAGACAAACATTAACAATTTTTCTGACTTGATCCTCTTGCAAAAACGCATTATTAACTGTGGTTTTCAGTCTTTAATAGAATTGCAAAATGAAATATCAGGTAAGAAAGGGAGAATAAGAAAATATTCCAATTATAATATATTTTGACTTAGTGGAAAAAACTCAATCTCAAGGATTTGGTATTTTTAATCAGCTTTAAAGTAAAATTAAATTTTATTTGCAGGTGAGTTGGAATATAGTGACCTATCCTTAGAACCATAAAAATAGGGTAGCAGAAGCAGTGCTCGGAGTTAAAATATGAGACCCAGGGATATGGATAATGAAGGTTATTATTATTACCTATGGTCTTCCTCACTGCAATAAACCCTCAAAACAAAACAAAACACCTGTGATAGTCAGTACACACCTCGGGGTTTCTTTTCTGTGAACCTAATAACATGAACATTTTCCCAGACCTTTTCAGAGTAGGTATGCCCCTGTGATTTGCTTTGAATACAAAAGTGTAGGAGAGGGAAGATGTGTAACTTCTAGGCATTTGTGCCAGGTCGCCCTTCTCCTTGCTGTGATGATTGTGGAAGCATTTGTTAAAGTGGAGCTTCCATCAACCAAGGTTCTTTTTTTTTGGTTAATCCTCACCGGAGTATATATATATTTTTAAATATATTTGTATTGCTTTCAGAGAGGAAGGGAGAGGGAGAAAGAGATAGAAACATCAATGATGAGAGAGAATCATTGATTGGCTGCCTCCTGCACACCCCACACTGGGGATCAAGCCTGCAACCCAGATATGTGCCCTTGGCCATAATCAAACCTGGGACCCTTCAGTCCACAGGCCGAGGCTGTATTCACTGATCCAAACCGCCTAGGGCCAGAGTATTTTTTTTTTTTTTTTTAGAGAGAGTGGAAAGGAGGGAGGAAAGAAACACCAATGTGTCTCATTGATTGGTTGCCGCCTGCACGCTCCCCAACTGGGGCTGGGAGTCCAATCTGCTGCAACGCAGGTACATACCCTTCCCCAGGAATCAAACCAGCTACTTTTCAGTGGGAGGGCCACCACTCTAACCACTTAGAAACACCAGCCAAGGCTCAGCCAAAGTTCTTGAGTGACTACAATGAACAACCTAGAAAGTAGATTATGTGAGTATTATGCTAAGTAAAATAAGCCAGTCAGAGAAAGACAAGTATCACACGGTCTCACTCAGATGGGAAATCCAATGAGCAAAATAATTTGATGAATAAAATAAATCCAGAGAAAGAAGCATGGAAGTCTGACGAATCTCAGAGGGAAGGCTTGGGGGTGGGGAGTGGGAAGAGATTAACTACCCAAATAATTTATATGCATATACATATACATGGACAGACACAATAGTGCAGCGAAGGCCTGGGAGGGGGAGTGGGAAGAGTTGAGGGGAAGTCAATGTGGGGGGTGGGGGAGGAGTGGACATCTGTAATACTTTCAACAATAAAGATAAGTTTAAAAAAAGAAAGTAGATTATGTGCCCAGTGAACTTACAGCTCTAGAAGAAGCAGTAAGGAAACATAATGTTGGTTGTATTTGAGAAGATATTAGAGAGACAGAGATGGAGATAGAGATAAAGACGAGAGAAAGAGAGAACAGAGAGAGAAAAGAGCTGGCAAATAGGAATGAAAAGCAAAAGAAAAAGTCCAGATATTCAGAGACTTGCCGAGAGGGAAGACAGACTCCTTTTCAATACAAATTAAAAAAAATAAAATAAAATAAAATGATGTAAACTCTGCCTTACCTCGAGGACGTAATTAAGGCCTTGCGTTTGCATCCATGTTTAACACCCTTTAATAATTAAGGTCGTGGCAAGGCAGTTGCACATACAACAAATAACAGAGCCGAACCTCTGCCTCCCATTGCTTATATATACTATTTGGTCAATTACATGTTGATTTCATCTCAGCAGTAGGCTACTTTCTTTTGGTTGCCTTCTGTCAGCTCTTCCTGTTTACAACTACATCTACAAAATATACGTTACATTTTAACATCTAACAAGACATAACATTTAGAACTGCCCAGACCTTGAGACCCTTGTTCTATCTGACAAACAGTGTCAGAATTAAAGGTCCAACTAGAATGGGACTTTGGGGTTAACTTCTTTGAGAAGGTGTGAGTGAGAGAATTTTGGTTGTGGGAAAGGTTTGCATTTGGTGACCAGAATGGGGACGGTGGTAGTCCTTATGGCTGCTCACAAATACCTTGGTTCTTGTCTCCTGAGCACATGGTATGATTGTACTTCCCCATTCCGTTTGAAATTAATCCTGACCATGTGACCGAATTTGGCCTAAAAAGGTGAAAAGAAATCACGTGCATGTGTCACTCTTGGAAAGAAACTTTAAGAGCCAGTGCCTACTCATTATTTCCTCTTCCTCTTCTTCCCTGTCTTGGCGACTGCAGAGGCTCATCTTGATATACAGCGTCCATCAGCCTGGCTTCCTGAGTGACTACAAATTGAACAGCCTCTGCCAACCTATACACCCTTTGCCCCTGCTGTTCCTTCATCCTGGAATGGTCATCCTCATGTATCTGTAGAGTTCACTCCTTGACCTCCTTCAATTGTATCTTGGCTCAAATGTCACCTTCCTAGGGAGGACTACCTGGACTACCTACTTAATATTCAAGCATCCTCTGTGCCTCCTTAACGGGGGCACTTCTGATCCACCTATTCTATTCTTTTCTACAGTAATTGTCATCATCTAACACTCCTCTTCATTTCTTTTTTTCTTAAATATATTTTTATTGATTTCAGAAAGGAAGGGAGAGGAAGAGATAAATAGAAACATCAATGATGAGAGAGAATCATTGATTGGCTGCCTCCTGCACACCTTCCACTGGGGATCGAACCTGCAACCCAGGCATGTGCCCTTGACCAGAATCGAACCTGGGACCCTTCAGTCCACAGGCTGACTTCTATCCATTGAGACAAACGGGCTAGGCACTCCTCTTAATTTACTTATTATTTCATCTATTACATCTATGGGCCTGCCTTTCTCACCTGACTGAAATCTCTTCCAGGGTAGGGATTTTTGTCTACTTATGTTTCCCAGCACTCCCACCCAGTAAATGCTAAAACAAATGTGTTGAGTGAGTGAATAAAATAAAACATTGTTACAAAGCATTAAGCACAGTGTCTAGCCCACAGTACTGCACTTAGTATTGAATGTTAGCATTACACAAGTGCCTAATACAAAGCAAACACTTAATAAAATTTAATCTTCCTTCCTTCCCTTTATATCTTTAGAGCGGTTAAGACAGTGCCTTATATGAATTAAACAGTCACTACTCACCTTTGTGACCTCCCTTATAAGTCTCGAGGAATAAGTACTGTTTACAACGGCAAGCCAATACTGGGCCTCTGATCCTCGCCCCTCTCCGCCCCCCAACAGGCAGCTCTGGTGGCCCTGTGATCAGGGGGAGAGCGTGCATGTGATTAAGGTGACACTAGTGGCCCTACCTCACCCTTCTACCTGCACTGCCCAGAGCTTGTGGGGCTCTGTGGAAAACTAGCTCAGGCACCAATCTAGGAAAAACTATTCAAATGCAAAACTTTTAGGCGGTGAGGAGGCTTGGCCCTGAGATAAAATTGTTACAAAGTCTCCAGGGGTTGGAAAAAACCTGGCTGTGTAATCACCATGGCTGGGCTTTGTTTAAATAAGAATGTTTAAGGAATGTGTTCAGGACTATTTAAAGTCAGACCATGTACATTCTAAAGAATTCAAAAAATAAGGGTAAACACTTAAATGATTTTAAAGATTAACAAGGTAGGAGACCATGTAATTATATAGCCTCTACCCCTGGTTCTAATAATCAAGTCATCTTACATGGCATGATATTTAGGTGTTAACTAAATATTTACCAGCTCACTGAGCTGGGGCCAATAACTTGCCTAAAATGAGTACATTGCGGAGTTAGAACTCTTCCTTAGCCCTCTCAGCTAGCGGTCCTCCCGCCTGTGTGCAGCCTCAACTCCACGCAAGTTCTAGGCCAATATTGACCACGGCAGAGAGAGGATTAGCAGCCACAGATCCTTCACGCACGTGGATTTGGAATTAAGTGAGTTTCTGCAACCTCGATGAGGCATCTGGGCACTAGTGCACGTTTCCCCAACACTTTTAAAAACATATATATATATATATATATATATATATATATATTATTATTATTGTTGTTGATTTCAGAGAGGAAGGGAGAGAGGGAGAGAGAGAAACATCAATGATGAGAGAATCATTGATTGTTTGCCTCCTGCACGTCCCCTATTGGGGATGGAGCTTGCAACCCAGGCATATGCTCTGACCAGGAATCGAACTGTAACCTCCTGGTTCATACGTCGACACTCAACCACTGAGCCACGCAAGCTGGGCCCCCACACTTTTCTTGCCAGGAGAATGTGACAGCATTCCTACAGGGCCTTCTGAGAAAGCTGCCTTGCTCTGAGTCAAGTAGCTCTGCAACCTACCCCACAACAGATTAGACAGAGGATCAGGCCCAAGTCAGTGGCGGCCATCTTTACAGATTGGAAATGAGGAAGTCTACGCAGTGCCAGGCATGAGAATACTACGAACAGGCATCTTCTCTACTGCAGTGACTAATGGACCCACCAGAACGACTCATTAGACTGAGGACAGTCAGACAGCGGTGTAGGGGATGCTGCGATTGATGTGCCACCACATCCCTCCTCGGGCCGGAGGTGCTCATTCACCCTGCTCTGGCATTATTGGCGGTCTTTTTCCTAGGGAAGCCATTCTAAGACACAAGGAAGCAGACAGCGGAGAGAAGCCTAGAGAAGACAGCGAACAAAGGGCGGGAGGTAGCAGACACCGTGGTCTCAGAGAAACCATTCGGAAGTCAGGAGCTACAGTTAAAAAGAGAGAAGGAAAGTAGAGAGATGTCAAATCGTTTCCTCAATGCATTCTTATTTATTGATTTTAGAGAGGGAGGGAGAGAGAAAAATATCAATTTGTTGTTCCACTTATTTATGCATTCCTTGGTTGAGTCTTTTTTTTATTTTTAAATCCTCACCCAAGGATATTTTTCCATTGGTTTTAGAGAGAGTAGAAGAGAGAGGGTAAGACAGAGAGAAATATCAATGTGAGAGAAACACATTGATTGGCTGTCTCCTGCATGCACCCTGACAGGGGCCTGGGCCAGGGATGAGCCTGCAACTGAGGTACATGCCCTTGACTGGAGTCGAACTTGAGACCCTTCGGTCCGCAGGCTGACGCTCTATCCACTGAGCCAAACCAGCTAGGGCAGTGCGGCTCTTTGGACCCTTTAGTGTGGCTCTTCCACAAAATAGCATGTGCGGGCGTGCACGTACAGTGCAAAGGTGACTTAAAACTTTAAGTAAAGTTTATTAAGTTAATTTTAGGGAACGTTGTGGAGTGAAAGAAGATGTAGTGTCGAGAATTGAGAAAGGTATGTTGAGATGGTTTGGACATGTAGAGAGGATGAACGAAAGGAGATAGACGAAACAAGTATACAAGACGAGTGTGGATGGGAGAGTTGGAAGGGGTCGACCTCAGCGAACGTACCTCAATCAGACTGAGGACGTTTTTAGCTAAGGCCAGCTTAGGAGTACCCTAATGAAGTTAATAACAATGTACCTACCTATATAGTTTAAGTTTAAAAAATTTGACTCTCAAAAGAAATTTCAATCATTGTACTGTTGATATTTGGCTCTGTTGACTAATGAGTTTGCCGACCACTGGGCTAGGTCCTTGGTTGATTCTTTTATGTGCCCTGACTGAGGGTCGAATGGCAACCTTGGTGTATCGGGACATCTCCAACCAATTGGCCACATGGCCAGGGCTCAGTGCATCTTAAAATCACGTGAAGTTATCTGAGTTGTCGCCCTCCTTCCGATCAGAAAGAGCCTCAGGACCACTCATAGTTGGGTGTCTGCCTTGTGTCCTTAGTTTCTTCCCACTTCCTGCCTTGACCCTGGGACCACATGACTGGGACACTGCCAACGTTTGTCAGCCTGGTCAGAGTCCTCTAAACCCCCAAGTTCTGGCTACAGTCTTATTATGAATTCGGTGGTGACCCAAAATAAAGGTGCTGCAGCTTGCCCTGGCCTGGCTGCTCAGTTGGTTAGAGCGTCATCCCTATACACCAAGGTTCGATCCCTGGTCAGAGCACACACAAGAGTCAACCAGTGAATGCATAAATAAGTAGAACAGCAAGTCAATGTTTCTCTCTCTCTCTCTCTCTCTCTCTCTCTCTCTCTCTCTCTCAAAGAATCAATCAATTAAAAACAACAACAACAGTGCAGCCTGTCTGACTCTGAGTACTGCATGTCCCTTTGGACGCTCTTGGACTGCTGCCGCTGCCCTGGGGGCTAGTCTGATGGCAGGGTCATTTTCTCTAGCTACATCCCTTCAGGCTCTGGCTCCCTCTCTCTCCATTGACCCGTGATGCTAAGGGTACAGCCAAGTATATTCATGTCCTAATAATCTCCCTTTCCTTTTGGCTGTTGGCTTTAGTTTTACCTCTAAGAAAACACAGACATGGCTCCTTACAATTTTAGGTTCCCCTCCCCTCTCATTTCTTGTTCCCTTGGCCTTTATATTTTATTCTTTACCAAGAGACCTTCTCAAGTTTCATAAATGTATCCCATCAAAACTAAGGATGATGGAGAACATATAACTAGTAGAATAAAGTGTTCATGTTAAGTCCAAAATATTAGTTCTTGTAATAATATAAAACTTGATGGATTTTTTTTAAAAGATACTTTTGAAATAAATTTATTTACTTATTTTTTTTTAATGTTAAATTTTTTTTAGAGAATTTTAAACATACACAAAAGAAATCATATGATGAACCCTCACATACCCATCATCCAGGCTAATCTATTTAAAATATACCCATTTATTGTTACTCTGTTCAGTTGAGTGAATGCAGTCTATAGATAATGAATCAACTAATTTACTTGCAGGTAACCGACAACAACTGATGACATTATTAATCCTCACCGAGGATATTTTTCCACTGATTTTTTAGAGAGAGTAAAAGGGGAGGGGAGAGATAGAAACATGTCCATTGGTTGCCTCCCGCACTCGCCATTGAGCTCTTGACCAGAATCGAACTTGGGACCCTTCAGTTCACAGGCGAACGCTCTATCCACTAAGCCAAACCAGCTAGAGCAACATTGTCTTATTGACCTGGGTCATACTGCTACTTCGGGGATGCATTCTGTGACTCCCACCTTGACTTGGTTGGCAAAAATTAATCGTTCATTCCTCTACACATCTCTTGAATACACTCCTTCTATCTCCACCCTATTTCTATAATTTAGTCATCTCTTGTCTGTGTAACTAGATCTTGTATTTTGATATTTAAATGTTGTCTCCTTGGGCCCCCAATATTTGCCCCTCTCTATTCATCCCATCTGAGCAGAGGGAGGAATATGAAACCTTCAGGAAAGTCTGAGGCAGAGCAGAAGGCAGAAACAGGCAAAGCTTTCTCACTTTTGTTTCCTCGAAACCCAAGGAGCTTGAATGAAAACTGGAAGGTTCGCAAAGGGAAGAAAGCTGTTTGCAGGTAGAAGATAGTACTTAGGAGCAAAAATAGAGTTCTTTGGTGGTGGTGGTGGGGTCCCCTGATCAAAGGAAGCCTGGTTCTGCTTCCTGGGAAGTAGGAAATGCCCAGAAAGGAAGGGCTTCTGGCTGTGTCTAGGCTGGGTGACCATAAGCAGACTCACCAAAGCTTCCCCCATCTCCAGTGGGACAGAGGTAACAGAGACTCACTGGGCTGACAGGGACCGTGTAGGCAGGGCCAATGACTGTCTCGATGATGCCAAACATCAGATGAGAGACACTGCCTCCCACCCCATCTTGGCACTGGGTGAGACTCTGCAGCAGAGCGGCACCACCGCTGCTGGGCAAGCTGGAAGAACTCGGGTCAAATCTCAGTGGGATGGCCTCCGAGTCACTTAAGTAACTCGTCCAAGTTCCTACAGCTGCTCACTTGTGGCAGATCTGGCATTTCGGGCCAGGTCTGTCAGCCTTAGCACCTGCGTGCTTAATTACTCTGCAGGGTTGCAGAAATTCAGTGCCTAATACTCCATCACCTTCCTGAGGAGCAAATGATACCCTTTTGCCCCAGAGTCATGAGGGTATGTATATCAGACACCCTTTCAGGTGACTCCTCTTGAGGCAGCTGTGCGGAGTGAAGGAGCTTGGCAAGCACAGCACAGACTTCTAAGACTTGGGACGTTGCCAGGCCTCGGGCTCCTCATCTGTGAAATGGAGCTGCAACACTTACCGCATAGGGTTCCTGGTGAGTGTGAGGTAAGATAATGGAGATAAAATAAACTATAATATACGAATGTCTGGGTTTGAGAGGAAAATCAGGAAGAACAACAACAGCTCGTACTCTCACACATAATAACCACAGCCCCGAGGCCCTGCTGGACCTTCCAGAGCAGTTGGTTTCTGGAGGCTGAGCTCTGATGTCTCCGCTGTGTACGGCCTGCTCCCCTTTCCTGGAACACTTTGTCCTCCACTCCACTCCCCGCTTTCCCTTTGCACACTTGTGTTGATCTTCTGGTCTCAGTGTAAAATGCCACCTTCACTGGAGAACATGCCTGGACCACAGCCCATCCAAATGTCAAGGTGACACATCCATTCTCTGGGCAGTCCCACCCTGTGTGCACTGACCCTTTAGCACTGAAATCCCTCATTCACCAAAGCATCAGCCAAACCTGCAACTAACTAGCAAGCTCCTGGAGAGTGAGCGTGTATCTTGTTTATCGTTGTATTTCTAAGGTCTAGAATAGGGCCTCACACCTAACAGACACTCAATATGTAAAAATCTGTTGAATGAAGGAAGGCAGAATATGCCCTCTGAGTCATCAAAGACCAATTCATTTATGGTCCCAACAGTTTCAGTGCCAAGTATGTTGAATTATAATTGAATTTCCTGAAAAGTGGTAATCTAGTATGTACTGTTTAAATATAACAAAACTAGTCACCCACCACCCACAGGTAGATCACAAGTTCCTCCTTAAAGGGCTTGATAATTCTTTGGCTTGCCTCATTGTGCCTTAGAAAGTTCTGGAGAAACATTTGCTGAGTAATCGATAAACATAATACACCTTTCCTTGACCAGTGTGGGAACAGAATTAACTGCATAAATTCTTATTGTTTTCCAGCACTCCGAGCTGAGGGGTGATCTATGTTTCATAAATTATAGAAATTGGGAACAGGTCTTTTCCTAAAAAAAAAAAAAAAAAGTCTAGGTCCCGTATATGTGAGGCCTGATGCCAGGAACTATGGGATGGCCAAGCTAATCTACTCTCAGGTCCAGAGAGCCCTGCTGTCAGTTGTTTACAGTCTCATACTGGACCATAACAAACAGGGCACCATTCCTGATCTTAACTTTGGCTTCTGCTCAAGTCCACAGATTTGTGCTCGGCTCTCTTCTGTACCTCAAGCTGGTCAATGAGCAGTTAATGAACTAAAAAGTCAGCCAAGCCCTAAACATTGACTGGACTGACCAGCCACAGACATTCCACAATGAATGCTAGGGGGAAATTCAGTCTTTACTCACAGCAAACAGTACTAGATTAAAATGTCTCTCACAACACAATGACAAGCGGTTGGGGCATTAAAATTACAAATTGCCATAACCAATGGATGGGGGTGGGGGGGTGGGACGGGGGTAAAAGCATGTGCTGGGGTATGGGGGTGGCCGGGGAGAGATCAATGGGGGAAAAAGGAGACTTATGTAATACTTTAAACAATAAAGAATTTAAATTTATAAAATAAAATTACAAATTGACACTTGGGCTAATGTATTTTGTTTGCCTGATGCCCTCTGCCAGAGATGACACAGATATGTGATATCTTGGTTTTATCTTAGGCTGGGGTAAGAACAATGAAGGCCCCTGTAAGATTTGGATAGCAGGTCTCAGGACACAGCTGTCATCTTTTACAACACTCAGTGGACTAGGGGCACAAATGATGCATTTCCTCCTACGGAAACAAATGGCCATAGAGATATAGTCCTTTCTGTCTGGCTTCCATGTCTCCCTCAGCCTTATTTTATAAATGAAGAAACGTTGACTGATGGGTCCAGGGCTGGGCATCTGGAGCTAATGGAGCCAGTAAGCTTCTTCCCTGGGAATCTAGAATCAAGACTAAGAGATTCATTGTCAGCGTGACTGATTTATAAACTCAAGATGTGGGAGTAGTGATTTCTGCCCCGTGGTCTGTGGAGGAAAGAAAACCAGAATGCAGTTAGAAAAAGGAAAGGAGAGGATAGAAAATGAGAAAGAGAGTTCCGACAACATTCTAGTTCTTTTCTGAGGCTTGGCTACTTATTGCTATTCCATGAGATACCTCTGTGTCCTCATAATAAATCCCACCTTTTGCTGAAGTTAGCACAAATTAGCTTCTCTTACCAACTTGCAATTACCAATTACATTTATTCTACTACCAATTTGAGTTAATCTATTAGTCAAAAGTTTCATAACTAATACACAGGCGATATTGGGGTAAATCTAAATTGCAATAGGAATTGGAGGAGAAGATACACGACCTACACTGCTGGTTCCAGTGCCAGGCCAAGGTAGAGTCAGGCCTGTAGGTTTACGGTTCAGTGATTTTCTGACTTCATTTCTACATTTAACTTTCACTGTTCTTTGATTTTGTGCAGAGGATGCCATGGTGCTAGGACATTGTCAAGAAATAACTATTTGTGGAATTAATTAAGATCAGTAATATGCAGGTAAATGTTTAACAACTGGCTGTGTGTGTGTGTGTGTGTGTGTGTGTGTGTGTGTGTTAGGATGAGAGTCCTAATGAGTAGCATCTGCCAATTCTCAAGGTGTAAATACTCTATTAATGGGCAATGTTATGCTATCTATGTGAAGTCAGCAAATGCACAGTTAAGAAAGGTGCATAGTAGAACACTATTATGCACAATTTCTACCTACACATACAATAGATGTAAATTACCTCAAGAGAACCAATAATAGTAACATATAGTAATTAGGAAGTGATGAGTATTAAATGAGTATTTATTACTTTTGTTTTCAATATAATGTATTTAGTACATTCAAATTTATGCATTTTAATTTTAATAATGGCTGTGTTTAATAACTAGTAAAATTCCTATTAATTCGACCATTTGCTTTTGCAAACTGGTACACGCTGGCTCCAGCACACCAATGATTGAGATGAATGTTTGTTGGTCAAATTCAAATACAGGTTTAATGCCAGGTTAATATTATAGCTAATGCAGAGTAATCTTAATTAACCTCTCATTGCTAGTGCTTGACGCATACATTCTTTTGTTGTTCTTCCTCACTCAGAACCTTTTCATTCCCCATGGAAGCTGTTCTAAATCTTTACCCAGCCTTCCTTCAGAAAGAGTGATGCCCCACCCTTTCCAAGGCTTGCCCATTCCCCCTTCCTGCTCCAGTTCTCAGCCTTCTCCTCTGGGACATCAGGCTGTTAACTGCAGTCAGCATATCCCAAACCAAACTCATTATTTTCTGCCTGAACTTGTCTCCTTTCCCTCTCCAGCTATTTAACAGTCTAACAACCACAAAGGACTATTTGTTCCCTATCTCATTTAACACCACTCCAGTCTGTTTACTAAGTTTGAATTCTTCGTGCAGTGGCTGTCAACCTTGGCCACACTGTAAAATACCTGCACCTGGGTAAGGTACTAGAGCAGCAATTCAGACTTAATTGGTCTGAGGTGTGGCCTGGGCCTAGGGGGAGAGGAAGCTTAAAGATTCCCACGTGATTCTGATGTGCAGCCAAGTTGCAAACCACTGCTTTATGTCATCCTTACCTACTCCCTCTTAGCATTTATGATTTTTAAAAAATTTATCTTTATAGTTGGAAGAATTACATATGTTCCCTTATTTTCCCCCCACTGACCTGCTCCACCGCTCCCGTCCCCTCCCCAGGCCTTCACCACACTATTGTCTGTGTCCATGGGTGATGCATATATGCATGCAAGTTCTTTAATTGATCTCTTCCCACCCATCTACCCACCCCTGCCTTCCCTCTGAGATTTGACACTCTGTTCCATGCTTCTATGTCTCTAGATCTATTTTGTTCATCAGTTTATTTTGTTCATTAGATTCCACATATGAGTGAGATCACGTGATATTTATCTTTCTCTGGCTGGCTTATTTCACTTAGCATAATACTATCCAGGTCTCTATGCTGTCTCAAAGGGTAAAAGATTCTTCTTTTTTACAGCTGCATAGTATTCCATTGTGTTAATGTACCACAGCTTTTTTAATCCATTCATCTACTGGTGGGCACTTGGGCTGTTTCCAGATCTTAGCTATTGTAAATAATGCTGCTATGAACACAGTGCTGCATATATTCTTTCTGATTGGTGTCTCAGGCTTCTTAGGATATATTCCTAGATGTGGGATCACTGGGTCAAATGGCAGTTCCATTTTTAATTTTTTAAGGAAACTCTACTCTGTTTTCCATAGTGGCTGTACCAGTGTGCATTCCCAACAGTGTACAAGGGTTCCTTTTTCTCTACATCCTCGACAGTACTTGTTTGTTGATTTATTGATGATAGCCATTCTGGCATGTATGGGGTGGCACCTCATTATCGTTTTTTTGTTTTGTTTTGTTTTTTAATATATTGGTTTCAGAGAGGAAGGGAGAGGTAGAGAGAGATAGAAATATCAATGATGAGAGAGAATCATTGATCGGCTGCCTCCTGCATGCCCCACACTGGGGATCAAGCCTGCAACCTGAGCATGTGCCCTTGACCGGAATCAAACCCGGACCCTTCGGTCCACAGGCCGACTCTCTATCCACTGAGCCAAACCAGCTAGGGCTCATTGTCGTTTTAATTTGCATCTCTCTGATGGTTAGTGACACTGAGCATTTTTTCATATGTCTCTTGGCCACTTGTAGGTCTTCTTGCATTTTTTTATTTTTGATTGGCTACCAAAGAACAGTAAATTCTGCCTCTGAGATGTCTCCCACACCCACTGTGCACCTCCATTTCTACTGTCCTTGCCCCACTGCCCCCTCACCTGGGCTGCCATAATGGCTTCCTGACTGGTCTCCCCATAGTCAATCTCTCCTCCTCTAGTATATCCTCTTGCAATTATCAGAGTGATCTTTCTAAAACACAGGTCTTAGCACCCACTGCAAAGCCACTATAGTGGCAAGCATTTGCACTACAATACTGTATTTAAATGCCAGAAATATAGCATCTTGTTATCTTTCTAAATCAAATTAAATTGACTTTTTCAGGAGAGTGGCTTATTATTGAGGGTTTTCTTTCCTAGAATGGTACAAAAACCCCAGGAGGCTAAAAAGGCCAGAAAGTGTAGAGAGAGCCCTTCTGGGTCCATCTTTGTCACGGTTGAAATATTCTTTTTTTTTTCTTCTTTTTTTTAAAATATATTTTATTGATTTTTCACAGAGAGGAAGGGAGAGAGACAGAGAGCTAGAAACATCGATGAGAGAGAAACATCGATCAGCTGCCTCCCGCACACCCCCCACTGGGGACGTGCCCGCAACCCAGGTACATGCCCCCGACCGGAATCGAACCCGGGACCCCCCAGTCCGCAGGCCGACGCTCTATCCACTGAGCCAAACCGGCTTCGGCGGTTGAAATATTCTTTATCCAACTTGTAGGGCAGCTCATTCCCTTCAATTCAAGCAGGTCACAAAGATCTTTCACCTAGTCTTCCATGCCACCGTGTCGGGGCTCTGACTTCTCTGGGCCCAGTACACAGCCCCCCTCAATCTGGGCACTGTGTGCCAATGGGTGCCCAAGAGTTCACCCATGTGTTCCCTGCCCCCAGACACTCAGTTCCTTCCCTGTCCTGGGGAGACTGACTGCCTCCTCCCCAGAGGAACCAGCTTCAGAGTTCAACACAGAGTCCTGTTTGCCGAAGGGGCCCTGGCCTGGCAGCCTGCAGCCACCCTTCGGGCACAGAGCGGAATCCTGGCCCTGGCCTGGCAGCCTCAGCCACCCTCTGGGCACAGAGCGGAATCCTGGCCCTGGCCTGGCAGCCTGCAGTCATCCTTTGGGCACAGAGCAGAATCCTGGCCCTGGCCTGGCAGCCTCAGCCACCCTTCAGGCACAGAGCAGAATCCTGGCCCTGGCCTGGCAGCCTGCAGCCACCCTTTGGACACAGAGCAGAATCCTGGCCCTGGCCTGGCAGCCTGCAGTCATCCTTTGGGCACAGAGCAGAATCCTGGCCCTGGCCTGGCAGCCTCAGCCACCCTTCAGGCACAGAGCGGAATCCTGGCCCTGGCCTGGCCTCAGCGGGTCTCATCCCTGGGCTGGGGCTCCCTTTTCTCAGACGGAGCGTGGGGCTGGCAGTGCCTGTGCCGGTTGCTGTGCCTCTTCCTCCCCTAGGTTTTGTTGTAGACTCACCCACCTTATCAACAGGTTCCTCTCTTACTTAACCCTTAGGAGTTGCAAAATATTGAAGAAAGGACCGGTACAGTCAATGATTAAACAGCTAATTGTTAGTGGTCACATACTTGCAGAATCCAGGGTCAACCCAAAAAGAGTTCACAGAGTTGGGAATTTGTGGGGAGTGTGTCTACTCTATTCAGCCGGGCGGCCCCCCAGCATCCCGCTTGGCCACTTCTCACTGTGCTCCCGGGGTAGGAAGAGTGCACCTGTAGTTCTCCAACATGCACCCTCTTGTGGCCTCTGTAACTGATCAAGCTGATCTCTCTGCCTATAATACCCCAGCCCCATACACAATGAGCTCGTTTTCTTCATTTAACTCTCATATAAATGTCACCTTCTCTAAAACACTTCCCAAATCAGCTCCTGAACCCTTGGTTTATGCCTCATTTATTACTATCATTAACATTATACATGTGTTTCATGACACCCATATTCACATTAACTCTTCATATAGTTCCCCCTTGTTAGTGGGGGATCCATTCTAAGGCCCTTAGTGGATGTCTGAAACTGTGAATAGTACCAAAACCTATATATAATATGTTTTTTCCCCCCTATACATACATACATACCTGTGATAAAGTTTGTGGCTTTCTTTGGCATATCCAAATTGCCAGCATCACTACTCCTGCACTTTGGGACCACTATCTATCCTATCTAATAAAAGAGAAACATGGTAATTAGCGTACATCCGCTACCCTTCCCATTGGCTAATCAGCGAGATATGCAAATTAACTGCCAGCCAAGATGGCGGCCGGTAGCCAGGCAGCTTGAAGCTAACATGAGGTTTGCTTGCTTCAGTGATGGAGGAAACCAACATTCCCCGCCTGCCTTGCCGGCCTCTGAGCTTGCAGTTTGAAACATAGTTACACATATAGAAGCTAAACAAAACCCCAGAAACCTGCTTTCAGCCTGCCGGGATCTCAGAGCTGGAGTTGATACAGTGTTTCGATTATAGAACCCAAACAAACCAGATACCTGCTTTCAGCAGCAGAGGCCTCAGAGCTGGAGCCAGAGCTAAAGCTGGCCCAGAATAAAAAAAAAAAAGAAGAAAAAAGGAGCAGTTGGGAGCTTCAGTCACCCGCCAGTCTGAAAACAGCCCTCAGCCCCTCACCCAGACTGGCCAGGCACCCCAGGGGGACCCCCCCCCTGATCCAGGACACCCTTCAGGGCAAACCAGCCGGCCCCCACCCGTGCACCAGGCCCCTATCCTATATAGTAAAAGGGTAATATGCCTCCCAGCACCGGGATCAGCGGAGCTGAGAGGCCTCCTGGCACCGGAATCAGTGTGACAGGGGGCAGCGCCCAAACCCCCTGATCACCCTGCAGCTGGGGCCACAACCTCCCTATCCGCCCTGCTCTGTTCGTGACAGGGGAAGGCGCCCCAACCCACCCTGGTCAGCCCTGCTCTGTGCCTGATAGGGGGGAGCTCCCAACCCCCTGATCGCCCTGCAGCTCTGTGTGTGACAGGGTGCAGCGCCCCAACCCCCTGATCAGCCCTGCTCTGTGTGTGACAGGGTGCGGCGCCCCAACCCCCACTCCACGGGCCCCGCTCTGTGTGTGACGGGGTAGAGCCATAACCTCCCCATCGGCCCTGCCCTGAGTGTGACAGTGGTGGCGCCCCAAACCCCGATCGGCCCTGCTCTGTGGGTGATAGAGGGCGGCGCCCCAACCCCCCCTCCACGGGCCCTGCTCTGTGTGTGATGGGGTAGAGCCATAACCTCCCCATCGGCCCTGCTCTGTGCGTGACAGGGGGCAGCGCCCCAACCCCCTGATTGTCCCTGCTCTGTGCGTGATAGGGGGTGGCGCCGCAGCCTCCCCATTGACCCTGCCTTGAGTGTGACACGGGGCGGTGCCCCAACCCCCAATTGGCCCTGCTCTGAGCCCGACCAAGGGCTGCACCTAGGGATTGGGCCTGCCCTCTGCCACTCAGGAGCAGGCCTAAGCCAGCAGGTCGTTATCTCCCGAGGGTTCCCAGACTGCGAGAGGGCACAGGCCAGGCTGAGGGACCTCCCTCCCCCCGAGTGCACACATTTTTGTGCACTGGGCCTCTAGTATATATATTAAAGGCTAATGTGCAGTGTCCCCTCAGGAGTTCGACCAGGAGAATGGGAGTTCGATCGCTTGTTATGACGTGCACCGCCACCAAGGGGGCGGCATGGAACATGGCAGGAGACCAGTGCCGGTGGCGGGGTGCTGAGGGAGCGAGGGAAGGAGGAGGTGGGGAGGCGGGGAACCAGATTGGCCCTGCCAGGCCCAAGGACCCTGCCATGCACAAATTTCGTGCACCAGGCCTCTAGTTAAGTAAAATAAGAGTCACTTGAACACAAACACTGCGATATAGTCAATCTGATCACTGAGAAGGCTACTAAGTCACTGATGGGGAGGAGCCGATTTTCATCACACTACTCAGATCTGCAAGCAATTTAAAACTTATGAATTGTTTGTTTTGGAATTTTCCATTTAATATTTTTGGGCTGTGGTTGATTGTGGATAACTTAAACCACGGAAAGTGAAACCACACATAAGAGGAGACTGCTGTACTGGTGAATTTCTTAAGGGTAGGAGTTGTGCTTTTGAAAATCTTCGTATCTTCCCAGCACCTTTCATAAGTCAGGCATATGTTAGATGGCTTCCTAGAATTTTAGAGCCATAAGACATCTTGGAGGTCATTTAGTCCAGTGGTTTTCCAACTCTACTTTTTCCCCCAACTCTATTTTAGTCCTGCAATTCCTTTTTTCAAACAAAATCTTACATGGAAACCCACTATATAAATGGGTGAGAGCGCAGAGAAGTGCTAGTTAAAGTAGGGGATACATGGTGCCAAGAGAGGTCTGTGGACCCACCTCCACAGGTCTTGCCCAAGCTATCATTTTACTGATGAATTGTTTGTTTTGGAATTTTCCATTTATATTTTAATATTTCCATTTAATTTTTTTATATATTTTATTAATTTTTTACAAAGAGGAAGGGAGAAAGATAGTTAGAAACATCGATGAGAGAGAAACATCGATCAACTGCCTCCTGCACATCTCCTGCTGAGATGTGCCCACAACCCAGGTACATGCCCCTGACCGGAATCGAACCTGAGACCCTTCAGTCCACAGGCCGACGCTCTATCCACTGAGCCAAACCGGTTTCGGCTAATATTTCCATTTAAATAATCCAGTGGACATTTCTATTCCACATAAATCTACTCCACCCAACATTTTAAGAAAGTTGTCTCTTTTTTTAAATATTTTATTGATATTTTACAGAGAGGAAAGGAGAGGGATAGAGAGTTAGAAATATCAATCAGCTGCCTCCTGCACACCCCCCACTGGGGATGTGCCTGCAACCAAGGTACATGCCCTTGACTGGAATCGAACCTGGGACCCTTCAGTTCGCAGGCCGACGCTCTATCCACTGAGCCAAACCAGTCAGGGCAAAAGTTGTCTTTTTATTCTGTACCATATTCTCAAACTAACACAGGTTCTCAATGGCCTTTTTTTTAAAAAAGAAGAGAGGTTTTTTTTGATTTTTAGAGAGAGAGAAAGGGGAGAGAGAGAGACCAATTGGCAGCCTTTCATCTGACTGGGGAATCAAACAAACCACCTGAGTTTGTGCTCTGACCAGGAATTGAACCTGAAAACTTTCAGTGAATGGGACGGTGCTTCAACCCCTGAACCATACCGGCCAGGGCTCAATGATCCTTTTTGTTTTTTAATGAATATAGTTTTATTGATATCAGAGAGGAAGGGCGGGGGGCGGGGGGGAGATAGAGATGGAAACATCAATGATGAGAGAGAATCATTGATTGGCTGCCTCCTGCACGCCCCACACCAGGGATTGAGCCTGCAACCCGGGCATGTGCTCTGACCAGGAATCAAACTGTGACCTCTTGGTTCATAGGTCAATGCTAAATCATTGAGCCACACCAGCCGGGTGTCAGTGACCCATTTTTAAAGCATTTGTGGGATAAATGGTTTCCTTTACCATCCTATTAACCAATTCTTCAAGGAAGGTGTTACAGGCAAGTTATTACCTTGTCAGGATTGCAGAAACATGTATAGCAATTACCCAGGTTTTTTTTCTATTGCTTTAAAAAAATTCCCTCTATAACAGTGTGTGGGTGTTTGTGAAATTAACCATCTTGTGATGGTGCCAGTGGCTCTGCCAGTGTGCCTCAGCGAGCAGTTTCCAGCTGCAAAAAAGACTCGTCCAGGCTGAAGGTCCTCAGGAAGTATCTGTAGTCTCTTATTACAAGGTCCAGTTTGGTTTTGTTGTTTTTATGTCATCCAGGAAGCGGACCAAAGCACTCCCTTCTTTTAAAGGCCACAGTGCATTGAGATGAAACTCCTTTTGAGGATGGAGTCATTTGTTTATATTTATCAGGTTTCTGGTACTTGTAAATTATAAAGGAAGCCACACACACACACACACACACACACACACACACACACACACACCAAGTATAAGAGAAGCCACTAGAAATTCTCTAGATCAAATCACAATTGCCTTGAGGAGTAAATGCTATTTTAATTCCTACTGAGGGGATATTGTCAATTCTATCACAACTCTTTTTTTAAAAATATATTTTTTATTGATTTCAGAGAAAAAGGGGGAGGGAGAGAGAGATAGAAACATCAGTGATGAGAAAGAATCATTGACTGACTGCCTCCTACATGCCCCACACTGGGGTATTGAGCCCACAACCCAGGCATGTGCCCTGACCAGGAATCGAACTGTGACCTCCTGGTTCATACGTCAACACTCAACTACTGAGCCATGCCGGGTGGGCTATCACAACTCTTTGAACCTGACCTTTCCTCTCCATTTTTGCCATCACCATCTCAGATCAGCCTCACTATCTCTTGCAGGGGTCACTGATTGCCTCCTAACAAATCCCTCTGTCTTTAGTTTCAACCCCTCCAACTCATCTTTTGAGCAGCTGCTGGACGGGCTTTTACAAATGCATCTGGGTCATTAGAAGGGGCTGTTGACATAAGAAATGAATAAACCTGTAGAGAGTTTATTTGCACCAAACTGACGATAATTGCCTGGAAGCAAAATCTCAATGGATGAGAAAATGATCCGGAGAATGGTAGTTGTACCGTTTATTTTATACACTAGTGGCCCAGTGCACAAAATTCGTGCATGGGTGGGGGGGGGGTTCCCTCAGCCCAGCCTGTACCCTCTCCAATCTGGGACCCCTTGGATCAGGCCTAAACCGGCAGTCGGACATCCCTCTTGCAATCTGGGACTACTGGCTCCTAACCGCCCACCTGCCTGTCTGCCTGATTGCCCTTAACTGCCTCTGCCTGCCTGCCTGATTGCCCCTAACCTCTCTGCCTGCCTGCTTGATTGCCCCTAACTGCCCTCCCCTGCTGGCCTGATCGCCCCTACTGCCTCTGCCTCGGCCCCCACCACAATGGCTTTGTCTGGAAGGAAGTCAGACGTCCGGAAGATGGCAGGTCGACCTGGGCTAATTAGCATATTACCCTTTTATTAGTATAGATTACAATCAAAGGGAGAGGCATAAAAAGAGTTACATGAAATTCATTGGTGGTTGATTAGGGAGACGGGAGAAATCAAAGAGGGGAAATCTCTGAGATTAGATAAAGAGAAAAATGAAGAGACAAATACTTCTTTCACATTGGTGGGTACAGGATAGTTAACAATTACTATTTACAGCTCATAGAGACAGCACGTGGAGAACAAGACAAACTGAGGGAGGGGCTCCATGGTCTGTGCTCTGGTGGGAGATTGTTCCTCCTGGGGCCAGGAATAAAGGGGGTTACTCTGTCATTCCAAAGGTATGTTATCACAGATGTTGAAAGACAATAGGTTCAGTTCAGGTAAAGACTGACTGTGGTCTCAAGTAGTCTCAAGGAAAGTACTGGCCTAGGACATGACTACCCACCATGACTCATTTTTAATGAAGAAGTTTTAATTTCAGATGATCCTTCGTGGTTACTTTGGGTCTCCGAGTTTGTAAGGCCCACCATGCAGGCCTCCCCTGAGCTTGTCAGGTTTAGTATGTGGCCCATTTTTCCTCCACAGGGTGGTGACTAAAAGGGGCTTCTGGAATGCTGATCTAGTTCTGTTTCTTGACTTAGGTTCTTGGTTTACTTTATGAAAATCCACATTTGTGATTTGTTTATCTTCCGTCTTTGTGCATTACTCTCTCCGAGCTGGTTTATTTGTCCAGTTAGATTGTGCTTCCAGGGACACGTGCTTCATCATCTTTGTATCTCAATATTCTACAAATTCTTGTCAAATGTTATAGGAATAAGTGATTAAATAAATAAATGAATGGAACTGAAGACTCTGATTGCAAGGGCTATGGATTGTTCCTTAAGCTAGATGATTAGATATACAAGAATGGAATTATGGACATTTGGGCCTGGGAGAGGGAGAGCATGTGCTTGTCCTGGAGGTAGGAAGGTAATTTACAAGTATGCTGTTCAGACAGGAGGAAGGCCAGGGTGAAATGAAGTGCTTGTGGAGCACCGACCAGCACAGCCACCCCCTGCCCACTCCCAGGGCAGCCCCTCTTCTTGGCCTCTATTTTGGTTTCTGGAGCTGCCATCCTCCCAATGTTGAACAAAATAATAAAGAATAAATGATAAAGATTTTTTTCAAGAGTATTAGGTTTGCAAAGTGGAAATAAATGAGGCAAAGTGTTCCAAAGAAGAAGAAAGGAAATAAAGAGTTTTAATTTATTAAAAGTGCATTCTTGTCCTAGCCAGTTCGACTCAGTGGTTAGAGTGTCAGCCTGTGGACTGAAGGGTCTCAGGTTCAAGTCCGGTCAAGGGCATGTATCTCAGTTGCAGACTCCATCCCCGCCCTGGTCTGGGAGTATGAGGGAGGCAACCAGTTGATGTGTCTCTTTTACATCAAGGTTTCTCTCTCTCCCTCTCTCCCACTCCCTTCTATTCTCTGTAAAAAAAAAAAAAAAAATCAATAGAAAAAATATCCTCAGGTGAGAATTAACAACAATAAAAAGTTCATTCTTGAGAATAATTAGTCCTGCGTTCTCAGCCCTGTGATTGGTCCAGGACAGTTATCAGACAGATACCAGGTGGTCTGTATGATAGATGCCAGGAGTCTGGTCATGTCTGGTGGTTGACATAATGGATGTCAGGTAGTCTGGATGTGTGAGTCCTTCAAGGGATTCGTCATACTAATGCCTATATTTCAGGGTTTTTCAGCCTTGACGTTGTTGACACATTGGACTAGATAACTGTTTGTCACAGGGGGCTGTCCAGTGCATTGTAGTCTCAGGTAAGAGCCTGACACATAGTAGCTTCTTTCTCAATAAGTATTTTTTCTTTTGTAGTTGATGCAGTGATTTGCACATCAAGGTGTTCAGTAATATTTGTTGAATGAATAAACGAATGAATGAACTAAGTTTACTCTTTCGGGGGATTCTATTAGGGCTTGTACTGCTCTACCTCATCACAATTGGCTTTGTTCTTTTTTTTTAACCTTTGAATTCCAATTGGATCTGAACTAAATGGTGCCCTTTCACCACAGCTCATCTTCCTGTGTGAAGTCACAAGCAACCAGGAGAGTACTTGATCCATCCAAAGAAGTAGCTTCTGGTCAGCTCCAGCTGAGTGTCAAAGGCCAGAATATTCTGATTTTCAGGAGAATCCCAAAGTTCTGGGTTATATGGACATCTTTGATATTTAAACATTGGCAATGAATTCAATTTTTTTTTTAAATATATTTTATTGATTTTTCACAGAGAGGAAGGGAGAGAGATAGAGAGTTAGAAACATCGATGAGAGAGAAACATCGATCAGCTGCCTCCTGCACATCTCCCACTGGGGATGTGCCCGCAACCCAGGCACATGCCCTTGACCGGAATCGAACCCGGGACCCTTCAGTCCGCAGGCCGACGCTCTATCCACTGAGCCAAACCGGTTTCGGCGAATTCAATTTTTTTTTAACATCACGCAGGGCAAACTGGAAGTGCCTAAGGTTGGCTTTGACCAGCAGACTGCCAGTTTATAGCCTCTGCTTAGAGCCAGCCATCCTGGGTCTGATTTCATATAACCATGGAGGAAATAGCCCTTGGTCTTGAGAATAAGGCCCTCAGACAGGGCTCACAGGACCACCCTTTCCACTGGAGCTTCTCTGGGCTAAAGACTAAAGAAATGGTAAGAGAGCCAACATCTGTAGATGTACGCTGCAAAATACAAAATCTCCTTCAATTCCTACAGCAGTCTTGCGAGGTAGGTGTTAACATCCCCATTTTGACAGAAACATAAGCTTAGAGATACTCCATCCCTTGCTAGAATTTCACTTTATTACTAACTTGTATGACTAGGATTTGAGCCTAGGACTTACCTGATTAGACTATAAAACAGTGCCTATTCCTCTCTATATCCTTCCAAACACAGGCCTGGGCATGAAATATGTGCCAATAAGCATTGTTGATTGATGATCAATTGATTGATTGAGTAAAGACATGCTTATGGCTATATCTTCTCAATACTTAAACAAGAATTTGAAATTTAGTTTGTCTAAGCCAGAGAGAGAAACCCTGCTACCAAATAAGAAAACACCACATATCCTATATAATAAAAGGCTAATATGCAAATTTCCCCCTTGACCAGGAGTTTGACCAGGGGGTGGGGCCAGCCGGCCAACCTCCTGAGTCCCCTCCCTCTGGCTGGCCCAGCTTGATCAGCCCCATATTGGGGCAGGCCGGCTGGACCCTACCCGTGCACAAATTCGTGCACCGGGCCTCTAGTGAACAAATAAATTGAATGATCTGAGTTGAGTCATTATCTAAATTGGTACTTAAGTCCTACCTAGTTTGGCTCAGTGGATAGAGCATCAGCTTGCAAACTGAAGGGTCCCAGGTTTGATTCCAGTCAAGGACACATGCCCAGGTTTCAGGCTTGATCCCCATGGGGCATACAAGAGGCAGCCAATCAATGATTCTCTCTCATCATTGATGTTTCTATCTCTCTCCCTCTTCCTTCCTCTCTGAAATCAATAAAAAATATATTAAAAGATAAATAAATAAATTGGTACCTAAGAGATATAGAGTAAATATTTAAAAAGAATAGAGTTGTGTGGATCAGCAGATGAGTGTTGACCTAGAAGCCAAGAGGTTGACAGTTCGATCTTAGGTTAGGGCACATGCTCAGGGCTTGATCCCCATTAGTGGGCCTGCAGAAGGCAGTCAATCCTCTCTCATCAATGTTTTGGTCTCTCTCTCCCTTCCTTTCTTTCTAAAAATCAATAAAAAACATATTTTTTAAAAAAGAATAAAGTTGTGATTATTTACCAGCTTCTCATAAGCTTTTCCCATTCTCTCTGTTCCTCATCCACAAAAAAGAACACATTCATGGTGAAAAAAAAAGTCTCTAATTATAATTTCACAAGTGTATCCTGAATGGGATTCCATATACTATAAACCTCAGTTAGTGTAAGTGGCTGGTGATGATGACAATGATACCTTAACTACGCACCGTGATTAATATCTCAATGTCAGTATTTCACAATATGAAGCTCAAGTTACAGACTTAATCCAATGAAAAAACATGAGAGGTATTTATAGTCAAAATACTTGTTGAAAGACTCCCCACGTATAGGAATATTCAGAGTAGCTCCAGGGGAGTATAGCATCATTTTCCTAAAAATTTGGCAAGAAGCTGGTGGGAGTCACAATAAGGCTGGCAACATGGAAGAACATTTCCTCCTTCAGGTGGCACCCAGCCAGCTTCTGACAGCCCTGTGCCAGCTTCCCAGAGCTGCAAATGCCTTGGGGTGATTTTATCTTGACTTTATTATCTTAACTCACAACCTATAGAAGTAATAAAAGAGGCAACACAACGGATGAAATGTGAAGCAATAGCAATGAGTCATAACCAATTTAAGATGAAGTTCAAAATGCATAACCAAGCAACAGACTTAATCCAAATTCAAGCTGTAGGCACTAGGGTGGACAAGCTCCCACAGAAAGTAGTGGCATTAGAAAAATACAAGGAAAAGAAGTATTCCTTTGATTCCAAGTGGGGCCAGACAGGCAGATTCTTTCTTTCTTTTTTTAAAATATACTTCTTTATTGTTGAAAGTATTACATATGTCCCCTTTTTTCCCCCATTGACCCCCTCGAGCCCCCACCCCCCAGGCCTTCAGCTCCCTATTGTCTGTGTCCATGGGTTATGCATATATGCATACAAGGTCTTTGTTTGATTATCTCCCACCCACCCTCCCAGCCTCCTTCTTGGGAGGCTTGACATGGAAGTTATGGATGACAAAAATTTTCCATATAATTCACTGCACTGAAATATTATTTATAGTGGTATCATACAAATATTAAAATATCATGAGACTGGCCATAATTTATTCATGCATTCATTTATGAAATATGTTTCAACACCCACTCTGCCATAATCCACCCTCAAATCACTCACAGTCCAGGGAGGGGGGTCAGTCACGAAGACAAATAGTTACAGGACAAAACGATAAGTTACGGAACAGAAAGGTAAAGCACACAGAGGAAAGAACAGCCTGACTTCTCCCTCGAGAATGGAAAACTGGAGGAACATCTGAGAATCTGAGGCTGGGGCAGGGATTTCCTCATCATAGATAGCTGGGCCACCAAAACCGGGAGTTTGGACCAAGTCTAGGATCTTTGCAGAAGGCCAAAGTCCAGAGCCAGAATGAAAGTCCTCGTGTAGACAAGGCAAAGGGCTCAGGGGTAACTCTCAATGCTAAAGCTCAGAGCCCCACATTTGAGGAACCAGGGAGGCCAGATTGACCAAAATCTCCTCAGTACCCCCTGCTGTTCCTATACCCCGGTCTCTCCCCTGTGACCTCCCATGATCCAGCAACCAGTGAGTGAAGATGGCTTGCCAGAGGCTCCCAGGCCTGGCTACCAACGAGTGGGGGCCAGTGGGCTTGAGCCATGTCGGGGAGCCTCAGGTGCAGGCCGGCGCCACAGCTGAGACAAAGAGGAGCCATCTCTCTCTCTCTCTCTCTCTTTTTTTTTCAAACTGTAAGAGAACATTTATCGGTAGATCACAGAGGTAGAAACGGTAATTCCTAGAAGAAATGGGCTTAGGAAACAAGTTATAGAGGTAAAGGGAGGGTCCTTGGAGCTTGGGAGTGAGGAAGTTAGGGTCAAGTGCATGGAGCTGGGAGGGGCTGGAGGAGGGAAAGGGAAGGCAAGGCCATGATCCAGGAGGGAGAGGGCACTGGGTCCTCCTTGCCTGTACCTAAAGCTGAGATTCAAACCCTGACCTGCCAGAAGCCCAGTCCATGCTTTTCCCATGGAGCCACATTCTCTCCCCTCCCAGCGAAGCGAGGCCAGGCCCGTGCAAGGATTGCCATTTCCGAGGGCCTGGGCTTCCTTCGGATGTTTGCTTGGCAGGTCGGGTGTGGTTAATAACCTTACACCTCAAACCATTCTGACGGGGCCTTGGAAACATTTCATGAAGGTGAAAGTGTGAGGGGAGGTAGGGAGGGTTCATAAGAGTATTTTGCATTTATAGGACACTCTATATTCCCAACCACTTGACAGTTTCCACTGCACTGAGTCGCCCAGTCCTCCTGTGAGGGAGCTGGGGCCTTGATGATCACCAGCTCGGTCTGAGGATTAGGGTGGAGATCAGGGAGGCTGCTTGAACGGGGCTGTTCCGAGCTCCTTCGGCTTGCCCTTTCAGAGTTACCATCCTCCACTGGGTATGAGACAGGAGGGGCTTTTTGTGGCAGGTATCCTCCAGCACCACGCACTCCTCCCTGGCGGCTCCCTGGGGCCTCCAGGAACCTTGCTCATGGTTCTCTTGAGAGCAAGCTGATTTGAGAAGGGGGCAGGCCACACTCACGCTCTGCCCTCTCCCTTTATTCTCCATGGCATCATCGTTTGAGGCTAAACTAGGGGAGTAGGGTACCTAGAGGGGAATATCAATGTGGCAATGGACACAATTTTAAGCATGCATGCTAAATATCCCCCCCAAAGAATGAGAGAGAGCACTAAGAAGTTAAACTCTTCATCCCAGGTATGTCTGTGGGCACCCCACACCCCCGGGGCTGCCACACTGCACAGCTCAGCCCTACCTGGGGCCTTTCTGTCCCCAACCCTGTGCCTCCTGCTGCTCTGAGAAAGCTTCCTCCTTTTACTTCTGCCTTGCAGATCTGACTTGCAAATCTTTCCACTCTGCTTTGCCCCTACTTTTTAGGAAACCCCACCTTCAAACTCCAGGGCTTTATCTCACCCCCAAACACTTCCTACCCCAGCATACAGTTCCTGAGGTCTGAGTTATTTAGTCTGGAACAATGTCTGAGGGTCAGCAGGACAGACCACAGAAGCAGCAGCGCTCTATTCCTCAAAATGGTCAGAGAGGTTGGGGAACACCTCGCCAATCTCCTTTAGAAACACCCCTACCCCACAACCGCCACTCTGTGAGTATCTGATATACTTCTTTATTTTTCTGATGAATCAGTGGGTAACTGTTAGATCAGATAACATATCTCTAATAAACAGAATTTTCAGTCTAAAGCCCTAAGGCTAAATGAAGTCTAGCCAGGGCTGTTTTTTGTTTTGTTTATAAAATATGTTTTTATTGATTTCAGAGAGGAAGAGAGAGGGTGATAGAAACATCAATGAGAGAAAATTATTGATTGGCTGCCTCCTGCACACCCCCTACCGGGGATCAAGCTCACAACTCGGGCATGTGCCCTGACCAGGAATCCAGCTGTGACCTCCTGGTTCATAGGTCGACGCTCAACCACTGAACCACACAGGCCAGGCCAGGAATGTGTTTTTTGTTTTTTACATTGTTTAAATTTTAATCTTTACTGTTGAAAGTATTACATAGGTCCTCTGCCCCCCCCCGCCCCCCCCCCCCCCCATTAACCTCTTCGAGTCCTTTCCCATTTGGGATGTGTTTTTTAAAATGTTTGAGATTTTTAATTATTTTACATAGAGCACACCCTCTCAATTAGCCACACTCCCCACCTTTCCCTACACCTAGGCCGAAAAGCTCATTTTATCATCTGTGTTATCCCTATAGGCATCTGTGTTTACAACCGCTCTTCCAAACCCACAAGGAAGAGAAGAAACACTTTCCTAATTGTCTCCTAATTTGCAAAGCTGCTTCTCTTGGTGGAGTTGGTCCTGCACATTATTACTGGCATTGTGTTTCATCTTTTCCTTTAACCCCCTCCCTCCCTCCTAATAGGCTTTCTTGGCTCTGTTGGAATTTTAAAATTCCACGACTGAGCTGCTAACTCTTAAAGGTTGTTCTTCTCATTATACAAACACACTTCAAAGCATTGAAACCCGCTGCGGGGTTGGGGCAGGGTGGTGGGGAAGGGTAGGCCACGTGACATCCCTACCTCTAAGCTGAGCCGGTGAGAGGGCCTGACCTGCGGATGGCGGTGTTCCTTTCCATGTGAGCACGAGGGCGTTGCCTCGGATCAATACACTAAGACTTGGGAGCGTGAAGGGGCAGCAGCGCCAGTTGCAGTAGAGGATTCAGGTCAGGTTAACCAGGGTCCCAGATCTTGCCATGTGAGCCACTCTCCATCCCACACACTCCTTCCCACAGCCTGGCAGACGTGGTATACCCATCACAGCACTCTTTCCCGCCAAGCCCACATCTCCCTCACTAGCCATCTCAGTCCATCACTCTGGGCAACCATCACAGCTTGAGCAAAGCCGACAGTTGTGATGAAACCTCCTTCCTACCCTTGATGGAATGGGAAGTGCACAAGACCTGGATTCTGGAGTCAATGCTGCCATTGACTCACTGGGCTATCTGGGGCTTGGGCAAGGCTGTTTACCTCTGTAGACATGTTCTTTCATCTTTTAAATGAGGTGGTTGGGCAGGTAATTAGTTGGTTCCCAACCTCACATCAAGGCTGAGTGAGTGGAGTGATGCTCTGGGTGAGGAAGGCTGGAAAATGACAGAAGAAGAAGGGATCCCCGTGGGTCACTGGCCCTGGAGATGGTGCCTAAGTTAGTAGAATTCACTCCAAAGCTGCTGGTTACATTCAGACAAACAGGAGGCTATTCTAACGGGACTAATCAACAAAAACATGGAGGTGAGAATGCACTGAAGAGAGAGAGGGCCCATAAATTACAACAATGCCGTCAATTTCTGTGCTAGAGGCAGCACTCCCTCTCTCAGTAAACATTTCCTGTGTCAGACCCTGTGTCGGGGCATTGTGCTAAGTGCCGAGACCCTACTGTGAATACAGAGCACACACACAGCCCCAGTGCTGTAAGCTGCCTCTTTACTCACACGGGGGCTGGAAGCAGCTTGCCCTGTGGCCCTTCCAGAGGAGTAAGATGATGCATTTTAATGGCTGAGTGTGCAGCTAAGTCACCTCACCTCTCCCAGCGTTCGTGGAGAAAAGAAGTGGGGCACTGCATGAAAAAGGCACTTTGTAGACTGGCAAATCCTCCACAGATGCTGTCTATCGATCTTAATTGCAATAATAATAACAATAGAATGAGGTGCTGGGGGTGGGCTTTCAGGCCAGAGCTCTCAAGTGGCACGAAGCACTCAAAGCCCCTGGAAACCAAGTCGTCAAAGTGAAGCCAACCTTGACCCTTGCTCGCTGACCTGCCACCTTCGATGTTTTGACCCAGTTGAGGCTCCCCTTTTAAAAGCTCATAAGAAACATTTCCTCACTATAATTACAGGCGAGGCTCAGGATCGCTGTCGTAAGAAGAGCTAGTAGAAAAGGGACAATTAACCAAGGCACATAATTGAAGGGTAGATAAATATATCCGGTGGCAGACGAGGCCCCTTCCTATTGGGTACTATTCCTAGTATCCAAGGGCCAAGATCGGAATGTGCTTCATTTAGACCAGAGGATGCCGAGCACTTTGTTATTAAAGTCTCCTATCAAGAAGTGAGGTGCATGTGAATGTGGGCGATGGAGACTTCTGGGTGCCTCCTGCGTGGACTGAGTCAACAGGCTCCCTCCCCTACCCCACGGTGTGCCGTGCTGCTGGCAGTGCTCCATTTAAAACCTCTGCTAATCGTGAGATTGGAAGGAACGTTTGGAGGAGAGACAGTGTGACTCCTGCCACTGAGCAGAACAGTGAAAAGTACAAAAATAGTAGTATCCGCTAGTGGAAAACCAATAAACATATAATTTCCAGGTAATAGCTATCATATAATTAGCTCTCTGCTTTTATATGCCACGGCGGAAATTGGGTCAAGGAGGCAACTGTAACACAGCTTAATAATCACTGTATATTCCACAGCAAAATAAAGATTGTTTTTCCCAACAAAAATGGAAAGCCAGGGAGCGCAAAGACTGGCTGCGGCTAGGCCCAATTCATATTGACTGGTGAGCAAGGTTTTTGAGTGACATAAAATGGGCTCTGTTCATTCCAGCTATGTGTGTTCCCTCTGTGTGACCATTCCTGCTCTTGCCCTCCATGTCCTTCTAACCTGTAAACGCATGTTGTTGGACTACCTCATTCATTCTCATCACGCCCAACGGGGTGGAAATTGGTTCTTAGGAAGGCAAACAAATCTTAGCTATTACCATGGTTTGTGGCCCTCGAAAGCTCAATCCTAAAAATTCTTATTCCTTAGTGTTACTTTCCCTCATCAGAGTTTCTTTGATCAAATGAACACCATTGACATTAAGTTCATGGAGATGCACAAAATGCTTGCAAGATCAGCGCTACAAAATGATGTTGAAGAGATGGCTGTGATTGGAGGGCTTCTTCTTCATCACTTGCTCCATCAGAAAATTCTATCACTGCCTGGCCGATGTGGCTTAGTGGTTGAGCGTCGACCTATGACCCAGTAGATCACGGTTGGATTCCTGATCAGGTCACATGCTTGAGCAGGGGTCCTCAAACTTTTTAAACAGGGGGCCAGTTCACTGTCCCTCAGACTGTTGGAGGGCCGGACTATAGTTTAAAAAAAAAACTATGAACAAATTCCTATGCACACTGCACATATCTTATTTTGAAGTAAAAACAACAAAATGGGAACAAATACAATATTTGTATTTGCATGTGGCCCGCGGGCCGTAGTTTGAGGACCCCTGTGCTTGAGTTTCGAGCTTGATCCCAGTAGGGGGTGTGCAGAAGGCAGCCAATCAATGATTCTCTCTCATCATTGAAGTTTCTATCTCTCTCTCTCCCTCTCCCTTCTTCTCTGAAAAAAAAAAAAAAAGTCCTATCACCAGAGATGGCTTGTGCGTGCTTGTTGGCTGTCATTTGCTGCCTTGTGGGTATTGTTTATGTTTATTTCTCAATGCTTTTGTGTGTGACTTGGGTTTTGAGAATTAAATCAAAATAGTTTATACTTTACGATTTCATTCTACAAAGTTATTCAATCCATCAACAATTATTTCAAGTGCTGAAAAGGAAAAAAAAAATGTCAACAATCTCCAAAAGAATATCTAGCCAAACACACGCGCGCACACACACATGCACGCGCACAGCGCTTAAATGAATATACCATAAAGCTCTGGTATTTCATGGGGGCAGTGGTTAGGAAATAAAAGTCTATAAAGACTCTTGGGAATGTAATAATAGTGTGAGAACACCACATTAGATAATTCTGAGAGTCCTTCCAGCTAGGAGATTCCATGATTGAGAATTGTCCTATGAGTTGGTATCCACCCAGCACAGCAATGTCACTTACTGTCTTGTGAATTTGGGAAGATTCTTTAACCACTCTGAGCCTTGAATTCTCCTGGAATGAAGGGATGAACACATATATAAGTAAATAAAAGCATCTTCCTTTGAGGGGACGAGAAGTAGACCAGTTTGACCAGTGTCTTAATTTGTGCTCTCCTAAAAACAGAGCTGAGACAGGACTTGAGTGAAGGTAGTTTTTTTTGGGGAGAGAATCCCAGGAAGCAGAACTGAGGGAATGGGGAGAACAAGACAGGAAACTGAGAAAAGCCAGTAAGGGTGTGAGTTGATAACCGCTGTGGATAGGTGGGCCCCAATCCTGCTGGTGAAACTTTGAGGAATTGTATAGAGTTCATCTCAGAACTGTTCCTTCGAAGGTTGGGGCATTAAAGTCCTGATTTTCAAACTTCATCACAGAGGGTTACCCCTGGGGATGCTGACTCCTCTGCACTTCAAGGGTTCTCTGCATTTAGCCTGAGTGAGGTTCTGCAGTTTTGGAGAAAGATATGAGGCATAAAAAGGGGTAAGGTGCTTGAGGTAGGGCATTGTGAGTGTGCATGGAAATAGACTTCATGGCTGCAATGGTGGCCCAGAGCACTAAGAGCCTCTGCCATAACTACACAGAGTATTATTGAATATTAGTCCTGGCCATAGTACCATCCATCCATCCATCCATCCATCCATCATGCTCCTTCCTATTATGAAAAAGGGCTTGAGGTGAGTCACCTTGGGGAAGTCACTCCCTTTTTTTCTGGCATTGCCTTCTTCTCTGAATAAAAGAAGGGGGGGAGGGGGGGGAGGAAGGATTGTATTGGTATGGCTGGTCTACAGCTTCCTGCCAGCCTTGGGTTCTAAAGTCTAAGAAGAAGAAGGATTAGAAAGTTAGAGTATGGGTTGTCAGAGCCACCATAGCTGGAGAATTGAAGGTGTGTTCTAGTGATGCTGGCTGATTGTCCAGAGGCAAGGTCCTTCCCTCCAGTCATGGCCTCTGCACCAGAGCTTGGTGTCCTCTGAACACTGGGCTATTGAATCTGGCTGTGGCTGGCCCTGGAAATAGAAGTAAAGGTGGTTGGGAAGCAATAACATTAACCCTGATTCAGAGTCCCCAAGTTCATCAGATACACAAGAAACCAACTTATTAATTTACAATGAGCTACAACTGCCAAGAGAATCAGAATCCTTCATGGGCTGATCAGCACATTTTCTCTCTACACAAAAACTGGGAAATCAAATGCTAAATGCAACTTTTGGGGGTCTGGACTCAGAGCCATGAGTCTCAGCAAGTGGTCTTCATGGCAGGTGTCACTGTGACAGTCTGATGCATCCATCTCTCTTTGGGGACAGGCTTGCAGGGGACTGGTGGTGAGCTTTTCTTCTCCCCTGACAGTGTTGAGATGCCTGGCCAAATTCCGTTCTCCAAGTCCTCACCCCAGCTGTCCATAGTCCTATTGAGAGCTCTTACAACTCCCAGTTGAGTACAATGCAATCAATTCTTAATCAAGTTTCACAACTGCAACCCCATCCCAGTTTTGCTTCCTGGAAATGACATCCAAAGTACTGTGGCTGGAGTCTGGGGTGCACTCAACCCTTTTGAACACCTACCCAGGGTTTCTTTAGAGTGGCTGATGGTATCCATCATGTGTAGGTCTTTCTAGTCTGGCTCTCAGAGAGTGTGTTGGCTAGCCATCCCCTGCTCCCTGGCAACACACACACACATCCTACTCAGAATTATTCTCTGCCCTACTCCATTCCCCAAAGTTCAGCCCTGAGGATGCACTTCCCGACTTTCCCTTGACCAAAGAATATAGGTCATATTTTTTCTTCCCATCTATCTCCCTCCTGTGATGGTCTGTCTTGGCAGTGACTGCCTCCCTCCATGGCCATTGCTCCTGACAGGCAGTCCCTACTTTCAGGTCCAGCTCACATGAGGCTCCATAACACTATCTACTCCTCTTATTCCTTCAGGCCTAAGGGTGGTAACAGCTTTCCTCTCTCCCTCAAATGCTGAGTGCCCAACATCCCCTACTGGTTCCCTGCACTCTGGTCATATCTCTATATTTCTTGCCGTGTGTCTTGTACTTCTTGCTATGACCCTGACCATTACAGAGGGTGTCCTTAATCTCAAAGTCTTTGTAGGCACCCATGGTAATTTTCCATATCTTCATAAGGGCATTATGTTTTCATGTGACAACATGTGTCAGTGTAAGAGCAAAAGTAATTGACATTGACAGGTTTAGAAACCCTGGGTAAGTAGAAAGTGTTTCATGCAATGTCTCAGCTGGACAGGAGCACATAAAGTGAGGAAACAATTATGACCATCAGTGACCTTCTCAATGACAAGGCAAGGGAGGCATGCCCATCCTGAAAGTGATCCCATCATATTTCACTTTATGAGAAAATAGAGGTATCAGGTTTAGAAATTAAATAGCTTATCAAAGTTTAACTCTCAATCATAGATATTAAATCTATTAATTATTAAATTTCTAATCATGCATTAAGGTACTTTAACCATTTAAAAATACACTGAGCTTCTAACAAATTAAATTTAAAAAAAGAACATTGGTTGAAACTAATGGAAGTTAATTTCTCTGGGCCTCCCTTTTCCCTTTTGTTTGGCAGAACAATTTTTATTATCCTTCTTATTAGTTTAAAAAATCTAAGTCATGGAGAAACTAAGATGGTGGCATAGGTAAACACTAGGAAATTGCTGCCTCCCACAACAACTTCAAAAATACAACGAAAAGACAAAACGGACATCATCCAGAACTACAGGAAGGCTGGCTGATTTCCTTCTAGTTGAAATTCTACAACTAGAAGGAAAGAGAAAAGCACACTGAGAGCCAGAGGAGCTGTGGAAGTAAAGTGCAGAGGTATGGAGGCTCGCGCGCGTGGAAAGGGGCGGGCACCTGAGGACGTGGCTGTCTGTTTGAATTGGGAGGGAGTCACAAGCTCCCAACTGCTCTGAACTCTGGTTCCGGGAAGTCTCTGGGGACCCAGGACTCATACAGGGAGAAACTGGACTGTCTGGCAGCAGGCAGAACTCTGAACTTGAGGGTGGCTTTCCCTCAGAAGTGCTTGCAGCAATTATCAGGACACTGAGACTTGTGACCCCTTAGGGCAGGGCTGAGGATCCGCCATAGCTGTTAGCTCTGCCCTTTGATTCCCTGAGACCCCGCCCCACCCAGGCTGTGGCAGAGGCTTTTTCATATGAATGCCCTGGCCCTTTGCAACCTGAAAATTACCTAACAAATTGCAGCTGGGCCAGACAGACCCAGAACTTCCAAGAGAAGGCCCAAGGCCCCACAGAAGCTTGCATTGCTTAACAGCTGGGCCTCATGAGGGCACCTCCAAACTCCAAAAAAGGAAGGGGAATCTGCAGTTCTCTTCATAGCTCCTGCTGGGTAACCTCAGGCAGAGGCTAAATTAGCACCTCCTTAGATCCAAGAGCCAGTGTACCCAGTTGTCAGAGGGGGACCATCCGGATTACAACTCCTCAGATTCATAAGGGACACACTCAGGGCGCAGACTCAGTGAGCACCAAAGCCCCACTGAAGCAAGTCTTGCCCCAGAAGGGTGTTTTCAGCACAGAAGTTCTCCCACTGCAGACACAGCTGATTCTCACTGCCAATTGGCCTGGAGGTCAATTCCGCCCAGTGATCCTACAACAATCAAGGCATAACTACAACAAGACTGTGCACAAAGCCCACAAGGGGGTGCACCAAGAGTGTCCACCTCAGGTAACTGGGGAGGCTGAGCCACTGGGCCGTACAGGACACCTAGCACACAAAACCACTCTACCAACACAGGGAAGCATAAAAAATGTGGAGACAAAGAAACAGGTCACAAATGACAGAAATGGAGGAAAGCAAACGACTGGATATAGAGTTCAAAACCACGTTTATAAGGTTTTTCAAGAATTTTATGGAAACTGCCGATAAATTTAGTGAGACCCTGGAGGATATGAAAAAAGACCAACTAGAAATTAAGCATACACTGACTGAAATAAAGAATAATATATAGAGATCCAACAGCAGACAAGAGGATCCCAAGAATCAAGTCAAAGATTTGAAATATGAAGAAACAAAAAATACCCAACCGAAAAAGAAAAAAGAAAAGAGATTCCAAAAATATGAAGATAGTGTAAGAAGCCTCTGGGACAACTTCAAGTGTACCAACATCAGAATTATAGGGGTACCAGAAGATGAGAGAGACCAAGATATTGAAAACCTATTTGAAGAAATAATGACAGAAAACTTCCCCTACCTGGTGAAAGAAATAGACTTATAAGTCCAGGAAGCTCAGAGAACCCCAAACAAAAGGAACTCAAAGAGGACCACACCAAGACACATCATAATTAAAATGCCAAGAGCAAAAGACAAAGAGAGAATCTTAAAAGCAGCAAGAGAAAGACAGTCAATTACCTACAAGGGAGTACCCATACGACTGTCAGCTGATTTCTCAACAGAAACCATGCAGGCCAGAAGAAAGTGGCAAGAAATATTCAAAGTGATGAATAGCAAGAACCTACAACCAAGATTACTTTATCCAGCAAAGCTATCATTCAGAATAGAAGGTCAGATAAAGAGCTTCACAGATAAGAAAAAGCTAAAGGAGTTCATCACCACCAAACCAGCATTATATGAAATGCTGAAAGGTATTCTTTAAGAAGAGGAAGAAGAAAAAGGAACTCTTACCATTTGCCACAGCATGGATGGAACTGGAGAGCGGATAAATACCACATGATCTCACTCATTTGTGGAATATAATGAACAACATAAACTGATGAACAAGGACTGATCCAGAGACGGAGAGGCATTGATTGGACTGTTGGGCCTTGGAGGGAAGGTAGGGGAGGGTGGGGGTAAGGGGGAAAGATCAACCAAAGTACTTATATGCAAGCATATAGGCCTAACCAATGGACACGGACAACGGGGGGGTGAGGGCATGAGCAGGGGGGGGGGGGTAGGGGGTAACGTGGGGATAAGGACACATATGTAATATCTTAATCAATAAAAAATATATTAAAAAAAATCTAAGTCATTGTATGCCTTCTGCCACTCCGAACAAGAGCAGGTTCATATGTATTACATATCCATTCACTAAACATTTATGGAGCACCTACTGTGTGCCAGGCACAATTCTAGGCTCTGGGCATATAAAGGTGACTTAGACAAAATCCATACCCTTATGGAACTCAGACTCTGGAGAGGACAATAGACTTGTAAATATAAAATTATAGTATGTTTTGGCCCTGGCCAGCATGGCTAAGTGGTTAGAGCATCAGCCCACAAACACAAGGGTCATAGGTTCGATTCTGGTCAAGGGCATGTACCTGGGTTGCAGGTTCCCCACCCTGGTTGGGGCTCATGCAGGAGGCAACCAATTGATGTGGCTCTCTCACATTGTTGTTTCTCTCTCTCTCTCTCTCCTCTCTCTCCCTCCCCCCTCCCTTCCATTCTCTCTAAAATCAATGGAAAATATATCCTCCAGTGAGGATTAACAACAAAAAATTATAGTATGTCTTTATAAATGCACAAATAAAGTTATAATTAAAGTTATGGTTATGAATAACTTATCATGAAAAAGGGAAAGCAAAGAAAGTGAAATTTGGCATCGATGTTGAAGAATAAGAAGACTTTTTAAAAAAGACAATGGTGTGCCGAAACCGGTTTGGCTCAGTGGATAGAGCGTCAGCCTGCGGACTGAGGGGTCCCGGGTTCGATTCCGGTCAAGGGCATGTACCTGGGCTGCGGGCACATCCCCAGTGGGAGATGTGCGGGAGGCGGCTGATCGATGTTTCTCTCCCATCGATGTTTCTAACTCTCTATCTCTCTCCCTTCCTCTCTGTAAAAAATCAATAAAATATATTTTTTAAAAAAAATAAAATAAAATAAAATAAAATAAAAAAGACAATGGTGAAAGAGTATTCCAGTAATGAAGAATTACAGGTTAAGGAAGCGGCCTGGAAGCCGCGGCCAGTGGACGCTGCACAGGCACCTGCAGCCGTTTGAGGTCTGAGGAAAGGTGCAGCCCAGCAGGGACCCAGCACTCCTGGGTGGATGGTGCGAGTCCTGGCCGATGGAGAAACCGTGCAGGGTGACGACCCCCGCGCGAGGACCACTGCCCCACTGCGCAGTAGCACCTGCCACAGAGCGTTCTCAGTAGAGGCCATGGTGCTCCCCTAGGGGGTCCTGGCATCTGGCAGCAGCAGCGGGGAGCCAGGCGAGGTGCTGTTCAGTTTTCCTTCAATGACCTTAACCAGCAGCTGGTGACCATGGCCTTCCCCCATGGCATCTCGGCAACCACACCGTGGAGCCGGTGACCTCCATCCTGCTCCTCTTTCTGCTCATGGCGCTCAGTGTGCGTGGACTCCTGCTGGCGGGCTTGGCTACCTGGTGTCCCACCTCAGTGATCTCTGCTGGGGGGCAGGCATCCGGGAGAGGAAGTGCCAGGCCTTGGTGTGAGAGCAGGCATAAGGGGAGGGGAACCGAGTGGTGCCTTGAAGGTTGTGCTCAGAGAACGCTGTTTCCACGCTGTGTTAAGCGTGATGCAGAGGGAACCTCTAGTCCAGTAGCCCCAGAGTATCGGGTGGATACCCTCATTCCCCTGAGATTTTTTTAGGTAGTATCAGGCCTGCATTAAGCACAAAGAGCAAGGAAAGGATTCCCTTCCCATTCCCTTGCCGTCCTTTTATGCCAAGAAGACGGTCTCAGCTTGGTGCCAACATGTTCTCCTGCCTCTGGAGCCCGGGCTGACTTCCCCTGTGACTAGGGAACAGGCCTTGGGCTTAGGGCAGGTGGGAACAGTTTTCAGATTTTTATAGCCCTGTTTTTATTGGCTACCTTTTATTTACGACAGGTGGTATTGGCATTTTATTTACTGTGGTGGTGTTTTCAATAAATAAATTTAGTAAAAAAAAAAAAAAAAAAAAGAATTATAGGTTAAAAGATCATGTGCCTGCAGTGGGGGATTTGGGCAGTGGGCCTTTGAGGAGGGTGTGATGGTGGGAGAGGAGGCTCTGTAGAGGCCCTGCATGGCCTCCTGGAGCTGGAGTCCTGATGGGATCCTAGTTTTGCCTTTTTCTCCTGTGTCCTTAGGCACATCAACCTTTGCAAGCCACCAATTCCTTATGTCTAAAATGAGGACAACAACCAATAAATAAATAAATAAATAAATAAATAAATAAGGACAATAACACCTATTTCTTTTGTTTGTTTGTTGCTAATCCTCACTGAGGATATTTTTCTATTGATTTTTTAAAAAAAATCTTTTTATTGATTGCAGAGAGGGAGAGAGATAGAAACATCAATGATGAGAGATAATCGTTGATCAGCTGCTTCCTTCACACCCCACACTGGGGATGAAGCCTGCAACTTGGGATGTGCCCTGATTGGGAATTGAACCTTGACCTCCTGGTTCATAGGCCAACACTCAAGCACTGAGCCATGTTGGCTAGGCCCATTGATATTTTTAGAGAGAGTGAAAGGGAATGAGGGAGAGAGAGACAGAGAGAGAAACATCTGATATGAGAGACACTTTGACCCATTGCCTCCCACATGTGCCCTGACTGGGCCCAGATCAAACCTGCAACCCAGGTAAGTGACCTGGACTGGGAATCGAACCCGAGACCCTTTGGTGCACGGGCCAACTCTCTAACCACTGAGGACACCGGCCAAGGAGTAAATAAGATCACGAATGGGAAAGCACCATTTAGTTTCCTGCCATACCACTTACTGGTTATGGGATATTAGTCAGGTTACTTATTCTGAGCCTCAATTTCCTCATGAGACTATAATAATACTTACATTAAATTGTGTTTAGAATTTCACATAAGTTGTCCCCCTCTGCATAATGGGTATGCATCCTTTTCCCTCCCTGTCTGCCAGAAAGCTCAGAAGCAAGTCTGATGCCCCGCCCCAATAAACACATTGCCTGTCTTGTATGTCCGCCAGCTCATCCTCCCAGACTGCATGCGTCATGGTATTGCTCTTTACGTTTGTGCTTTAATTAAGTTTTTGATTCTTAATTCTTTTTTCACTTAATCGGCTTCTTTTCCATGAAAATATATACTCTCAGGAGATGGGAGTTTTAATGCTTTCAGAGCATTCTTATGAATGAAAGCACCTTTATTTAACTAATCTCTTCTTGCCAGAAACTTAATGATTTCCTATCCTCATATTTAGACAGAAGACAGAGACAGACAGAAAACTGGGAAAATAAAAATATCATACAGATATCAAGACCGCAAATTATGGCAGTGCAGCATTAAATATCACCTGGACTTTTCAATTTATTGTTATTATTAATTTTTAATTATACAAATAATATATGGATACATTCTCCTTATAAAAAATTGAATATTGCCAAGCTAAAGTCTTTTTGGAGTTCCTGACCCCAGTACCCTCTCTGCCTCCCAGAGGATACCATTATTATCAGTTTGGTGTATAAATTTCTCTGTCCTTTCATGTATACATGCATATATATGTATAATACACATGCACAAATATATATACATATATATATTCCCATAGAAAATGAACTCATCTTCTTTATATTTTGACAGCTAATCTTCTAGACTGTGCCTAGAATGGTCCTAGAATGAGTACTTTTGAACATAGGCCCCATGTATATAAGTGAAATAATTTAGGAAACCTAAGAGAAAAATGGTATCCATGGGAACTATCTTTATTGAAACCCCACAGCCTTCAAGAAAATAGAAAGCTTATGTTCATCCAATAACTTCCAGCGATTTTCTCCTTTCTGGTTTAGTCTCTGAGTACTGAGGGCTTTCAGGAGCTGCCAGGGCAGTAGACACACTTTATGCCAGAGGGTGAATGTGTAAGAAGGAAAGAACCTTGGAGATCACTCCCAGCTCCCATTCTACAGATGGGTATATCGAAGCACATGGAGAAGAAATGAACTTCCAAGGCCACACCACTCAGTAGCAGCCAGGCTGGGGTAGAAACCCAGACTCCTCATTCTTTGTCAGTGCTCTTTCCACACTCACATACCCAGTTCCTGCTTTCCCTTTGGGAACTTGCTCACTGGCTGACCTGTGTGCAATCACTCAGAGATGCTTCACAGACATTTGGTTAAAGTGTAAAATGTTTCCACCTGGCTATAAAACAAGTCGTGTTCCTGGGCTGAAGAAACTGCAAGGAGGCTAGTCACTAGCAGTGGTTCTCAACCTTGGCTGCACATTAGAATCACCTGGGAATCTTTTTAAAATCCTGATTTCTGGGCCTCATCCTCCGGAAATTCTGTTTCTTTGTTACTAATGTTGTGGCCCCACCCCATAACAAAGAAACAGAATTTCCGGAGGATGAGGCCCAGAAATCAGGATTTTAAAAAGATTCCCAGGTGATTCTAATGTGCAGCCAAGGTTGAGAACCACTGCACTAGGGAGAGGAAGCCGGCATTGCTATGTGACGTCATTACCCAGCGCCCACAGCCACTGTTTCCAGGCTGGGCTGGGCTGGGCTATGGGCCGCATTTTGCACCATGGGATCTCAGCAGTGTCAGCTGCGATTTGGTGGGGTGTTGCTCCAGGGTGGTGGTGGGGCGTATGTCCCACTTGGGGGAAGCCAAGTGATGCTTTGTGAGCGCCAGGTCTGCAGTGCAGTTTCTCTGTAAATGGCCAGTGTGCATCACGGCAACTTCTGTGTTGAATGTCTGCCCCCTGGTGGTCAGTGCACATCATAGTGACCGGTTGGACAGTCAGACACTTAGCACATTAGCCTTTTATATATATAGTGAAACTTTTAAATGAATGAGACTATTCATGAACATGACTGGCTTATTTTGATTCATATGAATAAAGTATGCATAAAAAACTAAAAATGTTCATACCACTGGACAATAATGAACACTTCTGCATATTTATCCAAAGAAAAAACACCTGAAAACTGGACGAAGTATTAAGTATAAGGGTGTTCACTTCACTATAGGGAGAAATTAAAAAATATAGAAACGTCTAACATTAAGGTTATTATTAAATAAATTACAATCTATCCAGCCAGTGGAGTAAGCAGCCCTACAAAAAATATTCATGGGAAAGTTTTTAATGGCAAAAAAATATGTCCATATGTGCTTGTGTGTGGTTTATACCTGAATACTTCAGCGTGTTTTTCTAAAAACAAAGGCTTTTTTACATAACAAAGTCATGTCAGAAAATCAATACAGCTATATCATTATTTAATCCCTAGACATACACATTTTACCATCATCTCAGTAATACCCTTTATAGTTAAAGGGAAAAAAAAAGTTTTTTTCTGACCCAGGATACAACCTAGGATCACACGTTGCATTCAGTTGTCATGTCTCTTTAGTCTCCTTTAATTTAGAATGTTTTCTTACTTTTTCTTGTCTTTTATGATTTTGGTACTTTTGAATATTACAGGTCAGTTATTTTGCAGACTGTCACTCATTCTGGGATTGTCTGATGTTTTCTCATAATTAGATTTTGGTTATTCATTTTTGTCAGAAATATGACAGAACTATGGTGTGTCCTTATCCAATCAGGAGGCACATAATGTCTTGTTGTCACATTACTAATGATGTTAACTTTCATCACTTGATTAAGGTGGTGACTTGTCAGGTTTGTCGACTGTACTACTTTTCCCTTTATAATTAACTAGAGGCCTGGTACACAAAAATTTGTGCACTCGGGGGGGTCCCTCAGCCCGGCCTGTGCCCTCTCGCAGTCTGGGACCCCTCGGGAGATAACGACCTGCTGGCTTAGGCCTGCTCCCGGGTGGCAGAGGGCAGGCCCAATCCCTAGGTGCAGCCCCTGGTCGGGCTCAGAGCAGTGCTGATTGGGGAGTTGGGGCGCTGCCCCCTGTCACGCACAGAGCAGGGCCCATCAGGGGGTTGGGGAGCTCCCCCCTGTTGCATACAGAGCAGGGCCGAGCAGGGGGTTGAGGAGCTCTCCTCTGTTACTCACAGAGTAGGGCTGATTGGGGAGTTGGGGCACCGGCCCCTGTCACACACAGAGCAGGGCGGATCAGGGGGTTGGGGCACCGCCACTGTCACACTCAGGGCAGGGCCGATGGGGAGGTTATGGCTCTACCCCGTCACACACAGAGCAGGGCCCGTGTGTGTGTGTGTGTGGGGGGGGGGGGGTTGGGCGCCACACCCTGTCACACACAGAGCAGGGCTGATCAGGGGGTTGGGGCACCACACCCTGTCACACACAGAGCCGCAGGGCGATCAGGGGGTTGGGGAGCTTTCCCCTATCAGGCACAGAGCACGGCTCATCAGGGGGTTGGGGTGCCTTCTCCTGTCATGAACAGAGCAGGGCAGATAGGGAGTTTGTGGCCCTGCCCCCTGTCACACACAGAGCCGCAGGGTGATCAGGGGGTTTGGGCACTGCCCCCTGTCACACTGATCCTGGTGCCGGAAGGCCTCACGGCTCCACTGATCCCGGTGCTAGTAGGCATATTACCCTCTTACTATATAGGATAGAGGCCTGGTGCACGGGTGGGGGCCGGCTGGTTTGTCCTGAAGGGTGTCCTGGATCAGGGTGGGGGTCCCCACTGGGGTGCCTGGCCAGTCTGGGGGAGGGGCTGAGGGCTGTTTTCAGGCTGGCGGGTGACTGAAGCTCCCAACCGCTCCTGTTTTTCTTTTTTTCTTTTATATTCTGGGCCAGCTTTAGCTCTGAGGCTTGGCTCCAGCTCTTAGGCCTCGGCTGCTAAAAGCAGGTATCTGGTTTGTTTGGGTTCTATAATCGAAACACTGTTTCAACTCCAGCTCTGAGATCCCAGCTGGCTGAAAGCAGGTTTCTGGGGTTTTGTTTAGCTTCTATATTTGTAACAATGTTTCAAACTGCAAGCTCAGAGGCCAGCAGCGGCAGGCAGGGAACGTTAGCTTCCTCCGTCACTGAAGCAAGCAAGCCTCATGTTCGCTTCAAGCTGCCTGGCTACCGGCAGCCATCTTGGCTGGCAGTTAATTTGCATATCGCCCTGATTAGCCAATGGGAAGGATAGCGGAGGTATGGCTAATTACCATGTTTCTCTTTTATTAGATAGGATAAGCATCTGTGGGAGAGTCTTTGAGGCTATGCGAATATCCCATTTCCTGCTAAATTTTTGTTAATCCTCACCTGAGGAGTGAGACTATTTTTTCCATAGATTTTTTTATTTTTTTATTTTAGAGAAAGTGGAGAGTGGAGAAGAGAGAGAGAAACATTAATATGACAGGGACACATTGATTGGTTGCCTCCCACACATGCCCCAACTGGAGTGGGGAGGAGGGATCTGACCTGCAACCCAGGTACATGCCTTTGACTGGAAATCAAACTCTTGTCCCTCAGGTGCACAGGCCAACGCTCTACCACTGGGCCATGCTGGCCAGGGCTCCTGCTAAATTTTTGCCCAGTTTTAGCATCTGTTTATGATATTTATTTGAAAGATTTATTACTATGGTGATTACCAAATAGTGATTTTCTGATTCCATCAATTCTACCTCATTTATTAATTGTAATCTACTTGAAGGAAGAACTTTTCCTCCTCCCCCATTTATTTATTCATTTTTGTAAATAGCAGTATAGATTCTTATTTTACTTATTTCTATTCTATGAGTTATTATTTATTATATAATTATTTATTCTGAGGCTCAAATTGTTCCAGATTTGGCCAATGGGAGCTTCTTCAGCTGACTCCTGTGCTTCTTTTTACATAACTCCATCATTTTTAAAAAATATACATATTTTATTGATATTTTACAGAGAGGAAGGGAGAGGGATAGAGAGCTAGAAACATCGATGAGAGAGAACATCGATCAGATGCCTCCTGCACACCCCCCCACCGGGGATGTGCCTGCAACTAAGGTACATGCCCTTGACCGGAAGCGAACCTGGGACCCTTCAGTCTGCTGGCCGACGCTCCATCCACTGAGCCAAACCAGTCATCAGGGCAAATGCCATCATTTTTTTATGGCACTTCCATACTACCTGAAGCAACAAGATGTTCCAAGCTTATCTTCTACTGTCCATGCCTCAGTTCTAGAATCAGTCATTTCTCCAAAGAAGCCTTCCTTACCTAGAGTAGATAATGGCACTTAGGAACCAAGAATTGGGCAATAAGTGTACTCTGCTATTAAAATGTCATTGTCTCTAGGTCCTGTCAGAAGTCACTGCTAGGAAACACACACACACACACACACACACACACACACACACACACACACACTCTTTCACTTCCATATCTGAAAATCTGTTTTTAATACAAAATTAGTGAGTAAGTGGAATATATATATCACACTGAGCCCACTCACAACCTTAGAAAAGATAGAAGGATAAGATACATATTTAAAACCAAGCAGGAGCTTTCATTATGGTCTAAAAGTGTGAGGAGTCTAAGAGACTGAGAGCAGATAGGATTGGGTTCAAGAGCAAAGCAGCCAGAGCAGTGGCTAAAATGAACCACCCAAGATGAGGGAGCAACACCAAGATGTTCCATGTCTAGAGGTGATGCAGGAAGTTGAAAACAAAAAAGTGCCCAGGAGAAATGGATAGGGGAACCGCAGCAGGAGCAGCCAGGCTAGCGGCCTTGTATTTCTCCACGGACACTGTGTGTAAGAGCTTTGGGGAAGTACTTGGACTAATGAGTGAGGTCCGTGTACTGAGTGGCTGTCAAAGTCTGGAAGGAATGAAAAGCATCCAAGCCCAGAAGACCAGCTGCCGAGGTTCCCACCCAGAAGCAGGTCCTGCCCATCATAATAGTATGGATTAAAGTTCCAGCAGCTGTTTTGCCCCTCCCTACAAGCAAACCGCTCAACCAGACGCAGCCATCAGCCTAACAAGACATTACAACTGCAAAAATGTACATATGGTCAAGTATAACCAAATATGTAAGGTGTGTGATATTATTTTTTAAAAATTATTATAGATCCAACAAACAGATAAATGAAGAGAGTTAATAGGGTAACCAGAACTATACTTAAAAATAAATGTAATTATAAACCCTTAGATAAAGAAGAGTATTTTATCCATGAAACAGGAACAGTGGTTTTAAAATAGAAACAAGTAGAGATTTTAAAATAAAAGGTATAATTATTGAAATTAAAAAATAGATGGGCTAATAGCAAAATGGACACAGGTAAGGAGTGAATCGGGGAACTGGGAGATGAGGTCTAGGGAATTTTTTAGAAGGCAGCACAAAGTCATAGAGATGAACGGTAAAAAGAAAATGTAAGGACATGGGGAATAGATTCAGAAGTGCCAATATCTATCTAAAAAAGAGTTCCAGAAATATAGGGCAGAGAAAATAGGATGCAATATTTAAAGGAATAATAACAAAATTTGCCTGAATTAAAAAAAAGAAAATTATGTCTTCAGATTGAAAGGGTCTACCAGGGACCAACAGAGTAATTTTTAAACCCACATATGGACCAGTCATAGTGAAGTTTCAGAACATTAAGGGTAATGAAGAAAATCTAAATTAAATGATCATAGAAAAAAAATCAGATTTACCTACTACAAAAGAATGACGTCAAATTATTTATTGGCAACATCAGTTCAACATCTTCAAAATGCTAACATGATGAATACTTAAATTTATTATTTAATAGCCAGATTATTATTTAAATCTGAGGATGAAATAAAGGCATTTTCAGATATGAATTCTCAGAAAGTTGGCTCTTCCCCTCTAGATTCTTTCTAAAAATAAAACTAAATTAAACAAAAACAATTAGATGTTGTACTCCTTTTAAGAAAAATAAATAAATCCAAGAAGAAACAGTGTCCTACAAAAACCAACCGTGAATAAATAATTTAAGAAATATTAATAAAGAAAAAGAAAGTATGCTACCATTGTATTTTCCATATTCAATGTATTTAAAATTAAAATATAAAATGTGTTATATATTAATTCCATGTTGTATATTATGTTTTTCATTATAAATATTATACTTATAATAGAAAATTTGGAAAATAAAAAGAGTAGAGAATAGAAAATAAAAAAAATTTTTTAAAAAGAAATCTTAATAAGAACTTCCTGTAAAAGTTATAAAATAACAACCTGGAACTAAAATTTCAGATGTCAGTGAAGTAAAATTGTATAAAGAATATCTCACCAAAAGTGGAGGGAAATAAAAAAGCTTCTTATCAACATTTTTGCCTTGTTTAGGTGAGACTTATATACCAATGAATTATTTAAAAATATATTTGCAAATGTGTATTAAAATTAATTTTAATAAGCACATGAAAAGTTGCTAACATTGTTAGTCATTAGGGAAATGTAATTCAAAACCACCATGAAATACCACTTCACACTCACTAGAATGGCTATAATAAAAAGGGGACAATAATAAGTATTGGTGAGGATGTGGAGAAATTGGAACTCTCATACATTGCTGATGAGATTGTAAAATTTACAGCCACTTTGGAAAATAGTTTGGCAGTTCCTCAAAATGCTAAATATAGAGTTATGAGGGGATAATAAAAATTTTCTGAAATTAGACAGTGGTGATGCTTAGACAACTGTATGAATAAATATAACAAAAACATTTGATTGTACAGTTGGAAAGGGTGAATTTTATGGTACATGAATTATATTTCAATAAAGCTGTTATGCAAATGAGTGTTACAATGAAATATCACTCAGGCTTAAAAGTGAAAGGAAATTCTGACATGAATGAACCTTGAAGACATCATGCCACGTGAAATAAACCAGTCACAGAAACACACATATTGTATGATTCCACTTATATGCGGTACTTAGTCAAATTCATACAGACAGAAAGTAAAATGATGGCTGCCAGGAGTTGGGGAGGAGGGAATGTAGACAATGTTTATTGGGTACAGAGTTTCAGTTGGGGAAGATGAAAAAGTTCTGGTGATGGATAGTGGTGATAGTTGCATAACAATGTGAATGTACTTGTTGCCACAGAACTGTACATTTAAAAATGGTTAAAATGGTAAACTTCATTTTATGCATATTTTTTCCACAACAAAAGAATGAATATTAACCACTAGAATAGAATATGCAACTTTCAAACCAGCATGTGAAAAAGTTGAGCCCTAACCAGTTTGGCTCAGTGGATAGAGTGTCAGCCTGTGGACTCAAGGGTCCCAGGTTCGATTCCGGTCAAGGGCATGTACCTTGGTTGCGAGCACATCCCCAGTAGGGAGTGTGCAGGAGGCAACTGATCGATGTTTCTCTCTCATCGATGTTTCTAACTCTCCCGCTCCCTTCCTCTCTAAAAAACCAATAAAATATATTTTAAAAAAGAAAAACAAAGTTGAATAGATAAAAGTTGAATGCTTCCAAAAAATATCCAGGAGAGTGGGAAGATGAAAGAAACTCAGAGAAAGCATGGAAATGGAAAGTACAAATAAGGTGGTCAGGAATGAGAGAAAGAATATCAGTAATTATAAAAATGTAAATGGTTAAGCTCATCTAAAAATAGTTTTCATTTTGAATTTTGGAAAATGTAGCTATATATCACTTATATTAAAAGTACAATTTAAAAAATGACACAGGAAAGTTTAAAAAAGTACCTGGCAAATAATTAGTAAAAACATTTTTCATTGATAAAAGGAATAATTTGCCAAAAACTTATAACACTTTTGAGATTGTATGCACCTAACAACATAGCTATGAAATATACAGCAAGATTTTACAGAATTATTAAGAGAAATGTAGGAATCTTTCTTTATAATGTGAGACTCTAACATGCATCCCTCATGTCTGACAAATAAGACAAAAAGTATAAAGGTAGGGAGTACCTGAGAGCAAAAATGTATTAGTTTAGATCACATTAACTGTTAGAGCAAATAGACTCTCAAATATCAGGAGCTTAACCCTTAAACAATAGAGGCTTATTTCTCTTTCATGTGAAGTACAATCTTTTGTCATGGGGTCTCTGCTCCACACAGTCATTCAGATTTTCAAGCTGACACTCTGCCAGCTTAAAAATGTGGCTTCTAAGGTCCCTGAGTGTTGAGATCTCGCCAATAGTCATGGTAAGAGAGAGAATGAATTACATGTGAACTGGTCTTAGAAGTGACATGTAATTTCTGCTCACAATTCACTGGCCAAGACTTAGTTATATGGTCTTGTCTAATTGCTAGAAAGGCTAGGAAATGTAGCCTAGTTATGTGCCTTGGCGGAAGGTGGAAATAGGTTTATTAGTTAATCACTAACACAGTAATTAACAACCTATGAATCTAATGGATACACGTAGAACTCTGAATCCAACAGAGAATATATATGCTTTTCATATATTTATAAAAATTGACTAGCCTGGCCTGTGTGGCTCAGTGTTTGAGCGTCAAGCTATGAACCAGGAGGTCACCGTTCAATTCTCAGTCAGGGCACATGCCTGGGTTGCAGGCTCGATCCCCAGTGTGGGGCCTGCATGAGGCAACTGATCAATGATTCTCTCTCATCATTGATGTATCTATCTCTCTCTCCCTCTCCCTTCCTCTCTGAAATCAATACAGATATATTAAAATATATATATATATATTTAAAAATTGACTTTAGGCTGCATAGTAGGTTGCCAAAAATTTTTAAACTGATGTAATTCAAAACATTTATTGATGATACAGAAATAAAAGTAGATGCCAATGACAATATAAAGATAGCTAGAAACTTGTATACATGTGCAAATTTTAAAGCATAGGTCTAAATAATTAATGGGTTGAAGAAAAAAATCATAATGAAATTAGAACTGAATGAAGTACTACTTTGGGATTCAGTCAAATTAATTTTCAAGGAAATACATGGACTTACATGAACTTATTATAAAACAAGACAGACTAATGATGAATGAATTTAGCTTTTGCATTTGAGCTGCCAGAGTAAATTACCACATACTTAGAGGCTTAAAACAAGAGAAATTTATTGTCTCATAGTTCTGGAGGCTACATGACTTAAATAGACGTGTTGGCAGGACTGTGCTCTCTTTAAAGCAAGCATGTCAAACTCGCGGCCCACAACGAATATTTTTGCAGCTCAGCCAATATAATGGAATGTAAGAAACGTTTTAATAAAAATTTTGTAACTTAATTTTTACAATATCCTGTTATACATAACAATGCATAACAATGTGAATGTACTTATTGTCACAGAACTGTACACTTAAAAATGGTTAAAATGGTAAATTTCATGTTATGCATAATAACGAACTACAACGTTCACTAATGACTGATCACTATAATCACGTTGCATTCATTTCCCTTACTCGCCTTATGCACAGGTGCACCATTTCCCTCCACTAATACAAGCAGCGAATGTTTTAGCAGCCGATTGCCACGTCATTAGTCTTGGACTGACTTGTTTGGTGTACGCAACAGGAAATATTTTGCTTTCAAAGAACAAGAAAAATAGTTTTATTTGCGTTACGCTTATTAATTTGTGCAGTTATTCAATGTCTGGTAAGTTAATGTTCAAGAACAAATATTAATTTTTATTAAAATGTTCTATTATTTTATGTTAACAATTACTCATTTTTTTCAGCCCTTTGTATTCAGCATGTCTCTATAGAAATAAACCTATGTTTCTATGAAAATTGAAGTTTTTGGTTTTTTGCAGCCCACATAAACTTAAACCTTGTTTATTTGGCCCATGTTAGCCTTTGAGTTTGACATGCTTGCTCTAAAGGCTCTAGGGGAGGGCACTTCCTTGTCTCTTGCTTTTGGTGATTACAGACAATCCTTGACTTGTAGCTGCATCACTCTGCTCTCTACGTCTACCATCACATGGCGCCCTCCCGGTGTGTCTGTCTCTGGGTCCAAATTCCTTTTTTTCTTACAGGGAGACCAGTCATGTTGGATTTAGCGCCCATCCTAATTCAGTATGACCTCATCTTGATTACATCTGCTAAGACCCTATTTTCAAATAAGGTCACATTTCTAGGTTCTGAGTGGACATCAATTTTGGGGGACACTATTCAACCCAGTATAGCTTCCAATAAAAAAGTAAATTGAAAAAAAGACCTGCAAAATAGAAAGAAAGTAAAATAAAGGAAAACTGTAAAGACTGCAGTAGAGCCCTAGCCGGTTTTGCTCAGTGGATAGGGCACCAGCCTGCAGATTGGAGGGCCCTGGGTTTGATTCTGGTCAAGGGCACATACCTCGGTTGCAGGCTCCATCTCCAGCCCTGGTTGGGGCTCCTGTGGAAGGCAATTGATGTGTCTCTCTTACATCGATGTTTCTCTCTCTGTCTCTCCCCCTCCCTTCCACTCTCTCAAAAAAATTAATGGAAAAAAATATCCTCCGGTGAGGATTAACAGCAACAACAAGACTGCAGTAGAAAGCAACAACCCAGAACAAAGTTAATTCCTATACAATAAAAGGCTAATATGCAAATCCACGGAAAGGCAGAAGAACTACTTGCTATGATGTCCACTGCGGTGGCCAACCACCCTCCCTGCCCCCATTGGCCCCCTGACCCTGGCTCAGGTGTTAAGTGTCTGCCTCTCCCAGGCCACTTGGTCTCCATGGGCTGAGGCCGCTCCCGTGATAACGTCATCAGCTTCACCTTCTGGCCAAGGGCAAGCTCTTCCTGCACCGTGTGGATCATGTAGCCGGGCTGGCCAAGTGGCACAGCCTACCCCTTGGTGGCCCCAGACAAGGTTCTACCTGCTGGACCTGCACCTGTTCCTGGGCCGTGCCCTCACCCTCGCCCGCCCCCACGAGGAGCCCTCAGGTGCGGTGAGCGTGGACGGCGTCCTGGGCCGGGTGCCACAGAGCGTGGTGGACGCAGAGGACTGCGGCCTGTGGAACACCCTGGAGGCGTTGCTGGAGCCACGTGGCTGACTATGCCCAGCAGCAGTACGTGCGCTTGTGGCTGGCGCCCTCGCCAGAGTCCATCAAGGGGGCCAAGGAGCTGGACCACGTGGGGTTGGGCCTGCACCCCCTCTTCAGCTCAAGTTTTGAGGATGAGCTGCAGCGACTGAGGCTGGTGGACAGCATCAAGCAGTACAGCTTGCTGGCGACCATCTTTGAGATCAATGCCTCCAGCCGGGACCTGAGCAGCCAGGTGATGCAGGCCAAGCGGCAGAAGAACTGCAAGGCCATCGCCAGCTTCCAGCAGGGCCGGCAGGAGCGGCAGGAGGGCCTGGCTGGCCCAGCCCCGAGCTGCCCAGCGAGGCAGGTGGAGCAGCCTGGGAAAGAGGAGGAGGGAGAGAGCTCTGGGACGTCTTCACAGAGGTCGTGGGCCGGAAAGGGCAGCAGCCAGGACCTGAGCGGGGAGCCAAGAGGCGTAAGGAGGAGGCCTGACCGCTGGACCAGGATTTCTATGTCCCCTGTCCACCCAAGGACTTCGACAGTGAACGGGGCCTGAGCGTTGGTGGGGGCAGAGGCGCCTTTGAGCAGCAGGTGGCCGGCGCTGTCCTGGACCTGATGGGGGAGGAGGCCCAGAACCTGACCAGGGGCCGGCAGCAGCTGGATTGGGACCAGAAGAAGAAGTGGTTTGTGGGACAGTCAGGACAGGAGAACAAGAAGAAGATCAAGACAGAAAGTGGTCGCTACAGCAGCAGCTCCTATAAGCGGGACCTCTACCAGAAGTGGAAGCAGAAACAAAATCGCCATACGCTCAACGCCTGGGCCCCAGCAGGCCGCCAGCAGTCAGCTCTGTCGGTGGTGCTATTTTGGCCTGATCCCGTTGGGGCATGTGCAGGAGGCAACCAATTGATGTGTCTTTCTCACATCCATGTTTCTCTCCCTGCCTCTCGCCTTCCCTTCTACTCAAAAAATCAGTGAAAAATGTCCTCAGGTGAGGATTAAAAAAACAACAACAAAATATGCATACATACACACATATACAAAACTACATGAATATTGGGGAGTTGGGGGGTGGGGCCCCACAGGTGCACGAATTTTGTGCACCACACCTCTAGTTAATAATAAAAAAAAATGATTCATTGCAAAGACTTAAAGACTTAAAGAAACAGATAAATTTTTCCAAACCTGATCAAGTTTAACAAAAGGAGGAAAAATTAACATTATATAGATTGACAAAATGGTTAAACTACAAAATACTGACTCAGAAGAGATTTTAAAGTTATAAAAGACTACTGAACAACATTATGCAGATAAATATGAAACCCAGATAAAATGGAAACAGGAAAACATAATTTACCAACCATAAAAGAAATGGAAATGATAGCCAAAGATCTGTCCACTAAGAAGATACTGGTTCATGTGGTTCCATGGGAGAGTTGTACAAAATCATAAGGGAACAAATTGTTCTTATCCATATTATATAAACTCTTTCAGAGCAAAGAAAAAAAAAAGGAAAGCTATTCATCTTATTTTCTTAGTGACTGCTCCATGTGAGCTTGAGAAATCTTTATTCTGCTTTTGTTGGATGAAGTAGTGTATAGCTGTCGATTATACTCAGTTGATTGATGGTGCTGTTGAGATCAACTTTGTCCTCACTGATTTTCTGCCCCCTGAATCTGTCCATTTCTGAGGGAGGAGTTTTGAAATCTCTAAATATGATATTAGATTAACCTATTTCTCCTTGCAATTCTATCAGTTTTTGTCCCAGGTAGTTTAACGCTCTGTTTAGGCACATAACATGTCAAGAATTATGTCTTCTTGGAGATCTGACCCCTTTATCATGATGGAATGCCTTTCTTTATATTTGATAAATTTCTTAATTTGAAGTCAGCTCTATCTGAAGTTAATATAGCTACTCCTACTTTCTTTTGGTTAGTGATATCTTTTTTTTCCATCCATTTACTTTTAACCTATATGTGTCTTTACATATTAAGTGGGTTTCTTATAAACAACATATAGTTGGGTCGTGTTTTTTGATCCACTCTGACATCTGTCTTTTAACTGGTGCATTTAGACCACTGACATTCAGAGAATTATTGATATTGTTTGACTAATATCTACCATATTTGTTATTGTTTTCTATTTGTTGCCTTTGTTCTTTGTTCTTATTTGTGTCTTCCAGTCTTTTTCCACCTATTGTGGGTTTTTTCTTGTGATTTTAATTTAGCACTTCTATGATTCCATTTTTTTCTCCTTTCTTAATATATTAGTTAATTATTTTTTAGTGGTTTCCCTAGAGTTTGCAATATACATTTCAACTATTCCAAGCCCACTTTCAAATAACACTATACTACTTCACAGGTAGTATACCTTATAATAACAAAATAATCCTAATTTCTTCATCTTATCCCTTGTATTATTGCTGTCATTCATTTCTCTTATATATAAGCATTCCAGTAGATAAGAATATACATAAAATATATACATAAGCATACATAATTGGATACATCATTATTATTATTTTGAGCAAACTAATATCTGTTAGGTCAATTAAGAACAAGAAAAATAAAAGTTTTATTTTTACCTTCAATGCTCTCTTTTCTTTACGTAGATCTGAGTTTTTTGACCTGTATTATTTTCTTTCTCTCTAAAGAACTTTAATATATTTTATTGATTTTTTTTACAGAGAGGAAGGGAGAGGGATAGAGAGCCAGAAACATTAATGAGAGAGAAACATCGATCAGCTGCCTCCTACACGCCCCCTACTGGGGATGTGCCCGCAACCAAGATACATGCCCTTGACTGGAATTGAACCTGGGACCTTTCAGTCCGCAGGCCGACGCTCTATCCACTGAGCCAAACCGGCTCTGGCCCTAAAGAACTTTAAAAATAAAATTCTTGCAAGGCACCCTTCCTGCAACAAATATCCTCCATTTTTGTTTATCTGAGAAAGTCTTTTTTTTTTTTTAAGTATTTTTATTGATTTCAGAGAGGAAGGAAGAGGGAGAAAGCATTAGGAACATCAGTGATGAGGGAGAATCATCGATTGGCTACCTCTTACACACCCAGCACTGGGGATTGAGCTTGCAACCCAGGCATGTGCCCTGACTGGGAATCAAACCATGACCTCCTGGTTCATAGGTTGATGCTCAACCACTGAGCCACACTGGTTGGTCTGAGAAAAGTATTTCTCCACTTTTGAAGCTAATTTTGAAGTATATGGAGTTTTAGATTGCTGGTATTTGTTTTTTTTCTCAACACTTGAAATATTTCACTGCACTATCTTCTTGCTTGCATGATTTCTGAGAAGTCAGATGTAATTTTATGTTTATTCCTCTATAGGTAAGGTGTTTTTTCCCTCTGGCTTCTTTCAAAATTTTTTATTTTTCATTTTCTGCAATTTGAAAATGATATGCTTAGATGTAAGGTTTTAAAATTATATATATATATAATATATATATATATAATATATATATTATATATATATATATATATATATATATATATATATATATATATATATATATTATATATATAATTTATCTTGCTTGGTGTTCTCCGAGCTTCTGAGCTGAGTTCTGAGTTTCCTGAATCTGTGATTTTGTATCTGACATTCATTTGGGGAAATTCTTAGTCATTATTGTCTCAGATATTTCTTCTATTCCTTTTCTCTTTCGTTTCCTCTTGGTATTCCCATTCCACGTACGTTATTCCTTATGCAGTTGTCCCAGAGGCCCTGGATATTCTGTTGTTGTTTTTTCCAGTGTTTGTTCTCTTTGCTTTTTGGGTTTTAAGGATTCTACTGATATATCCTCAAACTCAGAAATTATTTCCTTGGTCTTGTTCAGCCTACTACTAATCCCATCAAAGGCATTCTTCAGTTCTGTGACTGTTTTTTTACATTTTTATCTCTAGCATTTTTTTTCCTTTTGGTTCTTGGAATTTCCATTTCTCTTACTTCAAAGTCAGAAAGTTATCAACTACAAAAAAGAACATTCCATAATGATAAAAGGGTCATATCTCCAAGAAGACATAATTCTTGACATGTTATATGCATACTGTCTACTTTATCTATTAGAGTCCTTAGCATATTAAGCATAGTGTTAAATTTCCAATCTGATTATTTCAATATCCCTGCCATGTCTTGTTCTGATACTCACTTTGTCTCTTCAAATTGTGCTTTTTGCCTTTTGGTATGCTTTGTAATTTTTTCCTAATAACCAGACACTACATACTGGGTAAAAGAAATTGATTTATTAACCATTAAACAAAATTATTTTTTAAAAATTACGACACGATCACTCTGTACAAGGAAAAATGTATAGAAGAAAGACTAAAAGGAAATATACAACAATGTTGAACAATGGCTGCTACTGGATGATGTGTTTATGGGTGATTTTATTTTCTGCTTTTTTTTTTCTGTACTTTACACACTTTCTGAAATGGCCATGTGTTACTTTATATTTAGCTATGAAAATGGAAAATAAAAATAAAGGTCTTGCAGCCTTGCCCTAGCCGGTTTCTCTCAGTGATTAGAACGTTGGCCTGAGGACTGAAGGGTCACAGGTTTGATTCCAGTCAAGGGCAGGTACCTGGGTTGCTGGCTCCATCCCGACTGGGTTGGGCTAGTGGTGGGGGGCGGGGGCGGGGGTGGGGTGGGGGGACGACCACTTGATGTGTCTCTTTTACATTGATGTTTCTCTCTCTCTGTCTCTCCTCCTCCCTGCCACTCGCTCTAAAAAAAAATCAATGGAAAAAATATCCTCTGGTGAGGATTAACAAAACAAAACAAAAATCAATGGGGAAAAAAAAAGATCCTCGGGTGAGGATTAACAAAAAAGAAAAGAAAAAGAAAGGCCCTTATAAAAACCCACTGTCAAGTTCGATCTTTAAAGAACAGTGTGCTTATTCCCGTTCCCCCTAAAGGAGGCCCTGACATTTAGAAACAACGTAAAACAGGCCAAAGCACCATTTAATCCTATTACTCTTCTGGACCTCTTACAAACCAGGGGATGATCCTTTGGCTCTTTAAAAATAAATCTCCCAAGGTCATGAGGCTTGTCTGTAACAGGGGGATGAAGCTCCCAGGCCAGCGCTCCCCCGCCCCCACCCCACCCACACACACCATCTGGCACCTGGGAATTGCATTAAAGGCTGCATGGCGCTGGCCAAACAACCGAATGTTCAAATTCGTCTCCTAAGGGAATATTACTCCCTCTTAGGATCACTCCACTAACAAGCCACTGCCCCCTCTCTGGGCTCAGTTTCCTCCCCTATAAAATGGGGGAGTTGTGTTGTCCCAGCAGATCTGGCAGTTCCGGTTTCTAAGACAACCTGTGCCCCCATTCTCTCCCCTGCCCCCTCAAGAGCTCTGCTTTTTTTCTGCTGGCTCTGCTATGGTGCTGGGAAGCTGGTTTCCATCCTGGTTCTGCCATGAACTCATCTGCTGTGTGTCCTTCAGCAAGTCAGTGGCGTCTGGGGACTTCAGTTTTCCCATCCGTACAATGAAGGTTTGGGCCCAGACCAGATATTTTCACGTTTTGGGTGGTGCAACCCTGGAATCTTGGGGAGGATGGATGGGGCAGGCAGCCCCCTAGGTGTCTGTTTTGCATATTGGGGTTCTGGTTAATCTTTTGAAACAAGGCTCTGTTGCTGCAACCTGCTAGAAAGGCAATGGGCTGAGAGACTTGGCAAGCTTTTTCCAGAGCTGACATTCTGTTTCTCCCCAGCCTCAGAACATTGGGTACCAGGGTAAAAGAATGGGGAAGACTCCCCGGGTTCTGGACTCCTGCCTGCTTCCCCCAGTGAGGGCTGAGCTACAGGAAGCAGAGAAGCTGAGATGGGGACTGCTAGATAATGATAAGATCTGAGATGCTCGAATCCACTCAGCCCACTCTGCCACTTCTCCCTCCTCCCCTACCCCTCCCTGTCACCTAGGCAACCCAGCCGCGCGCTGGGCCTGTGGTTCCTCCTTTCCCCTCCCTCCACACCCACTCAAACTCCAGGCCCAGTTCTCACCTCTCTGTCTCGGCCCACAGCTGCTCTGCCCACACACACCATGTAAACCACATTCCAGGCGGGGGCAGAGCACCGCCTGTGACTTCACTTGACCAAGGAGCCAAACAGCAACTCTGCTCAAAAACAGCAGTCTCCACCCACTCCCCACTGCAGAATACAGTTGGACACCCCCTCTCCCCGCTAACACAATCCTGATTTGCATGCTCAATTTGCCTGTTTCTTGGCAGGCATGTTGCAGGCAAAGGGTCAGACCTGCCAGGGCAGTGTGTGCAGGGCTCTGGGACCTCTGGGAGGCCTGAGTTGGTGCTGGAGAAGACCGGGTTACAGGGGAGTGTGTGTGTGGGGGGGCGGGGGGGGGGAGGGGGAGCAGAGGGGCTGGGTGCCCCCAGTGATTCTCTGCTCCAGATGGGCAGTCAGGGGTAAAGGGTCCTGGGTTTTAATTTATCCAGAGTTTTCTCCTTAACCAGGCAGCCAGAGCTGGGGGCCAGGGTGGGGTGGAGCCCAGCTGGGCTCATGGTCTTGGTTAAATGGGGGCTAAGTGGGGAGGAGGAGGGTGTGGAGACTGGGGAGTTGGGAGAGATGGACAGGGGGCTTTGTAGAAGGAACTCGCTGGAATTTGTGCCTGCAGATTAACTGAATCTTCCCCCCACCCCCACGCCCCGCCCCCGCTGGTTCAATTAAAAGAATGAGTTGGGGCTCTGAATCAATACTGCAGGGAAAGCGCTAAGCTGGGCTGAATCTCAGCACTAAGGGGGAGCAGGACCTAGGGCAAGTCCCACATACTCGGTTTCTTCAACAATTAAATGGGCAGTGGGAGGTGTGCAGACTTGAGCAAGGATCAGAGATTAATAGCAATTAGAGCTAATAAATTCAGCCAAGTTTCAGGGTACAAGATCAATACACAAAAAATCAGTTGTGTTTATATACACTAGCAATTAAAAACCCTAAAAGGAAATTAAGAAAACAGTTCCATTTATAATAGCATCAAAAAGGATAAAATAAACGGGTATATCAGAACTCTACATATTTTCTGCTAAATTTTTCTATAACTCTAAACATTCCTCCTTAAAATAGTTTATTAATTGTTTTTAAGGTTTTAGGAATAAATTTAACCACGGAGATGCAAGACATAGATCATAAACATTGCTGAAAGAAAATAAAGGAGATCTAGGTAATAAAAAAACATTTCAGGTTCATGGATTCGAACATGTAATATTGATAAGATGGTAATACTATGCAAAGCAATGGAGAGATTCAGTTCCACTCCTATCAAAATCCCAAAGGCTTTTCTGCAGAAGTGAACAGGGTGATCCTAATTCATATGAAATTGCAAGGGACTGCAAATAACCAAAATAACCAAATACCTTAGTTCTTGAAAAAGAACTAAGTTGGAGGTATCACCCTAGTTCCAAAACTTACTATACTGGTAATTAAAACAGTGTGGAACTGGCATAAATATAGACATATACTTTGAGAGTCCAGGAATAAACCACACAGCTACGGTCAATTGATTTTCAAAGGATGTGAAGACCACTCAATGGGGAAAGCGTCTCTTCGACAAATTGTGGTGGGAAAACTAAATATCCACATACAAAAGAATGAAGCTTGAACCCTGCCTCACTCCATATTTTAAAAATAACCCAAAATGGCCCTAGCTGGTTTGGCTCAGTGGATAGAGCATCGGCCTGCGGACTGAACGGTCCCGGGTTCAATTCTGGTCAAGGGCATGTGCTGGGGTTGTGGGCTCAATCCCCAGTGGGGGGTGTGCAGGAGGCAGCTGATCAATGGTTCTCTCTCATCATCAGTGTTTTTATCTCCCCCTCTCCCTTCCTCTCTGAAATCAATAAAAATATATTTAAAAAAAAAACAACAACCTCAAAATGAATCAAAGACCTAAAGATAAGTGCATAAAACTCTTAGGAGGACAAATAGGGGTAAATCTCCATGATTTTGGATTTGGCAGTGGTTTTTAAAAAATGACACCAAAACTATCTATCTATATAATAGAGGAATATGCAAATTAGCCGGGACACCATAACGTCATGACTGAACAGCAGGAACCTGAGGCTGCATGACGCCTGGCCGGGGCAAGGGACCTCAAGCCATGCCCCCCCGCTCCATGGGGCTTGACAGGGGACCTCAGGCCGTGCCCCCCACCCCATGGGGCTTGATGGGGGACCTCAGACCGCACCCCCACCCCAGCACCAGGCCGGGAGACCTCACGCCGCACCCCCCACTCCAGCGATGGGCTGGGGGACCTCAGGCTGCATCCCCTGCCCAGTGGGGCTTGATGGGGGACCTCAGGCTGTACCTCCCACCCGTCCCCCCCCGCAGCATCGGGCTGGGAGACCTCAGATTGCACCCCCAGCTCCGGCACTGGGCTGGGGGACTTGAGGCTGCACCCCCGGCCCAGCGGGGCTTGACAGGGGACCTCAGGCTGCACCCCCGGCATGGTGCTGGGCCAGGGAACCTGAGGCTGTCTCCCCTGCCTGATGGGGCTTGAGGGGGACCTGAAGCTGTGCCCCACGCCTGGAGGAACTTGATGAGGGTGAGGCTGGCCAGGTCTGGGTCTCCTGCGTTTTCGAAGTACGTGCAGGTGGTGGGCGGGGACTTGACTCTAGGTCCTGCAGTGCACCCCAGTCTCTGACAGGAAGGAGATTTTCATATGCATTTTACTAATTTTCTTTCATCTCTGACACTTCTATTATAGAGAAAGGGCAAATAGCAATATTAAAATATTTCCTCTAATTAATTCCCTTTTAATGTGCATGAATTTTGTGCACCGGGCCACTAGTAAGAAATAAAAGGCAAAAGAAAATAAATTGGGCTTTATCAACATTAAAAACTTTTGTGCATCAATGCCAGGGAGCATGTCCATGCCATTCCTTACCATCAAACAATTCTTGGCCATCAATAAATATTTCAATTGGTGAAAGTGAAAAGAGTAGAATGGAAGCAATCCAAGTGCATCATAGACATTTAAGGTAAGTATTAAGTATTGTGTGTGTTAAACTTCTGTTTTGGTGTCTGTGCACGTGCACAAGCACTCTAGGGAGCACCTGTGTACTAGGTTGTGATATAACATCCATTCCTTGGTGAGAATTGCAGTTTAAAACGTTTGAAGGCCATGATCTAGTAACACCCTGGGATTATAGGAAGGCCCAAGCTGAGAGAAAGCAGGCCTGATTTGCTGGGCAGGAATGAATGTCCTATAAGCCATGACCATAGCCAGAGTCTGTGGACCAGTCACTTCAGCTCTTGAAGTTCCATCTTCTTCACCTTTAAAACTGTTCTAATGGTAACTTTCATAGGGGGTCGCAAGGATAAAATAAACTAACGTGTGGAAATACCTTCGTACAATGCCTAAAGCAGAATAGGCATGACACAAATGGATCAGTTATCATAAACATCTTTTAAAAATTTTTTAAAAATATATTTTATTGATTTTTTACAGAGAGGAAGGGAGAAGGATAAAGAGTTAGAAACTTCGATGAGACAGAAACATCGATCAGCTGCCTCCTGCACACTCCCTACTGGGTATGTGCCCGCAACCAAGGTACATGATCTTGACCGGAATCGAACCTGGGACCCTGGAGTCCGCAGGCCGACGCTCTATCCACTGAGCCAAACAGGTTAGGGCTATCATAAACATCTTTGCTATGATATCACATTTTATAATTTGGTTGAAAATTTGAAAACACATAAAGCAAAATCACCCATAACCCAACTAAGCTTAAAAAGAACTATACTACAGCCCTAGCCGGTTTGGCTCAGTAGAGCATTGGCCTGAGGACTGACGGGTCTCTGGTTTGATTCTGGTCAAGAGCATGTAACCTCAGTGGCAGGCTTGATCACTGGCCCCTGTCGGAGGGAGGCAACCTTAATCACTGGCACGTGTGGGAGGCAACCTTGATGTGTCTCTCTCACATCGATGTTACTCTCTTGGTCTCTCCCCCTCCCTTCCACTCTCTAAAAATCAATGGAAAAATATCCTCCAGTGAGGATTAACAACAATAACAACAACAAAAGAACTATACAAAGATACATCCTGGATCATTTTCTATCTCTTCGTGCTTTTTTAAAGAAATTAAATCATGCTATCTAATTTTCAACTTGCTTTTTTCACTTAATATATCATGAACAGTGTATAAGTGCAGTCATTTCCTTACTGGGTATTATCTGTCTTTTCATTTTTTTCCCAATCTAATGGGCAAAAAAATAGCATCTCATTGCTTTATGTTGCATTTCTCTGAATAAAGTTGGGTCAGTTATCATTTTATGTCCTTTAAAGGTTTGCATTTTCTCCTCTGTGAATTGCCTGTTTAAACCACTTTTCTCTTGAGCTTTTCATACTTTTCTTCTTGAGTTGCAGAGCATAGGAAGGACTTTTGCCTTTTGTTTGCTACAAATAATTTTGTGTTGCAAATATTTTCTCTACTCTGTTATTACCTTCTGACTTTTTAATGGTATATTTTACCATTCAAAAGTTTTAAATATTTTATATGGTCAGATGTATCCATTCTTCTTTAATGGCGTTTGGATTTCTTTTTGGATTGTTGAGCAAGCCTTTCTTTTCTGCTTTCCTGGGCACATTGTTGTAGATGTTCTCCATCCACTCCCCAGGGACAGCGGGCAATGAATGTCCTCATTGAGCTCGGCTCTGTCCCTCATATCAGCCAGCACGTTGGGTTCTTATCTGTCAACATGGTGTAATAATGTCTGGTGCTGGGAACTATTACATTGTGTCAGAAGAACACAGAAAAAGCAAGAGTGGAGGAGCCAAGGCAGTCTGAGCAGACAGTGAAAGAAATGGGGTGGCCATAGACATGGAGAACAAATTGAGGTTGCCAAGGGAAGGAGGCCGGGAGGACGGGAATACATTTTTTAAATTAAAAACACACACAAATCAATAATTCAATAACCAATGTGGGTGTAATTGATGGTCCAACTAGGGAAAAACAGGCATTGGATCTTGGTTCACACCATCCACACAAAATAAATATTTCAAATGGATGAAAAGACTTAAATACAACAACAAAAGAAGTGGAGTGGGAGTTTGTGGAGCTGAAGGGCTGAGAAAGCAGAGATGAGGAGGGAGAGGAATTCGATGACCTTGAATTGAGCACCTAAAAGTCATGCTAGCTGATACTCTGAATAAGAATTTTAAAGCCAACAGCATCTTGAAAAGGAATTTTGCTTAACTTTTTTTCAAAACCCATTTCATTCTTTACAAGCACTACCAAGTGGCTGGTCTCCACACCTGGGAGGCAGTATAAAAACCTCCTGCCAGACTGAAATGAAAGGCAAAGAAACTGGAACATAGGACCTCAGCTCAAAAGTATGTCTCCCCTAGAGTAAACGTTAATATATATTCCAGGCGCATAGATCAAATGTTACTTTTAAAAAAAATGAAGTAAGAATACTCTAGCTAGAACAAGTCTCACTCCTCACCTCTCCACAGTTCACTTGCAGAACAAATAAACAAAAACAGCCCCGCAGCCACATACCCGGGGCACCTATGCTGAACCAAGCTCTCTTCCTAAAACAACCCTGGGGGTTGTGGACGAAAGGGGCCACATGTTAACCTGACAAGCTCAGCGGAGGCCTGCATGGAATCTTGCAAACTCAGAGACCTAAAGTATCCACAAAGGATGGTTTGAAATTAAACTTTAAAAGCAGTTATGGTAGGTAGTTACCTCCTAGGCCAGTATCTTCACTGACAAGGTCAACCTTTATTCTAACTGAGCCTCTCTGTCTTTTTGCATCTATAATAACATACCCTTTGAAATGTCTGGGTAACTTGTGACTTCCCTTTTTCTGGACCCCTTGGGGCACAACCTAATGTGCTGGTCACCAGGACAGATACCACAGATTCCTTCATTATCATGTTAATTGTCCCTGCACCCACCTAAGTATGTGTCCATCATTTTACTTTTTATCCAATCCCAGGGGTTTCCCTGCTTTGCTTTCTCTTGCCTCTCTAGTCTTTCACCAATGGATTTCATGTAATCCACCTACGTCCCTTTCCTTTGATTGCAATATATAAATACAGATGTAACCCGCCATTCTCAGGAGCATTATCTCAATTCATTGAGGTTCTGCTTCCCGGCATAGGTTGACAGTTTGGCTCAAATAAACTCACAAAAATTCTTTACAGGTTTCAATGGTTTTTTACCTTAACAGGGTCGATGGGACACGGTCTAATGGTCTTTGGGGATCACTGCAGCTCTGATGCCTGAGCATTCCCTGATGGCCCTTGGCATCCATCACTTCTGACTGTAGGGCCTCACCATCAGGCAACAAAGCTCCTCTCTGCCTGTCACTCCTCCTGCCTTGCTCTCCCTGGGGCTTCTGCGCACTGCTTTCTCTCTGAACATCTCTCTCTGGGCTTCTGCCCCCTTCCTAGCCTACTGAGCGTGGGATGCCACTCTTTGAGACTCACATTTAAACTCTCCAAAAGAGAGAGTCCGATTGGTTCAGTTAGTTCCTGTGTCTCCGGGGGCTGATTCATTGGCTGCTGGTTGATCTATTGCCAACTCTTCTTGGGTCTGCTGCCCGCTCCTGCTCCCTGGTAGCAGGGTCAAGTAGCCAGCTTTCCTTCAAAGGAGCTCCATGTGGGCATTACAGGCCCAAGAGTAAAATAAGCTGTTTTCCAAAACGGACTCCTTCCAGCAGCTTACCCTACTGCAATAAGATTGGACATCTGGCTACCCAGTTTATAGTAGATTAGAAGCAGTTAATGATAAAGAGGGGACATGGAAGATGAGAAAGCCACAACATTATTAGCCAAACATTATTCTTACTTGTTTATTTTGCAGCTCAACTTTATTGCAGGGAAGCTCAGGGGGAAGTAGGGCGAGTGGGGGCTCCACAGAAAATCCCACCGTGGAGCTGGACTGCCAGGTCCCAGGTCTGTCTGGAAGCCAGGAGAGGATCAGTGTCCTTGTACCCTTTGGTCTACCCTGCAGCCCCAGGCCCTTGCCCCTTGGGGCTGAGGTAGGAAATGGTCTTTCCTATTTTTCCCAGGGACTCCAGCAGTGTCCACACTGTGCTCAGAGTCCTTGCAACCTTCTTATTGGGCAGGTCAGGGTCAAACGGAACTCCTCCCAGCTTGTTGAAGACCCCAGTGACTGCATCACGCAGCTTTCACAGGTCATGTCCACAAAGAACTAGTGCTTCTTCAAAATCCTGATTCTTGAACAATGGGGTTGTCTCAGGACCACCAGTAACTCTGACATGAATTGGGCCCCCATGCCCTAGCCAAATGTTATTAATCAACCAATATGTAGTAACATTTCAGCTTTTCTCACTTTTTAAAAAAATATACATGTTTTTTATTGATTTCAGAGAGGAAGGGAGGGAGAGAGAGAAACATCAATGATGAGAGAGAATCATTGATTGGCTGCCTCCTGATGGCCCACACTGGAGATCGAGGCCACAACCTGGGCATGTGCCTTGACTGGGAATCGAGCTGTGACCTCCTGGTTCATAGGTAGATGCTCAACCACTGAGTAATGCCAGCTGGGCCATTTCTCACTTTCTAAGCAGCAAGATATGGTTGCTAAAAGCCTACACTGAGGAAACAGGCCAAACAGTATAATACAAAAAGGTATAATTAAGCTATAAAAACTCAAGAAGCTATCAATTAGGGCCATTTAGGGTCGGGGCAAGCCGTGTCCCTTTCAGTCAATCCTTATTTTACAGCACTGAATAATACTTGAGATTCAGAATGAACCTGAGCCATGGAAGTGTTAATTTAGGTTCTCAAGACTCAGTGGTTAAGAAAAATTTAAGTTTTTGATTATTGATCTATTATCCTTCCTTTGTTCCACTGATAAAAGTCAACTACAGGCCAACGACTTGTATAATCTCTGCATCAGGCTTTTAATGCTTTTTCATAGTCTATCCCAGACACTGCTGGGAATGTGCCTTTAGACATGGGCTCCTGGCATAATTTCCAACCCTACATGTCAAAACATGTTTATGTTCCACACCCATCATCTTCACTACTAACTACAGCTTCACCTACAGGGTGCCAACCCTGTCCCAGGTACTTTACATAGATGAATTCTTTCGCAACCTTACAATGCCCAAGCAAGGTGCCCGTGAAGGTGTGCTAATCCTGTGGGGTGGGACAGATGGTAAAGCCTTGAGAGAGAGTTAGCCATGATGGGAATGGAAATGCCATTTCCTAATCCTCCAGTCTGGTTTGGAAGCAGCTTTAACTGGGTGGTTCTTGCTCATGCTCTCTCCTTTCTGTTCTCCTTAAGTATTTATAAAGTTCCTTTTTGTTGCTGTTGTTGAGATTCCAAGAGAGAGCATTAAAGGGAAGCAGCAGTGACCTGCCCTGCGAGCAGGAGGGGTGGTATTGAGAGTAACAAATGTCCACTTGGGGAACAAAGTCTAGGCTGGGCCAGCCTCCTCCTCCCACTCTGCCTCTCTTTGCTCTCAGCAAGGCTTCTCCCAGAGCTGACCTTGGAGGTCCTGGGTTTTGCTGTTCTGAGGGAAGCAAGGTCCCGTCCATACCTACAGTATACACATTTGCCAGAGAATTCAACTCTGGATATTCTCAACAAACATTTTCTAAACTCGGTCTTGTATCTATTTGGATTCTTAGCGATATTTCAGATTCTACCATGTTTTTTTATTTTAAATCCAGGATCATTATTAAAAACAGTCATAACTAACAATTCTACATCATTTCTAAACTGTATGTGTCACTCAGGATCCCTGCAGGGGATCAGTGTGATTTGAGGAGAGTTTAATGAAGAGACTGTTTACAAAACAGTGTGGGGCTCCTAGCAGAGAGGACCCAGTACTACCCAATACTACCTCTGGGCCTGGAGGAGAAAGGGGAGGAAGTGGTGACCAGGAATACGATGGGGAATGTATAGAGAAGGTCTCCTGACAGGGGCTGTGGCCTTAAGCACAGGCACAAAGTCGAATCATGGTGACCCAGCAGAGAGGAAATCAAGAAAACCTCTCTCTCCTCGCTTTCCTCTGGCCCTCCTGTCTCTTACCAGGATTTCTCATTTGCCAAACCTCCCAGGAGTCTGAGTGCAAGAGCTGGGAGGGTCAGTCTCCCGGGCACAGAATAGATGGAAAAAGAAGGGTGGGAGGAGAGGATATAGACAGACAAATAGAAGATGCCCAGTGCTTCTGGCAGCATTATTAATAATAGCTATATTATTATATTAACAATGCAATGACAGCAATGTTAACAACAGGTTCTGCTTGAGGCCCTGCTTCGTGCTCTTTACACCAGTCTGGTCTTTTACAGATAAGGAAACGATGGTCCACAGGCTACCGTACTCTTCTACTGTGGAATAGAAGTTGAGATTACCCTCTGAGAAGGAAATTCATAAGAATTAAAACAAAAGTGCATGAGCCATCTGGGGTATATTAGTTATCTGTTGCTGCTGAGAACTTACCCTAAAACTTAGTAGGGTAAAGTAATAAGCATCTATTGTTTCACTGTCTCGGTGGGTCAGGAGCAGCTTGGCTGGGTGGTTCTAGCTCAGGGTCTATCATGAAATTTTTCAAGGGCTGCATTCATCTGAAAGCTGGATTGGGGCTGAAGGATCCACATCCTGTGTGACTCACTCACTTGCCTTGCAAGTTCATGCTGGTTTTTAGCAAGAGGTTGAGTTCCTCCCCACCTGGACCTCTCCACAGGACTGGTAGAGTGTCCTCAGGACATGGCACTTGTCTTGGCCCAAAGTGATTGATCCAAGAGAGCAAGGCAGGGAGGAACCACAGTGGTTTTATGACCTAGTCTCACAAGTTACACACCATGGCTTCTGCCACGTGCTATTCGTTCATTAGAAGCAAGTCACAAAGCCCAGCCCACACTCAAGGCAGAGATGGGTGGGGTGGGTGGGGTGGGGTTTAAAATCCATTTCTTAAAGAGATTAGTGAAGAATTTGTGGGTACATTTTAAAACCACCATATACTGGTATCACAATATCAAAGACTAGAGGCATGGGTGGGGTCCTGCCGGCCCACCTGGGGCCAATCGGGCCGGGCCAGGTGGGGGGAGGGGCTGAGGGCGGTTGGCAGGCTGGCCCCGCCCCCTGGTTGAACTCCCAGTGGAGGGGACAATTTGCATATTAGGCTTTTATTATATAGGATACTGTGGCTATATGATTGAAGAGTTTGGGGAAGACTTGACACTACACTGTCAAGTCTTGACTGTCACCAATTAAGGTGAGAACTCTCCCAAGCACACTGTGCTCCTTCTGAAGAAAGAACATAGCAAGGGGGCTGGTTTCCAAGGCAGCTGTGAAAAGATGGCCCAGAGGGATAGCACTGTGCAGAGATGGTGAACCCAGTGGACGCAAGTTATCTGATAAAAGGAGAGCCACACTCAGTTTGGAGACAGGAACCTGTCATGCTGGATGAAATATCTGTCAGAATTATCTGTTTCCCTGGTGGGAGATGCCTTTTGGGAATGAAGTGTCCTAGGCAGTTGGCATGAGGATTTTAGTAAATCTAAAGAATCACCTCTATTTTAATATCAATTAATTGCTCATTTGGGATGGCCATCAGTGTCATATGAGTGCAGCTAATATGATGTGGGCCTGAGAATTTCCATACCTGCAACGCTAAGGACTAGACAGACCCATGAAAGTAGAGATCCCATCCTGCAGAGTAATTATTGCCTTGGGTGGCCTCCTCATCTCACCATGCCTTTCGCTATCGAAGAGCCTCTTTATAAAAAAAAATTTTTTTTTTATTGATTTCAGAGAAAAAGGGGGAGAGAGATAGAAACATCAATGATGAGAAAGAATCCCTTCTGGGGATCAAGGCTGCAACCCAGGCATGTGCCCTTGACCAGAATTGAACCTGGGACCATGATGCTATTCACTGAGCCAAACCAGCTAGGGCTGAAGAGCCTCTTGTATAAAAATGCATGTGCCTTTTACCTCCTTGCACCCCTGAAAGCAAGATGGGTCACCAGCAGCATTGAAATTCAGCCAGGTCCTAGCTGGTTTGGCTCAGCGGATAGAGCGTCGGCCTGCAGACTCAAGGGTTCCAGGTTCGATTCCGGTCAAGGGCATGTACCTGGGTTGCGGGCACATCCCCAGTAGGGGGCGTGCAAGAGGCAGCTGAATCGATGTTTCTAACCTTGCTATCCCTCTCCCTCTCCCTTCCTCTCTGTAAAAAAAAAATCAATATATTTTTTTAAAAAAAGAAAAGAAATTCAGCCAGGGTCTGGCTCTTGCTGCATCTGCTCAAACCAGCACAGGATGATCTGGAAATACAGCCTCAATATGTGCCACCAGTGTTCCTGTCACTGCAGAGAATGCAGACTTCATCCAATTAGACTAAGTGGTCTCCCTTGAATGGATTGTCCAGGACATCTCTCTGGTGGTGGTGGTGGGGGAATGCTAGCTCTTCATACATAATTTTTTTTAAAAAACAACTTTTAAAAATTGATAACAGGGTACTGTTTATGACAGCAAGAACAATGCAAACCACACAAATGTCCAGCAATATGGTACTAGAAGCATAAACTATGTTGTGACTAAACAGTGGTCGTAAACAGGAATGAGAAAGATCTTCATAACCAGTGCTTTCCAAAGGAGCCTTCTGCAATGATGAAAATATTCTCCTCTGTCCAATATGGTAGCTACTAGCCCGATGTAGCTACTAAGCACTTGAAATGTGGTTAGTTCAGTCAAAGAATTCAATCTTAATTTTATTAATTTTAGTTTAAATAAGCATATGTGGTTATTTAAACTAAATAGGATAGTCTATTGGACAGTGTTCCTCAATAGGTTGCTATTCGATGATCTCTAGGATAAATCATTAAGTGAAAAATTAAGATGCAGGAAGCATAGACCAGTGTACAGAGAATGTTACTTTTAGGGTGAAAAATAAAAAATATATTTATATTTGCGTGAATTTGCACTAAACCACTGAAAGGATAAATAAAAATGGTTACCTCTTAGACAAGGGGCACAGGTGGATAGGGATGGAATGAAAGTGATACTTCTCAGTGTGTATTTTTTTCATATTATTTTGATTTTCAAACCATACAAATATATTATCGACTCAATAAAACAGAATAAACCAAAATTTTAAAAAAGATAAAAAGGGGAAAATCTATGTGAGGAAATACTCTCCTTCGTCTCTCTCTCTCTAAAATCAATCAATTTTTAAAAAATTCAAAAAGCCAAGAAAGTGGGTACTCTTGCAATTCTTGATAGAAGTTTAAAATGATAATCTTTTTAGAATGTGATTTGGAAGTGTCTATTAATTTTTTAAATGTACATAGTCTTTTAACAATTCTTCCAGAAATTTGTCTTACAAAAATACTTGCAAAAGTGTGTAAGATGCAAGTACAAAGGACATTCATTGTTCATTACAAATAATAATGATAACCAATCTAAATGTCTCAACAATAGGGGAGTGGTTAAGTAAATTATGAAAAAATGTACACTAGCTAAAAAGAGTGAGCTACACCTGTGTTTACTGATATGTAGTAATGATCAAGTTTGGAACAATATGTAGGGCAACAGTTCTCTAACACTTTTTTTTCTTTAATATATTTTATTGATTTTTTACAGAGAGGAAGGGAGAGGGATAGAGAGTTAGAAACTTCGATGAGAGAGAAACATCGATCAGCTGCCTCCTATTGGGGATGTGCCACACCAAGGTACATGCCCTTGGCCAGACTCAAACCTGTGACCTTTCAGTCCACAGGCCGACGCTCTATCCATTGAGCCAAACAGGTTAGGGCCAGTTCTCTAACTCTTTGGTCTCAGGTCTCCTTGATACTCATAAATTGATGAGGATCCCAAAGAGCTTTTATTATGTGGGGAATGGCTATTGGTATTTTTCATATTAGAAATGAAAACAAAGACATTTAAAAAATGCACTTATTAATTTATTTGAAGTTACAATAATAAACTCATTACAGGCTTGCATAAGTCACATTTTTTATGAAAATGAACTATATGAAAACATAATTTAGTGAGAAGGCTAGCATTGTCTCACATTTCTGCAAATATATTAAATATCAGCTTAATAAAAGACTGCTGGGTTCTCATATCTGCTTCTGCATTCAATCTGTTGCAATATGTTGTTTTGGTTGCAGTACGGGCAGAAAATGCAGCCTCATACACATATGTAGTTGGAAAAGGGAGGATTATTCTAATAACCTTTTCGGATAATTGTGGATATTCTTCTTGGTTGGTCAGCAAAATTCAACAAGTGGTAGTTTCCCCTAAAGGTTAGTTGCCATGTGGATTCTGAAACCTGAATATCAATGAACTTTTCCTGCTATGGCACATCAAAATCCATTGGTCTTTCACTTTGAATGGATTCTTTTACCCATGTATGATTTTGTAATATTATGCATTGGTCATCTGAAAAATATTGGTTCATTGAGTTATACAGATCTTCGTAATATTGACAGATTTTTATTAATAATATTTTAAAAACCACGTTATTATCACCACCAATCTCATCACTAGCGTCTTTAAGTGTTGGGAAGCTGTCCAACTCACAACGGGAAATTGATGTGCCATATAACTTCTTTTTTTGTTAAAAAGATTTCTAAATTTTGCTTGAAAGTTTGAATTTCAACACTAGTAATTAAAACTGTCAGTTTTCCCCAAAGTGACAGATTCATTTCATTCATTTTTGAGAAAATGTCTGAAAAATTCCCAAATTTGAACCACCACAGTTTACTGTTAGTCACTATTTCAAATAAAAGTGGTATTCCAAGGGGAAAAAACAGCTGAATTCAGTTTGCAAGACAAACAGTTGCATGAGTGTTAAGTTCTCCAGTTGGAATGTCGCTGAAGTGCTCTGTGTGTACTTCTCATCTCATTCTACAGCATCTTAAAAAGACTCCAGGGTTGAAATTTAATAAAATTAATCATCAAGGGCATTCTTAGGGAAACTGGCATTTCTGTTATTCTGAGTGTGTGGTGCCGATGGATATCATAACCACTAGGGCAGTTTGGTGCCTACACCTTGAAAGAAGGCACCAGCAGTTTTATCCACTTTTGCTTTTTGTAATATCAGTGCGAATGGCCACACTGTGAAAAAAAGCAAATAATGCCTTAGTATTATTATAAAAATAGCTTTGGCCTTGTGAACTCTCTGAAATGATCTCAGGAACTTTCAGGAATTCATAAGCCCACCCTTTGAGAACTGCTGAGATAGTGTATAATTCCTTTTTTGTTAAACACACACACACAACAACAAAAACCAAACCAAGATACACACATACATACAAAAGTGATAACAGTGGCTATCTCTGGCAGTAGAAAGTGATAAAGTGATGTTTACTTTATACTTTATAGACTTTTCTATTTTTTAATCCTTTACAACGAGTACATATTTCTTAAGTAATTAAAAACACTAAAAAAGAAAAGACTAAATTTAATTTAAATTATAAACAACAATTACAACACACTCAGGAATGTAAAATGCCCTTAGAACTACATTCATATTGAAAATATGAAGAGATTAGAAACATAAAGCAGGGAGCTTAAATTATTCAAAAACAAAACAAGACAAAACAGAAACCTCGCCCTGAGAAATACCTCATTTCCCACCGGGCTGGAGGAAGGAAGTGCTGCTGTGAATGAAAGCTGAGGCAACCACCAGACCCAGGTAGCTGCAATGAATGACGGGCTGATACCTTTAGATGCACTTTGAAAATAAATCTAAAACACATTCTCTCTAGACGGCAACAGGATTAGACTCGAAGAGTGATTTGACACGTCAGAAAGCTCACAGCTTCCTTCCCAGAGGAAAGAGAAAACCAGGGACAGGACCCAGGGCCTACACAACAGGTTTTAAGTTTCTCTCTCCCCAGCTCTCTGCCCTCCTGTCTCTGAACTGGACCCAGGTCACCTCTTGCCTTTGCAGGATCCAGTGCCCTTCTGATCTCTTCTCTGCCCCCTAACTAAATTTCCTGGTGTCAAAAACCATATCATTCATCTACACCCTAGCGTAAGTGAGTCTCCTTTACCAAGCTCTCTCCCTGGTACACTGGGCAGATCTCTGATGGTGGGATAAAAGGCTGGGCTCTTTCCGAGGCAGCGTAGGCAGCATCAGCAACTGGTGGGGAATCCTCTGACGTGGAAGCCTCTTTCCAGAGCTTCTGAAATCATGAGTAGCCACCTTAAGCAAAGCTTATCCTTTTTGCCCCGTGACATCAAAGAAGATCAAAGAAGTTACTTCCCCTTTCTGGGCTCCGTAAACCGAGTGGGTTAGACTAGTGACCTCCAAGGCGGCCCCTGCTCTGTGACTGAGCTCCTTTCATGCAGGCTAGTGCTCGCTCAGGAGGCCTTGGGAAATGGCATCTTCTTTTCAGTTCCTGAATTAAAAGAAGATTCAGAGGAAACTCCCCGCGTGCTCACTCCCTCAGTCTGCCCCCCTCCTCCTTTCCTTCCTCCTGCCCTGTGTCTCCAGGGGGAAGATCAAACAAAGAGCTTGCCCAGGGTGGCGGAATGCTGTGTTTGGTTACGTCTCAGGCTGGATGTGATTACAAAGTTCCTGTGACCCAGGAGACCCGATGGGGAATGTAGCGGGAGGGCTTCTGCTCTCCAGGAGCACACGGCCCAGCACCAATGACCCTCAGCACAATTATGAATTGCTAAGTTTGTGTTCCAACTCACACCCCCTCCCCATTTATGCCCCCACCTCCTCCTTCTTATTTTATTTTATTTTTATTGATTTGAGAGAGAGAGAGAGAGAGAGAGAGAGAGAGAGAGAGAGAGAGAGAGAGAAACATCAATGTGAGAGAGAAACATGCATGGGTTGACTCCTGAACACCCCCTACAGGGGATCAAGACTGAAACTAGACATGTGCCCTGACCAGGAACTGAACCAGCAACCTTTCCATGCACAGGGCGATGCCCAACCAACTGAACCACACTGGCCAGGGCATCTTTAATCCATTTTGAGTTTGCTTCTGTATATGGTGTAAGAAAATGGTTTAGTTTCATTTTTTTTGCATGTATCTGTCCAGTTTTCCTACTAACACTTATTAAAGAAACTGTCTTTACCCCATTGTATATTTTTTCCTCCTTTGTAATAGATTGACCATACAAGCATGTGTTTGTTTCTGGACTATCTATTCTGTTCCATTGATCTATGTGTTTGTGCCAGTACTGTACTGTTTTGATTACTATAGAAGAGGTCTTCTTGTGGGTATTTGTTTTTCCCATATGGATTATTGGAAAACTGAAAAACTTTTACAAATTAAAGGAATAAATAAGTGTTGTGTCTTCCATGGTTGTGTCTCAATGTCTGTCTTCCTGCTAGTTTCTGAAGAGCAAGAGTCATGGCTGATTCCTTTCTTTATCCCCCACCCCTTTAATTATGCCTAGAACATAGTCTATGCCTCACAGAATTTTGTTTGATGCACAGATGCATGAATAAATGAATGAATGGAGAACGTTTCTCGTAAGGTTGAAAAAATGTTTTTGTTTTAAATATATTTTTACTGATTTCAGAAAGGAAGAGAGAGGGAGAGAGAGATAGAAACATCAATGATGAGAGAGAATCATTGATCGGCTGCCTCCTGCATGCCCCCTACTGGGGATCAAGCCTGCAACCTGGGCATATGCCCTTGACCGGAATCGAATCTGGGACCCTTCAATCCACAGGCCAACACTCTATCCACTGAGCCAAACTGGCTAGGGTGAAAAAAATGTTTTTAAAGGTTATGGATTAGTCCCCATTAAGTGTCACCATGTCACTCATCATGTTGTCTTGTCTCCATTTTCTTCATACTTCACAAAAAACTGGCCCCGTAAAAAGTGTTCATGTTAGAAAAAAAAAAAAGAGCAAAATAAAGAGCCTGTACCTGCATTTTTAGCTGCGTCATCTTAAGAAAGTCACTAGCCCTCTCTAGACCTCAGTTTCAACTAAAAAATAGGGCTAAAGCCTGGTCAGCGTGGCTCAGTAGTTGAGTGCTGACCCATGAACCAGAAGGTCACGGTTCAATTCTTGGCCACATGCCCGGGTTGTGGGCTCCATCCCCAGGGTGGGGCATGCAGGAGGCAGCTGATCAATGATTCTCATCATTGAAGTTTCTATCTCTCTCCCTCTCTCTCCCTCTCTGAAATCAATAAAAAATACATTTTTAAAAATAGGGTTAAAAATACCTGTCTCAAGTCGATAGAGAAGTTATGAGATGTCAGATGAGTGAAGGAGCATTGTAGCCAGAATGACTTAACAATTATATTATTAGAGGAGTCATCGAAGGCCCAGAGGCCAGGTGATTTGTTCAGGGTCACCCAGTGAGTTAGTGACGACATTGACACCTCCCACTTGGTGCCTGATTTACCCACCGCCTTGAAGACTCACAGCAACGTAAGAGGAGAGCATGCTTTATCTTCCTCATCCATCAGCCCCGAAAGCAGCGGTTCTCAACCTGTGGGTCCCGACCCCTTTGGGGGTCGAACGACCCTTTCACAGGGGTCGCCTAAGACCATCGGAAAACACATATATAATTACACATTGTTTTTGTGATTAATCACTATGCTTTAATTATGTTCAATTTGTAACAATGAAAATACATCCTGCATATCAGATATTTACATTATGATTCATAACAGTAGCAAAATTACAGTTATGAAGTAGCAACGAAAATAATTTTATGGTTGGGGGTCACCACAACATGAGGAACTGTATTAAAGGGTTGTGGCATTAGGAAGGTTGAGAACCACTGCCCCAAAGGATTGGGACTATCAGCTCAATGGAACATCCTGGAACTATGTTAGGGAGATGGCTATCTGAGCTGGATGAGGCCAGGGTCACACACTCAGGCTGTGCTCATCAGATAGCCTTCTGGGCAGGCACATGTACCTGCAGACAGTCAGGGCTGGTGGAGAGGGAGCAGGGATGACTGTGTAGACATCCCTCTATCCCACAATGTCAGGGTCACACCTATATCCCCAAGGTCCCCCCTGGAGGTCACCTGCAGCTGCATTCACAGGCTTTCTACTTCAAAGCTTGCCCCTGTCTGCCTGAGGGCTTTCCCTAGAAACAGGAGTGTGGGGCAGACTGAAAGTGTGGAACTTCAGTAGCTGCAGATGTAAACTGTACCCAGTGAGGGGCAGCGTTGATGGATAACAGCTTCCAGGCCTCTCAGAGGGTCTCCAGTGGGACTAAGCCACAGCTGCCCAGAGGAATAACCTGTTCATATAGTCTCCTTAATCAATGGGCGACTTTCCTGCCTTCCCCATCTCACTTCCCAACACCCTCACCTTGATTTCCTGGGATCATCTTCCAAAGAAGTAACTACCAGCAAATCCTTGTCTTAGAGTCTGTTTTAGGGAGAGCCAAGTGAGGACAGTCGCCTCCATGCCTCCCAAGTGGAGAAACAGCTAGGAGGGCAGAACGTCTTATCCACATACCATTGACAAATCCATTCACTGGGCACACTTCTGTGTATCTTTTCTCAAAGGCTACTGTTAGGCGATGGGGATGCCAAGGCACAGCCCCAACTGGTGAAGACACAGGTAGTAGCTTGAAGGGCTTAACCACCATTGGGGCAACTGGTTTGGTTTTGATTCCCAAAGTGGCTCTTTGAGAGGTGAGGCAAGGTGAAGGGAAAATCACCTAATTGAGAAGCAGGAGAACCACCCCCAGGGCCCACTTAATCTATCCATTCCTTTCTCCATTCGTTCACCACAAATTTTTTGAGTGCGAACTATGGATAAAGCCTTGTGCCAGGAGCAAACATGCGGCAGTAATAAGACAGACACAGTTTCTCCCTCCATGGGGCATTTCAACTGAGGCCCAACCCTTTCCTTCCCTGGGCTGAATACCTGGGGCCTTTCCAAGGAGAATGTGTGCTTCTAAGAGCCTTTGCCCTCCAGCAGCGAAAACTCTAATGGTTTCTCAAGGACCAGTGCTACTCTGCAGAGCATAGAAGCGGTCAGTGTTACAATGCGCAGTGGAATTCCTTCCCTCAAAAGGAAACGTATAATGGAAATAAAAGAAAACCAACAACTTTTAAAAATAGCTGACTCTGGCTCCTTCAAGAAGGTACCACAATCCCAGATCCCCAGCTGCCACAGTTCCATGTTGGGGGTTAGAGGGTTTGTTACATAGGACAAAGGTCTCAAGGTCTGAGCAATTCTAAATGTTATTTCTGGCTAACTATTAAAATATAGCATAGTATTTTGTAGATGCAGCTGTAAACAGGATGAGCTGACAGGAACTCAGACAGATGAAAGTAGCCAACTGCAAAGAAATCAACATGTAATTGACCAAATGGTGTTTATAAGCCATGGTTAAGCTTCCCTTTAGGGAGGCAGAGCTTTGGATGTAAGTCTCCTGTATGCTTGTTCCGTGTATATAAAACTACCTTTGTGATTGATAATCATGTTTCGTTTTTTAATAGAGCACTCCAAGCACCAAACCCCTGGAGTTGGGTTAACGGGCTCAGGGCCTGGCCACAAGGGATGTCTACCCCACTGGCCTGAACACATGTATCTGCACAGGACCTCTGGGGAAAGTTGGAGTGGGAGACCACACTCTTGCCACAAGGGGACCTGGGCAAGGAGAGTCACTACCATGGCCTCTAACTCAGGAGTCCAGGAAGGATGTCCTGCTGTCCTGGCCCTGTGGTGGGCTCCCAGACCAGCAGTGTTAAGGGGAGAGGCAGGAACATCTGCAGCATGGACATTTAGGGTGAAGATAAGGTCAGGAGAGCAAGTGGCTGGGCAGCAGGTTTGGCTAGGCCAGGCTGCCAGGCCCGTGCACAGCCCCTTTGCCATCGGCTTCTCTGTAATTGGTAACACTCTGCAGGCCGCTTGATCAGATATTGCGGGAGGTGTGGCAGTTGCCATTGCTCTTTGTAAAGAAACTAGGAACAGAGTGGGTTTTGACCCCAACTGTGGCCTCTGGAGCCATTGCTTGATGGTAGTGCTCCCTCGGTACCCCCTGCCCTGTCCCTCTTGTCTATACAATAGGAGAGTGGAGTCTCAAATCCAGCTGTTTGTCCTCAAAGCCCACAATCTTAACCTTTTGGGGGAGATTGTCCTCAGCCTTGATTCTCCTCTCTGGGCCTCCCTCCTGTCCTCTTGTAAGGAGAATCCTCCCCTTGGAAGGAAGACAGCAGACAGTGAATCCGTCCAAGCTGAAGTGTTGTGGGTGTAATGTGTCCCCCATTTTGGCCATGAGTGCCAACTCAAAGGGGAGGTGGAATAAGAATGATTTTTTTTTTTTAATGGCCGAATTAGCTGTGTGACCTTGGGTTTACTTTCTCAGCCTCATTAAGCCCCAGTATCTTCATTTATACCATGGGAATAACATTATCTTTGTATTGTAGTTGTAATGATTAAATGTGGAAAATGCCCAGAACATAATGGGAATCCATATATTTAGAATCTTGGGCTGGACAAAAGAGAGATTTGGGCTTTCTTTACTGACTTCTCTATGGTAAGACTCGCTACGCTGATTTTAAGCTTCCTGCATTTACTCATAGAAGCAAGCGCTGTCTTTCCTTGATTTTTAACAAGGTTGCTTATTTTTAACAAGGTAGCAGCAGGGTCGGTGAAAAGCTGTCGGGGATAACAGGACTCTGAGAGGCCCCCACTCCTAGCCCAAACCTAAAAGAAATCTGCACAGAGTCTGTGCAGAGCAATCAAAACTCCTAACACCATTGGTCTGTGGTTCTCTAAATTTCCACCAAAGAAGCCTTTATAGTTGCAGAGAAAGAATGTATACTGCCAAGAGTTTTAGATACGCATATGGAATTGGCTTCCTGCCAGTAGGACATTTCTTAGAATACATTTGTGTTCTCATAAAAATTCCTGCAGATTCTTACATTCTATGCCAAAATATATAAGTATTTAACTTAAAATAAAATAAAAAAATCTGTCTCCCCACCACCATAAAATCTTCAAATTGGCACTTCCAGGAGATGCAGTGTGTTCAGCCGGAGGCTTCATGCTCTGCCTGATGTGCCACAGGCCCCCTTCCCAATCTGACAGTGTCGCTCAGGAGTCGGGATGTGACTCTGACGGACCCCACTGTATCTCTTAGCCCCTAACACTGGACCTGGACTGCTCAACCACTGCCCCCTCCACATGCAGAGCATAAATAAAACACAAAGAGAGGTCAGCAAGACCACACACACACCAACTGAAAAGTCTAACCATTGTTTGGGGGGGAAACGGGGCTTGGAAGACCTAGGAGGCATGGGTGCCATATTAGTGGTAAGCAATGGAAACGGACTCTGGGTAACTTACTCAGAAAGTACTTCTTTTTTCCCCCACAAGTGTTGGGATCTGGGTACAGGGTGAGACCTTGGGCAGTGTGGGTTAGAGGCTTGGGGCGGCTGTGCAGGCTCTGGTCAGATAGGGTAGGTTGTAGGTGCGTGTGCAGAAGCCACAGCAGCCAGGCTGTGGAGGTGCTGGGATCAAGAAGTACTTTATTGGAAGACTAGAGGCCTGATGCATGAAATTCGTGCCAGGGGCTCGGCCCTCACAGCTACGGCTTTGTCTGGAAGGTTGTCTAGAAGGACGCCGGTCTACTAGTAATCAGCATATTATGCTTTTATTATTATAGACTAGAGTCCCAGTGTATGAAATTTGTGCAAGAGTAGGCCTTCCTTCCTCCGGCTGCCAGCACTGGCTTCCCTCACAGTCCCAGCTTCGTCTGGAAGGGCATTGGGTCTAATTAGCATATTATGCTTTTATTATTATAGATATGAGAAAACAGGAAGTGGAAGGAGAGGCTGATGCCCCAGGCTGCAGAAGAACAGGCAGGAGGGCAGTGTAAGGAATCTGGGGAGCAGACAGCTGAGGGTAGTCATCAGAACTAGGATGAGCCTGGCCGGTGTGGCTCAGTGGTTGAGTGTCAGCCCATGCACCAAGAGGTCACCACCCTCCTGCAGATGTGATCAAGTCTGAGTGGGTTATTGTTCTTTCCAATCGGTGATCCCCAGCTGGAGCCTGTGGTCTTGGCTGTGCACCCTGAGATAGGGGAGCCTGTGACAGAGCTGGAAAAACAGGGCTCACCTTGTTAGGTTTGGAGTCAGAGGACCTGCTTTTGTGTTCCTGCTCAGCCACTAGCAGTGGGAACCTGGAGAGATGTTGTGGATACTGTGGTATGCCCCCCAGAGCCCCCCTACAGGGCTGAATGTGCCCTGTTGCCTGCTCCATGTGAGTGTGAACTGCTTTTGATTTTCCTTTCTGATTTTCCCCCAGCAGCTGGAAGTGTTGAAGGCTGATGGCTCTCAGCTGAGTCCCCTGGGGACTTTCTCTTGTCCCTGAAAAGGACTACCTTTCTCAAGGTGACCTCCTCTTCCTGGGGCAGCCCAAAGACGGCCCCATGCAGGAACATAAAGGCTTGCCCCCCTCTTGCCAATAGGAACCAAGTCTGCAGAGCCACCCCAGCTCCAGAGGAACCTGTGGGATTGTCTGAGGCCTTTGTAGTGAGGCATCTCAGCCCAACCTCTCTCTGCCCAGTCCTGCTTTCTTCATTGCCATGGTGCTGTTCCTGAGAGCACGACCCAATAAACTTCCTGCACACCAATCTGCCTCAGAACCTTCTCAGGAACCCTGGCAACAAGAGGCCACTTTATCTCTATTCCCGGGCTCCTTAGCTACACAATGCAGGTATTAAAGAATATGGGCTTTGAAGTTAGACAGATCTAGATTTTAATCCGAGACCCACCACTTGCCAGTTCTGTGTTTTAGGGGCAATTTATTTAACCTCTCTGAGATGTAGTTGCCTCATTTGTAAAATGGGATACAGTAGACACTTTCTGTGTCACATCCCCTCAACCTACCTGTGGTATCAGCTGCATCTGAGGGGGACAGTTTTATTTTATTTATTTTTTTAACAGCTTTTTTTTTCCTTTATTGATTAAGGTATTACATATGTGTCCTTATTCTCCCATTGCTCTCCCCTACCCCTTACTCAGGCCCTCACCCCCCTGGTGTCTGTGTCCATTGGTTAGGCTTATATGTATGCATACCTGTGGGGGACAGTTTTATACAAGATCAGACACACCTGTACTGGCAATGTCCCACCATCTGGAGGGGATGTCTCCAGGCCACTCTATGCTTCACTGATGGATCTGGGCCATAATCTGGATAGGATTTATTCCCCACCCTCTAGAGCAGTGGTTCTCAACCTTCTGGCCCTTTAAATACAGTTCCTCATGTTGTGACCCAACCATAAAATTATTTTCATTGCTACTTCATAACTGTAATGTTGCTACTGTTATGAATCATAATGTAAATATCTGATATGCAGGATGGTCTTAGGCGACCCCTGTGAAAGGGTCGTTTGACCGCCAAAGGGGTCGCGACCCACAGGTTGAGAACCGCTTCTCTAGAGTGAGTGCATCATATTTGCCACTTCTTGCTCATTTGGGCTCATTAACATGATGTCATCGGTATGGTGCACTGATGTGATGTTTTGTGAAATGTTCAGATGGTCGAGGTGTCTTCAGACTATATTATGAAAGAAGGTGGGAGCTAACAGTCCTGACACAGATGTGTCCTGTTGTCTGCTCCACATGAATGTGAACTGCTTTGGGTTTTCCTTTCTGATCGGGATAGAAAAGGAGGCAATAAACAGGCACTGGGTACTAGAAGCTGTGTTCATCTGCTCCAGCAAAGACACGTACTTAGCACAACAACAACTAGGGCTACTACTTGGTGAAGTTTACTCTCATCAGAATTAAATGGGAATATGACAGAGACCACCATCTCTGCATTCTTTCATCTTTGAGGGTGGCACTAATTCCTGCCATTTCCCTGGGCATAGAGTCTTGTATTTGATTTACAATCTTGGCCATGGAAAGGGGGCAGTTTTAGAGACTTCAGTTGGCCTTCCTTACTATACTAGCTCTTATTCCATAGGTCAAGGAACCGATGTTGGGGTTCTACCAATAGCTAAATATGTTCATTCCAATAATACACTCAGAGGCAGTGTTATAACCACAGTGGATTCATGGACCGGTGAACTCATTGTGAGCTAGAAGGAGGCCATGCCTTCATTATTACCTAGTCCCCATCCCCTCTTATTCAATGTCAATTCAGACCCTGGGGTCAACAAGTCTTCAATGTCCTTGCTATTCCCCCTTTCTCATGATCATTCATACAACTAATTGAGCATGGATTCTTTTTTAAAAAAACTGCGGAGCCCATCGGGTGTGGCTCAGTTGGTTGAGTGTCAGCCCATGCACCAAGAGGCCACCAGTTCGATTCCCAGTCAGGGCACATGCTGGGTTGTGGGCTGGATCCCCAGTAGGCTGCATGCAGAAGGCAGCAGATCGATATTCTATCTCTCTGTCCCTCTCCCTTCCTCTCTCTCTAAAAATCAATAAAACATATTTTTTAAGATAATGGGAACATACTACTGAACACATTTGCCATGGTGTTGCAGGTCCTTTAGTCAATGGCTTAGGTTCAGAAATGGGGTAAGGAATCCTGACATTTCCCTGGGGGCAGTTGCTTTTAGCCCCCTGATCATCCATCCTTGATTTCTTTTGATTATATTCTAAATTAAGCAATACACTGTTGGCCATCCATCTATTTTGCCTGTAGGAACACTGTGTTCTATTAACCACATCCACAGCCCTCTGTGGGTCAGGCTCTCCTGGATGCCACTCCAACTCGGCTGTTCACTGCAATAACTGCGCCCACCTGGGTTCTAAAGGTTAAGCGCCGCCGCCTGACTTCTATTATTTTGGGATTCTCTACTCCCTGTAATAGCAGCTTCTACTGTCAGTAAAGCTGGTGTCCCTCCCCCTGAGGCCCAGATCATTCCTTATTGCTTCAGAAATAGAGTGTTCTCTAGGGTCTCCCACAGAACAGGGTTGGCTGGTGGGCTTTCTGGCCTTGTGTATGTTAAAAAGCAGAATTCAACCGATTAGATTTGAAGATCTAATGTGCTTTGTTAAACAATTCATGAATCAACTAGCATCCCATCTAGCAACCAGAAGAGTGCTCCAAGGAGTTGTACAAAATGGAAGGTTTTTATAGGCAGAAAGAGGGCGGGACTAAGAAGTTAAAAGAAACAGACTCATAGATACAGAGAACAGACATGATTGCCAGATGGGAAGGGGGCTGGGGGACTGGGTGGAAAAGGTGACGGGATTAAGAAGTACAAATTGGTAGTTACAAAATAGTCATGGGGATATAAAGTACAGCTTAGGGAATATAGTCAATAATATTGTCTTAATGTGCATGGCACCAGGTGGGTACTAGACCTGGGGGGGGGGGCACTTTGTAAAGTATGTGGTTGTCTAGCCACTATGCTGTACACCTGAAACTAATATAAAATAATACTGAACGTCAACTGTAATTGACTAAATAAATAAATAAATAATGGGGGCAGGGGAAGAGTGGGTTACTTCAGGCAAGGACACTTCCCCTTGAGAAAGGCAGGGGATCTTATCAGGCAGATACCTCACTTTTGGTTAGGAAATTCCAGGCTGATTGGTTTAAAATTTTACTCCTGGGAGAGGCTAAAACAGCGATTAGGTTAGTTACTACGTTTTTTTTTTAATATATTGTTACTGATTTCAGAGAGGAAGGGAAAGGAAGCGAGAGCTAGAGACATCAATGATGAAAGAGAATCGTTGATCGGCTGCCTCCTGTGCGCTCTAGGAGGGGATCAAGCCCACACCCAGGCGTGTGCCTGTGCCTGGAATTGAACTGGGGACCCTTCAGTCCGCAGGCCGATGCTCTATCCACTGAGCCAAACTGGCCAGGGCAGTTATTAAGTTTTGGTTTGGTGATTGGCTCAGCAAAAGTGACTCCATTTTGGCCTGTTGTTCCTTTTTGTAAAAAACGCATACCAAAACACTCTTGCATGCCCACCTCTCCAAGCCATTTGATTGCTTCCTCCACTGTCTGCCATGGCAATTCTGTCATTTCTATCTCACTTCATGTGGACCATGGCTTTTCCTACACTTTTAAAATCCATCATTAAAGCATGTTAGTTCCGCTCTAGCTGGTTTGGCTCAATGGATGGGGCGTTGGCCTATAGACTGGAGGGTCCTGGGTTCAATTCCAGTCAAGGCACGTACCTTGGTTGCAGGCTCCTCCCTGGCCCAGTCCCTGGTCAGGGAGTGTACAGGAGGCAACCAATTGATATGTCTCTCTCACATTGCTATTTCTCTCTGTCTTTCCCTCTTTCTTCCACTCTCTCTAAAAACCAATGGAAAAATATCTTCGAGTGAGGATTAAAAATAAAAATAATAATAATAAAAATAAAATAAAGCATGTTAGTACCATCTCCTGGGTTGCTTGCCAACATATTACATCCTGTATTAGAGAGAATATTTCCATATCAATAATTGCTCTTATCTAACTGCACCTTCCTCTTCTCTTGACCTGGTCCCCTCAGGATTCAGGTATGTACACACTTCCTGCCTGAATGTATTAGTCAGATGCTGTAGCTTCAGAGTATAGTCCTTCCCTTCCCTTGCAGGCCCAGCCCAACTGGGATTTGATTCTTATTTGCCCATCAGAGTTACAAGGAGGTGGAGGTAGGTTTTGAGGGAGACAGGCCTTATCTTGTAGGGCACCTGCCTCATTTGGAACCATGTGTGGTCTTCCAACAAGGGGACCACTATTTGTCAACAAGAAGTAGGCCACTTCCACAGGCCCTGAGGGGTTCAGAAGAATCTAAGAGCTCAAGGTTCTCAGCTGTAGTTACTCATATACCCCAACCCAAGTTTCAGAGTCCCACCCCTTTCCCAATAGGGCTCTGACCTTGGCATATAAGTCCTGTCAGGACTAAGAATTACGCCTGCTCTGGAGCTCTGATTCTCTTACCATTAAGTCCTAAGGTTGATCCTACCTCTGCAAGAAGGATTTCTGTACAAGTTGCTCAGGAAGCCCTCTGGCTTATGCCTTTTGCCTTGGTGGTTTTTCACTGTGAGACTGTCATTACCACTCTTTAACAAATCAGTGGGTTCAGCAACAGTCATTCACTTCCATAGCCCTGATTTTTTTTTTTTTAAGTTTACCTTGAAACCACTGGTCTTTTTTTTAATACTAGTTTTGTTGTTGTTTTAATTGATTTCAGAGAGGAAGGGAGAGGGAGAGAGAGATAGAAATATCGATGATGAGAGAGAATCATTTATCAGTTGCCTCCTGCACACTCCGGGAATCGAATTGTGACCTCCTGGTTCATAGGTTGACGCTCAACCACTGAGATATCCAGGCCAAGCACTGGTATTTGGTTGATTTTTCTTTGTTAAATGGCATTTAAATATATAAAATAAATATCAAAAATATAAATCTTTGTTATACTATGGTGGCAAATATCAAAAAATTTCTATATGTGACACGGCACCAGAGATAAGTTAGGGTTTTTCAAAATGCTGACACACCGAGCTCAAAAGGTTCGCCATCACTGGCATAGTCCTTAGACTCAATACTTCCCTCAATTGCTAGAGATACTGTACAAGCCAGTGTCCCCCTGCCACCCTATCGCACCCCAGTTCACCAGCAGTGAGCTTTAACAAGCACGAAGTTACGGCATGCCAGCGACTAGCCTTCCTTCTGGACCAGTAATGAGGTCTTCACTGACAACTGGCTGGCAAGGACACCTCTCCAAATCCCACTTCTGCCTCCCAGGACCCGTTCTGGCACCAACTGCCTTGGTTTTGGTTCCCTAAAAGCAGACTCTGAGATGGAGAATTGTCTGCAGAAGGTTTATCAGGCGGCGATCTTGGGAAATACACCTGTAAGTAATTGAGAAGATAGGAATGGGAAGAGAGAGAAGCTGATCCCCAGTGAGCTTGCACCTGAGACCTCAGCTGATTCTACAAGCAGCTCTGGACTGGTGTAGCCCTTCAGAGAGTCCCAAACAGAGGCAAGGAGGCCGGGCCTTTACATTCCCTCATTGGCAAGTCATTGCCTAAGGACTGCCCTTGGGCATTTGGCCTCACCTTGGTGGAGGCAGCAACTTGTGGCTGAGGACAATTTCCAGTGAGGAAAGGAGCTGTGAGACATCAGTGGCCAACATTCCCAGCAGCTAGGAATGGGTGTGTGGGCCCTGAAAAGGGCATCCAGGAGGAAAACTCCTATATCCACTATGTACCCATTTCATCAGTTCCTGTGAGAGCTGAATGAGATAAAAATGTGCCAAGAGCTTAGTCAGACACACAATATTTTTTTCAAATGGTACCTATTGTTCTTGTTACTTATAATAATGATCATAGTTATAATTTTATAATACTATTTGGCTGAACCATATATATTGTTGACGTTTAACCACATTTGATTCTTGATCATTCTCTAACCAACTGAGCTACCCAGCCAGGGTATAATATATTTTTCAAATAATAAATTAAAAAATCAGTCAAGAAAGCACCCAGGAAAAAGAAGATGAATATAAACTTTTTTTGCTGTTAATCCTCATCTGAGGATATTTTCCCATTGATTTTTAGAAAGAGTGGAAGGGGGGGGGGGCAGAGAAAAACATAGATGTGAGACACATTGACTGGTTACCTCCCACACGTGCCTGCAATTGAGGTACGTGTCCTTGACCAGGGAATCGAACCTGTAACCCTTCAGTCTGCATGCCGATGCTCTATTAACCGGCTAGGGCTGAAGATAATTTTTTAAAGCAATGAATTAAGCCTCCAACTGTGAAGCTATTGATTTGTGCCTGCCTTTTATTCCCCACCTTCAAGTGCTGTCAGCTCTACTTTCAGAATATCTCAAATCTGTCCCACTTCCCTTTCTCTGTCTTCACTCTTACTAGCCTAGATCAAGCCACGGGCATCTTTTGCTTGGACTAGACCAGTGGTCGGCAAACTGCAGCTGGCGAGCCACATGCGGCTCTTTGGCTCCTTGAGTGTGGCTCTTCCACAAAATACCACGTGTGGATGCGCACGTACAGTGCGACTGAAACTTTGTGGTCCATGCGCAGAAGCTGCAGTTTGCCGACCACTGGACTAGACTATTGCAATAGCTTCCTAACCATTCTCCCTGTTCCTGCTCCTACCTCTTTTTTCTGATCATGTTCCATCCAGCTGCCAGCAGGATCTTTAAAAATAAAAAATTGGATCATGTCACTCCGCTCAAACCGGAGCTCTCAGGCCAATTTTTCATTTTCTCTTCTACCATCTTTGGTGTAGGAGATAGGCTCCGATTTTAGAAATTCTTCTGAAAAACAAAGAGGGAAAGGTGCTAATATGTATTCGGTGCTTTTGTAAAGCAGACATTACATATATTATGTTTACTCTTCATAACACCTCTATGGTGGGGCACAATCACTGTTCCCATTTTACAGATGAGGAGAGTTGAGGTCAAGGAGGCTGCAGTAAATGGCCATGGGAACTGTCTGTTCAGCATCCCCTTCTCCTGGGACTGACCTCCCCTTAGCTCCATCCACTTGCTTATTGTAGGAGCTGTCATCATCTGCAATTATCCTGCCTCCTGGCCATAGCAGATTGGTTCAAGGGCAGTCATCTGACCCAATCTGGACATCAGAGACTCCCTGTCTTGCAGGAACCCCTCCCTTCCCCAGCTGCTAACAGCTGCCCAGAGGCAAGCAAGCCAGAACAGAGGAGGGACCTTTGACAATCATCACTCTTAGCTGAGAAGATGCTGAACAGTGGTGGTCAAAATTCCCTGCATTTGGACCAGAAAACCTGGTTTACTCCTCCCCCTCCTACTCTGAGAAATTGAGTTTGTCACTTTCTCTGCACCTCAGTATCAGTGTTTATAAAATAACAGGGTGGGGACCAGTGTGGTGGCTTGGGTTGGAGGAGATTATCTCTGAGAATCCTGACTTGCTGTGTGGCCTTTCGAACTTTGTTTCCCCACTCCGGGCTCTTTTCCTCAACTGTAAAGTGAGGTTGAAGGTGGCAGTGGGGAGGTGGGAAATGGATGAGACGATCTCTGGAAGGACTTTCCCGTTCAAAATACCACGGGACCATCAGAGGTAAGAGGCTGCCTCCCTTCTCAATAGGAGGGGCATCTTTCCCCTAACTTTCTGGCTGAGCCCCTCCTGGCCTCTTTAACGACAGGATAGTGGATCTTCTAATCCGGGACTCCTGACTTGGAAGGGACTGATCTCACTCAGAACAAATGAACCACAGAGACGAAAACCATCTGTGGTGTGGTGGAGACCCTGCCAGAGGCCCCTTAGCAGCCTGCCTCTTGCCAAGACCTGAGCCCCCACCCCCAGCCCTCTCAGCAGTTCCTTCCCCACGCCCCCACCCCCCGATTTGATTAAATGTTACGTTTCCCGTCATGCACTGGGGCCTACTACTCAGAGGTTACTAACCGCTCTTAAGAGTTCTTTATACAACTGCACTTGGGCTTCCAGCCACCAAATTCTTCCTGCTCATGCATTACTTAGATTAGCTAAGGATGTTGGCATTTTGAGCCAAACTCCAGCAGTTATCTCAGAAGGCGGCCTCCTGACTGCCGCGGCTGTTATTTCTGTGCAGGACTCCTCTGCAGGATGGTTCTTTGTAATGTGAGGTGTCATATAGGCTCTCGCTGTATCTATAATTCTGCATAGTTTTACAATTGATTGGCTAGGAATACTTTCCACCATCAGCCTCTTGCATGCCAATTGGTCCAGGAGACCAGGCAGCAGACTAACCACTCCTGGTCCCTGGCTCCTCTTCAGATGGCCCCAGCTCGCCTCTCAGCTGAGATACGGCAGGTCTAGTGCCCTCCGCTGCCCAGGAGGCTGAGAGGCCCTCACCTTCGTATGATGTTTGGCAGTTTATGAAACATTCACTTACACTCATACTTCTGTGGTTGCCACTTTGCAGATGAGGAAATTAGGTCTCACAGAGGAAATCTTTGTCAACTATAAAGCAAAGCACAAAATGTTCACAATTTTCACTCGGCAGCCCAATTTCTTAAATTTGAGACTAGGGCTTTTCCCCGTACCACAACTGCCTATTGTTTATTTAAAGAAAACCAACTTTGAGAAATGCATGCCCTACCCAAGATGGTCCATACCAGATGTTAGGGCAAGGTTTAGCTGCTGTAACAAAGGTCTGATGAAACATGGTTTAAGGAGAATCGAAAAAATAAAAGAGTTTATTTTTCCCCCATATAATAGTCCACGATGGCTGGCAGCTCTGCTGTACGCAGTCTGTTGTAAGCATTCAGAATGAGCCACCCCAAGATGTGCCTCTGTGGTATGCAGATTGTTTTAAGCTAAAGGCAAACAAGACTCTGTGGGCTTAAATGAAACTTCTGCCTGCCCCCTCTTTAACTAGAAGAATTTAAATGAGCAGTATTGCTCATACTAAGAAATTACCAGAGATAAACATTTTTTTTTTTCTAAACTGAATGTTGTTTGTTTTCATTGATTTTTAGAGAAAGGCAGGGTGAGGCAGAGAGAGATAGAAACATCCATGACAGATACATCATCCATAGGCTGCCTCCAGCACGCCCTCTACTGGGCATGTGCCCTGACGGGGAATTGAACTGTGACCTCCTGGTTCATAGATTGACACTCAACTACTGCCACGCTGGCCAGAGCAGGGATAACCTTTTGGACCTATCTATATGACAAAGCAAACTTATCATCATGCAAAAATGTTCCTCCCCTCGGAAGCTCCACGATGATCAGAATGTCATATACTTCATTTTCCCTCCCTGCCTCTGAACCTCTGCTCTACATGGGGTCTCTGACTCGCTCACGTATGTGGGGTTTCATGTGTACATATGAAATTAAATTTGGTTATTTTTTTTTTAAATATATTTTATTGATTTTTTACAGAGAGGAAGGGAGAGAGATAGAGAGCTAGAAACATCGATGAGAGAGAAACATCGATCAGCCGCCTCCTGCACATCTCCCACTGGGGATATGCCCGCAACCCAGGTACATGCCCTTGACCGGAATCGAACCCGGGACCCCTCAGTCCGCAGGCCGACGCTCTATCCACTGAGCCAAACCGGTTTCGGCAAATTTGGTTATTTTTCTTGTTACCTGTCTCAGGTAAATTTAATTGCTGGACCAGCTGAAAGAAACTTGAAAGAGGAAAGTCTCTTCCTCCTCCACACTGTCAAAACCCAAGTTTTTTCCTAGTTAAAAACCTAGTTGTCTTTTTAACCTAGTTGTTGCTCTGCTATCTCCAGAGCCCATTTATGACCCACATGATTGAGGCTGGTTTGTACCCACACCTGGTTTGCAGCTGGTGGGAAGGGACAAGAGGAGGAGACATGTTCACGATCTTAAGGCCTGAGCCCCCAAATGCCACATATCATTAACACTCACAAATGGGTGGTTACATGACCACCCTTAACTGCAAGGGGGGCTGGAAAATATAATCTAGCTAATTTCCCAGGAAGCAAGGAAGGAAGATGGATTTGGCTGGGTAAATACAAGAATCCCCCATGCAAAGCTTTGAAAATCTCCAACTACCCTATATAATAAAAGCCTAATATGCAAATTGACCAAACAGCAGAATGAACGGCAGTACGACTGGTTGCTATGACGCACACTGACCATCGGGGCAGACGCTCAATGCAGGAGCTTCCCCCAGCCCGCAGGCCCCAGGCCAGCCAAGGCGGGTGCCAGTGGGGGCGGGTGCCCCCCCCCCCCATCACCCTGCTGGTCACCCCACAGATAGGCCCTGTTCGCCAGCCAGGCTTGGGACCCTACCCATGCACAAATTTCATGCACCCGGCCTCTAGTTATTTATACTCTCCTTGACCTTCTCCCAAGTCAGTAACACACTCTCTAGCCTCTACTTGTACCTGACAACCAGCCATTTAAGGGCCCCCTTTGGATTTTGAAGGCTTTTTGGTCTTCTAATAATCATTATTTGAGTATTTTTTCCTTCTGTCAATTATCATCCATCCTCTGTACTGAGCATCTAATACCATCATCTTTAATCCTCAAAATACCTCATTAAGAGAGTATCATTAGCCTCCTTTTATAAGTGAGAAGAATAAGACTCTGGAAAACTGAGTGTCTGATCCAAGGTAGAGTCAAAATTTGAATTTAGTTCTGTCCAACTCCAAAGACCACACTCTTCCTGTCACACCACAGTGATGCTGATGGATGTATTTTGTCACTATAGCTTTTCTTCTTATCTAGGAACGTCTTCTGAAGATTGGCTGCTGGTCCAAAAGCAAGGTCTGTGGGACCAGAGGAGACAGGCAGGTGAAGGTTTAAGCTCTCTTTATACACCTCCATGGGAATGGTGTGCAGTCCCAGGATATAGCATATTGGGAGCATATTTTATTTTAGGACTATGCAGTTCCCATCCAGAAACTTTCCAGGCTATTACCCAGACTCTTCAAATAAAAAAAAACAATTAACAAAACCAAAGCTCACGTTTTAGTTCCAGATATTGTTTTACAGAAAGGATATTTTAATAAGAAAAAAAAATTTTTAAATCCCTGGAAAAGCCCACTTCTCTTATTACCTATGGACCTGTTCCCGTTAAAAAAAAAACCATTGAAACCTGTAAAGAATTTTTGTGAGTTTATTAGAGCCAAACTATCGACATATGCCAGGAAATAGAACCTCAACAAATTGAGATAATGCTCCGGAGAATGGTGGGTTACATCTGTATTTATACATTGCAATCAAAGGAAAGGAATGCAGGTGGGTTACATGAAATCCATTGGTGATAGACTAAAGAGGCGGGAGAAAGCAAAGCAGGGAAACCCCTGGGATTGGATAAAAAGTAAAATGATGGACACATACTTAGGTGGGTGCAGGAACAATTAACATGATAATGAAGGAACCTGTGGTATCTGTCCTGGCGCCCAGCACATTAGGTTGTGCCCCAAGGGGTCCAGAAAAAGGGAAGTTACAAGTTACCCAGACATTTCAAAGGGTATGTTATTATAGATGCAAAAAGGCAGATAGGCTCAGTTAGGGTAAAGGTTGACCTTGTCAGTGAAGATACTGGCCTAGGAGGTAACTACCTACTATAACTGCTTTTAGTTAAAGTTTAATTTCAGACCATCCTTTGTGGTTACTTTAGGTCTCTGAGTTTGCAAGACTGCTATGCTAACCTGAGTTTGTCAGATTAGCATGTGGCCCCTTTCGTCCACAGATCAATAGGACTTTCAGCCCATGTCAGTTGTGTTTTTGGACAATCTTGTAATTAACTTCTGGGACATCGATACTGGGCCCAATGGTGAGGAGGAGGGGCCATGTGTTCAATATCTTCTTGTGACAAATTTATTCTCTGCCTGCATTGGTCATCACAGGCAGAGTTTCCAATTCCAGACCAGGGGGAACCTAAGGGTTTTCTAGAATGAGATCCATGGAGGGTTGTCCTTTGTTTTCTCACTGTACAAGCCCCATCTTGGGCTCATTCACTCCCAAGTCACCACTGTACCTCTGGGCTGCTCTTAAGGCCTCAACACTTTTTTCAACTGAACTGACATTTTTTCCTGAAAACACTTGTCTGCTGTCCCTGGTGTTCCCTCTGGCATCATCTAAACCAGTGGTTCTCAACCTTGGCTGCACATTAGAATCACCTGGGAATCTTTTTAAAATCCTGATTTCTGGGCCTCATCCTCTGAAAATTCTGTTTCTTTGTCATGGGGTGGGGCCACAACATTAGTAACAAAGAAACAGAATTTCCGGAGGATGAGGCCCAGAAATCAGGATTTTAAAAAGATTCCCAGGTGATTCTAATGTGCAGCCAAGGTGTAGAACCACTGATCTAAACCAAATCTCATCCCTTTACTTATCTAAAGATATGGCCCTGTCTCCCAGAGACTCCCTTTTCTCAGGATGAAGATCCCAGGTCCTTCCACTTTCCCAGATAATGGCTCTGCGTCTCCTAGCTCCACAAGAAGCTTCTCTGTACCCACTGTTCATTTGCTCAGCTCCCTTATATTGGTCAGGAATCTTGGTAACTGGTGATAGAAATCCAATTCAAATCAAAGTAAGACTAATAAACAAACAATGGGGGAAGAGCTGAGAATGTATTGGCTCAGGAAGCTGAATATTCCAGGAAATGGATCTTTGCCTTCAGGCACTGCTGGATCCAAGAACTCAAACAGTGTTATTAGGTCTTAGTTTCAATGCAAACAGATGCCCTCAATCATTCTTATCCTCAGCTGCATGGGCTTCACTGTCTTATCTTTCTATCCCCTAGAGTGCTCAGCACAGTGGGAGCTAAAAATTGCTTGCTGAATGGACAAATCCAGCTCAGAGAAGAAGGCCGGCTCTATGCAAAAAAGGAAATTACCCCAACAGGAGGCAAGCCACTCCACAAATATTTATTGAATGTTTACTCTGTGCCTAGGCATTCCCTAGATCACAGGTGGGGAACCTTTTTTCTGCCAACGGCCATTTGGATATTTATAATATCTTCTCAGGCCATTACAAAATTATCAATTTAAAAATTAGCCTGCTTTATTTGGTCAAACATTTAATTAACTCATCCCTAATGCCTTGGCAGAGCCAGACCAAATGATCTCACAGGCCTTATACAGCCCTCGGGCCAGACGTTCCTTACCCCTGGCTCTATATTGTGGATGAAAAGGGGGTGCTATAATAACTCATGAATTGCTAACTGGGCAGGTCATGGTGGGTAGTCACACCCAAGTTCTATAACTTTTTTAGTAAAGGTTTTTTAACAAGCCTAGCTCTAGCAGGTTGCTCAGTGGTTAGAGCGTCGGCCGGCCCTCAGATTGAAGGGTCACTGCTTTGATTCCAATCAAAGGCACATACCTGGAGGCGGGGAGAGAAAAAGGGAGAGAGAGAGAGAGAGAGAGAGAGAGAGAGAGAGAGAGAGAGAGAGAGAGAGAGAGAGAAACATCAATACATCAACGATGCGAGAGAACCATCCATCGGCTGCCTCCCACCAGGGATTGAGCCCAAAACCCAGGCATGTGCCCTGACCAGAATCGAACTGTGATCTCCTGGTTCAAAGGTACACTCAACCACTGAGCCACACTGACCAGGCTCCCACCCCCACCTCTATTTTAAATGTCAAACATGTAAAAGGGAGAGTAGGATAATGCATACCACCTGGATTTAAAGATTATTAACATTTTGCCATGTTTGCTTCATCATTTTTTATTTTTATTTTTTGCTGAGTTTTGAAAGCAAGTTTTCAGACATCAGGACATTTCATCATAATTGAATATGCATCTCTAAAAAATAAAGATTTCCTACCATAACCATGATACCGTGCTCATTACTAAAAACATTAATGGTAATTACATCTCTCTATTTGAATTTTGCCAATTGTTCCAAAATGCCTTTTTGTAATTGGTTTAACTCAGAATCATGCATTGCAATCTTTAGTATGTCTCCTAAATATTTTATTTATTTATTTTTTCAATTATTTTTTATTGATTTCAGAGAGCAAGGGAGAGAGAGAAACATCAATGATGAGAGAGAATCATTGATTGGCTGCCTCCTGCACACCCTCTATTGGGGATCAAGCCCGCAACCCAAGCATGTGTCCTTGACCAGAATCAAACTGGGACCCTTTAGTCTGCAGGCCAACTCTCTCTCCACTGAGCCAAACCTGCTAGGGGCCTAAATATTTTAAACCAAGGGCAGTCTCTCATTTCATTTCTTGCTCCCCTTTTTATCATGCTTTGACTATCAGAGAGGTCCTATGAAATGTCCATCTTCTGGGGTTGTGACTTATATGTTTAAAGCATCCCTTTTCCTTGTATGTGGATAATAGACGTAAAGGGCCAAGAATGGAAGTCAAGAGACCAATTAAAGGACACTGTAATATCGACATAAGGAGCGTCCAAACATGTAGAGAATTTTTATGTTTATTTTGGCCAAACTGATGACATATGCCAGGGAACAAGATCTCAAATACTCCAGAGAATAACAATTTTGCAGCTTCTTTTTTGCATTTGAAATTAAGAGGGAATTTAAGAAAAATTATATAAGGATGGGAGAAAGTAAAGCAGGGATTGGATTACTGGGTAGTTAAAATTATGTGCCTCTTAGGAAATCATTAAGGCTTATTTCTAAGGTGTCTTAACCTAAATGCATAGAAACAATAGACAGGGCTTGCTTAAGGGAAAAATATACCTTTTATTAAAACGTTATATGCCTGGGAGAACACACATGGTGGCGTAAGTAAACACTGGTACTCGCCAACTCCCCCAAACACATTAAAATTACAACTAAAATACAGAATAACTATCATTCAGAACTACCTAAAAGCTGGCTGAATGGAAGTCCTACAACTAGAGAAGTAAAGAAGAAAGTACCGCCGGTCAGCATGGCTCAGTGGTTGAGCATCAACCTATGTACCAGGAGGTCACGGTTCAATTCCTGGTCAGGGCACATGCCAGGATTGTGGGCTCAGTCCCCAGTGGGGAGCATGCAGGAGGCAGCCAATTGGTGATTCTCTCTCATCATTGATGTTTCTCTCTCTCTCTCTCCCTCTGGCTTCCTCTCTAAAATCAATAAAAATATCTTAAAAAAAAAAGAATTAAGACAAAATAGAAAAACTAAGGGATCAATTCAAGAGGCCTAAAAGCCAATGAATTAAAGTTTCAGAAAGAGCAGAGAAAACAGAGGGAAGGAAATTATGAAAGAAATATTACAAAGAAATTTCTCAGAACTGAAGGACATGAATGTCCAAACTGAAAGGATCCACTGAGTGCTTGGCACAATGACTAGAAATTGGACCTTGCCAAGGCACATCATGTTGAAATTTCAGAACATGGGTAATAAAGAGAAATATATAGAAACTTCTGGAGAAGAAGAAACAGATTGCATACAAAGAATTAAGAATCAAAAATATATCACAAAAAAATACCTATGTTCCAAAAAAGTAAAAAAAATATATATATAATATCAGACTTCTAACAACCTGTATGTTTCAAGATATTGAGAAAAGCCAGGCCGGTGTTTCTCAGTGGTTGAGTGTCGACCTATGAACCAGGTCACGGTTCAATTCCCGATCAGGGCACATGCCCGGGTTGCAGGCTTAATCCCCAGGAGAGGGTGTGCAGGAGGCAGCTGATCAATGTTTCTCTCTCATCAATACTTCTATCTATCTCTCTTCCTTCCTCTCGCTCTAAAATAAATAAACATATTTTTTTTAAATATTGAGAAAAAAATAGATTTTCAATCTAGAATTCTACACCCTGCAAAACTACCATTGAAGAGTAATAGTAGATTAAAGATATTTTCAGATATACAAAATTTCAAAATGTTATGTCCCCTATGTTTTTTCATAGAAGTTACTAGAAGATATGCTCCAGCAAAATAAGGAAGGAAGTCAGAAAGGAAGAGATGGGATCTGGGAAAAAGTGATTTAACATGGAAAAGAGACCAAGTGGCTTTCTTCTTCCTTTCTAGGAAGTCTTAGGATAAGGGCTGAGCTAAAGCCCAGACTCCCTGAGCTTGTGCTTAGTACCTAGTCCACATTGAAGCAGAAGGCTGGGAAGGCTCTAGGAGAAGTTCCAGTAAAACAATGGCATTGAAAAGGAAACAACAACAAAAAAGATGCACTATCTGTTTAACCTTGTAGAAAATTGTCTTAGAGAGGCGGTTGAAAGTCAAAGGCAAATGAAAAATGAATGAGATAGTTATCAACTCCAAATAAAAACAAAAGCTGTAAGAGAAAGGAAATGTCACATGGTATACTTCCTGACTATGCAGAGAACAGTATTTACTCAGTCATAATAATGCAAACATTGAATATTGATTTAGCTGATAATATAACCCTATTAGATAACTTAGGAGGACAAACAACTGCAGAGAGGGGAGCTGTTTAAGAAAGGTGATTTATTTTCTACATAATAGAAAGTTAACGGGAATGCTTAAAATTGCAAATTAAGAAAATTAAGAAGTAGGAATTTAGGAGAAACCAAGATGGCGGCATAGGTAAACCCCAGAGATTGCTGCCTCACACAGAAAATTCAAAAATACAACTAAAAGACAGAATGGACATCATCCAGAACCACAGGAAGGCTGGCTGAGTGGAAATTCTACAACTAGAAGGAAAGAGAAAAGCATACCGAGACTCAGAGGAGGTGCGGTGCAGAAGTAAAATACATAGGTGCAGAGGTGCATGCGGAGAGGGCTGGCGGCTAAGGACACGATTGTATTTTTCAATCGGGAAGGAGTCTCAAGCTCTGAGCTCCAGTTCCGGGTGAGTCTCTGGGGACCCAGACTCATACGGGAGAAACTGGACTGTCTGGCATCGGTCGGAACTCGAGGGCAGCTTTCTCTCGGAGGCGCTTGCAGCGATTGCTGGGGCCTCTGAGGGCAGGACTGAGAGCAGCCATACTGCTCACTCTGCCCGCCTGACTGCCCGCCCTGTTGATCCCCTGGGACCCTGCCCCGCCCAAGCCATGCACGGAGGCTTTTGCATATGAAAGGCCCGGCCCTTTGTAATCTGAAAATTACTTATCAAACTGCAGCTGGCCCAAGGCCCCATGGCAACTTGCATTGCTTTACAGCTGGCTTCTGCTGGGTAGCCTCAGGCAGAGGCTAGATTAGCACCTCCCTAGATCCAAGAGCCAGTGTACCCAGTGGTCAGAGGGGGACCATCCAATTACAACTCCTCAGATCCATAAGGGACACACTCAGGGGGCAGACTCAGTGAGCACCAAAGCCCCACTGAAGCAAGTCTTGCCCCAGAAGGGTGTCTTCAGCACAGGAGTTCTCCCACCGTAGACACAGCTGATTCTCACAGCCAATTGGCATGGAGGTCAATTCCTCCCAGTGTTACCTACAACAATCAAGGCTTAACTACAACAAGACTGTGCCCAAAGCTCACAAGGGGGTGCACCAAGAGTGTCTACCTCAGGTAATTGGGGAGACTGAACCACTGGGCCCTAGAGGACATTTAGCACAGAAAGCCACTCTATCGACACAGCGAAGTATAAAAAATGCCGAGACAAAGAAACAGGACACAAATGACAGAAATGGAGAAAAGCAAACTACTGGATATAGAGTTCAAAACCACACTTTTAAGGTTTTTCAAGAATTTTCTAGAAACCGCCAATAAACTTAATGAGACCCTCAAGAAATCTAGTGAGACCCTCGATGTTGTGATAAAGGACCAACTAGAAATTAAGCATACACTGACTGAAATAAAGAATATTATACAGACTCCCAACAGCAGACCAGAGGATCACAAGAATCAAGTCAAAGATTTGAAATACGAAGAAGCAAAAAACACCCAACCAGAAAAGCAAAATGAAAAAAGGATCCAAAAATACGAAGATAGTGTAAGGAGCCTCTGGGACAGCTTCAAGCGTACCAACATCCGAATTATAGGGGTGCCAGAAGAAGAGAGAGGGCAAGATATTGAAAACCTGTTTGAAGAAATAATGACAGAAGACTTCCCCAACCTGGTGAAAGAAATAGACTTACAGGTCCAGGAAGTGCAGAGAACCCCCCCCCAAAAAAGGAATCCAAAGAGGACCACACCAAGACACATCATAATTAAAATGCCAAGAGCAAAAGACAAAGAGAGAATCTTAAAAGCAGCAAGAGAAAGACAGTCAGTTACCTACAAGGGAGTACCCATACAACTGTCAGCTGATTTCTCAACAGAAACTTTGCAGGCCAGAAGGGAGTGGCAAGAAATATTCAAAGTGATGAATAGCAAGAACCTACAACCAAGATTACTTTATCCAGCAAAGCTATCATTCAGAATTGAAGGTCAGATAAAGAGCTTCACAGATAAGGAAAAGCTAAAGGGGTTCATCACCACTAAACCAGTATTATATGAAATGCTAAAAGGTATCTTTTAAGAAGAGGAAGAAGAAGAAGAAGGTAAAGATACAAATTATGAACAACAAATACACATCCATCAACAAGTGAATCTAAAAATCAAGTGAATAAATAATCTGATGATCAGAATAAACTGGTGATTATAATAGAATCAGGGGCATAGAAAGGGAGTGGACTGACTAGTCTTGGGGGGGAAAGGAGTGTGGGGGATGTGGGAAGAGACTGGACAAAAATCGTGCACCTATGAATGAGGACAGTGGTGGGGGGGGTGAGGGTGGAGGGTGGGAGGGGAACCGGGTGGAGGGGAGCTATGGGAGGAAAAAAGAGGAACAACTGTAATAATCTGAACAATAAAGATTTAATTAAAAAAAAAAAGTAGGAATTTAAACAATTAGAACAGGTGTCAACAAACTATATCCTATAGGCTAAATCCAATTTTGTAAATACATCTGCTTTTGTAATAAATTTGTAGTGGGACAGGGCTACTCCTACTCATTTATGTATTACTTATGGCAGTTTTCCTTTTCTTTTTTAATATGTTTTTGTTGATTTTAGAGAGAGGAAGGGGGAGGGATAGAGAAACATCAATCAGCTGCCTCCTGCACACCCCCTGTTTGGGGATAGAGCCTCTAATCCAGGGATGAAGGCTGTAACCCAGGCATGTGCTCTGACCAGGAATCAAACCATTGACTTCTTGGTTCTTGGGCTGATGCTCAAGCCCATGCCGGCTGGGCTTACTTATGGCTGTTTTCTAACTACAAATTGAGTTGAGTAAATGCAACAAAGACTGTGTGGCCCACAAAGCTGAAAATATTTACTATGTGGCCCTTTACATAAAAATGTTACCCTTTTACAGAAAAAGTAACCCCCTGATTTAGAATAATGGAGATAAATACATGAAGAAGAAGCCAAAAGGGTTACTACTTCTGGAAAAATTTAAAATTGTTGTTTTTAAGGACTTGTCCTGATGCCCCTGAAGGGACACAGGCAGACGCTGGGCTGACATCAGGGTTCATGCCTGAGCCTTGCCCTGCTGTCTCCTGCTCTTTGCCAGCTGTATACCATCCCATCTAAATGGGGCGGAGTGAGTCAGAGCTGCCTGGCCAGAGTTGCACAGGAATTGGACACCGGACTGAGGATATCAGACTTGGGAGGAACTACCTTGGGCCAGCCTCCTGCCTTAAACCGTTATTCAGTATTGTCAATATTACCAAGGAGTGGCAATATAATATCATGGTGGTTTGAGTGGCTATGAGCTCTAATGTTAGACTGCTTAGCTTCATAAACGTCAGGCTGTCCCTCTAATTAGCTATGACCCGGGCAAGTTAATTTCTCTGTGCCTCAGTTTTGTCATTGATAAATGGGGCCAATAATGCTTCCTTATATGGTTGTGGTGAACTTAATTCAACTAATACATGTGAACACACGTAGCACAGGGGAAGGCACATACAGTATAAGCCTAATGAGTGTTAGTCATTAGTATTGTCATTTTCACAGATGACACACTGAGATCTAGAGAAGAAAATGGCAGGCACAATGTCACACAGCAATGAGGAGGCAGAGCTAGGAGGAGCGCCTGGGACTCCTCTGTCTCAGTGCAGTACTGTCTGTGTGCACCACTCCAAGGAGCTTCCGCAGGCCTAAAACATCTCTGAAAGATACACAAGAAATAACTAACAGTGGTTACCTGTGGGCAGGCGGAGACCCGGAGGATGGGGACAGAGTGAAATTTCACTTTAAAATTTTCAGAGCATGTGACTGCATGGAACAGACTGACATACCTCAATGTGGGATTGGGGGGACGAGAAGAGATAAACCAAGAACTTACATAGTTATATGCATAGCCCATGGACATGAGCAATAGGGTAGTGAAGACCTGGGGGATGGGTAGGGGCTAGGAGGAGAGGGGGAAAGGGGCAGGGGGATGGAAGATATCTATAATACTATCAACAATAAAAAATAAAATAAAATAAAATAAAAAATAAAAAAATTTCAGACCATGTGAATGCATTAACACAAAACAAAAAACAAATGGATTAAATAAATGAGATTAATAATGCCTTTTCATAGTGGAGATCAAGTAACAAAACAGAAGTGAAAGTCTTTTCTACACTAAAGTAATATCTAGATGTAAATGATTGTTACTAATAATCATGCTGCTTTTTAGTCAAAGCAATTTTTTAGAAATTCTTTATTGCTTAAAGCAGTGGTTCTCAACCTGTGGGTCGCGACCCCTTTGGCGGTCGAACGACCCTTTCACAGGGGTCATCTAAGACCATCCCTGCATATCAGATATTTACATTACGATTCATAACAGTAGCAACATTTCAGTTATGAAGTAGCAACAAAAATAATTTTATGGTTGGGTCACAACATGAGGAACTGTATTTAAAGGGCCAGAAGGTTGAGAAACACTGGAGAAAGTATTACATGTCTCCTTCCCCTCTCCCCCTCCCACTGACCTCTCCCCAGCCATTCCCATCCCCCAGGATCAAAGCAAACTTTGCTCAGGAGTTTTGGAACAACATGTAGGACAGGACATAGGTTACAGGACATTCATTAGCCAGGATCTCCTCTTTGAAGATAGAATAGGTTTCCTCGGTCTCAGGTGAAGCCATCTTGGAATGCAGTGGAAATTTCCACCTTGGCACCTTGCAAATGAAAGGTCCCCTCCCCCAAAACTGGCTCTCCCAAGCCCAACACTTTGCATCCAGGCCCCCAGTTGGACAACTCTTCTGGAAAACATGATTAAGGCTGCAAAAGCTGGGGATTTTATTGGGGATGACAGTGAGGGCCACAGTTTGTTTTTCAAGGGAGGGAACCAAGTCCCAGAAATAGCTGAGCCCGAGCTGGCAGGCGGCTGGCAAAGAGCAGGAGGCCCCAGGGCAACGCTCCCAGGCCATGTTGACTTTGGACGGGCTGCCTGAGCATTGTAAACAATTGCAGAAATGATTTCCTACCCTGGCAAATGTCTTGTTTGGACAAGGGGTCCCCTGCCCCCACTTCTTTAAAAGGCAGTTTTATCATTTGTTTGCAAAAATGCTCAATCCCCTCTTTCTTTTCTGTTCTCTCTGTGGCTCTGGTCTCCTCCAGAGCCAGATGAAAAATCTTTGTGTTTCTTTAATGTTAACCAAACCCCCACTCCTTTCTTAAACTGTTCCAGGTCTGTTGGACAAATACTACCCAGCAACAGAACTTACAAGGGTCTGTTAAGAATTTTTTAGACTGAAGTCTTTAGCCAGAGTAACTTAAAAAATTTTTTTTTTCTCCCTCCTTGTTTATTACAGTTTAAGCTCCTAGCACAATAAAATCTGCACATAAGGGTTGGGAAAGCAATAAAAATGCAGCTCATAATGTCTTGGAACCAGCTAATGCTCCATCTAGACACTGAGGTAACAGATTTGGTCTCACCCACCCTCCCAGGATATCAGACTGGGGAATAAAATGGGTTTTCTATAAGGAAGAAAGCACAGGACAGAGCTGTGAGCTTTGTTGGGCTGCCAGTGAGGGTGGGGCTGCCAGGGCTGGATGATGGGCTGCACATTCTGAAAATCGGCCAGAATCTCGAGCAAGGCAGAGAGAAGGAATACTCTGTTCTTGACCACCCAGGGACAAGGGCAACCGCAGACCAGATGAGTAGCAAGATATACTAACCTATGTCCTGGCCTGTCACCTAGCTTCAAAAGGGAGAAGAAAGGAGGGAGGAGAGGGAGAGGGAGGAGTGAGGAAGGGCCAAAGAGAAAGGGGACAGGAGGCAAGGGGCACCGGGAGGAAGGGGAGGCAGAGGCTGCGACAGTCATAGTTCTGGCTGGAAACAGAAGCCCCTCAAGCTCAAGGAGAGCCTGAAGCAGGGACTATTGACAAGGTGTGCAAGAGCTGAGGGAAGCCAAGAAGAGGTGGTGGGTGCTGTTCCCCAGAGCTAGTAACAGCAGGGAAGCTGTTCCCATCCCCAGGCAGAAAGGGGCCTCCTCCAAAGACATCACACAAGAAGTAACATTCTTGCCATTCATTCTGTCACCAAGAAATCAATCACTCTGTTTGAAAACATAGTAAAAACCACCAAAAGATAAATCCAGATTAAGAACTTACATAGGAAGAAATTAAGGTATAAAAAGACTGGTGGTAAGCATTACATCTATGTAAACATATAATTAAGCATATATAACTGCAATGATTATGTTTACCAGGAAAACAATACAATTGTTATACTTATTTTGAAAAACAAACCTACAAAATTTTGTTGTTGTTGACCATTGTTGTTGACAGTAGGTTATAGGGGCAAAAACCAAAATTATCGTTAAAACAGGAGATGGGCTCAGTGGATAGAGCATTGGCCTGTGGACTGAAGGGTCCCAGGTTCGATTCCGGTCAGAGGCACATGCCTGGGTTGCGGGCTCGATCGATCCCCAGTGCGGGGCATGCAAGAGGCAGCCCATCGATGATTCTCTCTCTTCACTGATGTTTCTCTCTCTCTTTCCCTCTCCCTTCTCTCTGAAATCAATAAAAAAAGAAAATAAACAAAAATAAGAAAAAGCAAAAATACTTTTAAAAAAAAGGAGGTGGGAGAGAATATAAGGTAAAGAGATCGATGCTTGTTTGTTTTTATTATGATAAAATATACATAACATAAAAGTAACCATTTTAACTGTTTTAAATGTACAATTCCATATCATAAGTACAGTCACATTGTTGCACAATTATCACCATTATTCATCTCCAGAGCCTTTTCATCTTCCCAACTGAAACTCTGTCCCCATTAAATACTAACTCCCCATTCCCTCTTCCCCAGTCCCTGGCAACCACCACTCTGCCTTCTGTGTCCATGTATTTGATTACTTTAGGAATCTCATATAAGAGGAATCATACAGTATTTGTCCTTTTGTGACTGGCTTCTTTCATTTAGCATAATGTCTTCAAGGTTTATCCATGTTGTATCAAGTGTCAGAATTTCTTTTATTTTTGAGGCTGAGTAATAATCAAATCCCACATTTTGTTTATCCATTTCTCTGTTGATGGATGTTTGCGCTGCTTCCACCTTTTGGCTACTTGTGAATAATTCTGCAGTGAACATAGATGTATAAATATCTGCTTTTACTTCTACTGGATATGTACCCAGAAGTGGGATTGCTGGGTCATATGGTAATTCTTCAATTTTTTGAAGAATTGCCAGACCATTTTCCATAGCAGCTGCAAGGAAGATTGTTTTAAAATCACCAATGTCCACATTTTCCTTAAGAGGGAGTAAATTATACTGTTTCTTTCTCAAAGATGATAAATTGAGAAATAGTGATTAAACATATTGATATTACAAAGGTAACCACCAGTAGAACTAAAAAGTCTGAATACCTTCCCAACTTGCCAGAAGGCAATAAACAAAAACAGACCACACAGAAGCATAAAAGCAGAGAACACAAAATATGACAGTAGACTAACTCTATCTGATATATGGATGAATAGAACGAATATAAACTCGCTTTTAAAAATAAAATAAAAACCAGTTATATGTTATCAACAAGAAATACACCTAAACCAAAAGAACCCAGAAAGGTTGAAATTAATGGAGGAACAAACATGTTGCAGGCAAATACAAACAAAAAAACAGGCACAAGTTTTGCTAATAATAACAAGCTGAATTCAAGCTGTTAAAGAAAAGAAACGAAGCACACAGGCCCAAAATGGCATCGCTCATGCAAAATACCCACGATACCAAAGCTAGGTTTTATATCTAATCTAATTGCAATTTCAACCCCTTCCAAAAACACAATCTTAATCTAACAGTATGGAATTTTCTGGTCAAGCAGCAGTAAGGTTATCTGTCACGTGAACCCTCTCCATCTCCCATAAAAAGAAGAGGCAATCTAATCATGAAAAACGCTTCCCCTTCGCTTTCCCCAAAGAAAAGATTCCCTAGCCCAACATAATCCTTCCTTTTCTTCCCCTAATGTCTTCCTTGCCCTACCCTTCCTTCTTCCTAGAAAAGCCTTCCATTTTGTACAACTCCTTGGCGTTCCCTTGGACTTGCTAGATGGGATGCTGCCCGGTTCACAAATTGCTTCATAAAGCCAATTAGATCTTCAGATTTACTCAGTTGAATTTTATTTAATTTAAAAATTCTTTAATATACATTTTATTGATTTTTTACAGAGAGGAAGGGAGAGGGATAGAGAGTTAGAAACATCGATGAGAGAGAAGCATCGATCAGCTGCCTCCTACACACCCTCAAGGTACATGCCCTTGATCAGAATCAAACCTGGGACCCTTCACTCCCCAGCCCGATGCTCTATCAGTGAGCTAAACCGGCTAGGGCTGAATTTTATTTTTTAACAAAGCTGAGAAACATTATAATAAATAATAGCATTGTTATATTTAAAGTGAAAATATAAAAATGCTAAGGAGTAATTTACAGATTGCAATGCTGAAATAAATTAAGAAATAAAATTGTAGCCCAGCCTGTGTGGCTCAGTGGTTGACTGTCGACCCATAAACCAGGAGGTTCGATTCCCATTCCCGGTCAGGGCACATGCCCAGATTTTAGGCTCAATCCCCAGTGGGGTGGGGGTGGAGGGTGTGCAGGAGGCAGCCAATCCATCATTCTCTCTCATCACTGATGTCTCTTTTCTCTCTCTCTCCCTCTCTGAAATCAATAAAAACATATTTTTTAAAAAGAAATAAAATTGTAATAAGGTGCTTTAACTCATCTCTCTCAGACCTTGACAAATCAGAGAGAGAGAAAATCAGTTATGATTCTGAGATTTTAAATAATATACCCGTATTTAATGACATTGATAATAGGTAGCTAACTGGCTAGTTAGACAGATAAATAGAATATATATATCCTGAATATAGAGACTATATATTTTTTAATATATCTTTTTATTATTGATTTCAAAGAGGAAGGGAGAGGGAAAGATAGAAACATCAATGATGAAAGAGAATCATCAATTGGCTGCCTTCTGCATGCCCTCTACTGGGGACTGAGCCCGCAACCTGGGATTGATCTCCTGGTTCATAGGTCAATGTTCAACGACTGAGCCATGCCAGCCGGGCAAGACTATTTCTTATTTGCAAGCCCCCATGAGACATTTACAAAATTTGAAAGTACAGTAGGCCACAAAGAAAATTATTTATAAAAAATTGAAATAGAATCAGTTCTATTCTCTGACTACAATGCACTGACAATGAATACTAGTAGTAAAAAAAACCCCCAAATTTAAAAGTCTCCTAAGTGCCTTCTGTGTCAAAGAGGAAATTAAAACAGTAACTTTAGGATATGTAGAAAACAAAACACCACATATAAAGATCTATGACCTTGAAAAAATTCTAAGTGTTAGATGACAGACACAAAAGGCCATATATTGTATGATTCCATTTGTATGAAATATCCAGAATAGACAAATCCATAGAGACATAAGGCAGATTAGTGGTTGCCAGGGGCCAGAGGGAAAGAGAACGGGGGAATGACTGTTTAATAGACCCCAGGTTTCCTTCTGAGGTGCTGAAGATGTTCTGGAACCAGATAGTGGTAATGATTGTATAACAATGCCACTAAACTGTACACTTCAAAATAGTTTAAATGATAAAGTTATTTTAATGTGTATTTAACCACAGTGTAAAAGAAAAGAAAATATCTATGAAAAGAGCTTTTTCGTGTTTGTCAATGGTAGCCTGGATAGTGCAGACCAAACTGAGGACAATTAGAAAATCGGGACAGTATATGACAAACATCTGATTGGAGGGCCGAAGACCTAACAAGGCAATAGAAAAGCAGAGGCCGCCATCAGAAAGAGGGAATCCAGAGAAGTAAGCTCACTCTGTAGTGCTGCCTTTCCCCGGGGGCTATGTGATGAGTCCAGAAGAGGCAACTGAGAGGTTGAGAAGCCAAGCAGAGTATTTGCCAGCCTTTTGGGGATAGGAATAAAAATTGAAATCTGTTCTGATTCCAACTGGTGTACTGATACCAATCGGATGCGAACCACCCTTTGTTAGTATCAAACTGCACAGGTTTAAGGGCACAGTCAGTTCCCAACAAGACTGTTCTCACTTCAGACACCAGCCACACATTGGGGGTCTGCAGGCCACCAGCTCTTCTGAGCCAACTGGCTACAAATTCGAGATTTCCCATGAGTCACTCTGGTTCAACATTTCATTAGAATGACTCACAAAACTCAAGAAAGCACTATATATTTTTAAAATTTTTATTTTTCAATTATAGTTTACATTCAATATTCTTTCAAATTAGTTTCAGGCATACAACATAGTGGTTAGACAATTATATGCTTTCCAAAGTGTTCCCCCTGATATTTCCAGTACCCACCTGGCATCATACTTAGTTATTATAATACTAGAGGCCTGGTGCCTAGCCTGTGGGATCGGGCCGAAACTGGCTCTCTGACATCCCCTGAGGGGTCCCAGATTGCGAGAGGGTGCAGGCCAGGCTGAAGGACCCCACCAGTGCACGACTGGGGCTGGGGAGGGATGTGGGAAGTTGGCCAGCTGGGGAGGGGCCACAGGAGGGCTCCAGGGTGTGTCTGGCCTGCCTTGCTCAATCCTGATAGGCCAGACCCCAGCAGCAAGCTAACCTACCAGTCGGAGCATCTGCCCCCTGGTGGTCAGTGCATGTCATAGAGAGCGGTTGAGCAGCTTTAGCATATCATTAGCATATTATGCTTTGATTGGTTGAACAGCCAACCGGTCGACCTGAAACTTAGCATATTAGGATTTATTATATAGGACTAGAGGCCCACTACATGAAATTCTTGCACGTGAGGGGGGGGGGTCCCCTCAGCCCAGCCTGCACCGTCTCCAATCTGGGACCCCTCAGGGGATGTCTGACTGCCGGATTAGCAGTCGGACATCCCTCTCACAATCCTGGACCACTGGCTCCTAATCGCTCACCTGCCTGCCTGCCTGGTCGCCCCTACCTGCCCCCCCCTCCTCCCGCCAGCTTGATTGCCCTTCACTGCCTCTGCGTGCCGGCCTGATCGCTCCTAACTGCCCCCACTGCCGAACTGGTCACCTCTAACTGCCCACTGCCAGCCAGGTTGCCCCCAACTGCCCCCTCCCTGCTGGCCTGGTCACTCCTAACTGCCACCGCCACCGGCCTGGTCACCCCCAACTGTCCCCCTCTGCTGACCTGGTCGCCCCTCAGTGCCCCCCCTGCCAGCCTAATCGCCCCCAACTGCCCCCCTGACGACCTGGTTGCCCCCAACTGTACCCCCTGCTGGCCTGGTCTCCCCTAACTGCCCCCCCTGCTGGCCTGGCCACTCCCAACTGCCCACCTCTGCTGGCCTGGTTGCCCCCAACTGCCCCCCTCTGTCAGCCTGGTCGCCCCTAACTGCCCCCCCCGCCAGCCTGGTCGTCCCCAACTGCCCCCCTGCTTGCCTGGTCACCCCCTCTGCCGGCCTGGTCACCCCTTACTGCCCCCCTGCCAGCCTAATCACCCCCAACTGTCCCCTCTGCCGACTTGGTCGCCCTCAACTGCACCCTCCGCTGGCCTGGTCTACTCTTACTGCCCCCCCCCCCCCTGCCAGCCTGGACCGCTCCCAACTGCCCCCCTCCCCGCTTGCCTGGTCACCCCCAACTGCCTCCTCTGTCAGCCTGGTCGCCCCTCACAGCCCCCCCACTGGCCTGGTCGCCCCACGCAGCCTGCTGATCAGTCGTTTGGTCATCCCTCATTAAGCCCCCTGCCGGCCTGGTCGTAGGCAGCCATCTTGAGAGGGTGTGAGGATTAATTTGCATATTACCTCTTTATTATATAGGATTACTGACTATTTTCCCTATGCGGTGCTTTATAGGAAAGCACTATGTTTTTTTATTACAGTTTTATGATACAGGAGCAGCCAAGTGAAGAGACACATAGGACAAAGTTTGGGAAGTTCTCAAACACAGAGGTTGTGTGCCCTCTCTCCATGCAGTCAGGGAGTATCTCTCTCTTGGAACTGTGGTTATGTCCACCAACCAGGAGTCTCTACAGTTTCTCGTTTTTGTTGGGATTTCATTACCTAAGCATGCTTGATTGAATCACTGGTCATATGACCGAACTCAATCACAAAATACCACGTGCGGGCACACACGTACAGTGCGATTGAAACTTCGTGGCCCATGCACAGAAGTCGGTATCGTGTGGAAGAGCCACACTGAAGGGGCCAAAGAGCCACATGTGGCTTGCGAGCCACAGTTTGCCGACCACTGGTCTAGTCCATTATAATAATATGTATATGACCAAAATGTGCCCTTGGGCAAAATCACTCAGATTTGCAGGTTTCCATCTTATTAGGTTCCACTTTTTCATATATTTGGTAAAATTGATCTAAGAGACAATATCACCTCTTGCTCTGAGCCTCTTCTGAGGTGTTAATGTAATATTGGATTTCCCTCATAGGATTAATTCATTCATTCCTTTACCATCATCTACCATTCCTCCTTCTCTTCATTTATACCAAACCTTCCCACCTTTGGAAGGGATGTACTGGTCTAGATCACAGGCAGCAATACTAGTCTAGCAAGTGCTTCCTTCTCAGTTCACTTTCATTTACCCAGGACAGGGTTTCATGGGTACAGAATGAGTGGGCTGTTCCTTTTTTCTTTATGATATAGAAATTAAAAATAATTTTATTTTTCAGTTACAGTTGACATTCAATATTATTTTAAATTAGTTTCAGGTGTACAGCATAGTGGTTAGATATTTATGTAATTTACAAAGTGATCCTCCTGGTAATTCTAGTACCTACCTGGCATCATGCATAATTATTACAATATTATTGACTATATTCCCTATGCTGTACTTTACATTCCCGTGACTATTTTGTAACTGCCAATTTGTGCTTCTTAATAGTAGTGGGCTCTTTCTACCACTAAGCAATATAGTTGCATTCACTGTTAACCTCAATTTTGCCAGATCAGATGAAGGAACAACCTGTTCCATCAGACCTGTCCAAAGAATTAAAAAAGTCTGAAGGCTTTGACTATAAATAAATGATAGAGATTATTCAAAGGTCTTAGGGTTTGCAAACCAGAAACACAGCTGGGCAAAAACTCAGAAATGTTCTGAAGAAGAAAGAAAGGAGTTCTTATAGTAAAAAAGTGCATTCTTGAGAATAATCAGTTCTGCATTCTTAGCCCTAGGATTGGTCCAGGATGGTTATTAGTCAGATGTCAAGCAGTCTGGATGATGAGTCCCAAGTGGTCTGGTCACGTCAGATGCTCTGGATAATGGATATCAGGTGGTCTGGATGTGCGAGCCCTTCCGGGCGTAATCAGAGGGTTATCTGGAGGTCTGATGTGTATTCAGGTATTAACACAGGACTGGAAAGTTCAAAGTTTAAGTTCCCAGGCTCATGAAAATAACAACTGAATCTTTTCCTCATACCTCAATCTACTTGATTTTAGTAATTTAGCAGATTGACTATAGTGACTCCATTTTGTTTTCTTCATTCTATTCCTCAGTCCCTAGGAATTCTAACTATAACTATATTTTTAAATCTTTATGTTTCCTCCTATTGATGTAAGAAACATCCAAACCTAGAGAATTTTTATGAGTTTATTTGAGCCAAACTGACGACAATTGCTGGGAAGCAAACTCTCAATGGTTTGAGAAAATGCTCCAGAGAATGGTAGCTTTATAGCTTCTTTCATTTTATTATTTCTTAAAATACTTTTCTTTTATTGATTTCGGAGAGGAAGAAGAGGGAGAGAGAGAGAAACAACCAAGAGAGAGAATCATTGATTGGCTGCCTCCTGCACGTCCCCTACTGGGGACTGAGCCCACAACCCGGGCATGTGCCCTTGACGGGAACAGAATCCGGGACCCTTTAGTCCGCAGGCCGTCGCTCTATTCACTGAGCCAAAACAGCTAGGGCTTTATAGCTTATTTTATACATTAGAATCAAAGGAGGAGAGGTAAGAGGGGTTACATGGAATTCATCGGTGGTCTCAGATTAGGGCAGCAAAGCAGGGAAATATCTGAGATTGGGTAAAGAGTAAAACAGAGAGACGCCTCTTTTTACATCGGTGGGTGTAGGATAGTTAACAATTAACACTGACAGCACATGGAGATGGTATGTGGGAGAACAAGATAACAATGAGGGGCTCTGGTTTGGTGGATGTGCCCTGAGGTCTAGAAAAGGAGATTACTTTGACATTCCAAAGGTATGTTATCTTAGATGCCAAAAGACAGTAATAGAGAGGCTCATTTAAGGTAGAGATTGACCTTTTTCAAAGAAGCTACAAGCCTGGAATGTGTCTACCCACCAGGTGCACTTTCAGTTAGGACATTTTATGTTCAAACCACCCTATGTAGTTACTTTCGATTTCTGAGTTTGCAGGGCCAGCTATGCTGACCTCCCTTGAGCTTGTCAGGTTTTGTATGTGGCTCCTTTTTCATCCACGCTTCTTAGAAATCATCCCTTCTTTTGGCACTTACAGTTGCAGCCATGCTCCTGGGACACTTCATCAGGTAGGAAAAGAACTTGAGGTGATGCAGGAAAGAAAAAATGTGTGGTTGTATCACCATCTTCCCCCATAAAAATAACTCTATAGTCAGACCAGCATCCACCTCACCTCATTCCCCAAATTCCCCCGAAAAGCAGAGGAATCTATATAGTGGGGACACTGCCCTGGCACCCCTAATGTTGAGGGCATGTAAGCCAGCACGGCATGCCTCTATCTCCTCCCATTTTAGACAAGGAATGTTTTCATTGCCCGTTCCAATTCTCTATTAAACTATTACTCTGAGGAAGATATTGCTCTGACCATTGCTGAACATCAGGGGCTATAAAGCATGTTCCTTGGCCTGAAGAAATGTTACCTGGAGGTCCAAACTGGTGTAATACCTTCAGTCCCAGTTCTTTTTTTAATCTAATTTTTATTTTTTTCAATTCCAGTTCTTTTATAGTACTCCGAGCATTTGCATCTACCACTAGGTATGCAAGGCCCAGTCCCAAAGCAAGTGTCTTGTTCTTGTCAGAACCCATTTGTAGCCTCCCAGTGCTACCAGCATCATTTCCACTTGCCAGCTATGTTCAGGGCTTTCTCCACAGGGAATCTTCCCCATAGCCATCTGCAGTCTCTGCCTCTGTTCTCATCAGCATTTGTGTGCTCAAGGACGATGTCTAAATTCAGCCCATATCTGCATTTCATGAACCTAGGTGGCCACCTCAAGTGAATATACTGGGATACCCACTCACTGGCTCTAGTGACCTTTTGATCCTGAAAAGAGGTTTCCCTAGTGGTGTACTGGGTTTTCTTAAAGTCTGTATTTGTTTATCATACATTAATTATAGAGCCAAACTCATGGCCAAAGTTGTTTACATCTCCACTGCGATGTAGATGTTTTTGTTTTGCTTTGTTTTTGAGAGAGAGAAGGACAAAGAGAAAGAGAAACATCGATTTGTTGTTCCACTTTCTGCATTCATTGGTTGCTTCTTGTATGTGCCCTGACTGGAGATAGAACCCACAACCTCGGCATATTGGGATGACACTCTAACCAACTGAATACCCAGCCAGGGCCCACCTCCTTATCTACTCTCACATGCCATGCCAATATTACCCCTGCCCTAAACCAAGCAGGTACCAGACTCTTGGGAGCCGGCACGGCCATGGCATACTCAGCCCCAGGGCGCCTTATGTGCCATGCCAGCTCAGCCTGGTTCAGTGACCCTGAGTGGGGGGGTGAAAGGATTGAGAAAAGACAGACAAGAGAATGAAAGCTGGGTCTCGGTGGGATGGAGACAACGACAGCGCCCACAAGCCATGTCTTTATTTTATAGCAGATGCCATGAGGCAAAGTAGGGGCATGATCACGTTGTTTACAGCATTCTCGTGAGTTTCAACCTCACTCAACTACATGTACCCGAACTCTATCACAAGGCACGTGGGGCCACGTGTTCAGACCATAGGTTCAAGCTTACAACCACAGCCGTTGGCTATGATTGTGCTGGGAGGGCCCTGCCCTTCAGCTGGGACTTGCACGTGGCAATGAGAGGACCCTATCCTTTCATTAGTCCGAGGCTTGAACTTGGCCAAAACACCGTAACCGCGCCCCACACCAGACAACCAGGACAGCCTCTATACCTCAAAGCCCACCAGAACTATTCAAACTAGCCAGTTCAAAGCTGTTTACCCCGCCCTGCCCTGCTTTTCCCATGGAAACCCAAATAAAGGATCTGGCTTAGGCCTTCCTCTCATTGCTTTCTGTCTCCTGATCAACACTGGTGTTTTTTCTTATGAACCTGTGTGGGAAGTAACATGCCCCCTCCTCTCAGGAAATGTAAGTAATAAAAATCTTCTTTCAATGACATTCGCTTCCAAGTGTCATCACTTAATCACCATTATAAATTGCAACCCAGGCACAAATAAGATGGGCATTGACACATCCTGCTGTAATGCACCCCTCGAACTCCCATGGTGGTTTCCATAGGGCTGTGCTCCATATGGGCATCCCTTTAATTGGACAGTTCTTCATTGTCCTTCTGCCTGACCATATGGCCAGGCCATTGACCAGTGCCCATGAGTCAATAAAAACTCAAACACAGGGGCAAACAGCAGGCGATTCACTGAGCTGACTTGTTTTCACTGTTTTTCAATCAGAGTGGCAGCCTTCCAAGCAGGATGCTGCCATTCACCTTGGATCTTCCATCCATAAACTAAGAAGCTCCTTGTTGGTCAATAGGTAGCTGTTCAGAGGGCACTGTCCATGTTGCAATAGTCTCTAGCAGCTCCTCAAAAGTGTCAAAGCCAAAGTTAGGGCCACAGTCTACCTGCTTGTGAATATACTGAATAACTCTTTGTATTTCCTCATAACTTTATTAAAGAACTAGAAGCCATACAAGGAGACCAAATAGAAGTTCTAGATATGAAAAATATCATAACCCCCAAATAACAACTCAATGTTTGGAATTAATAGCAGATTAGACAAAACTGAGAAGAGAATTAATGTACTAAAAAATAGAACTGCAGAAATATCCAGATTGCATGGGCAGTCAAAAATAAATAAAATGTAGGGGTAAAAGCAAGCAGTACATTAAGAAGGACTGGATTTCCTCCGCTTTCAGCCTCTGCGCCTTTCACAGGGCTTCCGACAGTGCAGAGTTGGGACGGAGCATTTGGAGTTTCACAACCTCTGTGGTCACTATGAGGACGGCCAGGGAAGAATTTGCCTTTGGGTTTCCAGTGGAAACAAGTGGCAGGTACTAGTTATGATGACTATATACTTCGGATCTGAATTTGCCATACCTTTCTGTATAGTAAGATACCAACTGCTTAAGAAATACGATGCTTTAGTTAATCTATGAAACAGATATGAAAAGAAACATTTTAAGAGGTGCAATCTCTTTGAAAAATATATCAAACTGTTGGATTCAAGATACTAGATGTATGTATAAACAAACTTATGGCACGAATCCTTAATGCCTCTTTTCTGGAATACGAATGTGATAATTGAGCATGTGCATATTTTTTTATTTGGGAAATATCCCAATATTAGTCTCTCCCCCCTCCCCCCGAGCAACAGCTCCCCTGTCCCTCCAGGTCGATGCTCAACTACTGAACCATGCTGGCCAGGCCCAATATTAGTTTCTGGATTAAAGTATGTGTGATTTAGCTTGTTTGTTGCTCTTACATTATTTTTTAAAAATATATCTTTATTGATTTCAGAGAAGAAGGAAGAGGGAGGAGGAGATAGAAACATCAATGATGAGAGAGAATCATTGTCCAGCTACCTCCTGCATGCCCCACACTGGGGATTGAGCTCACAACCTGGGCATGTGCCCTGACCCATAATCAAACCATGATCTCCTGATTCATAGATCGATGCTCAACCACTGAGCCATGCTGGCCAGGTTGTTGCTCTTAAATTCTGAGGTTTTATTTAATTTTTAATTCTGAGGTCATGACTTTACTGATGCTTTATGTTTTAAAAGAGAATGCAAACTTGGGAGTGGGGAGGCCTAATATATGTATAATTGGAGTGCAATACATGAAGGAGAGAGAAATTAAGCAGAAACAATATTTAAAGAGATAAAGACTGAGAATTTTCAAAAAGTAAATAAAGATATCAAGTCACAGATGCAAGAATTCTCACAAACTCCCAAAGAGGATGTGAAAAAGATAGCCACACCTAGACAAATCATGAACTCAAACACAAAGAAAATCTTAGAACAAAAAAATTTACCTTCAAAGGAGTAATAATTAGAATGACATATAAAATCTCAACAAAATAAACAAGTCCAAAATTTAATGCAATAATACCATCAGAGTGTTGAATACTACACCCAGCAGAAATACTTTCAAGATTAAAGATGAAATAAAAATACTTTTCAACAAATAAAAATGAAGAGAATTAATCGCCAGCAAAGTGAGTTCAACAATATACACAAAAGATAACAAATCCTGAAAGTTTGTATTATTCCAAGAATATAAGGTTGGTATAAATTTAAAAATTATCAACCGGCCAGTGTGGGTCAGTGGTTGAGTGTTTACCCATGAACCAGGAGGTCACAGTTGATTCCCGGGTCAGGGCACTTGCCTGGGTTGCAGATTCTGTCCCCAGTAGGAGGCAGCCAATAAATGATTCTCTCTCATCTTTGATGTTTCTATCTCTCCCTCTCCCTTCCTCTCTCTGAAATAAAAAACAAATTTTTAAAAATTATCATTAAAACTTACCATATGAAGAAAATAAAGAAGAATCATATAATAATATAATGTATTTTCAATAGAAAACATAATAAATTCAAAATCCATTGATGGCCATCCATTATAACCCAGTCTCTTATGCACATCCCTTAATTTAATTCAATTTCTCATTCTTCCTACTTCCCTCATTCTTCCACTGTGACCCTGGCATAGTCAACCTTGGCAAAATGCTCTAACTTCTCAACCTCTTCTCCAATCATTTTCCAGAATTACAGAGCACAGAGAAAACAAAGAGTTAGTATTACTGTGCTTTGTATCACACTCCCAGTGGGAGCTAACCCAAAATTCTTTGAGGGTAAGATTACATACATAATTTAGTCTTTGATAATTTCCACCATGCTTATCTCAGAACACACAGTAGATGTTCAATATAATAAATACTAAAAGCTATATTTTATGGGTTTACATGTGGCAGTTTCTAAAATGTTCTAAAAACACTTTACTTGTATCAGCTCATTTAATCCTCACAATAAGAATAATTATTCCCATTTCACAGAGGAGGAACCAAGTCATAGGGAATGAAAAACTTTGCCCAGGGTCACACAGTAAGTGGGGTCTGAGATTCAAATGCAGGGCTCAGCCTTCACTACAGGATACTGTCAAGTGTAGACCAACTAGTTCGGGCAGTTTTACCAGGTCAGAATCAGAGACCACAATCTGTATGTGCAATAACAGTGGCTGGTTAAATAAACTGTGATAGAACCTTGTGTTGCCATTAAAATTATGGTATGTATCTCTACTTATAATACCAAAAACCATTCATCACATAATTGAAAAAAGCAAACTAGAAAACAGTATAATAAACCTGCACACGAATATTTATAGCAGCCTTACTCATAACCGCCTAAAACTGGAGGCAACAAAGACATCCTTCCGAAGGTGAATGGATAAACATTACACGATGGAATATTACTCAGTGATAAAAAAAAAAAATGAGCGATTAATCCATGAAAATACATGGAGGAACCTTATTGTTTTGTGAAAGAAGCCAGCTTGAAAAGGCTACTTACTATCTTACTCCAACTATATGACATTCTGGAAAAGGCAAAACTAGAGGCAGTGAAAAGATCGGCGGTAGCACCAGAGAGGGAGAGACAGTAGGGGAGCACAGGGAATTGTCAGGATAGTGAAATTATTTTCCATGATACTGTAACAATGGATACATGACATCATACACTTACCAAAACTGAACTTTACAGCACAAAGAGTGAACCTTAATTAAGCTATGGGCTTTAGTTGATAATAATGTACCAATATTAGTCCCTCTTTTATAACAAACCAACCACACTAATGCAGATGTTTATAACAGGGAGAACTGTGAGGGTGGCGACAATGGGTGTATGGGAATTGCACTCTCTCCTCGACTTTCTGTAAACCTAAAACTGCTCTAAAAACATGAGTCTGTTATTACAGACAAACAGTATGATAGCATGATCCCTTTCATGTCACTATGCCTCTGTGTTTTGGGGCATAGCAAAGTCTGGAAGGACATAATAACAATTAATAGCAGTTGTCTTAGAGTGGTAGGATTCTTGAGATCTTTCTCTTAGTTCTACTTGTCCTTATTTTCTTAACAACAGCATACATTAGTTTCATATAAAGGAACAAAATGAGGAAGAGGGGGCTGGCCGGGCCCAGCGTTGGCGCCACGGAGAATGCAGCGTTCGCCCTGTCTGCTGGGCAAATGCCATCCTCTGTATCTGCCACCCACCGCGTCCCTCGGCCTTTTCAGTTTTGTGTCCCCGAGGCTAGGAAAGAGAGAATTCCTCCGGTGCAATTGCATCTGCACTAGCGGGCAGGCGCAGGGGCCGGGAGGGGGCACCGGGGGCTTGGCCCCGGGCACAGATGCCTGGTGCAGTCCTGGGGGCGTGGCTGCTGCGCTTGCCTGGCCATCAGTGGGCTGGAATGTTCCCGTGGCAAGTGTACTTTGTTCTGGGGATGGGGGAGGGTGAAGTGGGGGCAGGGCTCCAGGGCTGCTGGGTCTTGGAGGGCAGCCAGCTTTCCGTTCCCAGGGAGCTGGAGGGGGAGGGGAGGGGAGAGTTGTCTAGTTCCCAGGCTGGGCAGCTGCGGGGCACCGACGGAACCCCTGGATTCCAGTGCCAGCCCAGCAGGCGACTGGCTAGCTGCATGCCCCTGGGTCTGGTCTCTTAACCTCTTTGGGCCTCAATTTCCTCACCTATAAAATGAGGATAATGATAATAATGGTGGGGGTGGGGGGATAAGGACATATATGTAATATCTTAATCAATAAAGAAAAAAAAAGAAAAAAATAATAATGGCACATAGTTATTGCCAGGTACTATATAAAGCACTCTACAACCATTTGAGGTTGGTGCTGTTAATATCTATATATAAAACCCTAATATGCAAATAGACCGAACATCGGAATAACCAAACAATGGGTCGCTACGACGTGCACTGACCACCAGGGTGGCGTGCGCAGAACATGGTGGGCATCGGCAGCAGCGAGATGGTGGAGCAGGTGAGCGGGGTCACCAGACCAAGGCGGGGCTCTGGTGGTAGTTACTGAAAATTCTTTTTTTTTTTTTAAAATATATTTTATTGATTCTTAGAGGAAGGGAGAGGGATAGAGAGCCAGAAACATCGATGAGAGAGAAACATCGATCAGCTGCCTCCTACACTCCCCCCACCGGGGATGTGCCCGAAACCAAGGTACATGCCCTTGACTGGAATCAAACCTGGGACCTTTCAGTTCGCAGGCTGACGCTCTATCCACTGAGCCAAACCGGCCAGGGCAATTACTGAAAATTCTTTGCTCCCACATGCCATGGTCCCCACCGGCACTCGCATCTGCTGCAAGCACTGGCCCCGCTGGCCCCTCAGGCTTCTCCACCTCCCCCTGCTCCAGTTGCCCTGAGGGGCAATTGGGGCTGGCAGTCGCCTCTCACACCCACTGCTGGCGATGGCCTTGCTTGCACCTGTTGCTGACACCCAGTGCTGGTCCTGATCGCTTAGCGCTGTCAGTGGGTGCAAGTGGCGGCTGCCAACCTGATCACCCCTGAGGGCTTCTCCACCTCCCCCTGCTTGTGAGGGGTGATCGGGACAGCAGCCGCCACTGGTACCTCCTGCTGGCGCCAGCCCCAATTACGCCATCAGCGGGTGCGAGAAAGGCCAGCGCTGTCAGCGCGTGGGAGCAGCAGCGGTGGCAGCAGGGCTATGGGCAGACAAGGGATTGGGGTCCATGGCGGGAGGGGCCAGGTGGGGGCGTGGAGGATGGGCTGAGACCTGCCCCTGTGCCCACCGCAGCCTTGCGGCCCACAGTTCCTTTCAAGGTGCACAAATTCGTGCACTGGGCCCCTAGTAATAACATAATTATCCTATTAATAAACAAATACGCTCTCACTGCCCAGGCCCTATGGACAGCACAGATACTCTGGCTGTGGAAAGCCAGCCCAACCTCCTTCCAAGTAGTGACATGTGCATGATTACTTTTTTCACTTTATAGATGAGCAGAGAGAAGCTCGGGAAGTTTAAGTAACTTGCCGAAGGGAACACAGTTACATCCTGGGTATAAACCCAGTCAGACCAAGAGCCTACCAGTATGCTCTCAACCACTCTACTTAACCAGCTTCAGGAGACCCTTAACATCTGTGTATTGGAACATACTGCAGTGTGTGCAACAATTCTGAGAGAAGTATTACTAATAATAGTTGTTAATATTAAGTAATGATAGTTATCACTAATTGAGGGCTATGATTTTTGCAACACCCTATGAGATAGGTGCTATTTTTATTATGCCCATTTTTGGGATGAAAGATCGAGGCACTGGGAGGTCACTCAGTTCTAGGGGGCAACACTCATTCATCCTGAAGCCAGAGCCCCACACTAGCTTAGCTGACTCCTTATGTTGTATTTTACAGGAAGGCGGACTCCGCCAGGGTCTGAGGATAGAGGCTGCCTGGAAGGACAGGCCTTCCTTCCCCAAACTTTGTCAGAGCCAACTTTGCCTGGTCATCTGAGGCGCTTTGGAGAGGGTGTGAGTCTCCATGATACCTAACACCAGCCGGGGAGCTGCTCCTCTCTGGGTCTGCGGCTTCCAGCAGCCCAGCTGCTTCGTGCCTGGGAAGCATCTTAGCCCAGAATCTCGGCAGAGGGCAGGTCAGTCGCCCTGAGTTGTGAAGATGGAGTGCTCTGCAGCAGAATCTCCTGTTATCATCATGTTTCCTTCCCTTTACAATCCCTCCATCACACTGACTGGAAAGTCATTACTGGACTCCCTTCACTTGTCCCCACTTTGAGTTAAGGAATGCCTTCTTTTAAGAACGTACATGTTGCAACTGAGCCCCTATGTACCCTGAAACTCCGGGAAAGAAAAAAACTCTGTTTTTCTTTTCTTTTTTAGAATTGTTATGAGTTTGTTTAAGCTGAAATGACGACATATGCTGGGGAACAAGATCTCAAATGCTCTTAAACTCTCATTCTTTGTAATAGGCATTAAATGTTTGTTGAAGATGGTTTGGTCAACAGCCACATATTGCTATTGTTGTCACGTGGGCACACAGTAGGAACTGAATAACTGCTTTGCACATATGTTCCCTCTGCCTGGAATGCTCTCCCTCCATTACCTACATAGCTCCCTCCCTCCCGCCTTCACTTTTTACTCAAGTCACCTTCTTTGTGGGGCCTTCCATGATCACCAAATTTAATTACACCTTACAATAGTCCTGATCCTGTTTTCCCTGTTCTGTTATTTCCCAACCACTTATCACTGTCTTATACACTTTGTTTTTATTAATTTTGTTTATTTTTCATCTTGCCCCACTAGAAGGCAAGTGCCATGAGGGTAGGAATTTCACTCTGTTTAGTTCATCACTGTATTCCCCCAGTGCCTGGAGCTGGGAGAAAGGAAGGAAGAGGAGGTAGGAGGAGCTTCCTGGGCCATTCCAACCTATTGCGACTAGCGCTGCCCACTTGGAGGAATCCATATTTCTTATTTGTGAAGTTTGTTCAACATTAGCCATGTCACATGCCCTTGGCGGCATCGCGTGTAGTATCATCCCATCTGCTATTTGACTTGGCCGGTGTGTGTCTCACTCACCAGAGCAGACGGTAAGTGTCCTGCCACGGGAGAGGGGAAAGGGGTCTGATTCTCTGCACCCTTCCACTCCCAGCACCAAGAACAGGGCTGGATTTCCACAGGTTCCGGGTCTTTAGATTTGAAAAAGAAACATTTCACCTTCCCTCTCCTCTTTCCCCTACCTTGTCCCCTTCTCCCCCCAGTCCATCTCCATTAATATTAGAGTTAACTTCTTAAGTTTGTTAGAAGTTTGATATTTAATGATTTAAGCTAAATAAGTTCACTGAATTTTTCATGAATAACATTTAATATTTGTTAACAGGGGGTCAATATGTGAACTATTTAATTTCTTTTTAAAAATTTTATATTTATTGATTTCAGAGAGGAAGGGAGAGGGAGAGAGGGAGATAGAAACATCAATGATGAGAGAGAGTCATTGATGGGCTGCCTCCTGCACACCCCACACTGAGGATCGAGCCTGCAGCCCAGACATGTGCTCCGACAAGGATTTGAACCCTGACCTCCTGGTTCATAGGTCAACACTCAACCACTGAGCCACGCTGGTCAGGCAGGCCCTTACTTTTATAGCATCACAAGTGACTACAGCCAACACCGAATTTGTTTTTCTTCTTTCTCCCTGCATTTCCCCAGGGTTGGCTATAATGTGAACTATTGTCACATCTGACTCAGAAGAGGAAGGGACTGTCTAGTGAACATATAATTTTTATTATCTAGGAAAATCTAAAAATGTGCACAAATAAGCATTTACTACATGATTTGAATATGAAATCTCATCATTATATTGCATGTGTGTGATGATCTTGGTACCTGGCATCTGTTAAAATTATAGTAAAAGGTTCCATTCTGATTGGTTCAATTTTAGTAAAAGCACATCAGAATGGGTCCTGCATAATTCTCTGCAAAGAAGACTGCAGCCCAGCCTGTGTAGGTCAGTGGCTGAGCATCAACCCATGAATCAGGAGGTCTCTGTTCGATTCCCTGTCAGGGCATATGCCTGGGTTACTGTGGGCTCGATCCCCAGTGTGGGGTGTGCAGGAAGCAGTCGATCAATGACTCTATCTCATCATTGATGTTTCTATCTCTCTCTCCCTCTCCTTTACTCTCTGAAATCAGAAATATATATATATATATATTCAAGCAAAAAAAACCCCCAAAACAACCATTCAGGGTTCTCATGAGCTGTGTGGGAGAGAGGGGTGACTGGAAGAAAGACTGGGTGGATGATAGATGAATTGTTATATGAATAAGTGGGTAAATGAACAAATGTGTGAATGGCTGGAAAGCTGCACAAATAATTGAATTTGCTGGGCTCCAAAGGTCCTTGGGCCCACCACAGCACTGACCACATGACTTCAAAGATATCTGTTCACACACTGGTCTTCCCTACCAGATTCTGAGCTCCTCAAAGGCAGAAAGTTAATTTATCATTTTTGGGGGGTATCCTGGGCTCTAGGGCAGTGTCTGGCACATTGATGGGGGTCTCAGTTAGGAAGTAGATTTGGCTGCTGTGACTTGCATGAGGGAGCACCACAAAGTCCACTGTGCAGCCAGCAGGAAGGAATACAAGGCGGAGGGGAAGGCACCTGTGTCCTCTACAAAGGCAGGACCGGGAAGGCGCACACTTCACTTAGGCGCTCGTCCCAGAAATTCATCATATGGCCGCGCCTTGCTGAAAGAATGCCTGAAAATGCAGTCTTACTCTGGGTGGCCTTGTGTCCATCTAAAAGTCAGTGGTTCTAAAAATAGCAGAAACAGCTATTGGAAGGCAATTAGTGTCCGCCACCTAAGTGAGCAACACATTCTTATCTATATGTATAAAAGCCTGAGTGACCTTTCAACCATTCGGCCATTCGAGGGGTCCCAGATTGCGAGAGGCACTGGCCCTCTAGTTTATTAAATAAATATAAACAAATAAATGAATCTAACTGATACTGCAAGTCTATATTCTGAGCAGGAACAGCATGTTGAATCAGAGTTAAGTGAAAAAAGCAAAATAGGATTGGTGGATGTAGTATGCAATTCTTTGCTGCCCTTCTTTGCTAAGAGACGTTTTGTTGAGAGTGGCAATGGGCCCAGATAAAATATTCCACTTCCCAGGCTCCCTCCAAGTGGCCAGGTGACACCACTGTGGGCAATGAGATATAAATAAAAGACAGCTGGAGACCTTTGGGATGTTTTTGCTTTAATACAAGTATCACTTTCCCTCTTTCTTTCTACTTCTTGATTTCTGAAATACAGATGTGAGAGTGAAGGTGGAGTGGTCAACTTGTGACCATGAGATAATAAACAAGAAAGCAAAAGCCACACATTAAGTTTGACAGTCAAGGGATGGAAAGTGGCTGGGACATTGATGATGTCATGACAATGCTGCCTGACCTTGATTGCCTGCCTCCAGACTGCCCGTTAATGAGAAACAGAAGCATGTACTTGGTAATGCCAGGATAGTGGCTTTCTGTTTCCTGCAGCCATATATATATATATATATATATATATATATATATATATATATATATGAAACTCACTGAGTATGTAGAATATTCTGGCAGGACACACAAGAAACTGAAGCTGGAGCTGCCTCTCCTGGGAAAAGAAGTCGTGAGTGATTGGAGGACAGGGGTAGACAAGAGACTTATTTTTCATTTACAGTCTTGTATTTTTGAATGAACTGTTGGCATTTATATATTCAACAAAATGTGTTGAAATAACATCTTACTGTGAGGAAAGTCAAATGACACTGTTTCATTCATCAATTTGATGGCCCAAGGAAGATAATGTCCAGCAGTAGTATTATTGTAACACCTTGTTATGTTGTCATCAGAGGCAAGGTTGTTCCAAGAAATTTACAAGTGGTGGGTCAAGCACTGAATTTTGAAAATCATTTACTCATTAAAAATAAATTAGCAGATGTATGTTATCCTATATAATAAAAGGCTAATATGCAAATAGACCAAACATATGAATAACTGAACAACTGGTCACTATGATGTGCACTGACCACCAGGGCGTGTGTGCAGAACATGGCGGGCACTGGCTGCAGTGGGATGGTGGAGCAGGTGAGCGGGGCGCCAGACCAAGGCGGGGTGCTGGTCACTGTCATTGGGGAGAGTCTCTGGTGGTTACTGAAAATTCTTTGCTCCCATGCGCCACAGTCCCACCTGATGCTTGCACCTGCAGCCGGTGCTGGAGCCGCCGCTCGCACCTGCTGCTGGTGCCTGGCGCCAGTCCCAATCACTCAGCGCCATCAGTGAGTGCAAGCAGCAGCTGCCGGCCCCTATCAGCCCTGAGGGCTTCTCCACCTCCTCCTGCGGGGTGATCAGGGCAGCAGCCACTGCTCGCACCCACTGCTGGTGCTGGCCCCAATCGCTCTGCGCGTGGGAGCAGTGGCGGTGGGAGTGGGGCTGCTGGCAGACAGAGGACCTCGGGGCTGTGGTGGGATGGGCTGGGTGAGGGCGCAGAGGATGGGCCGAGACCCGGCCCTGTGCCTACTGCAGCCTCGCTGCCCACAGTTCCTTTCAAGGGGCACAAATTCATGCACTGGGCCCCTAGTACTTCAATAAAAGTGGAAGTTGGGGTGTAATTGTGTTGTTGCTGTTTTTTGCTTATTTAAAAAAAATTTTTTTCTAAATTGATTTTAGAGAGAGAGGAAGGGAGAGGGAGAGAGAAACATCAATCAGTTGCCTTCTGCATGCCCCCTTCAAGGACTGAGCCTAAAACCCAGGCATGTGCCCTGGCTGGGAATGGAACCAGCGACCTTTCGGTGCATGAGACAACGCTCAACCAATTGAGCCACACCGGCCAGAGCTTGGCTTATTTTGTTTTCTTTAAACCAGAGACTTTAATTGTCTCAGTTAGGCTTTAGTTATATCTCCAATATTTTATCTTTTAAGCCAGGTGGAGAATATACTATTCTTTCTCTTGTCATTCACTATATATTTTTTAAAATATATTTTTATTGGTTTTAGAGAGAAAGGAAGGGAGAGGGAGAGACAGAAAAACACTGATGAGAGAGAAACATCAAGCCCGCAACCTGACCATGTGCCCTGACTGGTGCCCTATCCGTGCACGGGGCTTCGCTCAACCACCTGAGCCACACATGCCAGGCTCATTCCAGGTATATTTCCTAATGTAAAATTAATCAACTATCTAAATACAGTGGATTCAAATATACTATAACACTCCCACTCCCCTGAATTACAGTGCTCTTTCTTGAGAGGCAGAGACATGGCTGGTTTAGAGAGCTACCCCAAGGTGCATGTGACCCACCACCTAGCCTCAGCTCATAGTGATTAGCCCAGCCAGTGGCGCCAGAAATAGCTGTGGGGATCATGAATGATCTCGGTGTCTGCGAGTTGTGATTCTTTTACTCACTTTCGTTTTCTTCTTATTTTACCCACAGAAAAAATCTTATTTTTAGAATTGGGAAGGAGGCAGGAGAGAGGCACCAAATACAAAGACCGCATCACATCCAGAAAGCACAGGAAAGAGCATGACGGGAGGATCATTTCTATTAGGAACCACACGGCAGTGACGAGCACCAAGTGAAAAACAAACAATGGAGCAAGTGCCATTGCTCATAATCACAGTCACAGGATATGTGCGCCTGAATTCTGTTACAATTTTAAATAGACAAACAAGAGTAACTCACGTTTATTCTGCAACAGCACATACTTCTTTCTTTCCTAATATTATCTGTGGTGTGAAGACCTGGGAAACATGAAATTTATTAGAAGATAAATTTAAGTAAAGCTTCATAGTTAAAAAATTAAGTCAGTTATATTCATGGACCTTCCTTACAAAATCACAAGGGTCTGAAAAATCCCCTGAAGGGCTGATTTTGCCACTCATATGTTTACAAAGTGCTTTTATAGATAGCATGCCAAAAAAGGCATGAGGGCTATTTATTTTACTTCTCTACAAAGGTTTACTATTCCGCAAAGACAGTATGTATACGAGAATGCGATGTCAAAGGAGTAAATAAGGCTGAGAAACAAAAGAGAAATCACCGCATTATCAATTAATTCTACTAAAACTAGTAAGAAGATGAGCTGCAATTCAAAAGGGTCACTGACAAGGATCACAGCTGGACTTCTGAGTAGCAGTATGTGTGATAAATTACATATTTATTTTGTACCAAGTCTAAAATCTTACCATACTATCCCTACTCTAAAAATCTGTATCATTTCATTTGGAGGTGATTTGCTAAGGTACAGACACTAAGAAATACATTTCTTAGAAGAACACTGATATTTTATTAGACTTAGAACATGCTTAATAATGACGTGCAGGTCCTCTTAAAATAAAAAATATATTTTTAAACTTAAGTCGCCGAGCTGGTTGGCTCAGTGGTTGAGCATCCACCCCAGGAACAGAAGAGATCAAGGTTTGATTCCTGGTCAGGGCACGATCCCCAGAAAGGGGAGTGAAGGAGTTTCTCTCTCATCAGGTGTTTCTATCCCTCTCTCCTCCTCTCTCTCTAAAAATCAATAAAAACATATTAAACACTTAAGCCTCGTAGGATTTTAAAATAGGATATTTTTCTTCCGAATCACAGCAAGATAAAAGCAAACCAAACACAATCTGCACAATAAAAGACAAGAAAGCCCGGCTGGTGTGGCTCAGTGGTTGAGCTTTGAACTGGGAGCCAGAAGGTCTTAGTTGGATTCCCGACGGGGAGCATGCCCTGGTTGAGGCCTTGATCCCCAATGTGGGGCGTGGGGGAGGCAGCCGATCCCATGGTTCTCTTTCTCATCATTGATGTTTCTCTTTCCCTTCCTCTCTGAAGTCAATAAAAATATATTTTAAAAAGACAGGAAAAAAGTAATTAGAATCATAAACAAGCATGAATCATAAGCAAGACTGTCAAAAACTAAATACATAATTTAACAATATATGTAAATGCTTTAAACTACCTAGTAGAAGACAAAGACTCAAAGTTTGGATTTTAAAAAATCAACAATTGCCCTAACCGGTTTGGCTCAGTGGATAGAGCGTCAGCCTGCGGACTGAAGGGTCCCAGGTTCGATTCCAGTCAAGGGCATGTACCTTGGTTGTGGGCACAGCCCCAGTGGGGGGTGTGCAAGAGGCAGCTGATTGATGTTTCTCTCTCATCGATGTTTCTAACTCTTATCCCTCTCCCTTCCTCTCTGTAAAAAACCAATAAAATATATTTTAAAAAATCAACAATTTGCCTCAAAGAGACACACCCAAACAAAATGATACAAAAAGATTAAAAATAACAACAATGTAAGACTGTAATCCTAACTGCATGTGAGTTATAAATACCACTGTGGTACTGACTTTTCAGTTTGGGGGATGGTGGTGGCACTAAATAAATTCTAGTAGAATGCCAGAGTAGAATGATTAAGTATGAACCTGACTATATTAGTAAATTGTTCAAGCTAACCCTCTCACTCCTTCACGAATGCCCTCCTCCCCTTCATGCGCACAGGGATCCGGTGTGTGTGTTATGGGTGCATGTACTGGTAGAGGGCATGAGTCACTTTCCTTTTTTTGCACCACACCCAGAACTTGGATACATATCCTTTGAGGCCAGAGAAGGCCACAAATGCCAAAGACTGTTCCAGAAGAGACTGTTGGGCCTCCAAGACACCAGGCCAAGAATCCTTATGATAGCCATTAAGAGTGAAGCCCGGCTGACGTGGCTCAGTGGTTGAGCATCGACCTATGAACCAGGAGATCCACGGTTTGATTCCTGGTCAGGGCACATGCCTGGGTTGTGGGCTCAATCCCCAGTGGGGGGCGTGCAGGAGGCAGCCAATCAATGCTTCCCTCTCATCATTGATGTTTCTATCTCTCTCTCCCTTTCCCTTCCTTTCTGAAATCAACTAAAAAAAGAAAAGAAAAAATTAGGGGGGTGGGGGTGAAGACCATGAGAGGATTGGGTGGGAAGGGTTGTTTTTTAGGAAGGAACAATTCTTTTTTTTTATATATATATATTTTTATTGAATTCAGAGAGGAAGGGAGAGGGAGAGAGAGATAGAAACATCAACCATGAGGGAGAATCATTGATTAGCTGTCTTCTGCACACCCCCTACTGGGGATTGAGCCCACAACACAGGCATGTGCCTGGACTGGAATCAAACCCCGGGACCCTTCAGTTCGCAGGCTGAAGCTCTATCCACTGAGCCAAACCAGCCAGGGCAGGAATGAACAAACAATTCTTGATCTCACTCAGCCCCAGTTTGTCCCCGCTTTGGCAGTTCCCACAGGTGCTGATGCAGCCTCACTTTCCAGGAAGAGAAGTCTGACTTCCCCAATGTTACCCTTTGCTGCTCAAAGTCATGCAGGAACCCAGACAAGCAAGGCAGCTCCACTATCTTCAATACATGGTTTTTAAGGCTGCTCCACTTGTGACCATTTCTGATGAGCAGGAAGGCAAGAAGGATAGAGTACAGAGCAAGGGTTTTTAAGAATATGAAATTAGAAATGGTACAGTCACTTCTACTCACATACTGTTGGTGAGAGCTTAGCCAATGTAGCAAGTAGTAAGGAGGGGGGATGACAGGGGATGGTGACACTAAGAACCGTAGTTTCTACCTGAGTTGCCTGGGGCCCAGGAAGAATAAGAGAAGAATGTAGCCATCGATCTGCCTAAATTATCATCAATGGTCTGTGCAAGGCCTCTCACTGTTTCTATTCATCATTCATTCATTCATTCACTCACTCACTCTCTTTTAGAGCCAAACCACACACCCTCTCGTATAACTCAGCAATCACTTTACTCTGTTTAAAGTACATACTTTTGTTTATATTTTCGAAAAATATGTATTTTTTGTGTGCATGTATTTTTTGAGACAATTTTATTGAAGTAAAATTTATATTAAGTAATAGTCAACTGATCTTGGACAAAGGAGCAAAAGGCAATTCAAAAGGATAGCCTTTTCTTTTTAAAAAATACGAGTTTTTATTGATTTCAGAGAGGAAGGGAGATGGAGAGAGGGATAAAAACATCAATAATGAGAGAGAATCATTGATTGGCTGTCTCCTGCATGCCCCCTACTGGGGATTGAGGCTGCAACCTGGGCATGTGTCCTGACCAGAAACCTAACTATGACCTCCTGGTTCAACCACTGAGCAACACTGGCTGGACAAAAGGATAGTCTTTTCAATATGTGGTGCTGGAAGAATTGAATGTCTATAGCAAAGAAAAAAAAGAATCTAGACATAGACTTTCCATCTTTCACAAAATTAACTCAAAATTTGTCCTAGACTTACATGCGAAATGCAAAGCTATAAAACAAAATTTAGGTAACTTTTGGGTTTAGCAATGAATTTTTAGATACAACACCAAAAGCATAAGTCATGAAACAAAAAAATTGGTTGGACTATATTAAAATTAAAAACTTCTGCTCTGCAAAAGACACTGTTAAGAGAATGAAAAAGTCACAGCCTGAGAGAAGATATTTACAAAACACATATCTGATAAAGGACTAGTATCCAAAATATACAAATTCTTAAAACTCAACAGTAAAAAAACAAACAACCCAATTTAAAAACGGGTAAAACATCTCTGTAGACACTTCACCATGAGGATAAGCAGATAGTAAATAAGCATACAAAAAGATGCTCAACATCATTTGTCATTAAGGAATTGCAAATTAAAATATGAGATTTATTCATAAGTGTATATTTAACTTTATACAAAATTGCCAAACTGTATTCCAGAGTGATGAACCACTTTGTATTGCATTCCCACTAGCAATGCATAAGTGTTGCTTTGCATCCTTAATGATAGTTGATACTGTCGTTTTTTTAAAAATTTGAGCTGTTTTGTGATGTAGTAGTATTTCATTGTGGTTTTAATCTGCAAATCCTAATGATTAATCATATTGAAAATATTTTTATGTGCTTATCTGCCTTCTATATATTTGGTGGTTTGTTTAAATCTTTTGTTTGCTCTTTTAGGTGTGTGGTTTGTTTTATTTATTATTATTATTATTATTATTATTATTTTTTAGAAACATTGGAGCTTCCCTCAGTTCTCTCTCTTTTTTTTTTTTTAGTTTTTTTTTCTTAATTAAATCTTTATTGTTCAGATTATTACATTTGTTCCTCTTTTTCCCCCCCATAACTCCCCTCCACCCAGTTCCCGCCCCACCCTCCGCCCTCACTCCCCACCCAGTGTCCTCATCCATAGGTGCACGATTTTTGTCCAGTCTCTTCCCGCATCTCCCACACCCCTTTCCCCCCCCAGGAATAGTCAGTCCATTCCCTTTCTATGTCCCTGATTCTATTATAATCAACAGTTCATTCTGCTCATCAGATTATTTATTCACTTGATTCTTAGATTCACTTGTTGATAGATGCATATTTGTTGTTCATAATTTGTATCTTTACCTTTTTCTTCCTCTTCCTCTTCCTCTTCTTAAAGGACACCTTTCAGCATTTCATATAATCCTGGTTTGGTGGTGATGAACTCCTTTAGCTTTTCCTTATCTGTGAAGCTCTTTATCTGACCTTCAATTCTGAATGATAGCTTTGCTGGATAAAGTAATCTTGGTTGTAGGTTCTTGCTATTCATCACTTTGAATATTTCTTGCCACTCCCTTCTGGCCTGCAAAGTTTCTGTTGAGAAATCAGCTGACAGTCGTATGGGTATTCCCTTGTAGGTAACTGAGTTTCTTTCTCTTGCTGTTTTTAAGATTCTCTCTTTATCTTTTGCTCTTGGCATTTTAATTATGATGTGTCTTGGTGTGGTCCTCTTTGGATTCCTTTTGTTTGGGGTTCTCCGCGCTTCTTGGACCTGTAAGTAAGTCCATTTCTTTCACCAGGTGGGGGGAGTTTTCTGTCATGATTTCTTCAAATAGCTTTTCAATATCTTGCTCTCTCTCATCTTCTGGCACCCCTATAATTCTGATGTTGGTACGCTTGAAGCTGTCCCAGAGGCTCCTTACACTATCCTCGCATTTTTTGATTCTTTTTTCATTTTGCTTTTCTGGTTGGGTGTTTTTTGCTTCCTCGCATTTCAAATCATTGACTTGATTCTTGCGCTCCTCTGGTCTGCTGTTGGGAGTCTGTATAATATTCGTTATTTCAGTCCGTGTATGCTTAATTTCTAGTTGGTTCCCCAATATAAGATCGAGGGTCTCATTAGTTTTCTTGTAGATCTCATTGAGTTTATCGGCGGCTTCTAAACAGTTCTTGAGAGACCTTAAAAGTGTGGTTCTGAACTCTATATCTTCCATTGACAATTTTGTCCTGTTTCTTTGTCTCCACATTTTGTTATGCTTCCTTGGTGCACCCCCTAGTGGTCTTTGTTCGCAGTCTTATAATTAAACCTTGATTGTTGTAGCTAATACCAGGGAGGGTTTGACCTCCAGGCCAAGTGGCTATGAGAATCAGCTGTGTCTGCAGTGAGAGAACTTCTGTCCTCTAGGGAGGTGCTAATCTAGCCTTTGCCTGAGGCTATCTGGCAAAAGCCTCTGTGCAGGGCTTGGGCGGGGCGGGTCCCACAGGATCAACAGGGTGGGCTGGAGAGAGCAGTTATGGTGGCTCTCAGTCCTGTCCCCAGGGGCTCTGCCTCTCTGAGTCCCAGCACCCGCTGCAAAGCTTGGAGAGAAAGCTGCACTTGCTCTGACCGAAGCCAGACAGTCCCGCCTCTCCCGTTTGAGTCTGGGTCCCCAAAGACTCGCCTGGATCTGGAGCTCAGAGTCTGCGACTCCCTCCCGATTGAAAACACCAACCGCGCCCTCCGCCGCCAGCCTGATCCGCGCACTCCGCACCTCAGAATTTGACTTTAGCACTGCGCCTCCTCCGAGTGTCCGAGTGTCCGTATGCGTTTCTCTCTCCTCCTAGTTGTAGGACTTCCACTCAGCCAGCGTTCCTGTGGTTCTGGGTGATGTCCGTTCCGTCTTTTAGTTTCACTTTTGAAGTAGTTGTTCCTGTTTTATTTATTATTGAGTTGTGAGGTTTCTTTAGATATTGTGGATATGCCAGTATCAGTGAGAGTCCAATCAGGAGAATCATTAACAGGAGATTGGAGTAATAGGGAATTGACTCATACGAGTCAAAGACGACTGACAAATACAGAAAGAAAAGCAAAGACAGGGACAGCCACTACAGGCAGAGCTGAGATAGAGGGTCTGAGGAGCGCTCCAGACCTGTTGGAAAGAGCACAGCGTGGCTCACCAGTGGATTCTGAAATCTGCCATTTAGGGTATTGGGGATGTTGTCCACAGGGACGAGCCCTATCTTCGAACTTGCTGCACAGTCACCTGAGGGGTCTGGGAGAAGCAGTTCAGTCAGGTGCCTTGCTGGGGCACACCACTTTGAAAAGGTGCTGAGGGAAGCTTCCAGCAGCTGGGCACTGCTGGTTGCTGTGTGCTACCAGAATTGGGAGCTGGAGGCAGGCAATGGAGAAAGCCGTGCCCTGTAGGAGGAGCCCAATGCAGGAGAACTGGCTGCAGGACAGGGGCAACCGGGAGGGAAGATGCCTTGCTCCTTCAGTGTCTCTCCAGCGCCCTCTACAGCCATAACATCACACCAAAGTCACAGGAGAATATTCACCCAGCCCACCTCCATTATCACAGAGCAGCAAAGAAGGATGCATTTGGAGCTGAGAAGCAATAAGTCGATGACTGGCACAGAATTCTTTATCATATGTGTGTTTTGCCAATGCTTCTTCCAGGCTGTGGCTTGCCTTTTCATTTTCTTAACAGTGTCTTTTGAAAAGCGTATGTTTGTAATTTTGATGATGCTCAATATATCCGTTTTTTTTCTTTTGCCACTCATGCTTTTTTAATCCTAAAAAGTCTCTGCCTAACCCCAACTCAAAGATTTTTCCCCCTAAAATTCAATAGTTTTAGCTCCGAGATTTAGGTTTATGAACTATTTCAAGCTGTATATATATATGTGTGTTCCTCAAATATTACTTTTTAAAAATATTTAAAAGACTTTATTTTTCTTTGAACAGTTTTAGGTTCACAGAAAAGTTAGGTAAGGAAGGTACAGAGATTTCCCACACCTGCCTAGCCTCCTCCTTTTACAATATCCCTCACCAGAGGGTTCATTTGTTATAATTGATGAACCAACAATGATACGCCATAATCACCCAAAGTCCATAGCTTACATTAAGATTCACCTGTAGTGCGATATATTCTATGGGCTTGGACAAATGTATGATGACATGTAGCCTTCATTATAGTATCATGCAGAGTACTCTCACTGCCTTAAAAATCCTCTGTCCTCTTCCTGTTCATCCCTCCCCGTGACCTCATATGCATTTTTAAAATTGATTTACAAAAACATATATATGTTGCCCTAGACAGTTTTGCTCAGTGGATAGTGCATCAGCCTATGGACTGAAGGGTCCTGGGTTCGATTCCAGTCAAGGGCACATGCCTGGGTTGTGTACTCAATCCCCAGTAGGGGGCATGCAGGAGGCAGCCAATCAATGATTCTTTCTCATCATTGATGTTCCTATCTCTCTTCCCCTCTCCCTTCCTCTCTGAAATCAATAAAAATATATTAAAAAAACACATAGTATATGCAATAAATTATAAAACTATGTGCATATATTTTAATTTATGTAAATGTTATTGAGTTATTTATCTCATTCTGCTTCTTACTTTTGTCACTCAGCACTGTTTTAAAGGTCTATTTATGTTACTATATCCCTTGCTTCTCTAACTGCTGCATAGTATAGTATAAACCCTCAACACCTTTTTTTTAAATGTGTGTGTTAATCCTCAACCAAGGATATTTTTTCCATTGATTTTTATTTTTTATTATTTTTTTGAGGGGTGGAGAATCATTGATCAGTTGCCTCCTGAATGCCCCCTACAGGGATTGAACTCACAACCCAGGCACGTACCCTGACTGGGAATCGAACTATGACTTCCTGGTTCATAGGTCAACACTCAACCACTTAGCCATACCAGCTGGGCTTTCCATTGATTTTTAGAGAGATTAGAAGGGAGGGGAGGGGGAAGAAGAGAGAGAGAGAGAGAGACAGACAGACAGACAGACAGAGACAGACATTGATTGCCTCTGGCTGCTTCCAGCAGGCCGACTCTCCAACCACTGAGCCATGTCAGCCAGGATCAGCCAGGATCAGCTTTCTAACTTTTGCCAGTGTAACGGATGTAAGGTGATTGCGTTATTGTCTTTATTTGAAACTCCCTGATTACTGATGATTTCAATTCTTAATAATTATCTTTATATGCCTATTCAGGATTCCAATTTTATAAATTGCCTGTTGGTACACTGCCCATTTTTCTTTTTTTTAAATGTTTTTATTGATTTCAGAGAGGAAGGGAGAGGGAGAGACAGAAACATCAATGAGGCTCATTGGTTGGCTGCCTCCCGCACACCCCCTACTGAGGATTGAGCATGGAACCTGGGCATATGCCCTTGACCAGAATCAAACCTGGGACCCTTCAGTTCACAGGCCAAGGCTCTCTCCGCTGAGCCAAACCAGGTAGGGCTGCCCATTTTTCTTTAGAGCCTGCTACCTTTTGCTTTCTTCAGATTTATTTGCTTTGCTTTTCCTAGTTTCCTAAAATGGAAGCTTAGAACCCTGATTTTAGATCTTTTTTCTCATTACACATTGATGCTACAAATTCCTCTCTAAGCACTGCTTTTGCTGCATCACACAAGTTTTGATTAGTTGTAGTTTCATTTTCATGTGTCATTTAGAAGTGTGTTGTTTGATCTCCAGGTATCCTGGGATTTTCCGGCTATCTTTGTCATTGATTTCTAGTTTAATTCCAAGGCCTTCTGAGAACAAACACTGTATAATTTCTATTTTTTTAAGTTTACTAAGGTGTGTCTTATAACCCAGAATGTGGTATATCTTGGCAAATGTTCTCTATGAGTTTGAAAAGAATGTGTATTCTTTAGTTATTGGGTGAAATAGTCTATGGACATCGATTATATCCACTTGATTGATGATGTTGTTGCATTCAACTATGGCCTTACCGATTTTCCACCTGGTAGACTGTTCATTTCTGATAAAGGGGTGTTGAAACCCCCGTTCTCTGTCATATCAAAGAAGGGTTATTTATTTCCCATTTGTTATGCTTTTCACTTGTTAAGACAGAATTCAGACTCCCAGGCTCCTTACTTGCTAGATCGAAAAGTTTCTCTTTTGTTTATTGGTCTTCGTGAGTTACTTGTATATTCTATGTATTAATCTCATCATTTTTAGATTTACAAATATCTTATCCTATTCTATCACCTATTGTCTGCCCATAGTATTCTCTTTTGAACAAAAGTCTTTAATTTTGACATCACCAAATTAATCAATTTTTCCTTCTGATTTGTGCTTTTAAAAAAAAATCTTCACCCGAGAATATTTTTCCATTGAAAATGGGAGAGGGAAAGACAGAGAAACATCGATGTAAGAGAAACACATCGAATGGTTGCCTCCTGCACTCGCCCTGACCAGGCCCAGGCCAGGGAGGAGCCTGCAACCAAGGCCTGCAACCAAGGTACGTGCCTTTTGACTGGAATTGAACCTGGGACCCTTTGGTCCGCAAGCCGATGCTCTATGCACTGAGCCAAACCAGTTAGGGTGTCGTTCCTAGATTTTGTACATGCTTTTTTGTTATAGTGAATAGAAGTTGGTTACTGCTGCTGAAGAGAAATGTTAATAGACTTATTTTCTTAGGTTAATCTTGTATCCAAGGATTTTACTAAATTCTCCTGTTTTTTTTTAAAGATAACGAATTTTCTTTTTAAGTATGTTTTTATTGATTTGAGAGAGAGAGGAAGGGAGAGGGATAGAGACAGAAACATCAATGATGAGAGAGAATCATGGATCAGTTGCCTCCTGCACGCCCCCCCCAACCCCCCACCAGGGATCAAGCCCTGCAACCCATGCATGTGCCCTGACCCGGAATTGATCCGGTGACCTCTTGGTTCATGGGTCAATTCTCAATCACTGAGCCATACCAGCTGGGCTCTTAATAGTTTTAACAGTCTATTTGGTGGTTATCAAATAGATAACCAATAGGATCAACTGCAAGTTCCTGTTTTTCAAAGCAAATGAAAACATAATCATTACATAATGATAATTTTGTCTCTTCTCTTCCAATCCTTGTATCTCTAATTCTTTCTTCTGTGATAGCTTTATCTAGAACTTCCATTATTATACACCAAATGGTAACAGTATAGTTGGATACCCTTATTTATTCCAGACCTTAAAGAGAACACACTTAAAATTTCTTCATTAAGTGTAATGATTGTTTTAAGTGTCTGTTATATAACCTTTAGCATGACTGTCTCTCCTATATCCAGCTTGCTGTTATTATTTCATTGTAAACGGGTGATGAACTTATCAAATGCTTTTTCTTCATCAATTGAGATTATTGTATGACTCTTGTCCTTTATTAAATAGGTGATTTCTGGTGTCGAGCCAACTTAAAATTCCTGGGGTAAACCCTACTTGATCAAAAGTTATTTTTTAGAATATATACCTGTTAGTTAACTCATATTTTATTTAGAATTTTTATATCTAGAACTTAGGTAAAATGAGCCTATTCCTTTCATTTATTGCTTTGTTCTTACTATTTTGGAATCAAGATTACACTGGTTTCATAGAATAATTTGGGCAGCAATTTTCTGGAAAAACTTACATAAAATAGGAGTAAACCGTTCCTTGAAAGTTTGGCACAACTCCAGAAATTCATAAAGTTTCCGCTACTTCGACTTCCCTAACCCCATTGTTTTCTACTATTAACACATATTTTGAAAGATTTGGTTTAAATGGGTAAGTGTGCACCTGTTTCTTCCCCCAGATGGCTACACCCTGTAGAGAAAGTATACACACAGCCCCTAAGAATGGTGCCACCGCTATGTCCAGCCACTGTCAACCCTTTTACTCCCCTTAGGTAAAAAGATTGCATTCCTCTCCCTCAATTTCCCTTCCTCGCTAGCCCTCACCCTTACCCTTGAATAGATGACTCAGCTTCCTGTTTTACTGAGTAAAGGGACCCCTTGGACTAGCTCTCTAGCATGTCACCTACCCACTTACAATGAGTGTATATCCACATCCAATCCCACCTCTTTCCACCAGTCTCAGAAAATGAACTGTCCCTTCTCAAGTCCAAGGCAAAACCTATAAATGTGCTCCACCCGCCCTCCCGCTTCTCCCAGGGATCACACTCCTTTAGACATCCCCTCCCTCTCCTGAAATTTAAACTCTCTCCCTACAGGACTCCTCCTCAATCCAACAACATAATCAAATCTCACTCATCCTCCCCAAATCCCTCCTTTGTGTGCTGTAGGACAGGCATTCTCACACACTGCAGGTGGGAGTGCACACTGGCAAGATCTTTCTGGGAAGCAATTTGGTAACCTGAATCAAAAGCCTGAAAAATATTTGCACCCTTTGTCCCAGTAATCCCACCTCTAGAAATCCATCTAAAGAAGTAATCAGAAATGCTGACAAGGAGAGATGTTTAAAGATGTTAATCTCACTGTTATTTTAACAGCAAAAATTGGAAACAATCTAAAGGTTCAACAATAGGGGATAAGTTATATAAATGGTACTTAAAGAGGATGAAACTTTGAGCAATCACTAAAATATATAATTTTTAAAGAATAGTTGACATGAGAAACTATTCATGAAGCAATGGTATAAGTGAAAACAACAGCATATATTGTATAAAACAGCTAACACTTCCGGAATGTTAGCTATTACATACATTCTTTCACTCAACCTTCGCAACATTCCTGTACAGTTAATACTGTTATTTACATTTGGCAGAGAAAGAAACTGACTGGAAATAAAAACATCCATATTTAGGAGGGAGGACCATTAGTGACACATTTTATTTCCTTCATTCTCTCTTGTGTTTTTCAGTTCTTTAAAGAGGATGTATGACACTTACAAACAGAAATACTGAATCATTTTTCTTCTTTCTGGTTTACATATGCTAGGAATACATAATTTGAACAATACAGAGGAAATGAAAATCCTCTTCACACCACTGCTATTCCAACCACCAGAAAGAGCCACTGTGGTCTGTGGCTTTTCTATTTATACATGCTTTTAGAGTGTATATGGACATATATACTTTAAAAAGCAAACGTGATCATCTTACCATGTCATTTAAAACTCAAACCTTTGCCCTAACCGAGAGCATCTGCCTGTGGACTGAAGGGTCTCAGGTTCCATTCTGGTCAAGGGCATGTACCTTGGTTGTGGGCACATCCCCAGTAGGGGGTGTGCAGGAGGCAGCTGATCAATGTTTCTAACTCTCTAGCTCTCTCCCTTCCTCTCTGGAAAAAAAAAAGAAAAAATCATCAAAAAACAAAACTCAAACCTTTAAGCCTCTGAGAGATGTCCTGGGCTCCTTTCTGCTGAAGCGGCCCAAGTTTAATTTTGCCACGTGCTGACTGGGGGCCTGTTTCCCCATCTGGAAGTAGCAGTTCTTGTCTTGCCTACTTTGAGGGGACATTGGGGTGTTCCAAATGGCTGATGGGTGTGACTGGTTACGTGATGGGCCCAAAGCAGGACTCTTGGGGCTCCTCCTCTCCGGCCTCTCCTCCCCACTCCCCAGCTGCCTCGGAATTCTTCAGGTCTCCAGAAGGGGCCAGAGTGCCGCAAGAGGGGAAGGGACCTTGTCAGCAGGTTAGCACTGCAAGTCTCCAGGCTGGAGCCTGGCTTTTGATCCCTGTCTCCTTCCCGTCCCCCCTCCCACTCAAGAGTCTCTTGGGGAGCAGGGACAGAAGCAGTCTATCCAGGCGCGGGAGCAGAAGACAGCGGGTGAAGCAGAGGAAAGCTGTAGGGATCTGGGGAAAGCGCTGGGGGGCTGAAAACACGGCGTGGTGTCCAAAGCGCATTTGAAAGGCTCTGCAGGAGTGAGGTGGTGCAGAGGCGAAGGCCTTCCTCCGCGCAGCCGTCGCCCTCTGGTGGCAGCGTGCGAGAGTTACAGCTGCTCGCGCGCCCCGCCTTCCCACGCAGGAGTTGCGGGGTTGAGTTACCACTCACACATCCTGCAAGCAAGGGGCCTCAGCGGGCTCTCTACCGAGACCCCAAGCCGCCGGAAGGGGAAGCCAGACATGCGTGAGCCAAGACTGGAACCTGGACCTTGGGTGCCCACACAATTGAAACAATAACCTTCTGGTGACTGAAAGCAAAAGGCATCAGACAATGAAGGAGAAGATTTTATTTAGACTCTGCCAATATGGAGAATGTTCATTAGTGAAGAAGGTCTCAAAGGAAAGGAAGGGGGCCCTGGCCTGCGTGGCTCTGTTGGATGGTCCAGTAAAACGAAGGTCACGGGTTCGATTCCCTGTCAGGGTACATACCCATAGAGGTCTCTCTTTCCCTCTCTAAAAACCATAAATAAAAGACATATCATTGGGTGAGGGTTTTTTTAAAAAAAGAAAGGGAACTTGAGGTTTGGAGAGACAGGTAAACAAGGGAACGGAGAGGGTTTATTTTCTTGGACTATGGGAAATCAATGTGGTTCCCTGCCTTATCTATTTCCCCAGAACTTAAAGAGGTGGGGAAATTTCTTTATTTTTAAAAAATGTTTTTTATTAATTTCCAAAAGCAGGGGAAGGGGAGAAAGAGATAGAAACATCAATGATGAGAGGGGATCATTGATTGGCTGCCTCCTACACGCCACCTACTGGGGATTGAGCCCACAACCTGGGCATGTGCCCTTGACTGGAATCGAACCCAGGACCCTTCAGTCCACAAGCCGACGCTCTATCCACTGAGCCAAACTGGCTAGGGCTGTTTGTTTGTTTTGATTTTTGTTAATCCTCACTGGAGGATATTTTTCCATTGATTTTGAGAGAGAGAGAGAGAAACATCGATGTGAGAGAGACCCATCAATTGGCTGCCTCCCCCATCCTCCCTGACTGGGGCCAGGGATTGATTGAGCCTGCAACCGAGGTACATGCCCTTGATCTGAGTGGAACCCTGGGACCCTTCAGTCCGCAGGTCTATGCTCTATCCACTGAGCCAAACCTGCCAGGGCAACGCGAGGAATTTCTTAATCACTGCTGCCTTTTGGGAGCACAGGACTCAGGTGAAAGGCAGTCTCATCACAATAAAGGAAGCATGCTGCAGGATGGCCAGTTAAGAGGTGAGGAGAGGGAAGCCCACTTCACCCCCCTGTGAGTTTAGTGGCTGAGGCAAGATTTCAACCAGAAGATACCAAGGCAGCAAGGAGACCCCAACCTAAGGTTTAAAGTTCCATCTAAGAGTAAAATCAGAAAGTCACAGTGCAATGGATTCAGCAGTGGAGTGATTTTTCAGAAGTGGGTCCCAGCACTTCCTTTCCAATGTTTCTCATGTGACTCAGGGTAGCAAGGGAGTTAGCCTGAGTTTCAATTCCCACTTTAAAATGGAATGAGAGAAATAAATAAATAATAGAGTGAGAGCTGCCATGCCAGAGGAACTGCCTTGCATTTTTATGCCTCAAACTCTGGAATGTTAAAATAGGGCAAAATGAACTTTGAACTGGGCCTAAAGCAACCTGGTGTCCCAAAGAACTGCTGGCAAGGGATAAGGTAAAGTGGGAAGAGTTTTCCAGTTCTGTTTAAGGCTCAGGTTATCGTATGTCTTTTTAAAAACTGTGTAGGTCTTCTTTTTTTATAAATTGGTTTTGACATTCAAGTTTTCATCATGTTTATGATAATTATATTGAATTATCTATGTTTAAGTGGTTTTCATGTATACTGCATGTTTCAGTTACTATGGCTACACAAATTACCCCATAATGGCTTAAAACAGTAATCATTTATTATCTCTTGCAGTTTCTGTGCGTCAGGAATCTAGACAGGATACAGGAGGGATGGCTTGGCCCTCCTCCACACTGTCTGAGGCCTGAACAGGAGGACTCAAAAGCTCCTCTCCAGCTTGGCCTTAGTCATCTGAAGGCTTATTCACCTGTAGTTGTGCTGGCTATCAGCCAGCTGGGGGCCTGGCCATGTCATCAAGGAGAATTCCTCCCAGACCCCTGCCAACAATTTGCCACTTTTCTGAAAGGCTCTAAGTTTTTGTCTTTTTCCATGTCTTAATTAGCTTTTAAATTAGGAAGCTGGGAGATGGTATAAAACAAGGAAGGTTGTCCTAATGCCATCATAACTCTAAAATCCTATTATCTGTCATTTGTAATAGGAGAAGCTTAAAAAAAACAACAACACGTGTCTATTAAACATCAGGTGCTGTTACATGCTGCGAGTACAATGATGAATAAAGCCTGGCCCCTCGCCCTAAGGAGGTGTTCAGGGTCTGAGCAGGGAGGGGGCAGGGCACAGGGAAGGCAAGCAAGTAAACAACTAACTCTAATACCAGGCAGGAGAAAATAAACACTAAATATAGGTACTGAGTGGCAAGAACAGGGAAGAGGAAGCAATGAATGCTGATGGAGCAATGAGAGAAGGCTTTATGGCCGAGTCCGCAGGCCTCGCTCTGAGCCCACAGCAGTAAACTATAAATGAAGGGAACTACCCACACGCCTGAGGTGCTGCCAGCATAGAGCCTGGGTCACCTGGGGACAGCGGAGTCACTCTGAGGGGAAGGCCCCTTCCCCTGGGGCAGAGAGAAATGGGTCACACTGGGTCCAGGGGAAAGCAGTGGCCTAGCAGTGATGGCGAACCTTTTGAGCTCGGCGTGTCGGCATTTTGAAAAACCCTAACTTAACTCTGGTGCCGTGTCACATATAGAAATTTTTTGATATTTGCAACCACAGTAAAACAAAGACTTATATTTTTGATATTTATTTTATATATTTAAATGCCATTTAACAAAGAAAAATCAACCCAAAAAATGAGTTCGCGTGTTAGAGGCGTGTCATAGGTTCGCCATCACTGGTGAAGCAGCATCATGCAGGAGACCCCAGAGGACTCTGAGGCTCTGACAATTACCTAAGGGGAAAGAACGCTAATGACCAGAGTGGGCGCTTTCTCAGTCTCAGGTCGGGGCAGGTGATGGTTGGACGAAGCCTTAGGAAATGTGGGTGGGGTCTCAGCTAAAAGGGGAGGAGTAAACTAGCACTGACTGGGTGCCTTTCAGTGCCAGGCACTGCAGAGCATTCTAATCTTCATAACTCTGCAAATACTTACTGAGCACCTGCCATGTGCCAAACACTGTCTTAGGCACCGGAGAGACAGTGGTAAACAAAACAAAAATCTTCTCCTCGTGCACAAAGAAGTAGTTGACATAAATTCAGTGATACATACTTGTCATCAGTATTAAGTACTCTGAAAAAAAAATGAAGGGAAAAAATATGAAAGGGAGTGCTATTGTTAAAAAGTGGTTAGGGGCCTGGCCAGCATGGCTCCGTGGTTGAGCATCAACCTATGAACCAGGAAGTCACAGTTCGATTCCCAGTCAGAGCACATGTCCAGGTTGTGGGCTCAATCCCTAATGTGGGGTGTGAAGGAGGCAGCTGATCAATGATTCTCTCTTATCATTGATATTTCTATCTCTCTCTCCCTGCCTCTCTGAAAATCTATCTGTCTATCTATCATCTATCTATCTATCTATAAAATAAGTGGTTAGGGAAGGCCTCCTGGAGGAGGTGACATCAGAGCAGAGACCTGAATTAGCAAGAGCCTTACATTTAGTGAGGTTTCCCTGGTCTAAAGAAGAAGAAACACAGCTCAGAGAAGGGCAGTGGCTTTCCCTAGCTTACAAAGTTCCCAAGACATGACCAGGAGAGGGTGTTCCTCCTGAGATTCTGGGCTCAGGCGATGCACTGAGGTAGTGCCTGACCCTCAGGCCTTCTGTTTACAGACAGATGTGGTTTCACAGACTCTCAGACCAACCCACCTGGTACCAGGTCAGCCCACTGGTTCCTTCACTTTACTTCTCCCCCTCCCCCTTTTCTCCCTTCCTTCTCTCCCTCTTCCTCTGCTTCTTCTCTTTCTCGCCCACCTCCTCCTCCTGGTTTTCACAGCATGTTATTATAAACACTGCAAAGTTTGTTACACAAAAACACAAAGTTTCCGTTTAATGGATAATTATAGGGAGAACACGGGAGTAACCAGCACCCACTGAGGAAACAGAATACTGCCTCACCCCCAGGCCCCACATGTGCTCCTTCCCATTTTCCTCTCACCTGTGGCGACCTCTTCCTTGCTTTTCTCATCATTAACCGCCTGTATATATGTCCCTAAACAATAGAGTTTAGTCTTGCCTATTTTTGAACTTTATATAAATGGTATAACCGTATATATTCTTTGTGTCTTACTTCTTTCACTCAGCATCATGTTTACAAGATTCATCTGTTTCTGGGCTTACTGGTTTGCTTAGGGCTTCCTTAACAAAGGACCACAGACTGGCTGGCTTAAACATCAGAAATTAATTTATCACAGATCTGGGGGCTGGACGTCTGAGATGAGGTGTCGGGAGGGCGGGTCCACTTCAAGGCCCTGAGGGAAGGATCTGTTCCAGGCCTCTCTCCTGGCTGTGGGTGGCCTGGGTCTTCTCCTGGGTCTTACATCTTCCCCCCTCTGTACCTCTCTACACCCACATTTCCTCTTCCTGTAAGGACGTGAGTTATATTGGATTAGGGCCCACCCATTTGGCTTCATTTTAACTTTACCTATGTAAAGACCCTAACTCCAAATATGGTCACACCCTGAAGTAGGGGGTTGTTAGGACTTTACCATAGGAATAGTGTGTGGGGGGGTGGGGTGTGGGGGGGTGTTACAACTCAGCCCCTAACACGGGACGTAACTAGTTCACTGGAACTTGGAGCTCTGACAACCATCTTGGACAACGAGCTGTTGCCCTAAATGATAAAAGAGCCTAGCCCTGTGCCACAGTGGAGCCATCAGACCAAACCCTGAAAAACAACTTATTTCATGCAAGAGAGATATTAACCTGCCATTGTAATGCCATTGTTATTTGATTTTCTATTAGATGAGGCAGAACCTAATCCTGACACTTAACGAAAATATACACGCTTTCAGTTAAATACAAACATGTGTTTGCTTGAGGTAAGTTTTACTGCTTCCATTAAAATCATTCTTGCTGGTCAGTAAATGATAATATATTTGTCTCCACACTCAAATTTATTATTATTTTTTACTATTTCAGAGAAAGGAAAGGAGAAAGAGAGAGAGAGAGAGAGAGAGAGAGAGAGAGAAACATTAATGTGGCAGAGAAACATCAATCTGTTGCTTCCCAATCAGGGATCGAACCCACAACCTGGGTATGTGCCCTGACTGGGAATTGAACCCACCACCTTTTGGTGTATGTAACGATACTCCAACCAACTGAGCTACATCAGTCAGGCTACATGCATTATTATTAACAATCAATAAATGGTAAATAAGGTGGGTTTCTTTTTATTTTTAACTAGAGGCCTGGTGCACGAAATTCATGTATGGGTAGGGTCCCTAGGCCTGGCAGTGATCAGGGCTGATCAGGTTCCCCGCCTCCCTGCAGCCGTCACTGCTGGTTGCCAGCCATGTTCCGCGCCACCCCCAGTGGTCAGTGCACGTCATAGCAAGCGATTGAACTCCTGGTCTCCCGAACTCCCAAGGGGACAATTTGCATATTAGCCTTTTATTATATAGGATTCGTCAATAGGCTAATTTGGGGCAACAAAGACCAATATGTCACTTCAGCAGAAGCCTTACTCCTTACTCAAGCCACTTGAGTCATTCCCCAGCCAGGCCCGGGGAAAGGCAGTTGAAGCCCTAATCCTGACACCCTGCCCTGGGGTGGGTCCTGGAGCCCCTCACCTCCCCAAGGCAACAACACTCGCATCACCAGAGCCCAGAAGAGCTGGGTGTAAGTACAGATTAAGTTTCAGTTTTTATTTAAAGATCCTAATTTCTGGACGTTTATTTTGGGGATTACAGTGGTGGCTTAAGCTACTTTAAGACATTATAAGTTGAAGTCTTTCCTTCACTTGGCTGCTAAAGTTTAATTCAGTCTAATTATTTCATATGGCATCAACGATAATAGTTTCATAATTTCTAGTATATTAAGCACTTAATATGTTGTGTCATTTGAAATCACATATTAAACTCAGCAAAGTACATTTTAATGAGAGTTAAGTGGTGTGAAAATATTAATGCAATGTGATGGTTCATCTTGGTGCTCATATTTTGTAGGTCTGTTCCTGAGGCACACAGGCCTCGCTCACCAGGTAAGGGAAGCATTTAATTGCCTGAGGCTGGAATGGGTGTCTAACAAGCTGACATTCCTACCTTTTGCCGTACAGCACTTCACAGTGGGGTTTCTCATTGGGCTTCAAGACCCTATAAAGCAAGTAGGGAAATCATTATTTCCATTTTAGAGATGAAGACACTGAGGGAGGCTTATTGCTGGGCCGTAAATATGGCCCTTCACGGCTCAAAGCCATTGTTGTTTGCCCCTGTGCCACAGCTGCTATCAGTGTAACCTCGGGGGAAGTGATGTCTGGACTCAGGGCAACGAGGATTTGGACAGAGCCACCCAGATGCTGGCAGACTTCATACCTGGACTTGGAAATTCTTTTTGCACCCTCTTTTTAGGTACCTCCCACAACCTAAACCTAAGCACCTCATGCTCTTAGGCCACCCTGGGATTGCCAGAGAAAAAGAGTCTTTAAATCACAGTGAACCCTTAATGTAGCAACAGCTCAAAATAATCATGCATCGCCCTAACCGGTTTGGCTCAGTGGATAGAGCATTGGCCTGTGGACTGAAGGGTCCTGGGTTCGATTCTGGTCAAGGGCATGTACCTTGGTTGCAGGCACATCCCCAGTAGGGGGTGTGCAGGAGGCGGCTGATCGATGTTTCTAACTCTCTATCCCTCTCCCTTCCTCTCTGGAAAAAAATCAATAAAATATATTAAAAAAAAAAAAAAAAAAGCATGCATCAATGGCAGGATTTATGGCAACAGAGAGATTTTAGAGAGCTTCCAGAACCCCTGAAATTGAACTCCCATGAAGCTCAAAGGGACTTCCGTCAGCCTTGGGTGTGTGTCTTCAGTCACACCCAGCCCTCCGCCAGCCATGCGCTATCTGGGCCTGTGGAGCTTCTGGGTCAGCCTGTGAACTCGGCGTGTCCCTGCCCTACATTCTGGGAAAGCCACAGATGTCTTTCACCTCAGAGTTCTCAGTACAGAGAAGACCAAGGCTGCTTCTCTCCACATCCCTGCTTCTTCTTCCTTCTGGTGGGGCTGGTGGGAGTCCCTGGCCCTTCTCACTTCAAATGAAATGAAATATGAAACATAATGGCTGTAGGGGAAATACTGTCACTTTCGAGCAGTGGTTCCCAACTTGGGGCACACACCCCAAAGGGAGACAATTTGACTTTTAAAAGAGGCAATTCAAGAATGAGTTATTAACAGTGAATTTTTTGCATTTCTTATGGTTCTAGGGGCCTCATATACAATGTCTATACTAATAAAAGAGGAATATGCAAATTGTCCAGGATGCCATCACAGTAACGACCAGCAGGCTGCGTGGGGAGACCAGGCCGCAGGGGAGGGCAGTTAGGGGCAACTAGGCTGGCAAAGGGGGCAGTTGGGGACGACCAGGCAGGCAGGTAGGTGAGCAGCGAGGAGCCAGCGGTCCCAGATTGTGAGAGGGATGTCCGACTGCTAGTTTAGGCCTGATCCCTGGGATAGGGCCTAAACCAGCAGTCAGACATCCCCCGAGGAGTCCAGGATTGGAGAGGGTACAGGATGGGCTGAGGGACCCCCCCCCCGTGCACAAATTTCATGCACCAGGCCTCTAGTATAAATATATATTGTGACATATTTATGCATTTGAGTTCTCTATTATGTTTTGAAACTTTGCTATTTTTCATATCACTTCATGTTATTATTTTTTAACAGTTTCTTAGTGATTTCTTCCTTAGTACTTCAACTGTCCTTTAATTCTTTTATTTTTCTCTTTCATGGATGCCATGTTTTTTGGAAGCTTGTTCAGACTAAGTTAGTGGCCTTTTAGGCTTCATCCACGTGACTAGAAGTTCACTTTTTGAATAATAAGAATTATATGTCACGAGGGGTGAGGGTGGGGCCAGGGAGAGAATCAGGATTTTAGAGATGCTTAGGTGGGGCACGGCCATAAAAGGTTAGAACCACTAGAACCACTGCTTTAGAGAATCCTAGGAGAGCATGTCTTCACTGACGGATTTTCACTATTAAAAATAACCCAGTTCTTCATTGTTCAAAATCAAATTAAAGCTGGCTTTGTCCTTTCCCACTAGAGTGGTGGGAAATACCACCTCAGACAGGATTAGGGAAACCACTCCTCATCTCTTGGGGTTCTGCAGCTCGGGACATTCAGGGAAGACTGTTGGGACTTGGGCCACCTTAGGTCTACAGAGTGGCGAGAAGCCAACAGCTCTGACAGCTGGGGTCCCACCGCAGCTCTGAGACAGCTGAGCAGTGCCAGTCCTCTCTGTACCTGGGCACTCCGTTAGCACCTGCCCCTCGGGGGTCTATAGGAATTTGGACTTCCCTGGAAGTCATGACCCCCTTGGCTCTCCATCACTGAGTCTCTCCCCCTGTCTCCTCTCCTCCAGCTTCATGCCACATAAAACCCATTTTCTCTCCTCTCTTCCCCACCCCCTTCCTCCACATGGGGCCTTCAGGGCTCAGGGGCAAGTGTTGTGTGGTTCAGCAGCTCCAAGTCAACAACAGTCCCCCTGGACTGTTTCTGGGGTCTTCATGCCCCAAGGATGGCCAGCATGCCCCACCATTCTAGAACAGAAAACAAAAAGTGTTGGTTTTTACATCTTGCTAATTACAGTCTCAAAAAAAGTTCTTCAGTTACCCAGTTACAAAAATCACAGCATGTCAAAGCTGAAAGAGACGTTAAAGATAGTTTCTAGGGAAGTTTCCTCATTTTGCACAAGACAAACAAGATCAGAGAAGGCCTGGGAGTTGGCTAAGGTCACAAAGACAGGTGTAGGGAGGATGGCTCTTGTGTCCCAGAAGTGGTGAACATCCTGGTCGATCTCCTGCTGGTTTTTGCAATGAGGCAGTTATGAACCCACAAGATGTACCTGTCACCATGGCAAGTGTGTGCATCGACTGTGTCGAAAGGCTCTCCTTCTAAATAAATGTAATTGAAAATGAGCATCATCGCCCATCCATGCTAATACGCTTTTGCGTTATTTGCAATTCCCTTCCGTAAATCTGAGGGAAACATCATTGCCCAAATTAGCTCTTTTCGCTCAATAAAGGCCATATTAACATTCGGAGGCTTGTGTTTGCTTACTGCTTATTTAGAGAGAGGTCAGAGAAGTTGGGCCCACGTGCCTAATTTCCATTTCACTAAAAACAGGTGGGGGAGGGGACCTCCAAAGTTCCCAGAAGCCGGATGGAGTGCCCCCCGCTGAGGCTGAATGAGTCCCTCTGCTCTCGCAGTGCACCAAACGCTTCCACAGCGGCCTTCCCCGAGGGACTGGCCCCAGTGGGTGAACTGACTCAGCTGGCTCACGTCTTCCCCTGCCTGGACTCTCAGGGCTGCCTCCCCAGCATCAAATGACAGCTCGAATGCCCCCTCTTCTGCCCATCTACTAAAGCGGCCTTCAGGCCCCACTCACTGTCTGTCCCTTATATTTTTTTTCTTTCTAGTCTGGCTCAGCCCTGAGCATGCTTTCCTGGCGCCCTTGCTGGAACGGAAGCTGCATTTCCACAGCAACCCTAACCATTTGTTCACCCCTGCAGCCCGGCGCTGACGTCACAGGTGCTCGGTATTTGTTGAACGAACGAAGGCAGGAAGTCTGGGCTGATAAGGCCTTGGGAGGCCGCACCCCGGGTCCCAGATCTGTTCTGAGTTCCACTGGGAACTCAGGGAAAACATCAATATTTCAGAGCAGACTTGCGTTGGAATCCCAACTTCGTGTCATCACTGGAGGATAATTTTGGCCTTGATGGTTTAACCTCTCGGAGCCTCAACTGTCTAACCTACAAACTGAGAGGAATGGCACTGATTTAGTGTCCGGTCCAGTGCTGGACAAAGGGCGTGACCTTTCCCAGGCAGCCACCAATCCGCGAGTCACCCTAAGGAAAGCCGGGGGTGGGGGTGGGGGCCGCTGGTCCAGAGAACCCCAGAGGAAGCGGCGGCCGCCCCTACCCAGCACCTCCCGGCTCACGATTCGTGGCTCCAGCCCTACCAAGGGTCCCAGCGCGCGCGGGCCGGCCAGACCAGCGGCTCTGAACCGTTTCGGGGTCTCGGACCAGACTTCTGTGGGGATCTCACGCACCATAGTCCCTCACCTAAAAAAATGCACTCGCGCGGCGCACAGGAGGCCGCGTCAGGACGAACTCCGCGCCTCGTCGGACCTGCGCGGTAGAGGTGCGCAGCGGCGCGCACCTCGTGACGGAGCGTGACTTCCAGCGCCGTCCGCAGGCTGCAAAAGGTCGGGCGGGTAGGAGCCATTTCCCATGATCCCCTCATTTGCATACGCAATATAAGAAGGTTAGGTAGACAATTAGATTTAATTTGGACATAACCAAAAAGATACAGTCACAGTTGGTTTTAAACAGAACTCCATAACTTCTTGAATGTTTTGGAATTAAAAAGAGCACAATATGGTCACCATAACTGTAAAGATTTTGACATTATGAGCTTTATATACCTGTTGACAACCTGTGCAGTTTGTGCTCGCTTCGGCAGCACATATACTAAAATTGGAACGATACAGAGAAGATTAGCATGGCCCCTGCGCAAGGATGACACGCAAATTCGTGAAGCGTTCCATATTTTTGCCTAAGGTCCTATCTTAGGAGGTAGGTTAAGAGGAGGTGGAGAGTAGTCAGATCCATCTGTTTGCGGTGCATTTTCCAACTGGCACTTGGGCCCATGTCTTCTCTTCTCTTGCCTCCCTCTGCTTCCCTCTGCACTATACTGAGTTACCTTATACTTAAGGAAATGGCCTTGCCAAAGTTGATCCATTTCAGGTGCAAATCACAACAGGACTTTTGTGCTACGGTAAATATAAAGTGATATAAAACAGGAAGTTGCAACCAGACTGACTCCTTATGCTGCCCCTGAATCTTAAAAAAAAAAAAGCCCACTCCTTATTGGGCATCTACCACGTGCCAGGGGCTTCACCAATATCTCATTTTAATATTTCTGACAGGCCTGCCCTATGGGTGTTACTGTCAGCATTTTACAGGAGACACTGAGAGAGGTAAAGTAGCCTGGGCTTGATTATGTAACTAGGAAGTGGCTGAGGTGAGGCCTGAAATATTTAAAGAGACAGACCTGAAAAGGTGGGGTATCTACCCCCAGGTAATTCAATTGCAAAAAGCACACTCCTAACCAGTAAAATTAGAAGAAGGGGAATAAAGTCCAACAAAGTTCAGGTTTCCTGTGATGACTTTGTCAATTTTTTTTAATATACATTTTTTTTTCTAGGAGAAAAGTGTTGGTGCTTAATCTTTGCTAGTACCTGAGCACCCACATAGTACTCCTGGAGGTCCCTGCAGCCTCCATCGGTGGCAGGGCTCCCAGGCTCTGTGCCACCGCAGTCAGGACTGGCAGTCAGAGGTGGAGCTCCAGCGCCCAACAGGGCAGCAGCGCTGCTCTCCCCGTAGGCCCTTGGAGCTGCCACACCGCATTGGATCGGGCATTCATTTCTGTTCTCTTTAGTGGAGGTGAAATGATCCTTTCCAGGTAACAGAGAATAGATGTATGTGGGACTTCTTGTGCCTCCTCCTGGGCTCGTGGCCTCCAATGCATGGAGTTACAGGATAATCTGGTTTTCCTTTCTTCCCCCAAAGATGGCCATGGCTCTGGCCACTAGGGCATTGGGTGAATAGTTTTAAATGTCTTTACGACCAAAGTTGGTTGGCTCTCTCTCCTTATAAAGAAACTCATCATTTTTGGCATGATGGCTGTCTCAGAGCAGAAGTTAGGAATGACAGGCTTCTGGAAAAGCCAGAGACCTGGCTGACTCTCCTGGCTCTGCACAGTTCCATGAAGTAGGTACCCCACCCGCCTCATGTTACAGATGAGGAAGCTGAGGCACAGAGAGATTTAACACCTTGCCCGAGGTCACACAACTGGTCAGGGACAGTCGTATCTTGATGGGTGCGGGGGTGGAGAGTGGGGGTTAAGGATGTTTAGAATGAACATGCAAGTCCATGCCGCCTTTATTGGTGTTCTGAATTCAAGGGCAGAAGTCAAGATTTTGCTAAGGATGAAGGCTGTTCTATAGATCAGGGTAGCTGGGAATGAGTACACTGGTATGTGCCCAGTGACCTGGAAAATGTGACAGAGTGAAGGAGCACCCTCTCTGGGATGAGGTTGGAAGAAGAAGAAAGTTTTCCTATTCTAGGTTGATAATCACTTACCTGACACTTCCCCCACCCCCAAACTGATCCTATTGATGAAGGACCTTCTGAGCAATAAAATTGTGTTTAATCAACCTTATGCAAATTAGCTTCTGTTGTCCAGAAGCACCTAGGGATTCCTTCCCTCAGACATTTCCAGCACTTAGATGAATGACAACGTAGAACCCATCCATCTAGATAATGCTTGAGCACCTGTGATGCCCTGGGCCTTGTGCTGGTGGTCAAGAGGAAGAGTAAGATGTGGCCTCTGTTGCAGGAGTACTTATAGTTCTATGGGAAATTGACACAAAACCAAGGATAACTCAGGGAAATGAACAACACCCTGTTAGCTTCATGAACCAAGTGCCATGGAGATTAGTCCCAGGAATCCAGGGGTCTTCCAGGGGGTCCTTTGACCAACCTACTGGTACTGGTTCCGCCCAGGGGAGTGAAAAATCAGGCAACCTGCTGCTATCTCCACCCACCTAGCGTCACTCAGTTTCTCACCCTGATTTTCTGGAACTGGTGATGATAGAGACCACCTGTCGCACAGTGCTTCCTTATGAGGGGACCAGGTTTCTCTGCCGAAAAGAGAGAGAGGAAAAAAAAGAGAGGGAGAGAGAGAGAGGGAGAGAGAGAGAGGGAGAGAGAGAGAGAGAGAGAGGTCGAAGGCACATGGTTTACTGATTCTTTACCCCCAGACATCGGACTCCAGAGCCACTGGTTGCGGTGCGGAACCAACCATCCAGAAAGAACAGCGGGGAGGACATTCTGTGCCCCCCAGCCCGCTCCCAATTCCCTAAACCTCACTTTTTTCTCCCTAAAACAAAGTTCCTTAGTCTGGGGCCTTCGGACGCTGGATGTAATGCCTAAAATGTGTCGCAAGGTGGCAACATTGTGGCGAGAAATAGAACAAAATATCCAGGGTTGTTTTTTTTCTAAAACATATTTTCCCTATTAATGTTTCATTTAACTTAATTAGAATCTGGTAAACTAATTAAAGTAGCTACGAGCCCCGCAATCAGCAATAATTCGTATAATTATTGATAATTACATCCATACCAATCGTTTGTTTATTAACATTTGGGGGGCAACAAACCACTTCTGAAGGGACGCCAGAGCCCAGGAGGGCTTTTGCGACAGAGCTTTCTGGGTCGGATCCGCCTACACCTCCAATCTTCAGAGATTCCGGCCCAGATGGGGCGCCCTTGCAGTCAGGCCCTAACCGCCTACGGCTTTTTTTTTTTTTTTCTTCTTCACTTCGTTCGGGAAATTCGGAAAGGAAAGGCGAAAAGGAGTGTTTGCTAGGCTCTTCTGTGTGGGCCGCAGCCACTGACCTTCCTGCCCGGGTAGTCACTGTTTCCCATTTTACCAAGAAGGAAAGTGCGGTTGCGCCAAAGGGGAGCGGCGCGTGCGCCCGCCCACCGCAGCGCTGCAGCCCTGCACCAGCTGCGCTCGCCCTGAGGACGCGAGTCACTTCCGCTCCGGACCCCAGTTTCACTGTGGGTGCCGCGAAGCCTGATCTGGTCCGGCCCACCCGCAGGAAATGTTCCTGAAGGGTCCCTGCCGGGGGACCGTGCGTCCCGGGGCCGCTTCCCTCTGCGACGCCTCGCCGTTCACCCGGCGCCCTCACCGCCACTCTCCCCCCTGTCCCCTTTATCTAGCCCTCGGAATAACCTGGGGCCTGAGGGCTCCGAGGGCAGGGTGCCCTGGGGGCTGGCTTCCTGCCTTGACCGTGCGATGGGCCTCCCAGCCCGCGCCCCCTCCGGGCGTCTCCGATCGCGCCCCCCTAGTCGGCTCCGCTCCCGGCCTCTAGACGACCCGCCGTCCAACTTCCCGGCCATCTGCTCTCCAGGCGGCGTGGGACCGCACGCCCGCCTCCAGGGCCTCCGCTCCGGGTGCCCCAGGCCGCCCCAAGGTTGAGGCGCAGCGAGAGCCTGGGTGTGTCGCGAGGGCGGGGTCGTAGGGTGCTGGTCCCCCGGCGGACGTTGCGGCCCAGCTCTGCGGGGCAGGGCCTGAATGTTATGCTACAGAGCCCTACACCAAGGCCTAGGAACGACCTGCTGGTCAGCCGAGGGCTGCGTGGTTCCCAATACGGGGCCCTCTCCCACTGCATTTATTTATTTTTAAATATATTTTTATTGATTTCAGAGAGGAAGGGAGAGGGAGAGAGAGGAACATCAATGATGAGAGAGAATCATTGATCAGCTGCCTCCTGCACGCCCCCTCACTGGGGATGGAGCCTGCGACCCGGGCATGTGCCCTTGACCTGAATGGAACCTGGGACCCTCCAGTCCGCAGACCAACGCTCTATCCACTGAGCCAAACCGGCTAGGGCTCCCCCTGCATTTACACTTTTCTCCTACCCCATGCCAAAAAGTGAGCAGCAGTTTCCATCCTTTCCCTATAGCCCCACCAGCAGGTTCGCTGTGGAAACTGAGGCCGACTGGAGGTCCCGGGCCAGGTGAGGCCTTAGTAACCGCGGCCCGGACGCCCCGCCACCCCACCCCGTCGGGGGGCGGCGACCTGGACACGTGCGGCTGGTGGGCTGCAACCGCCACGTCCTCAAACCCACTCGGACTAAAACGGAGGGAATATTAAACTCTGCCAGGGCTCCTTCCCTTTGGGGAGCAGCGGGGCAGGCGAGAGGGCGCCTGTGCGCCAGCGTTGAGTCTCGCCCTGCCTTTCCAGACCTGCCCCTCCCAGGCCTGCCCCCCTACCTCGCCCCCCACGCCATCCCCAGCGCCCCAGGGCGTGGCCCGCGGTGTCTGAGCTCCTGGCAATTCTGGGGGAGCCTGGGGTTCCGGGCAGGGCCGGTCTCTGGGCGCGCAGGAGGTGACCTCTTGGGTAGTACCGTCTGGAAACGGCACGCATAAACTCTTCTGCCCCCCTTCCCCCGCTGCGAGACTAGGGGCCCAGGAACTGCGCCGCGGTAGTCTTCTTTACCCAGGCCCCGGCCCAAAGCGGGTCCTGAAGGCGGGGAGGGCGTGACCTGGGGGGCAGGCTGGGTGTGTTTACCGACTGCTGCAGCGCCCGGCCTCGCGGCTGCCCACAGGAGCGGGTGCGGCTCTCAGCCCGGCGCCCAGAACGCGCGCGGCTGTCCTCACGCTCCACCTGTTGCGCAGCCCTTAGCCAGCCCTTAGCCACCCTGCCCCGCTCCCCAGCTGCACTTCCACGCCTCCGGAAGTGACAGATTTTTTTTTTAATTAAAAACAAAACAAAAGTCACGGGTACAGGGTGGTCTCCCCAAACAGGTCAAGGTGGTCTCCATCTCGTGAGTCAGTTGTCGCCCTTTTTAAAGTGCTGGTTACATCAAGAGGTTACAACAAAATAGAGACAAAGCAAAACCCCAAGGGGACTGCAAAACGGGGCAGGAAGTAGGTCCAGGAGAAGGAAGCAAAACAACATACAGCATAAATAAATAAAGTAAACTCAGTACCGAACCAAGAGACTCACAGTACATGTATATCCATTGCACATAGCCACTTTGTCATTAGGAACAAGTTTCAGAAGTGGACGGACCGGCGCGGGGCCAGCGCCAGCCAAGTTGCTACATTGTAATCACAACTGGGGGGTCCGAGGCTGTACAGAGGCGAAGAGTAGTCTCCCTCTTCCCTTTTTTACCCCCCCTGTCCAGTTAACCCCATGAGGTCCAATGCCCTGGAGTTCAACCGTGGGGCGAAATGGTATTTACACTTGGAAATGGAGCCGGGGCCCTGGGCTGGGGCGCCCGGGAGTGGGCGGGGACGGCCCAGGCGCCCGGGAGGAGGGCGGCGGGAGGCTGTATTTACATCGGTCCGGTCCAATGGCTTGTTCCTCGCTCTCGGCCGCCTTGGCCGCAGGTATTTACAGGAAGAGAGCAGCATGGCTTGAGGGCGCGGGGGCGCGGCGGGGCCGGCCCTAGGGCAACAGCGGGGGCTTGAAGGAGCAGTTGCCAGTGCAGTGGCGGGGAGTCAGCATCTTGCAGGAGAAGTGGTGCAGGGCGTCGTGGGCTTCTGGAGAGAGAGTCGGGCAGACCACGTTGGGTGCCTCACCTGCCTGGCTTCCCGGGCACGGTCCGCGCGCCCCTCTCCTCTGCCCGCCTGGGTCTCCCCCCCCTCTTCCGGCTCAGGGGTTCTCAAGGGAGTGGATCAGAAGATAGGAGGACAGAAAAGAGACCCGGGAGATTCAAAACCACTGCTCTGGTGCAAAGGCCCCACTTTACAGAAGAGGAAACTGAGGCACAGAAAGAGTAAGGTCCATCTGCCCAAGGCAAGAGTTGGACCTGAGGGCAGATTTCCCAATGCCCAGAGCTCAGCGGGCTCTTTCTCCCTATCCCACCCATTCTGAAATCATTTCCTCATTAAAAGCAAGTCCTATTTTCCTCCTCTCAGCTTCTGATCCATGTAAACCTGGCCTTCCCTCACTCTAGTACCGTGGTTCTTCGTTCGTTCGTTCATTCATTCGTTCATTCATTCGATCACTCACTCATTCGATCACTCATTCATTCATTCGGTCACTCATTCATTCATTCGATCGTTCATTCATTCTCCTGCACAGCCAGTGTCTGGCACCCCCCATCCCCCATCTTTGTTCCTGGGCTTCCGCACCTTTTAACTTCTGCTGGATGGCATAGCGCGCCTTCCGCTCTTGGTCGAGTTCGTTACACAGAGTGTCTGGAAGACATGGGAGGGGCCGAGGAGGAAATGAGTTCACCGGTCAACCCGCCCAGGGCCGGCGTCAGAGCCCAGCCTCACCCTCTTCTCAGCTCTCAGCCCCTTCGGAAAACAAGACTGGGGGCCGAGGGAGGAGGCCTCAAGGCTCCAAACTGCAGCCTGAGGAGGGAGGAAATGGCCTGGGATGGTGCTTAGAGGCAGACGGATCTAACCAAAATTAAAGCGAACTTAGGCATTACTTCCCAGGTAATTTTACGCCTCGATTTTTAATTTAGAAACCATGGAAATTGCCGCGATAAGAAGTTCAATCACTCCATGTAATGATGCCTGCAAGCCGTTTGCTGGGCTCGCTTGCCATTCTGAGGCTAATCAGAGTATACAAAGGATATTAAATAAAAAAAATAATTGTTAAATTACCTTCAATTTAAATCCAAATGACTGAGCCAACATTGCGGCTCCTGCCAGACGAGAGGCAGTTATGGCCCGTGCACGCGCTCACCTGACTCCCGTCTTACCTCTGACAATTTGCAGCTGTTGCACCATTTCTTCTCGATAAGCCAATTCCCTCTTCATTTGATCCTGAAAATTATCTGTGCAAATTGATTAAGTGAGAGCTGTTAAGCACAGCCCCCCTCCCTCGGCCCCATTTCCCCGCTCCCCATCCCCCACCCCACCCGCACCCCTACCCCCACCCCCAGTCTTTGGTCTAGTGGGAAACCCCGGCAAAGGAGGGCTCCCGGTGTCCACAGGGCGCAGGGCAGCGGCTGGCACTGGGGTCCTGGAGCCAGGCTCAGAGGGAAGAAGGTTCTGGCCGTGAAGTGGGGTAGGGTGGGTTGGGGTGGGGCAGGATGGGGGTACCTTTGAGACTCTGAAATTCTCGCTCCAGCTTCTTGCGGAGCTCCATTTGCTCCAGGAGCAGTTTTTGCAGCTCGTCTGTGAAAGGGCGGGAGTGGGAGGTAAAGGAGAGGGTGTGCAGGACTCAGGAGGCCCCGCGCAGGTCCTGCCAAGGCCAGTAGCCCTGAGATGGGCGTTGGGGGCGTTGGGTCAGGAGGAAGAGGCCCTCAGCACCCAGTTTACCCATTTGCTTCCAAAGGATTTGGGTTAGGAAGAAGGGGTGGGAAGTAAATTGCCCAGGAGAATCAAATCAGGATGGTAGATGGCACTTTCCACTTCCAAGTCCTGGCTCAAGGCACCAAGCAGACTGCCCCCTGCTTCAAGTTGTTCCTAGTTCCCTAATCTTGGAGGCTAGCGCAGGAGGACTCAGTTTACCCCTTCAAAAGTGAGAACTAATCTTTCCCTTCAGTCATACAGGCCAGGGAGAATCTGGTCAAAGTCTTGGATCCCAGCCCTGGAAAAATACACATACTTACAACAGTTTGTTTACAATTTTATATGAATGCTATCAGCACAGCCCCAAATCCATGCTAAAAACACTCACATAAAGCATCAATGATTTTGAAGGTAATTACATATCCTGCAAAATCTGTAGCTACAGAGTCAAAGACCACAGATGCTTTTCTCTCTCCCCACAACAGTTTCCAAGCTCATCCCTGGGCGAGTTTGGGGAGAGGGTAGCAGGCAGAGGTGGGAAACCCTGCTAGTGACCTCAGAAACCAGCTCCAGAGAAACGGCAGGGGGCTGCCTTGACCATGGAGCTCTTGGCATCTGGGTCCTCCCCCTGGGGAGGCTCTCTGAGAAATCCTTCCCGAGCAGGTGCTCAAAAACACAAAAAGAGGGGAGAGAGGAGCAAAGTGGGGTCAGAAGCTCCCCTCTGTGCCTGAAGTCACACACTCTCCCTGGCAGACTGAGCAACACCCCAAGGACCCTATTCTGCAAATGAGCTGCATCCCCACCCCATTTAGGGTGGGGTGAGTGGTTTTACATTAATTCCAGGAAAAAAGTTAACCCCTTGAACATTCCTAAAGTAGATGCCTCCTAGGAATCTTGCTATTCAGAAAGTCATGTTTTCCAGGGAGTTTGGGAGACCCAGCATGTCCTGATTGCCCACATGCATCAAGTTCCTAGGATCTTTACTCGCTTCTGTTTCTCACTGGGCTGTTTAGACAGGCCTGGCCTTAGGAATGCACACTTCCAGTGAGCCTCTGGGGTCTGGTTTCCTCTAGCCACCCCCTCTCACACCCACATCTCTGCCCCAGGACAATGTGCCGGGTCATCCTTTCCCCTTAGTGAAGACTGACTGCCCAAGAGCCCTGTCTTCTCACACCAACAGGAATGACACCCCTACAAGAGGGCCCCCCAGAGTAGCCCCATTTCACAGATTTAACCTCACCCCCTACAAGAAGGGCAGTCCCCCCCCCCACCCCCAGAGTAGCCCCATCTCAGGTTTAACCTCACCTCTGGCGAGGTTCTCGATATCTTTCTCCACTAGCTGTGTTGCAGTGACCTCCAGGGTGAGCCCATCTTCGCCTGGGATAGGAGGACAGGTGAGAGGGGTTCTGTCTGGGAGGGGCCTTGGGAGGGGAGGGGTAGCTTCCTGGGAACTGTGCTAAGTCAGGGACCTACTCCAGATTTGGTGCCATTAGAGGAGACAGTTACAGGCCAGTACTACCCACATTCCAAGTCAACATTTTAGGGATGTAGCCATCATTGTAGAGAGTGACCCGTTGGAGGAGACCCAGGGAAGGGAGGCTATCTTAGAGCAGGGAGTGCCCTCAGGCCTGTTTTATGTGGGTGATGGTGTTCCTAATTCCTTCTGAAACGCTCTCTTACCCGAAGACCTCAAACCCACCAAGGAGGTAAGCGACTCAGGAGAGTGGCCTGCACCTTGCCTGCGCTGTTTATTTATTTGCCAGCCGCAGAAGGGGCCCACAGCTGCCTACTCTTGGTGAAAGCTTTCCTCACAAGCCAAAGCCGGGGGGACTCTGGGCGACTTGGGTCCCAACTCCCAACTCGGGGTGCTGCCCGAGGATCCTAGGGCTCACCTCGGTCTGTATTTGCAGGACTTGGCTGGGAGATACTCCTTTGGTCTGGGTAGGATTTCCTCGTTTCCAAATCGTCGGCGGTCGAGTGATTGTCTTCCTTATCTGGCTCTTAAAGGCAATAAACCGAGTTTCAAGGAGAGGCAAAGAAACCGTGACCCCGATATAGCCAGAGATGCTGCAGTCCGGGCGCCCGAGCCCTAATTAAAAGCTTCGCGGCCTCCGCTGTTCCATGCTGCGCGCCTGGGCTCGCACCCTCAGGCTTGGGCCGGCATTGCCCCCCACCCCCCACCCCCCACAGCGCGGTCTGCTCCTCTCGGTCTCCACGCCTCCTCCCTAGCCCCTCGAAAAAGAGCAATACAGCAACCGAGCCCACCTGGGACAAGCGACCTACATCGCGCGCAGATACTGGGGCACCGCGAGCGCGCGTGGCCGCCGGGTCTGCCTGCGCCGCTCCCGCGGAGAACGCGGCCCAGGCAGTGAGCGCGGCGTGGCGGCGGCGGGGGAGCCGCTCCTGGGCTTGGCCAGCCGGACTGCCCTCAGCCCTCAGCCTCTCATCTGCGAGCCACTGGGTCCCTCCGGCACGTGCAGGGCTCTCCCCACCCCCAACCGCGCTGGGCCACCTCTACCGCGGCCCGTGTACCCAAGTGCGCAGCCAAGTGCCGCCACCATGCGCTGGACCCGGCCTGTCCACGGGGTACCTCGCGGCCAAACCCGCTTGCTTTATACATGAAAGCACTTGAAAGCGGCGCCAGGAGTGATCTTTAAAAGGCTTTCACCCAGTGTATGAGGTGTGGGAGAGCGTGCTTATGTGCTGGACAGGCAGGTTTGTTGTTAGGTAACCAAACGTTGGAAGTTGTTGAAGTTCTCGCTTAGCGTCTTTTTTTCTTTCATTGTCTTTCTTTCCCTCTCCTATCTGTGGCTTTCTCTGCCTCTTTCTCCTCTCGTCTTCCCTCGCAGACCTCCCCTGGCCCTGGCCCTCTGCCTGCTGTCCCCCCACCGCATTGGCCAGCGTCCCCCTCAGAGGGGTTGGGGGCGTTACCGTGGGCCTCGGGGGTGCAGAGGTAGGAGGCCGCGGGCCCCAGCGCCGCCGCCGCGCTCTTCACGTGCTGGTCCCGCTCGGGCGCGTACACCTGCGGCGGCCGAGAAATGACAGGCGGTTAGGGGGTCGCTTGGCGGTGGCCGGGAGCCGCCCAGCCCGGCGCGGCGGGGAGGGAGTGCGGAAGGGGTGTCGGAGAAGGGATCGCAGGGGCTGGAGCGCCCCGGGCGGCCGTGCCGCACACCGCACAGCCTTGCGCCCTTGGGGGCCGCCCCACTGTTGTTGTAGATTCAGGGTCAGTATTGGCGCCCCGAAAACATCATCCGACACAGAAACCGGTTCCCGAGCCAAGAACTGGTCAAAGCCGCCCCCGCTCTCCGCTCTCCTCTCCCACTTTTATCCCGCATCTTCCTCCCTCTCGCGCCGAGTCCCAGGCACAAATGACGCCTTTAGCATCTGGCTAACGACTCGTGTTTTAATGGACTGAATGGAAATGTACAAGCGTGGGCACCCACTTTCAACGGGCCAACAATCCCAGTTTAACTGCAACCCCCCCCCTCCCAACACACACACCTAAACCCCCGCGCTGGCCCCAACCCACCTGAGAGCCCCCCTCCCAGCCCACACACCACGCGGACAGCTTCCCACCGGGAATTCGTAGAGACCCGGACAACTATGAGTTGGGGTGGAAGAAGATTCCGGGGACCCCGCACGGCAGTGGCCTGGCTTTGGGGAGAGGCCGCCCTCTCCTTACCCGTTGCCCTTCCCTGGAGCTCTGAGTCTCACCCGGATGGGAGTGTTACCGGCCATGCCTCACCTGCGCCTTTCTCTGGAGTTGGGTCCCTTCCTCTCCTCCACCTTCTCTCTCCAGACCCCCTTCATTCGTCTTTTGCTGGTTCTGTGTGATTGACGGTCCCTGCCTGTCTCCTGCTCACTCCCATCCATGAAAACACAGCACAGGCGTTTCTCAGGCCTTCCCACCGCCCCCACCTTCCGAAACCTTCAGCTGGGGGCTCCACCGAGCGCAGCTCCGCGGGGCTCTCGAAGCTGGGCCCACCCAGCGTAGCCGAGGCCTGCTGCTCCAGTGCGGGCTCAGAACAAAATCCCCGCTCCCCGCCCGGCCGGGGCCAGCCCCACATCTCCGCGGTGCTGAGGGCTAAGCATGGACACGCCGCCGGTGGGGCGGGCGCTGGGCTCACCTTGGCCGGCGAGGGGCCCCCCAGCGGCCCGCAAGGCTCTCGCAGCTCATAGCCCCCGCTCGGCGGGCTCCTCTCAGGTCTCCGCACCACGTCGTCGGCCGCCAGGTCCCCAAATACGGACCGGCTGGCTGGGGGTAGCCCCGGGCGGCGCCGGGGACAAGGGCTACTGCCGTCCGGAGAGTCTGCAGGGCCATCGGCGCCGGAGGAGGTGGTAGACGGGGGCCCAGCGAGCTGTTCTCCGTCTGGGCCGCCTCCTGTGCCGGGCGCGCCAGGCTCGGTCTCATCCGGGGCGCCCTCGTCGTCGGGGAATCGGTTGGACTCCACGTCCACCTCCGGCTCATCGGCAGTGTCCACGTCGGGCGAGGCGGAGTGGTAGCTGGAGCTGCCCTCGCTCAGGAAGTCCGGGCTCACATAGCCGCCACCGGACGCCGCGCTCGGCCCTGGCCCCCGGGCGGGCCCCGCGCCGTAGGCGTCGCGGGCGCTGCCGTAGAGCTTGGCGATGCTCTCCGCATCCTTGACCACAGGCCGGAAGGCCGACACGTAGGAACCTTTGCGCGCGGTTGGCGGCGGCGGCGGCGGCGGCGGCAACGGGGCCAGCGGCGGCGGCAGCACCTCGTCCGCGCCGTCCTCGTCCAGCGGCCCGCGGGACAGCGCGCTGGGGCAGCGCTCCTCTGCGCCCAGGCCGCCCTCCTTGGCCGGCTCGGCACCGTCCAGAGGCTCGGGGCCGCCGCCACCCGCCGCCGCCGCCGCCGCCGCCGCCGCCGCCGCTACAGCGGCCGCCACAGCCTTCGCTTGGCTCTGCGCAGCCGGATAGGGCGGCACCGGGAGGCTGCCTGCCGCCGGCCAGAACATGGGGAACGTCGGGTACACAGTGGCTGCGGCGGCCGCTGCGGCCACGGCCGCGTCCTTGGCTGCCCCAGAGGGCTGGTGACCCCAGAACATGGCGCCGCCACCCGGGCCAGCCCCGGCCCCCGGGGGCAGGTGGCCGGTTCCTGGGCCGCCCGCGCCTCCGCCCGTGCCCGCGCCCCCGCCGTTCCCGGTGCCTGGGCCGCCCTTAGGTTCGCCCGCCCCTAGCACAGGGTCATCCTTTTTGGGGCAGAGGCCGAAAGCCGTGGGGAAGCCGTAGGGGTGCGGGAAAAGGGGCGGGGGCAGCTTCTGCAGGAGGCCGAAGCCCTTGCTGGGCACCGGGATCACCGGGTAGCTGCGAACGCCGGCGCCTCCGCCAGGCCCTCCAGGTCCCGCAGGGCCGCTGGCTCCCGTGGTCAGACCAAGCCCCCGCTGCGGGTGGGGGGGAGGTGGCCCAGGAGGTCCGGCGGCCTCATCTTCCCCACAACGCAGGCTTTTGTGGGGCGGCGGGCCCGGGGCCATCTCCGAACCACACCCCGGGCCTCCCCCGCCGCCGCCAGCGCCACCTTTCCCCTGCCCACCCGACCCTCCGCTAGCGCCACCGCCACCGCCTCCTTGCAGCGAGAAGGTCCGCTTTCGAGTGCCACCGTTGAACATGGCCTTGACGTCCTCCCACGCGTGGCTCAGTTCGTCTGTGGCCGACTTGTCACTGAGTTTAAGGTGACGGCGCCAAGAGTTGAAGTTGGCCGCGTCGGGCTGCGTATACTTGGCGTCGGGTGTGCGGTGCGAATGGAAAATGAACTTGTTGGGCGAGAAGTACATGCTGCAGTAGCCGCACTTGATGCACTTGGCACGCGAGCTGTTGTAACGCGCGGGGATGAAGCTGCCACGCGAGCCCCAGGCGCACTCATGCACCACATCGAAGGCGAAGTTCTCCGGCAGCTTGGGCGGCTTGTGCTCGCCCAGGAACGACTTGCACAGGCGCTCCGCCTCCCGCTTGGTGATCATGCCGCAGCGGCGCGATGAGATGGGCATGGCGCCGGCCCGACGCAGAATCTCCAGCTGCACGGGCGTGCATTGAACGCACGTGATGCCCAGGGCCACGCGGCGGTTGTGAATCTCATTGTAGCTGTAGTTCTTGAGGAGGGTGTTGGAGATCTGCGCCAGGCACAGGCGCTCCTGGCCGTCGATGACCAGAGACACGATAGGCACTCCGTACAGCGAGGTCTCGCCCACCTGGTTGGGTTTGAGAGCGCTGGAGCCCGAGTAAGGCTGCAGCTCCTGCTTCGAGTTGGGCGAGGAGTTACCCTCGCGCCCCGGCCCCAGCTGAGTGGTGAGAGCCTCCATGCCGCCGCTCCTGCGAAACAGAGAAAGCAGAGAGCAGATGAGCCATTTTCAGCGCCGCCGCTGCTCGGGCCCGCCCAGCGGGGCGCGCTGAGTCTGGCGCGAGTGGGAATCTTGGCAATGGGGAGTCCAAGCTCATTCGCCCCCTAGACGGGCGCCTTTTGTTATTCGGACTCATGCTGGCGCCGGAACAAAAGCCCCCGGGGTTTGGGTGAGCAGAGGGGTAATTGAGACCTCAGGAATGCCCGGTCTGCTAGGAAAGAAATCCCGTTTTGGGAATGGGGAGGAGGTGGAGCCCAGAGACGAAGAGTGACTTGCCCAAGGCCACACAGCAAAGACATTGCCGAACACGAGCTTCCCGGGCGCTGAGATCCGTGCGCCTTCGGCCACCCTCAGCCGGCCCTAACGGCCCTGGTCTTGAAGCCCGCACTTCGGGGACGGCCTTCCCTCAGCTCTGTAGTGCTCACACGCGGGTGGGCAGGCGGGGGCAGCTCGCGGAGGGTTTGGGGGAGGGGCGGTCATTGCCCAACTCCAGACAGCAGGGGGCGGAGGGCGGGGGGCGGGGGGAGGAAAGGAGGAAGGTCTCCCGGCTGGGTGGTGGTGGTGGGGGGGGGGGGGGTAGTCTGAGGCCACCGCTGTTCGCGGTGCTGAATCTCGCTCTCTCCAAAACACGCCATTTGCGTCCAGCCCCAGGGAGGCCCCCAGGTCATCCACCGCCGGCCGGATACCCGGGATAATAGCACTGGTTTCCACAAACCCGAGCTTCTCTCTCGTCCGGAGCCCCGCCAGAAAGATTCAGGCTGGAAATAGAAATAGTTTTCTTTCCAGCCATCAGTGAGACCAGGGTCAGGCAGTTCCTCATCACATTTTCTGCATTTTTAGCTGCGTTCCAGGCCAAAGCTGGTTTCCATCGGGTCAGCGTGTGAGATGGAGAGGTTCTCAAGGAAGTTTCTTAGGAGCCTCTTCTCCTTCGCGTTTAACTGCGCACTCCCCAAGTTTCCTTCCTTCGGACATACCATTTTAGCTCAGGCCAAATGCAGTCTCTCTGGGCTCTGGGCTTTTTTGAGGGCTCGGGGTGGGGTCTCCTCTCTGAGTATACTTCGTGCAGGGCTACCCCGGCTCAATATGGGCTGAGGGGAATCCTAATCTGTCTCCAAAGCCAATACAAGGCTCCAGGTCAAAAGTTGCCGCCTGTCCCATGCTTTGCTCGCTGGTTCAGGGAGGGAGGCAGCGGTGCCCCCGGACCTCAGCAGCGGGAGGATCAGGGGAGGGATGCTTGGAGCTCTCTAGGTGGCCAGAGTCAGCCCGGTGCCCTCAGACTCAGAAGGCTCCCCCGGGCCCACTGCTGCAGGCGCTCCTATGGCCCAGGCAGCCCAACCCTGAGGGCCCCTCTTCTAACTCCCTAGGAAAGGAAAACCCATGTTCAGAGGGGCAGCTCAAAAGCCTTCATCAAGAGGATTAGGACCTTCTGTCCGTCTCCCTCCTCCCCTATCTAGGTGCCCCTCAGCTGCCGATCTTATCGTCTCTAAACTGTCTTTCCCAGCTCCCTCCTCTTTCTCCCATCTGTCTTCATACCGTCTCCCAGTATCAAGCTATTTATCTGTTATCTGCCTGTTTCATCTTTATCTCTGTGGATCGAATTGAAACAAGTTGACCCTCCTTGTTGAAGTCTCTTATAACATTTAGGAGCAAAAACACGGTCTTAACTCCCCAGCGTAGGGATCAGGAAGACAAGCCTCGCTTCCCCCTGAAGAGCTCTCAGGCGGGCTGAGGAGGTGGCCTGGGGTGAGACGGTGGTGGAGGGCACCAGGGTTCTGCGAAATGACGACGGCTTCTCGGTTTCCCGAAATGGGCAAGTGTGCCCTGCCCGCATGCAGTGAAGGGACTGCTCCCAGCCGAGCGCATCCTCCTCCCCAAGCTGAGGGTCTGTGGTCCCCGCGGGGTTTTCCTGAATGGAAGGAGGGGCCCCAGGCCCCGGGACCAGGAGAAGGGGGGCCCTAGGGAAGGAACCGAATTTCGGGGGCCAGAGCAGAAAGCCAGGGTAAAGGGTTGTACGCAGTGACGAGGAGCAGCGGCTAGGGCGGCTCGGGAAACCCTCGCCGGCTCCGGGAGCTAGAGGGGTGAGCTAGGAGTGGGCGACGAGGTGGAAGGCGGACGCGGTGGGAGTGAGGCGACGGATTCCTTAGGTATAATAATAAAAACAGCCGCTAGAACCCAAATGGGAACTAAACGAAAGAAGCTGTAGGGTCAGGGAGCGGGGGGCGGCGGGCGACCGGACGCAGGTACTCACCGTGCGGCGGCGGCTGCTGGAGCCGGGCAAGCGGTGAGCGGAGGTGCGCGGCGGTCCGGGATCCGCCGGGCTCTCCGGGTGACGGCTCGGCCCCTCCCCGCGCGCGCGCACAGCCGCGCTCCCGGGCTCCCTGCGCTCACACCCGTGGCCCCGCCAGCCCCTCCCGCGCGGCGCCGGCTCTCAGCAGGTGCGGGGCGCTAGGGCCTTGGGTGCGTAAACGTGTGCCCTGCGCCGCTTCCCCGGAGGCCCCGGAAGGGCCCGGAGCGGAGGCCGAAGCTGGGTGCGCGTGGCGCGGCGACGGGCACGACGCGGTCAGAGCCCGAGTGGGAAGGCCGGTTCGGAGCGGGCAAGCCTGACAGCTGTGAGCCGGGCGCCACACCCACAGCCCGCTCAGTCGCTGGCGTCTCCGGGGGCCCGCCAGCCCGCGGGCCACGCGCCGCGCCCGCCGTGTCCTGTATCCCCTGGCCCGCGCGCCCCAGGTAAGCTGTCGCACACCTGCGCCCTGCGCCCAGCACCTGCGGCCTGCGCTCGCCAAAGGGGCTAGAGGGAGAAAGGGGCTGGGCCGCAAAGTTTGCCCCTAAGAATGAAGTGGGGAGGCGCTTTCCTCCTAGGGACCAGGAGCGGTCTCGGCCAAGGGCGGGTATGGGGTAAGGACAGCTCAGGCAGAAGGGTCGCAGGGAGGGTTACCGCACTTTCGGGCCAGGGCGGTGGAGCGGAAGGGTGGCCCTGGAAAGTCAGTAGGGTTACCAGCGGCCGGGGCAGGACCACGGGGGCGGGGGGCGGGGGTGGTCGCTGGGAAGGGGCAGAGCCAACTCCCCCACTGCTCTGCCTTGGATCTGAGGTGTCAGGACAGCTCCAGCCTGGAGAGGAGCGACCTCCTGCCTCCTTCACTGAACAGTGGACTCAGGAACTGTTTTTTTTGTTTTTTTTTCCGGCGCGGGGGGGGGGGGGCACCTTCGGCAGGAGTCAGTGCCTCGTTGGAGGACTGCTCTCTAGTTGACGGCTAGACTACTCTCTAGCCTCCTGCTAGCTCAGTTCCCTGTGGTGGAGGTCTAGCCCTCTGACTCTGCAGACACCCCTTGGGTGTTCTCTTTCCCCACAGCCCCTCTTCTCTCCATTCTCTGCCCTCTGCCTGTGGGTGTCTGTCTTTACCCGCCCCACTGGGTCCCCGTATTCTTCCTCTCGGTCTCTACTTCATTTGAGTTACCAGTCGCCCTCCCTCCCTCTCTGCCTGCACCGAGCACCTCCTCGCCCTCCCCTCTCTCAAGTAGTATTAAGTGTCCTTAATGGACACGTTAATTAAACTGTAATTAATCATACTGTCCAGCCCAAGTTTGAACAATTACCCTAATCAAACAGAAGTTAATAATGGCAGGGATGGCCTGGGGCGCGGCGGGCCGCCCGGGCAGGGGGCGCAGCGGCCACTGCGGTTACCGACTGTGGCAGCGGCGGCGAGCTTAGCGCGTCCTTGGAACCCGGGCAGCACAATAAATCTTCCGCGGCCAGCGGCGCCCGGTTGCCCTCCCCCGCCCCCTCGTTTTCCTTCTCGCTCCGGGTTACAGGCCCTCTCCCCTCCTGTATTCCAGCTCCTCTGGGGTTCGCCTCCCCTTCTTCTCCACTTCTTCCCTCTCGTTTTCCTCCTGTCCCGTTTGAGAAGGCTCTGGGGATGCGAGCGGATCACCTCGGCCTCGCCCTCCGAGAGAGGGGGGCCAGACCAGGCCCGAAGACTCGTTTTCTTCCCACCGCCTTCTCCCCTTGGCTAACGGATCTCTGAAAACTACCCCCGAGTTTGAGGGCTCTGTCCTCTGCGGAGTTCTTGCTCTTTCGCCTCCCTCGGTTTTCATCTTTCTTTCTTGGATCTCCCTGCCTTTCTCTCTGTCCTTCCACAGCCTGCTCGGCCCTTTTCTCTCTCTGCCTCTGGCCTCTCCGTCTCTTCCAAGCTCAGCCTCTGTCCCTCTCCAATTCTGCTGTCCTCTCTCCCCTCTTCCCGCTGAGAAAAACAGGAACCTATTTTCCCTCCCAGCCCGAGAGCCGCCCCCAGACTCCACATGCTCATCCCCACTCCCTCGGCTGGCCTCCCCCACCCCATAATTACAGTCCCGTTCGGTAATTATTCTTAGCCTCCTAATGATTTTTTAAAAGGCATCTCAAAATCCGGTGTGGTGGTTGACAACGATCGCGGAGCCAGGAGGCCCCCGGGGTGGTGGGGGGTGGGAGTGGAAAGAGGAGGGGCAGGGTCCCTCTGCGCGCGACCTGTCTGTCCTGCCTCTATTGTGCTCTAGGGCGCTCCCAGCAGCCTGTCCGCGGGGCCCCAGGGACTTCTCGCACAAAAGTTCCCTTTCCAGGTTACTGCGCTAGGGGCGCGCAGGGGCGCCTTTGCGTCTCCGTTCAGCACCTAGTTGCGGACAGCTCCCCGCGCCCGCCGCTGGCTTTGCGCACCCACCCAACTCGCGGACCAGGTCGGAGCTGGAGAAGGATTGAAGGCACGTGGAGAGAAGCTCCGAGGCGCCGGCGCTCGCTGGAGGGGTGGTGGTCTCCGGGGAGCCGGCCTTGGGGTGCTTCGGAGAATCACCCCAGTCGGTGAATATCAGCACAAATCGCATTTTACAGTTGGCAGAGCCGGTTCTCACAATGACCCTGACAATAAGTAGATGTCATTTATCCCCATTGTACAGGCAGGAAACTGAGGGCCAGCCATGGTAGCCACCTCAGGTTAGTGAAGGGAAGGAGGAAACGGAGGAGCTTTTGTCACCACCCTCACAACGCTCGGCCTCGCAGGTCTCTTGCTCGGGCTCAGGCAGCCAGTGCCGGCAGCGCTGGGCCTGGAACTCAGGCTCTGAATGGCAGGGCGGGACCCCTCTGCCTCAGGAGGGCTCCGGCCCTGCCGCCCTGTCCAGAGCCTGGGGAGCTTGCGGGAGTCTGTGTCCTTGGCTTTCCTGACCCCCATTAGCCCTGATTCTCTCTTGTATCCATCACCAGTGGCACTGGGGTCGGAGGGCAGCACCCCGGACCACGTACTTACTCCCCGCCACCCAGCGGGGACGCGCTGACTCCGCGTCCCGGCGTCGCGTCCACGCTGCCCGGTGTCCCCGCCGGTTTAGGCTCCGGCTTGGGCTGGGGCCGGGCGGCCGCGCCTCCTCCGCAAGCACATATCTTTTACCAGTTGAATTAACGGCAGTTTTCGTCAGTTAATTAGGTTTAATTTACATAATTAGTACAGTATAAAGAGGATTGGGGATAATCATGGGGTACGTAGCGCTTACTGTGTAAACACGTATTCTGAATTAAAAATCAGATGTAATTAAGGCGCGAAGGCCCTGTTTAGGCAGGGTTTTAATTGTAATGAATTTCTAATTAACACTCAATGATTGCCAAATGCAAAGGGCTGTAAAATTTTCTTGTAGTTTTGCTAATTTATTGTTTACTTAATATCTGGATATTAATCCGACGTCCGGATAGACCCAAGGCCGGTGCAACAGCGGCCCAGGCAAGTGACAGCGGTGGGGCGAGGCCTGCGGGCGGCCGGGAGCAGAGAGGAGCGCGCTGGAGGCGCTGGGAGCTCCCTGCGGTTGCGCTCCGGTTGCCAAGGGGAAGTCCGAAGCCCAGAGAGATCCGGGGCCTGGTCGCAGGCTGCACTCCAGGTTCCCGCTGCCCAGACCGGCTCTTCAGGATCAGAGGCCAGGCCAGCTCTTCTTCCAGCGGAAGGTTCCGTTCCTAAGACATCAACAGGGGCGAGAAAAGCCTCCACCCAGATCCAGTTCTCCTGCTGACCACCGAGTGCCGTGGACCTTGACTTGGCCTCAATACTTGCATCTGTGGGATGGACACATTGATTGGCACTTTGGGGAGTGAAGGATTGCCCAACCCCGAGGCCCAAGAGCACTGCAGTGAACACCTTCCTTCTGGAGTCCAGGAGGGGAGGCCTGGTGGTGCAGCCCTCTTAGGCTGGGGGAGAGCCGGGAGGCCTTGGGAGTGGTTACAAGGTCTCGGGACTGGCTCTGCCTATCCTGGGGTCTCTCCGCATGTGGGGATGCAAGTTAGGCTGGGAGGGCCTGAAAAGGGAGCCCAGGACCAGCTCTTTTGCCCTAACCTGACCTAGAAGCCCCCACAGTCTACACAGAGGAATTTGGGGAAGAAGGTAGGTGAGTAGCTCTGCTGGCCCTCCTGGGACTCCTCCGGCCCCCAAGTCCCTAGTTTGGGTCCCTGCCCCTATCCTAGCTCACCCACCCACCCAAGGGCTCCCCTCCTGACAGTCCCAGCTTAGCCACTGTCTCTTTCCAAGGTCCTCAGCGCAGAGGGACTCTGTGGGCACCTTGAAATTCCCATCCAATGCAAGGGAACCCGTCAACGGCACCTAGAAGCTTCTGCCCCACAGAGCACGCTACCTTGACTTCCCTCGTGCCTGCCTCTCTGAGGCTGCAGAGGCCACTCCTGGACACCACAAAGGGCCTCCTCTGAGCCTGCCTCTTGGCCTGGACCCTCATCCTCTCTGTCTCATGCTGTTTATTTTCAGTTTTGGATTGTTCACTGGTTAATATTTCCCGATTAGTTACTTAAGAGTATCTTCTGTCTCTCCCACTGGGATGTTTTGTTTGCTGTTATATTCCTATGGCCCAGAACAGAGCCTAGCACACAGTAGGTGCTCTGCATGGTTGCTGAATGCATGAGTGAACAGCATTTGAGTGTAAGGGCTGTGAGCCCCAGCCCAGGTCCCAGCTGACTTGTTGGCCATCGTGACTGAATGGTGCCCTTGGTGTCTAGTGGCCATTCTGGTTCTTCCTGAGCAGAAGGTTCTGTGTTCCCCGGTGACGTCTAGGAGGTCTTGGGGTTCCTACCTTCCACCCAGATTCAGGCAAGGCTACTCAGGCAGAGCCCTGAAGCCTTGTTCTCTTAGGAGACGGGGATGGGTCCTGGCAGGTAGGTGGGGAGGTGGGGGAGCAGCTGGAAGGGGCTTCCTTCCCAGGGCCGCCTCCTCCACTCCGAAGTGTGGGGGGAGGCTGGAAAGAGGATAGACTCTGCAGCCAGGAAGACCTGGGTTCATTCAAGTCCTAGTTTTGCTGTGTTTGAGCCCCCAAACCTGCCTCTGTAAAGTAGTCAGATGGGTCTTATTAGGGATGTCACAGTGACTAAATAAGGCGCTAAGTGTACAGCACATACTAGTAGCCAGGCTAGAGTGAGGTGCCCAGGGTGCAAAATGTAAGGAGGTGTTCACTGCCAGGGTCCTGAAATCCTCCCCCTGCTCGCAGCCCTGCACAAAGTAGACAACACAGAGCAGGTGCTCAGCGTGTGTGAGGTGCCCCTTCCCTGCCAGTCAGATCCCTTCCGTGCAGCTATCTGAATACTGTTGGGGGCCAGTCTGCTTGCTGGGACAGGTTGTGCTTTATCGGGATATAATTCACACACCACATAATTCACCTTTTTAAAGTGTGCAAGTCAATGGTTTTTCATTTATTCAAATAAATGTGCAACCACCACATCCCTTTTAGAACACTTTCCTCACCACAAAGGGAAAACCCATACTCATTAGCTATAATCCCCTCTCCCCACCTCCCCAGGCCTAAGTAACCACTACTTTCTGCCTGTATAGATTTGCCTCTTTTGGACATTTCATATAAATAGAAACATATAATCCGTGGTCTTTTGTGACTGGCTTCATTCACTTAGCATAATGTTTTTAAGGTTCCTCCATTGTAGCATGCATCAGTATTTCATTCCTTTTTATTGTCAAATAATATCCCATTCTATGGATAGCTCATATTTGGTTTATCTGTTCAGCCATTGATGAATATTGGGTTGTTTCCACATTTTGGCTATTATGAATGATGGTGCTATGAACATTCATGTACATGTCTTTGTGTAGTTGTGTGTTATAATTTCTCTAGGGTATACATCTTGGTGTAGCATAACTGGGTCATATGGTAACTCTGTTTATCCTTTTAAAAAAAATACTTTTATTGATATCAGAGAGGAAGGGAGAGGGAGAGAAATAGAAATATCAATGATGAGAGAGAAGCATCGATCAGTTGCCTCCTGCACTCCCCCCACCAGGCAATAAGCCCACAACCCAAGCATTTGCCCTGACCCTGACTCTGAGCCTGCAACCCGGGCGTGTGCCCTGACCTGGAATTGAACCATGACTCCTGGTTCATACGTCAATGCTCAACCACCAAACCACCCCCGCTGGGCCGTTTATCCCTTTAAGGAACTGCCAGGCTGTTTTCCAAAGCACTTCCCCATTTTACATTTCTACCAGCAATGCATGAGGGTTCCGGTCTCTCCCTATCCTCCATACTTATTACCTGTCTATTTTATTATAGCCATCCTAGCAGGTGTGAAATAGTATCTCATTGTGGTTTTGACTTATATTCTCTAATAACTAATGATTTTGAGCATCTTTTCATGTGCTTTTTTTCCATTTGTACATCTTCTTTAGAGAAATGTTTATTCAAAGACTTTGCCTATTTTTTCAATTGGGCTATTTGTAGTGTTATTATCGAGTTGAGATAGTTCCTAATATATCTTAGATACAAGTTCCTTACCAGATATAGGTTTTGCAAATATCTTCTGTGAGTTGTCTTTTCACTTTTTTTTAACTTTATTTTTATTGCTGACACTATTACAGATGTTCCCATTTGCCCCCACCCCAACTTTGCCCCCCTCCACCCAGCCCTTGCCCCCTCGCCCCTCTGGCCATCACCACCCAGTTGCTTCTGTCTCGGGGCTATGCACCACATATGCTCTTTGGGTGGTCCCTTTACCTTCTTTCATCCAGTCCCCCTCCCCCCTGACAGCTATGAGTTGTTTTTTCACTTTTTAAAAAAAATATTTTTTTTATTGATTTCAGAGAGAAATGGAGAGGGGGAGAGAGATAGAAACATCAATGATGAGAGAGAATCATTGATCGGCTGCCCCGCGCACGCTCCCTATTGGGGATCAAGCCCACAACCTGGGTATGTGTCCTTGACTGGAATCGAACTGGGAACTCTTCAGTTGCCGGCTGAGGCTCTACCCACTGAGCCAAACCAGCTAGGGCTGTATTTTCACTTTCTTAATGATGTCCTTTGGAGCACAAAAGTTTTTATTTTTGCCCTAGCTAGTTTTGCTCAGTGGATAGAGCATCGGCCTGCGGACTGAAGGGTCCTGGGTTCAATTCCGATCAAGGGCACAAGCCCAGGTGTGGGCTTGATCCCCAGTAGGGGGCATGTGGGAGGCAGCGGATCGATGGTTCTCTCTCATCACTGATGTTTCTCTCTCTCTCTCCCTCTCACATCCTTTCTGAAATTAATAAAAATATATTTTTAAAAAGTTTTTATTTTTAATGGCATCCACTTTTTATTTTTTTGCTGCTTGTGCTTTTGGTGTTATGTCTGAGAAGGCTTTGCTGGTCACCAAGGTTGTAAACTTTACTCCTATGTTTTATTCTAAGTTATAGTTTAACCTCTTACATTTATGTCTATGATCCAATTTGAATTAATTTTTGTGTATGATGCGAGGTAAATAAGGACCCAAATTCACCCCTTTACTCATGGATATCCAATTGTCTCAGCACTATTTGTGGAAAAGGTTACTCTCACCATTGAATTGTCTTGGTTCCTCACCATCTTTTCTGATCGGTGGAAATGGCGATCCTCCTTTCCCCAGGAGAGATGGGGTTCCCCAGAGAAGGGGCCCACCCAGCCTCCTTCCTCTGCAGATGCAAATGGAAGTCACTGCAGCTGCTCAGCAGTCAGGAACCAGTCATTCTGCAGCAAAAATGGCTGAGGCTTTCCCCTTTCCTCCCTCCCCCATTGAGAATTCACTTCTCCCCTCTGCCTTCCGACGTACGTGGCACTGCGGCACATGCCTCTATTACTACACCAGCCTGGGATGGGGTGACTGTGGGGCATCCCGTCTCTTACTAGAGTGAGAGTCCTAAGAGAACACACCCGCAGCTTACACGAAGGCAGCTGTTGCTGAGAAAATAGCCTTCACTTGTGACAGGTCTGGGTTTGAATCTTAGGGTTACTACTCACTAGCTGTGTAGCTTTGGGTGAACCACATCACCTCTCTGATCCTCAGCTGCCTTAACCGTAAGGTGGGCATGCTGGCACCATAAGACTGGTGGGAGAACTAACCCAAATGAAACATGCCAGGGCCCAGCACAGTGCCTGACACACAGTGGGGCTCACGTTCCCTTCACGGTATCAATGGAAACAGGAAAGTGACCCTCCTCTCCCAACACCACGGCTGCCACCCCAGCCCTAATCCTGTCCCTCTCCATCCCTTCACCCTGCTGTATTCATTCTTCACAGCAATGCCCGCCCCCCGCACCCCCCAAATTACAGTAATTCTTTCTGGTCTGTGTCCCCTGCTGGAATGTCAGCTCCAGAGCACAGGGACTAGCGTGCTGTGCCCCCAGTTCCTGGTCCACAGGAGGGACCGAGGAAATATTTGACGAATAAACAGTGTCTCAGTGCCTGCGCTTGGCACTCAGGGAATTCAGAGAGGCCCTGGGCCGTTCCCCCCCCTCCCCCCCGCCCCCCAGCTGGGACCCGGGCCGGTGAAGCCCTGTAAGGGCCCAGCCTCCAGGGCTCTGGGGAGGGGATGGGGAGGGGAGTGGAGCTGGAGGCCAGCGGGGCCTGCCTCTTGGAGAATGGGAATTATGGTGCTGGGTGCGTGGTGTGGGGAGAGTGTGTGTGTGGGGGGTGCAGGCTGGTCAGTGGGAAGGCAGCTGAGGGTGGGGGCCTGGAGCATGAGCTGTGTAAACTGGAAAGGGATGGACAAAGGAGCGTTTGTTCCAAAGGCACCTGGGACAGCCTGAGCTGGAAGAGGAAGAGGAAACATTTTGTCAGTTTGCTCCCGCTGCTATAACAAATTACTGTGGTATTTTAAAACAGCACAGATTTATGATTTCACCATAAATCTGGAGGCCAAAAGTTGGAAATGGGTGTCGCTGGGCTACAATCAAGGCATTAGCAGGGCTGCATTCCTTCTAGAGTCTCCAGGGAGGATCCGTTTCCATCCGTTTCCTTGCCTCTTCCAGCTCGGGGCGCAGCCTGCAATCCTTGGCTCTTGGCTCCTTCCTGCATCTTCAGAGGCAGTGGCGTAGCGTCTGCGAATCTCTCCGACTGTCACTCCTCTCCTGCCTCCCTCTCCCACTTCCAAGGACCCTTGTGGTTACTGGGCCCACCCGGATAACCTACCCGGGAGACTCTTATTTTAAGGTCAGCTGCTTAGCAACCTCAACTCCCCTTTGCCATGTAACATAATATATTCTTCGTTTCCAGGTACTAGGATGTGGACCTGTGTGGTGGGAGGGCAGCCACATCTTACCTACTAAGGACCTAACAAAAGAGGCCCTCGGAACTGGAGCGTGCACGGGGAACTTGACTCACAGCGGACAGTGAGAGTGTCTGTGCACCGGGATTGGAGGGGGCACTTCTGTCCCCTTCCTCGGCCCCCAGTCACTGCCTGGCACCTAGAGCTTCGCCCCTTTGCGATTTTCCACCTCCCCCTTGGATGTGGGCAAGGTGAGCCTGGAGCTATTGCTCTGAGCTGTCAGACCACCTAGGGAAGCTGAGGCCGGCCTGGGTGTGGCCTGGGGATCGCACTAGTGGGGGTAGCGTGGCCTCCCGCAGGCACTGCCATCAGAGCCCACAACACACATGCCCGGCCCTCACTGGAGGTGACACACCATATAGCCTCCTCTTTTGTTCTCCAAACCCGTAGGGTGGGAGGCAGATGAAAGAGTGGGAGTCGCAGGGACTGCGGAGCGGCTGTGGGTGGGTCTGTGTGTAAGTGGGGCAGGGGCGGAGAGGACAGCCCTTGGAGGTGTCTGTGCAGGTCCTGGTCCGCAGCAAGGATGATCTAGTAATGACACCAGCGACCCATGAGGTGGGCACTGTCATTACCCATTTGACCAGTGAGGAACCTGAGGCCCAGAGAGGTTAGGCATTCTGTCCGAGGTCACACAGCGAGTCCGTGGAGGAGCCAGGACCCAGGCCCAGGGCTGTGTGAGTCCAAGCGCCTTTCGGTGTGTATTTCACCGCCTTCCCCACAGCATTGCCGACACGGGGACCTGGGGCGCTGTGGGGCGGAGGGGGGCTCCATCTGGATGTCAGAAGACTCACATTGAGTGCTGCCTCTCCCACTGCCTTGCTGACGAAGAGATTTACAGTCTTTTAAAAACAAATTGTTTTTATTATAAAAAATTAATACATGTTCATTGTGTTACATTAGAAAAATGCAAAAAGTAGAGAGGAATGGTGGAGGCCAGGTCACTGCCTTCTCTGAAGCCCCGCCCTCCCCCTCCATTGACTTAACTGCGATTTCTCAGGAGCGTCTCCCAGTGCCAGTCCTGCCCTCCGGGCTCTCACGGACAGACAGGCAGACAGGCAGACAGATGGTGTAAGAAAACGGAAACGGACAGTACAGTGAGGTGGGCAGCGATGGGGAGCCCTGGGGCCCCCAGGTGGGCCAGGTGGGGTGTTGGGAAGACCTCCCGGAGGAACTGCATTTCAGCTGAGCCTTGGAGTTCAGCTGAGGCAGGAGACGGAGGGGTGGCAGGGAAAGGCGTCCCGGGCCGAGGGCATAGCTCGTGCAGTGGCTCAGAGGCAGAGGGCTCGGCTGGTTCAGGGAGCAGAGCATCGCCCTCGGTGACGGGGACATGGCTGTGGGGACTGAGGTGGGGTAACCATGCACCCACCTTGCGTGGGGCTGGGAGGCCCGAGGAGGCAGGTGTATATCGCAATACAGTAGTACTTCTTCTCTTTCTCAGAACTAAGGTGATCTGCACATGGGAACACTGCACCCCAACACTCCTTTCCCATCCTGCTGCCCCCATTGCTCTCTCTGATCCCCCCAAGGCCCCCTCAAAAGGGGAGATAAAACCAGTTTCTTAGGAAGGACCAGCAGCACAGCCTGACTCCCCTCAACTGGATGCTTTTAACTAAGTCTGCGGGCGGGAGAGACTTTTTATCCCTTGCAAGTTAATGCGAGCTGTTAGGGAGATAAATAAATGACAGAGCTGCCGATGGACTGTTGGGCTCAAAGGAGGGAGATTTGTCTCACTTTAGAAGAAGGACCTGGAGGGCTCAGCCCCATCGACTCGTTCACTGCGCTGTTATCTGCCAGAGAGGTGGTGACACCACAGCAATTAAGACAAACTTTAGTCTATAAGTTCGTGCCTGCAATCTCCCGGCCTCAAAACAAGACAAATGATACCGCCAAGGGAGGAAGGGAAGTCTTTTTCAGACTCTGTCCAAAGTCACAGTGAATATTTGTAGTTGCTCAGCAGAAAATTTGTCATTAAGTGGCCGGGCTCCGCTGCTCTCCCCCAACCCCCATCCCGGAACCACATAATCCATCCCCGTGGCCGGCGCCAGGCCAGGCTGTTGGGCCTCCGGCAGGACACCTGCAGCCTCCTGCACTCCCGGCCTGGTCAGCGCGCTCAGCTCACCTTTCAGGCCTGACCCCCGACTGGGCTGGGCCCCAGGTTGGGGCTCCGGGCCACAAGAACTGTAGCCACACCTGCCCGCCCTCTGCTCCCATCGCCTTTTTAGAGGATCTCCCACACCCTGGGATTCGGAACCGTTAGTTCCCAGATGGGAAAACCAAGGGACAGATCCAGGAAGGGGCAGTGGGCTGAGTGCTGAGGGGCCTCTATGCCTCCACTCAGGGTGGCAACTGCTTCCCAATGTGACCTGGGGGCCTGTGAGGACCCTCCTGTCCCTGAAACGCTCCCTTCCAGGCTCCTCTCCTCCAGTCCGAGAGGCCCAAGGCTGCATCCCATGGGGGTCCGGCCTTCAGGAGGCACATGGGGTCACTGAGGGCCGGAGTGAGAAGGAACAGGGTTGGGACAAGCCCTGGGCACTGGGAGCTGCTCCCGAGTGCCCCCTCCTTCCACCCTGCCAGCCTGGCCACACCTTGGCGCACCGTCCACGTGCCCGCCATGGCCAGGGCCTGGGGAGAGAGAGACTCACCCTGTGCTGGAGGGGCTCAGTCTGTACCCAGAGGAGGGAGCAAGGAGGTGCTGCTGGAGGGGGACCCGAAGGGAGAAGGGGGTTGAGGACATGGTGAGAGGATGGGTGGGTGCCTGTGGGCAGAGGGAAGAACTCACTCCTGCCTCTCTGTGTGCCAGGTATCAGCCCACCTTCGATCCCTGAAGGAAAGCCAGCGTGGCCTCGGGGCTGCCCGGGGGACTGGAGGGATCACTGAGCCTACACCGGCCAGGGGACCCTGCCTTCCAGCCAGAGGGATCTTTGCAGAACCGTTCGGGGGGTCACGCAGTCCCACATCTTCCAAAGACTGCAAACCAGGAAATGTAGGCTTTGGGGGGCTGCCCCAAAGCAGGGGCTCTCGACCTGGGCTCCAGGGACCCTAGTTGTGAACAAAACCATGTGTGTGGATGTCCTTCTGGGGCAAGGCTCTGTCACTTTTGTGGGGTGCTCGTGGGGGCCATGGCCCCGGGGGGCGAGAACTCCTGCTGCAGGACATCAGGGCTGGGAGAAGCTCACACCGGGGGCGGGACGCCTGCACCACTGACGAGGAAGCAGCAGCGGCTCAGGTGGAGACATGCTCTGTCTGCCGTCAGCCTGGACGCTGGTCTCTGTCGAGGGCTGCAAGGCGCCCTCCAGAGAGGGCTTCAAATTAGGGGGTGCCGTCTGGTGTCCGGAGGAAGCAGCTCTCTGGGCCCCATTCCCAAAGGTATATCTTTGCACAGCTGGGTCTGTGTGCACATTATGCTAGAGCCGTGGTCAGCAAACTGCGGCTCGCGAGCCACATGCAGCGCTTTGGCCCCTTGAGTGTGGGTCTTCCACAAAATACCGCCACACTCAAGGGGCCAAAGAGCCGCATGTGGCTCGCGAGCTGCAGTTTGCCGAGCTGCAAGTTTGCCGACGACTGTAGAGGATGGGGCTCGGATGTGTGCTCACACACACACAAATGGTGCTTGGGAGCTGCCTTCTGGGCTGCGGTTAAGGGTGGGGTTCTGAGTTCCAAACGGTGCTTTGCTACTTGCTGAGTGACCTTGGGCAAGTCTCTAGGCCTCTCTGCTTGTTTCTGCATCTGTAAAATGGGCAGAATAACACCACCTACCTCATAGGATGGTTGCGAGGATTAAACAGCACAGTGCTGGCATGGATCTGCTCATTCCCCCACCTCCTGGCTTGGGGTTTGGGGACGGCAGGCTTGCTGGGTCCATCTTCTCAAAGCAAGGACGAAAGTGAAGTCTGGGTGGTGGCCGGTTCATATTCTGGGGTGGCCAGGCCCCTCTGGGGAGCCCCTGAATGTTCCCACTCATTGAGCACATCTTTGGAAAGCTCTCCCTGCCCTGGGCACTGACCCAGGGCCTCACCCAATTCTGTGACTTCCCAGCCCCACACACAGCAGGTGCTCAGTAAGGAGACGGATGCGGAGTCCAGGCCCGGGGGCAGCTGGAGGCCTGTACCACCCTCAGAAGCATCACTAACATGACGAGTCCACTCCTGCCTGAGGAAGCAGAGCGATGCCTTGTAGGGTGGCCCCTTCAAGGGCACGGGCTGGGCCTGGCTGCCAAGCAGAGCCTGCCACTTTGGCCGCTCCACCGACAAATATTTATCCGGCACCTGCTTGGCCAGGCGCTCTGTTCTGGGCACTGGGGATACCATGTGAAGAGAACACCCAGATCTCTGCCCGTGTGGAGTGTTCATGGTGGGGAAGGGGGGAAACAGAAGATAAAACTGTGAAATCAGTGGTTTGTCACGTGGTAACAAGTGCAATGGAGGACATGGTGCCAGCCAGGGGGCACGCGTCCCAGGGAACAGGTGTGGGAGGGTTGCTGTTTAAATAGAGTGGCAGGTCGGGACCCACTGAGGAGCCCCTGGAACAGCGACCTGAAGGGGGCAGTGAGCAGGTGGACACATGGGGGAGAGAGTTCCCACTCCAAGTACAAGGGCCTAGAGTAGTTGGCATAATCCAGCTGCCAGCCACATACCAACACAATGGGTTAGGCCTCGCTCACTGACTGCCCAATGCAGGAGTTCCTTGGGTGGCCCTTCCTTGCGTGGTGGTTCAAGGATTCAGGCTCTTCCATTTGTGGCTCAGGGCCCCCCCACAGCAGGCGTTCCTTCAGCAGAAGGATGGAGGGAGGGTAGTGAGAAGGCACATCTGCAGAAAACTTCTCGGCCAAGAAGCAACATGCATCTGCTCCTGCCACTGACAAGCCCTAGTCACACGGCTCCTGCTCAGTGCGTGGGGACTGGGGGATGCTGTCCCGGCCGGGTCATCCAGGGCCAGGCAGTGGCTTCCCGGTAACAGCTACACTGTGGAGGGAGCATGCACCTCACGCTGGCTGGCTCTCTTCTGGCGCCTGACGGCGTGTCTGGATGCTCGAGGACCCAGAAGCGGCCAGGTGGCTGCAGCAGGAATAGGTGTGTGTGTGTGTGTGTGTGTGGGGGGGGGTTGGAGGGTGATAGGAGTTGAGGTCAGAGATAACGGGGCAGACTGTGTAGGGCCACCCAGGCCATTCTTGGGGCTTTGGCTTGTCCTCTCTGTGAACTAGGAGCCCATGGAGGTCCCGAGACTGGGAGGGGCATGACCTGCCTCGGTTTAACACTAGAAAGACTGAAATTTAGTATGTACCTGTATTGCCCAAAAGCAGTCAAAATGACTGCATTGTGAAAGAATAATATCGGAGCACTCTTCACTTATGTTCCTTAGCTTTTCCAATAACTCACTTCTATTCGACATTTCTTTCATGAATTTAGGGCGCAAAAGAAATAAAATAAACAACTTATTAGAACAAGTATCACTGCATAAAGATTCGAATAACAAGTACTAGTTTAGCTTATTGAGCAACTGCAACTTATCAAGTATCGACAATTTATCATGTACTTGTATGTTATCATGTGACGGTAATAAAAAAAAAATGAAAACTGTTATTTCAATACAGAGCCGAACTGGTCATATAAGAAATTTACTCAATTCAATAATAAGAGTCTAAAATTTCCCAAGCAGTCAAAATGACTGCTTTTGGGCAATATAGGTATAACACATATATATATATACCGGAAATGAAGGAGGGGGAGGTAACGACAATTATTAATAAACGCATTTATATGTTGTACAAAAAGTCACAAAATTCTAAGACATTGTGTCCTTATATACATAATTGTTTTTCTAATTGAAATTAAACAGCAGTCAAAATGACTTCCTTGGGCAATCTAGTGTTAACTGGCTCCCTCCAGCAGCAGTGTGGAGCACAGGCCGCAGGGCAGGCGGGAGCAGGGCCTGGGGGAGGCTGTTGCCCTGTGGTCCAGGCATGGGGCCTTAGATGAGGACAGGAAGTGGTGGAATCAATACATTTTGAAGATGAAGACAACAGGACTCCCAGGTGGGCTAGATGTGGGTGCGAAGAACAGAGTCACGGCCGAGTCCCAGGATGCAGTTCGGTCCTGAGAGGACGATGAGAAATGGAGGGCTGGATGTGTGTGGCGTCAGTAGTTTCTCAGTGGGTTGGGATGCTACTCAGACCTCCAAGCCTCTCAGAGCCTCAGCTCCTCGTCTGTAAAATGGGAGTAAGCACACTTACCTGGCAGGTGGCTGAGAAGATTACCTGAGAGGACAGCTGTGAGTGGCCCGAGGTGAATGAGGTCACAGGGTGTGGGGTCAAGGGCGAGGGGGGCAGCTTGCTGAAGAGAGGAGCCAGTGGTGGGGAAGGAGGTGGCAGGTGGAAGGGCCTTATTCCAACTTTTGAGCCCCTGCCCCCGCCCCCCCTCCTTCCCCCGCCCCCCCCCCACCCCCATGGTTAAGTCACTGCGATGGAGCCTCTGGTGCTGCTGGGACGGCCCAGCCTCCGCATGTGGGACAAACCCCAGTCCGCAAGGAGCTCAGGGTCTAGGACCCTGTCTTCACTGCTGGCTCAGCTACTCCTTGCCCATGGACTTGGTCCGAGGACCTCCAGGTCTCGGTTTTAGGTCAGTGGGCTGGGCTGTGGGCCTCGTTCCAGAATGCCGGGGAGCATGGGGCGCGTGCAGGTGCCTGGACCAGGGCAGCTCCAGGGCCAGGGGACTGTTGGGCCACATACCCTGCTGAAGTGGGAGCCCCCGCCCCCCAACTTGGGTGGGTAACAGACACCCTAGTAAGTAACATCCCTCATGGGGAGGCAGGAACACTTTTATTCCCATCAGTGATGCTGATGGCGCTCGACTCTTTACAAAGAAGAACGTTAGGAAAAAGGAAGAGGGGCAGGGGCATAGGAGTCTCCATTCTCGATGCCGCCACCCTCTCCCCTTCCCTCCGTCAGTGCCTCCAGACCGGAGGGGGCGAGGGCTTCATCCTGGCCAGGCTGGCACAACGGCTCCCAGGCAGGGCGTCGCGGGCGGAGCTGAGGTGAGGGCGGGGCAGCCCAGGCCCAGCAAAGCTCTGCTGCTCACAGCGGAGTGGTGTGACGGTGTGACTGTGTGACGGTGTGACGGTGTGACGGGCGGGTTTCCCCTCGGTGACCAGTCCTGGGCTTTCAGCGCCCACCGAGGCCTCAGGGGGGCCCCTGCTGGCTCCGCCTCTCCTCCAGCGCCCTGCACACCCACATGGACACCACGGCCGCGTTGCCATCGTTGAACTGCACGATGAACGGGTGGCCCTGCAGAGAAGCGGAGAGGCTGAGACCGGCAATCCCCAGACTTGTACTGCACTACGCCTGCCAAGGCCTGTTCTCAGCCTGGATCTTATTTTTTCTCCCCAGCAGCCCCATGAGGTGTGGTGGGCAGCGAGCAGCCCCACCTCACAGCTGGAGGACTGAGGCCAGGCAGCGAGGCGGCGTGCGCCTGGACCACTGCAGCCACTGAGGCTCTGCCTGGGGCTGCACCTGCCCCTGAAGCGCCAACCAGCCGAGAGCTCCCCAGCATGAGGCCGGTCCTGACTCCACTCTGCCCCTCCCTAGGCCCAGCGTCACTCCAGCAGCTGGCCAAGGCCTGGCTCCCAGCTGCCAGCGCCCAGCCCAGCGCTGCCTGGCGACCAAGGAACCACTGGCCAGAGGCTGTGTGGATTCCTCCGGTTCCTTTCCTGGTCGAAACCTCTAGGAAGAGGTCACCATCTACAGTGGGGGAGGCAGGTGTGTCAGAGGGAGAGGGCTGTGCTGTGTGCGCAGACGCGTGGTTCCTGGTGCGAAGCTGGGGCTGGGCTTTGCCTCAGGCTCTCGCCATAGGCAGGCTGGGTTGTATCCAGCCAGTGCCCTCCCCGCTGCCCTGAAGAATCAAGATTCGCTCTCACAATCTTAGGGCCTCCTGGGAGTTCCTAAGGAAGGCCAGAAAACAGCAGGGGCCACGGGAAGTCAGAAAAGCCTCTTCCCTCCTCCGCACCTGTGGCTTCTCTGGCAGCTCCCCCACCGAAGCAGTAGCCGTAGCCGGTCCCAGGAAGCCACCGTGGGTGAGCGGAGAGGAAGGGGCTCCCTGTGCCTTTCACTGCCCAGCTCCTCCTCCCCCTTCCGAACGTCCAGCTCCAGCTGCCTTGCTCCCTCCTGTTTTCTGTGCCTCTCCCGGGCCCCTTCCTGCCCCTGAGCTGGGTTCTCAGCTTGGCTTTCCCCATCCAGCCAGTCTTGACCTGCAGGCCAGCTGGCCACATGCTTGGGGCTCCGAGCTGCTTCCAAATGAGCCCATCGGGTGGCTGTGAGGGATGTGGGTCCAGACACCAGGCCAGGGCAGGGGAAGGGGCAGCTTGGTCAGACCTGAGATGTCTGTCTCTGGGGACAGGAAGGAAGGAAGCCAAGCTTTCCCACCTTGGGCTGACACTGTGTCCCTTTACCCAGCTTTCCCAAGTCAGGCAAGAAAAACCGCCCCTGAAGAATCCTGCATTGCTTGATCTAGCTCAGAGGCATGGGGAGCCTGTCGGGTGCAGGGGGAGGAAAGCAGCTTAGCGGGTGCTGGGGGCACCCAGCCCAAGGCAGGGACTCACCGAGGCCACCAGGGAAATGCGCCTGGAGCCCAGCTGGGTGCCTCCTGTGATCTGCCCACGCACTCTGTGTGGGACCCCAAGATACTTGCAGGACCCCAAGGGAGCAGGCGCCTGGTTCCGATTGCTGCTGGGAAGGGGAGGTGCAACCAGGTTGGGTGGGCGTCCTCAGGCAGTGGGTGGGGGCGCTGAGGCAGGAGAGGCCAGATGGGACTCTATCTTGGCTCCCACATGTCCTCCCTGTATATGCGCCCGGCCTACACCTGCCCTCCGAAGTCGCTGCCTAGAAAGGGAATTCTTCCTGCACTTACTCCTTTTCAGGAGGCTCAGGAGAGGCGACCTGTGCCCTTGTGAAGAACAAAGGGAGAAGCTGTGCTCCATAGCCCACGGCCCCTCCCGCCAAGCCTGGGTACCAGTGTCACTTTCCCAGAATGCCCGGTGACTTTGGGGCCCATATGCTCCATCTCCGTTATCATCTGCTCGGGAACAAGCAGAGCGGAACTGCAGGAGGGAGAGGGGAGCATTCCTCCAGTTGGGAAGGCTGATGGCCGCACTGCAGGGAAGCATTCTGCCCAAGTGCCCTGGGAGGGGAGGAGGGAGCAGAGTGGGCATCCAGGGCGCTGGTGGAGACTCTCCCCTTCCTGCCCTCCTTGGCCGGGAGGCGACTCCCATCCCCTGCGTGTCCCTCGGGCTTTACCCCACCCTTCAAAGGGAGTGACATGGTTCTGTCCTCAGCTAATGTTGACTGGTTTGGGAGGGATGGGGGGGGGGGGACCACAGAGGGAGACAGAGAGGGCAGAGAGACATACAGACATGGGGGGGGGGGGGGACTGAAGCCGCTCCAGGCACCCAGAGAATTTGGGAGCTGCTGGCAGCATGGATCACCACGTAATGGAACATACGAGAAGCCGGTGTGTGGGGAGAAGGGGCAGAGACAGCTGCTCGAGGGAAGCAGAGCAGGACAGGAGGGTGTTGGAGACCCCGGGTGGGATACCGGCCTGGCAGCATCTCTGCCTGCAGGGTCCATGGGCACCTCACAGTCTAGGGACAGGCACCAAGTCAGGGTGGGCACAGTCTAGGGTGGGCACTTTACAGGTAAGGAAATGGTTGACCTGCCCGGGTTCCCTGAGCTGGGGCTGAATCAGAAGTCTCTAACCCAAACCCACTGCCCAGGGCACTCCCGGAGCCGACCTGGGGGACATCCAATTGCAGTTTCCTCTCACCTATTTCCAGCAGAGGTGGGACCCAGGCTGCCGGCTCAGGTCCTGACCTCCATCAGTGCATCCCTTGGACACACTGGGAGAGTGCTCTGTCGCAGTGGTGGGTCACTCTGACTCAACTCTCCCTCCTCCCATCAGCCCCATGTGAGAAGCAGGGAAAGCGCACCACCACCCCCTTCACAGAAGAGGAGACGGAGTGGGAGCTGAAGTTACTAGGTTAAGTGCTGGGCAGAACAGAGTTCTTGTTTCTACTCTGGTGCATCCTCAAGGCTGGGCTGCATCCCCGTGACCTGCCAGGTGTGTTCCCTCTTCCTCCCCGAGTCTGGCTGACACTCCTGCAGCTCCTACATGTGATGCAAGGATATCTAATGAATTGAATGAAAACAAAATCTGGTGGACAATTCTGGGGAAAGCAGGCCGCCTGGAGGTGCCGGAGTTCCCAGGTGGCTCCAGGCCCAAGCAGAGGCTGGCCAGCCAGCTGTGTTAGGGGTCCGGCAAGGCCAGGTGCCTGGAAGTGGCACCATGGACAGAGCGCTGTGGGCCAGGCATTTGCCAAGGGCTTTGTCCTGATTCTCTCACTGAACCCCACACTCGGGAGGTGCACACAGCCCTGCATCTCCGTCTGCGGGGCGAGGAAACAGACACTTCAGGGGCCCATCCAAGGTCACTGAAGCAAACGGCTGGGTGGACTCACACCGTGAGTCTCCTGACTCCAAGAGCCACAGGCAGGACCATGTGCTCACCTGCACCTGCAGCCAGACAGCTGGCCTCGCAGGCCCTCTCGGGTGTCTCTGAGGCCCTGCAGCACTTGGGGGAAACATGCTCCCTCCTAGGCAGAGGAATCGAGGTGCGGACGAACTCTCGCAGCCCCATCATGCTGCAAGCAACAGTGGGAGCGTGGCGTGGCCACCTCCCTGGAGCCAGCCTGCCCACATGCTGCTTGTCAAGAGCACCCACCACCCCAGGTGACTGCCCGGACACCCAGGCCTCCGTCCTCCACGCGGAGAGCGCTCTGCGGAGGCTGGCAGGGCGTGTGCCAGGCCAGAGCTGCTGAGTGATCTCACTGCCCTCATCTCCAGGCAGTGGGAGCCACTCTCATTTCCTCGATTCTCTCAGGGCCAATTGCAACAGTTACATCAGCGCGGGTTGAATTATTATGGTCCACAAACTTCGCCACAGAAGATGGAGACATAATGAAGGGAAAAGGATGGGATTATAAGGGCAGGATGGATCCAATAGTGGGACGGGGGGAGAGACACAAGTCGACAACAACCAAAGACAGCTGGTGTCACCTGGTGCCGATGCCTCCACCAGTGGGGCTGAGGAGCAAATCGTGCTGACGCAAAGGAGGGTGCTGGCGAAGACCCAGCAACTCGGGAATCGGAGCTGCCGTTTCCAGGCACGCTGTCCAGTATTCCACCAGAGGCCGCCTCTCTTCTTTTGTAATAACGTTACTAATTTTTACCCACCCGCTTCATCGTGCTGACTGACAGCAGGGCACTCCCGAGCCCTCCCACGTGGCAGCTCTACCTGTCCACTGAAGGAGGCAGGATGGGAGGGTGGATGTGCCCACGTGCAAGTAGGAATGGGGCTCCGAGCCTGAGGTGGTGGGTAAGTGCTGCCTGAGGCTCAGGTGTCTGGACTCCTGGTCCAGTGCTCATTCACTGACACCTCACGCTTTGCTCTCAGTTGGTTTCTGAGTTTCATCCCAAATAGGAATCTACCTATTTGGGGTCTCCACACTTTTCTTCTCTCATATAACTCCCTAAAGAACACTATGCATTTGATCATTGAATAACTTGCCGGAGTGGCTGCAAGGCCCTCAATTTAGTGGTCCACTGGCATGACGAAGTTATCCGTATATTCTGTATCTATCACGAGCACCTCTGTGCACCTCTGGCTGCCCTACATCGGCACCTGACCTTGAACCCTCAGGACCCCCACTTATAGACAAAATAAACTGAGGTGCCATGAAACATGACGTGGGGTGAGGTTCCAGAGGTGGAAAGTGGCAAAGTCAGGGTCTGCATCCAGGACTCTTCTGCCATGAAGGATGCCAACTACTGTGCTCTCTCAGGTCAGGAACAGTGAGTGTTAAAGTTCTACTTTTAAAAAAAATGGAGTATCTGTACATGATAGGTGCTCACCAAGTACTGTTAAACTAATAAGCTGAAGTTAGGGTGGCAAAAAGGCATATCCAGGTCCTCCCAGCTCAAATTCATATGGGTCAGCCACTTCTAATCAAAGAACTTATTCAATACTCAGCAACTCTATTAAGTATTAAAATTATCCCCATTTTACAGATGCAGGAAGTACAGCACAGAAGGACTATGGAGCTTGTCCAAGGCCACAGAGCTGGACTGTGCCCAAGCCCTCAGGCACTCTGCGGTCCTTTCTGCTCAGTGCCAGGGCCGGAGGTGGGAGGGCCAGAGGTGGGGGGGCCCACCCTGCACAGCCCACCTCGCGCACGAGCTGGCGGTCTCTCTGATAACCCGAGCCCCTGGTGCTCCATTCTTAGTCTTTAGGTCTGGACTCCACAGAAGCATGAAAATGGAGGCCCAGGGCCTGAAAGGCATTTTCCAGTTACAGAGACCAGACCCTGGAGGGAAGAGCAGAAAGAACAATCAAGCAAGAGATGCCCAGCAGACCACACCTGAACCTAAGATCTACCTCTACAGAGCCTTTCCTCCTGCCGCTTCCAACAGATGCCACCCCTCCCAGCAGAACTGTGCAAACACTTGCCGACCTCCCGAGAGTACAGCATGCACTGATTCTGCCGCAGGCCATCATCATTCAAGCCCATCTTATCCTAACACTGGACTGGAAGCCCCTGGAGGGGTAAGCACATAGCCACCGTCAAGAAAAGTGAGTTGGACTGACTCGTAAGTGACAGCATTTCCCCAGGAGCCTGATGCTGGGCTGAGAAGCACCGCAGGTTGGGGTGGGCAGGCCTCGGGAGAGAGCGCTACAAGCTGAGGCTGCTCTAGACTCTGGGGGTCCTCTCTGGACCACAGGCCTCCCCTTCTTCAGGGTGAGCCCCAGGCCACCGAGGACCCTGCATGGGAGAGAATGCCAAGCACGCACAAGCCTGTCTGAAGCAGTCAGACCCGGCCCAGGTGCACTCAGCCAAATCCACAGCGAGTAAGGAGTCCCACCAGTGACTGGGCAGGGGCGGGGCCTGGAAGGTGAGCTGAGAACCTGGAGGGCCGTCTACGTGCTGCCCCTCACGTTTCCTTGCTGGCCCCGCGAGCCTTGTTTGAAAGCTCTCTGCACGTCCCTTTAGGGTCCCAGCCCCAGGGGCAAGGGTAACACTCAGTCCCTTCTCAGCAATGAGGTAGGATTAGACAGGACCTCGGAGCCCGTGGAGTCAGAGGGTCTGAGGTGGGTGGGGGCTGCTCTGGATGTTTGATTCAAATTGTTAAGAAACATTTTTAACTGTATTTGTGCAAACCTAATTAAAAAATAACATACACTCATCTATGTTCAACTCAAAATGTTGAAATCTCACGAATGACTTTAGAAAGAAATATTCAAGATAAATACTGATACATTCATGCAAAAACCCCACTTTTCTCTGTATTAATCCTGAGGCTCTGCATTAATTTTACATAATATAAATCACTTCATGGTAAAGGTTCACAACTACCTATCTAATGCCTATTTGCCCAGGAGGTAACTTCAGATTAGAGGAGTTAAATGACTTACGGAAGGAGGCACAGATGTCCAATGTCTGCTAAACGGCTGACAAGTGGCGGGGCAGCGGGCAGCCTTTAGAATGTGAGTTACAGGAGCAAACAAGCCATCCTCCTCCCAGGGTCAACTCTCCCTTCCAGGCTCGTCACCGGGGGAGTCAGGGAAGGAGGTGGCTGGGATTGAGGTTGGAAGGAAGTCCCCAGGAGAGACTCCGCAGGGGGAAAGTCAGGCATCTCAATAAAAGTCCTCCTCTCTGCCCTCTGTGGGGCGGTGCAGGGGCAGCAAACCTGCTCGCCATCCCCGGAGTTGGGAGGCTTGGGAGGGCCACAGCCTCACCTACAGAAGACACACGACAGGGCGAGCCTCCTTCCCCCGGGCTTCATCGTTGTACGTTGTACGTGGAAGGACTGCTGTTACCGCACTCCTGGGCCCTGCCCCCAGGGAGGAGGATGGAAGGAATGAGCAGGCCAGTGGGGCGGGGTGGGGTGCAGGGTTGTGGCCTACCCTCTAGGGAGGCTCTGACCCCATGGGGCCTGCAGTGTGCACCTCAGACAGGGACTCAGCGGTAAATTCCCAGTAAGATCATTCAGGCCACACAGGTGAGCGCATCGTCCAATCCAGATCTTTACAGAAGCGAAGCTGATACTTCCATTCTGTCATTTTCTGAGCCCTGTATCTCAACAGGTTTTGAACACGGAGAGGCCTCCTTGCCCCACCAAATACCGCTGTTCTCTCTTCCTCTCGGGTGGGTCATGGGGACCGACTGAGGTGCCGCAGACACACGCTGGGCAGCGAGAGGGTGGTTGATATTCTCCACGTGGAACAGATTCGGGCGCGGCAGGAGGTGTGGGCTGGAGACTTGTCTCCCTAGCCTGGCTTAACTGGGCAAACGCCACAGAGCAGGGCTTTCTGAGCAAGGCGTCTGTTCTGAGACTGCTGTCTGAGCTTCTGGTTTCTAAAGCTCTTCCATGGCTGGAATGGGGGGGGGGGGGGTGTCCCTTCCAGCCCTTAATTTTCTTTTAAGACCTTAGAAATGGTTTGCAGCTGTGACATGCCATTTCCATCAACCTTCTTGAGTTTATTCTTCACAAGTGCTACAGAAATAGATGTTTCTCCCCAAATATTCAATTATTAGCAGCAAATTGCTTACCTCTAGCCATGCCAGACTGTACAGAGCCATCTAACAGGGTCAAGGAGCTCTCTACCTTTCATCTGAGCAGATCTATGTGTTTCTACACAGAGTAATTGCTCAGAAAATGGTCCATCGAGAGAACTCGATGTTTCCTGAGGTCTCTGTGAGTCATTCCAGGGCCAGTGCAGCCATGGACCAGAGCAGTGTGGTATGGGGAGGGGGCAGGATGACTCCCGTGGGCATGGTGAGGGAGACAGACATGCAGGTGCCAGCATTTATGAGATGATGTCAGAGGGAGGTGAGCTATATGAGTGGCAGGGTGGTGCCTCTGGATCATTTAAGGCAGCAGTTCTCAACCTGGGGGTCGAACGACCCTTTCACAGGGGTTGCCTAAGACCATTGGAAAACACATATTGAATATATAATTACATATTGTTTTTGTGATTAATCACTATGCTTTAATTATGTTCAATTTGTAACAATGAAAATACATTCTGCATATCAGATATTTACATTACGATTCATAACAGTAGCAAAATTACAGTTATGAAGTAGCAGCGAAAATAATTTTATGGTTGGGGGTCACCACAACATGAGGAACTGTCGGAAAGGGTCGCAGCATTAGGAAGGTTGAGAACCACTGATTTAAGGGGAGCGGTGGGGCCTGCCCTGTCAGGGAACTCATCTAGGACTGGGGAGACAGTGGGGAGGCTGCCAGCTACCCCAGGCATCTCGAGCTGGGCAGATGTCCAGAGGAGTCAGGATCAGAGGCGCCAAAGCGAGAGTGAGGGCCCTGCTCCCACAGTGCTGAGGACTCCCCGAGTGGCTGGGTCTGCAGCTGCCCAAGCAGTGATTCTGTGGCCAGTTACAGGTGCCCAGATGTTTAAGGCTTGTGTCTGGGGTGATGACTGTGTGGCTACAGATGCAATGCTCAGAGGATGGATTCTCTCCTGCCCTTTTGAGATTTGATGTTTGAGGTCTGAGACCTTGGCTGTGTGCATGTGTATGTGCTCACGTGTGTGTGTATAGGTGGGCATGTGAGTATACAGAAAGGCGGGAAAGAGACAGTGAGATACAGCACAATTTCTGGCGCACAGTGGGAGCTCAGTAAGTTTGTTGGGAAAAAAAAAAAGAATGGAATGATTCTGACAAGGAGTGAATGAAGAGATGATGAGAGATGAAGGCAGCCTACTAGCTTCCCCTTTACAAAGCCCTCACCATGAGAGATAAAATAGAAGAGAAGTCTGCAAATGCTAAAAATAAAGAGGGAACTGAAAGCCAGCATTAGAAATGTGTGCGTGTCAGTCTTGCGGCTCTCAGCCTAAGGGGAGTTACTGACTCCAGGAACATAGGACCTGGACTGTATGAAGAACAGAACAAGATCCACCTGGGGAGGTGACCCTGCGACCCTGAACAAAGCCTGGACTACAAAGGGGTGAGCTAGGAAAAGTCTGCCCATCGGCAAAGGGGATGATAAGGCAGCTCTGAGGGAAGTCGCCCAAGAATGAGGCTGAGCCCTGTGCACTTCTGTGGTCTCAGATTCCCACTCAGGCTGACAAACTAATATACATTGATCTTGATCTAGTTATACTCTGAAGTGTCTCTCAGCACAAAAAACCATTCTGGGGCAATACTTCTGAAATTCAAAAATTTCCAAAGTAATAAGCCCCAATCAGTATGAACTTTCAGCGAAAATTCCAAAACACGTGAGGGAACAATCCACAATGGACAAGGGTCAGCAGACACAACACACAGGAAGGTTTGAATTCTCAGAACTGAGATAACAGAAAAACAATAGAAAAGAAAATGTAAAAAAATGTACATCTGAAAAGATTAAAGACATAAAAGGAGAAATTGAAACACTAAGAACAAGATATTTTGAAAAAGAGAACAGAGATTTGAAAAATAATCAAGTGCAACAGAAGCAAAACATATAGTCACCACAAAAAAACACACAAAAACTCCGTGGATGAGCCAGGCATTCAGGTTAGATAGAGCTAAGGAGAGAGTTAGTAAACTAGAAGGAGTCTGAGAAAATTACCCAAAGCATAGTAGAGACAGAGAGAAAAATGTTTTTTAAATGTTAAAGAGGCCCAGAGGAAAGACTGGGAAGAGACTATCTAGAGTGGGGGTGGGGGGTGGGGTGGGGGGGGGGGGACAATATCCAAAGAGATAATAGCCGAAAATTCTGAGAACCAATGGAAGGTGTGAATTCTCAGATTCAAAAATCACAATGATCTCCAAGTAGAATAAATATAATGAAATCTATATCTAGAAAGTAGTAGGGAAACTGCAGACTACCAACACTGGAGCTGTTAAAAGCAACCAGAGAGAAAGGCATATTGCCTACAAAGGGCAGGGATTTGCACTCAGAAGATTCTCACCAGGGGGAGTAGAAGCCAGTAAACAATGCGACACTTCGAAAGCTCTGGGAAAAACTGCCAACCTAAACTCTGAAACCCAATTAAGCTAACAAACAGGAGTCAGGGCAAAGTGAAGGCAATCATAGAACAGAAACTCAGTTTTACCACTCACAGACTCTCACTGACAGAACTCTTAATATACTTCTGAGAAAAACCCCAAAACAAAACTCAGGAGGAAGAAGAAGGATATACTAGCAGTGAGGAACAAATACCTGGAAAACCTATGGATAAATCTAAATAAACACTGATTATAAAGCGGTGACAATAGTAACAACTAATTTTGAAGATCTAAAACTAAGGTGACAATAGAATCTTGGACTGTGACGACATGTAAGAGGAAGGGGGGGAGCTGACACTCTTAAGGTCCTCACATCTGGGGGGAGAGGGGCTGTGGCACAGACAGCTAGTGCCTCTCAATGTGCATTCCCTCTTCCTACTCAGTGACATGCATCCTGATTTTCTTTTTTAAAAGCCTTATCTGAGGGTATTTTTTCCATTGATTTCTAAAGAAAGTGGAAGGGAGGAAAGAGGTGGAGAGAGAGAGAGAAACATCTATGTGAGAGAGACACATTGATTGGCTGCCTCCTGCACACACCCCTATTGGGGATGGGGAACCTGCAACTGAGATACATGCCCTTGATTGGGAATCGAACCCATGACCTTTCAGTCTTTGGGCCAACACTCTAACCACTACACAAAACTGGCTAGGGCTGAATTCTGATTTTAACAAGGAACACTGTCACCTAGCTTACATGGTATTTTTGGCCAATGTCATGTGAGCATATATGCTGTGCGCCAATACCTAGAAAAGAAGGAGCAAGCTTTGCCACTTCCCTTTCTCATTTCTGCTCGCTGGAGCTCAAATGCCCCTTTGCTGGTAAGAGAGAAGGAGCTGCCAAACTACTTTGGGCACTTTACTTTCTGTCTTCTTTTACACGACTAGGAAATACCCTGCTGTTTTATTTAAGCTGCTGTTTTTTTTTTGTCACATGGAGTTGAAGCTAATTTTACCTGATACAAAGGTAAGAGATTGAGCCTAAGGCTGAGTAAGGTTGGGAAGAAGGTATATTTAGTGATTAACCTTAGGCATTGCTAAATTAAGTTAAAAGTTCTGGGATAATCAATAAATGGTTAGAAATAGAATATACCAATGCAAAGAATAAAAGAGAAGAAAAATATTAATCCAATAGAGTGGAAGAAGGAGAAAAAAACCAAGAGAGTATTGTAGAAAGTACAAAATGGATGGGAGGAAAAAGTATTTAAGTATATCATAAGTGACTTCCAGCCAAGATCGTGGGTAGGTAAGCACGGTGCTCACCTTTTCCCATAAGCACATCAAAATTAAAACTATAGAACAACCATCATTCAGAACTGCCTGAAATTGAGCTGAATGGAAGTCTTACAACTATGAAATTAAAGAAGCCACATCAAGACTGGTAGGAGGGGCGGAGATGCAGAATGGGCTGGTCCCACACCCATGTGTGGCAGATAAAAATAGGGAGGGATATTTCAGCTGCAGAGGTCCCCCCTGTGGAGCAAGGGGACCTGGCCCCAGTCCCCCACCAGGCACGCCAGCCGAGGGTTCCAGTGCCAGGAAGAGAAGTCCCCATAGCTTCTGGCTGTAAAAACCAGTGGACTGAGGCTGAGGGAGAGGGAGGGCTACTGGAGTTTCAGGTAGTTCCTCTTAAAGGGCCTGTGCCTGGACTTACTCAGACTCACTCCCTCTGAGCTCCAGTGTGGGGACAGCAACTTGAAAGGCACCAGAGACATTTAGGGAGGAACTGAACTGTTTGGCATTAGGATGAGAGCTGGAGGGGCAGCTTTCTCTCAGACAGAAGTGCTGGCAGAGGCCATTGTTCCTTTGATGAGCACTTCCCCCACAGAGCCAGCAGAAAGGCACCATATCTGAGACTCCAGCAACTTGGCCACTGTTTGCCTCACCTTGGTGATTTCCTGAGACCCTGACTTACCCAACTTTTGGACCCACCCAACCTGTTTTCAGTGACTTTACCATAGAAATGGCCTGTTTGGCTCATGCTTCAGATTTTCCTAAAATCTCTCAAACAAGCAGCATCTGGCCTCAGCAGCCCCCCCCCCCCCCCCCCCCCCCGTATCTCTAGCTAAGTGGCCCCAGGCCCAACACTAGCAGTAGCCAGTTTTGGTTCACAGCTTGGCCTCACCATCTGCAGATTGTTTTATAGTTTATGGCCTGTGGCTCTGGGCAGAACACAGGGGGGTGGCTGACCTTGCCTGCACCTCCTGAGAGGCCCCAGAGCCAGGATACCCAGTGGACAGCTCTAGACTACATTGAAGTACCACTACCCAACCACCTCCATAAGTGACATATTCAAAGGCAGACTCATTGGGTACCAAAGCCCTGCTGAAGTAAGTCCTACTCTGTGGATGGGTCCATGTATAGCTGATTCTCCAAGGTGTTGGAGGTCAGTGGTCACAGCCAGTCCTTGCAGCTGATCAGCCTGAATAAATCCCTCTCAGTGACATGCCAACAGCAATCAAGACTCAACTACAATAGGAGAGTGTACAGCCCACATGGGAGGGTGCACCTTGAGTGCCCAGGTGGGGTGATTGGGGTGGCTGTGCCACTGGACCCTACAGGACACCTAACACATTAGGCCACACTACCAAGCCTGGGAGATATAGCAGCTCTACCTAATACATAGAAACAAACATGGGGAGGCAGCTAAAATGAGGAGACAAAGAAACATGGCCCAAATGAAACAACAGAACAAAACTTCAGAAAAAGAACTAAACAAACACTGGCCCAAAAGGCTGCCATAGAAACACTGTGACTCATGGGCCCTGATCCCCTCTGCTGGGTCTCAGGGATAAATTTGGTTACAGACACACACACACACACACACACACACACACAAAAAAGAATAAACAAAATGGAGATAGTCAATTTACTAGATGTAGACTTCAAAACACTGGTTATAAGTATGCTCAAGGAACTCAGTGAGGGTGTCAATAGCATAAATAAGGACCAGTTAGAAATGAAGGCTATACTATCTGAAATAAATAATAATTTACAGGGAATCAACAGTAGAGTAGGTGAAGCTGAAAATCAATTCAGCGATTTGGAATATAAGGAAGAAAAATACACCCCATCAGAACAGCAAAAAGAAAAAAGAATCGCCCCAAATGAGGCTAGTGTAAGAAGCCTCTGGAACAACCTCAAGAATACCAACATTTGCATCATGGGGGTGCTAGAAGGAGAAGAAAGAGAGCAAGAAATTAAAAATTTATCTGAAAAAATAGTGACAGAAAACTTCCCTAACTTGGTTAAGGAAACAGATATACAAGTCCAGGCAGTGCCTAGAGTCCCAAACAAGATAAACCCAAAGAAGCCCACACCAAGACATATTATAATTAAAATGCAAAAGGTTAAAGACAAACAGAGAATCTTAAAAGCAGCAAGAAAAAAGCAGTTAATTAACTACAAGAGAGCACCCAACAGAAACTTGCAGGAAGTGGCAAGAAATATTCAGTGATGACTAGCAAGGACCTACAACCAAGTTTTTACTCTACCCTGCAAAGCTACTATTTAGAATAGAAGGACAAAGAGCTTCCCAGACAAGAAAAAGCTAAAGGAGTTTATCACCACCAACCAGTATTATGAAATGTTGAAGGGTCTTTTTAAAGAAGATAAAAAATATGAACAATAAAATGAAAATAAACACATATCAACAATTGAATATACAAACAAAATGAACAAGCAGAACAGAAACAGACTCACAGATACCCAGACCTTTTTATTGGTTGCAAGATAAGAGGACTTTGGGGGGATGGGCGAAAAAGGTGAAGGGATTAAGAAGTACAAATTGGTTGTTACAGAATAGTCATGGGGAAGCAAAGTACAGCATAGGGAATATAGTCAATAATATTCTAAAAACTAGGTGTGGTGCTAGATGGGTGCGGGATTTATTGGGATGATCACATGTTAAGTTATGTAATGTCTAGTCACTGATGTCTATAAAATATATATATAATTAAAAAAGTATACCACAAACGTTAAGTATAAATGATGAAATGAATCAAATAAAAAAGTCTTAGGTAAAATTAAAAACACCAACAACAAAATGCCTAAATACATTTAAAACAAAGGAACATAGGGATGATGAAAACAGAGGGATAGTAAAACACAGAGCAGATAAATTCTAACCAAAAGAAGATAGCGTAGGTATATCAGACAAAAATAAACTTGAATGCACAATACATTAGAAATAAAGAGAATCACCACATAAAGATAAAGGAAACACTTTGAAATAAAGATATAGTATTTTGACACAGGTACCTAACATCACCACTTTAAAGCAAACACTGACATTTTAACACAACTCCCTAGTAATCTATAATAATAAAAGTGTAATATGCTAATTAGACTGGACAGCTGAACGACCTTCTGGACATCATTCTGGATGAAGCTGCCATGGCAGGGGCCGAGGCAGAGGTGGTTAGGGTTGATCAGGCAGGCAGGCAAAGTGGTTAGGGGTGATCAGGCAGGCGTGTGGTTAGCAGCCAGTGGTCCCCGACTGGGAGAGGGTGCAGGCCGGGCTGAGGGACACACGGACACACACACACACACACACACACACACACACACACACACCCTGTGCACGAATCTGTGCACCAGGTCTCTAGTTAATAGATAAAGCAGGTAGAAAATAGGAAGGCCATAAAATATTTGACTAACCCAACAAGTTTTGTCTACAGGATGTAAATAGGACACTGCATTCAACAATTAGAGAATACACATTCCTTTCAAGTGAGAAAAAAAGAAGTCGACCATGCAGGAAGGGAATCTCAATAAATCACAAAGATCTGATATGGACCATACTCTCTGAAAAGTAGACAGCAATCAAAAGATAACAAAACCTCTGTGTATTTGCAAATAGGAAAATACTTCTAAATAATTCATGGGTCAAAAAAGAAATACTCACTGAAATTGAAAATTACTTAGAACCAACTGACAATAGAGACTACATATAAATATTTGTGAGATTCAGCTAAAGTAATACTTAAGAGGCAATTAATAGCTTTATGTAATTAGGGAAAAAGATTGAAAATTTATGAGCTTATGAATCCAATTCAATAAATTATAAATAGAACAAAAAGTAAATCCAAAGAAAACGTAAGACAGCAAGTAATAAAAAACACAAAGGAATTAAACAGAAAGATATCAAAGAGATGATCAATTCAATAAAATGCTGGTTCTTTAAAAAGATTAGTAAAGTAGGTTAATCTCTGACAAAATTGAAAATGCAGAGTGATAACTCATTAGGAGAGAGAGAGACAGAGATAGATAGGTAGGTAGATAGATAGGTAGGTAGATGGTGGGGGCAGTTTGAAGGGTGATCATGGTGGTGACTGGGAGGTGCCAATGAGCATTGACAGTATCACCCTTGGCAGGTGAATCACAGGTTTTGAGTCCTGGTAGCACACTTTAAACTTTTCAAAGCACTTCATATCCACTGTCTCATTTTCCCTCAATCAGGAAGCATCCCCAACTAAATAAAGGCTGCTACCTCTTAAAATCTTCCTTAGTAACAGCTTTTCTAGTTTCTTTTTTTAAAAATATATTTTATTGATTTTTTACGGAGAGGAAGGGAGAGGAATAGAGAGTTAGAAACATCAATGAGAGAGAAACATCGATCAGCTGCCTCCTGCACACCTCCTACTGGGAATGTGCCCGCAACCAAGTACATGCCCTTGACCAGAATCGAACCCGGGACCCTTCAGTCCACAGGCCGAAGCTCTATCCACTGAGCCAAACCGGTTAGGGCTCTAGTTTCTTAATAAGGAGAAAAAAACTATTCATTCACACAAAGACTGAGGCTAAGGTGGAGATTTTCGTTGCAATTAAATCATCATTAACAACAACAGCAACAACAAAAACAAATAAAAAATTGCTAAAGATACTAGACATCAAAATTTTGGGCAATTAGCTTTAACTGAAATGTCATTTTTTAAAAGCTGTTTTGAACTATGATGCCCCAGTTCTCTGAGCCTCATTCAATTCAATGGAATGGGTTACTGTTGGGGTGAGTGTGGGGGTACCCAAGGGGGCTGGCTGGTGCAGCCCTTTTGGAAAAATTGAAAGAAGACCATAATCAAGGCCAAAGCTATCATACCTGGCCTATAAAATATAGGAATGAAAATTCTCAGTTATTCTAGAGTTAGTGCTGTCAGCAACCAACATTTTCTATTTGAAACTATTCAACCCTCTCCCCCCCGAGCTTTTAAAGGAAATCCACAAAAAGGAAGCAACCCATTGGAAAATTCTGATCATTTTGTGTCCCAACAGCAAATAAAAATCATCAATAGAACCCACTTTTAGCCTTGAGCTATATTTTCTAAAAGAAAACACAAAGAACCTGTGATACTTAACTATTCTGTTATTGATTTACTGTGGTTTGCAAGGTAATGTTGAAGAAAATTAAACGGACGAAAGCCTGAAATGTGTTTTCTGTGGTGGTGAGCGGCGTTTTGTGAGGCAGTGTTGTTGGTCAGGTGCGCAATGAATAAGGGCACATACTTCATCTGGTTACAAATAAGCTGGCTGCCTTATGAAGCCAAAGTCTGTTTTCACCGTCAAGAAGGACAATTATTCAGTTACAACTTGCTTCTTCTGGTATTTTGCTCCAGTTTACAAGGTGTCTTTAATTCCATAAAATTCAGTATGGATGTACTGAGACGCTTCTACCTGCCTGGCTCAATGGCTGGTTTCAGAGCCTAAAAACTTCCCTTGATACCTTCATGGCTTATTTGGTCCTCTCAGAAAACAACAAAACTTTAACAATTCAGAGTCTACACTAACTACTGATTCATAAGCAAAGGGTCATATTGTTTCAAACTTGGGCATTTATACGAAACATTATCAGCAGTATATTTCGTGAAACCGCCTCGTTTCAAAACTAGAGGCACTTTACATATCAACAGGTCTCCATAATTTGATACCCTGAGCTAAGACCAAAAGTCTGAAAGTTAAATAAAACTGGAACACTTTACTTTTAGCTATTACCTCAGGCCTTAATTCAAGCCAATTTTCTGTTATTTTAGACTTAAAGCTTCATATCTGCTTTCCCAATATAAAGTATAAAAGAAAGAGTCAAATGGAAGAGAAGGAAGGGAGGGCTGACGGAGAAATAAGGACAGGATTAAGAAGTGACACCTATTAGCAACACTACCCAACAAAAACAGGAAACCAGCTCTGATTTTAAAAAGAAGGAATTTCAGTTATCTGAATAATTGCCTTCGACGGAGCCACTCATTCACCGATGGTGCCAAATAAAAGACGTGCTGCCCTGTGAGCTTTAGCATGTCCGTATTAAACACGGGAAAGACTCCCCCGCCGCCTCTCTGCAGCGTGCTGTCACCGGGCAGACAAGCCTTCAGATCTTCTGAATCCAGGAAAGACATATGGGCCCACTTAGGGCCCAAGTTTATCTTGGCTTCCTTTGCAGAGAGTTTGATTATTTCTAAGATTTATGGTCTAAGGGGAGGGAAAAAAGAAATACCTCACAGAGCAGATTTATAACCTCATCTTTTTTTTTCTCCCCCTAATAACATTAGGGATGACATCCTATGTCAGAATCTTGGCATGACTGCAGGGCAACTTGGAAACTCAGTGGGAAGTTTTATATTTTGGGGTTTGGAGCATGTCGTACTTGCAAAGGTCAGGCAGGAAAGGACCAGGGAAATGAGCCGGGGAGACGGTCAGAGAGTGTCAGCAGGTTTAATTTTCTGTGTCAATTCTGAAAATTAGATAAACAATGACAAACCAGGCTTTTTAAATGAACTTGTCACTTCTAGTTTTCATGACACAGGGTAACATTTTTCAAGTCCTGGTAGTTCTAAAGACAGATTTAACCCCTGAGAGGTTTACCTAAGTGTTCTCAACACCCCACCTCTGAAAGCAAAAGATTTACTGGTAGTCCAACACTATAACACTTAAAAGAAAAACTCATTGTTCTCGAAACTTGAATACTTTTCTCCTAGCAATTAAGGGAACTATGCCTAGAGCCAAAAGGTCCATCCTTTTGCAGGACAGTCTCAGCAACTTCCGATTTTTTTCTTTCCATCATTTTCTTGGCTCCTCAGACCAATGCAACCCTTCAACCTGGTCCTCTGATCTCTCAGTCATTGTTGACCAATGCTGCCCACCTCGAGCAGGGACTGGTTCTCCTGGCACCAGCTTGGGTGAGCAGGCTGCTCCTGCCCTGCTTCTCTGTGGTGATGATGCGGGCTATAGCTGCCCTGACTTCGGTTTTTTAAATATATATATTTTTTATTGATTTCAGAGAGGAAGGGAGAGGGAGAGAGAGATAAAAACATCAACAATGAGAGAGAACCATTGATTGGCTGCCTCCTGCATGCCCCCCACTGGGGATTGAGTCCACAACCTGAGCATGTGACCTGACTGGAATCGAGCTGTGACCTCCTGGTTGATAGGTCGACACTCAACTGAGCCACTCCAGTCGAGCTGCCCTGACTTTTATAAGATTGTGCTACTGAAAGTCTACATTTCATCCAAGACGTGCTCCCTGGTGGTGAGGGGAACAAATCAACCAAGTGTTGCTATAAGGATATTTATTCAAATACAACCCAGCCTGAATATGTTGATGACTACTGAATATTTGGAGAGAGAAATACATATATTTACAGATACCAGCACTTGAGTAGGGTTTTCGATTCCACAAAGTGCTTTCGAGGTCACAATCTAATTCAAGTGTCATAACCACCCCAAGAAGTAGCTGGGTAGCATTACTGTTATTACCTCCAATTTGTGGATTCGAAAACTAGGTTCAGAGAAGTTAAGTGATCTGGCTAAGGTAGAACTGAAATTTAAACTGGATATCAGCTCCAAAGCCTGTGTCTTTTGTTATAATATGGTAATAACAGCAATATAATAGCTGACAGTGTGAGCACCTACCCCGAGCCTGGTACTAATTAGGTGTTTTAATTTACATTATTTTATACTCTCCAGCCCTGTCAGAAATAGACATACCCTATTTTATCAACAAGGACACTGAGCTCCAAGCCTGTTAGGATGGGACTGCAGCCTGAAGCCTCAGCGCTGGCCTGAGCCCAGGTTTTGGAACTCACGTTGTCACTCTTTCCTACCTGACAAAGCTCAGGGGCCATGGTCTGCCCTGGATTAAAGTATGGAACAGGTGATTAAAGCCCTCTGATCCCAGTCTTTGCCTCATCCCTAAATTCTGAGGCCCTTTTCCTTTTCGGTGTAGAAGAGTCTTCTTTTCCATAGTTTCCCACCCTTCAAAATCAGCTCTGCTGCTAGCAAACTGTGGAGGAGAAAACCGCCAGGTGACTACTGAGAGCACTGGGCTATGCGCGTTTGAGGGGATGCTCGCCCAGCAGCCGCATCTCACATCTCAGGTGACCTCCTGGGAGCCTGTGGACTTCCTTCTCCATGTGCAGCTTCCCCCTAGTTCTGGGCACTCTGTCTTCTGTAAGATAAGGAGGCAGCCTGCCTCTGAGGAAGGCTGTGAGAGAGATTCCCAGTACAGAGGCGATCACTGAAACCATCCTGGAGCCATGACCACCGAAGGCCTAAGCTTGCAGCACTTACACTCCTATTCTAAGGACATGCTTACAATGCTCAACACATGTCCAGTGCGAGTGTGGAAGACATGGGCCAACTCTCTGACGGCTGCACACCGAGGGGCTGGGTGGGCAGTAGCGAGCTAGGGGCCCTGCTGTCCAGGTATTAATTAGGCCCCTCACCACTCATTGAGCAGCCTTTCCCCTGAGCCTCAGGTCTAAAGACCCACCTCGCTCCCCCATTTAAAACAAGAATGAGCAGCCTTCCCTGGGTTCAGAATTCCATGTAACTAACACACGAAATAAAAAAGGCATCCCAACTGTTGCACCCGTGCACTGACTATAGACAAGACGGCAGTGCCCTCAGACAGCATTTCAAATACAGTTTATTAGTGTGCGATATGAAAAGGGTATTTTTATTGCATGATATAATGCAATGGGACCTTGGGCGCTCTGTGGAAAGACCTCACACTCAGAAGTGTAATAAACCCGTAGTCCCCAAAACATTATACTGTACATTAACCTATCATTAATGGCACATTAGGGCTAGGGGCATTGCACGCTTGCTGGTCAGGGCTCCATCAGGACAGTGTGGAGAAAACCACACAGCCTTCCCAGGCTTAAAACAAATAGAGAAAATAAATATTCCTGATGTCTACAGGCAGCTTTAAAGGAAGTTCAATCCCAGCTCTCTGCCTTGTAATTTCCAAGCCTGCTATTTTTTTTAGAGAGGAAGACACACAACTCAACAAAAGAAGAAAACGGCTCTCTTGCAGTTTACTCCCAGCTATTGGCTATGCAACCCCAATGCTGGCTCAGCAAGGTTGTGGGCAGACGGGCATCTTTGGTGGCGTGAAAGCTGCCCAAAGGACACTCAGCCTAGTGAGGCAGAAGGGGCCTTGGAGACGGTGCATCTACCTCCCTTGCTTTCTAGGCTCAAAAAGATGAAGGAAGTGGGACAACCTATCCAACAGAAAAATGAGCAAAGTGTGAAAAAATTACAAATGGCCAATAAACATATGCACGTGTTCAACTTCATACTTAATAATTGAGAATGTAAATTAAAACAACAACTTGAAACCATTTACCATTGATTAGACTGGCAGAGATTAAAGTCTGATAATTCAATGTCAGAAGAGGTGAGGGGAACTGGTTCTTATACCCTGTACACCAAGTATGTCAAACTCAAAGGCTAACACGGGTAAAATAAACCAGGCATGCGGCTCGCGGGCCGCGAGTCTGACGTGCTTGCTGTACACAAACAGATACGGATGGAAATGGTCACTGTCTTAATAACAAAGACAGTGGCCAAAACAGTCTATGACAGGGTCCTGGAACATTTAAATAAATAGGGCATATCCACGCTATGGAATACCATGCAGCCCTTAAAAAGAAAGAGGTAGACTTCTATCTGATATAGAAAGTTCTCAAAGACATACAAGTGAAAAAGCAAGGTACAGAGAATAATGTTAAAATTCTAGATGAACACATAAACTGTTATTAACAGTGCCTAACTCTAGAGAGTGGAGGTGGGGCCATGGAGGTTAGAAGAAGAAAAGTTCTCATTGTATATCCTTCTGTACTGCTTGAATGTTTAAACCTAATTTAAAACCTACTTTTAGAAAATGATGAGGCAAGAGCAAGCATTTTGGGGGAAGCTCTTATTTTCCAGCTACTATGCCAAGTGCTTTATGTGCACAAAAACAGAAAGAGTAAGTTGGACACTATGATCTCTTTCCCATGAAGTAGAAACTGAAGTTTCAAGGGGCAAAATAATTTGTTCAAGGCGACCCTCTTACCATCTTCCTTCAATAACGAAACAGAGTATTTGTAAACTAGAGAAATTCTTTCTAAACTGAGGCAGCCCACAGCCACCTTGCTGGGGACAGCTTGCCTAACTGGGCAGGCAGTGATGGGGATGGAAGGGGGTAGGGGAGAGAAAGCAAGACAAAAGGCTGCTGACTGTGGCCGAGGTCGAAGCAAATTTTTGGAAATATCTCCATACCTATACCTCACAAGGGGAGGGGGCCTAGGGACCCCAGGGACACACACTGTTCAAGTAAATAACACTTGGCAACTAGGGCTCAAACACATGAAGGGAAGTATTTCCCTAATTAAAAATAAATCAACTTCAAGGGAGACCCAGCTGCAGCTCCATGGAGAGGCGCTGTGCAGACCAGCAGAATCCCAAGGTGAGAGTAGGGACTGGAAGCATCCGGCAGCCACACCTAAGGACTGCCTGTGTCAAGACTCTTGTCGCTGCAGAAAGCTTAGCTCTGTTTCCTCATTCCTCCACTCTTCCCAATAAAAGTCTTGTGATTTTTGGATAACAGACTTTGCAGTGACATTTTAAAATGCTAGATTTTATTTGTCCTAGGGTCTGCCAGCACACACTGTAATTAAAATGTTGATTAGTAAACAGTTTAAATATATGACAGACAATGCAGTTAAAGCCTACAGTTAGGTCAATATGTGATTTAGATTTGCCATTTAAAAAATCTCATTTAAATTTTGCATACATTAATCACTACCACACTTCAAGGTTCTGATATCCACCTGACTACAATATTAAAATAAAACTTGCTGCCCCAGGGAAATCCTACTTATTCTTAATTGTTTCGAGGCTTTGATGGGCTTTTAATCTAAGATTAATTTATGCAATTTTAAATAACTCTTCTTATGATTAATAAGCTTGAAAATTAAAAGGAGTCTAAAGCAATTATAATGAGCATTTGGTCATAACCTCATTAGAAGGAGTGAGGGATACAGCTCTGGAATTCTTACAAGACTACAATTTAAGGTTACTTTTAGAGAAGTCAAACGTAGTTCCTGAAATTGCAAAGGCAGGTTAGCAAAGGTCAGTGTTAAAATGATGGCTAGCTAGATTAGCATACTAATGATTTTCCCCGATAGCGACAGAAAGGACACTGAAAAGAAGATGCATAAAGAGAGACAAATGACATGTTGCCAAGAAGCTACAGGCTCTGAACTCAGTTCCCTATTCTTTGGCTGGAGACCTTCATGGAATCTCAGAAAGAGCCAAAGGGTTAGGACATCGCTATTCATTAGTCAGTTCTAGCCCGTCTGGTCCACACGGAGCAGGCAGAGATCAGTCCTGCATGTCCTCTCTGCCTGTTGTGGTCCGGCCACAGCCCTGTCTGGCCACTGCCCTGCCTGAGGACCAACTGCAGCATCCTGCTGCCTCATCCTCTCCAGTGTGCAAAGCCCTGCTGATCCTGGACCCGCCTCACCCAGCTAACTTTACCCACTTCATTTCTGGATCTTCTTTCCTCACTGCCCTGTGTCCTCTGGTCTCTGCTTGTGCTGTTTCTTCTTCCTGGAACAGCTTCTCCCTTGTAACAAACAGTGATGATGGTAATACTAATGATTGCCATTTATTGGGCACGTCTTTATGCCAGACACTGTGCTAAGCAAAACATTATCTATCTATCTATCTATCTATCTATCTATCTATCTATCTATCTATCTATCATCTAATCTATCTATCTATCTATCTATCTATCTATCTATCTATCTATCTATCCATCCATCCATCCATCCATCCATCCATCCATCCATCCCTCCACCTACCTACCTACCTATCTAATCCTGACCCAAGGATATATTTTTTAATTGATTTTAGAGAGGAAGGGAAAGAGAGCGCGCGTGACAGAGAAACACTGATGTGAGAGAGAAACATTAATGTGTATATCAGTTGCTTTCCTACTTGCCCCAACCAGGGATTGAAACTGCAACCTTTTTGGTGCACTATACAATGCTCCAACCAACTGAGTTATCAGGCCGTGGCAGCATAACATACTTAAAAGATGTTTTTATTGATTTTAGAGAAAGAGGAAGGGAGAGAGAGAGGAACTTTGATGGGTGGCCTCCTGTCGACCAGAAGACTGAACCCACAATCTGGATATGTGCCCAACTGGGAATTGAACTGGCGACTTTTCAGTGCATGGGACCATGATCAACCAACTGAGCTACATCGGCCAGGGCAGCACAACATACTTTTATCTCTTAAATTATCTGCTTTGTGAGACCACATTTTTACAGGGAAGGAACCTGAGCCTGAGAGGGGTAATGACATGTTTGAAGATCAGTAGCTAGTGAAGGGGTGAAGGGATGGGAGAGGCTGGCTCTGCTGAGGCACTGCTTTCTAAGTTCCATATCAGTCAAATCCTAACAATCCTACAGGTCCAGCTGGAGCCAGGTGCCTCCCTGACCACTGACCCCTGGGCCACCCTCCTCTGGCCTCGCACACCATGCAAGGCAGCAGCACACCAGCAGCAGCCCATCCTGCCTTCCCTAAATGCCTCCTATGGGTGTCTAGTGTGCTCCCTCAGGACCCAGATAGTTCGTATGTTCCCTTTGAACCCATCACAGCACCTCACAGACACGGATAACAAATACCTGTCGATTAACTGGCTTTCACAATAACTCCCAGCAACAAGATGCTGATTACATGTTACCGATAATAGAGGACAGACACAAAAAGTTAGGGCTTTCTACTGACTGGGGAGGAATAACCCACAGAGGTCCATCCACCCTAAGAAATGACCAATTCCTTGGACACTAGCTGCAAACATGTCCTAAGTCACATTCAGCTCCATTAAACACATCTGTTTTCTAAGAAGCTACTAGTTAGAACTGCCCAGGAACGTTAGAGGAGAAACCACCCCAGGAGGCGGAGTGATTTAGTGCTCCACATGGCCAGCCCTCTACAGTTCACAACACACTTCCATAACCTCTGTTTTGCTAAAGAAACAAACACAAAATGTTCAAGGTTGGTATCACCTCTATTTTACAAATGGAGCAACCGAGGCTCAGACAAGCAGCTGTCGATCACCCAGTTACTCAAGGCAGCAGCTGTCCTTGAAATCGTGTCTTCTGATACCCAGGTCGTCGCCCTCTCCAGTTTACCATGTTCATGAGACTCATTTTCAAGTTCTTTCCAGCCTTCACATACAGAGGACAGAGTATGTCCTGCCAGTTGTCTGGCACAAACCTTTCTGCCTCTCCTTTGCCCATCTTTAAATTAGATTATTTATTGATTTTTTTTTTTTTTTTTTTGCTGTTGAATTGTATGAGTTCTCTCTATATTTTGGATATTCACCCCTTATCAGAGATATGGTTTGCAAAATGTTTTCCCCCATTCTGTAGGATGTCTTTCATTTAGTTCTTTTTGATCATCTCCTCAAAAGGGATTATTGAACAGTTACGTAGTGCCTTGTATCATGCCAGCTGCAGGGAATTCAGGGGTTATATAACAGTTTTACTTTCTCATCACACTGTAGGCTGTGAAGGACAAGGTTAGTGTCTGATCAGCCTCTGTATTCCCGTCAGCTGTGCAACTCAAGTCGGGAACCGTGTGCTACTGGTTTCCAACGAGATCAGGAGCAATGGCACAATGCACGCCAGCACATAACTTCCTTCATTAAGAAAGCTTTGCTAAAAAGAAAGCCAAGTTAAACAGAATGCTTTGGGACATGCTTGACTTATATTCTGGCACAAACTCCTTATCTTGTGTGCAAGAAACAGTTCGTTCAGGCACTACCACTCGTCTGTGGTCCATGTTTGAGTTTTAAACTATAGCACATAGCAATATATTCTGCACATAGCATGTCCTCAGTAAAGTTTGCTGAGTTTAAAAAAACGTCTCCCAAACTCAGGGGACAATATGTCTTGGAAGCTGCTCATTTAACCATGATGGTAGAACTGGAAAGGAGAAAAGTCTGTGGCTGGTTCAATGGCAGAACAGACTCTACCACCAGTTTTTGCTGAGAGTTGAGAAAACCACCACCATCACCAACACAAATTCTCACAGTCCCCGTCCCCCTGCCCCTGGCTACCAATGAACAGACGAGAGGTGCAAACTGCTGCTGATTCCTTTCTCTTCCTGTGTGGTTGGTTTGCACTGAGGACCAAAGGAGTGAGTGGAACAATCTCCCCAGAGGGGCATCTTGGCTTCACCAGCACAAACCACTGCAATCCCACACATTTCTTTGTGAGTATTTGCATTTAGTTGTATTTCTGATTGCAAGAAACAGCTGGACTTATCTGAAACTCTCACACCCACAACAACAATCCCCTGCCCTCCATGCACCCACCGGCGGCTCTGACTAATGCTGAGCGGTTCTATGTTCTTCCTGGCCGCATGACTCCAGGCAAGTCAATTAGCCTCTCTGAGTCCCAGTTTAACCCACCAATAAAATGGGAATAAGAAAAACCCTTATAGTGATTGTGTGAAGGTCAAATGAGATAACAACTTGAAAGAACTCTATAAATTCAGGTGTTCAAAAATATTATTTGTTTAGATTAATTTCTCTCTCTACAATAAATATATTTTTTAAAGGTTAAAGAACAGAAGCCTTTCTGAATTTATCTGCAGCTCCACGTTGCATCCAATTTCTTTCAAGTAAGTTCAGGGAAAAGACGTCACAGTACAGATTTTGGCTAGTATGGCTATTGGAGGGTCTGGTGCTTTCCCTTACAATCTCAGCTGTGTTTCACATTGTGTGCAGAAGATAATTCACTCACATAAATACCCAAATGTTATTCTGCGAGGCCATACATGAAGTCTCTCCAGAAAACTCTGGCTGAAAGAAATCCTGCCCTCCCCAGAACTTTTTCTTGTTAAATTCATATTATTTCAATTCAGTAATTGTTTAGTGAGCATTGCACTTGGGGCTACGAACCGGGTTATATGCCAAGGCTACAAAGATAAGTAAGACTGGTCTCATCCTCCAGGAACTCGTGGTCTTATTTATGCACTGTTGCCAGTCACACAGACAAGTTACGACCACAAAGTGTGAGAGCTGCACCAATGGCGGAGCTTGCCAGGAGGAAGGATCACATACAACAGGAAATCATCAGCTCACTGAAGCATGCCTGGGAAAGCTGCAGAGAGGCTGTGTCAGTTGGGTCTTGGGGGCTGAGTAGGAGTTCACCATGTGGACGTGAGGAGAGGGCATTCCTGGCCGAGGAAATGGCACAAGCAAAGGCATGACCATGTTAGAATGGCAGAGCACAGGGCACACGGAAAGGAGTGCCACGAGGTGAAGGCGGGCAGGAGTAGGTGAGGGAGGGTCTTTGGCCAGCTTCAGACTCTACCCTGTGCTTGGCTGTTTATATTCTCATCTTTCTTGCTAGACTGTCAGGATTCAAGGCTGACATACTGCTTCCTCAGCATCAGAGAGGATGCTCAGTTCAAGAAATAAAGCCGGTGGGTGCGCACTGAAACGCACACTGTGACACTCACAGCGTGTCTCGCCCATCTCGCACCTGCACATAAAGGCTGAAACATTCATCTGTACCCAGTGTGCAGCGGGTTAGAATTCTGTCCACCCCTCAAAGCTATCTTTGCACCTTCCTCTGGTGCTTAACCCACTTTCCAGACAAGGCGGCCCCGGTGCCTGCTGCCTGCACCGGAGGGGCCGTTTCCAAGGCAGGGAGGAGACAGCCAAAGCTCCCCTGTCCTCCCTGATGGGGAGGAGATGCCTGTTTTGGAGAGAGGCCTTTCCAGCCTCAGGCCCCGCAGACACCAGCATTCCAGGGCGGCCAACTGGCCTTCCTGAGAGTTAGAGCGAGTATTCCAGAGGCAAGGCTGTGGCTTAAAAAAAAAAATCATGTTTAATTTAAAAATTAGAAACTGGAGCAGGCTGTGAGCACAGGGGTTGATTGAAACAAAATTTAAATTCCTGTCAAGCCCATTTAAACACGGGGGCCCTTCATAGACAATTAGCTGCTCCCTGTGAATGCTGAATAAACTCAGGCCTGGTCACTGCGAGAAGAGAGGCGCCTACTGTGAGGCACTGGAAAAAAAATTAACTAAAATCAGGCTGTATGAAATATTTAGCCTTCCAGTATATCACAGGGGTTTGAAAGTGTAAACAAGACAAAAATCGATTCCTTGGTGCCCTCAAATCAATCCCCCAAAATGGTTAGGGCATCTGTTTCTGCTAAATTTTGTTTACATCGGCAGATTTGCCTTAATTGCAGTTGTTTATCTCTCATTGTCCCTGGGGCCCTAATCTCCCGATTACTAATACTTAACACTCATTTCACATCTAAAGCTACTTCTAATCCTCAACAGGTTTTGGGGGCTCTTAAAATTATTGAAACCGCAGAGGCGGGAGACACAGCCTCTTTGTGAAAGGAACATTTTCTTATCTACTACCAGCTGGGTCCAATCGTCACCAGGGATGGTGACAACAAAGGTGCTAAAAGGCTCTTCCACAATGACTGCTGCTCCACTGGGGATTCAGAGGATAAAAACGAGCTTTGATGGAAAAATCTGAACAAGAGGCTAAAGCAGTCCAGCCAAATAAAGTTACTGTCATAATCAAATGCTGTCAATCACCATGAAAATCCAATTAAAAACGTTTCAGCACAGCCCTCTTAAGTGGAAAAATGTACCCTATTTATACAAATTTTTGTCAACTCCACACCAATCCCACAATAGAAAGTCCTGCTATTAATGAAAGCCCCATCCCCCCAAGTTTAAAAAGACATGCAGGCCATTCAGAAACCTTTTGAGGGAGCAGACACACACGCCGGCCATCGGTATATAATTAAGAGTTAATCGGGTTACATTTGAAAATTCCATTTTTATTTGTGTCAAGGGAACCTTTGCACGAATAAACGAATGGTACCTATTCTCTTACTTCAGAATCAGTGACCATTTCTATTAAGACAACAGAGAAACGGCAAACCAGGATACTGGAAAGAAACTAGTCCATGCTCTGGCAAATGTCTCTCGGTAGACCAAGGCCTAATGTTTAATTCTAATCTTGAAAATAAAATAGAGGACAGAGGCCCAAAAGTCTCCACTGCTTTCTGCAGTCTCCACATGGCCAAGTGAACCTCAAATGATCTGCGGGCAGATTTGACCCCCAAATAACTGTGTATCTACAAAAGGCCTCACTGAAACCACAAGACATGCAGTCCCCAAAGGTCTCTCTCAAAACTGCTACAAATTAAAAAGCAAACAACCCATTAAACAAATCCAGCTGGTTACAACTGTAAATAGGAAGCTTCTAAGATTTTTCCAGCCCTTGAAACCCGTGGTTAGACTCATTAATTATTGATAAGAATTGCATCTATTTATTGGCGTGTACTCATAGGAAAACAAGTTTGCTGCCTTCAGTAGCAATTCCCAAATCACAGAGACCAGGCTTCAAGATTCCCTTCTATTTCTCTGACAAATGGCTAAATGTCTCTGGTCTTTCTCAACCTAATCCATTATTCCTAAGGGCTGGAGGGGGGGGGGTGAGTAGGTGGGGTGCAATGCATCGGATACGCTGCTAGATAAAGACCTTGGGTCCCCTGCCATCAATCTAACCAGGCAGAGTGGTGCTGGCCAGGTGGTCTCCTCTAGGTCTTGGCTCTCTAATGACCTCCTGATTTGGAATTAATTGTTGGAGGTGGTCAGAATGCAAGCCAAAGGCCACAGGTGCTGTTGAGCAACACCTGCTTAATGTCTTCTTGCTCTTCTCAGACTTCCAGGGTGGAACAACTGACTGCTGGTGCCTGTTCTGATTGGCCAGGCCCATACTCTATTGGTTGATAAAGGCTTTGAATGTTATCCCTGCAAACATTGCAAGGTCCTAGAAATTCCTTAATTTTGGCACCAAATTATATTACCCATATGACCTCTCCTAACAGGTTCGATCCCTGGTCAGGCTGATCGATGTTGTTCTCTCACATTGATGTTTCTCTCTCTCCCCCTCTCCCTTCCTTCTCTCTAAAATCAATAAAAACACATCCTCGGGTGAGGATTAAAAAAAAAATCAGTGAGTTTTTCCTCTGGCAGCTCCTTATAACCACCTGGAGAGCTTTAAAAATAAAAAAAGTACCTGCTCCCTGGTACAAATACCAAAGATTCCTTGACCTGAGTTGGGATCTAGATATTTTTTTTTCTTTTTTTAACCTACTCAGATGATCTTGATGAGTTGCTGGGGTTAGAAACCACTGTGCTACATAACCCACTTGTAAATATAAGCTGAATTATGTAATTCATGCAATTAAGTGCTGTTCCAAGTTGGAGACAATCAATTCTGGAGAGAAGAGCCAGCCCTGTGAAGGGGAAGAGCTGGGAAACGCTGGAGGAGGAGGATGAGACCCTCTACGACAGGGGAAAGGAGGGCGTTCTGGGCCACGGCCACCCCACAGATAACAGAAACTGCCGATGAGGAACTAACGTGTAACACACTCCAAAGTCCCAGCTCATCCCCCCAAGGACGTGGCACAACACCGGAGAGCAACCTGATCCATCACTTTACTGCATTCCAGGTAACTGAACTACTGCTGTGGTCAGGGTCACACAGCCTCATTGTGCCCTGAAACGCGATGCTGGAAGATGACAGTCAGCGCAGGAAAACAAAAAAGCAGCATTGCAGGCGGGAGTTCAGAAAACCGCAATCTTAAACAGGCAAATCATCACTATATTAAGAGATCTGACTTGACTGATGGAGGAAAAAAGTTATCCTTAACTGGGAAATTAAACCTGTCACACCACCATGATCAAGGAGTGACAGATTTATCTATCTGTATCTCTCTTGCTATGCGCATGTATATAAATACTCACACATTTATCTGCGAAAGCCTTGTGAAAAGATTAAGCAGTCACGTTTATGGAAAAACAAAGCTTGTTTTCTGGGGTTATAATCTCTCTGTTCTTGCTGAAGTGTTAACGTGTCATCAAAATTTCAAATTAAAGTTGTCTGATTTAGTGCGATCTCAAGCATCCAGACAGTGATTCTGCTGTTGTAATTATGTGCAATTAAAAAGCTGAAATCAACTTCTTACTAGTGGATTCCTATTTATAAGCAGACATAAACAGAAGATTTTAATGGCCTTCAGAACTTGAAAATAATAAAAAATCATTACATGGCTGTCAACTGGACCCTATGTGGAGCCCCCAGGCTTCTGGGATGCCTTTTTGTGCTTAAAGGAAATATTTAGTCGAAGTTACAATCCCAGCCGGGTTTCTCCCTGAAATTTCTGGGTACCTCACAAATGAACTGATTTGCACCTCCAAATGAATACCCAAAAGCAAAAATATCTTTAAGGGACACATGTATGACTCTAGCCCTAATGGTCTATTTTAAAATATGCTCTATAGGGAACAGACAATAGCATGTTGTAGTTGAAATGTAATCAACTACAACCAAGTTCAAAACTGCTTATTAAACCATCATTAGTGTCTTAAAAAGCTTAGACTGCAAGCACAGTGATCCTTTGAGCACTATGCCAGGGAGCTGGAGAAATGGGCCTGTCTTCACATTTGCTTAGGACACACGTAGGCCCTGGATCAAAATAAACCGAAACCCATCCTTGCTCCATTTAGAAGAAGGTGGTGAATTTTACCTGAGCCCTTGTGCTCCCAGAAAGCAGTGACAGGTGAGAAACCGCCCTACTCTTTCCTTAACCACAGAGGACCACCCCTTATCACAGAGATGAGACCCTTTCCCATCCTTCCTCATGACTTCCATGGGACTGGCTGATAACTTCCTTGTTTACCTTGTTTACCTGCATCCATAACCTTGGCTCCCTCCCTTTTATTTGAGACATTCCTTATTAATTAACGTTCTTCCTACTGCAAACTGAATAAAATAATTTCCTTAATTGTCCGGTGCATTTTGTCTTTCATGGTGGTCAAAAGGTCTAGGTAGAATGATGGTGAACAAAGCCATTTGAGTATAAACCCAAAAGTCACACTGGAATTTGAGTGGAGACAAAATCTAATGTGATTTCTAAAAAAAAACAAAACTTTTTTGGTTAATCCTCACCCAAGGATATTTTTTTTTCATTGATCTTCAGAGAGAGTGGAAGGGAGGAAGGAAGGATGAGAAAGAGAGAGAGAGAGAGAGAGAGAGAGAGAGAGAGAGAGAGAGAGAGAGAGAGGGAAACATTGATGTGAGAGACATAGATTGGTTGCCTCCTGCACGTGCCCAGATTGGGGGGGGGGGCGGGGGGAGGGCTGGGGATATAACCTGCAACCCAGGTATGTGCCCTTGACCAGGAATCGAACCTGAGACCCTTTGGTGTGTGGGCCGACACTCTAACCACTGAGCACATTGGCCAGGGCTGATTTCTCCAAATTTTAAGAGAGACCACATAGATGCCTAATTTATCACATACTTTGATTAACTGAGAGAACAACCAATCAAACTATCTGAAAATGTAATTACAATCAGGTTTGGATAAGCAGAAAAGCTACCAGTGACAATTTAATTTAGAGGAGTTAAGCAAGTTAACATCTCTTTGCAAGTAATTAAATGTTTAAACAGATTTTTCTGGAGCAGTTTGGTGTTTATTCGCCCCAAACAATACCACCTCTTACACATGAAGCCTTCTCTGAGAAATGAGATGCCTTCACATTTGCAGCTGCTGGGGTTTAGAAGGAAAATATCTGAAAGCACTATTTTGATTATAACTGACACCTCTTTCCTAAGACCCACACCTGCGTCATGTACTTGAAGTCACACTATTTACTTGCTTTCTAAGCAAAATGTCAAATTTCAATTGCAAACTGCTCTCTATGTTTCTTCTTAGGAGCCTGAAAACCAAACTTGAGGAAATGCTAAACGAGGACACCCTGCTCCGGAATGTACATGGAAATGCACAAAAAAACAGGCATTATTGGAACCTAAGGAGAAAAGCCGTGTTTTTAAACAATTACTAAAGCAGTATAGTAATAGCATAAAGACAATTTCTGCACCAGCTTGTTTCTCTGAAATTCTCTCTGCCACTGAACAGCTAGAACAGATAATAACTATTAGTAAATCAAACTCCTCTGCAATATCCAGCTGTGCCTCACGCATTTACATACAGATAGAATGGGTATATGTTTTTAATATGTATGTGATACGTACTCTTACCACAGCCGAAGTGCATGCTACAAAGGCGGAGGAGAATGGGAATCGGATCAGCATGAGATAATAAAGTGGCCTAGATAAAGTATTAGCCAGCGATTGATCTCAAACCGGGTGCTGCTGCTTCTGACCTGATTACTTACTATGCATAGATTCCATTAAATAGAGCTTAGACACGGAAAGCTTCTGGAAATACTTTAAATGCATAGAAGGATCTATAGGACTCTGCACACAAACTGTAACTGCAGAGGCCCATGGCCCACACCCTCCCTGCTAAGCCAAGGCCCATAGTCAGGATGGACTGAGAGGGGAAAGGACCTCCCGACAGCTGGTGGGAGGCCCTGCCCAGTCCCACAGAGAAGATCTTTCCTTCCCTCCCCCACACCAAGCAACTACTCTCCCAGTGAATGCCTCTCTTCAGAGTTGCTGTTCTGGTCCTGGCCACAAAGCTCTAACTAATAGAATGGGAAGGTAGTGAGGGAGTTTAACAATCATTCAGGGTCATGGTCCCCTTTGAAAAACTGATGACAACCATGAAACCCTTTTCAGAAAAGAAAAAAAAAAGGCAGCAAATCCCCACATGCATGCCTGATTTGAGAGGTCATTTCAGGGGCTCTCACAGACTTCCTGAAGTCCCAGACCCGAGGTCAGGGACTGCTGATCTAGTCCTCCCCTTCATTTTGCAGATGAAGACACTCAGTGGGGAGGGGACTAGGAGTCGCTAAAGGAAGCGAAGTGTGGAGGCCTTCCCTGCTAAGTCACAGCCTGACCCTAAAGGAAGGTTAATTCTGCAGAAGGGGTTCTCTTGCCTATAGCATAATGTTTCTCATCAAATCCCTTTCATTAAAAAATATTTAAACATATACTTTGAATAGCAAACCAGACTCGGACCTCTCCATCTCAGTGTTCCCATCTAGGCTGTCTCTGTCCCTGAGTTTGAGGGTCTGATTTTTAATTTTTTGCTTTCTCAGTCTGATTACTGACATTCTGGGACAATCTGCATCATTGTCCTCCCCTTTCTTGTTGCAGCCTCACCAATTCTTTTTGACCAGCAGAAGCTATTTTCTGTTATTTCCTTTACATGAGCCGTGACATCCCTGCTTGCTTGTCTGAGGCCTGCGGAACATTCTGTCTGCACCTCCAGAGTTGCTGCAGCCTGGGAACTTTTCTCTAAGTCTGCAGGACCAGGTCACAGAGCTGGGGCAGCACAGACAGAGGTCTTTCCTGCGACACACTTCAGGGTGATTTAAACGTGTGCTCCTTCATGCTGGCATCGGCTTCCCGGGAGCAGAAGGAGGGCGTGTGGGGTCCTGTCTGGTGGTCGGCGTGCTCGATGTTCTTGGCTGCCCGCGGCTGCTTTCCTTTGTTGGGTCTAAAGGTGAGTTCCCATATCGAATGGGAGTCCACTCAAGAGCACTCACTCAGCCCTGACCGGTGTGGCTCAGTGGATAGAGCACTGGCCTACGGACTGAGGGGTCCCGGGTTCGATTCCAGTCAAGGGTATGTACCTTGATTGCGGGCACATCCCCAGTAGGGGGTGTGCAGGAGGCAGCTGATCGATGTTTCTCTCTCATCAATGTTTCTAACTCTCTATCCCTCTCTCTTCCTCTCTGTAAAAAATCAATAATATATATATATATATATATATATATATATATATATTTTAAAAAGAGCACTCACTCAGGGAAAAAGGCATGTGTGGGTGGGTGCGCTGCTTCTGTGTCAGTTTCAGGCCTGGACACTAGGGTTCCTTCTGTAAGAAATGGCATTTCTGAGCAGACTGCACAGCTGGGGGTGAATATGTGGCCTATCTGAGCTCCACGTTTGTGGGTGTGGGACTCCACGAGGCCAATGGCAAAGGGATTTCTGATCTAGCAGGCAGCAGAGGTTTTGCATTGCACTGAAAAGGTCTGGGGCCTCTACACATGCATGCTTTGCCTGGAATGTCCCCTTGAAACTCTCTATTAAAGTTTAATCCATCCTCCAAAGGCCCTTTCAAATGCTACCTTCTCCATGTAGCTTTTCCCCACATCCCAAGATGGATCCCCACAGCACTGAGTCCTTTCTGGCAGTTACTTTATTCTAGTCATTTGTATATTTCTGCATCTCCTGCAAGACTGTATGCATGTGGCTTACTCTTGGTATCTTCTGCTGAGCCTGGCATAGGACTTTGCATGTAAGGGTCTATACATATCTGCTGAATTCAATTGTTTTACTGGTCCTGAGAGCTCTCCAGATGATGTGGATCCTAATGTGGAACTTTTCAGTAAATTCTTTATGTAGCTATGGCTACTGCCAGAAAAGTGCACCAGTTCACATGGACCCTGGCCTACCCAAAATGTTGAGGAAATTTCTTGGTCCAGTGTTCAAGTATTTCCATTAGAACATAAAAACTATCTTTGGAATGACCACACAGTGTAGAAAGAATTAAACAGCTAAACAACTAAATTAGTTCTAACAATGACATTTTAATAGCCTCAAGAGTCTAAACTTGAGTTGTACACTTCATCTTTAAGACTGACATGGTCAAAAATTGCAAAGATACCCTGGTTGGCTAGCTCAGTTGGTTAGAGCATCATCCTGATACACTAAGGTTGTGGGTTTGATCCTTCATCAGGGCACATATAAGAATCAACCAATGAATGCATGGATGGGTGGAACAGCAAGTTGATGTTTCCCCCCTCTCTCTTCCCCCACCTAGTCCCTCTCTAAAAAAAAAAAAAATCCATTAATCAATCAATAAAACTTTTTTTTTAAATTGCAAAGATGATGACTTTACTTCTTGGGTATTCTGGATATAAGGTGATCCCCACCCAATAAGTGACCCAAACTGCTCAAGTACCCACGATGCACAGGCCCACACCTCCCTGCAGTCAGCTTTACTTAGGCTGGGACTTGCTGCATCCACGGGTGGCCAGGGCCACCCCAGAGGTCATTTAGAAGCTCCCTGATGTTGAATCTGTAGCTCTCAGTGTTTTCACCCAAACCATCTGGTTTTCTTCCTTTGATTTGGAAAATGCAGGCCCATAGGGAAACCTTGACAATCCTGCAGGCCTCACAGCTGATGTGGCCCAAGCTGTGCAGACCACGTTGGCATCCTGCTGCCTGGAGTGACTGCGCTTGGGAAATAAACTGCTCTTTTTGTGAAAGGCAGGCCCCCAACTACAGTGACAAATGGGCTCTACAGTTCATGCATTCCAGAGGAGGCACTCAGCTCCAGATGGGAGCACCATCAAATAGGTTGCAGGCAGAGAGAGAAAAGGAAAAATTAAAGCCATTAATATGCTAGAAGGAATAAAGAAACTGGTTCTTTAAGATTGGGTCCCCAGGATGTGACTCAGGTTCCAGGAAACATCCACTTTCTTTCCCATCACCTATGAGCCCAACATTTTGGCCAAAGGCAGGCAGGGCCCAATCCCCTGGACCACAGGAGCCTGACACACACTCATTTTCTGCCTCCTCACTGAGCCCTTTCTAAGCCAGGGGAGCTTCACTATTGCTATACCCGAGGGAATCCATTCATTTAAATCAAACTGTGAGCAGCACTAGAAATAATGTTAAATTAAGTATAGGATAGTGCTTCCTGTGACTAAATTTTTCTTTGTGTTTTACTGATTTATTGATGTTTATTAATTAGAAATGTGGGACAGCACATACCAGGATGTATAGTTGTAAAGAGATATATTGAAATATGTATCTCTTGTGTCTACACACACACACACACACACACACACACACACACACTGAACATACCCACCCTTACCTTATCTTTATGACATGACACCCTGGAATGGTGTTCCTTACCAACACATATGTCCCTATGTACCATCTGCAGATGTTTTCTTTTTTTAAGCAATTTTTAAAAATATATATATTTTATTGATTTTTTACAGAGAGGAAGGGAGAGGGATAGTTAGAAACATTGATGAGAGAGAAACATCAATCAGCTGCCTCCTGCACACCCCCTACTGGGGATGTGCCCGCAACCAAGGTACATGCCCTTGACCAGAATCAAACCTGGGACCCTTGAGTCCCCAGGCCAGTGCTCCATCCAGTGAGCCAAACCAGCTAGGGCTGTGTGGGGAGCCGATATAGGGTTAAGCCTTGGACTGACCTGTGGGCAAAGTCACAAACACTCCCAGCTTAGAGGGCACAGTCCTCTTAGCATAATTAGGCTTGACCTTGTAACACTCCCTAGATCTTATCTGGGAAGCTAATGGGCTGAGGAAGTGCAGGAAGTATAACCATGGTGTAAATAAGTGAAACTCACAAGAACAAAAACAAGTGAAACTCACAAGAACAGTGTAACTTTGGCAACCACTACCTTGTTTACCTCTCACTATAAAATAAAGGCTCAGCTTGCCTTGGGATCTCTTTCTGTGGCCTCAGCCAGGCACAGGGAAGATCCACGGAGACTAAAGAGAAACATTCTTCCCCGACTCCGTCCACACCTTTGGGAACCCCTGGACCCACTGGGGCTGGCCCCCAGCAGGGCTGCAGATGTTTTATTTATAAGTGGCCAACTCACTGTAGCACTGAAACATGCATTTACAAACATACCTGTTTTATGAAACCCTATTGGCCACCCTATGCTATCCAGCTATAGCATAATAATGAACAAGGTAAATGGGCTCCGTATCTAGAACCTGCTCCAAGTTTTCTTAAATGTGACTAACTGCAAGAGTTTCCCAACCATCAAAGAGACACCCCACCCCAAGACCAGTTTATTCTAGACATGAAACCTGCATAGCTACAAATCATAGAGGTTTTAGGGGTGAACTTTCTTTAACTTGAAACTACCCTGAGAAATGAAATGTTGCTTCAGGGGTAACAGGAAGGAGAAAGCTACCTCCCTGGAAAGCAGTCACGATGCAAAGGGGACAGGACAGTTATTTTGTTTGGGGATGAAACCTGTATTACACAGGAGTTTTTGCGCTTAGAGTGTTTATTAGGACGAAATACACAGGATTGAAACCTCTGTCCCAGTATCTATAAACTGCATATTGTTGAAAGTGGCGAAAGAAAATTTGCTCTGACAGCAACAATCTGAAGACGGGGAATGGTACGCAAAGCATTAGAAAGAGACTATAATTATTACTTACTAATGCTCAATTCTAACGTTACTTAAACAGCTTGTGCACTGTCAACTCAACAATCTGCACTAAATAAATGACCATTTGGGAATTGTTGGGGAGCGTCTCTGTTCCTCTCCCTGCTTGACTAAAAACTGTCATTTGCCATCAAAGAAAGCGGTCTGGGAGCTGAGAACACAGCACCAGCAGCCTTGGGGTGGTCTTTCTGAGGAAAGACCAAAGGTTCACATTAACTTGATCTTTTGCAGCCAATCTCATTTCATTCTACATCAATCCAAGGGACTCTAGGCCACATTCAAAATTTCCTGTCGGGTTGCACTAAAAACTCAACACGCTGTCTTCTCTGTGACCAATCCTTTGAGTTCTGAGAGGCTGGCATAGCAAATGAGGATGAGGCGGAGCCTAGATTAATTTATGACCCTTGAGTGGAAGGCAAAGGAAAAGAGCTCCGCACGGGGTTTCAAAATGGTGGTGGGCTTTTAAAAAGTAAAAACCACTAGCTGAGGATCTGAGGACCGGAGCTTCATACACACCTACTCTAATTAAGTATAAACGGTTGCCCCTCCAGAGCCTGTGAATATTTCAAATTCCACTCTGGTCCTTTGAACAGAGTGTTAAGCAGTTATGTAAATGGAGAAGTCTAATGTAAGTGAAGGAATTTACGTACCATCAATTCCTCAGGCGCTGGCCTTTCTTTTGGCTGTTTTCGCATGCTGTAAGAAGAAAAACAAAACGCCTATTATTTCTATCACTTGTAAATTTGTGCTATAATTCCCACTACTGACTATTTCCCCTGGATCTGGGGTGTTATCATGTTCAATTCTTGGCCAAGGTACAGGCACATCTCGTTGAATGTGCTTTCATAGATGTTGCATTTTTAAAAAAATATATTTTATAGATTTTTTACAGAGAGGAAGGGAGAGAGATAGTCAGAAACATCAATGAGAGAAACATCGATCAGATGCCTCCTGCACACCCCCCACTGGGGATGTGCCCGCAACCAAGGTACATGCCCTTGACTGGAATCAAACCTGGGACCTTTCAGTCCGCAGGCCGACGCTCTATCCATTGAGCCAAACCGGTCAGGGCAGATGTTGCATTTTTTATAAATTGAAGGCAAGACCCTCCAGTAGCAAAAAGATTACGACTTGCTTTATTGTGATATTTGCTTCATTACGGTGGTTTGGAACGGAACCTGCAATATCTCCGAGCAATGCCTGTGTATTCCTTTTCCTTTACTTTGGCCTTTCATTAATCAGACTTTGGGGGTTCTCAAGAATCAGAAACACACACACATACACACACAAATTTTTAAAATTACTCTTGCAAAACAGGTAAAGAATGAATTTAAATTTATCTTAATTCTACTTTTGAAGCTAATGTGAAAAAAAGCAGCAATATTTTCTTCCTGATTCAGTTGTCAATTTATTTCAAACTTAAATTTAGGGAACAATATACTTTTTGGTAATTGGGATAAGATAATAAAAGAAACATGACTATCAGCTCAAATGAGAAAATATCTCATGTCATCATTGTTACTCCAAATAAAAAATAAAAGAGGTCAGGAATCTAGATAATGCTACAAAATTATAAATGGGTTAATATTACATTATCTCAACTTTCATTTATTTTGGCTACAATCAAGTTGCCAATTCATTAAACAGCTGTGGAAAAAGTTAAGTTTGATTAAGCTGCTTACAGAATCACATTCCTCATGTAAGATATTTCTTGTCTTAGTGCAGTAGGTACAATTAGTAGCTGTAGTGTGTCCTCAGCTACATGATAGAGCACCTGCACGAGACAACTGTATTTATACAAAACTCAGAGTGTCTGTGGGCTGAAGTCATGAAGACAGATTGCTGCTTCTACTGGAAAATCACACAGATGGTTTTTCTTTATGTAAGGCAACCTCTAACCTTCATACAATCTCTGCAATTGCTGACAGTATTTTTTTTAAGTAGAGAGATTTAATGATCATTTGGTAAACAAGAACCATAGTTATGAGCCATTAATGGCATCAAGGACATTTGCCTTCCCTATAAATAACCATATGCACCTCTCAAATACTGCATCCATTAGCAAGTAATTCAAGCTGTCTCGCGGTGGAGTTGGGAACAGCCCTAATCTGACATTCCAAAGTAGCTGTATCTCCTGGGAAAACAAGGCTATTGCCCATTATCATTTCAGTTTCAGCATGACGTCTGTGGAGATTTCAGCACAGGTTATCCCTCCCTCTGTCTCCATAAAACTTTTATATAACAGCTGATTAATTTTTGGGATGGAAGGGAAGGCAAACATAGTATCTGCTTTTTTCCCTGTCTGCAGAGCTGGCCCCACCCCCAGGTTGGTCTGAGCCCACACAGTGAGCTAGAGATAAGCATGGTCATCCCGTCACAAATCCAAGGAAACCCAACGTTTCCGGAGACAGGGATGCCCAAACCAGGCGCTCCAGGCTGTTTAGGAATCGCACGGGTTGTTTTCCAATTTCTGCATTTCAAAATGGGGCATTCCCATATGTGCTTCTGAGTGTTTCTAGGAATTCCATGAGAAGGAAATTAAGAAAGACTAAAAATATTTCTGAATAATGGCTCTAATATTAACCAACATGTATCCTTTTTTCAACATGGCATGCTTTGGAAAAAACTGTTTGCAGAGTGAAAACAGTTTTCAAAAGCGACGGATTATTATGTAAGTATTTAAAATAAATAGAAACAGTGTTAATAAAATTGTAAAAATAAGGGGAGGGGGAATCTCTTCTCTACATTTTTTTTCTGTGAAATATAAACTGTATGAGACATTTTTATTAAGAGGTAACATATTACACTTAGTCAAAAAGGTGATAAAGCTTGACATTTATATTAAGGAATATTTCTTGGTTTCACTTTAGCGTAATCACCAGATGGATCATGGGGGGAGGGGATGGGGACAGTGCAACCATTTCAGTTTAGCGAGGCCTCCCGATCGCACGTTCCGAGGCACCGCAGGAGTGGAGGACTCATTGTCCACCGGTGGACCCCACTCGGCAGGGCGGATGGAGTAAGGAGCGGGGTGAAGGGGAGAAGTGAGGGTAGTTGTGAAGGAGCTCCAGCATGTCCAGACCAGGCTCTAGCTGGCTCTGTCTCCTGTTTTGGGGTGGTCGTTCCTCTGCTCCCAATTTCCTCCTCTCCATGCTGGGGGCAGGAAGAGGGCACCAGGAGGCAGTGGACAACTGGGTCTTCCAAGGCCACGTAAGTGCTGCCGAACGGGTCGGGGAGAGGTGGATGATGTGAGGGGCTAATAAAGGAAAACATTCTCCTGGGAGGAAAAGGCAGAAGCTGAAAAATGCCTGTTTCCTCGGGTGTAAAATGACAGGGTGGGCAAGGGGCTGCCTGGAGACTCCGAGGCCCCTTGGATCGACATTCTGTAGTTCTTCTTAGTTCCTTGACGCTGAAAGTGGACCTGACAGAACCATGTTTTCAGTCTTTCAAGCATCAAAATTCATTGAAACGGGCACCAGTATTGTGTTTAAAATATAACCAAAGATAAAGGTTATTTACTGGAAATCCAATGAATTCATAAACTATGCTGCTTCCACTAAGTGACAGACAGTTTTATGGGTAACTTGAGGTTACATTAATAAAAATAAGCTTCATATGTCTACTCAATAGGGGCTATAAAACTGTGTATTTCTAAAAAAAAATAAAAGTGGATAGCAATAGTATCTGGGCTCAAAGAAGTAGCCTGAATCTCAGCAGTTTGTTAAAACAGAAAAAGCCTCTGAAATACATTTACAACCCTTTGTGTAAATAACGTTTACATAATTTAAACAATTTCTTCAGCTTTGCCGCCCCATCTGCCCAAGGCCCTGAAGTCCCTCCCATCTCTAAAAAGAAGCAGGGAGAGCCATAAGGTCTCACGGAGCCTCCGAGTTAATGGCATGTATCATTTACATTGAGGGCATGGCATGTTTGCAAACAGGCTCACCACTGAGTGATGAAATGTACAAATGGCTCGGAGAACTCTCCAACCGGAAGGACGGGCGAATCCTGGGATGGAGGAAAAACAAGTCACCAAAAGTCACATTAATTTCTTTCCTTTCTTTATACCCTTCCTCCCCCACCAAAGGAACAGTATAAAGATGAGTATATAACAAGGATTCCCCACCCGTGGAAAGGAAAACAAGGCCTCATCCAATTAAAAAGCCTGCCCTACCCCCGTTCACTTGCTTATGTAAAATGCCAAATTTAAAGCCACACACATTTAAAACGGTGAGAAACAGGAGCACAAAGAGGGAGGGGAGGTGAAAAAAGGACAATGATAGCCACAGGGTAGGCAAGAAGGTACGGAAGTGTAAATGAGAAATTAATGATTATTTAAGTAACACAAATGGTCTTGTAATTAACAAAGAGCTGTGAAATTATTCTTGTGTTGACCTTTGTTTCTTTTACTGGATTTGCTACTTATTTACACTTTCCTTTTCATTTACATTCATTTGTATATTCAACTGCTCTTAACTGCTTGCCCCTAACACAATCATTTGGGCCAGATTTTTTTTTTAAACTTCACTAGGAAGGCTTTTATAGGAGAAGCTTTCCTGAAAAATAATTTCAGCCTATTTGCCATCCTAGGCCGACGCATCAGATGAGAAAGCCAGTGAATTAAAGACATAAAGAAAAATTCCCACCTTGACCACCACACTGAACTGGGGTGGACCACGGTGGTGCCACTCTAAGGAGCAGATAACTACACAGCAACAAATGCGTGACAACCACCGCTCTTAACACAGGGAGCAAACCCCATTACCACTCGCAAAGGAAGGCTTTAAGAATTTAGGAGTTTTTCCAAGAATGACAGAGAGCGCCACTGTGTTTATAGTGTAACGGCTCAGGATGTAATGAAATTACACTGCAGAGTACTTTAACAGTCATCTCATTAGACCTACAGTTGGAACAAGAGAACCACATAAAGTAGGCAGCTGCAAATGACTCCATTCTCATCTATTCTCATTTGCTATTAAAAATACCTTTCGGCGGCTTTCTTTCCTCCCTGACATCCCTACACAAAGTGCCCTGCAAAGTATGATACATGCACCTATTTAAATTAACAAAGGAATGACTTATTTTAATCTCACTGTGCTTTGGAGTGCTTTGGCCATTTGGATGAGCAATATATCATTACATACAACCTTCTAGCGCTGCAGGCAAGAAACTCAGAGCATGCAGCATTTGGTGGGAGCCAAACAATTTCTCTAGCACACAACTGTGTCAAATGCATGCATGTATTCATTACTGAGAACGAGAGGAAATGGCTTTGATGTAGTGGAAAAAAGAAGATGATAAAAGCACCTCTGCAATATGTGTGTCATTATCAATGGTGGCAGATAGATACAATCACACAGCCCCCTATGTGATTAGTAAATATACATATAATTGCTGTGGCCAATTATCAGAAAAATGAGATTGGTAATTACAAGACAGAAAATTAACTAGAACTCTTATTAAGGCTTTGTTTCCAATTCAAACAATTGGAAACTACTGGAAAATACAATTGAATCAAAAGGAACCGAGGGGGGGTCAAAGCAGCCAAAAATCAAAAATAAAAAATCCCAAAGAGGTTAAAGGAAAAGGAATGTGAACAAAATGTTTCTTAGCTTTTGCCTGTCTGTCCTCTTTGAATGTGCTCTATTCACCCAGAGGAGGGGAAGGCTAGTCATTGTAAACTTAAAATTCTCATCAGTAGAGAAAGGCTTCCAAGAGGAAAGGAAAACAAAGGAAAATGGGAGTGAAATAAAATCTTGCCAAGTTCAAAGGATTACATGCCGGCATTACACAGAGAGGACATGAAAAATGGGGGGCTGATGAAATCGTCTGCTCAAAAGAAACAAGGCACGCAGTGAGATGACAAGTCTTCGATAAAGGTACTATAAAATGGTCACAGAAGTCCCATCGGTTTGAAGAGCAAAAATAAACCATGATATCAATTTCAGCCCAGCCTGTTTTAGGAAAGCCATATATATCACCAAGCCTGCAAGGTTCTACAAGGCCCAGTTTAAGAAATGACATTTTACTGTCTCAAGAACTATTAGTTCAAAGTCTGAGGTACAAAAATTATGGACTCTGATCAGGTTGTTAGTTCTCTAAGTCATTCGTTCCAGAAATATTTTTGGAGGCTGTGGTACTGGAAGTGTCTGAGTAACAGCTGCTTTAAAATGCAGTATTTAGGAAAATAAAAGCCCACTGTCTTAATGTGGCTGAACATTTACCAAGATGGTTAAAATTCTGGGCTGGTTTTCTAAAAAGATCTTGGTATAAAACATGATGCTAATGTGGGCCTCATTTCAAAGTATGATACCAAGAGTAAATTAATGATTTATAAACTAAGCAACTTGATGAAGATGTCATTTTAACATGGATGAGGAACAAAATGAGGAGATGTGACATCTTTGCATGGATAGTTAATTTTATTTAAGACCTGATATTGTAGCCTGTTAAGTTCCTCATAACATAAAACTAAGGAACACTGGGTGGTACCATGAATAATTTATTTTACTTGTGAAAATGCCAGCCCACGTAGACTTTGCAGACCCACCGAGGGTGGAGTCTCATCTCACTGGTGCCTGGAAAGAATCACTCATCAAACATACAGGGGGGATTCTAATCCCACATGCATAATGCCAGATATTTATTTTCATTTTAAAATCCATGTCTCTTGCATACCTCAAAGGAGAATTTTCTGAGATACAGAAGACAGACACATGAGGTGATGGTGGTCAGGGCAGAAACACAGGGCAGAGAGGTCCTCTGAGGGCCCCCCACGCCACAGAAGCATGCGAGCTGTTAACACTCCCGAAGGAAGAAAATAAAGAGCTGACAGCGTGCACACCGCTGGAGGATTGTAAAGGATACTTTTCTCATTTTTAAGCAAGTAAAATTAGAAGTTGGTTTAGATCAGGAGGTAAACACCTCCAAGAAGCCGCCCCTTTCATTATGCAATTCACATCTGTCTGAAGGAGGCAGGGAGGCTCATGGGAAAGCGGCTGCAGCCTCACAGAGGCTCCCAGGGAGGGAAAGCACCCAGGGCTGGGGGAGACCGAGAACCGTGCCACGGGCTGGGAGGAGCTAGTAAGCTGGTGGCTGCTCCTTATCAGAACTGCTCGCTGTGAAATATGGGTTCAGGCCAGATGAAGGACATATTTCAAAAATATAAACACAAATTGGAGAAGCAGTTACACTAATAACTCTCAGGACTGGCTGAAACGGACTCCAAATTGTTAATAAAAGTGACTCATTTTAAGACCCTGGGTGCCACACTTCACCTTAAGGGCCTTTTTGGGGATGCTATTCATTTAGCATCTAAACATGGAGGTATGGAGCAAAATAGCGAACACGACCTTAACCAAAAGCCTTAACCTGAGCTCCAGTCCCAAATCAACTGCAGAGTCCTGCTAAAGGGACACGAGCTGGATCTTGACATGGAGCGGCAACTGTAACATACAAACAGCTGTTATGAACCACTTCAGTAAGCAATCCTGGCCATCAAGAGAACCGGCTCCAAGTCTCTGAGGCCTCAGTAACTACCTGGTCAGCCCCTTTTGCTAAACAACAGGAACACAAGCAGGCGGCATGCAGAGAGCAGCGAAGGACAATGGGAAAAAAGTTTGAGTGATGCCTTTGCCTTGTGAATAATGAACAGTTCAGGAAGGTCAACCCATTACAACTGAAACTGTTTAATTATTAATTATGCACAATCTATGAGCAAAAGGACAAGTTCAGAATGTTTAATGTATGCTAACTTCAACTGGACTCTCTCTGGTATTTTGTTATTAGCACTTGTCAGCAAGGTACTCAGGCATAAAAAAAGGCAAGCAGCAGAAAATCAGTGTGTGTGTGTGTGTGTGTGTGTGTGTACCTGTTTACTCAAAGTGGTGGGGGAGGGGAGGTGGGAAAAGGCAGTACAATTTCAACCACAATGCTACTAGTTCACTTGCAGAGTAAGTGTGCTCATAAGTACACCTTATGACGTTGACAGCAGGCAGGCACACTGAATACCCCAAATACAGAAAACATAAATAAGAAAAATGCTTTTGAAATGACTTACTTAAATGAGAGATAACTATTTTAAAGGCAAAGTTTTTTGAAGCTATGATGATTATTGGCTTTGAAAGAATCTGTATCATTAATGTACACACACACACACACACTCACACACAGGTAGAAATCAATGTCAATTTCCTGGTTGTGATATTATACTATACTTATGAACTGTTACCATTGGAAAAAACTGGGTGAAGGGTACACAGGATGTCTCTGTATTACTTCTTACAACTGCATGTGAATCTAAAATGATGTCAAAACAGAAAGTTTAAAAGGAAAAAGATAAGGAGATAGTTTTAAAAACTCTAATGAGGCCCACATATAAGGAAGAAGCTTGGCATCGTCAACTGGAAGACAGTTAAGGGACCTTTACTTTAAAAAAACACACCAAATCTGAGGATTTAATTTTTGCTTTTAATTCATAATTGTAGGTGACAATGGAACTTGACGATGATGTAGTGGTCAAGTCAGACACAGATAGGGCACAGACAGAAAGCTGTATAAAAATGACACAATCACTCATTACTTAACTTACTGCTTCATTCATTCAACAACTTCCTTGACTACCTGCTATGTCAAAGGCACTGGGCCTGGCACTGTGGGAGGGCTGATAATGAACACATACCCTCAAAGAATCTGTGAACTGTTTGGAGGATAAGATGTATACCCCTAGAAATAGCTCTGCAAGATGGAGGAAATGACCAAGGCTGGGCACTCAGGCTGTACTGGGAGAACCGGGGTTTCCATGCAGTTTGGCTGGGGGGTACCTGAGTTCCGAGAGGAGAGTGGTGGGAAACAAAGTGTGTTTGAAAGGCTGTGACATACCTCTTTGCTCTCCTATTTTCTTCCTTCCTTACTCCTGACAGCACCTGGGGGTGAAGGGACCTTGACCATCTTAATCTGTGTCCTGTTCCCTTCTCTTTGTGCAAAACAGACATTCCTTCAAATTAAGATTTTATACTTATTAGTAGTAAAACATGAGGATGATAAAGGGCAACGTCTCAAAACTCGCAGGTGTTGGCAACACTGGTGAATTCTAAGGACAGTTCTGCTGTGGTTACATTAAACCAGCCTGACAAGTTAAATAAAATATGGCAAGCCTTCTAACTTTTAAAAATAGCCTATTTCTAGACTTCATGGTCTCAAACCATCAAACCAACAGGTTCATCACAGAATCACTTGGAGCCTGACCAGTGTTGAGAATTATGCTCTACCATTTAAAAAATAAACCTTTTAATTCAAGTGTAATTTTTTTTGTTGTTTTGTTTTTTTAGCCTGGCACAGCAATTCCTGGTCATACACACTGGGGTTCAAACTAATCGAACAGCTCCCCTAGATGACTTCACTTCTATCCACATCGTCAGGGTCAAAGGTCATTTGTGGTTCCAGTGGCTTCAGGTCAGGCAGAATAGCATTTGCTTTGTCAGATCCCAGACTGGTTTTGGATTTTCCACTGTTTACTACCTTAAATGTCTTAGACAACTGGCAGAGTCCACAGGACAAATCTGCTCTCCACTGGGGAGGAAACCTAGCTTACTGGTATTTGAAAAAATAAAAATAAAATGTAGACACAAAAACCAAAACCCAAAAATAACCTGGACCCTCACCTTTAAAGATATCTAAAAAAGCTAATCCACAAACCAAAAACCTATCTGTCCAAAGTGCAATGAGAGAGCCTAGTTTAAGTTAGGAGTAAGCCATAATTACGCATTAGATTTATAAAAATATAGTCAATGCTTGTTAAAAACACTTACTTAAAAATGTGGCCACTGTTTGAGGGGACAATCAGTATTCTGAAATTATGTGTATGTTTGATTTCACAATGCAGACAGAACTGACCTCATCGGTGGGGTGTTATAGGGAACAGTGCTGGGCTGGGAATGAGGCTTTACATTTAGGAGGGTTTGCAGGTAGATAGCATCAGAGAAGAAAGCCTCTGACCCTCCTCAGCTGGAGACCAGAAAGCCCCCCCTTTACTCATCCCTTTCCACATCAAGTCCTGAGCAGAGAAAGTGAAAGATGATTCAATTTCCACAGTGGGTCGCCCCCTGCTCTGGGTTGCCAGATGTGACAAATTACATGTGTGGGCATTTTGGTGTGACGTTCTGTCCAGTGGGTCCGAGCTGACAGTAGCAGCTCATTTAACTTGTCTCAGATGGATCTGGAACCAGGGGCAAACGGCCTGAGTTTCTGCCAATTTTATAAAATTCCTTGAAAATAGGTAGGTAGAGAACTACCCACCTTATCTTACCCAAAACCCCTAAATCAAGGGAGAACCAGCTGTTAGCTAAGTGAACATTGCAACCAGATGGCTGATAAAAAACACATTTAAATGAACAGGTTTAAGTAATCTGTCTCCAGGCAATTGAAATTTGAGATTATAAAGATTTTTCCCATTTTCATTTTCTCCTAAATTTGTTTTAGAAGTTCCTCAGTATTGGGATAAGAGAGGAGAAACCAACTTTGTCATTAATGTCAAAACTAAGCCTTCAGTTAGTCTACCAATTTTTTGTCACTTAAAATATTTACATTTACTTAGGCATTTTCTAAACATATGGCGAAGTTCTTGGTGTTTTATAAAATTCCTTGAAAATAGGTAGAGGTATGCCCCGCTGGTGTGGCTCAGTTGTTGAGCATCGACCTATGAACCATGAGGTTGTGGTCGATTCCTGATTGGGGCATATGCCCAGGTTTCGGGCTCGATCCCCTGTGGGGGATGTGCAGGAGGCAGCTGATCAATGATTCTCTCATTATTGATGTTTCTATCTCTCTCTCCCTCTCCCTTCCTTTCTGAAATCAATAATATATATATATTAGGTAGAGAACTGGGAAATGCATTAATCTTTTAAACCATATTTGCAAAACTGTTTCCTTGCTAAAGCCAATGAACATCTACTTTTCTCTATTTATTTTAGGTCTCTGTGGTCGTAAGCTTTAGTCCACAGCATTATTTAGAGGTGCCTACGTGAACAGTACACACAGCCACTCACTTGCACACTAACGTCCACATGCTCTCCCTTTCTGCTGGTGGAGGCAGAGCAGCGGAAAACATGCTTGTCTCACACCGAAGGGATTTCATTTACAAAAGTAAAACCTGCTATTGTCCCCTCTCTGTAGCCTCCCAATGCATTTCTATTGCTTTTTCATAAAACACTGCTGCAAATAATCAAGCATGACCACTGACATCCACGAGATTGAGTTTTAGGAACCATTAAATGAGCTCACCCTCGTGGGAAGCCTCCTGCTCAGGCTGGTCTAAAGGTAATTATTCAGCAATTCCTACCTGTGGTTTTACCTTGTCCCTATACAATGTTTGAATTTCATACACTGGTAAGGTCAATTTTTTTTTTTCCTCAGGAGAAGTCCAGCTACATGTTTGATCCAGCGCCTAAATTATAATGTTAATATACACACTGGTATTTCACCATAGTACTATGTGTAGAAGTGCTGATTAAAAGCAATCTTAAAAGTAGATCATACACTATATTTAAAAAAAGAGGAACATTTACGAGAGAAAAATAACCCTTAACAGATTCCTAAATGAGAGGAATTATTCCTCTTTTCATAGGCAAGGGGTCAACATTGAAACATCTGAACTACATCCATGCACTGTTCAAGGGCAAGCACCTGGCAGGTCCGTAGCCTGAAAAATCAACAAGCCATAACACTATCAAGTCAGACTCTGAGACTCAATGATAGCCAAAGTCCACATCGCCACTGTATGTCCCCCTGAATGTTCACTCGACCGTTAGTTAAAATAATTACTGCCATTCACCACCTGCACTGCAAGCTACGAATAAGGGGAAAACAGAACTTCCAGTGGCTACAGGAGTGCTGGCGGTATTTGCTTATACATTTTTATAAACAAACTCAAAGGCTATGTCAGCAGGACTCAAAGGCTGAGAATTATATGCGAAACTGTGCCTTACCTGGTTCCATACAATGAACACAGAGAGAAGGGAATTTCAAACTGGCTAAAGGAGAAACTGCATCAGTTTAAAATTAGTCAGTGTGAGAGGAACAAAGAGAGGGAGAGAGGGGGGAGGGGGGAGAGGAAGTGAAAAAAAATAGAACTACAATAGTGTGAAATGAACAAGTTCAGTTAGAATGTTCATCAGGATTTGGAAAATCATAATGCCATCTGCTACTCTGGACCTCAGAACATCAGGGATCTCGTGGGCCCAGACGCTTCCATTTCCAGGAGGAAGGAAGGAACTTACTCCCTGGAATGCTGCCCCCACTCTGGAATGAAGGCAACACCCCAGCCCACCCGTTTGGAATCTCTTTTGAGAACATCCGCACTGCTCACAGATGGGTTTTCCCTGGTTTAGGGAAAATTAACGGTCGGCAAAATGATTACATCGACTAGGCAGTGAGGCGGTGAGGCAGAGCAGTGCCCCAGCCTGAGCTGCTGGTAACTGACCCTGGCATCCAGCTTGGGCTCAGGGTGTGTAGGTCCCATCATGGTGGATTCAATGAGCATCGTCCTACGGCTGGATAAGACTTCACAATAGAGCAACACATGTTCAATGACAGCAGCCAAAACTGGCCCCACTAGGCAACTGCCCATTCACAGAATGCTATTCACAGGCCTCCACCAACACAAAATTAATGCATTAATAATACATCAGGCGTCACGGACAATTCAAAGAAAACAACACAAAGCTACTTGTTCAATGATTGTTTAAAGATGCAGAATTTTTCCTGGTTTAAGAAAACCAAAACCTAAATCTAACTGCCTTACTGAAATAAAAATCATAGGGATGTTTATGCTAATATTTTGCTTAGTAAAAAAAGAAAAAATGGAGAAAATCTATCCACTGAACTCACTCACTGACACTCAGAAATAATATAAATATAGATTTTTTCAATAGTACCTAATGAAATCTGATAACTGTGTATTTAAAAATTTAAATTTTCCCATTTTAAGTGACTTGATATATCCTCCAGACTCAGGAAACATTTTGCTTTTAACTTGTTTCTTCTGTTACATTTTTAAAACTCACTTCTTTTCTTTCTCCTCCCTCCCAACAACTCATAAATATGAATTAAATATAATTATAAATGAACAGAACATTAACTTTTGGATTACTGCTGTGTTTTGGTAGAATGTTAATGTCATTTCTAAAGAAACAGTTATTACCAATAGAAAAAGTAATTACTAAAGAAATCATGGCCTTAATGCTAACCTATTTTCAATCTTCAAACCAGCCAAATTGCATTAATTTAAACATACTGGACTTTTCAAAGGAGGTATTAGATTTCTAAAGGTTGCCTTACATAAAAGAGGAATATCGGTTTTCAGGCTCCCTATTATATATTCCCAACACTATGAGACACAGGTCTAGTTAATATCACTGGAGGACAAGACTATTGTGTATCCACTTGGATTAACTTACCAAGTTTCTAATGCCTCAGTCATTAACTCATACAAGTTGCAAACATCATGAAATCCCATATCATCAATACCTGTGTGTGTGAGCGGTTAGAGCGCTAGTCACTGTGGTCAGAAGCTCTGGGACTGCTCAGGTCTTTGGAGAGCTCAGGCCAGCAAGTTTTGTCTCACTTTACAACCTGCAGTTATGTGTCGTGAAAGAAACAGGATATTCTTAGGCTGCTGGAAACAGGAGAGATGGGTGGTGGTGGTGGTGGTGGTGGGGGTGGTGTTTCTTTTATTTTCTAACTTCAGAGGCCAGAATTATGGCCAAGTCCCTCAGGCAAAAAAATGGATGGATATTACTCCCTTGAGTAGGTGAATACCACCTTGTGAATCCCAGGGAGGTATTATTAGGCAACCACTCTCATGCCCCCACACCCCACCTTAGAGAGCGCACCTGCTATGTTCACAGCCCAGTAGTTTCTCAGTTAGCCAGCCCTCTGTTAACCTGGCCAGGAAGAGTGATTCTGCATGAATTCATTTGTTAAGATAACAGTGCTTCCAGAGCCTGATCTTTTGTATATATAAATTTTCCTAAAAGAAGTCAAGCTCCTCCCTGCTAACTTAAACTGAATATGCAGAATGGACCTCAATTTTTTCTTAAAGATATGGAGTCATTCTGACAGACAGTGAACCTGAACTGTGCTGCCCTCAGGGCACATCTGCAATGCTTTCTATGTTGTCTTCTTTTATAGCTTTTTAAATAATCTCTCCCTTTGATGCCAAAATGTTCAGCTGTCACTTTCTGCTGCCATCAAGGTCAATTATAATACAGTAGAGAGAGCCCTACTGTCACTCAGTTTCCTCATCTGTAAAACGGAGTGTGTGGCAAAGCACCATGACACAAAGAAACCTTGGGGAAACATTTTGTGAACCATAAAAGCTAGAGCTAGACTTCTGAATTTTGATAAAGGACCACAAATACTAGCTAAGTACCTCCTCGTCATATTCTACTACTTTTTGGATTTGTTTTTCTGGGGGTCTTGAAAAAACAAGTAGTAAGTTCTTACAACTGCACATAAATTTCATTTAACTGTATATTACATGCAGCACTAGGGAAATACAAATGAAAATCTCAGGAACTTAAGAGTCTAGTTGACAAATTTCTTATAACTGGCTCTAAAACATGTATTAATATAGTTTATTATTATTTCTTTTATTAAAAAATTTTAATATATTTTTATTTATTTCAGAGAGGAAGGAAGAGGGAGAGAGAGATAGAAACATCAATGACGAGAGAGAATCATTGATTGGCTGCCTCCTGCATGCCTCCCACTGGGGATCAAGCCTGCAACCCGGGCACGTGCCCTTGACCAGAATTCAACCTGGGACCCTTCAGTCCACGGGTCAATGCTCTATCCACCAAGCCAAACTGGCTAGGACTATTATTATTTTTTAAAGTTTTTATTGTTTTATTGAGAGGAAGGGAGTGGGAGAGAGTAATAGAAACATCAATGATGAGAATTATTGATTGCCTCCTACAAGTGCCCTACTGGGGATCGAGCCTGCAATCTGGGCATGTGCCCTTGACTAGAATTGAACCCAGGACCCTTCAGTCTGCAGACCAACACTCTATCTATTGAACCAATAGCTGGGGCTAATACAGTTTTAAATGATGTACTTGGTGCTCTCCTATGAATAGAATGATAATCATCTTCCTATGAAGTGTGTGTATGTGCCCCATCTCAGTGAGGGCCTGACTGTGACACCCTGTCTCACCCTCCTCTTCATACAATTTCTCACCAAATTCAGCTTATTTTAATTCTCAAATACCTTTGAAACATGTTAAAGCTGTCCTAATTAAAGCCCTCATAAGTTCTGATCAGATCTATGGCTTCCTAACTGTCCTTCCCAATAATTCATCTTCCACAATCCTGTCAGAGTGATTTTTCTAAAACTCAACTCTGATTCTGTTATCCTCTGCTTAAAACTTTCAGGCCCTCCCACCCCCATATATGCCTCAGGCACAGTGTGTAAAGCTCCTTTGAAATGTGGCCCTTACCTCACAATTAATATTTTGCCAAGCACTGCAGCCATAGTAAATTCCTGCAGGGGCTTTGAGTGTTTCTGAGGTTAACTCCTACTGGCCCTTCGGCTCCCCTTCTCTGTAGAGCCCTCTGGTACATTATCATTTCCTCCATTGTCAGCTCTCTTCTCTGTGTTTCCCAAGTACCTTGCCCATAATTTTATTACAGAATTTATATAGCTGCAAACATCATTAAATACCTTACCATAAATACCCATTTATGTGAGTGGATAAAATGATAGTCACCATGCTCCTCTGAGAGACCTCAGGCCACCAAGTCTCATACACCTATACTACCCTGCAGTTCAGTCTAAAGTGATCTAGTAGATATGCCTGTTTACTGGTCTGCAGCCCTGACTAGAGCAGAAACTCTTTAGTAGCAGTAACTGCAACTTATTCATTCCCTACCCCCAATACCTAGCTCTGGGATGAATACAGGTCGACAGAATGATTACTTGGGCTATAATCAGTGGTTTTCAATCTATAATCTATGGAACTCTAAGGGCTTGTATGTGGATACCAGGGGTGGGGTGCAGATAAGGTGGAGATCTAAGCCTGCCACCCTCTGATCAAACCAGCAGCCAGAATAAATTTGGGGCTTTAAGACCCCAAAAATATATTAAAAACTTTTGTATGACAAAGGACACCATAAAAAAAGTGAATAGAAAATCAATAAAATGGGAGAAAAAAACTTAGTCTAGTATCCTGAATATAGAAAAGAACTTTTACAGCTCAATAATGAAAAGACAAATAACCCAATTTAAAGATGGACAGATCTGAATACATATTTCTCCAAGAAGAAATATCTTCAAAATGGCCAATAAAAATATGTTCAACATCATAATCAAGGGAGATGCAAATTAAAATCATGAGAAGCTACTTCACATCTATTAAGTTGACTATAATCAAACAGAAAATAACAAATGTTGACAAGAATGTGAAGAAATTTGAACTCTCATAAACTGCTGGTGGGAATGTAACACGGAACAGTTGCTGTGAAATACAGTTTGGGAGTTTACCAGAGTTAAACGTAGAATTTTCATATGGCCTAGCAATTCCACTCCTAGGTACATAGCCAAGAGAATTAAAAATATATGTCCATATAAAAACTTGTGCACCAACATTATTCATATAGCCAAGCAGTGGAAACAGCCCAAATGTTCAGTGACTGACAAACTCATGAACCAAATTTGATTCAGTAGATTAAAAACTATAATAAAGCTTTGTAGCCCTGGCTGGTTTGGCTCAGTGGATAGAGCATCAGCCTGTGGACTGAAGGGTCCCAGGTTCTATTCCAGTCAAGGGCACATGCCCGGGTTGTGGGCTCGATCCCCAGCAGGGGGGTGCAGGAGGCAGCCAATCAATGGTTCTCTCTCATCATTAATGTTTCTCTCTCTCCCTCTCCCTTCTTCTCTGAAATCAAGAAAAATATATTAAAAAAAAAATAAAGCTTTGTAAACAATGCTACGGTGAATTCCGCCTAGCACTGGGCGGGAATGTGGTAGATGGAAGAGGTTGGAAGGTAACAGAGACAGTGTCAATGAGGAGATGCATTGGAGCTGGGCCTTGGAGGTTGCTTAGGCGTTCACAAAGTGAAAAGGGGAAGAAGGTCATTCCAAGCAGGGGGAGGAGCACAACTATAGTGTGAACGTGTGGCAGCTTTGAAGACTGACCCCAAGGGAGGCTGAAAAAAAAAATATGGGTGAGAGTCTCAAATGCTGTGCTAAGTTTAGATATTACTTTATATGCAGGGGGATCCCTAGAAGGTTTAATAGGCTGAGATCTGTATTTTTAAAAAGATAATTCTTTGGAGGTTGGGGTTGTAAGAGAAACAAGGCAGAGAGAGAAAAGCGTAGAAGCTTTTTAGTAATGTGGTCACATGCAGACTCTTCCCTTCCGTTTCTTCTCCCTTTCCCACGCCTCAGTTTTCTCACCCCCTTCTTCTTGTCACCCCCTTCTAGAACAGAGATGTTAGCTGCCTCTCAGTTTGCCTGACGTATGTGGAAGTGTCTGTGTGATTACCCTCCAACCTCTTCTCCACCCGGCTGCCAGGTGGGGGCTGGCATCGGATGCTGCTTCCTTCCAGCACAGGGCATGTTTGCTGGCTTTTCTAGAAAACGTCAGAGGACCCATGTCTAAGTGAAGAGTCCATGTGAGGCCTCCGTGAGTTCAGGTGTTTGGTGGGGTAGATGACTTTCCCCATGCATAATGACTCTTTTTAGTACCACTGTAATGATGTATGTGTGCCGGCCAAGCAGAGAAGTAAATAGTGATGGTTCTCTATTGTCTACATTACATTTTATGATTAGAGTCATAAGAACTTACAGAAGGCATAGACTTTTATAAACGGAATTTTGTAACGATGGGCTATTAAATATGTTTTTGGCCAAGGGTCTGTTCGCACCTTGAACAAACCCACTTTACTCCTCATCACTGAGGAGCCAAGGACAACACCCCCACCACCTTCCTCCTCTTCTTGCCTTTCACTCAGCTGGCCACCTCCCTTCCACCCTCCTCCCCACATCCCTACTGTGGTATTCCTGTCAATCCCTTTTCCCAGCTACACACCTTACAGGGAAAGCCAGCATCTCCCCCGCCTCCCACATTGGCGCACGAAGGCCCTCTTTTTAGAATTCTGACTTGCCATGGCTCTGCCTGTCCATGGCCCACAATCCTGGCAATGTCACAGTGATTTTACCATCTTGATGGTGCTATATCTAATAAACTGTTACCTAGTGTGAGGTCACAAAGATTTAGATCTATGTTTCCTTTCAAGGGTTTCATAGTTTTAGCCCTTATATTTAGGTCTTTGATCCATTTTGAGTTAATTTTGTATATGATGTTGGGTACAAATTCATACTTTGGCATGTACTAGTAGATATTCAATTGTCCAGTATCATTTGTTGAAAAGACTATTCTTTTACCATTGAATGGTCTTGCATCCTCATTGAAAAACTGACAATGGATAGATGGGTTAATTTGTGGACTCATAATTCTTATGCCAGTACCACACTATCTCGATTACTGTAATTTGTAGTGAGTTCTGAAATCAGGAAATTTAAATCTTCCAACTTTGTTCTCCCCCCGCCCTAAGGTTGTTTTGACTACTCTAAATAATTTGCATTTTCATATTAATTTTAGGATCAGCTCATCCATTTCTGTAAAAAAGCCCACTGGGATTTCGACAGGGATTGCATCAAATCTGTACATCAATTTGGGGAGTACTGCCATCTTAACAATATTAAGTCTTCCACTACATGAATGTGGGATATCTTTTAAATTATTTGTCTTTAATTTCTATGATGTTTTGTAATTTTCAGTGTACAAGTTTTCCACTTCTTTTGTTAAAAGCATTCCTAAGTTTTATATTTATTAATGCTATTGTAACTTAATTTCACTTGTGGATAGTTGTGTATACATCATAGCGACTGGTTGTTTGGTTGTTCCCCCGTTTGGTCTATTTGCATATTAGCCTTTTATTATATAGGACAGTGTATTACATTAATTCCCAAATAACAGATCAATTAGTATTTGTGGGGTAAATTCTACTTGGTCATATGTAAAATTCTTATATGTACCGCTAGATTTGGTTTTGCTGGCATTTTCTTGAGGATTTTTGCATCTATGTTGAAATTGGTCCATAGTTTTGTTTTCTTTTAAAGTCTCTGTTTGGCTTTGGCACTGGCTTCATAGAAGAAGTTAACAAGTGTTTTCTCCTCTTTATTTTTTGGAAATATTTGAGATTGATGTTACATTTTCTTTATACATTTGGTAGAATTCACCTGTGAAGTCATATGGTCCTGAGCTTTCCTTTGTGGGACGTTTAGGAAAATATTTACTTGTTATAAGTCTCTGCAGACTTTATATTTCTTCTTGAGTCAATGTTGGTAGTTTGTATTTTTCTAGGAATTTGTCCATTTCATTTAGGCTCTCCAATTTGTTGGGATACAATTGTTCACAGAATTCCTTATAAACCTTTTTATTTCTGTATGGTTGGTAGTAAGATACCTGTTTTATTCCTGATTTTAGCCATTTAAGTCCCCCCCCCCTTTTTTTTGTCAGTCTAACTAAAGGTTTGTTAATTTTTTCAAAAGAACCACCGTTTGGTTTTATTGATTTTCTCTGTTGTTTTTCTAGTCTCTAATTTATTTCCATTCTAATTTTATTATTTCCTTCCTTCTGCTTGCTTTGAGTATAGTTTGCTCTTTTCCTAGTTTAAGGTAGAGGTTATTGATTTGCGATCTTTCTTCTTTTTTAATTTACAAGAATTTACAGCTAAAAATTTCCCTCTGAGTACTGTTTTTGCTGCATCCCATAATTCTTGGTATATTGTGCTTTCATTTTTACTCATCTCAAAGTATTTTCCAGTTTCCCTTGTGATTTCTTCTTTGTCCCATTTGTTTTAGGGTAGAATATTGTTTCCACATACCTGTGAATTTCCCTAATTTCCCTGTTACTGATTACTTCTGTTTTCTACCACCTGGACCCCTTGGCTTTTTGGCCAGTTGTCCATTTAGTCTCCATACTTTGTGTACACCATTGTCCTTTTTCAAAGCCTTGTTCTGTGTTCATCTTCCTTACAGTAGAACAAGAGTTAAACTCTCCATCAGACCTGCCGGATGTTCCACGCAGAGTGCTCTGCCATGCCATTCCCAAGACCAAACCCTACTTACTTTCTATCTGCATCAGGGAAGAACAGTCAGTATAACTATGCATTATTCAGCTAACATCTTCAACAATCAAGCCTGTTATTCGTCTGTATGTCTGGCCCAATTATAGGCCACTGCTGACTATTAAAAGTTTGTGCTTATATTTCAGAACCATTTTGGTATTTTACAAATCAGTTAGTTCTTACTAGGAAATTGACACTTGCATGAGAAGATACTTCTGATCGGTATAAAACATGACTTATATGAATTCGCTTTTTACTAGTAAAATGAATAAACTGAAGTATAAATCAGGGATTTGTTAACCCTCCTGTCTCAGGTTTGTATAGTATGCACCCTACAATGAAATTATTCGTTTCCGTGTCCATAGCATTTCCAAGGCTATGGACCACTTGGGGGCAGGTCAAGGGGTAAGTCCCCACTTTAGTCATTGTAATTCTCACCACTTCAATTCAGTGATGGCCCCCACTAGCTGGTTCCAGCCAGCCTGGGATTTGGTGTCTCAGGTATCATTGCTGCATTTCTACCTTCCACACCAACAATGTGGCCAGCCTTTTGTTGCCAGCCAAACTGGGAGCCCAAACACTAGGGAGAGTGTAGATAGCTAACGTTGGTTTGGCCCAGGATTTGGGACTGTTCTTCTGCCTTCCTACGCTGACTCACAGACTCAGCTTGCAGGTGGCCTGGGTACCTTGCCGAGAAGTCCAGTTCTCTCTAGGCTTGGAGGCTGTCCTGACCATGGTCTGTTCCACTTGGGCTAACATACACAGTGGGCGCTTTTGATAACTATCTACTGCAGGGGTCCTCAAACTTTTTAAACAGGGGGCCAGTTCACTGTCCCTCAGACCGTCGGAGGGCCGGACTATAGTTTAAAAAAAAACTATGGACAAATTCCTATGCACACTGCACATATCTTATTTTCAAGTAAAAAACCAAAACGGGAACAAATACAATATTTGTATTTGCACGTGGCCCTCGGGCCATAGTTTGAGGACCCCTGATCTACTGAATGAATGAACACAAGCCCTCCCATTTTACTTCATTAAAGATGAGTATGTTTAACCTTACACATACTACTTAGGTATCTGATTTCATCTGTCACTTAGTTTTGCTAGGATCACTATCAGGAGTGAAAAGACTGAAGGCAGACGGTCAGATCGCTGGGGCAGCAGGTAGTCACTGACAAGAATGGGGAGTGGTCAGAGAAAACAGGCAATGGCAGGAGAGAACAGAGGGAAAACACTACGCAGAGCAGCGTAGCCATGCAGGGCCACTGAGCCTAGGAGCAAATGGCTCTCTGCATCTCAAGAGGTCCAAGTGCTTCAGTGAGTGCCAAGGCCAAACACACAGGCAAAATGGTTGGTAAAATTCAATGAAAAAACCAGGCAAGACCCATCCAATTCTATAGCTCTGGAGGGCATCGATACATCCAAGTACCATGCTCAAAACAAGGACCTGAGTCATTAAGAGAAGGTTAGATGATATTCAGTACACTCTGTCAACAGGCTGTAAAGAGCAAATACATTTTAGAAACATTTCCTTCTATAAATGCGTATTTTCTCATTGATGTTAGAGCTTAATGTAGTAAACTGCAGTTATCTAGACAATTAGGGCCACCTTATTCTCCAAAGATCTCAGATGGATAAGGCACCATGGCACACATAACTTACAATAAACCCAAGTTCTTTCTAACAGAGGTCCTCAGGGACTTGGAGACGGCCTGATTAAAACCTGAGGGTTTTAAAATAAGTTCTTTTAAGAGAAACAACTCTGAGGCGTCAGCTGGTATCTTTAAGACATCACTCATACCCTGAATTATCTAGCTCCAAGTCAGACTAAACTCCACCCACCCAAATTAATCTGGATCACCCAGATTTCTGATTGGAGCTTGATTCTCCTGTTACCTTGGCTACCCTTTTAGTTCCTATTCTATGGCCCAAGATTCATCTTTGCCGGGAGCCGGTCCATCCTTGCTGTTTCGAGGGACCTGGCATATATGGCATATTGTTCTTAATATGTTTGCTCACCTTCTTGGCACTATGTGTTTTAACCAAGGTCTCCTCTCTGAGAAAGGTTGTTTCCCCAGGTAGGGATTTTCCCCTGAAGTTAGGGAGGGAATAAAACCTCTTAACTAAGTGCCAGGCGGGTAATTAATCACTTTAACTACGAACAATCGTGCTTAAGCTACATAATCTTTACTCCCTGGAATGAAGATAAGAAACGCCCTAACCTTTGTAATAGAGATTGATAGGATTGAATCAACTGGTATAAATACAGATGTAACAAGACAGCAACACACAGAACTTAGGAGACAGAACTTAGAACACAGAACTTAGAATACAGAGCTTAGAACACAGAACTTAGAAGACAGAACCTACACACAGAACTTAGAAGACAGAACCCACACAGAACCTACAGACAGAAGAACTTTGCTGGAGAGAACATGGCAAAAGATCCTGGACTGAACCTGACTACAGAAATTGACAAAAGAACCTGACTAGAACCTGGTGACTGAACCTGGCTGGAGAACCTGGACAGAACCTGGCTGGAGAACCTAGCGAGGGAACATGGCTACAGAACCTGGCTGGAGAACCTGGAGAACCTAGCAAGAGAACATGGACACAGAACCTAGCTGGAGATCCTAAGCAGAACCTCTCTGGAGATCCAGACCAGAACTTGGCTGGAGATCCTGGCTGGAGATCCTGGCTAGGCTGCTGATCAACTGAACGCTGTCTCCGTGTCCTTCCTTCTTCGCCGACTCCGTCCACACTTTTGGGGACCCCTGGACCTGCTGGGGTTGGACCCCGGCACATCTTCATGATTCTTACTCCTCTGTTTAACTTTTGGTGTCATCTATTTGGACACCTGGTGTCTGACTTTGGCTTTGTCCCATGATGCCACCTCCTGACTCCCAGATTGGCTATGACATTCACTTCTGTCCACTCCAGAGATGGATCCTGCCCACTTGGTCTTGTTTTACTACTTTTTTATGCTTTGCCAGGCTATGCCAGGAGGTCAAGCTGCATCCACATAATAATGAAGTATGTTACACTGGGCTTTGCTTAGCTATTTAAAAAAAATTTTTTTTAAATTTATTTCAGAGAGGATGGGAGAGGGAAAGAGCAAGATAGAAACATCAATGATGAGAGGGAATCATTGATCAGCTGCCTCCTGTACGCCCCATAGTGGGGATCAAGCCCGCAACCCGTGCCTGTGCCCTTGACCGGAGTTGAACCCAGGACCCTTCAGTCCACAGGTCAATGCTCTATCCACTGAGCAAAACCAGCTAGGGCTTCTTGGCTATTTTGTATATGACTCTAAATACATTCATCTTGTTTGAATTAGGCTCCCTTAAAGGTGGTACTTTTTTTTTTTTTAAAAATCCTCACCTGAGGATATTTTCCCATTGATTTTTAGAGAGAGTGGAAGAGAGGGAGCAGGGGGAGAGAGAGAAATATCTATGTGAGAGAGAGACACCCATAGGTTGTCTCCCACAAGCACTCCGACCCAGGGCTGGGGATCAAGCCTGCAACTGAGGTGCCCTTGACTGGGAATCAAACCTGAGACCCTTCGGTCCATGAGCTGATGCTCTAACCACTGAACAAACTGGCTAGGGCTAAAGGTGGTACTTTTTTTTCTTTATTGATTAAGGTATTACATGTGTCCTTATCACCCCATTGCCCCCTGACCCCCCACTCATGCCCTCACCTCCCTGATGTCTGTCTCCATTGGTTCGGCTTATATGCATGCACACAAGTCCTTTGGTTAATCTCTCCCTCTTACCCCCACCCTCCCCTACCTTCCCTCTGAGGTTTGATGGTCTGATTGATGCTTCTCTGTTTCTGGATCTGTTTTTGTTCATCAGTTTATATTGCTCATTATATTCCATAATGAGTGAGATCATGTGATATTTATCTTTCTCTGACTGGCTTATTTCGCTTAGCATAATGTTCTCCAGTTCCATCCATGCTGTTGCAAATGGTAAGAATTCCTTCTTTTTAACCGCAGCATAGTATTCCATTGTGTAGATGTAAGGTGGCAATTTTTTATCTGACTTTTCTCGAAAAGTGTGTAAACAGTACACACTTTGATTGACTATCCTTTTCACAATGGAGTATATCTCATGCCCAAGAAGTAAAACGGCTCAAGTCCTAGCTGGTTATATTTACTCAGGAATAAGAGCCCTAAAAGTCAGATGCAAATGAAGATAGTTAATTGCCTTCTGGGACCTAAAAGGGGAGTCTTCGCCCTAAAAAGACATTATGAAAGAGGTTCTCACACTTCAATGTGCAAAGAGTTAACTAGGAAGCTTGTAAAAATGCAGAATCCTGGGCTCCATCCTTAGAAAGTGTAATTCAGTGATCTGGGTGCAAGAATCTGCATTTTTAACGAAGAGCCTTAGATATCTGATGCAGTTGGCCCTTGGACTACCCTTTGAGAAACACTGTATCACACGGAGAGAAATCTGATAAACATGGGACACACACAGTAATTAAACGACCCCATCAATCCTCTCCTTCTTAGAAGATATGATACACCTTAGAAGCTATGATGCATTTGGCCAATTCTTTCCTAATACTCTTATTACTGAACATCAGTTCAGTTCCAAGACCAACTTATATTTGTTTTGGTGAAGACAATGTAAAATCTCCAAGTTTCCATAAAGTTTCCATATGTGCCCTTGACTGGAATTGAACCCAGGACCCTTCAGTCCGTGGGCTGATGCTCTATCCACTGAGGGCAGTGCTACTTTAAATAAGGAATGAAAATATCCATTTGATACAGAAAAACCTTCAAATGAACTCTTCAGCCATACACACTAGTATATTATTGGTGAAGAACTTCTGTACCTGGCCGGTCTGATGCCCAGGGGCCTGGCAGACGAAGAGCAGTGGAGCCCAGGAAGCATGGACAGACCAAGTGTCCTTGGGCACATCCCTAAACAATCCTAGAGGGGAACCTCAGGAAAATAAGTTTATTTGGGAGGATTCTGATGGGGATAGGATGCTTTTGGAATCCAAGATGACAGAAGATATTGATGAGCTATTAGATCCAGGAGGCCTGTCTGATATTTGAGATAATGGGGGCTCCATTTGTTTCAGGACGATGCCTCCATGTTTGCACCACCATGGCTTATGGCTTGCAGGGGATATATGGACTGACTGATGCAACCATTAAGGATGTTAGAGCCCCATTCTTACTATTACTGGGATATGTGTACGCATTTGTGTTTTTCCTAGGAGGATCTTTATTTTTTCTCCCAAATCTCACAACTGGTTATACAGATGTTTAATTGAGAGGAATAATTATGAATTACATTTTTTTCTTTCAAACTTTCCTATCTGACTCATTTATCGCCTTCATTACAAGTGTTCTAAATATTGTAAAATTAAAGTTAAAAAAATAAACATTGCTAGTAGGCAAGCCCAAGTCTAAAAAAACTCAGTTTTAAAAAAACATTAATGTTTCTTAATTGAGAGCCTTGTGTACTGTAAGAATGCTAATTCACAGAAAAAAGGAATTTAAAGTCAGAATAAAAAGTAGACAAAGTTGACTGAGAAAGAAATACAGGCAAATTAACTCCACGAAGGCAAAGGGACAGTGAAACCCGATGGCTAAGAATGACCACAGGTAGAGAATACCAGTTAAAAGCGCAAAAAAAATATTCTGGGAAAAATGCCTAATTAGGAAATTAAAGCTGAACTGTTGACCTAGAGCTTTCGAACACTCTGATATGCTTTGGGTAAATAAAGCAAGGAAGAGAATTTTTATCCGACTTCTGTTTGCTATTCAACTCTGACCCTTGCCTACTGAATGACTTCAAATATCTGTTATGGGAAAAAATGATACCACTTTAATTTCCGGCTCCATCCCCATCTGGCCAGGGAGAGAATAAATTAATATTATCATGTTTTGTCTTTAGGGCCTCTGATACCCTCGAGGACAAGCCGGCGGGACAGTCTGCTTTGGCAGTGATTCTCAGCCAGAATCAGAAGAGCAAGATTCAGGACAAGGCCAGTTCACGTAACACAGCTCAGAGCCATACAACACAACTTGCTCCGAGGATGTTGGGCATTGTGCTTCATTAGGAAACAAAATATAAGCTTTCCACACCATTAGGAATGACTTTAGGAGTGAAAGCACATAAGACGATGCCTCACCTCATCAACAATGCACTGTAGAAGCTGGAGAGGCTGCAATGGGAGAGAAGAGGAAAAAGTATTAGCCTCTATGCAATATCTTTACAGTGGAGTGGAAAGAAAAAATCATTAATGCAATAAAATATAGCAAGATTAATCAACAACAGCAAACTCTTATAAAAACATTGATGCTCAGGATGTTCTATTATTTCTAATGGTACCTAATCTAATACAGGCAGTTAAAGGTTTGCATTTTCTTCAAAATGCAATTTGCTAAGTTTAAAACAAGGCATTCAAGCATGCAAAGGGAGCAGCCATCAGGAAAAAGAAAAGTGAATTTTTTTCTGAAGTCATAAAGCTTACCATTAAAGATCCCTGGTTTTTCTGAATCTGAAAAAAGGCAATATGTAATTAGCATGTCATAATCAAAATGACTCACTTGGACACATTATGATCACTGAGAGAAAATTATTGCATTGCTGGTGGCAATTTGTGGGCATGTGTTAACACAATTTACATAATGAAAATACACAAATGTTAATAGCTCGCTTCTCATTTATAGGCGAAAGTCAGCAGAATGTTAATTTCACACAACACTTTTTAGTACCCTCCAGGTTGTATTAGAATAGGGAGAAAAACCATAATCCATTTCAAAAGGCTGTTTACGATTCAGATATAAATAATGTTTTATATTGCTAGATTGTGAACACTGGGCTTAATGTTGCAATCATTGCTAATGTTATGAAGCTCACTCTTTTTAAATTAAAAACCGATTTATTTAAAATTGAAATTAAATCATAGTCAGAAATTAGAATTTTGGATTCCTGCCAGTGTTTGCTCACAATCCCCTATTTTGTGAAGAAAACTTTAATTATGTTGTTGAAGAATTTGTCTCTAACTCAGGAGTAGGGTGAAGACGCCACCTTTTCCCAAGTTCCTTCAGCCCATTTCCAGGGCAGCTATGCTCTCTGGGAAAATCAAATCCATGCAAGTTTTACACAGCTTTTCAGGGGATAAAGTAGAGTGAAGGAAGAAATGCCTGGTCCTGATCAACAGTCTAAAGGCAGGCTGCTCACACATCTAGCACCGATAAACCATCTCTCTTAGAAAGTTACTAAAATATGACACCAAATTAATAAAACATCCACTGTAATTAAAGTATTAAACACTCTAATGCCCCCCCCCTCCCTATGCTTGCTCTTATTACAAACTCAATGAAAATGGAGTCCCAGGTACTAAATTTCCTAAGAAGGAAAATTTCAGAAATGAAATGACTGATGGGTCAGTGGTTGCTGGCCTAACTGAGCTGCAATCAGCTGGTAAAATATAGGAAAAATAGTAATAGTCCTCCATATGTTTTTAAAAAAAATATATTTTATTGATTTTACAGAGAGGAAGGGAGAGGGATAGAGAGTTAGAAACATCGATGAAAGAGAAACACCGATCAGCTGCCTCCTGCACACCTCCTACTGGGGATGTGCCCGCAACCAAGGTACATGCCGTTGACCGGAATCGAACCTGGGACCTTTCAGTCCGCAGGCTGATGCTCTATCCACTGAGCCAAACCAGTTAGGGCCTCCATATGTTTTTTTAAAATGTTGTTTAATTCTCACCAGAGGGCATGTTTATTTTTATTAAAAAAAATCTTTATTGTTGAAAGTATTACATATATCCCCTACTTTCCCCCTCATTGACCTCTTCTAGATTACCTCCACCCCACACCCTAGGCCTTCACCACCCTATTGTCTCTGTCCACGGGTTATGCATATATGCATACTAATTCCTTGATCTTTTCCCACCCACCCACCCTCTCACCCACCCTCCCCCACCTTCCCTCTGAGATTCCAGTTTGTTTCATGCTTCTATGTCTCTGGATCTATTTTGTGCATCAAGTTATTTTGTTCATTAGATTCCACATATGAGTGAGATCATGTGATACTTGTCTTTCTCTGGCTGGCTATTTCACTTAATACAATACTCTTCAGGTCCCTCCATGCTGTCTCAAAAGTGTGAGATATCCTCCTTTTTTACTGCTGCATAGTATTCCATGGTATAAATGGACCACAGCTTTTTTTATCCACTCATGTACTGATGGGCACTTGGGCTTTTTGCAGATCTTAGCTAGGGGTGCACACATTCTTTCTGACTGGTGTTTCAGGTCTCTTAGGATGTATTTCTAGAAGTGGGGTCACTGGGTCAAATGGCAGAGGACATGTTTATTACTTTTAGAGAGAGTAAGAGAGGAAGTAAGGAGGGAGGGAGAGAAACATGGACTGGTTGCCTCTCATATGCGACTGAACCCTGGCTGAGAACTGAACCTGTGACCTTTTCATGTACTGGACAATGCTCCAACTGAGTCACACTGGCCAGGGCCCCCCATATGTTCTTAATGATGCTTTAAAAAGTTCTTTGATCTGCACAACCACCTTGAGAATCTCTATTCTATGCTGGGTAACTGGGCCTCTCACAGGATGGGGCTGCAGGAACAGGCTGTGGTTGTGCTGTGTCTTCTCCAATACTCCCCTCTCTCCAGAATCTGCATTACATCTGCCTACAGTCATAGTATTGCTTAAAAACAATTAGACTTGCATATATATTGGGCATGGTCAAGTTGATAAAGTACGATTTTGGTGTGTGGGTTCTTTTCAACTAGACTGTAAGCTTCTCAAGGGCAGAAGCTGTGTTGTCATTTCTTTTGCATCCATAGGGCTGATCAGCAGACCCTTCCACCTAGTGCTTCAGTGTTTAAAGAAGTGCCTTTCTATGTATTATCTCGACTGAACACGGTGCCCACCATCACCCCCTTATCCTTATCACCCCTTCCTTCCCCAAACACCATTCCCAGAAACCTTTGTCCCAGGCTAACTGGCTCTTAGTCTACTTTAAAAAAATTAAAAAAAAATTCAATTACAGTTGACATTCAATATTATATTAATTAGTTTTAGGGGTAGTCTTAGTCTACTTAATGTTGTCTTAGTTATTGTTCCTTGATCCTCTATCAACGAGAATTTCTGGATAAAGCTCTGCAAGTAAAGATTTATATTAAAAAGCAAGACAAAGCTGTTAACTACCACCCTGGAGAGGTTAAGGATTTTAGTAACAAGCCACATCTCCTTTAAACAATCTTGACAAGCCCAGGTAACTGTGCTTTTATATATGTTTAAGTGCACATCGACCCCCACCTGCCCCCCTTCTTGGTAAGATTTATCTACTTCAAGGGGAGAGTTATTTGTAATGAACAAGGAACTAGAAATCTGTTTTGACCTCAAAGAGAATGTTTTCCACAAATTTCCAACAGTCATGGGGATTATAACATTCTCTGAAGAAAACATGCGGCAAACATTCTAAGTGAGATGTTGCAAAATGAATTCAAGAATGGATCGCGAGACACTGTTCCCAGTAACATGAGTGGCAGAAACCCAGTGAGTGGAAGGGAGGACATTTCCGTATGAACCAGACCTTGGAGAAGGTCTCCTCCGCCGTGCTTTATTTGGTGGGCTTAATGCATGGTTTAAGACAACTTAAAACGGCACTACTTCAATGCTGGCTCTTTACTATAAGAAAGGGAGAAACAGAAACAGCAAAGTCTTTTTCTATGATCTTATAACTATTCTGTTTGCCCGGATTTTTAGAGAGACATTGTTATCAGGTTTTATTACACTGTTTTGATAGTAACATATTGTATGAAATCATCTTCATAAATTTTGTATTAAGGTAGCAGTGCCAGCACCTGAAATTGATTCAAAATGTTTAAGATACTCAATTACTTTTTAACACTGTTACACAATGTGGTGACTTATATCTTCCATTTCCCAAGAATCTGATGATGCAACATCACTGTAATTGATTCATTTTCTCAATTAAATAAAGCTACTGTGCTTTTCTTTATATGAATGCCACATAGACCATAGAGTTAGATGTATTATCTCCTTTCTCTGTCTCAGATATATTGCCTTAAAGGCTATATTCCATTCCTCTGTTAATTCCACCAGAAAATTTAATGCCACAGTCATATTTTTCAAATTCTGATCTGCTATGTACTCGACTGTATTTATATTAGGCGTATTTTTCACTGCTAAACTCTTTGTTGTTTACCTTTTTCAAAATCACATTACAGTACAGCGCAGCAACCATAAAACAGATACAAACAAAGTCAGCCTCCAGTCCCTGCCTCTGCTTTGGCACACAGTTCATGAGGAAGTGAAGCCCCACGCTAACAGCACATTAAAAGTGGTGCTGAGGGTCCTCAGTATAAAATGTTAGCTTCGTGAATGCCTCTCTTTATTCTGGGTCTGCCTTCCAAATGCTCAGCTGTGGGAGCAGAGTTCAGAGGGACACAATAACATTGTTAGAGCTGATATATCGCCTGCACCATACAACATATGAAATGCTGTTTATAACCAACTTGTCCAAGTCTCCCTTCTTGCTTATACATTTTGCTTGTGTTGAGTTTTCTATGTCTAACTTTGGGACAATGAACAGAACAGTAATTGCTCCAGTCTTACCTTTTGCTAATCAGTTTCTAAAACTAGTAGCACTTTGATACACTAATTAGATGAACCTCTTCCCTCTTCCGGGCATAGCTTTTCTCTTTTGCCAGCCCTTAGATCCAAGATTTCAAGTTATACTAACAAGAATTAGTTATGCCTCACTGTGATGTAAGATAGGCCGTTTTGTGGTTAAAAAGGGAAGAATGACTTCATAACAGCCAGGCAAAGTATCAGTTAGGTATCAGGATGTCACTGCAGTAACATTTATCATGTATTTCTTTGTAAGGACCATATAAGTAGCAATTAGAAAGGTTCCCATAACATGACTTAAGACTTTGGAAAATGAGCCTGGAAAGATTTCCAATGCAAAAATTTGCCTGTGGGGCTTTGACTCTGGGGATAAAAAGCAACGCTGGAAGTCTCACATTATGCTCACATGTCTGCAGATGTACTTTTTACAGACAGGTAACACTGACGTGACTACCAGCCATTTGACATTATATTCAGAAGCACAATCAGAAAACTAAAATGAGTCCACCTGTGTAACTTAAAGAAGACACCAGCTATAGCTTTCATTTTCTCTTTTACTCTCTGAAATTATGGCTTGCCCTGCAGCTGTTGTCTGAGAGATTTATGTGTGACCTAGGTCAGATCTTCCAATATCAGTTGACAAATTCTCTCTTTACATATTTACTGCTTTCCAAGCTTGTGTTATTTTTCTCTTAAATAGAAAAAAAGAAATATAAAATTAAATCACATGGTTGGAATTTTTAAAGAATATCATTTTTATGTTATGCCACTGACATCACATTCCAGCTTTCAGGTTGAACTCTGCTTTACTCTTTTTTAAACTTCAAATTTCAAGAACTGTGGCTACATTGCAAAGAGTCTCCTTTCAAGTCAGTTGCATTCAGCTAAATATAAATAGGGATTAAGGTAAACTGAGTCTTTCATATTCTAAATGGGAAGAATGACCTAAAGAATATTTGAAATGGAAGAGGCCTCAGAGATAATCTAGTTTGGTCTGCTCATTTTGCTGTCAGGGAAACTGAGGCTCGGAGGAGAGCAGTACCCAGAGTCACAGAGAGAACCTGGCCTGAAACTGCTGATCGGAGGCTGCCTACTGGGGGGAAAACGCATGCACTCTGGAGTTAGAAAGACCTCGGATTCCAGTCAGGTCCGTGGCCTCCGAAGCTCCCTCTCTTCACTGGGCCCAGGGCTCCTGGCTACACAGTGAAGGGAGGAGATAGAGGCGCCCAAAGACTCCTCAAAGGCAGAGCCTCCCATTCAGGTGCCAGGACTTCTTTCCGACTTGAGGGAGAACTGGTATCAGATTCAACCTCATTTTACCTGGCACTGCACGAGGTACTAAAACTTAGGAATGCACCATCTCTAATCCACTATAACTTGCCAAGAAAAAAAAAAGCCCAAATCTCAAAAAGAGGGGGAAAAAAATCACTTCCACATGACTGTAAACTGAGTATACACTGCTTTGTACCAATAATGTAAAGAGTTCCCCGACAAAGGACTGTTGGAAAAAGGGATAGAACTAACTTTACTCTGGTTAACTACAAATGAAAATGTTGGCATTTTTGGATACTGATTATGAGACAAAACAAATGAATACTATATTTTATTTCTAATAATACAAAATGAACAAGTATATATAATTCACTAGTGCCAACCTATCTCCTTGGTCCAGCCTCTTACATTGTTCAAATTCTTATCATGTCTGTGAGACTATTAGTGTATTTTTATAGTACAAAACAAAAAACGAAGTCATAAAACATTTAAGTAAACAAAAAAGACTCAAAATATAAATAAGTCATAAGAAGATTTAATAGAGAGCTACTCACTAGGTAGGGCATAAGAAAGTCACTGTGATTCCCACATCCTAAGATCCACTCGGGCGCCTTCTCTCTCCCCACCCTCAAACTCCAGCTGGGGTGCTGCACTCAGGAGTGACCAGGTTTGAAAAGCTAAAATGAGGTAGCCCTGAACTTAACACATGGCTGGGTGGGAGAGAAAGGCTCTAAGATGCCTATCTGAGGGCAGCACTCAGACAGGACCGTAAATTAGATCACTTGGCTCTGCGGCTTCCCGCGTTCAAGGACAACCCATTTTCACAGGAAACATAGCACGGGAGCACCAAGGTCCGGAGCATGATTCATTCGCTGGGCCTGCAGTCAGGAAGCAGGAAAGGGATCTGACTGCCAGTCTCCTCCTTTTATCCCTTGTGTATTTAACACTGACGTAGCTCATGTCCTATTTTACACAGGTGTACAGGAGCCACAGGAACCCATCCTCTGGGCAAATGTAAGTTTAAATATTTAGAACCCAAATTTTGTGAGAAAAGCAGCAGCATAGAACCACCATTCAAAATGATCATTGTGAATTACAAAATTAACATTGTCTCTAATGGTACAAGTAATCCATTAAACACTTTCCATTCAAAGAAGATTTTAGACATCTCCTCTATCAAACTTTTTTCTTTTTTTAGTTCCAAAAAAAAGGTGGTCTTATTTCAAATCTAGTTTACCAGTTATGTGTGTGTATGAGGGTGAGAGCAGGGGAGGTGTTTTCTCGGAGAAAGGCTTGTTGACCATTCCACTCTTCATAGTCAAATAAATGTGCTATAGCAAAAATTGTTTTTTTTAAAAAATGAGTCTGTCTGAAAGGGTTTTTCTGGAGTTAACACTTAGTGCATCCCTATTAGCTTAAATCCTCCACAGGCCATAGAATCTAGAACAATGTTAGAAATCATGTAGTCCAATTCCTTCCTCCATAAAGAAATTCGCTTTGTAACATTCCTGAGAGACCGGCATACTGCCTTTGGCTAGAAGACATCCAACGGTGGGATTCCAATGATTCCATCTAGGGTAGCTTAAATTGTTAGAAAGTTCTTTCTTATTTTGAGTCCAAATATGGTCGGGAGTTGCAGTGATTAAGTCTCTGACAACTCTTCACATATTTGAAGATAGTTGTCATGTCTCTACAATGTTTTCTTTCTTGAATGAACATCTTATTTGCTTCTTATAATCATTGCTATGTTTGATTGCCCTCTATTCTCTCCCCTTTTATTAGCAATGACACTAACAACATTCCCCTGCCCCAAGTAGTCCCTATGTGCTTTATGGGAGGATGACTTCACCCTCCTCTCCTCCCCCCCGCCTTACGGGGGAGACAGGTGGTTCAGGCTTAACTAGTCAGAACCATCACAATCCCCTAGTACAGTGGTCGGCAAACTCATTAGTCAACAGAGCCAAATATCAACAGTACAACGAAAGAAATTTCTTTTGAGAGCCAAATTTTTTAAACTTAAACTATATAGGTAGGTACATTGTTATTAACGTAATTAGGGTACTCCTAAGGCTTAGGAAGAGCCACACCCAAGGGGCCAAAGAGCCACATGTGGCTCGCGAGCCGCAGTTTGCCGATCACTGCCCTAGTAGGTCAGTGGTTCTCAACCTTGGCTGCACATTAGAATCACCTGGGAATCTTTTTAAAATCCTGATTTCTGGGCCTCATCCTCCGGAAATTCTGTTTCTTTGTTATGGGGTGGGGCCACAACATAGTAACAAAGAAACAGAATTTCCGGAGGATGAGGCCCAGAAATCAGGATTTTAAAAAGATTCCCAGGTGATTCTAATGTGCAGCCAAGGTTGAGAACCACTGCCCTAGGTGCAGGGAGTTAAATGGGCCCAATCAAACTGAAGCCTAAGACCTCTGGTTGCATGTGGGGAAAAGAGACAAGCTCTTCCCTACTAAACCAGGGAGCAAGTTGCCCTGGAATCCCAACAGCCACTCTTGGTCTGTGAAGGTAAAAGCCTACTAAGAATAGAGCCAAAGGTGACTTGTTGGATCAAGTCCTACCCAAAGCCAGCAATACACGGCTTTCTGATCATGTGATTCAATACATTCCCCTTGTAGCTGAGGCTTCTCCAAGTTGGGTTTTCCACTCTATGGTCTAGCTGCCTGGAAGCACCAGGCACGATTTCACGTTCTCCAGCATTCGCTCACCTTCCTCTGCATATGATGCCACAAAGTACGACATCCACTCCAGAGCACACCTCGGACTGACTGGCTTAGATCACCTTGTTCTGGACACTGTATGCTATTTGGTAGAAAGTTGTGGAATATACAAGTGCATTCACCTTTTTGATAGCCATATCACATAGCTGGCTTAACTGAGAGAAACAGACGTGTACATAAATCTTGGACTGAAAAAGAATTACTTCTTTCCTGTACTCTTTTATTTCTTATGTGCTTCATACTGACAGAGTATCTGAGAATCAAAATGAGTGATTGATTAAACCAATTATAGGATCTAGACAAGTCTGGTGAAGTTTCCACCTGTTGCCTCTCCCCTGCAACAGACAGAACTGTCTCAGCCTTTTGTTCGGGCAACACTGATGCAGAATCATACACTCTCACTGGCTTCCCACGCCTGTCTGATTCTTGAGTCCCTTCTCATTAATACCCCTGATTACCAGGCTTCTGTTTGAATAGGTCAAAGTGATGGCTTAAGTCTTCTGACTGTCCATCCTACCTCTTGTTCAGCCTACCCTCCTGACAGTATAAATCCATGTCTTTCCTTATATGAGAACCCTCAAATATCTGAAGGCAGCTATCACATCTCCTTAGAAGATTTTATCCTCCAAGTATTAATGCTGGCAGGAAGGAGTGAGAATATGAACATGGAAGAAAAAGGGACAAAATTACTAATTTAAAGTCTAAGGATATATGTTGATTCTTAGTTCCTCCTGAATCTAAAATATGCTAACATGTAAAAGGTAAAGTTAGACTAAATCATTAATTTGCTGATGCATACTTGCTTATCAAGTACTCATTCTATGCCAGGCACTGTACTAGACTCTAGGACCTAGAAGATGGCTAAGATACAATGGCTGGACCAAATAAATAAAGTTCCTGAAACTTAGTGGAAGAACTAAGATATAAGCACAGGGCTTGTACTCTCCTCTAAATGCCATTCAATATTTGGATAAAATACAATTTGCTGGTTTGCAGATTTCTAAGACAGCTTCCCCAAAAGGTGATGTTTCTGAGCATTTTTTTTTAAAAAAACTAGTCTTTGACAACATTGTTTGGCCTGATGAGATTTTGAGATAAGCTGCAATTATAGTCAATACGTGGTTCATGTGGGATTAGGAAGAAAAGAATATAACCATGTTAATTAACATGTGTCTTACTGGCTTGACTGTAATGAAATTCAAAATAGATTTAAAGAAGTCATGAATCTAGAATAAACTGAATAAAGTTTGATTTCTGTTTCAGAGTTTTAGTTTGTACCTCTCTTATCTTGATATAGAGAAATCGGGTTTCAGTAAACTCCCAGAGAGTCCTGGGGAGATGGTGATGAGAAAGGCTGCTGAAGGTGTAGAAAAGAGAAGAAACTGCTCATACAAGATATGAAAGAAGCATCCAGTCTTGCACTTTTCAGACTCTGTTTACCAAATAACTCTTAGTTCCTACAAGATATTACTTAGAGATATTCTAAAAATTAACAGATAAAAGCAGAATGCTCTTGTGTCTGTATGTGCTTTTGCGTCGGGGAGTGGATTCCCACCTACTCTGTCCTGTCTTTCCATCATTCTGCAGGTCACTGACCTAGGACACTGCCATCAATTTCCAGACGAGGAAACTGAGCTCTGAAAAGAAGTAAGGTCACACAACTAACAAGAAAAACCAGAAATAGAACTTTCGTTAGCTGTGTGTGTGATTGGGTGGAACTCATATACTGACAATAATTTAATTTATGACTTATTGTGTGTCACCTGCTGCCCCCTGGTCCCCTCTGCCTTGAACCATTGAGTGCTTCCAGCTGCCTGGCTACCAAGGAGGTATAGGCCTGTCCAAAGAGCAGGGGCTGGACTGAGGCCTTTGGCTGGAACTTTCTCTTGTTTTACTGTATTTTATCAAACTAGAACTAGGACTACGGTCAAGGCCTCCTCATGCCCAGAATGGTGCTCTCTGCAACCTGTTTCTGAACAGAAAACAAGACAACCCTCATTACCCCTTCTCCCCACTCCCCTTTGGTCTTTCTTTCCTCCTCAGAGCTCCTTTCCTCATAAGACTTTTATTCCTCAGCCTTTCTTTCCTTCTCTTGATGGCAGTCACCATCCATAGACCCTGAGAGTGTATACAGCGTAACAGAGTCCACACTTGGTTCTAACTGGATGCCTCAGCTTCCCACAATCCCTTGGCGATGACACCTTGGCTCTGTGCATAAACAGACAACCGCCTCCTTTTCTAGCTTCTAGCGGTCCCTGGAACGCTCTTTCTACCTGGTGTGTCCTGGGCCATCTCTAGTCCTAAATCGAATCAGCTCTTTGCTCCTTTTAGGCAACTCATTGATTTTTCAATGAACTTAGCTCGTCTGTTTTATTGGCACTAAAGAGGGTTGGGTTCTTAGCATCATTAACATTTTAGTTGAGGAAGAATTCCCCAACCCCCCAGGCATTAATCCAGAACGGTTAAACATCTAAAAAGTAATCTGTGCTCAAACAAAGCTTGGCCAGGTCTGCCCCCTTTTTAACTTGGATGCCAATGAGCTCCTAGCCCCAAATCTACCCACGTTTTCTATACTGAATGGCGATAAGTAAGACACTGGAGTACAATAAAAGTTGATGTCTTTGTCTGTTGCTGCTGCTGCTACCCGCTGTTGAAGACCACTTTCCCCCCAGGGATCCATATCCATCAGCAATTACCTGGCAGGCATGGAGCATCCTGGGACAGCAATTTACATCTCTGCAGACACACCAGTTGGAGGCAGTGCTTGAGTGGATGGGTGGATAAAATAAGGATGGCCATTTGGGCTCAAAGCCTCTGGGTGCCTTATCTCACTTTGTCCCCCACCATCCCTCTTGAGTAGGAGGACAGTCTGACCCTGTTGCTGACTATCTGGTAATCATGACTGAGCAATTTAATGGTGATGGACCCCCATTTCTTCCTCTATAAAATAAAGGAGTTGGACTAGATCACTGTAAGATCTCTTCACATCCTAAAAAGTAGCAGACAGTACCAAAAAAAAAAAAAAAATACAAAAACAAAAAAAAAAAAAAAAAAAAACCCAAAGGGGGAAAAATAGAAGGCCTCCCAGACCACAGAACCTAAGAGAAAGACAAGATGACAGAATCGCAACCTGAAAGCCAACCGGGCACCAAGTGTATTACTTCAAACCTCAATTCTATTTCTGGGCTAAACTGGTTATTTAAAAATTGTAAAAGAATCATGGTTCCCAGCTACTGAACTGAAAATGACTGGACTTTGTATATAATTCTATATGCTATGATTGTGAATATGAATGATAAATTGTAACTCAAAAAAGAAAGGCTGTAAAGGAAGGCTCTATGGGATCAGAAAAGTAATTCATTTTAGTCTTACCTGGTGTGAGACATGGTCATATATTTTCAGAATTACATAGGTAAATCCCTAAAGTACTTTCTGCTAATATAAATAATACTAATATTACCTTGCTCTTGTTTACCACCTTATATTTTTCAAAGTGCTCTCTTAGGTGTTAGCGTATGTGGTCATGGCAATTCCAACCCTCCCCCACCCCTAGCAAGTGTAGAGAATATGCTATAATGTGCCTAGTCAAATTCATAAAGGATGGCAGGGAACCCCTTAGAGGAATGTGCTTAGGGGCAGAGATCTCAAAATGCAATGATTTCCAACCTCAGACTGGCTCCCAGTCACCTCAGAAGGATTCCTGACATTCTCAAACCCAATTTCATTATCTGGTCTCTGCTACACATGTCATCTCCATCCTGACATACCACCTCTCTCCTTTATTGTTTTTCCCTTCCCTTTCTGACTTCCCTCCTAGTGTTGCTATAAAAGTTACCTACAGAAATTCCTAAACTCTTAGGGAAATGAAGGTAATGGTAGTAGCAGTACCCTACTGAGTTGAAGTACTAGAACAGCCGTGGGCAAACTACGGCCCGCGGGCCGGATCTGGCCATTTGAAATGAATAAAACTAAAAAAAAAAAGACCGTACCCTTTTATGTAATGATGTTTACTTTGAATTTATATTAGTTCACACAAACACTCCATCCATGCTTTTGTTCCGGCCCTCCGGTCCAGTTTAAGAACCCATTGTGGCCCTGGAGTCAAAAAGTTTGCCCACCCCTGGACTAGAAGGACAACAAGTACAGCATGCTGCTTTAGACCTGTCTTCTACCAGGTGATTCTCCTTTTGATTAAAATGTCTGGAAAGTGCCTGCCCATCCTTCCAGCCTAAGAGCCCCAGCTCAAGCATCACCTGTTCTGTGAAATTCTCATGGCCTCCTGAAGTGAGCTGACCTCTTCCTCTTGAGTCCAAAGCAGACCCCCCGCCCCTCCCCCCTGCACTGGATCAGACTCTGAGAGCAGGGACTACATCTGTTTCATTTCTGTATGCCCAGTGTGTAGCATACAGCGTCAGGTAGAGTCGACGCTCAATGACAAATATATGTTGAATTAAACTGAGATGTACCTCATATGATAGTTTAGAAGGTGCAATAAAATCAGACCCCGAGGTAATTGCTTAAAAAAGAAAAGAAAAAAGACAGCCCAGCTAGGGTGGCTCAGTGGATTGAGCATTGACTCATGCACCAGGAGGAGGTCACAGTTGGATTTCCCATCAGGGCACATGCCTGGTTTTCAAGCTCGATTCTCAGTAGGGGGCGTGCATGAAGCAGCTGATTGATGTTTCCATCTCTCTCTCTTTCTCCCTCTCTTTCTAAGAAAATCAATAAAGACATATTAAAAAAAAAGAAAAGAAAAAACACAGGAATCACTAACCTAGTTGGTTAACTACTACCTCAACTGGGGTATTAATAGGTAACATCTTTCGTGGAAATTTACACATTTCTAAGCTACCCACACTTTGCAGATGATTTATCTTCCATTTCTCTTTATCTTAAAGACATACTAGGAACCTACCTCTTATATTTGGCATAGACTAAGCAAATAAAATTATGAGACCTCTTGATAAGTATGAGATATACACTGGGAGCATTTGACATGACAATTAAAAGGTTCCTGGGAAGAAGCAAATGTGTATAAGTGAACATCTTCATATCACTGAAATTTCACCTCTGCATATTATGGAACATAAACTCTGACTTTATGGCGTAAAATATCAGTATATTTTAAGTGTTTATATCCTAAATAGTAAGGACAAACATAAACAATGAATTAAAACATGTAGGCTAGAAATCTGTTTAGAAAAAAATTGCCTGCATATTGCTCTTTTTGGACTCTTATCAACTAGAGATGAGCATGTGAAGTTTGGTGTATTACCCATTGCTGTTTTTTATTTTTAGTTTTTTTTAATTGAAGACCTGACACCTAAAACTGGATACTTAATAGATCTGCATTAATAGATAAATAAGATAGTGATATCTATGGTTTAAATTTAACATTGACTATAAAACAATGTTAAATTATCAAAATTAGGATTAGTAACAATATAGTCAAAGGCTTTTAAAAGATGAATAAAATTTGGCGTAAAAATTCTAGTATTTTAACATTAGCTTTTGTAAAGTGTTTAATATTTTAAAATAGTTTTCATAACATATGCTTTTTTACTCTATTATGAGTAAAAAATACCCTATCCACAGCACAATTTATTACTACAAAATAAATGAATGCTTAAAAGACAGTGTGTCAATTGAAAGAAAAAACATTAAAATAGCAGGTTTCCAAGCCAAGTTAAACAAAATATTTTCTCTTTGACAAGCTGCTTACATTTAAATGAAAACAGGGCAAATGTGGTCAATAATATGGATTGCATATAATAAAAAGGACCTTAGATCATGTTAATACAAGGATCAGAAGGCAGTAACTTCAATTAAAACCACCCAATTATTTAGCAAACTTTCAGATACAGCAAATAAATTAATCTGTTTTAAATGAAAGTGCTCAGATAAGTAGCTTGTTGACCTATGAGTAAGTCTCACTAGCAGCAATCACAGCAAAGCAAGAATCTGCTGCAGCAAGGCAAAGCCCCCAGATCAAACAAATGGTATCAGTAATCAAAAAGCATTTGCAATACATACCTCCTTGGTTAGTAGCAGGGGGTTCTGAGCAAACGCCACCTATAGCTTCCCTTGTATTTGATATATAATGTATAAGGGGCGAACACATTTCTCTTACTCATGAACAACGGGGGTATTTTGCTTTTAACCACAGGATATTTTCATTTCTGAACTATCTTGTGAAAAAGGCCAGTCATTCACTTAAAATCCTCTATTATCCACTTATGTTTAACTTGTATTGGGATTTAAGAATGCCTCTTTATTGAGACGAGCAATATGTCATCATTTTGTTCAGCTAACAGGCCTGACAGACCCTGTCTCCTTGAGTTAAAGAACAGCAGGTCTCTATTTCGTACATTGGTGGCAAAAGCTGGCAGAATAAATGAGAATTAGCCAACTGGTAGTAAAGGCTTTTAATCCTAAAGATGTAGACTCACCTTTTACCTTAGTTTTAATTATCCTACTTGCCCAGATGGTGGTATGTTTTTTCAACAAAAGTGACCTCTCTATATTGCAACAATCTATTTGAATGCCATTCTTATGTATTTTTAACAAATAACTTCACTACTCACTCTCTTATGTTTTCGATTCCTTTTACTACTTATCATCTTCTTTATTTGAAACAGATTTTTAACAGATAATCTTGGTCTTACAACAATATCTTGCTTGCATTTTATTCAAATAATTCTTAAAAACAGCTTAAAAAGCCGTTTGGAATAACATCAAGCTTGCCATCAATCAAACGAAAAAATTCCGCTGGCGGTTGTATAAACATCAGATCAAGTCTGATGTCTTCAAGGATTTCAGAGTGAACCATAAAAAACTCCATTAACTTCTGACAAAGAATGCAAATTAATCACAACATGGGGTGAAATGAAATTAAAGGCTCTTTTCTAATCAATGACAAGGCAGGATGAAATATTTGTTACTCTCTCTGCACCCAGACTGCCTAGGATGTTTGCACTTCCTTTGCAAAGCCCCAAATGTAAGGTGTGACTACAGATTCACCCACAGTTGCTGCTTAGCCCTCCCATCACCCCCCCAGAGCTATCTGCTTACAAGTCGTGGAGATTCACAAAACACACTAATCATCTGAATCTCAGGTGCATCCAATTTGTTATTCACACTCTCCCATGCCAGTGAAAAGCCTGGCGCAGACAGATGCACCAGGAACCCTAAATGACAGTTTGGCCTCCGGAAGTATGATCACTACAGCAAAATCTAGTACAGCCTGCAGGTGAAATGTCTGGAGCTCCATATGGAGCAGGGAAAATTAACAACAAGATGAAAATCACTGCAGCAGCGGGGAGTCGGAATTTTTGAAAAAAAAAAATTTAAAGATGAAGAAAGAGAAGTAATAAATTAATGGGGTGTGAAAACATTCAAAGCTTTACAATACCAGGGGCACTATTTGCTCAGATTTTTTTTTTTTCCTTTTTTTAACTTCAGGTCATTTTGATGTAATTTATTAACCAAGATCAGGAAATATCGCCAAAAGAAGAAGAACATTTTTATACATGCAAAAGTACTTTAAATACATTTGTATCTGTATTATCTTACTTTCCTGTGGCATCTTGCTTACCAAATTTCCAAATGCCAGAGCTGGCGCATCCCCTGAGAAGTCTCCTTAATGGATTGACTATCATCCTAATGCAGGGAACTACTGTAAAGTTTGAATGAGGGATGATGATTTTTAGCATGCAATCTTTTTTATTTCTCCTAAATTATGGTGTCATTAAACAAACCATTGCCCACCATCATGTTTTTTAAGTCAACTGAATTCAGATCTACATGATTAACTACACACAGCTCCAGTCCTTGTCCAGACCTGCACATCTTACCAGATTACTATTAAAGCTAAATTGTTCAAGAAATTGAGATACTCTCTGCTTGCAGGATGCTTAAAACACAATTTTTCATTGTCCTATTGCAGAATAAGCTTCCCAGGCACCCAGAACCGAACGGTACTGGGGTCAGTTAGAGCTCTGGGGCCCTCTGGTCCTCCTGTCACTCTGCTAAACACATGGTAAGAAAGCACAAGGGCTCTGGGGAATGGTCTTGTCATCGCCTACAATGGCACACCCCTCCCATGTTCAGAACTTTTCATCTACACAAGAGGCCTCTCTAGGGCAGAGGAGACAAACCAAGAGAAGTGAAAGGCTTGGTGGGGCTGAGGGCGAAGAGCAGTGGTACAAATAGCCAACCAAGTTCAGAGTACACAGAGCCAGTCCTTCGGTCTGTTGCCTGCAAACCCTAAACCCAGCTGTACCCATTCATCACTGAGGCAATGGGTGCTGCCTTTCTGAGCCTGTCTGCTCTCCTGGAGTCAGGGAGTAACGGTCCCTGCAGGGTGGACTCCATGTGGAAAAGTGCTAGAAGATGAACCTAAGACATCGCCATTCCTAGTATAAGCTACAGTAATAAGACTGCATTTTTAGTGGTTCTTTGCCCTTTTTTCTATACTTTTTTTCTATAGCATCCTGCACTGTATGCCAATGAGGCTATGCAACTTTAAGACCTAAAGGAAACGAAAATGGATAGTATTTTCAAATACCAAATAAAAACCCAACCCACAAAACAATGAACTTCATAAAAAATGATTATTTCAGCAAAAATCCAGTCCTTTAACCTTTATGTTGGTCCCACGGACTCTCCTAGATATCTTCCCAGCACCCCTCCCTTGGCTGAGTCCCCACTGGGCATACACGGTGTCGGTGTCGCCGGTGTCACCGTCACCAGCAGGAAGAGGCGCTGCTAATGACGCTGTCAGCAGCACTGACGCTGGGCTGGGGGAAGGAAGAGTCTGAAGTAGCCTCTCCTCCCCACTTTCACCTCTGCTCACTGGATGCTGGGCGCCAGTTGCGGCTGGCGCGTGGCTGAGCACATCCTTTTGCAACCTTCAGATTGACAATCGGAAGTTTGTGTTACAGCCCAACATCAAGGCCAGTGGGGTGGCCCTTTGTACTTTTCTGAGTGGTTTTATATCCTTCTCATTTGATCTGCAGACTTCCTTTAATCAGATAAGAAAGGGGTAACAAATGGGAGGCAGTCCCCAGCTCGATAAATAGAACGCTGCTTTGACTCTATGGCTGCTTTGGAAAGAAGTGAGTTTCCTATCTCTGGGGGTATTCAAGCACAGTGTGGATGTTTGCTTTTCAGATATTGTAGAGAGGTTTGACTCAATGATGTCTAAGATCCCCTCCAATCCTGAGACTACTCCATTTGGGATCCAATGGCACCAAACCACCTGCAGTTCCATAGTGAGAAACCAGCCATTCTGCTTGCCCAATATATGAGGGGAGGCTATCTCAGAGTGGGTGGGGGTTCCAATGAGGTACTATGGGCCAAAGAGAAGGTATTATTTAATAATCCAGTCTCTGTGACACTATAAAAACAAACACTTTTCTTCAAGTGCTTTGAGGGCAAAAGAGAGGGGGCACAAAAGGAATTTATCAAGTACTCTTTCTCCACCTTCAGTCTATAGCATAAAGCCTGTAAAATAAATACCAACTCTATCAAAAGTCAGTATTGATTCTAGCAATGAAGCACACAAACTTCTGTTGAAAAATCTGGGAAATAGGCCTGATGGTATCAAAGCTGCTTCTATTATTTGAAGCAAAAGTCCCAATTTGGTGGCAATATTCTACTGTGATTCAAGGAGCATAGTCCCCCTCCCTCTGCCCCCTCCCCCCACTCTGGCATAAAGGTTATTGCTAACTAAGGAGTTCAGCACATCAGAATTTTCCAACTTCCACTTGACTGATCAAGTAAACATATACTTACTTAGACATTCAGGAAAACAGTATTGCAAGGGGATACAGCCTCCTCCCAACTCTGACCAGAGCTTTCAAATGCTTCATTGGTCACATGCAATGGCAACCCGTTCTTAGACTATCACCCAGTCTCACCGATTAATTACCTGAGACATTTGGTATCTCAAGAGTAGAGCTACAGTCTCAATCTTTGGCATTTTTATTAGATTACTTACAAGTTTTCTACTACGACTTGTCTGAGATAGTGTATATGACCTCTTGTCTTGATTTAGTACAAAATTTTAGGGGACTTCACAAATGGGCCAAACAGCGAATTGTTTAAAAATTAGTGACACAATAAGAAGCTTACCGAGATAAATATTCTAATGAGCTATAAATCCTGAAAATGTGATTTTAATTTGATGGGCTACCTAGAGCTAAGCAGCCGGCTCTATACACTACAATCTCACCAAATGCGACACGCATGCCAACAATCGTGACATTTCAGACTTTCTCTTTAAGGAAAAGATTATGTTTAAACAAAGAAGCCTATAAATGTGAAAAGTGAGACTAACATTCTTGAACCTAACAGCTTCTCTTCGACTTCTCTAATGGCTTTAACTGTAAAAGAAAAAGAATACAAAACAGACATTTCAGCAAGTGAAGGGTCTTTAAATGTCTACATGGGTACCAGGAGAATTTGCTTAAAACCACTTAAAAAGATGGTAGAGAGAATGAATCCCATCCTATTATTCAATAACCATGTTTGTGATGCATCTGCATAATCTAACCATGCATAAATTAGTATGTGTAATACAACACTTATTTGCATAATAATAGCAAGTTAATAGATGCTTAAAGAGCAGAGACCAACACCACCTTTAAATCAGACATGCCTCCAGGCACTTTGGCCTGTACAGACCAAGATGCCAGAAAAACAGTGAGCAGCAACCAGAGGAAAACAGTCAAACCATTCATTTTTCATCCCTCTAGACATTTCACTTATTTCTCCACATACACTGGGGAATCATTTTCAAACCACAAAATAGCTTTAGATTTTAAGTGCTAGCACTCATCTTTAATAAAAATCTTAAAGAAATTTAAAGGTTATCACCAGCAATGTTAATATAATGGATAGTTTGTTTTCTTAGAAATGTGAATAGGAAAGGACAAAATATTTAAAAATATGTTCAAAATCATACCCACATAAAATTGGGGGCCCGCCTATTTGCTTATCAAAAATGAGGACCGATTTAGGTATTTTTACCTTTCATCTCAATCCTTTAATTCAAATAAATGTAATGAATCCAAAAGCTCAAGAAAAGGCTGTGCCTCTCCCCAACCTCAATATAAGCATGTGATACTGGGTTAGGATAAGGGAAAACATCACCAATATCACACAAAGGAAGAGCACGATGATGGCTTTCAACCTTTAACAAAGAGAAAAAATCTGGAGTTTAAAAAAAATCAAAAATCAATAGAGACTTCTAAATGACTCCTTTAAGATATCACTTTTCAATTTAACAGGACAGATTTATTTGTATGTGGCTCCAATGTTCACAATTGCTCCCCGCACCTTCATACATAGGAATGAATGTCACAGTGGCAAACGGCAGTAATGAACAATCTTACCTGAGGATATGGAAACCTCCCAAGAGCAAGCTGGGAAAGGAAATAATATTTGTCTGGTTATAGATTTGCATGCAGGGCAGATCTCCTTAAGACAGACAAGTGTTAAATTTTAGAATTGCATCTAGCAAATATAAAAAGCTCAAAACCACAAAAGCACGAACTAAATTATTACTGTAATTACATTAAGAGTTATATTTAGAACGAACATTTTCAATGGACAATGTTACATCCCTAATAAAATATCCAAATTTTAACAACAAAACATTATCCTTACTGGGTGAAAGAAGGTGAACAGATTAGCCAAACAACATACAACATATATGCATAACCCATAGACACAGACAACAGTGTGAAGATGGCCAGAAGGAATGGGGAGGGGGTGGGGGGGAGGCTGGGACAGGTAGAAGGGGGAGCAGGGACTAGGTAATGGAGGGGAAATGGGGACATCTGTAATAGCATCAACAACAAAAATAAAGTTAAAAAATAATCAGCATGTAAATAAAAACTGGATGCAGAGTAATAGTTTACCAAGTTAGCAAAGTGTTTATTTTTATTTTTTTGCAAAGTGTTTATTTTAATGAGCATATTTAATGGCATAAAATTATCCTTATGTGGTGTATCTTAGGAATATTCTCAGCTATATGGGCATTATTCATATTTATGTGTGTGTGACAGTTTCTTCTAAGCAGAGATGCAAAACTATAAAAGGAAACTGTTGGTTTTTCTTCTTGTAAAAGGGAAACACCTAATTGTTCCTACCCACAGCGCTTAGAGTTTTAATTGCAAGTATACAGAGAGGAAGGGTTGTGGGAAATGGTAAATTAAATATGAAATAGAAAATTTTGCCATTATTTTATTTGTTAGATTTTTCATCCATTTTCTATCCATAGTTAGAAGAAAAGAGCTACTTCTAGTGGGAAAATGGCCAATTGAGACTGAAGTGGAAACTACAGGTCTAAGTCTAACACTATGAGAGTGAATCCTTAGAGCCGCCACAATTTTGCTTGATTTGTAAACTGCTCTGTGTTTCTAGACCAGTCACTTAATTTTGGTCTTTGGATCCTCACCTGTAAAAACAAAATGGCTGGACTGGTAGTAATAGGATTGATATAAAGTAACAAGATAAAATTTACCAAACATATCATAACTTATTTTAAAAAAATAGTGGCAACATTTTGCATAATGTGGCCCATCCTCAGGCCTAAAATCCTTTATATGTATTTGTAACTACTAAGTAGAATCGCTACATCAGGGAACTTGGAAGCTGGAATGGATCTAAGAAAGTATCAATCCATTTTACAGATTAGAACCCCAGAGTCCCATTGAAGAAGTCTGAACACAGTTTATCAGAAGCCAAGAAACTGACCCCCAAACCTGCAACTTAATCCAGTGTTCTTTCCAGTGTACACTGCTTTTTTAGATCTTGATAAATTGTACATTTATTTCAAAGACACTGACACCACTAAACATTTTTAAACTCCTCTTTTTGGAATCATGTTTAGAATCTTTTCAAATAACAGGAGAACACTTACCTCATTTTATTAGAATTGCATCTAACAAAACTGGATGATCAAAAAGCTGAGGGGTATAATTTTAAGTCCAATTATAATTACTGCTGTGTGTTTCTAGACCAGTCACTTTGGTCTTATATAGGTTTCCGGTGTACAATTCTATAACACATCATTTGTATATTATATTTTGTGTTCACCACCCCAAGTCAAGTCTCCTTCCATCACCATTTACCCCCCTTTTACCCTCTCTATCTCCCCCTAACTCCCTTTCCCTCTGGTGATCAGTCTGTGTCTGAGTTGTGTGGTTTTTATTTTATTTTTTTTAATGTTTTTATTGATTTTAGAGAGAGGAAAGGTGAGGGAGAGAGAGATAGAAGCATCAATGATGAGAGAGAATCACTGATTGGATGCCTCCTGCATGCCCCACACTGGGGATTGAGTCTGCAACCCGGGCATATGCCCTGACCAGGAATCGAACTGTGACCTCCTGGTTCATAGGTCGACGCTCAATCACTGAGACTAAGCCATGCCAGCTGGGCTGTGTCTGAGTTTTTTTTTTGTTTGTTTGGTTTTTTTTTTTTTGCTTAATCTCTTCATCTTTTTCACCCACCCCGCAACTCCTCGGGCCCCCTGAAAGCTGTTAGTCTGTTCTCTGTATCTATGAGTCTATTTCTATTTTGTTTGTTAGTTTATTTTGTTCATTAGATTCCACATATAAGTGAAATCATATGGTACTTGCCTTTTTCTGACTGGATTATTTCATATAATGTAATACCCTCCAGGTCCATCCATGCTGTTACAAAAAGTAAGATTTCCTTCTTCCTTTTTATTTACAACCAAGTAGTATTCCATTGTGCAAAGGTACCACAGCTTTTTTTATTCTCTCATCTACTTATGGGCACCTGGGCTGCTTCCAAATCTTGGCTATTGTAAATAGTGCTGCAATGAACATAGGGTGCACCTAACTCCATTTTCAAAGAATAAATACTTTGTTCCTTACTAAGGATAGACACAAAGGTACTGAGATTAATTTTCAAAGCTCTAAAACCAGTTTGAGCAACAATACTGTTATAGAAACAAACCATATAGCTATGTAAGGTGACTACTTTGAAAGGGCCAACACTCATTTGGATGTGTGTGTGTGTGTGTGTGTGTGTGTGTACACTAGAGGCCCGGTGCACAAAATTCGTGTGTGTGGGGGGTGTCCCTCAGCCCAGCCTGCACCCTCTCCAATCTGGGGGATGTCCAACTGCCGGTTTAGGCCCAATCCCAACTGCCCTCCCCTGCCGACCTGGTCGCCCCCAACTGCCCTCCCCTGCAGGCCTGGTGCCCCCCAACTGCCCTCCCCTGCAGGCCTGGTCACCCCCAGCTGCCATCCCCTGCAGGCCTGGTCGCCCCCAACTGCCCTCCCCTGCCAGCCTGGACCCCCAACTGCCCTCCCCTGCAGGCCTGGTCCCCCCAACTGCCCTCCCCTGCTGGCCTGGACCCCCCAACTGCCCTCCCCTGCGGGCCTTCTTGTGGTGGCCATCTTGTGATAACGCCACCTAGGCTTTTATTATATAGGATACACACATACTAGGGTCCCAGTGCACGAATTTGTGCACCTTGAAAGGAACTGTGGGCTGCGAGGCTGCGGTGAGCACAAAGGTGGGTCTCGGCCCATCCTCCATGCCCCCACCTGGCCCCTCCTGCCACAGCCCCTCATGCCCTGTCTGCCAGAAGCCCCACTCCCACTGCCACCACTTCCACGTGCCGACAGTGCCAGCCCCGCTCGCACCCTCTGGTGGTGTGGCGCCAGCAGCGGATGCGAGCAGGGCTGGTGCCGTCAGCAGGTGCGAGTGGCGGCTGCTGCCCCGATCACCCCTCAGGAGCAGGGGGAGGTGGAGAAGCCCTCAGGGGTGATCGGGGCTGGCAGCTACTGTTCATACCTGCTGACAGTGCTGAGCGATCGGGGCTGGCGCCAGGTGCCAGGCACCAGAACTGGGTGCGAATGGGACCGGTGCCTGCAGCAGCGCTGTGCGGGACTGTGGAATGTGGGAGCAAAGAATTTCCAATAACCACCAGAGGCTCACCCTGATGACAGCGACTGGCGCCCTGCCTTGGTCTGGCGCCCCTGCTCACCTGTTCCACCATCCAGCCGCAGCCAATGCCCACCATGTTCCACGCATGCCCCCTGGTGGCCAGCGCACATCATAGCGACCGGTTGTTCGGTTGTTTTGCGGTTCAGTCTATTTTCATATTAGCCTTTTATTATATAGGATATGGAATACCGGATACACTTCATTACCTTGTACTCATTTCTTGTATAGTCAGAGTTCATTGACTTCCAAGATATAAAGTTATAATATGTTTTTATTTGCTGGATATCATTAATCCCTTCAAGTATACATAACAAAATCATCACAAGATGGGGTGAAGGAAAGAGAAAGTGAATGTTAACTAAACTCCTTTTGTGTGATTGTGTTTATTATGTTTATACTGTTATTACTTAGGAAGGGGAGGGACTTAGTTCTCCACTGTTCCCACTCCACCCCCATCTAATACAGGCCATTGATTTGCTTTATTTTGTAAAGACAGTGTTACAGGCTAACGAGAGTGTGCCCATTGATTCAGGAGGAGTCACTATGGTCTACTGTGGTGGTGATGGGTGGAGTAGGCATTTGAACCATTCTGTACTGAACTGACAGGCAGTGACCGCTCATTAAAAGCTGTCACCTATCATTATACTCATCTGTGGACTATGAGTTTTACATATTCTTACATTTGGAGTTAGAAAACTACCAAGAGGAGGGTCTCTCATTTAAAAAGCTGACAGCTTCCTAACTACTGGAAAACATTAGAACATTCTATCTCCAGCCTTCCTTCGAATGCTGTGCTATTTAAAAAAATATTTTTATTGATTTCAGAGAGGAAGGGAGAGGGAGAGGGAGAGAGAAATATCAATGATGAGAGGGAATACCGATTGGCTGCCTCTTTCATGCCACCTAATGGGGCTAGAGCCCCAAATCTGGGCATGTGCCCATGACCGGAATCGAACCTGGGACCCTTCAGTCCACAGGCTGATGCTCTATCCACTGAGCCAAACCGACTAGGGCCAGATGCTGTGCCATTTACCTGGGTCCATGTTGAACACAATCATTAGGGTCTATGGAAGAACTCTACTCACTTGGCTTACCAGCAGAAGAAACGTGCCGCCATACAATATGTAAGATTTAAAGTAGCTGGCAGGTGCCAGACTGGCCACTGGTTCTTGCAATTCAAAGAACTAAGCAATAATAAATGAAAGGCACTTTTTTTTTTTTTTAAAGGAGTGGGATATGGTAAAAATGTAAATTTTTCCCATTTTAACACAAAACCTCAAATTCTCAAGTCACCACTGTTCTATGGAGAACCATGATACGGCTGACTTGGGTCTACCTGGGCCCCTCTATCACAACTGGTATAAGGCAATAAAGATGGCTGATGACATTCATTTACTCTGTAAGATACCACCATGCAGGAGAATACAGACAATTCAGTGCAGGCTGGTCAGCTGGGAGCCTCTGGGCCCTAGTGGGCCTGGGAACAGGCGGCAGTGCTTGAACTAGTGAACTCGTCATTCCTGGGACTGGCTTTGCTTTGTGTGCACTTTCCTGACATCCATGGAATTTCAGTCCTACTTGTCAATGACAGTTCTCGAGGACCTTTTAAGACATCTTGTAGGTCTAACCTCTTTTGAGTCAGAGGACAGAGAGTGGCTCCTTGTTCTTGACCAGAGCATCACAGCAACCATTTCCTCTCTCATCGTGTCACCACTGGGCTGCTCAGCACAGGTCCAGGATTCCAATTCTGCACCAGTGCATACAGGCAACAGCACCGAAGCAGTCATTTTAAGGCCCCAGGAGAGGGAGCTGCCTTCTATGCATGCCCCTGTCCTTCCGGGTTTAATGCAGCTGCAGGGTTTAGGTTCCACACTATTTGTCTTGTGGCAAAATAGAAGAAAATATATAGCCAGGCCCTACAACCCTTTTTATCAAGTTCAATTAGGAGAAGGTAAGAAGGAAAAGGGTCCTTAGCAGATATGACTGCATGAAGAACAGGCTCTTCATGAGGCTGTCAAAAGTCACAATAAACATGGAGCCCTTACGGGGAAGAGGGAGCACATTTGCTATGACTGGACATTTCAGAGACAGGAGGACAGGGGCCATTCTGTATCTCTTACCCCTACTGGTCTATTAATCTACTTGCACTTCCCCGGTTTTTATTGTCAAGGTATTATAAATTAGGAAACTTACAAAAAGAGTATGTAATCTTCTCTGAAATGGCCTGCAGATATGTCACTGTACTAAATGTGTTTCAGATTTAATGAAGCTTTAATGTCCTTTTTAATTTTGCCTGTTTCTGTATCACCAGGGGTCGGGCAAGGCAATCAGCACTCAAGAGGGTGGTTTGGTTTAAAACTAGGGAAAAACTCATTTGCTTATGAGTTGCACTGTATTTTCTTAATTAAATTTACTGAGTAAAATGGTTTAAGTTCAGCCAACCAATGACCTTTGTATGTAGATTTAGATTTATAAATAGGTTAACAGTTAAAGAAAAAAAAAATCACAACAAAGCAAACAGATTAGGGCTAAGCCAATAGAAATCTTTGCTCTCTTTGTCATCTTTACAAAAGGAGCATTTAAATATAGGCAGCTTAAGTCCGGTTTAAAAAAACACGCATATTGAAAAATGTGGACTCACATAAGGGCCAGCAATTCTTCAAAGGACTCTCACATTCTTTTCATTCCCAGGAGTGGACAGGCTCACATTGCAAAAGATTTGGAAACGCTTTATTTATTTTTGGGGTGGTGGAGTTAGACCTAGGGGAGGTTGTGGATTCTATTTAATGTTAAATTAAAAGTATACTTTAATTCCAAACACTTAAGATTCAGCAAACTGCTAAATACTCTGTTCTTTGTGGGAGATTTACAATGTAAAAGGCAGAAAAAGAATGCTCTGAAAACACTTACCATATATTTAAATAACAGTAAACCACTAACATTTCACTGTAAAACTAGGACTGTTCCTTAGTGTCATCTTATTGATCTTTGATTTGTCCAACGTAATTTATGAAGCATTCTTGCGTTAGTAGCATTTGAGTATGTTTGCAATTTAAATGACAAATGTATGTGTGTGAGTATGATCATAACATTTGCCAGATACATAACAATGCATGATAGAAATCTTTGTATGTTAACAAAAAGTTAGAATGAAGGTATTTACTTACAAAGCAACAAAATGGCTTCTGTTAGTAATAAGAATAATTATTGCCATGAAGTCATAAAGAGAAAACATACATTGTAGCCTGAAAGTAAATGCAGGACACAAATTCAGAAATTCAGGATATGTTCTTGGTGATCATTTCCCACTTAGAATATCAACAATGTGGGAGTAGTTTTAAATTTACAGTTATGGTGAAGAGCACTGAATTTTTTATTCTTAATTTAGGCATATTCTATGCTTCTCGGCATAACTGCAAATTGAAAATAAGCATCTTCAACACAGCTGATGATCTAGCTGAAGGAGGACTTTATAGTCTGAAATGTTCAGAAATTTGTTCTTAATTACCCTGTGTACATTTCACACAATTAAATTTCCATCTAAGGATTTTGCATTTAGATTGTGCATTGCAGTTAAACCTTCATTTTATAGAAATGCAGCAGCTACTTTGGAACATTCAGACACAGGGAAACTTTAAAAAATCAGACTTAACTACTGGATTACATAAAATTCCCTCAGTGAGATTTCATCCCAAGACCAATTTTCACAGTTCTAGGGAAAGAGTTTAAATCAACTGAAACTATGCTGGTGAAGAACCATAATAAATATTAAATACCTCAAAATCTACCCTAAGATTTTACTCTTCTTCCCATGTATCAATTGCACTGTCCTCTCACTGAATGGTTTAAGAACAATCCAAAGGATATAACAGCAATTTACCCGCATTAAAGTGCTTCGGAGGTTAAACTGACAACAAAGAACACAGAAACACAAAGCGTCTTGAAGTAGGGTTTCAATTAAATGTAGAGGATTTAGTAATGCAGGACCAAAAAAAAAAAAAAAAAAAGGAGTTACAAATTAATTTAATCTTCTGCCTATAGTTTGCAGCTGCACTCCATAGTGTCTAGGGCTTAAGAACAAAGCCTTGAAAGGCCTCGGAGTGAGAAAAGCTTCAATTTTTAATGTATAACGCCATTAGCTGGTAACTTGTGGAATCTGCAACCCCTGCAGAGGGGCATAAGTGCGAGTAACAGAGACTGATGAAGTGACATATTTGTTCACGTCTAGAACCGCGAGGAAGAGGGTTATTACTAACACCATCAGGCCCAACAGAAATATGCCCTAATAACCTTTGGGACCCTCCCTGTTATCAGTTCTCACTGCATCAAATATATTAAAATCAAAACCTAATTCACTTTAATTAAAGACAATTAGTTTGTTTTACTATTATTGTTTATTGTATGATATTTTAATACACTGCAAATTAAAGATGCGATAATGAATATAGCGAAAGCATTAAACTGTGTATACCTTTTCACCCATGCTTGGTGAAATCAGTTTATCACTGGTTTCTATTTAAGGAAATTCAAGGATGCCATCATTAAAAGTGGTGCAGAAACATTTTACTCTAAAAAGAATACAGTGGAACTATGCATGCCTTTTCCTTATTCAATGTATACTTCTTTTCACATAACACTTTCCTATAAACTCTCAAGATTTCTTTAACACAAACAGAAGTATGGCCCAATGGAGGCAGCAGAAGCTTAATTAATTTGCCCAAGGTCATACTGTAGGTTGGTGGCAAAGCTTGTTAGATTACTAGGAACTCTGGGCTCTACAGATGTTTTGGCAATGGCAAAGGACCCTGTCTGCAAAGGCCCAGAGATTTCTAGTGCAGTGGGTGAACTACGGCAAATAACTAATTACGCCTGTGCAAAAAGTGCCAAGTGCTCCTGGGAGCTCGAAAGCACCATTTTCTTGGTGCAGAATGAGCCTAAATATGAAGTCCCATCAGGATTGCGTCTTAGCATGTGCCAATATTTTAAAAAGAAGTACTCGTCCTCAGCAGAGTCCACTGAGAAAAAGAAAATTTATTTTAACTTAAGGAGCCTAAACAGAGTAGCACAATGAAATAATTCAAGCAATTTTCCATTATTCAGAAGGCCTTCATTCTCGCCTAAAGATTACTACTAATAACGGAGAAAAGACAACATTACAAATAAATGTTTCTAATAGTGTTTTTTTTTTTTTAAATTAGAAATGGGCTTATTACAGTGGACACTTAAATGGGGAGAGGGCAACAGTAATTCACAAGTACAATATCCTAACACTGTTCCTTTAATTGCTTTATTTGTTTCACTGTTAAAAATGATTGCTTGCTGTAGCCTAACCATGAATGCTGAAAAGCATGATACATTGAGGTCTCAACCTGGGCAAACTGTACCTAAACTTACACTTTATTGCAGCTTAGTTCACAATCTTCACCTAATATAGGGTTATATCCCAGTGCAGCAGGAGGATAAATCATCCTGGAATATTACTCCGGCAAAGTTTAGCTGTGACTGGAGCATATGTGCTTTCGAGCCACTGAAGCAAAGGCCCATAAAATACACTAATTACTGGAAGTTATGGTCACTGAGTGATTGATAGCGCTCTGCAAGGCAACTTCCTCATTTCCAGCTCTTCTGACGGGGCTCATCCGCCACACAGCAATTACTAATTCATGACCCACCCCTCAGGCACCGGTACCTTTACTTCTAATTCTCCTGCTACCAAACTACTGCTACAGCTGGACACTGTCTTTCTTCATTTTGATGGCTGGGTAAGGATGATAAAAAGTAGATTTCATGCTAAATGCTATTGTTCGAATCTTTAAACCATACATGGTCTTTCTAACCCTACTGTCCCAAAACACATAATTCTCCTTCCTGTCCAAAATAATGCTATTTCACTTGTGTAACTTTCTTTTCTCCTTAAAAATAAGTATGCGTATGTGTGTGTGTATAATAATAAAAGCGTAATATGCTAATTAGACCAGACAGTTGAATGACCTTACGGATGTCCTTCTGGACAACCTTCGGGACGAAGCTAGGACTGCGAGGTCCAAGGCAAGCCGCTGCAGCTGTGAGGGCTGAGCCCCTTGCGCGAATTTCGTGCATGGGGCTTCTAGTGTATGTGTGTGTGTGTGTGTGTGTGTGTGTGTGTGTGTGTGTACATATGTATATATATATGTGCATGTGTGTATACTTGTATGTGTGTGTGTGTATATATAGAATTTATCTATACATACTATATTAACCCAAAAACTCTTACTGACTAAGCTTTTGGTTGAACAGTGTGGTTTAAATGCAATATAACTCATGTAGGTCACAGTAACTATGAGGCAGCTAATTGATAAAAAAAAAAAAAAACAAAGAAAAAAAACCCCTCCATTTAAAGAGACCCACTTTGTCAAAAGCTTTGAAGACACTAATTGTTCCAAGTTGATTTCCATTAGTAGCTCTACTCAGAGCAATACTAATTAAAATATCTGGGTATATAACTAAATCTCTAAAAGCCACTTAAAAACAACTGCAAAGGTCCCTTTATGATGTTCTGTGCACTGAAGAAGTAATTCAGTGAGAGACTCTGAATTAAAGACAGACAAAGTTCAGTCATGATAGATGAAAGCAAACAATCTACTTTTCTAATAGAAAAATGGATGTTCTTCAAATTTTTGCACAACTCCAAATGCAATACTGAAGGTAGTTTCCCTATCTGGAATCTGAGATGGTGTAACAGATGAAAAGATGGAAGTCCAAGCTACCTATCTATGCTTCAGGCCTTGGTTCAAATTCTTCCTCTTCTTCTGTTGGGAGTTAGTCTCCGATGACAATTTTGAGGACAAAATCCATACCATTCCCTGTCTATACCGCTCACCAAGCAATGTATCACATCCTGCACCTGGTGACAGTTCCTAGTATTCTACATCTTCCTGTGTCTCTAAGGCCAGGTAAATTAGAACTTGTTGAAGGGCAAACTCTAAGCCATAAACTTCTATATGTTCTCCATGACACTAGAAGTAGTATTTTGCAGTAGGTGGATACTAAGCATTTGTTGATTATGGTAACACTCCTGATGGGGAAGTCTCCTAGAGCCTGGACAACCTGGCTGCATAGTGTGGTTACTTCTACGCTACAGTGCTTTAATGAACACAGTATTCAAACTCTTCAGCACTTGAGGGTCATAGTCTCAACTAGCAAGGCCCTCTTACACATCACTGCTTGGAATAATAATCATGCTCACATATTTAAGCATTATGATTAATTTAGGTGGCTTATTTCTTATTAAAGACTAAAGGGTTGTAAGACGAGAAAACATTAGTTAACTGTTCCCAAATCCATCTCATGTACTTAATAATCATTTTGATCACCATAGTAAGAATTAAGAAATGACACTGTTTCAATGTTTTTGTAATGCTGACCTGTGTCCCTGACAGTGGGCAGCTTTAATCATAACAGTCCCTAGAGACCCAGCTTGGGGTGTGTGTCTCTATTTCTAAACTGCTTCCTGGAGTTATGCAGCTGTGGGCACCTAGGAAAACACCAGTGCTAGGGTGCATAGGGTGCGGTCTATTGAGCTCAACGTAGCCTGCACTTCTATTTCTAGACATTTCAAAGTCAAGAGAGCATAATATTGTCACACTTCTGGCCTATGTATGTGTTACTGCGAGAGAGAGAGAGAGAGAGAGAGAGAGAGAGAGAGAGAGAGAGAGAGAGAGAGAGAGAAAACGAACTTCTATCTGCTGCACTTTTACTTACCTTCCTCCCTACTGGTCAAGGGGCTCCAGAGGGCAATGTTTGTATCCTTACTGCAACTACATAATGTTTAGGTGGAGTCTCACCTGCCCACTTAAAAAAAAAAGTTATAGCAGAAGTATTGGAGATTAGGTTAATTTTTGTATTTTTTAAAAATAAACTAAACCTTAGTTTCTGAAAAACAACAGCAATTGTACATTTCAAAATATGGTAAAACTGAACCACCTATAGGGATAGAGTAGGTAGCAGCTATAGGGATAAAATAGGTAGTAGGTAAAGGGGTGGAAAAGGCAGTAGCTAAAGGGGGAGAATAGGCAGTAGCTAAAGGGGCAGAATAGGTCGTAGCTATAGGGATAGAATAGGCAGTAGCTATAGGGATAGAATAGGCAGTAGCTATAGGGATAGAATAGGCAGTAGCTATAGGGATAGAATAGGCAGTAGCTACAGGGATAGAATAGGCAGTAGCTATAGGGATAGAATAGGCAGTAGCTATAGGGATAGAATAGGCAGTAGCTATAGGGATAGAATAGGCAGTAGCTATAGGGATAGAATAGGCAGTAGCTATAGGGATAGAGTAGGTGGTCATCCTGTGAAAAGCAGTCTTGACTGATGAGCAGAGTCACGGTAAACCAGCCCTTTCCTTTCTCTAACTTCCTGCTCATTTATATTCATCATTTATATTTTCTTTTTCTCAAACTACTTGATCTACTTTTTTTCTATAGCGTAACGGAAGAAGCAGACTTTAATCCAGTCATGATACGTGACTGCTACGACCTGTTAGACTTCCTGAGAAAGTCTGTTAATTTCTCTGGGCCTCAGTTTACTTATTTGCAAAATGGGAACACTGGTGCTCACACAGTGGAACAATCTTGGGTGCTTTAAATTACCGATTTTTCAGTCATTTCCCGTCACAGTGAGGAGACGCTTAAATGAGACGAGTATAAAATGCCTTTGTTAAATGTTACGTACACATAAAATGTTATGTTGTTATCTTTCTTGTTAGAATGGCACTGAGCAAGATGTCAATAGCTAGGAATCAGAGGGAAGAACACTAGACTTCCTATGAGAAGCCCCAGACGCTAGGCTTTTCTGTTGAGTATTAGCTGGGTGCCGTGACTGTGGGCACACTCTCTCCTTTCTTTGGACTGAGCTTCCTCACTGGTAAGAGGAGGGATCTGATTTTAAAAGTTCTAAACTCTCTCTGCTAATAAAAAAAAATTCTAGTCTCTAAATACAAGATAAGGTGAGTAAAATAATTTTCTAAGAAAGTGCTATAAAAATATTAAAGTTATACATTTCAGAACCAAAGTATGGCCTGTAGGATCTTTAAGTTCATGTTTAAAGCCAATTCCAGGTCACTGGACTTGAGCGTTGACAGAATTCTGTAACCAGTGGTTTTTAGCACTGGGTGTCTTAAAGGTAGCAGCAGTGCTTCCCCAAATCATCACACTCAAAAGAATTCCAGAGCTGACAGAAATCACTAGAAGACAGGCCTCTTATCTGTTAGATCTGACTCAAAGGGAACTCCACATCGCTCAGTTACCCCGAAGAGATAACACTGTTTCTAATAGGTTACTGTTGTCAAGCACCCTTTAAAACATAGGCTCCCTGAAAACTCAGATTCATTCACAGCAGTGTCCCCAAGTGACTAGCACAGTGCCTGCCACATAACTGTCACTCAACCAACATTTCCTGAATGACTAACAAATAAATGAATGCATCCTGTCCAACCTTATACTGTATACAAAGCATTTTTCCTTTAAAATAAAACAAAACCCTGAAACAAGTGGTTATTCAGTCACTACTTAAATGCCCCCAAGGGATGGGGCACTTTTACCCCTAAAGGCAGACTCCACTGCGAGAGGAGGAAGGGTGCAGGGATCTATCCATTAGAAAATTCTTTATACTGAACAGAAAACAGTGTTAGCTTCAGAAAGTCCAGGCTGCCAGTCATAAAGCAGCAGCCTCTCTTCTCTGCTGACCACCCTTCAAATGTCTGAGTATGGCTGTCAAATGTTTGCTTTGTTTTCTCTTTATTTCTTTATTCTTCATATCAAGACTGTTGATTTAATGATTTTTTTTTAAAGTCCAAATTGTATGTGTTGTGTGCATACACAATTTGAACATGTGCTGTTGGAAAAACTTTACAATGAGCCTGAAATCCATCAAAATAATAAAATGCTTAGCTGGGACTGCTAGCACCTGTTCCATGCTGTTTTGTCAATCTCCTGGGTGTTCACGATCGTTCTGAGCACAAAGCAAGCTCCACAATGCCTCATTCAGTGGGAAGCTCTTCACTTGGTCGGCAGTTTCACATTCACTACTGTCACTGACAACCCTGGAAAATGCACGTTTAGGCATGGTAATCTGAGACAGCTGGATCCCTTCACAAACCTTGCAAAGGGCTGAACTAGTCAATCCATCATATGCCAGAGGTCATTTTAACAATTCCTTATTCTTGCAATAAGTTAGAAAAATTCTTTAAAAAATGACAATGAAAAAAATGAAGATAATTACAGAGAGGGGAGTAAGAAGAGAGCAACAAGCGACAGAAACTGTTATGTGCTCTTTTCTCAGCATTCGTCAGTGAAGGCAAGAAGGACGCCGAAATCACACTCCTGCCCACTTTCCTGTCCAACCTCCCACCTAAAGTTCCTTGGTGTTTAGACCCTTTTAGCTTTGATCCTTTTGCCTTCTGAGGGTTTTCAGCAGAAACTTGTGATCAACAGGTAAGATGTTTCATTAGATGGAGCAGCAGACTGAACATATTATAATAAGATTCAACTTCCACTCATGAGCTTGGCAATGATTGTAAAAAGGAAGAGGAGAAAATCCCAGTGCTTAAGTGGATCACACCAAATGCCATGTTTTTATGGTCTGGAGACGCTGACAGCAGCTGCTCACAGGACATCCAGAGCCATCCGTCACCCTCGGCCCAGGTTCGTAATCACCAAGGCTAGAGAGACAGACAAAGCCACAGCTGGAGACCACTAGAGACAGCTGTGTCTCTCGGTGTTTCTTTCTTTTCTTTTTTTTTTGTAGGGAGGGAAGGGGGGAAGGGTTCTTTCGTATATGTATTTAGAGGCAGGAACCATGTCTAGATAGCGCTCCATAATTCTTGTCACCTGGTAAGCACCCAATACACAGATGTGGATGTTATTTCAAATAGAAGCTTACTTTTCAAAGTAACCTGATGGGGTTATTATTGTTGAATGAAAATGCTTATAAAAGGGCTGAGAAAGTGCCCACTTTCAAAAAATATGTGTTTACTGTTATTTTTTATCATCGGCCTCCCTCATTACATTGCAGGTTCAACAAGGAAGGGGAACATGCCTATTTTAGTTACCTGTTTCCCCCGTACTTAGTAAAGTGTTTGGCACATAAAAGGTGCCCAGTAAGTATTTGAGAAATAAATGAATTCTATGTAATGTTATCTTCATTATACACATAAGAAGCTGACAATTAGAGTGGCAAATGACTTGGCCAAGATCACACTGATTATAAGCGGTGGTGCCAATATACCTGGTTAATCCAAAGTCCAAGCATTTAAACAGTTAAAGAATTAGGATGACTGCCCTTGAATCTGGAGATGTTGTCATAGGAAAAAATTACATACTCATCACACTTCTCCAGAAGCTTTTGACAAGGGTACTGGGCTGGGTGATCCATGCTACTTTGTCAATACTTTTATTTTCATTTCACATAGCTTTGTGTGTTTGTAATGCAGAAGATCACACTTCATTTTCTTGGTATCCGATGAGTCTTACCTGGCATCCATTAAACAATACATGTAAAGGCAAAATTTTTTAAAAATGAGGTGTGTTCAGAGCTTTTAACATCTCCATAAGACAAGGCTGTTATAGCTAACTAGTTGTACTTTTTATGCTAAATTTTCCTTGGGAAAAATTCCATTATAGATAAATACAGACAATTAAAAATTTACTATTCCTTCACCCCCAAAAAAACTTTCTCTGGGCCTTTTTTCAGTTAGAAAAAAGTTAGTTTTTTGGTTTTTTTTTCTGTAGGAATACTAAGAGGAGGGCAATCTCAAACATATAACTATTTCTCACCTTATAAGTTAAAATGAAAACATTTTCTTTGGTGATTTCCTCTCCTCTGTTTTTTCTATTTTTTCTTCCTGAAACTTCTGTTTTCCATATGGGAGACTTCCTGATCTGGGTCCCTAATTTTTGATTCTCTGTGTGTTTGTTGTTCTGAAAATTCCTTTGTTACAGCAGCCTGTTCTCATTTTCTGGGATGCAGTATTTTCTACCTCTCTGAGAATACTATCGCAATTCATTTGAGTGTGTCTCCCCAAGGCCCTCCAAGTTATTATTTTTTAAGTTATTTTAGGTCTCTGTTCTCACCGTAAAGGCCTTCCTCAGATACCCTGCTAAGAGTAAGGCACTAGAAATCTAACTGAAACATTGTGCTCATCGATGGAGCCTGCAGATTGAGGTAACAGGATCCAGCGGGGCTGTGTCCTTGGGGCACTCCCAATGCTGGGTCTTTAAGACTTCTTGGTCAGATTTCCCTATGGAAAGTCTCTTCCAATCTCCTGCCTGAAAGGTCATCTTGGCTGCCAGTCCTAGGAACAGGGTGTGCTAAGAAGGCTGAGAAGTCTCAACATTTAAAATCCGAACTTGCACTCACTGTGTCTGTACTCAGTAATGGGACGCAGTCTTCTATGATGCCAGGCATCACTTATTTTATTCTCTCCAAAATAACCCTCTACCCAGACTTGTGTTAGGGTGGGGAGGGGCAACTGTCTGCCGTGCTGAGTTAGGGAAGAATCTGAGGAACTGCTTCTCAAGCAGACTTGAAAACAATTCTCTTCTCTTTGCCCCCACATCCCCTCCTAGGTCCAGATACTTGGCGCCACAGTTCCTGAGCCTTCTGAGTGTTCTACAGTAAACCAGGGGTCCTTCCTTTCTTCACTGCTGCTTAGGACTTCAGCATTCTCAGTTCTGCTAAGCTGTTTACTGTTGTCCATCTGCTTCCCCACATCCAAAACTTGGTTGCTCTTGTCTCCTCCTTTCCCTTTTGTTTTGCCTTTATGATATTATGCCTTTCGAAATTCCTTTATGGTGATTTTTATTGGAGTTTGATGTGAGAGTGGAAGCTAAAGCATGCATTCCATGCTTTCACCAAATTAGTAGCCTTTCTGAACCAAATATAAACCTTTCAAAAGGCAATCCCTTTTAAAGAGGGGGCTAATGGCTTAACTTCCTCATTGCGATCTTTGTCCAGAAGCTTTGAAGTAGAGCTTCCACCTAAAAATGAGGGATCGGGCCCAGAGAGATTAAATGACCTATCGAAGGATCTATAGTGTATCCTGGCAGAGGTGACACTTCAATCTAGGTCTGATACTTGGGCAAACAGAAAGCCCTTCTTCACATGTAAAGCATTTGTGACCTACTCAGCAAACATTTATGAGTGCTTATGTTAAAGGCTTCAAACTAACTTTAAACTCTTTTATTTTCAGAAACTGCTTTAAAACCATTACAAAAAGCACAAAAAAACTGAGCCCAAGAGATTTATTGAATACCACTAGGGCAGTGGAATTGTGTTAGACTTTGAGAGAATCAATCTGATGGCCCATCATAAGAAACTATGAGAAAATTGTTTTACAAAGTGGAAAATCCACATGTCACAATAAAGTCAGAAGACACTACTTTCAGCTGGAGAGATCAGAGTCGGACTCATGAAGAATGGGTATTTAAATCTTAAGGAGGTGAAGAAAGATGACATACCATGTAGAGTGAACAGTGTAGTAGTTAGTCCATGGATTTTTTTTTTTTTAAAACTTGGTAAAGGTAATTCTAAAACTCACAAGAAAAACTCTCTTTGTCCAAACAACAGAACCCATAGAAAGCTTTAGAAGATGGTGCTACTTTGATGACAGTGACCTTGTGTGGCTCTCTGAGTATGTTCTTCACCTATCTAGAGACATTTTTCTAAGCCACGGACCTTGCTTTCATCATTTAACTCATCATTCAAACCACTTCAATGAAACAGTGATCATGCTGAAGAGGGTCTCAGAGGACCAGATGACACTCCAATTAACTAAGCACATTGAGCTGGATTGTTCTATGCCTTGGACTCAAGAGACTGGCAGAGAGAGGAGGCAAACAAAGGCAGAAAGGCGAGGGCCCCAGTGAAAAGAGCAAAATGCATGTGCTGAAGACTGGGCTTTCAGCGTGACTCCTGCGGAAAAGCCTGCCAACAGATTATTCCATCTTAACAGGGTTTATCATAACCCACCAGACAGAATCACAAACCAGAACATGGACTTGCAGAACATACCCAGTGAGGGTAACATTATGGGACTGGCCTGGTGCCTTTTTAAATGTATATGCATCGTCCTGCGTGCTGCAGGTGCAAAGCTAGAAAAGGTGTATGTTTACTTATTTTTTACCCAAGAAGGGGCAACTAAAAATCCAGCTTTTGCAAATATGGCTATGACGCAAATGCGACAACAATATACAGGGAATAACTAATTAGTGAACAACAACAGTGGGACTGTCCTCAAGCCTCTATGTGGGAAAAGATAGAAGTACTGAGTTGCCTGTAAAATTAAAAAAATGTGCCCTAAAATGTTTTAGGTTCTCCTCACCCTTAAGGATTAAATAAAATCACCAAACTTGGTAAAACAAAGTCCTTATTATGTAACAAACTCATTTTCATTTTAAAGTATAGCTCTGAAGTCTTGAGTAGCAACCAGCAGGGTGAACAGACCCAGTCAACTGAATCACTGCGAGCTTTCTAGAAGAGCCAAACAGGTATTTTGGGGGTAGGATTAATGCTCCCAGTTTGTCCCAGTTCAGTGATCTTGTACCCTTGCTAGGGGGTCTTGCTTCTTTTTCCTTTTCTTCTTTCTTTTGCATTGCCACACGAATTCCTGTCAGAAAGGTTCAAGGAAAAGGTGCAAGCCCACCTGGGTTCTTTTCCCTGTTACCAAGTGAGCCCACTAAACCTCATATATGGCAATGACCTTTATTTTATTTTTTGTTAATCCTCACCCAAGGATATTTTCCCATTGATTTTTAGAGAGAGTGGAAGGAAGGGGGAGAGACAGAAAGAGAGAGAGAAACATCGATGTGACAGAGACACATTGATTGGTTGCCTCTTGAGGCCGGGGATCGAGCCTGCAACTGAGGTATGTGTCCTTGACCAGAATCAAACCTGCAACCCTTCAGTCCGCAGGCTGACGCTCTACCCACTAAGTAAAACTGGCTAGGGCTGGCAATGACCTTTATTTGGTTCCATAACTAATCCACACAAGGAGAACTACAACACATTTAAAGATCTGAGTTGGAAACCATAAGCCAAAAACACAGAAAGGGGCCAAATTCTTCCCATCTAGTAAAACTGCCATGCTCTCGTCAAGCGGAATAATCTCATTTTTCCCTTCTTAAGGGTAATTTCCATCTTTATATTACTTCTGCCAACTCCAAACATTGCATACAGCTAACACAATTCTGGAAGAGACCCACTTTATCCCAGAAAAAGAGGGATGCTGAGCTGCGGAGACGGGGGGCAGTTCTGTTCCTAGATAAAAGATAGTCTGATATTAAAGATTCTTTGCTTAAGGCACAAATGTACCTGTCTGTGGCTTTTTATATGGCACATTTTAGCGGCATATAGCATCTTTTATGAAAGAGTGTGGCGAGAGGCCTTGTTATGACTCCCCATGGGGACAGTGGCAGCACATTAACAAGGGGCAGTATGAAGCCGGCGAGCAGGGGTGAAGCTCGTTATGTTAGGAGTTTAAAACAACGAAGACAACCTTCTGATTCCTGCATCAGGGAGGGGTCAGGAGCTTATGGAATTGTGGGGGTTGGGGCTGGTGGGGGTGCTAGGTGGAGGGAGAAAACTCTAGTTCCCATTTTGTATCTATCTGATTCTTGTGTAATTTCAGGAAAATTCCTTTGCTCAGCTTCTCATAGTTTTTATCCCTTTTGTTTCTTTACCCCTCACGCCCTGGAGGAATAAACTGACTGACTCAAAGCAGGTGGAGGAAGGTATCCACACAGAAGTAGTAGAATGGCCCAGCTGAGACCTGCCTATTTTGACAAGGGAGCTCTCCTAAAGGGTTTACAGAGGACCACCTTAGAGTGTGCTGGGGGTGGCCAGGGCTCCTCCACCTTTTCCTTCTTGCTCCCAGTGGCAATCTCCCTCCAAGACCAACCCAGCTCAACTGTCAACTCCTTTGAGAACCACCTCACCACCCACCCTCTGTGACTGAGTCCTTCATAAACATTTTCCTGAAGACCTTGTTACACTGTTCTGGGTGTCAGGCGGTTGTCTTCTCCAGCAGAGGCAGGCTTTTGTCAGCTTTGTATGTCCCACTCTCCAAGGCCTAGCACATGATCAGTGCTAAAATAATAATTATCGAGGAAATGAAACTTTCTATTCTTCAGAGTGTAAACATAGAAAGTGAGGGTAAACAGAAGAGAAGCAATTCTTAGAAGAGGTCAACTACTTCAGAACACTATCACTCAGAATTTTAAAGTGCTACTGAGCTTCACACTGCTCTCTATCTATAGTGATTTTAAATAAGATTTATCACATCTACTCCAAGCATACTGTGGTGAAAAAAGAACCTTGACCTTCAAGTGCTTCTTTTGGATTAACTTTCCAAACTCTTCAGGTCATGCTCTCATCTCATCTGCCCCCAAAGAACCCTGGAGTTCTGTTCATTATTGAATTGCCTACAATTACTCATTTATGAACTCAAAACCTCCTACTCCCCTTCCCTATCACATATTTTTCATTACCTTGTACCCCAAATGAATTTGGTATAAAACACAGGCCTTATCGTCACCTGACAAATTATATATTTAGTTATAATTCTCTTTTATTTCTCCTCATACTCCACCCCTCCCCAAATGCAACTCCATGAGAGTGGAGACTGGAGTCTCCTTTCACTGCTATATCCCCAATGCTTACCAGCAGGCATGGCAAGACCTCGATATATGAACGAAAAAATAAATGTGGAAGGAATGGATGGTGAATATTTATATGGGCTCAAAATCTTAAATCTGTTAGTTATGCTTTCTCACAGTATTGCTATGCCTCTGCAAATTATGCCAAGCTAGGATATACCACTGTCTAAGTCATATAACTCTAGAGTTGTTGCAGGAAGACAAAGAGAGACAGCAGCAGACTGCTTAGAGTCACTGAATGTTAGTCTGGAAAGGAGCTTAGAGGTCACTCCTTTACAGACGAATAAGCTGAAACCCCAAGTGAGGTTCGCAGAGGGCCACCTAGAAAGCCAGTAGCCAAGTTGGAACTGTAGTCTAGGTCTTTCATACTCAATGTAGGGTTCTTATCTCTACACCGCACAACTTTACAGATGTTCTACAGTTTATCCGGTCATTTACTGAATACATTCAATGACAAAAATTTAAAGGAAAATTATGCAACAGCAAGGCCTGAGCCTCACAAATCAAAAGTACTAGTTTCCCTGACACAGGCTAATTGAACAATCCCTTCAGAATTCTATTGAGAGACTCAGTTTTGAGTGTCTGTCCCCTATTATGGCTAACCAATAAGCTGATGCACACATATTGCATTTCCTCTTGGAGGCCCTTTTTATGAAGAAGTAGAGAATATGGTTTAATAAACACTGAATACTTTATATTTGCTTTCTTTCCTCAGTGCAGGTGAATTCAGTCTGAAGATATTTCCTTACAAATCCAGTTGCATTCATACATTACAAAATTCATACAAAAAGTACTTGACCAAAAGAAGGTGATAAAAGCATGAATGCAACTCTACCTATGATCTTGTTTAAGGAGACCTTTATAGTTTTAAAACAGCCCTCTTTTATCTGAATCAAAGTATTTTTGAAGCACTTATGAGTGTCCAGACTCTACAATACTGTAACTCAGACCCAGATGTTCTTCTAATATAAATCATATGCATTTCCTTGTAGATCAAGGGTCATGATACAGAAATCTTAGCACAGAGATTTAGTGGGACTTCAAAGAGTACACTAAGATAAAGTCCATTCTAAGTACATTTATAAAGACCAGAAGCATTAAATTGTGTTAAATACATACACCTTACCCTCCCCCCAGATGATATCACACCCCGTGCCCCAACATGTGATATGACTATATTGGAACAAGGTGACTTTTTTCCTTCTAAACAAACACATAGAACTTACACATCCAAATGAGTAGGGCTGTACTCTTTAAAGTAATCACCTTTGGAAGTGATATATGCATTCCAACCAGCATTTAACTGTCTTTTAGAACACAAGTTCTCTGTGTTTGTGTACATAAGGACCACCCAGGGAATATGCTAACGATGCAGATTCTTTGCGATATGGACTGGTCTTGGATGGAGTCTGGAAGTTGCATTTTTAAGAAGCACTCTAGGTTAACTTTTACAAGGTGACCTGTGAAAAATAGCTGGTTCAAAAGCCATGCAAGGATGTCAAAATAATAACTTTAAACACTGTGTATACATATGTATATATTCTTCCAGATAGAAAATATTACTACAAATATACATAGAAACATCTATTTATAAAAAAAACCATACCTCCATGAAAGAGATTCCTAAGCTCCAGACATCAGAATGGATTCCATACTGCTCCCCAGAAATTCTTTCAGGCTGTAAGAAAAGAGAAGGGAGCTTGTGAGTTGATGTAAGCTACTCCAGAGATCACATACACTACCACAAGCTCAGCTGAGGCAGAGAGCCTGCTACCTTTGCACAGCACTTTATAAAGAACAAAGCAATTTTATATGCATATGTGTATTACGTAGATAAGATCTAGAAATTATATAGCTTATATATAACTAGAGGCCCAGTGCACAAAAATTTGTGCACTGGGGGTGGGGGGTCCCTCAGCCCGGCCTGTGCCCTCTCGCAGTCTGGGACCCCTCGGGGGATTACCACCTGCTGGCTTAGGCCTGCTCCCCGGGGAATTGGGCCTAAGCTGGCAATCAGACATCCCTCTGGCAGCCCGGCAGCCCTCGGGGATGTCCACTTGCCAGCGGGGAGCAGACCTAAGCTGCAGTCGGACATCTTTAGCGCTGCTGAGGAGGCAGGAGAGGCTCCCACCACCACCGCTGTACTGGCAGCCATTAGCCTGGATTGTGGCTGAGCACAGCTCCCCCATGTGGGAGCGCACTGACCACCAGAGGGCAGCTCCTGCATTGAGCGTCTGCTCCCTGGTGGTCAGTGTGTGTCATAGTGACCAGTCATTTCCAGTCTTTCTGCTGTTAGGGTCAGTTTGCATATTACCCTTTTACTATATAGGATAGAGGCCTGGTGCATGTGTGGGGCCGGCTGGTTTGCCCTGAAGGGTGTCCCGGATCAGGGTGGGGGTCCCACTTGGGTGCCTGGCCAGCCTGGGTGAGGGGCTGATGGGTGTTTGCAGCTAGTCACACCCCCTTCAGGGTGGGGGTCCCCACTGGGGTGCCTGGCCAGCCTGGATGAGGGGCTGATGGCTGTTTTCAGGCTGCCCGCACCCCCTTTAGGGTGGGGGGTCCCCACTGGGGTGCCTGGTCAGTCTGGGTGAGGGGCTGAGGCCCCTTTTCAGGCTGGCCTGAGACTGAAGCTCCCAGCCTCTCCTGTTTTCCTTTTTTTTTTAATTCTGGGATTTATTTACCTTCTATAATTGGAAGTCTGTTGCCTTCACTGGCGCTCCCAGCTCTGAGGCCGTAGGTGGCTGAAAGCAGGTATCTGGGGTTTGTTTGGCTTCTATAATTGAAACTTTGCTGCTGTCCTGCTTGCTCCAGCTCTGAGGCCGCGGCTGGCTGAAAGCAGGTTTCTGGGGTTTGTTTAGCTTCTATAATTGAAACTTTGTTGCTTTTGGAGCTCAGAGCCGGGCCGCGGCAGGCGGGGAATCTTGCCTTCCTCCATCACTGGAGCAAGCAAGCCTCCTGCTCGCTTCAGCTGCGTGGCTGCTGGCCGCCATCTTTGTTGGCAGTTAATTTGCATATCTCGCTGATTAGCCAATGGGAAGCGTAGCAGAGGTACAGTTAATTACTCTTTTTGTCTTTTATTAGATAGGATTACAATCTTACTGAATCCTCACAAAGTCCCTGTGATGAAAACTTTATTTTACAGGTGAAGAAAGTGCAGATTCAGATGAGTGAAATCATTTAGGCAAAATCCTAAGCTGGGAAATGAACTGAGACTTGAACCCAGGCCCTCTCCCTCCAGAGCTAGTGGTCTTAGTTGTGGAGTGACACATTATGCATTATATGCTATCATTTATTTGCTTTGAGAGAGAGGTCTGGATCACTAGAAATTATTTCATATTAATTTTTAAAATCTTTTTATTTGGAAATACTTTCAAACTTTAGGAAAGTTGAAAGATTAAGACGAGGATAAAGATCATCCAAATTTCCTTTGCCCAGATTCACCTGTTCAACATTTTATTCTATGTATCAGGGTTTCTGTTGAAATGAATGAATGAACTGTCTGAAAGGTCCATTTGGGGCTGGAGGTCCTTCAAGATATGTAGCAAGTACCTGGTCTAAAAAGCCAGTACATGCACAGTCTCTACCTCAATAGAAGGATTTCATACTGAAGTGGGTGCTGCCTTCCTGGTCTCTCTGTGCCTCCAGGTTTTGTCATGCAGTAGGGTACTACATAGAGGTCTTTTGAATGAACACAAGAACAAATGAATGTCTGACAGAGGTGGAATGGTTGCTTAATAAGGTTCCAGAACTAAGCAGGGCAGGGCTAGGACCATAACCCACATCTCTTGGCTCCCAGGACATTATATTCTTTGTACCATGCCCGGAGTTTCCGGCAGTCACCATAGTCATCATCCTTCAGGAGAGCCCATACACGTCCTTAAGAGTAAATGGGGTCAGGGTCAGCCTGGTCCACTGGAGATGGAGGAAGTGGGCATCCACCACTCACCAGCAGGAGATACACCCAGGGTGTGGACGATGTGGGCCTGATGTTCTCAGTTGAGTTGTCTTAGCAGGAACCCAGAACTTTGTAACTGCCTTCCCACTCCCACCTACCAGGCTACCTCAAGGCACTTACTGCTTTCTCCCGGGACCACTTTCCATAAAATTACATAAAGCCCTGCCCTGAGGTACAAGATGGATTGTCTTATTTCCCTTCCTTTATTTATTTCTTTAATTTGTAAAACCCCCTTCCTACCAAGAATAATTCTTCCCAAGGGCCAAGTATCATGTGACCATTTATCCCAGCTGCTAATAGACATGGTCATTCCACTGCCCTAATACTTTTTCTTTCATGTTCTAATCCCCCACACCAGCATTTCTCAAGTTTCTTGTTCACACATGAATGAGCCCATTATCCAAGTCTTGCTATTTCAATAGGTACTAGGATGTATTCATATGGAACTGGCCAGCTAGTTACAGGAGTAATACCACCATCTTCATCATCTTCTTCTTCATAATCATCATCATCAATATCAACAATCCCATTGTGCATTTATTAAATAATTTCTATGTGACAGACATTGTTTTAAGTGCTTTTCATGCGTGTTTTATATCAGATATGTAAGTATCCATACTAGATTGGTACTATTATCATCTCTTTTTAACGACTGAGAAAGTGGGGCACAGAGTGGTTTAGTTTGCAGCCACTATATAAGGATAGTAATAGCTATCATTTAGTGACCATCTAGTATGAGCCAGACACTGAGCTAGATACTTTGCATACTCTATACTGCACAACAGTCTTGCAAAGTTAAATATATTGCCTTTATTTTGCAGATGTAAAAACAGGCTTAGTAAGATTGAGTGACTTACCAAAGTCTAGAGCTATGGATTAGCATTAAGTGTATTATTCAGGACACAGCCAGGATTCACACCCAGTGATGTTCTTTTCAGTGTGTCAAACTGCCCCCTGAACCAGGAGTCACAAGAGCCACACACTAGTCTGGAACTAGTCAGCCATTGCTCAAAATGCAGTCTTCAGACTAGCCATCATAGAACTGCCTGAGGTGCTTATTACAAATGAACCTCTTGAATCTGAATCTCTGGGGTGGCTCTGGGGAGCTTCATTTTAAAAAATAATTTCTCTGGGTGATTCTTTGATACACTCAGCTCAGTCACTAAATATTTTCATGTTCCCCGCAGAAGCAATGACCTACCTTCCTCTTCTTTGCTTACTGAATGTTTCTCATATGGGCCCAATTCAAGGGCCACCGTTTTTGGCAAACATTTCCTCTACCCTTCAGAGAGAATTACAAATTCCTGCCTCTGTACATCATTAAAAAGTTGCTCATAACTTTAATATTAATTTGTTGCACTGTGTTATAACCATCCCTTTGCTAGTCTGTTTTTCTTAAGAGGCAAAGAGATTATATTATTCATCTCATACCTAGTGTAATGCCTGGCACATACGAGGGTGTGCAATCCATGTGTGCTGACTGAAGGCATGCAATACATGCTTACTGCACATTTGGTCTTAAGCATGAAATAATTATCATGTCCCCTGAAGGGTTCTACTAATGTCACTTCCCCACATATTGCCATTCATGTCCATCAAGAACTCACAGCAAAACATAAAAGTCCTAAAATCCTCTAGAATTGTTAAAGAATAACCAAATGTTGTCTTCCTCCCTGTCTCTTCTTCCTTTCCTTCCTTCATTCCACTAGCTGACAATTGTCACTATACAATAGTCTGTAATTAATCTGTCATGTAGAGTACAGACAAAACAAATAAGAGTGGAACCCACATATAAAATGTTTTGGCAGAACAGTAATATTAAATATATTCATATATTTACCCACTGAACTACCAAACAAATGCAAACAGCTGAAAATAAAGCATAGAAAAATTAAAAAATAAAATATAGGTCCTGGCTGGTGTGGCTCAGTTGGTTGGAGCTTTGTCTGTCCCATACACCAAAAGGTCGTGGATTTGATTCTCAGTCAGGGCACACCCATGTTGCGGGTTCAATCCCTGGTCGGGGTGCTGTGGGAGGCAACCAATCAATGTTTGTCTCTTACATTGATGTTTCTCTCTCTCTTTCTCTCAAATCAATAAAAATATATCCTTGGGCAGGGATTAGAAAAAATAAAGAAGAAGTGATAATGGTCACAAATATCAGATGGAAAATAAGAGAACTCCTAAGGACAAGATTCTGACAACCTCTCATTGAAGACATTATTCTTACAACAAGCTAACAAAACAAGATTACTGTTGTGATGCAGCACTTAAGAGTGAATGCTCAGCATAATCAGCTCTTCGGGTCTATCCCAGAGAATTCATACAGTGGGTAGGGACTGGGCAACATGCTGAGGCCCCTGAAACTGACACAGTACAAGATAAACTTAACACATTCTGGATTATGAAACCAGGACCTGATGGCCTGAGGTTGGAAAATTCAAAGCTGTTCTCACACTTGAAGCCAAGGTGGGCTGCTCTGTCTGTCCTCCCCGCTTTAAAGCAAAACAAACCTAACCGCCAGGTAGCACACTACTGAGAGAAGATCAGTGATGGACACTTTGCAGTTAAAAAGCCAAAGCTGGGTTACTTTCTGACATGACAGCTGTCACCACTGTGGAAAGCTAAGTACAGGAAAACACAACTCTCATTGGAAGTGCCTCTGTACTGAAGTTTAAGTACAGGAGTGAAAAAACCCTGGTCTGTTCTTACTAATAACAGTAAGGAATGGTGATGAAATAAAAAGCAGTTTCTAGAGGATCTTAAAGGGCAGTGGCTCCAAGCTGGCATGCATACCCCACGTCGTCCAGCTACCTTCTGTGACTTGGCATTTACCCATGACCCATATTTACTTAACTCATTCCAGAATTGTCTTTGCAACACAATAACCTAGGGGTTTACTTGCCAAAAGCACCCCTTATCTCTTTTGATACAGGAATTTCTGTTCTGTTAGGCTACTCAGGAAATTAAGAAAGTATGCACAAATACTTTACATTAGTCTGTAATCAAAATATGTATAAAACTATGGGGATTTTTTTTAAGTCAACAAGATCCCTGTGTCAGTGGTAGTGCACACTGTTTAAACAAGGGTTCTTTCTTTTTCTTTTTAAAATATTTCTGTGACTTTTTTCTTTAAAACAATTTTTTTAAACTTCTGTGACTTTAAAAAAAATTTATCTTTATTGTTCTAAAGTCAGACTGCTCTAACTCAATCTATCTTTCAGTTCACTAATTCTCTCTTCTGCTATGTCCAATGTATTACTAAATAGTGAGTTTAAAATTTTAATCTAGTAGTTTTGTTTGGGACTTTCAAACAAATCTACTATGTCACTTTTTAAAAAAATTATCTTTATTGTTGAAAGTATTACCCTAGACCAATGGTTGGCAAACTGCGGCTGGAAAACTGTGGCTTGAGAGCCACATGCGGCTCTTTGGCCCCTTGAGTGTGACTCTTCCACAAAATACTGACTTCTGCGCATGGACCACAAAGTTTCAATCGCACTGTACGTGCATGCCCGCATGTGGTATTTTGTGGAAGAGCCACACTCAAGGGGCCAAAGAGCCGCATGTGGCTCACGAGCCACGGTTTGCCAACCACGGCCCTAGACCAGGGGTTCTCAACCCGTGGGTCGTGACCCCTTTGGGGGTTGAACGACCCTTTCACAGGGGTCGCCAAAGACATTCGGAAAACACATATATAATTACATATTGTTTTTGTGATTAATCACTATGCTTTAATTATGTTCAATTTGTAACAATGAAAATACATCCTGCATATCAGATATTTACATTATGATTCATAACAGTAGCAAAATTACAGTTATGAAGTAGCTACGAAAATAATTTTATGGTTGGGGGTCACCACAACATGAGGAACTGTATTAAAGGGTCGCGGCATTAGGAAGGCTGAGAATCACTGCCCTAGACCCTGGGCCTAGGGTACAGCTGTGGGACAGGAAAATGGCCTCAGGAACAGTAGCACTGGTGCTCCGACATTCTGCTTTTCCAACTCTTTCGGGATTCCATCTGAAAATTGCCCTTGGAGTTCCCCATCATCATTTTAACTCTTCAGTATATTTGAGATGATTTTAAAATTTCATTTTGATTAGCATTTTCAGCAGAAGATTAGACCAAATAACCAAACCTGCTCAGACCAGAAACCAGGACCTGGTATCCTCATTAAATCCCGACTCTCACCATTTGCCAACTCATACCCTGGGCTGGTTAAAGTGACTTTCACCTTTGGTTTCCTCATCTGCAAAATGACAGTCATAATAACATGTATACTCCATGGGGTTGTGTGAAGATTAAATGAGTCATGTGATGGGCTTGATTCAGTTCATGCCCTGTGGGAATGCTCGGTCCATGTTAGCCTCCCAATAATCACCACTGACATCACCATCACTGCCTGAGCATGGGCAATCCAGTTGGATAATGTAATGTGTATAGGTTTTATTCGGGTAAAGATAATTTCTAAGGATAGGAATAGCTTGGGTAGAAAACAATGTTCAGGAGATTAAAAAAGTCATTTAGATTGACTTTCTGATTCCAAGGAAGAAGTATTTGGGTAAGATTGCCCCCCCCCAAAAAAAAAAAACTTTAGTTATTCATAAAAATAATATCAAACTTTTACATATGATTTAAAAATTACAATAAGCAAATCACAGTGATTGAACAGTGCGTTAAAGTTTTAGGAACGTCTATCTTTAAAACAGAGTAACATTTTTAGTAATTAGAATTTATGAGAAATGACTTAATTTAATACAAGCCACCAAAGCCTTCTGGATCCCTTTTGTAATCCTTCTGAATGAAATCCTTTCAAAATGTAGTTGAAAATCTTTCCTATTTTGGATTAAAACGTCTGTAGAACCTAACCATCTGCCTCTAAAATAACACACCACTTCACTTTCCGGTTCTCAGTCTCACCAGATAACTTTTCAAGTCTCTTACATAATCCACTGTGCCCATAATTTGTGTGTGTGTTTTTAAAATTTTTTTTAAAAATAATTCTTTATTGTTGAAAGTATTACATATGTCCCCTCTTTTCCTCCATTGACCCCCTCCAGCTGGCCCCTGTCTGCTCCCAGGCCCTCACCGTCCCATTGTCTGTGGCCATGAACCATGCATATATGCATACAAGGTCCTTGGTTGATTACTTCTCCCCTCTCCCCCACCTTCCTTCCAAGATTCCGCATTTGGTTCCATGCTTCCATGTCTCTGGATCCACTCCGTTCTTCAGTTTATTTTATTCATTAGATTCCACATATGAGAGAGATCATGTGATACTTGTCTTTCTCTGACTGACTTATTTCACTTAGCATGATACTCTCCAGGTCCCTCCATGCTGTCTCAAAGGGCAAGAGATTCTTCTATTTTATTGCTGCTTAGTATTCCATGGTATAAATGTGCCACAGCTTTTTTATCCATTCATCTCCTGATAGGCACTTGGGCTGATTCCAGATCTTAGCTATTGTAAATTGTGCTGCTATGAACATAGGGGTGCATATATCCTTTCTGATCGGTGTTTCGGGTTTCTTAGGATATATTCCTAGAAGTGAGATCACTGGGTCAAATGGAAGTTCCATATTTAACTTTCTAAGGAAACTCCACTGTGTGTGTGTGTTTTTTAAAATGCCTTAGGATCTTAGAAGAGCCTCCCTGTCTTTTTCCTTATTATCATTTTCTTGTACCTTACACTTCAGGTTATAGGAGAATGAAGTAAGATTATTGACACATGCAGGACACATGATTTCTTTTCTTTTCAATATTTAAGCAGCTTAGCTAAATGTCTCTAAGTAATTTGGGGATCTTCTATACCCTATAATGAAAGTAAGATACTTAATATGAAAAAAATGGTCTGCTTATAATTAGTGAACAAGTCATATTTGAAATAAAGTTTTTATGAATTCATTCATTTAGCACTATGTATAAAGAGAATGAGCAGAATAAATCTTGCCCCTGTGAAGTTCATAATCTAGATTGGGAGCAACACAGAAATAATTTAGGAATATAGTGAGAGGTAGAGCAATAAAGTGTTTAGTCTCTGGAGTCTGATACATAGGTTTGAATTCTGACTCTATTTAATAGTTGTATGAAGTTGGGTAAATCACTTAATTTCTATACCCCTTGGTTTGTCTGTCTATAAAATGAGAATATTACCTACCTCATAGGGTTGTTGTGAGGATTTAAAGAGTTAATATTTGTAAGAGTTTATGAGTAACTGGCACACAGTGTTAATTGTTAGCTATTATTATTGTTATTATCACTGTATAGAAGTATGTATGAACATAAAGTGAGGGCAATGGACATAAAATGAGGGCATTATATCAGATGACCTCTAATTATATATTCCCACAATTTATTATTGTCCGCTACTCTACCACATCACTCCACCCATGTCACATAACCTTCTATTTCTGAGTCCTTGCTCATCTTTCCACAGTGATCTCTTTCTTTTAAGTGCCTTTCCCCCATACTGCTTGAACCATCACATTGTATGCCTTCATATTCTCTGAATGTATATTTGGTACAACTTAATTCTTATGTCACACATAATGTGGCCATATATAATACCATGTTCCTATTTAGCCCATATCTTATATGGATTACAGAGTAGTTCCACTGTACTTAACAGCAGAAGATACTTAATAAATACTGGTGATTAATTGAAGTTACTCAGTTTCAGAAACAGCTTTTACTGGCATAGATCAGAGGTTGGCAAATTTTTTCTGTAAAGGGCCAGATACTAAATATTTGTCACTCTATGGGCCATATGGTCTCTGCAGCAACTGTCACAACTATTCCACTCTGCCACTGTAGTGCCACAGTTGCCACAGACAATATGCAAACAAGTGGGCATGACCATGTTTCAATAAAACTTTTTTTTAAAATTTGATTTTTTATTTTGAAATTCTTATTGATTCACAAGAAGTCAAATATATATAATAGATATAGTAAATATGATAATATAATATAATATAATATAATATAATATAATATAATATAATATTAGTGAGGTTTTGTACACCCTTCACCCAGTTCCCCCCAGTGGTAGTACTATACTAATACGATATCACGACCAGGAAATCGACACTGGTACAGTTTACAATTTATTCAGATTTCACTAGTTTCACATGTATTCATTTGTGTATGTGCATTTGTATAGTACTGTGTAATTTTAAAACCTTCTTTACAGAAATAGGCAGTAAGCTGAATTTGGCCTGAGAACTGTGCCGTTCACTGACACCTGGAAGAAATCCTCATGTAGAACTCAAAGTTACAGTATTTTGGAATATTGTGTGGAAACCAATACACAAAAGCGTATTTATGGACTACCCAGCTAAAATGAGAACCTACTGTAGTTTAAAAAACAAGCCCAGCCCTTCTCCCTCATGAGGCTGTTAGCAGAGAGAAGGCAGGGAAAAATACCCAGAACAGAATAATAAAGGGTATTTCTATCTTCTCCCACTTTCAACCTCTGACCTCACACCAGTTAGGAAAGGACGTGGCCAACCAGAGCCTGCTGAATTGAGCAAAGTTCACTATCAGACTATCACTCTTCGCTTCCTAGATACCTTAAGCTTTTTACAGCTTGAACTAAAAAGTTGATGACTAGAATTCACTCACCCAAGAAGCAAAGCAATTTTAGCTTTGGCAATCTGAGCTAACGTTTCATAATTTTAATCCTCACACTTCAATTAACAGGTGGACGCATCACATTCATCCATAAACAAAAAGGAAAAAAGTAATTTCTTTAATGTACACCTGGGAAAGACAATTGTGATCTGGATTTGTACATTCAAACATAATGCAATTTAATTAGTAGAGCAATTTAAAACTACTAAGAACATGATGGGTAGTTGAGAAGTTGTTTCATTCCTAGTGTTGTTTTTTTTATATAATCACAATGTTTCATATTCTTTCAAGACTGAAATTGTGGCATTTGGCAAGATTTTGTTAATTATAAAGGCGGTTCACCAATCTCAGCTACCCTGGTAGAGCCTGGTGGGTTTTTAAGTTTTATAAAAACAGGTATGATGACTTCAGAGGTAAATATATATCTGTTTTACATTGCCTAGAAAAATGAAAAATAATGAATTTTCTTTAAAAACATAAAAACAATACAAAACCAAAATGAACTGCTCCGGTATCTCAATTAAAAAAGTGCTCAGTACTGTTCTTAGAATAAAGTCCAGGGTTCCATCCATATTAAGATCTTCTGGTCAAGATAATATATGAACAAAGATTACTGAGAATAAAATCTAGGGTTCTATCCATGTTAACATCATTTAACTTTATGATATATAAATAAAGACTACTGGAAATGGAATGGACTATCTGAATAAATATAAAACCCTCAATAAAAAAAAAACGTAATTAAGATGTTAAAACAAAACTTTGCTCCAAAAATGATACTAAACTTCCTGCTTGTCTCCTTTCACCCCCCAACTCTTGAAGTGATGGTGAAAACCAATGCACAAAGCATTGTTATGGACTATTCTTCTTGAAAGGTAGGAAAAAGAAAAAGGTCAAAGCCAAGTCTGCATCAGTCTTTGAAACAGTTCTATGTTTCTACTTTTTATTCTTGGTAAATTTATTTCAGTGGAACTAAATTATCTTATAATAGGCATGAGCCCAACAACTAAACAGAATATACAGGTACAAGTTCTAAAGAGAATTGCCTGCTAAACCATTACATTCAGAGATCCATAAGTAAGAGTTGGTCACATCAATAATTTAATTCTGATCTGGTGACAAAGCATGTTTGTATTCCTGGAAAAAACCAACAACCAATCTTACTGACTGGCAATTTGGTACATTTGAGGGTTAATTAAATAAGCAATGTGGCAAAGTATCCAATATGCTATAAGGTGCAATTTTTCTGTTGGATTAAACTTCAAAACTCAGCTATTCCACATTCGAGCCAACCAGTTAAGTAAACAAAATCAGCTAAGTTGGTAGCTCCTGTATAAATCCTAATGTCTTTTAGAAAGGTTTAAAAATCAAATCATGACTGAATTAACTTTGTAACTTATGATATGTTAGGCTAAAGCTGTGGAATTAATTCAAGAATTATACATTACCAAGTACATAAAGATGTTGGTTTTAAATGTTATTTTTGCATAAGTTTACTTACTGCCATATAAGCATTTGTTCCAACATACGTCTTGGCTATAGAATTCACCAGCTATGAGACAAAACAGTCTGTTAGAACAATATAAAGATAATGTGGAAATAAAATGGGCAATTATTCCTCATTTAACCTACAATCATCATTTCTATAAATCAACTAAAAATTACGTAAAAGGGAACAAATCTACAAAGGCATTAAAAATGGTTAAATCTCTCTTTTCTTTTGAATGTGATTTCCATTTAAACAAGCACAGCATTACAGTTTATGGCAGATAACCTTAAACAATTCACTTAAGCAGGATGCTTATCGCTTTAGTACCCCAAAACCATCTGATATAAAAAGTCAATTTGAAGTAGAATTTGAACACACTCAAATGGCTCAAGATGTGAATGAAGAAACCCCATGCATTCCTAGAATGAAACGAACACTAAATACGCTGGAGGGATAACAGACTTTGACAACTCATAATACAACGATGACCTTCGCTTTGGTCTTCGTGTTTGGCTGGGAGTAAAGGTGGCTGCAATTCAAATCAACATCACAGCACGCTCATGGGTCACTATCACCGGGGTTCTCAGGGGAGGCCCAAAATGGAAATTAATTAAAATTTGTGCTGCACATTGTAATGGCCCTCCACCATTGTTGCTCCCAATATTAATTTTTATTGTGGGCCAGTTGGGCTCCCCAGGCACAGCTCCCACTCTGCCCTCCCTTTTGTCTGGCCAAAACGCTTCATATCAACACTGCATATCAATGAAGTTTGCTATTCGTAAGTAGTAATTACAATATCAGCAGTTTTTACTGTCATTAAACAATGAACAATCATATTCTGATGAAGGAAACTCGCCCGGAGATTAAAAATGAATACCACACTCCCAGCCGAGGAGAAGATGCAGAGCTCTGTTTGTCTGGCGGCTGGGTGACTTTTCAATCCTGAGAGGAGATTGGAAATAAAAAGGGGATGCTGCAGAGAGGAGAGCAGATGGGGAGGGAAAAGAGACCTACCTGAGTGCTAACTCCAAAGTCACAGAGCTTGACCTGTCCTCTGGTGTTTACTAGCATATTGGAGGGCTTCACATCTAAAAAGGGAGGAGAAAAGTCCATGTAACTAATTCCACATCTACAGTGCTTGCTCTAAAAAGAAGCGTACACGCACACCCTACTATACTGCAGAAACGACATCATCTGTTCAACTTGGACTTCCAATCACAGATTTAATGCAAAGCATTTTATCTGGAGGCAACTAAATGTAAGGTCCTAACACCTCCACTTCCAGCTATTTCTGGTTTCTATAGAAGCAAGGGTTTATTTCAAGTGAAAGTCAAAAAACGTTGGCTTTCAACAACAGTAAATACATCCGTCATCCTATCCCCTGCCTTTTAGGAAAAGTAGGTAGAAAAGAAAATGTAATCTTGCAAAGAATTTGCACAAAAGGGCTTGTTTTGCTCTCAGTATGAAACTATTACTCCAATTTAAAAAATAGTAAGGCAAAAGGGAAGCCAACAGGAAAAAAAGTGTTCGTACGTTGCTGGTAACAGGTCATAGCTGAACAAAACACTGAAAAAATAAATGCCACATTGCTTTTTCCTGGTTTGATATGATAAATACTACTTCAGATGATACTCAGAAATTGATCTAAAAGATGTGAGTGTGTGCCTGCATGCACTTACCAGCCTTTGTTTCAGTGGGCCTTCTCGTCCCTTACATCATTTTTGACTGCTGTTATAGTTAACAAAAGAACTGACATAGCTTTTGCCAAGGCAGTCAGTTGCTAAATAATGACATAAAGGGTTTCTGTGAAACATTGTCAGTGACAACAATGAGCCTTTTCAGGAATTCAGAGAGCCCACAAAAATCACCCAAGCAGGACAAGAGCACACTGCTTTTGACAGTACAGAACAGCACCTGTTTCAACATTCATCTTCGATGGCAAAAGTGGTCGGGAATAGGCAACTTATTGTATTTAATATAGTATATAATCTTAATCACCCCAAAACTGAACACAGGACTCATCATTTTTAATGTAACAATTTTTAAAAAATCTGTAAATGAGTTCATCTCCTCCCCTTTATCCTGCAAAAGGGTACCCCAACAAAGTGTCCTGCCAAGAGTAGATATTTAATTCAAACTTCAAGTTCAAACTCTGTAATTAACAATTATTGAGCCCTACCTACTATGTGACAGGCAACATGTTAGGTACTTTCTCATGCATTAGCTAGTTAGTGTTGCCTGACTGACGCAACAATGTAAACTCCATGAAGGCAGGGACTTTATCTCTATTACTGACCACTATATTCCCAGTCCCTAAAAGGGTGCCAGGCATACAGTAAATGCTTAATAAGTATTTGTTGAATGGAGGAGAAAATAAAGAAATGGAAGCCATGAACACATAGTATGACTTCATGTTGATGATTCTGTTTCAGTGATCAGACGGCAGCTATAGAACATGTTTCTGGAGCACGCCCTTCAAATAACACACACTGGATACTTCCTTTGGAGGGAGGGTGAGTCTGAAGACAGTTTTATCAACTCTCTCTGCCTTCAGTTTCCCCAATTTCAATATAAATCTTACACCACCAACATCCTATGTAATAAAAGGCTAATATGCAAATTGTCCCCTCGGGAGTTCGACCGGGAGTTCGACTGCTTGCTGTGACATGCAATGACCATCAGGGGGCAGCATGGAACAAAGGAAGGCCTTGGCTGGCAGCCAGGGAAGGAAGGCCCCAATTGGCCCTGATCGCCGGCCAGGCCTAGGGACTCTACCTGTGTATGAATTTCGTGCACCGGGTCTCTAGTCCTATATAATGAGAGGAATATGCTAATTATCTGTTACACTGTGAGGTGTAATGACCGACCACGTAATGACCGGATCATGGATCAGCAGGAGGGTGGGACAGCGAGCTACAAGCAGACAGTGGAGAGCTACAGGAGGGGGCAGGGCAGCAAGCTACAGGAGGGCGGCAGCGAGCTACTGGTGCACGGATTCGTGCGCAGAGCTACTAGTATTATATTAAATAAAGCACTTTCACTACCTCAATTCTCTCCTTGAGGAGAAAATGAAATATTCTCTGACTCCACCCCACCAAAATGTGAACTCCTTAAGAATAGGGCTGTGCTTTCAAATGTACTCCAGTATTTAGCACAGCACATATAAGTCATAGATAGCCACAGTAGGCATGCAACATTTGCTGAACTGAAAGAAATGTTAGACACTACATAGCCTGGTCTTTTTTTCCAAATCTAATTTTCATTATACTAGTAGACCCTCAACTCTGAATATTTTTCTTTTCGACAATCTGCTCTTACATATCAACACCCTTAAACCACTTCTCAAGCCACCACATCAGATGGAGACAGTTAATGAACAGATATTTTAAGCTCCTGGAAGGAGCTGCCTGGAAATCATGAAGTATGGTATGGTAAAATTAACATTTTTAGCTTTAATCGGACACATATTTGACTTAAGTGGATTAACACAGAGAGAAAGAATAAAACCACAAAGTTGCTAGATTATATTGTAAAAGGCAAAGTGTAAATAAGAACTTTACTGGATTTTTCAGCTCTCCAACATCTTGTTTAACTTACCTGTATAACTTGTGTACATTCAGCCTAGTTATCAGGAGTACTTTATGTATAAAAGTAGTAGTCACCCTTTTATCCTCAAACCAACCTTTGTATTCTGACTAAACTGTTAATCATTGTCTCAAAAAACACACCCTAAAACAAACAAAACCCCTTATCACTAAGCCTTTGTTCATTCTATGTGTTCTCCCTCACCACCACGCCCCCCCCCCCCCCCCCCGCCAGGTTTAGAAACCCTTCTTCAATATTGTCTGACTGAATCCTGCCCATTCTTTAGCTTAGCTCAGGTACCCTCCTCCCTGTTGCCCTAAATACTCAGGCCATCAGAATCACTACCTCCTTTGAACTGCTAAAGAATTTACTATTTACTGGCTGTATCATTTGTTTGAAACTGAGCATATGACATTTTTTTTAGTAGTAGTTATTTACCATCTTTACTGTTATAAGTATCACCACCCAAGTATTAAGTTCACAGGGTAGGAATATGTTTTATACATCTTTGTCTTTGTATGTATCTCTTCCAAGCATAGTATCTTGCTCACTAGTTGATGGTCTTCAAACAATATACTAAATTTGCTATATTAAGTGTCCCCTTTCCCACCAACATCTTGAGACATCATTTGAACATAACAGACTCCTTTAATCAAAACCAATGGATTCAGATGAGGAGAAAAGACCTGGGTTTTAGTTTTTTGGGGGCCCTGCAATAAACTTGGCATGTAATGTTTCAGTGTCCACCTCTGTAAGGAAACAACCATGTGTCAATCTTAAAAAACTGTGAGGATTAGGTGAGATAATGAATAAACACTGCATTTTAAACTCCCAAACACTCTATAATTGTAAAATATTATTATTTCCCATTGGTAGTCAACCAAGCTACAAAAGCAGTGTACTTCATTATATTTAGAAAATTATTTCTATTGCTATTGTAGCAAATTTAAACTGTATTTGAGTAAGTACCAGCTGAATGAAAATAATTTCTAAAGCCCAGTAAGTAGAACTATAAAACCAATTTAATGTTGAGGAGGCATTCTAGGTAGACAATATGCACCCATGCCTAAACAAGGCTACTAACTTGTCTCCCCTTTTTTTGCATTTGCTCTGCTATTATCTGTGCTGAATACAGTAGCTAGTCATCATTTTAAAACTTAAATCAGATCATGCTTGCTTCTCTCCCTCAAATCTCCAAGGGCTTCCCAACTCAATGAAAAATGCAAAGTCCCCATGATAATGTCTAAGGTAGGGGTGGGGAACCATTTTTCTGTCAAGGGCCATTTGGATATTTGTAACATCATTCGAGGGCCATACAGAATTATCAACTTTGTATCAGTCTGCTAGCAATCTTGAGAAAGAAGAACAAAGTTGGAGGGATCACAATACCAGATATCAAGTTATACTACAAAGCCACTATAATCAAAACAGCCTGGTACTGGCCCAAGAATAGGCATATAGATAAATGGAACAGAACAGAGACCCCAGAAATCTACCCAAGCCATTACGCTCAATTAATATTTGACTAAGGAGGCAAGAGTATACAACGGAATCAAGACAGTCTCTTCAATAAATGCTGTTGCAAATAGTGGACAGATACATGCAAAAAAATGAAAATAGACCAACAAGTTACACCACACACAAGAATAAACTAAAAATGAATAAACTCAAAAGACTTCAATGTAAGATGTGAAACCATAAAAATCCTAGAAGAAACCATAGGCAGCAAAATCTCAGACATCTCTCGCAGTAATATGTTTACGGATACATCTCCTAGGGCAAAGGAAACTAAGGAGATAAACAAACGGGACTACATCAAAATAAAAAGCTTCTGCACAGCAAAAGAAACCATCAACAAAATGAAAAGGGAGCCCACTGCATGGGAGAACATATTTGGCAATGATACATCTGATAAAGCGTTAATATCCAAAACATATAAGGAACTCATACAACTTAACAAAAGGAAGACAAAAATCCAATTAAAAAATGGGCAAAGGACCTAAATAGACAATTCTCCAAAGTAGGCATACAGATGGCTAAGAGACATATGAAAAAATGCTATGCTCAAAGTCACTGATCATCAGAGAGATGCAAATTAAAATGACAATGAGGTATCTATCACCTCACACCTGTCAGATTGGCTACCATAAACAAATCAACAAATGACAAGTGCTGGCGAGGATGTGGAGAAAAGGGAACCCTAGTACTCTTTTGGTGGGAATACAGACTGCTGTAGCCATTATGGAAAACAGTATGGAGTTCCCTCAAAAAAATTAAATATGGAACTGCCATTTGACTCAGTAATCTCACTTCTGGGAATATATCCTAAGAGACCCGAAATACCAATCAGAAAGAATGTATGCACCCTATATTCATAGCAGCACAATTAACAATAGCTAAGATCTGGAAACAGCCCAAGTGCCCATCAGGAGATGAGTGGATCAAAAAGCTGTGGCACATTTACCAGTAGACCATGGAATACTAAGAAGCAGTAAAAAAAGGAGGATCTCTTACCCTTTGAGACAGCATGGAGGGACCTGGAGAATATTATGCTAAGCAAAATAAGCCAGTCAGAGAAAGACAAGTATCACATGATCTCACTCATATGTGGAATCTAATGAATAAAATAAACTGATGAACAAAACAGATCCAGAGACATAGAAGCAGGGAACAGACTGTGGAATCACAGAGGGAAGGCAGGGGTAGGTGGAAAGAGGAAAGAGATCAACCAAAGAACTTATATGCATATATGCTTAACCCATGGATACAGAAAATAGGGTGGTGGAGGCATGGGATGGGGGTGGGCTATAAAGGGTCAATGGGAGAAAAAAGAGGACACATATAATTCTTTCAACAATAAAGATTACAAAGAAAAAAGATTCAAGAAACAGAAATACTACAGAAAAAATTAGCCTGATATATTTGGTCAAACATTTAATTAACTCACCCCTCATGTCTTGGCAGAACCAGCCCAAATGATTTTGAGGGCCTTCTATGGTCTGCAGGCTGGACATTCCCTACCCCTGGTCTAAGGCTTCTCTGAGCTGGCTCCCCCACTACCTTGTGCGCTCCCCCTCCCTACTCCTCTCCTCTGCTTCATCTCATTTGCTAGGCATGCTCCTGCATTGTGGCTCCATATCCCTGGAGTATTCCACTCCCATGTATATACATAGGCTGCTCCTTCACGTTTTTTTGGTTTCTGCTCAAATGCTACCTTCCCCAGCCACCCAGCATGAACAGCAGAACCTTCCCACCCCAGATACCTTCCCCTTCACCCCATTTCAATGTTCTTCTTAACATTTAGCACCATCAACAACACACTATAATATCTGCATAAGTAAATCTGTTCCCTCACAATTCCCCCTCTTGACGGGAAGCCCCATGAATGCATAGACTTCATCTGTTTTGTTTCTACTATAATCTAGAATGGTGCCTGGTGCAGATGAGAAACAATGCTTGTTGAGCAAATGGTGAATGAATGATATCTGTACTAAATAGATGGGCAAACATGCTTATCCAGAGGGGCATGAATTTGGCCTGAGAAGGAGCTGCATCTTTTCCATACTTAATGGTATATACTTCAGAATGAATACATTTCCAAGTGACATTTTTCATTCAGAGAAGAATCCACAGGTGCTGCAGAGAGAAATATGAGTAAGACCCTGCCCTTCCGGAGACGGCAGACTGACATGCTGGTATATTCTCTGACCAAAAATATTGAGATTTCAGGATAACAATACTGCTTTTATATACTCTAAATGGGATTTTCTTCCTGAATAATTGGCATTCTTACTATAATAAAGACAATGAGAGTTATGTAACTAAATAGCTCCCAAATCTAGCTGTGCATTAAAAAAAAAAAAAGACAACTTTTGGGGTTCCACCTCAGATCTACTAAATCAGAAACCAATCGCATACAGCCTGGTCTTTAGGCCAGCATTTAGAAAAGACCAATGTAACCTGCTGAATTTCCCTTTGATTTAATTGCTAGAAAGTTCAGGATATGTCAAGAAAAATTTCTTCTCTTGTTTTCCTTTACTTTTAAAAATCAATTTTATTCATTTGAAAAAATGAATTTTATTGCATCATTTTGAATGCACAATTTGGTGAGTTTGACAAGTGTATATATTAAAGAACAGAATTCTGGGTTGACAGGTTTTTTCTTCCCAGCATTTGAAAGATGTCATTCCATTAACTTTTGGCATGCATAGTTTTTGACACAGTCTGCTGTAACTCTTTAAAAAAATATTTTTATTGATTTCAGAGAGGAATGGGGAGGGAGAATTAGAAACATCAATGATGAGAGAGAATCATTGATTGGCTGGCTCCTGCATAGCCCCCACCAGGATCTAGCCCACAACCTGGGCATGTCCCCTGACTGGGAATCAAACTGTGGCCTCCTGGTTCATAGGTCGACACTCAACCACTAAGCCACACTAGCTGGGCTGCTGTAATTTTTATTTTTGTTCTCTTAATGTATTTTGTTTTCTCTGAATATTTTAAAGATTTAAAAATTCACTTATTTTCAAATTTTTTATTTTGATATGCATTGGTATGGTTTTGTTTTTATCCTGGTTAGGGTTTATTGAGCTTCGTAGATCTATGGGCTTATAGGTTTCATTTAAATGGAACCATTATTTCTTCAAATTATTTTTTGTTCCCTTTTCTCACTCCTTTCCTTCTGAGACTCTAGTTATACATATATCCTAGACTTCTTGATACAATTTCAAAAGTCCCTGAGGCTGTGCTCATTTTTTTAGTCTTTCTTTTTTTGGTAGTAATTTTGGGTAATTTCTGTATCTCTAACATCAAGATTACTAATGGTTTCTCTGTAGTATCTTATATATGGTTAATTTCATTAAGTAAAATTTTTTATTTTAGATGTATTACTTTTTATCTTTAGATGTTCCACTAGGTTCTTTTTGTCTTCCATTTCTCTCCCTGTAATGCTCATGTTTTCATTGAAATCCTTGAGTATACTTATAATATTTACAATAATTGTTCTTAAGTCCTTGTCTGCTAAGTCCATTATCTCAGCAGGGGGAAGGTTTCTATTTCTATGGACTGATTTTTTTTTCCAGGTTATAGTATTATCAGAAGAATAATTCTCTGTTCACCTACTAATTTTTATTTGGAGGCCAGATATTGTAAACCTTATGTTGTTGAGTAATGAATATTGTTATCATCCTTTAAAGAGTGTTGGACTTAATACTGGCAAGTAGTTAACTTATTTGTGATACCCAGATGATTTTCAGGCTTTCGAGTTTTTATATAGAGTGCCTATAGTAACCATTAAAGCATGCTCCTTCTAAAGTCTCTCTTGAATGCTCCAACAAGGTATCTTCACTCTGGCTGGTTGGAATTTTTTTTTAAAATATATTTTATTGATTTTTTACAGAGAGGAAGGGAGAGGGATAGAGAGTTAGATACATCGATGAGAGAGAAATATCGATCAGCTGCCTCCTGCACACCTCCTACTGGGGATGTGCCCGCAACCAAGGTACATGCCCTTGACCGGAATCGAATCTGAGACCTTTCAGTCCGCAGGCCGACGCTCTATCCACTGAGCCAAACCGGTTAGGGCATGGCTGGTTGGAATTTTAAAAATCTCCTACCTGTTTGGCTTATACTCCCTCTACCCCCCAAATTTGTTTTCCATATAGTCGTTCATTGTCTAGATTGATAAGATTTCATCATATGAATCCATAGTTGATATCCACCCAAAAACTCAAGATTCTTATTCTTATTCTTGAGCTCCTTTTCTGCATAGATCCTGCCTCTCTAGGACTCTGCCATAAATTCTAGCCATTTTGGCCTTCTTGACCTCTAAACACTGTCTCTTCACCTCCGACCTTGAGGTCTGTATGAGTTCTCTCTCCCTAAGCTGTAGTCCAGAAATTGTCTTTAGGCAGAAAGCGTGGGTGGTTATGAGGCTCACCTCATCAGTTTCCCTTCTCTCAAGAGTCATAGCCCTGTACTACTTCTTATCTAATGTCTGAAAACAGATTTTTGTAAATTTGGTCCAGTTTTTTGGTTATTTTTGGTGGAGGGCAACTCCCTTAGCCGTGATTCCTTTCTAGGCAGAAGTGGAGATATCCCTTTACCTGAAAATTTTTATTTTTTTTGTCTTTTGTTAATTGTTTGGACTTTATATTGTAAGCTGCCTCAAATCTTTTTTTAAAATATATTTTATTGATATTTTATAGAGAGGAAGGGAGAAGGCTAGAGAGTTAGAAGCATCGATGACAAAGAAACATCTATCAGCTGCCTCCTGCACACCTCCTACTGGGGATGTGGCCGCAACCAAGGTACATGCCCTTGGCCAGAACCGAACCTGGGACTTTTTAGTCCGCAGGCCGACACTCTATCCACTGAGCCAAACCGGTTAGGGCTGCCTCAAATCTTTTTAAAAAATAGATAGGATATAAATAATATTAGGACTTTACCTAGTTAGGCTAAACCTGAATTCCTGGGGCAGAATATTAAGAAAATGAAATCTCTTTCAATGTTGGAATGAGGACAGTTCCTGTCTGAAGTTTCACTGAATTTAAATAAAATATTCCATCTGTATTTTTTGAGGTATTTGAGGTATAAACAATCCTAGTACATAGCCACTGAATTTTCTACTTCCAAGTTTTCATTTAAAATGGACAACTATTATAACTCTCAAGAATATCTCCAGGAATATTGAAATAATTGCATTTCTTTTTCTTTTCTTTTTTTTTGGTGGGTTTGTTTTCAATGTCACTTAAAGCCATAGACAACAGCACAACATACAAGGGAGAAAGATTACTTTTGAGGAGGTAGTTATATTTATGCTTATTTTAATGCAATCTCAAGTTATAGAAAACAAACAATTGACGGTATATAAGCTTTTCATTCAGCTCACTTAAAACATTGTAGCCTTTCTTCTGTAAGCAAAGCGCAGGAAAGATGAGTCATTAAAGTGACTGATTATAAATGGCAACCATCAGGGCAGATGTAAGTCATTTTGCTTTAATCAGGCCATTAATTATTAGGGTTTATCAATTAGTTTTATTGAAGGCAAGGGAGCTTAAATGAATACTAGGGCATTGATTTTAACTAGGACATTCTCTCAAAGAAAATACAAATGAGGTGTGTAGAATCCTGGAATTACAGGTTCTTTTCATACCACTAAAAGAAGCAAGCTTCATCTCTAATATAAAACATAAGCCTATAGTGAAAAACAAATTAGCTATAATCCCTTTTGTATTACATATAAAATACCATGTTTTGATGTTCTCTAATTTGAGGTTTGGTTTTAATCTATCTTGGCCAAGAGGTCAGTATCACATTGGAGAAAGTGAGATAAAGATACAAAAACAAGTGACCCATTTTTAATATTTCTTATCTTCTTTCATTTTAGAAAAATATTCAGCCATTTTATGCACAGAGACTTTTGTAGGAATCAGAATAGATTCCTGTTGGTCAGATTCTCTCAGAGGAAGCAGAAATGACATGGAAAATGTACGTGTGTTTGTTCTGTGTGTGTGTTATATACAAGATAAAGGGTGATACCTAATCTTCCTACAATGACGAGGTTGTTATGAGAATTAAGTGAGACAGTGCTTAGCAGTGCCTGTCTTAGAGCTAAAACTCAATGAATTGTTGAATGAATAAAATGAATAGAAAAAAACATTTTGTAAACTTAAATGTACTATATAAACTGGAAGCTACTGCTCTGTGGAACTGGTGATGACAATGACTCTTATCCTAGAAATCAGGATATGGACCATCCTATATAATAAAAGCCTAATATGCAAATTGTCCCCTCGGGCAATCGTTGGACTGGGAGACCTGGAGTTTGACCACTTGCTATGACATGTGCTGACCACCAGGGGGTGGTATGGAATATGGCGGGCGTTGGCAACGCTGCATGGGCAGTGGGCAGCAGTGGAGGCACTGCTGGCCCCGATGAGCCCCGGCAAGAGGGGGACCGCAGTGGGATGATGGAGCAGGTGGGCAATGCCAGGCCCAGGCAGGTGTGAGTGGGGGCTCAATCACCCCACAAATGGCAATCAGGGGCAGCGGTGGGAGGCGAGGCCATTGCCCAGCTCCCAGGCGCTGAAGGAGCTGGGTTGGGGGCCCAGCACTGATCAATCGCCCTGCAGGTGGGATGGTGAAACAGGTGAGGGGATGGCACCAGGCCAAGGCGGGGTGCCAGGCGGGGCTGTGGGGCTGCAAGGCTGGGGGCGTGAGCTGGGGCCCGATCTCTGCAGGCCGCCCGAGGGACCCCACCCGTGCACAAATTCGTGCACTGGGCCTCTAGTCTAATATAATGGACCACACCCAAATACTAAATACAATTAACTTGCACTATATGAGCTCTATCTGAAGGCAGGCTTCTTCCATTACCTTAAACCCTGTTCAAAGAAGAGTTAACAATACCCAATCCCAACATGTGTCTTCTAGCACAATGTTTTCCCACTCCTTCAGCAAGATTTCACAGTAAGCTGAGTTTTTTTAATGATGATGTAATGAATATTTGAATTGCAGCAGGGACATCCCACACAGATAATAGGTAGTTATGATGCAGTTCTCTTGAGTAATTTGAAATGCTTAGAAGATCATTAGAAAAATATCAGGAAGTGAAAAGAATAAAAGAACTTACTAAAGGGTTTTGTGTCATGCAGAAGATAATAGGTTTCCTACAGGAGCTGTAGCTAAATAAAAATCAACCTTTGTCATCACTTTCCTCTACTATCTTTAACAAAGTATGAAATATCAATTACTTACACTGATCATGTACTATGCAACAATGGTAAATGGTTATTTCTTCTCAAAACTGATGTGCACTAGATGGCCTGATTCACTGTGATTACAAATATTTGAAGAGGGAGCGCTGGCCAGGTGTCTCAGTTGCTTGGAGCATCGCTGTATCATACACCAAAAGACTGCAAGTTCAATCCCTGGTCAGGGCACAACTGATAAATGTTTCCCTTTCACATCATTGCTTCTCTCTCTCTCCCTTTCTCTCTTTCTAGACTCAATTAAAAAAACAAAACATATCCTTGGGAGAGGAATTTAAAAAATTTTAAATAAAGATGCTAATAACCTCCAGGTATCTACTCAAGAAAAAGAAAATGTAGAAACAAATAAAGACTTGTATATGAATAGCAGCATTATTCATAGTAGCCCCAAACTGGTATAATACAAAAGTCCCTCCACTAGTAAATGAATGGACAAAATGTGATATACCCATATAACAGGCTATTATTCTACAATAAAGAGGAATGAAAAGACAAAAAAGGCCACTGCATATTTACAAAGGGGTCAATCCAACAAGAAGATATAATATTTATAAATATTATATGCATCCAACATAGGAGCATCTAAATATATAAAGCAAATATTAACAGACCTAAAGGAAGAAATAGACAGCAATACAATAATAGAAGGGAACTTTAATACCCACTTACATCAATAAATAGATCATCCACACAGAAAATCAATAAGAAAACACTGGCTTTAAATGACCAGATGGACTTAGAAATACACAGAATATTCTATCCAAAAGCAATAGAACACACATTCTTTTCAAGTGTACATAGAACATTCTCCAGGAATAGATCATATGATAGACCACAAAACAAGTCTTTACAAATTTAAGAAGACAGATCATACCAAGCATTTTTTCCCAACGGTATGAAACTATACATCGATTATAAGAAAACTGGAAAATTCACAAATACGTGGAGACTAAACAACATGCAGTTAACAATCAATGAGTCCATAAAGAAATCAAAAGTGAAATAAAAAATATTTTGAGACAAATAAAAATAGAAATACAACATATCAAAGCTTACTAGAAAAATAAGTTTGTGCAGCAAAAGCAATTCTCAGAGGAAAGTTCATAGCATAAATGCCTACCTCATGAACCAAAAAACAAACAAAAAACAGCACTCAAATAAATAACTTCATACCTTAAGATACTAGAAATAGAAGAACAATGCCAAAAGTTAGTAGAAGGAAGGAAGTAACAAACATCGGAACAGAAATAAATGAAATAGAGACTGAAAAGACATAGAAAAGGTCAGTGAAACCAAGAGCAGGTTCTTTGAAAAGATAAACAAAATTGAAAAACTTTTAGTTAGACTTACCAAGAGAAAAGAGAAAGGGCTCAAATAAATAAAATCAGAAGTGAAAGAGATGTTACAACTGATATCACAGAAATACAAAGGATCTTAAGAGACTACAACAAACAGTTGTATGCCAACCAAACAGACCTAGAAGAAATAGATAAATTCATATAACCTTCCAAGAATGAATCGTGAAGAAATAGAAAATCTGAACAGACCAATTTCTAGTAAGGAGATTGAATCAGTAATTTTAAAACTCCCTACAAACAAAAGTCCATGCCTGATGGTTTCAATTAAGTGAATTCTACCAAACACTCAAAGAATACCAATCCTTCTCAAACTCTTCCAAAAAACAGAAGAGGAAACACTTCCAAACACTTGCATTTTACAAAGCTAGCATTATGCTGATACCCAAAACAGAAAAGGGTTAGGGTTAGGGTTAGGCAGGAGTGGGGTGGAGATGATCCGAGGGGGGGAGAGGGGGGACTTGTAATACTTTCAACAATAAAGTTAAGCACACATATATCATAGTAATCTAAACAGTGCGGTATTGGCACAAAAACAGATGCACAGATCAAACAAACAGAATAGAAAGTCCAGCAATAACCCATGATATAGGGTCAATTAATAAATGACAAAGAAGCCAAGAATATACAATGGGGAAAGAACAGTTTCTTCAATAAATGGTGTTGAGAAAACTGGACAGGTACATGCAAAAGAATGATATTGGAGCACTATCTTCTATCATCCACAAAAATTAACTCAAAATAGTTTAAAGACTTGAATGTAAGACCTGAAACCATAAAACTCTTAGAAGAAAACATAGGAGGTAATAAGTTCCTTGACAAGAGGTCTTGGCAATGATATTTTGGATTTGACACTCAAAGCAAAGGCAATAAAAGCAAATATAAACAGTGGGACTACATCAAATTAAAAAGCTTCTACATAGCAAAGGAAACCATCAACAAAATGAAAAGGCAACCTACTAACTGGAAGAAAATGTTTGCGAAACATATATTTGATAAAGCGTTAATATCCAAAATATTTAAAGAATTCATACAATTTAATAACAAAAACAAGCAATTCAATTAAAAAATGGGCTGAGGATCTGAATAGATATTTTTCTAAAGAAGACATACAGATAGCCAACAGATACATGAAAAGATATTCAACATCACTAATCATTAGGGAAATGCAAATCGAAACCACAATGAGATACCACCTCATACCGTTAGAATGGCTATTATAAATAAGAGAAAAAATAACAAATATTGTCAAGGACGTGGAGAAAAGGGAATTTTTGTGCACTGTTGGTGGGAATGTAAATTGGTACAGCCACTATGAAAAACAATATGGAGGGTCCTTAAAAAAAAAAAGAATGAAATCTTTGTCAACTGCAATAACATTAGTTGACTTAGAGCAGCCGTGGGCAAACTATGGCCCGCAGGCCGGCCCGTTTGAAATGAATAAAACTAAAAAAAAAAAAGACCGTACCCTTTTATGTAATGATGTTTACTTTGAATTTATATTAGTTCACACAAACACTCCATCCATGCTTTTGTTCCGGCCCCCCGGTCCAGTTTAAGAACCCATTGTGGCCCTCGAGTCAAAAAGTTTGCCCACCCCTGGCTTAGAGGGTACCATGCTGAGTGAAATAAGTCAGACAGAGAAAGACAAATGTTATGTGATTTTATTTATATGCGAAACCTAAAAAAACAAAATAAATGAACAAGCAGAAGAGAAATAGACACATAGATATAGAGAGAACATTTAGATGGCTGCCAGAGGGGAGGGGGGATTTCAGGGAGGGTAGAAACCATGAAGGGAATAAGAAGTAGAAATTGGTAGTTACAGAATAGTCATGGGGATATAAAGTACAGCAATACAGGAAATATAGTCAATAATGTTGTAATAACTATGTTTGGTGCCAGGTAAGTACTAGAGTTATCGGGGTCATCACTTCACATACCAGGTATTCCGGTTAATAATGCGGATTTTGTGATCAAAGAAAACACGATAATTTCAAGAGAAACATCAGAAGTGATTTATTCAAAGTAATGTCTATCGCTAGCTACACATTTCCCCATCTTTTAGGTAATTTGTGGATACATCCCAATAGAACTTTTCCTGTTTTGAGGCAAACCATTCAGAGACCCAATTTTCCACTTCTTCATACGTTTTGAAGTGCTGCTCAGAAAGTGCATGCGCCATTGATCGGAACAAGTGGTAATCTGAAGGAGCAAGGTCTGGTGAATACGGTGGGTGGGTTAATACTTCCCAGGCAAGATATTTTAACGTGTCTTTAACTGGTTTTGAAGTGTGTGATGGTACGTCATCATGAAGCAAAATTACTTTGCCGTGTCTTCTGGCACATTCTGGTTTTACAATCAAAGCGTGGTTCAAGTTGATTATTTGTTGTTGCTAGCGATCAGTCTTAATAGTTCACCTGGTTTTAGAAGCTCAGAATACACACACCTTCCTGATCCCACCAAACGCAGAGCATTGTCTTCTTTCCGAAGCAATTTGACCTTGCAGTCAATGTTGATGGTTGACCTGGATCAACCCATGATTTTGTGTGTTTGGGATTCTCAAAATAAATCCAGTTTTCATCGCCAGTCACAATTCGATGCAAAAAAGACTTTCTTTTGTGCCATTGAAGCAACATTTTACTGATGACTTTTTGGTTTTCCACTTGTCTTTCGTTCAGTTGATGTGGCACCCATTTTCCTTCCTTTAAAATCTTTCCCATTGCTTGTAAACGATCGGAAGTTGTTTGATGAGCAATGTTTAATCTTTCTGCAAGTTGTTTTTGAGTTTGACATGCGTCTTCATCCAATAATACTTGTAATTGTTGGTTTTCCAACTTTTTTGGTTGACCTGGACGTTCTTTGTCTTTCACATCGAAATCATCACTTTTAAAGCATTTAATACATTAAGCGCCCAGCCTGTTTTGTCTTCCGGACGGAAAGTATAATGTCAGTCACTGGTGACTAATAGGCGCTTAATGTGTTTTAAACCAGCGTTCACAAATATCTTGAGATGGAGCATGTTCACCATAAGCTTCCCAAAGCTTTCAGCAGCACTTTTCTTCCAAATAAAGTAATGAATTAAAACTTCCAGCAAATGCTCTTTTTTTTTTTTTTTGGCACGAAATTCGACATTTCTAAGTGTAAAAATATCTATGTTAACACCTTCAGAAAATTTGACATATGAAGTTTTGAAGCGTGCTGTCAATACAGCAAAATAGCATACATATCAAATCATATATATATCAACATATGTGTAACTCCATCTATTGAAAAAAATCCACATTATTAACTGGTAGACCTGGTAGATGTCTGGCTACTGGGTTGTACACCCGACATTAATATAATATTGTACATCAACTGTAATTGAAATATAAAAAAATATTTTTTAAAAATAAAAAAGACAAGTACCACATGATCCAAACATCCCGCTTTTGGGTACTTATCTGAAGAAAATGAAAACTCTAACCCCATGTTCACTGCAGCACTATAATATCCAAGATACGGAACCAACCTAAGTGTCCACTGGCAGATAATGGACAAAGAAGATATGATATAATATATATGTGTATATATAATGAAATATTATTCAGTTATAAAAATGAAGTCTTGCCATTTGAGACAACATGGATGTGCCTAGAGGGTATCATGCTAAGTGACATAAGTCAACCAGAGAAAGACAAATAACTATACGTAGAATCCCCTACAAAATACCAAACCAAAGCAAACAACAACAACAAAAACAATATCAAGCTCATAGATGCAGAGAACAGATGGATGATTGTCAGAGGTGAGGGGCAGAGGAGGGTGTAAAAACTTAGTTATAAGACAAATTAAGTCATGCGCAAGCATGTCAAACTCACGGCTGGTGGGCTATATATTTTGTACAGCATGGTGACTATCTATAATAATAAAAGTGTTATATGCTAATTAGACTGGACAGCAGAACGACCTTCTGGACGAAGCCGGGGCTGCGAGGGCCGAGGCAAGCCACCGCAGCTGTGAGGGCCGAGCCCCTTGGATGAATTTTATGCATCGGGCCTCTAGTAGTTAAAAATACTGTATTATGTGTTTGAAAATGCTAAGGGAATAGATCTTAAAAGTTCTCATCGTAAGAAAAAATTTCTAAAACTATGTATGGTGATGGATGTTAATTAGATTCATTGTGGTAACCATTTTACAATATATACAGATATTGAATCTTATGTTGTACACCTGAAACTAAAATAATGTTGTATGTCAATTATTCCTCAAAAAACAGATATTTGAAAAAAAAAAAGGAATGCACTACTGATACATGCTATGACATAGATGAAACTCAGGCATATGCTACATGAAAGAAATGAGATAGAAAAGATTTTACAGTTCGATTCCATTTATAAAAATGTCTTAGAAAAGGCAAATCTATAAAGTCAGAGAACAGATTAGTAGTCACTGGGGATAGGGCTGGGAACAGAGACTGATTGCAAACAGGAATGAGGGCTCTTTATTGGGACAATGAAAATGTTCTAAAGTGCATTACGGTGATGGTTACATAATTCTATAAGTTATTAAAAATCCCTAAATTGCTCACTTAATAATGAATGAATTTTATATGTTAGTTACATATCAATAATTCTCGTTTAAAAAATCAGCCTGTTATTAATTTCTCTAGTTTTCTTTAACTTCTTATTAATTTCTCTAGTTTTCCAGGTGCTTTGTGGTCACTGTTCCTATTCCAGAACAAAACATGAAACATCAGTTAATTATACTGATCGCATATTATATATCAACTAGAGGCCTGATAGGGTCCCTTGGCCTGGCCTGTGGGGATCGGGCTGAAATGGCTCTCTGACATCCCCTGAGGGGTCCTAGATTGCGAGAGGGTGGTTCTTGGGTGACACAGCCTGGAACTGGGATCCCTTCTTTCTGGTTCCAGGTGCGTTACCTGAGAACCACAGCTGCCAAGTCATGGCAGCTTGGCATCTCCTGCTCCCTGGTGGTCAGTGCATGTCATAGCTACCAGTCGGACGGTTGAACATTCGGCCAGTCACTTAGGCTTTTATATATATAGATGGTAAAATGGTTATTCCCTCTCAAAACTGACATACACTAGAAGGCCTGATTATCATGATAAATATTTAAAGTAAGATATTTTAAGATGTCACTTCTGTGTTTTAAGCTTATTTCCCCAAATGAATAAGGCTATGTATACAAAGTGTGAAAACAACTGGTTCAAACATGAAAAATCTCGTCAAGCAACCTAGATGTCTCAATAACCTCTGGTAACTGCTCTGATTTTCAGGCTGGACTGATTCTTCCTCTTCTTTTTTTCCCCCACTGAATTGACCAAATTGACTGTGGAAATTGGTATCATGTTGGGACAACCCATATTGCCACCCATAACTGCCTCATGCAGGAAACTGTATCTTCACACATGCTGCATCAATTAGCCATTAAACAATCCACATAAATAGCATCAAGCTGAAGCCTGCTAATAAAGGCCAAGCCCACAAGAGCATGTGCTTTCTGCAGCTCTTCACAAAAGGCTCCTCCGCCCACTGCCCAGCCCCCACCCCAACACAATCTGGGGTCAGACTGGGAGGCTACCCTGGGTCAGGATGTGGCTGGATGCCCAGGGGGCTGTTCAAAACAGATAAATAAAAGCTTTCACAAATCTACAGTTGGAGTTACCCAGTGTGCTTTGCATAGGGATCTATGTATCAATTTCCTGGTAAGGTTAGTTCCAAAGAAAACTGTGACTTGTTCATGCTACTATATGCTTTTTCTTGTCAGGAAAGGAAAACCATGCAAATTGAGGCTTCCCTTTTTGCTGTGATCTATTCATATCAGGTGCTGTTTATATGCTCCCTTTTGTTCTCCATTTGTATTATACTTAAAATATTTAATTTGCTCTGTGCTTTCATGCGTAAGCCACACTGAATCCCTTTAGGAATGGGCATGGTGCAATTCTTAGGAAGCAGAAGCAAACTTCTCTTCAACTTTTTCCTTCTATACAACAATTACACTATTTTGCTTGAATGCCAGAAAACCACTCTCAGTTTACCAGGCGCCAGAGGACACATTAGCAGATCTCCACTCATAGCAATCTCTCCTAGCACTGTGCCAGGGTGCTTAATTGTCTTATGAAAAGACAACAACTAATATATCTATCTAGTTATTTCTTGGGGACTGCATTCTAATGAATGAGAACAGCAGGTACAATTAAATGCAGAATATGCTGACAGTCTGCATTACAAATTCATCTGTGCACAACAGGAACACACTTAAGAGAAAACCACAATGCAATATAAAAGTTATTCTAATCATTCCATTACATAATAAAGAGTAGGTCATTCAAATATTCTTGTAAAAGCCTTAAATAAAATTAAGTAGCATAATTAGCCATCCTAAATAGCTGTTATTACCTAGAGTCTCATGATTCATTTGAAAATGGAGGCAAAAAACATGGTTTTCCTCCTTCATGTATGATAAAGGCAGGAGACATGCAGCATTTTCAAGGCTAACACCAAGGGCAAAAAAGCCTCGGTTTCTCAAGTCTGCTTTCTCTCAATCCTTTCACTCTAAGTAAAAGAGGTTCCCTTCTAACATAGGGGTTCTTAGATACACAGACATGTTCTGGTCTCTGTATAGAAACAGGTGTGGAGGAATAAGTTCCTGGCAGTCAGAAGGAATCTATACTCTGCCCAACTCTGGAACAACCTACTTCTCTGAGTCTAAGATCACCAATTTAAGACTCCTACTGACTGCAAAAGCTTTTCAGTGAAAAAGGAAAAACACTCCCCAAACAAAGGAATATTACATTAAATGCATAAATAAATTTAAGATACATTCTGATTGTAGACTTGACTTGGAACACCATATTCATAAGACCAACTCTGGAAAATCATTCTAAAGAAATATTAAAAATTATAGCAGATTGCCCTGATCGGTTTGGCTCAGTGGATAGAGCGTTGGCCTGCAGACTGAAAGGTCCCAGGTTCAATTCTGGTCAAGGGCATGTACTTTGGTTGCGGGCACATCACCAGTAGGGGGTGTGCAGGAGGCAGCTAATTGATGTTTCTCTCTCATCGATGTTTCTAACTCTCTATCCCTCTCTCTTTCTCTCTGTAAAAAATCAATAAAATATTTAAAAAAAATTATAGCAGATAAAACTACTTCGACACTTGCTATATGCCAAGCACTGAGCTAAATGCACTATTACCACATGTATTCTCTCATTAATTCTCATTATAATCCTTGATAGATACTATTAAACCCATTTTATAGATGAATACATTGAGGATCAAATTAATGAAATTAGTTGCCCAAGGCCACACAACTAGAGTCTCCAATTCTTACTCTTAAGCTTTAACAAATTACATTATATTTATGAGATCAATCTCATCTGAATTTATGGGCTGGATTATTGCTCTAGCTTTGGCATTGAAGTGCTGACTGATCTTTACATGTTTTATTTTAGATTTTTCTGTTTCTCACAGAAAAGTAGATATAGAAGGGAAGTTTGGGGAAGGTTCTAACTATTTTCTCACTTAATCTCTTGCTGCTTTCTCTTGAGAAGCAGTTATTTGAACTATAACAATGGCATACAGTACTATAACCTCAAAGAGGTTAAGAAACTGACCCAAGATCATATAGCTGAGTTCAATTAAGAGGAAGAAGCAGCACTTAAACCTGGGACTGCTGACCCTAAAACTAGAGCTCTTCCATTAGGCTACCAACCACTATTGCCTTTATTATGATTAGGTTTTTAAAAACTTTTTGAGCCTTAGTTTTCTCATCTAAAAATGGGAATACAGTGATACCTTCCTTGCAAGGTTACCATGAAGCTTAAATAAAATAATTTATACAAAAGAGCGAATGCAGTAGTACATAGAAGGCATTCAATGAATGATAATAACAATAATTATTACTGTACCCCATACAGAAGGAACTTAATCTTCCAACCACAAAAGAATGGATTTGATTGCCACGGTGCTGCCCACCTTAAGCCTTGCCTTTGGAGAAAGGGACAGACACAGAGAGGTCCTCTAACTACTAAACATTCTTGGCAGAGTGTTCTATCTGCGGATAAATATCTTACTTTACTAATAGAAAGGAGAACAAAGGATGACTTTTGATTTAACTACTTTACCAAAAAAATATGCATCTGACATATAATCAGTGTCATAAATTAACTGTGGCCTCCAACCTCTACCAACAGAAATGACCCATCACATAACTGTTCTCCCTCTCCCTCTGGTGAGTTCCTAAACCTCAAGGTTTGCTCAAAAGACAAAGCTATAATCAGAGCTGTCTGTGAGGTTTGGTGAATCAAACATTCATCAGACCACATACAGAGTACAAGAAGATGAGGGGATCACTGTAGGGTAACATAAAGACTTGTGGGTCAAACACACAATGATCACATGATCTGCTTTGAATCCAAGCAAGGCAGAGGATCTTAGGGGAAGTTAGAGGGGTACTAACTACCCTTTCCCATTTGTATTCCTTCCCTGTATAGCACATGACCTGTTTTCTCTCCTCTAAGGCTTTCACTGATACTCACTCATATGTTGAATTGGGAGAGGTGGCCTGCATGGCAGTTCCCCTGGGTTCCTCATCTTCTTAGAGATTTCCTAAAAGGGATGCCTATTTATAACAAATTCCATCACAGATGCATGGAGAAACCCCTGCTGAGTAAGCAGACCCAAATATAGACAACTATAGAAAGATCACGTATTATTTTCTCAATTAAACTTTCTATTTTGAGATATTCACACACAGTTGTAAGAAATAATACAGATATCCTGTATACCTTCTATCCATTTCCTCCAAAGGGTAACATCTTGTAAAATTATACACAGTACAGTATCACAAATAGCATATTTACACTCAGTCAAGAAAGAGATTGTGGGCCCTGGTTGGGTAGTTCAGTTGGTTAGAGTGTTGTCCTGATAGACCAAGGTTGCAGTTTGATCTCCAGATCAGGGCACATACAAGAAGCAACCAATGAATGCATAAATGAGTGGAACAAAAAAATTGATGTTTCTCTCTTTCTCCTCCTTGCTCTAAAATAAATAAAAATTTTAAAATAAAAGTTTTTGTATATTATCATACCTTTTTCTAGCTACTCCCACTTCCTTCCTACCCCCTCAACCTCTCATTAGCCCCTGGAAATGACTAATCTGCTTTCCATTTCTATAACTTTATCATTTCAAGAATGTTATAAAAATGGAATCATATGGTATGTAACCTTTTGTGATAGGCTTTCTTCACTCAGCATAATTCTCTGAAGATTCATTCAGGTTATATGTATATCAAAAGCTCATCCCCCACTTTTTAAAAAATTTTATTTTATTGTTTAATGTATTACAAACAGTAGTACATATGTCTCCTTTTTCCCCCCATTGGCCTTCCCCTGGCCTCCCCCTGCACATCCCCGCCCACCACCCACTCCAGTGTCTTGTGTCCATTGGTTATGCTTATATGCATGCATACAAGTCCTTCGGTTGATCTCTTAACCCCCACCTCCCACCCCCCAACACTCCCCAGCCTTCTCACTGTAATTTGACAGTCTGTTCGATGCTTCTCTGCCTCTGTATCTATCTTTTTGTTCATCAGGTTATAATGTTCTTTATTATCCATAAATCAGTGAGATCATGTGGTATTTTTCATCCCCCACTTTTTATGTTGTTAATCTTCACCTGAAGATATTTTTTCCATTGCTTTTCAGAGAGAGCGGAAGGGGGAAAGGAGATGGGGCGGGGGGGGGGGGGTAGGAGGGGAGAGAGAGAGAGAGAGACAGACAGACAGACAGACAGACAGACAGACATTGATATGAGAGACATATATTGACTGGTTGCCTCCTACAAGCACCCCACCAGGGGCAGGGATCAAACCTGAAACCCAGGTAAGTGCCCTTGACCAGGAACCTGATGCTCTAACAATTGAGAAACACTGGCCTGGGCAAAAGTTCATCCTTTAAAAAAAAATGTTTTTATTGATTTTTAGAGAGAGAGAGGGAGAGAGATAGGGAGATAGAAACATTAATCTGCTGCCTCCTGCACACCCTCCACTGGGGATTGAGCTTGAAATCTGGGTTTGCACCCTGTCTGGAAATCGAACCACTGACCTCTTGGTTCTTGGGTTGATGCTCAAGCATTGAGCAACACTGGCTGGGCAAGTTCATTCCTCTTTATTGTTGAGTGGTATTATAGGTATTAAAGGACATCTGGGTTTGGGGCTATTATGAATAAAGCTGCCACAAACATTTGTGTAGTTTTTGTGTGAACCAAAATCGTTATTTCTCTGGAATAAATGCCCAGGAACACAGATGCTGAGTTGTATAGTAGTTGCATGTTTAGATATTTAAGAAATGCCAAATTGTTTTCTAGTGGGGATGTGTCATTTTACATTCCTATCAATAACGTACCAGTAACCTAAATTCTCTGCATCCTTGTCAGCATTTGGTGTTGTCCCTATTTTATTTTAGCCAATCTGGTAGGTGTGTAGTAATATCTCCTTGTGATTTCAATTTGCATTTCCTTAATGGTTAATGATGCTGAAAATGCTTTTTTATGCTTGCTTATCTGCCATTTGTATGTTCTCCTCAGTGGAATGTGTCTTCATGTCTTTTGCTCACTTGATAACTGGATTTATTTTTTTTACTGTTAAGTTTTGAGAGCTCTTTATATATTCTAGAACACTTTTAAGTAATGCTATATGGGGCTTCTTATCTTTTGAAAATCATTACCACAAATACGGACATCTCCATGGAGTACCCGAGGCAAAGAGAATGAATGGCTAACGTGGAGAAGGAGGTTTAATTTCTAGAATTGTTCATTTGTGTGGACAGTCAGAGCTGGTAAAAAACCCAACAACCCAGAGTCATTAAACTAGTTTGTTTATCTCAGTTAATGGGCTAAGTCTAAAACAGAAATGTTCATAAGTGATGATCTCCTACAGCAATGGCATGTAATTAATATTTACATCTAAAGGACAATATTTAAAGGATGTAAAAACAGGAGCTAAGGTGTAATTGTGCTCCGACCACTAGCACTTGCTGAACATAAATGCCCCCTTTCAGTCACTTTTGACTAAGCAGTGACAAAGCTCAGGAGAGGACCTCCCACACACCAGCTCTCCTGTACTGCAACATAAAGCCAGCTGGGGATGACTCCTTTCAAAATGACTTGGGTTGCTCAAACAGGAACCTGTTCTTTGAAAAAACTAAGTCTGGTACTCCAGATAGCAAAAATCTGGCTTAGGTTACTTCAAAACTCACTGTAACCTATGAGTCAGCACAAACTGTGTCAGTCTCTGCAGAGGCTGTGATGAAAGTTTTGTGCACATTACATTTCTTCATAAGTTATTTAAAATTAATCAGGTTACTTTTCTACTGAGAGCAATGCTTTCCAACAATGCTCTCCCTAAAGAATCACTTTATCCAGCAAATAATCATTCCCTGATTTATTTTTGCCACAAATTCTAACTTTTACATACATTATTTTTTTAACACTACCACCTTGACATCGAAATTTCTTTCCTATTTCAAAGGTTTTACCTCTACCATATCATTCCCGCTCTCTCATTTAATAAATATAATAATATAATTTGGGATGTAATACAAATATTCTTAATATTTAAAAAATTTTAAAATTCCCACTGACCCCATTTAAAAGGTATTAGCAAATATATATAATATCTATCTACCTACAGTCTTTTGGATTATCAGCCTCCAATTTTCTTCCAAATTCCTTCCTTAAAAAGGATGCCCTTGCATGGAGAACTTCTTGTACCTTTTTTGGGCAACTTCCTATGGGTCTACAGTAATTTCCAAATTAAAAAAAAATATTTTTTACAAAGAGCCTTTGCTTTCCATCTAAGTTGTGATTCTACATGTCCTTTTATAATTCTTTGCTAATGATAACACTTTATTTTCATTTCCAGTATACTTTATAGTTTAAAACCCTTTCCTCTTAAATATATCTTTTGATTTGATTACATGAGTCTGGTTTAGAAAGCAACCATTTTCTTAGCAAAGTCATACTTGTGAGCTTTAATTCTCAATTTGTTTGCATTTCAGTCTCTATGTACAATGGTAAAATATCTCCTATTTCCTAGAATTCCCCACATTGAAGGGACACAAAATAGTTTATACATGTCAGGCACTTAGAACAGTGCCTGGTAGAAAAAAAGTGCTTAATAAATATTACTTTCATTATTATTCTCCATCTTTTTCTTTCTTCTCTCATATGCCTCTCTGATTTGCTTGGTTCCCTCACCCTGCCAACATGTCCTACCTCACAAACCATGGGATTTAGAATCCTGGTGCTTGCGGGAACCTGAGTGACCATCAAGCTACCCCATTTTTGTATATGAGGAAACTGAGGCCCAGAGAGCAGGAATGACCTACTTTTCCAGGGTCATACAACAAAGCAGTCAGTAAGTGGGACTGAATCGGAAATTCAAGTAAAGCGTTATTCCTTCTTGAAACTCTGCTTTTTAAGAAACATTTTATTGATTTCAGAGAGGGAGGGAGAGAGAGAGAAACATCATTGATCAGCTGCCTCCTGCACGCCCCACACTGGGATTGAGCCCGCAACCCAGGCATGTGCCCTGACAAGGAATCAAACTGTGACCTCCTGGTTCATAGGTCGACGCTCAACCAACAAGCTATGCCGGCCGGGCTAGAAACTCAGCTTTTTAATGTCCAAATCAGGCCAAGTCAGGGCTGTGCCTCTGCAGTTCTTTAATAATATCTGAGGGGGAAAATAGCTTAACTAAGGAAAAAAAATTTGTGCAATTTCCGGATGCTCCAAATTGCTGGCCAATGATAACAGCAACTTTTAAGTTTCTCTCCTTCCTACTCTCTCTTTCTTTTTCTGACATTGCAAATGTCCTTTAAATCATGAAGGATTTTTCCCCCCCAAACTGCTGAGTTGCTAGACCAAATCTAGGTAGGATATTTCAGGAGCCATGATGGTGATAACAACAGAATTTCTGAGACCCTTGAAAGAACGGTTTGTCTTTCTGGCAGGGGAAATTTCTAAAGTAGAGCTTCTACTGCACTAATAAGAATGCCTTCTTTCTTTCTTTCTCTCTCTCTCTCTCTCTCTCTCTCTCTCTCTCTCTCTCTCTCTTTCTCTCTCTCAATCTGATTTACTGAAGTAGACTGGGCAGTGAAATTCACTCTTTCTAGATGTACAGACAAATGTGTACAGTTGTGTAACCATTACCAAAATCAAGATACAAAACATTTCCAACAACACCCACTCCCCCGCAAAAAATTCCGTCATAGCTTATTGTCAACTGTTCCTCTACCCTTCAGCAATCACTGATGTATTCCATCCTTATAGTTTTGCCTTTTCTAGAATGTCAGTTAGGTGGAATGACACACCTAGGCAGTCCTCTGCAACTGGCTTCTTCCACTCAGCACACAGTATTCCATGTTCCTCCATGTTGTGTGTATCAGCAGATGGTACCTATTATTGGTGAGTGTATTCTGTTGTATCATGCCGGAAGCCAGTTCCAGCATGTCAGCAGGGCTGAATCATCTGGAAATGGCTGAGGGCATTTCCCCAAACCTGAAAAGGATGCATAAAATGATTCCTTGCTGCAGACAGCGGAGGGCATTTCAATCTACATGTTATCGCCTCCTACTGGCCAAATACCAATCAGCCATAGGCAGTATTTCCCCAATCTGACAATGGATTCTGTATACCTAACCCTACCCTTTGATGTGTATATTTACTTTGCCTTAGGACAAATTGTGTTAATAAATAGCAAGGGGTCCTGAGACAAGGACCTCTTGGTTTCTTTAGCCAAGCTCCTCTGGCCCCCAAATGCCTTACAAAATTATGTTTCGTTTCTGGACTCTTGATTAATCTACACACAGCACCTTCTCCAGATTCCTGAACCCTTCTAGATGCTGGATCAAGACCACCGGCATTAGTATCAATCTATCACAGCTGGGTTGTTTCCAGTTTGGGGTATTATGAATAAAGCCACTAGAAGTGGGACTGGTAGATAATGTTGCAGGAAAAATGCCAAACTATTTTCCAAACTTGCAGTACCAATTTATATTCCCATCAGCAATGTATGAGGGTTTCAGTTGCTCTGTATTCTTGTCAGTACTTGATATTATCACCCCCCTGCCTGCCCCCACCCCCCCACACACTTATTTTTAGTGAGTCTCTCTTTTAACAGAAAAAAGTAGCAGGAAACATTTTTAAATTTTTTTAGTACACTGAACTACTGCTGAAAGTTTAAGCAACTCCGAGTCCTCTCTTTCTCTTAAAATCTGCAAACAATCCATCAGAACATTCTATTGACTCTGCAATTAAAAAAACCCCCCAGAGTCTGACCACTTCTCCCATCTTCATGACTATCTCCCTGATCTGGCCTCTGTAATTCACCTGGATTACTGACTGCCACAGCTCCTAACAGCTGATTCTACCCTCACTCCTGTTCCTGGCTGCAGGCACACTGACCTCATTGCTGTTCCATGAATGTTCCAGGCTCATCTCACCTGGTGTCTTTTGCTCTGTCCCCCATATAACTACTTGAAGAACAACTCTGCTGCTGCAAACCTGTGCTCCAATCTAATTTTCTCTCTGAGCCTATCTGATGAATACTGCAACCTATACTTGGTCTCCCCTAAGCTTGATCCACTTTTTCTTTCCTCCACATTACTAACCACCTTCTAACACACATTGTACTTACTTTTTCATTATGTTTATTGTTATGCACTGTTTCCTAACCCTGGCCCATCCCTTCTAGAAGACAACTTCCATGACTGTAGGAATCGTTTGTTTTATATATTGATGTATTCCAAGTACTCAGACAAGTGCTTGGCACATCCTAGGTATACAATAAATAGTTGCTGAATGAACAAACAATACTGGCCTTGGCGTTTAATGTAGCACCAACTGGGAAACCTGTGTGAGTCCAGGTTTTTAAAAGGTAAAGCCAGGGGTAGAAAATAAAATTTCAAACATTCATGTTGGAACTATAATACTCAGTTTCTCTAAACACACACATATTTTTGGTAGCATTTGCCTCTAGAATAATATAAAAACTTTTAATGTATAAATAATATTACCTGGCTGGGTAACCCAGTTGGTTAAGAGTGTTGCCCTGATATGCCAAGCTAGCGGGTTCAACTCCTAGTCAGGGCACATACAAGAAGCAACCAATGAATGCATACATAAGTGGAACAACAAATCTCTCTCTCAAACAAATAAATAAGAATTAAAAAATTATAAATGAAATTAACTAGGTTCATAAATACAAAGAAAGTCCCAGGACACCAACTGTCTAGGTTGTTTCTTTCTATAAACTTCTCCATCTGTGTAAGATTGCCTCAGCTTGATTGCCAATTTTATCTTCTTAATCTAAGTTCTATTCTCATTACCCTTCCATTTCTATTTTTTATCCTCAGGGAAAGACAGAGCAGTTACTGCCAAGGCATTCTCACATCTTCCAAAGAAATGGCATAGGTGTTAATCTTGTGTTTATGTTTGATGTGGGTAATGATGGCTATGACTGGAACTGTAGGTTTATTAATATGCAGGGCTCTCACCTCATTAGTGGCAATGTATGTTTTGAAGTTAAGCTGCAATGTTTGCTGTAATGTCAGATCTGGCCTAACAGACTTTCTCACTGTTCATTTTCTTTGTTTTTACCCAGTCAGTACATGCTATGTTTATAGGTCTCACACATATGCTTTTTTAATAAAGACAATTTTCTCACAGTAGTTAATCTTGGTGGAAGTTTCAAACATTTTTAGTAATTATGTCCTCATGTGATATATACATGTTTATCTTAGAGAAAAGATTTTAATAATTTTTGATCCAGTAACAGAGTATAATAAACTCTCTCCCTGGCTTGATTTGGGAGTGGGGGATGCTTATTAAATGGATAGAGATTAATTCATAGTTACTATATAATAAAAACCATACCTAATTATTTGATAGTTTATAAAGTACTTTCATATAAATTATCTCAACCAATTCTTAACAAGAACAAAATAAACACTAGTAAAACCTGACTGAATATAATATTAACCTGACTGAATATAATATTTGATGATCCATTATGAATGGCAACTGTTGTACCTCAATTTCTAAAAAACTTCCAGTTGACATGTCAAATAAACTAACGTGTACCAGATTAATAAGCCTCATGGAATGGGTGGTTTGTCACTGCTTGGTGCTCATATTTCATCCTATCTATAATCCTCATTGGATATGCACTATAGGAAAAATTTGATTTTAACAGCATGTTTGGAAGTCACTAATTATGTTTTATAAATCCCACAGTACAGAATAAGTAAATATATACATATATTTAACAGCTAAAAATACAGGAACACTGTATTCCAAGGAAGACATTTAAATGTGAAAAATAGGCTGTTCTCTTTTCTCATTAGGTAACTCAATATATCTCCATTTCTTAATCTTTTAAAAATTGTGTTCATAAATACAAGATCCTGGTTTTTAGGAGCAGCATTTGGTAGGGAAGAAAATGGTGATCAGAGGAGAACACAGGTACTTAGCCCAAGACAAAGGACAAAAAGACTTAGAATACTCATTAGTAATAATCTTTCATCATTTTCTGCAGAAGGACACCTGTCTTTGATTTGACAATGTGACACATTCCATCTATAATTCCCCTCACCATTCATTTAGAGAAAGCAAAAACGAGTATATGTGCTTTTAAGAAGGTACAGCAATGGGCTTATACAGCAAAAGTGTATAAACAAGTACATTACCTATTTAATTGCCTTAACTGAACTTAAAAGCTCTGATCTTTAATTGCCTGATTGAACTGATCTAAAAAGCTACAATTTTTTAATCAAGAAGAAAACTAAATAGCTTTTTGGTAAATAAAAAGGCATCTTTAATCTTATTTTTATGGAATTCAAGTTATTAAATATGGACAAAACCTCTAAAATATTAACAACTACTTGATCTAGAGTGAATTTCTCATTACAATGCTTTACAAAAATCTTCAAGGACATCTGGCTTATTCCACTCTTCTATAAAAACACATGCTTTTAAATCCAGAAGGTAACAGTTTACATGAATATCTAGGAAACTGAAAAGCTAAATATACAAATATGTTTAATGAGGTATATTACCATAGCATATCCTATCTAATAACAGACAAACATGGTAATTAACCGTACTTCCGACACGCTTCCCATTGGCTAATCAGGGAGATATGCAAATTAACTGCCAACAAGATGGCGGCTGGCAGCCAGGCAGCTGAAGCAAACAGGAGACTTGCTTGCTCCCGTGATGGAGGAAGCCAAGGTTCCCCACCTGCTGCTGCTGGTCTCTGAGCTGCACTCTAAGAAACAATGTTGCAATTATAGAAGCTAAACAAACCCCAGAAACCTGCTTTCAGCCAGCGGGGCCTCAAAGCTGGAGCTGCAACAGTGTTTCAATTATAGAAGCCAAACAAACCCAGATACCTGCTTTCAGCAGCCGAGGTCTCAGAGCTGGAGCCGAGCGTCAGAGCTAAAGCCGGCTCTCAGTTCCAGTGACAGCCATAGAAGGTAAATAAATCCCAGAATAAAGGAAGAAAAGAAAAAAAGGAGAGGTTGGGAGCTTCAGTCACCCGCCAGCCTGAAAACGGCCCTCAGCCCCTCACCCAGACTGGCCAGGCACCCCAGTGGGGACCCCCACCCTGAAGGGGGTGTGACTAGCTGTAAATAGCCATCAGCCCCTCACCCATGCTGGCCAAGCACCCAAGCGGGATCCCCACCCTGATCTGGGACACCCTTCAGGGCAAACCAGCTGGCCCCCACCCATGGACCAGGCCTCTATCCTATATAGTAAAAGGGTAATATGCAAACTGATCCTAACAGCAGAAAGACTGGGAATGACTGGTCACTATGACACACACTGACCACCAGGGAGCAGATGCTCAATGCAGGAGCTGCCCCCTGGTGGTCAGTGCGCTCCCATATGGGGGAGCTCTGCTCAGCCACAAGCCAGGCTGATGGCTGCCAGTACAGCGGTGGTGGTGGGAGCCTCTCCTGCCTCCTCAGCAGCGCTAAGGATGTCCGACTGCAGCTTAGGTCTACTCCCCGCTGGCAAGTGGACATCCCCCGAGGGCTGCTGGGCTGCCAGAGGGATGTCTGATTGCCATCTTAGGCCCAATCCCCTGGGGAGCGGGCCTAAGCCAGCAGGTGGTCACCCCCGAAGGGTCCCAGACTGCGAGAGGGCACAGGCCGGGCTGAGGGACCACTCTCCCCACCGAGTGCACAAATTTTTGTGCACCAGGCCTCTAGTTATTTCTATAATTGAGTACCCATAATTATTGGGGAATAACCGTTCATTTGCACTGAAGTTCCTTAGTCTGTCCATCTAGACAATGCAGATGTACATTCACTCACTGGTATTTATTTAAAACTAAAATCACTTGAGAGGATTTGTTGGCCCACTACCACTTCCCCCACTCAGCCCCCTGTGGATATCCTCTTCCCAGACCTAGTAGCATTTTCCAGTGGGTGACTCTCTGTAGGAACTCGGTTGGCCAGGATAGACTGAAAAGAGAAGTACAGGCTCAGGATTCCTTAGTGAAACCTCTATTTTCTCAGTCAAACCATTAAGGCCCTCATATGCCACTGATCAAACAACCCTGTCTTCGCCCACACTGCCTCCAGAGCTGGGAAGAAGGTCCTACCTGCCTCGGAGGCGCTCTCTCTGGTCAACAACACTTGCCCACAGTGATAACAGGGTAGTTGTACTGGAAATCTGACTAATACAAACTTTATTTTTAGATCCAGATATAAACCATTTGAAATATGTCTATCAAGATCCCATTTCAAATTATTTAATTTGAAAAAATTCAATTATTTCTCTTAAACAAAGAGTAAAACTAAAACCAAAATAATTTAGATACAGAGAATACTAGAGGTATACCTATTTATCAATATCTATCTATTTCTGATTTTTAAAAGAAAAAGAATCGCAGAATAACTAGAGAGTATTTCCCTATCCACTATACTTTCTCACAGAAAGTTATGGCTAGTGAGAATTCATTGTAAGCCAGATTGTGCTGTATGTCCAGGGTATGGGATGGTCCTAAGGACCACTTTAATAATAACATTTGCATTTCCAGGGCAAGGTCCTTTTAATGAAAGCTTTGCTATTGAGAATTGATGACTTCCTTGAGTTCCTTTGCCAAATGAAGAGCAGATGTCCATAAAAATCAATAAAATGACAAGAACTGACCACTGTATTAATTCCTATTAAAATGGCTACATGGGTTGATGAGTGTGTGGAGGTTGGAATACTGGGAATAGAAGCAATATAAGTCATACCATTTTTTTTTCATCTTGGTGGTGAAAAATGCTCCATCCCACTCACAGATGTGTTTACATGCTTATTCATACCCAGAAAGAGTAATACTAACTCTCCCTACATTTACATTTTGCACCAACTATACTTTATAAATACAATGGACTGGCTTTAAAGAAAAATTTGGGTTATGATTTCATTAACCAGCATAAATACCTTAAAGAACTGAATTGATATTTTATTTGCCAAAATCTACATATCCTCTTCAAAAGAGGAATCACCAGGATATGAAAACCACCATAATAGAACCCTTAGTGACAGATGTGGTACTACAATTAAAGATATCAGTTGTTTTGTCTCTCTCATAGTTTATACTTCTTCTTAAAAAAACTTTCCTTTAATCACATCTAATGTGTATGCTATTGCATTCCCCAAATGTGCATTAAACTATGCTGAGCAGATGTGGAAAATTAAACAATACTGTTAGTAACATTAGGCCCTGAAGTTGCTTTGTTATAGTCTGTTTCTCACTTAATAATTTGTTCCAAATAAATTCAGACATTTTGGGAATATTAAAAAAATGCAAAGGGAGGTTCCTTTTGCAACATTAAACAGTTATCTGATTATTCTTCTCATGTGCTATGTTAATAAACTAGGAAACTAATTTCTGATGCTTTTACCAATTCATTAAAGTTCCACTTTCAAGGTATGTGAAATAATCTCTTAAGGAACTATGTATGATGATATCTAAATGCTAATTTTTTAAAAAAAGAGATGCAATTGTACAGAAATGAAGGTTTGCATGAACTAGAGTTAAGAAAGAAAAATAAGATCTTGTCATTTTCAAATACTGTAAAATACCTTTTTACACGTTTGGTAAATCTTATTCACAAAAATACAATACCAAATTTATAATCTAAATCAGAGTAGCTGAGCGAGAAAAAAAACCCCACATTTTTTTGACTATCAAATATATCAGCTTAAATATTACATCACTTATTCACTTTAAAAATCAAGGGATATGAGGAGCTCCCCACCCCACCTCAAATTGTCAAAGCTTGTAAGCTCAGTACATACCTCTGTGTAAAATCTTTAAACTCCACAAATAGGTAAGGCCTTTAACAACCTAAATTTAAGAAAGAGAAAACAGTACAATGATGATTTTTATAAGAACCTTTCCACATTTAAACATATAATAATATGAACCATAATTCTTCCTTTAAAACTCTGTCAACTAATAAGCATCTCCCATTTGTGTGCCAGGCTGAGGATGCCAAATGTATAAGTGTTCACATTCCTTTTCATGAACTTTCAATGTTCTGAAGATAAGGTATGAGAAATGAAAGAATGAAGTGTATGTGCATAAAATGACCTGGAAGTACATTTATTAAGTTCTTACTGGAGAGGGATAGGAAAAAGGGACAAAGACCTTCATTTTTTTATTTTTCTATACATCAGTATGTAAAAATTAAAAAAAATCGTAACATTTATGACCAAAAAGGGACAATTTTAAAAATTAGCTAATGAAGGCAATGGGTAAAAAAAGTGATCACTTTTCCTGCTAGTAGTCAGGAAGGCTTTACCTGGGCCTTGAGTAACTGAAAAAAAGAAAAGCAAGCCCTGGCCAGTTTTCTAAGTGGTTAGAGCATCAGCCCCAGGACTGAAGTGTCACAGGTTTAATTCCTGGTCAGGTTCACGCACCTCAGTTGCAGGTTCAATCCCTGGCCCCAGTCGGGGTGTGTGTGGAAGGCAACCTGTGGATGTGTCTCTCTCACATAGATGTTCCTTCTCTCTCTCTGCCCCCCACCCCCATCCTCCTCCCTCCCTTCCACACTCTCTCTAATGATCTATGGAAAAAATATCCTCGGGTGAGGATTAAGGACAATAAAAAATTTTAAAAAAATAGAGAAGAAAGCATTCAGGCCAAGGTAAGACTATATAATCAAAGTATTGGGGCAGTGTACTCTTCAAAAATATCAAGGTCAGGAAAGACAAACATTGAGACACTGTTCTAGATTAAGAGAGCCATGACAACTAAGTGCAATGCATAACCCCAGCCTGGATGCTGAACCAGAAATTATTTTATTTTGTTCTATAAGGGCATTATTGGACAACTGGCAAAATCTGAACAAGACTGTTGATCAGATAATAATAATGTATCAATGCTAATTTCCTGATTTTGATCAGTCTACAGTGATAATCTAAGAGAATGTCCTTGTTCTTGGGAAATATACACCTAAAATAGTTAGGGGTAAAGGGCCATGATGTCCACAACTTGTTCTCAAATGTTTTAGGAAAAACTACGTCGTATTCCAGGTTTGTGGTTGGGAATCCATGTATGTGAAGGGTCAACTTAAGCTATACACAGATTTTTGTCTGCATTGTGGTTAGTACCCTTAAACCACTCTATAGACTTGATGTTTAAGGGTATACACACACACACACACACACACACACACACACACACACACACACACATATATATAAACCAAAGGTGGTTAACTGTTAACAACTGTGAAATCTGAGTGAAGCATCTGTGGGAATTCTTTTCTGTAAGTTTAAAATAATTTCAAAATAATAAGTTTCCCAAAAATGTTTTAACTGATATTGGGGTAAGAAAGAACAAAGTAGCCCATCTGGCTGATGCAAGCCTAAGTGTAGAATCATGTAGTCAATACCGAAAAGGCAAGTCAAGGAAATAAAGTGAGAAGATACAAACATCTGAATTAGATTTGGATTTCAGAATTTGGTCTGAGTTAAGAATAATTAGTCAAATAAGATATGGAAAAAAATATATTTCTAAGACCCTACGTACATGGATTACAAGTGCTACCTTCTAGTGGGAAATTAAATCATTAAAAGCTTTAGAAATCTTTATATAGACATTGTTGTAAAAGGAGATGCACACATTTTTATTTCTACCCATTGCTCTGTATGCATATGAGTGTGAACTTGCCAATTTCAAGATTGACTATTCATAATTAGGTATCAGATATAATAAATGAGCACCTAATGACTCAAATTTACTAAAAAAATTTAAAAGTACCTGTCATTACAGGGAATTTTAGGTGGGTCAGAACTATAAGAATAAAAAAAGCTACCATTATGAGAAGTAACTGAATGAGTTACATTTCTTGAAAATGGTGACAAGAGGATTGGGGGCTAAATATGCAAGGGTTTTAGTTGATCAAGAAAGACTAAGAGTAATATTAAAAACAGAAATGCAAAGGGAGAAACTCAATTTCCAAATAGTAAAGATCTGGAAGAACATAAAACCTATATCAATTAATGCTGAGCAGAGGTTAACATATTTTAATTGTTCTCATGGAGTAGAATGTACTCCTGAAAGATTTGCTAACACAGTATAATCAATCCCACAATGTTTGTCTACTTTAAGAGAATAGAATGAATACACTTTTATAGAAAACTAGAGGCCCAGTGCACGAAATTTGTGCACTGTGGGGTGGGGTTCCCTCAGCCCAGCCTGGCCCTCTCACAGTCTGGGAGCCCTCAGTGGATGTCCTACTGATGGCCACAGTCTGGCAGCAGAGGCTTGGAGCAGGCGTCCCATGTGTGTATGTGTGTGTGTGTGTGTGTGTGTGTGTGTGTGTGTCCCCACTGGGGGTCTTCCCCCAGCCACACTGGAGGCTCAGAGCAGGCACTGTGTGTGTGTGTGTGTGTGTGTGTGTGTGTGTGTCTGCCTGCTGGGGGCCTGCCCCCAGCCACACCATGGAGGCTTGGAGCAGGAGTCCCTCTGTGTTGATCTCTCAGGATCCTGGCCTCCACTGCATGTTGTACTCTCCCTTGAGCTATGGCCAGGATGGGGGTGCTGCTTGCAAGCTGGGCTTTCCTGCTCCCGGATTGCCATGGTGACCGGGGAGCAGGCCCAGCTGGGGGCTGCCCACAGGCTGGGCTTTCTCACTCCCAGGTCTCCATGGCAACCGGGGAGCAGGCCCAGCTTGAAGCTGCCCACAGGCCGGGCTTGCTCTCCTGCTCCCGGATCCCCATGGCGACCGGGGAGCAGGGCCAGCTGGGGGCTGCCCGCAGGCCAGGTTTTCCTGCTCCCGTATCAGGCCCAGCTTGGGTCTGCCTGCAGGCCAGGCTTGCTTTCCTGCTCCCGGATCACCATGGCGACTGGGGAGCAGGGAAAGTTTGGGGCTGCCCGCAGGCCAGATTTGCTTTCCTGCTCCCAGATCCTCATGGCGACCAGGGAGAAGGCGCAGCTTGGGGCTGCCCGCAGGCCAGGCTTGCTTTCATGCTCCCGGATCAGGCCCAGCTGGGGGCTGCCTGCAGGCCAGGCTTGCTTTCCTGCTCCCGGATCCTCATGGTGACCGGGGAGAAGGCCCAGCTGGGGGCTGCCCTCAGGCCGGGCTTGCTTTCCTGCTCCTGGATCAGGCACAGCTGGGGGCTGCCTACAGGCCACACTTTTCTACTTACTGATGGCCAGATCACCACAGCGACCCAGGGCCCAGCGGCACTTTCCTGCTCTCCAATAGTCATAGGGTCCCAGCTGGAGGCGGGGCTTAGCAGTGCAGGGCTTAGGCGGCACGGGGGTCCTGGCTGGGGGCTCAGGTGGCACACAGGGGTCCTGGCTGGGGGCGGGGCTTATGCCCCGCTGCCCAGGGCTGCACAGGGGGCCTGGATGGCAGCTCGCGCTGTCCCGCCCTGCCTGTAGTATAGGATAGAGGCCTGGTGCATGGTTGGGGGCCTGCTGGTTTGCTCTGAAAGTGTCCCGGATCAGGGTGGGGTCCCGCTTGGGTGCCTGGCCAGCCTGGATGACGGGCTGAAGGCTGTTTGCAGCTGGTCACACCCCCTTCAGGGTGGGGGTCCCCACTGGGGTGCCTGGCCAGCCTGGATGACGAGCTGAAGGCTGTTTGCAGCTGTTCATACTCGCTTCAGGGTGGAGGTCCCCACTGGGGTGCCTGGCCAGTCTGGGTGAGGGTCTGAGAGCCGTTTTCAGGCTAGCCGGCAACTGAAGCTCCCAGCCTCTCCTTTTTTTCTATTCTGGGATTTATTTACCTTCTATAGCTGTCACTGGAGCTGAGAGCCGGCTCCAGCTCTGAGGGCTGAAAGCAGCTTTCTGGGTCTGTTTGGCTTCTATAATTGAAACTTTGTTGCCATCACAGCAGCTCTAAGCTCTGAGGCTGAAGCTGGCTGAAAACAGGTCTCTGGAGCTTGTTTAGCTTCTATAATTGCAACATAGTTGCTCAGAGTGCAGCTCAGAGGCCGGCAGCGGCAGGCTGGGAATGTTGGCTTCCTCTGTCACTGGAGCAAGCAAGCCTCCTGTTCGCTTCAGCTGCGTGGCTGCCGGCCGCCATCTTGGTTGGCAGTTAATTTGCATATCCTGCTGATTAGCCAATGGGAAGGGTGTCGGGGTTATGGTCAATTTGCATGTTTCTCTTTTATTAGATAGGATGATTTCTTCTGGGGTTTGGAATAAGTGGCATTACAATAGAACACACATTTTTCTGGACAGTAAAATAGTAAAAAAAGAAAATATCAAAATAGTAATAATGATAACTTTAGCATAAAGGGAGAAAACAGGACAATGTTTATAAAAAATAACATCTACACTAATAACAAACAGATAAATTGACCATACCTCCACAAGGCCTCAAGCCAATCAGGAGGGAATATGCAAATTCGCATGACAAAGATGGTGGCAGCCACGGAGCCAGCTGGAGTGGGCGGGAGGCTTGGGTCGCCCCGGTGACAGAGGAAGCCAAGCTTCCCACCTGTCTGGGCCGGCCCCCAAAGGAGGGGCCTGTGGGCAGCGGCCATGGAACAGGCCAGAGCACACGGGAGGCTTGGGTCACCCCCAGCGACAGAGGAAGCTTGGCTTCTTCCATCGCCGGGGGTGACCCAAGCTTCTTGCCTGCCCCAGTATCTGCTGAAGGAGGGGCCTGTGGGCGGTGGCCATGGAGCCCTGAGTGTGCAGGAGGCTTGGGTCACCCAGGCCGGCCGCCGAGCGAGGGGCCTGCAAATGGCCCTCAGCCCCTCACCCAGGCTGGCCACACCCCCCAGCGGGGACCCTCACCCCATGGGGGCGTGGCTGGCCTGCAAACTGCCCCAGCCACTCTCCCAGGCCAGCACCATCCCCAGTGGGGACCCCCACCTCAATGGGGGCGCGGCTGGCCTGCAAACCACCACAGGCCCCTCGTCTAGGCCGCCCCACCCCCCAAGGTAACCTCTACCCTGATCCAGAACACCATTCAGGGCAAACCAGCCAGCCCCTACCCATGCACCAGGCCTCTATCTATACTAATAAAAGGGTAATATGCTAATTAGACTGGGAGACCTTTCAGGAGACCTTCCTGACGTTCTTCTGGACAAAGTCATGGTGGCGGGGCTGAGGTAGAGGCAGTTAGGGGCTAAGAGGGGAGGGCAGTTGTGGGTGATCAGGCCAGGATAGGACAGTAGTTGTGGGTGATCAGGCCGGTGGGGGGGTCCGGTGGGGGTGATTAGGCCAGCGGGGGGGGGGGCAGTTGGGGATGAGCAGGCCGGCAGTTGGGGGCGAGCAGTCTGGCAGGGAGGGCAGGTGGGGGCGAGTAGGCCGGCAGGGGGAGCTTGGGGGTGAGCAGGCTGGCAAGGGGGGGCAGTTGGGGGTGATCAGGCTAGGAGGGGGGGCAGTTGGGGGTGAGCAGACCAGTGGGGGGGCAGTTGGGGGCAAGCAGGCTGGCAGGCAGAGTGGTTAGGGGTAATCAGGCAGGCAGGCAAGTGAACAGTTGGGAGCCAGCTGTCCTGGATTGTGAGAGGGATGTCCGACTCACAAGAGGGATGTCCCATAGTGATCAGGCCTAAACCAGCAGTTGGACATCCCCTGAGGGGTTCCAGATTGGAGAGGGTGCAGGCCAGGCTGAGGGACACCCGCCCCCCCCCCATGCACGAATTTCGTGCACTGGACCACTAGTCAATAATAAAAACAATTTTCTTTTTGAGCAGTAGGACAAGATCATCTTATTTAGCAAGGAAGTATTCATCTTCTGAGTTCTGGAAGTAGGGTTAAACTTCTCAATTCCAAGCTTAGTTACATATTATAAAAATCTTTCCATTAAAGCCAGCTCAGCAATAAAAATTGGTCTCACAGAAAAGGAATAATCAGAAAACACACAAGGAGAAGGCAATCTATCATATTCAGACTATCAGGCAGAAAAAAAGTAAATCCTGATTTTATGATATTGCTAAAATTATAAATTTTGTTAGATATTAAAAAAACTGTTATTTTTCCAACTTTGTCAAAATAGGCTACATTTTCCTTTATAAGCATATAAGAATCAAGGTAGGGAGTTGGAAATCTGTCGACCGAAAATCTAAAGGGTATTATTGGTATTCAGTAGGCAGGCTTTCATAACAATGACTTGACAAAACCTTGACACTGAAAGTACTTATATCTGCTGTCAATCACTCACTCCTTGACATGTCAAGTGCACATCCTTTCAGGGACAACTTCAATCAACATTAGCACTCAGAATAGAGTACACAGTGTCACTGCTTCAGAAATGAGAGGAAAATAAAATGTGGTAGATGGAAGGGAAAGACAGAAAGGCATTCCTGTTTATAGGAGACCAGATTCAAATGGAAAGTAGATAAAAATCACGAAACAAGCTGGAAGGCTGGATTCAGCCAGTTTATGTGGATTTCTTTCCTTGAGAAAAATATTCTCTTGCTATATACCCTACAGAGAAAATTTGAACAACATATCATAAAGGCTGACAGGGGTCCATCCTGTAATGAACCTTGGGTCTTTGGGAAATAAAGTTAATTTGTGGAGGGAGAAATGCCTAGATATGGTTCTAAGACATGAAGAGAATATGAATCTGTATGTGTTATTCCATTATTCTCTCATTCATACTTCTCTTTTTCTTTTAAACCTTTGTTTTCTCTTTTACTCCTTCCTCTTCTTTTTTCTCATTATCTTACAAAAGTAGAGTGAAAGAACATGGGGCCTGGAGTCAAATAGCCCTCAGGGCAAATTATTACTGACTAGTTATATAACTCTGGGCAAGTTATTTAACTTTTCTAAACCTCATCTTATACTAGTACATGCATAAAATATGTACAATAATCTACACTTTACAGAGTTGCTATAAGACTGAATGAGAATAGTTGTATATAAAACATTTACCCATAATGAAGTATTCACTATACACCTATTTTCCTCCTCTCTCCTGATTCTGTTGATTCTGACTTCAAAAGAGCACCCATGTGCTCTTGCCCTCACAGAGAGGACTAAAAGGAATGATGCTGAAGCTGTCTTCAGAACACTAGAGGAGAATCAAGGATACCAGGAACCCAGTCAGGCCATGAGAATAAGTACTTTACAAACCATGGCCTACAGCCCATTGATTTGCTAGTCTTATTCTGATTGGTAGAACCCTTCCATTGGTGCTTGGCAGTGGCAACAAAGGATTATCCTAGTTTGTAGCCTACTCATTACATTAAGAAATATACTTGGAGGCATTATGCAAGTTTAGGTACCAGCAGAGTCTATAAAAAGTGGCAGATGGAGAGCAAAACTATCAAAAGCATTTTTTTCTACTCTGGCCACAGCAGTTTTCATTACTATGACCTGATGAGCCATAAAAGTTGGAGAAATTGGAAACATTCTAGAAAAAAACAAAACTTCTAATTATTAAAACTATAAGGGCAAATGTAAACAATGCTTTGGGCTAGCACTTATTTTAAATGCCTTTCTCTAAAATAATTTTTTTCATATTTCCATTATTCAATAGGTAAGCCCTGTATTGGAAACTGGATTATTATTATTTTTTTCTGACTCTATTCCCTTTACAGGTTTCCCACTCCAGTAGAACTGAAAGGACTGTAGCCTTGTGTGGCTGCCCTACACAAGAGGGAGGTAAGGTTTATGAAGTCCAGAAAGAACATGCTTCTCTACTGAAGGAGGCAGATTTCTATTTTATCCAAGTTCAATAGATAATTGAGTACATAGAAGTCATATACGTTTTTTTTCATTTTCTATTGGTATCCTTGTCTTTTTTCGCCCTTTATTATACGTGTTATTAAACTTTAGAGCCAAGAACTGCCAAAAGCCACAAAGAATTCATTCCCCCCTGAGATTAAAAAAGAAAATGAAACATTTTTATTTTCATCTAAAATAGTGAATTAAATACTCAAATTTTATACTGAACTAATTTACCTCAACATGTAGATTAGAAGCTACTTAACAGCAATAGCATCAGAAAAGAAAGTTCTCATCATCCTGGGCAGTTCACACTAATAATTAGAAAGAAAAAAGGAAAGCTGTGAATTACAATGAACTAAAACTAAGTAAGTGTCCATGCTGGATTAAAGGATTTGCATTGTCAGTCTGATGTATAATGAATGTGAAAATCAGCCATTTAATTAAATGGTACATGGTAAAATCACTTTGTTCTGCATTAAACTGCTTAGGTTATCAGAGTGCCTTTAGTTTAGCAATTGTTCACTATTACACTACCCCATGACTTCTCTTAGACACTGTTTAACCTACATTATTCCAAATTTGAAATATGGGGCTTATATAGCTACTTAATTTAACTGATATATTTCATCAGTTTATTAGTGAATATAGAAAATAGAAAAACTACTTTTAATCACAAAGGGAATAAAAATTAACATCCAAGAACAAAAATCTTTAAGAACGAAGTAGTATTTTCTTATAGACTGTTTTATTTTAATAATTTAGACTTTAAAAGTATTTTCTAATGTGCTTATAATTATAAAATGCCCAATAACCAGCTTTCTTTTTGAAGAACATGGTCAATAAGAGCACTAAGGTCCCTGCAAACACATGAAACCAGAACAGATCAGAGTGCCTACAAGCCTGATAGGTGTTATGTGACTATATAGTTACTGTGGGTTGGTCTATGGAAAGAAGAAAGCACAAATATGACAATTAAAAGTTAAGATGGCCCTGGCTGTCAACAGGGATTGAGAAGAGGATACAAGGAGAGTAAGGCTCGACTAGAGACAAAATCACCCAGATTTCATAAGGTTGAAGCCATATACTCACCGCCACGGCAATCCTCCCAAGGACATGCTCTGGAATTTTTCTATATACATCCAGAGATCCCCCTGCAGAGAAAACCATGTGTTACTACCAATAAAACCACTAGAACAGAGAACTGGGTCTCTCCTCTGTGCATCCATTCTGAGAAATTTTTTGCTCATATCATGCATTAAATGTCTGGGGTAAAACTTGTTTTTGTCCAATTTTGTTTATAACAGAATTACACTTCCAGATGAAGCATCACTAGATATTTCCATTTTTTTCTAAGTGAATAATCACATACATACAAATATTGAAGAAAACTAATGAAGGGTAGGCTGAGAATCTGTACTTTATGTAAACTTAAATACATACACAAAACTGAAGATCAATAGGATAATTTGATTTAAGTATCAACCTTGTGTAGCAGATTTTCTCAAATGTAAAGCAGGACCCTATTTTAAAATTTTCACATTAACCAAACAGAAGTTGGCGAATATAAGGTCCAAAAGACACACAAAAACTAGTAAAATAAAATACTAATGTTAACATCTATCTAAATAAATGTTATCCTTCAAATCAGGTTCCAAGACAAGCAATCAACTATTCCAAAGATACTATCTTAGTGCAAAATGGGCTTTGTGAGGTTTTAAAAAATATTTCTCTTTGATAATACTCTGAAAACTAATATAATGGATAAAAAAGAAAAACTAATCTATGTCATAATGTTTTCCACTAAAATGGTATTCACTAGTTACCCACCCCCCAACCCCCTTTACCAGATCAGCTTTTGGCAGTTTCTACAAATCAAAACCTCTAGATTGTGAACATAATAAAGGCAAAGGCCATGCTGTTTGCTTGTTTTAAATTTTCATCAATCTAGAAGTCAGCAAAAACTAGCAAATAGTAGATATTCAATAAATATCTGTCAGATGAATAAATAAAAATCACCATGAATTTCTACAGATAGGTATAGTTACTCTCAAAGCAGTTTCAAAAAAAGAGACTACAAACCATTTGCAACACCAATAACATCACTGAAACAACTGCATAACTTTCCTAGGTAACTACTGTAAAGAAACCAATATTCACTTAGAAGTATAAATTAGGGTACGCATGTTAATTTCAGGAAGCTATGCAAAGAACCACTACTTTACTCATATTAATACTACTAGAGGCCCGGTGCACAAAAATTTGTGCACTCGGCGGGGGAGGGGGGACCCTCAGCCTGGCCTGTACCCTCTCGCAGTCTGGGACCCCTTGGGGGATGACCACCTGCTGGCTTAGGCCTGCTCCCCGAGGTATTGGGCCTAAGCTGGCAATCAGACATCCCTCTGGCAGCTTGGCAGCCCTTGAGGATGTCCACTTGCCAGCGGGGAGCAGACCTAAGCCGCAGTCGGACATCCTTAGCGCTGCTGAGGAGGCAGGAGAGGCTCCCACCACCACCGCTGTACTGGCAGCCATCATCCTGGCTTGTGGCTGAGCAGAGCTCCCCCTGTGGGGTTGCACTGACCATCAGGGGGCAGCTCCTGCATTGAGCGTCTGCTCCCTGGTGGTCAGTGTGTGTCATAGTGACCAGTCATTCCCAGACGTTCTGCTGTTAGGGTCAGTTTGCATATTACCCTTTTACTATATAGGATAGAGGCCTGATGCAAGGGTGGGGGCCAGCTGGTTTGCCCTGAAGGGTGTCCCGGATCAGGGTGGGGGTCCCGCTTGGGTGCCTGGCCAGCATGGGTGAGGGGCTGATGGCTATTTGCAGCTAGTCACACCCCCTTCAGGGTGGGGGTCCCCACTGGCGTGCCTGGCCAGCCTGGATGAGGGGCTGATGGCTGTTTTCAGGCTGGCCACACTCCCTTTAGGATGGGGGTCCCCACTGGGGTGCCTGGCCAGTCTGGGTGAGGGGCTGAGGGCTGTTTTCAGGCTGGCCGGCAACTGAAGCTCCCAGCCTCTCCTTTTTTTCTTTTTTCTTTTTTTTTAATTCTGGGATTTATTTACCTTCTATAACTGATACTTCATTGCTGTCACTGGAGCTGAGAGCCAGCTCCAGCTCTGAGGCCACGGCCTACTGAAAGCAGGTATCTGGGGTTTGTTTAGCTTCTATAATGGAAACTTTGTTGCTTTTGGAGCTTAGAGCCAGGCCGCAGCAGGCAGGGAACCTTGGCTTCCTCCATCACTGGAGCAAGCAAGCCTCCTGCTCGCTTCAGCTGTGTGGCTGCTGGCCGCCATCTGGTTGGTGGTTAATTTGCATAACACCCTGATTAGTCAATGGGAAGCATAGCGAAGGTACGGTCAATTACCCTTTTTGTCTTTTATTAGATAGGATGACTACATGAGAACTGTTTTAACAATATGCAATAGCCTTCCTTTGGGTCAAGTTTGTACAGCCTTTCAGTTCTACAATGGAATTATCCAGGATATTTGAGAAATAATTTGTTTCTATTAGAGGCTAAAAATTAATATATAATACTTTACTACCAGATGATTTAAAAATATACTTCACAAGGGATCAGCATGAAACATGTTATTCTTTTGAAATGCAGTTAAGTCTATTTTACAAAGAGAAAATTTGTATATGTCAAGGTTCTCTAGAGCTAAACATCAGAGGACAAAAAAACTTTTCTGGTAAAAAATATATATAAATAAAGCTATTGGTTTTATATTTATCCCGTTTAAAGCAGGAAAATGATCACTTCTTTAGATAATTTTGCCTTGTAGTTTCCAGATTCTGACATGAAGCTGGAAGTGACTAAATGAATCCTGGAGTGACTAAAACTTATATTTTGGTTCTGGGTACTACTGGGAAGATAATGAGAAGACACACTTCTGCAATGAGCTGAACCATCTTTACTTACTAAAATAGCATTTATATTATAGATGCAATAAAAGTGAAAGTATTCTAGAAAAAGTATTTTATGTTCTGATTGATCTTTCAGATGAATGCAACTGCAAGGATGAACAGTCTCAAGAAGATCAAGCTTCACGTGCTGGTATTTGGAATCTGATAAATGCAGCTTATTGCGCCAATCCCTTATGAAGGAAACAGCTTGAGTGGCTCAAAACTGGGAGGTGCAAATCACTCCCATATACTAGGTAAGAAGTCTTAAGAGGAGATTTATTTTTATGTAGGACATAAATCAGGGCTTAATTAGCTAAGTAGACAATATTTAACAAGTTGAATCAAAAAGTTAAAGATTATGTTACTACCATTATCAGTAGAACAAGCCAAAAGAGAAGCCTATTTTGAGGTAGTTCACTGGGTTTTGTAAATATCCATTTAATCTTGGTTATAGTCCCCTCTCCTTAGCCATCATATAGGTAAATATTTCCATAGCTGGCTTTGTGTCATCACAGGTTCATCTTGTTCTTGACATACTCATTAGAGATAACTGTCAGAGGCAAAAAAAAAAAAAAAAAAAAAAAAAGTGGTAGATCCACAGAATCAAGAGTTCCTATTAAACCTGATGAGTTCTCTTTGTGCAGTTAAGTAATTCTTATTAGGCTAAAATAGCAGATGATTTTCCTTTTAATTTTTACTCAGTTTTACTGTAATTTGTATCCTATAGGCCTATCCCCAAAAGGCAATTTTTAGATTCATCAAATCATCAGACATTAAGTTGGTGGGACATTAAAGATCAGTGCAATGACTTTATTTGACAGGTGGGGGAAATTGAGTTCCGGAGAAGTGAGTATTCTATTCATGGCCATGAGTCAGTTGAAGGCAGAGCTCAGGAAAGCTCTGAGCCTTTGAACTCCCAGAACGGCAAAGGTCTAAAACAGGGGTGGGCAAACTTTTTGACTCGAGGGCCACAATGGGTTCTTAAACTGGACCGGAGGGCCGGAACAAAAGCATGGATGGAGTGTTCGTGTGAACTAATATAAATTCAAAGTAAACATCATTACATAAATGCCACTATCCACCACAGGAACCAGGAGAAAGGGAGCTAACAGATTAGCAAAAAACTAATCTCAGTTGCCAAACTACTACATGTTTCTTTTGACGAATTAGGGCTACTGTCTTCATGTAACTAGGCCAAAAAGACTCCTGGGATAAGGTCTGTGCTGATCCTAATACAGGGTCTAAAATAGAAAGTAGTGTCTTGCATGTAAGATAAACACAAAATGTAGTAAATGAACAAGAAGCAACCTTACTACCATACCCCCCCCCAACATTTTCCCTAAAAAGACCATAATTATTATTAATACTAACAAAACTGAAATCTAGACCATTAAGCAAACATTTCAGAAGATGCTCTCTTAGTGTCTGCTAATTGAGAAAGTAAAAAGCCCCTTTTTTCTTTGCAACATGTTTTTCAGAAAACAATTTATTCCCATGATGGTAATCCAAATACATGAGCAGACATTCTGAGATGCATTTGGGTGTTTCTTAGTGGATTTAGTTTTGACTTACTGAGAAGGCATGTCATATCACTCCCCTGGAAGACACCACTTGTGACTGTCTTTTTTCCACCTGACTTGGAGCTTGCCTAGTACAAAAAGCCTTTTCCTTAGGGCCATTTGTTGAAAACAATAAGAATCAATTGATTACCTTTGTAACTGACTGAGGTGGTGGATAATAGTTGAGGTAAACAACAAGCTAACCAAAAATATTAAAAGGAAAAGCTGGGGAATGAGATATTCATAGAGACTTTGAAAAGCTCTAGATATTCTTGGGAATATAGGACATGCACATGCATAAGACTATTCAAAGATGGGGAACAAATGGAGCTATACAATTGTAACATTTTTGTACAATATTAAAAAGGCCAAGATGTATTTCAAAACCCTTCATTGACTTGCTTACATTGCTTTTGAACCCGGGAGACCAAATTCCTGGACAGCTCTGGAGACTCCAAATAAGCTAGAGGAGACCCAAGCTTCCTGATGGGTTTCGGTCTAGCTGCTGTTATTAGAGTTCACACAGTAAACACATCATTCTTCCATCACCATCAGCCAGGCATGGTTGATGTTCCCGGTGAAGGCGGTCACCATCTGGTTCTATGGGCCCACAGTAGAACCCACCAGAATGTACACTGAGTGAGCAACATTGGCAGGAAATAGTTGCTCGGCTTAGCGGAGCATCCTGTTGGTCTTGGTCAGGAGAGCGCCAGGACAGGAGCTTCTGATCAGGGGTCACCTCCAGCGCACTATGTCTTCCATCAAGATATGTTTGCTATAAGGATTCAAGCACTAAAGGCAGCAAACACTTGGTCCCATGAAGTCTGGAGAACAATCTGCCCCAGGAAATATTTCACCATTGTCCCGACCAGGCTGGGATCAGCATCCTTGCAGCATCAGGGATGCAGAGCCTGGAGGGCACATGGAAGCCAGGCTGGGGATCAGCGCCCACCCTCCAGGCACCAGCTCAGTCACCACCCCGCTGTCCCCACCAGCTGCCTCTGCTCATGACTTCCAGCGCAGACTCCTATGTGCAGTTTTTGAAACCTCACTAGGCCCTGTATCAGGCTCAATATGTACTCCTTTGTTCTGCTTAAGTATGTAGGACAATGGCCCTCAGGGCACGTCAGTGGCCTTCAGGCATATACCCAGCTTTTAGCATTTCTGACTCCGCAGGAGTGTGGTGGGAAGGGGATGAGGTTGTCTTTTAGCTGTAGCACAAGAGGAGTATATACTGGCCCATTGCTCTGCACAGGCTATTGGGGGGACCTGTTGCTGGCCATGAACTGATACCCACTATTGAAGCTGATCTCTCTCTCTCTCTCTCTCTCTCTCTCTCTCTCTCTCTCTCTCTCTCTAATGTGAGCAAAGCATTGTTCAATCCAGTGATGGGACTTCTCCTGGAAATAGGCAACACATGCCACTTGACCACAAAAACTACTCACAAAAGAAACCCCAGGACCAGATGGTTTCACTGGTGAATTCTACCAAATGTTTAACAAAGAATTAACATCAATCCTTCACAAAGTCTTTCAAAAAGTAGAAGATGAGGGAACACTTTCCAACTCATTCTTTGAAGACAGTATTATCTTGATACCAAAACCAGACAAAGACATTCCAAAAAAAGAAAAAATCACAGACCAATATCTCTTAATAATACAGATGTAAAAATCCTCAACAATATACTAGCAAACTGAATCTAGCAACATATAAAAAGGATTATACAGCATAACTATAAAATTATCGGAGGAATGCAAGATTGGTTGAACATACAAAAATCAATTAATATAATACATATAATTATGGAATAGAGGACAAAAAACACATTCATTTCAATAGACACAGAAAAGACATTTGACAAAATCTAACACCCTTTCATGATAAAAAAATACTCAACAAAGTTGGAAGATAAGTGGACTTCCACAGCCTGATAAAGGACATCTACCAAAAACCCACATCATACTTAATGGCTTAAATGAAAGCATGAAAGTTTTCCCTCTAAGATAAGGAGCAAAAGAAGGATGTCTGTTCTTACCACTTCTATCATTCAACATTGGACTGAAGATTCTAACCAGGGTAATTTAAAAAAGGAAAAGGCATCCAGATTGGAAAGGGAGAAGTGAAACTACTTCTATTTACATGATCTTCTACATAGAAAACTCTAAGGAATCCTCAAAAAGCTCTTAGAAGTTAAAAACAAGTTTAGCAAGGTAAGAGGACACAAGATCAATATAAAAAAATCATTTCTACTTCTATAACCTAGCAATAAACCATTCAAAAACAAAATTAAAAGAATTCAACTTATAATAGCATCAAAGCATAAAATATTTAAAATTAATTTAACAAAAGAACTGCAAAACTTGAATACTCAATTTCAAAATTTACCCAAAGTTACAATAATCTAAAGCAGCAATTTCCAACTGGCGTGCTGGAAGAATTTTTAAAACATGCAATACCTGACTAGTCAGGGGCACTAACCTCTTTTCCCTCAGACAGTCAAATAAAAAATGACAACAACCTTTTTTCCCCTAGACTTTCAAATAAAAAAAAATTGTAACGATAGCTGTCCCTTGTGAATGAATCAAAATTATACCCATTTTTTTGTCAGATGGGCAAAAAATATACTATGATCCAAAAGTAGAAACATTCAAATGCCCATCAACAAATGAATGAGTAAAAAAACTTTCAGTCATAAAAAGGAATGAATGCAGTCATGCATCGCTTAATGATGGGGCACGTTCTGAGAAATGCATGGTTAGGCGATTTCATCCTTGTGTGAACATCAGAGTACACTGACACAAACCTAGACATTACAGCCCACTACACACTTAGGCTATATGGAATGGTCTATTGCTCCTAGCTACAAACCTATACAGCATGTTACTGTGCTGAATACCGTAGGCAACTGTAACACAATGAAAAGTAAATGAGTATCTAAGCATAGAAATGGTACAGTAAGGTATAAAAGATAAAAAATGGCACACTTGTACAGGGCACTTATTATAAATGGAGTTTGCAGAACTGGAAGTTCTATGGGTGAGTCAGTGAGTAAGTGGTGAGCAAATGTGAAGGCCTAGGACATTACTGTACAATACTGTAGAATTTATAAACACTGTCCCACAAGGCCCCCCCCTCACTTTCCAAGAGGGCCAAAAATAGAACATCAAATCTGTCAATGCTGCTCCATGTACAGAGATGTGGACTAGATAGGTTAGAAATACTGAGGCCAGGCCAGTGTGGCTTAGTGACTGAATGTCGTCCCATGCACCAAGAGGTCACTGGTCAATTCCAGGTCAGGACACATGCCTGGTTTGTGGCTCTATCCCCAGTAGGGAATATGCAGGAGGCAGCTGATTTATGTTTCTCACTCATCAAATTTCTCTCTCCCTTCTTCCTTTTCCTTCCTCTCTAAAAAACATATTTAAAAAAAATACCAAAGAGAAACTGAGTAAGGAGTAGATCACTGTAATAGTGATATGTAGGGAAGAGTGAAAGTGATTCTTCCTGAGAAAGAGTAGGAATAAGGAATCAGGATAGAGAGATAAAGGAATATAGGGGGTTGTTATGGCAATGTCGTTTTGGCTATTGCATGTTGGAGCAGTGGTGAGATTAAGGAACTTGTGGTACACATTAAAATAGAGGGTGTTTAACATGGAGAGGGTGTAAAACTGAGGATTCAATATTTTTTACTTTGGAATTTTGGTTCCATTGATCCTTTCGTCACAAAGGGCTCTCTCTAGCAATTGATGGAAGAAACAAAATTTATCTGTGCATTATACCATTACAACCTGAAAATATGTCAAAAGTACAGGAACATGCTGGCTCCACACTAAAGATACAATGGCCCTTAAAACTTGTTAAGGTGGCTCTTGTGGACCTGTGTCCTTATAGGATCTTAGGTCCTCAACAAAGAATTTACAGCAAATTATTCCGAAGATCATCAAGCGTGATCTGGGAGGGCTGCAAAAACGCTCTGACTATGTAGGGCTGGGGGACAGGCTCCTCTGTGGTGAAACAGGTCACTGGCTGACTGGGATGTAATCTGTGCACTCAAAATTGAAGTGCTGTGAAATGGAATCTATTGCCAAGCCCCACAGATATTGCTCCTGCCGAAAGAAAAATAATTCCTTCTGAACCACATATCTTTCCATTTTTTCCTGGAAATTCAGCTCCATTATAATCTTACTAGAGGCCCAATGCATGAAATTCATGCATGGGTAGGGACCCTAGGCCTGGCTAGCAATCAGGGACGATCTGTGGGGCAACCGACGGGGCGATGGGGGGGGCGGGGCCCTGCTGGCACCCACCTTGGCCAGCCTGGCGCCACCCAATCACTGGCCCCGCCCCCTGCCACTGCTGGTCACCTCCCTCTGCGGGGCAATCAGGAGGCCCCCACTGGCACCTGCCTTGGCTGGCCTGGGGCCTGCGGGCTGGGGGCAGCTCCTGCATTGAGTGTCTGCCCCCTGGTGGTCAGTGCGCATAATAGCGACTGATCATTCCACAGTTGTTCCACTGTTCGGTTGATTTGCATATTAGGCTTTTATTATATAGGACTAGAGGCCCAGTGCACAAAAATTTGTGCACTCGGGGGTCGGGGGAGTCCCTCAGCCCAGCCTGCGCCCTCTCGCAGTCTGGGACCCCTTGGGAGATAACGACCTGCTGGCTTAGGCCTGCTCCCAGTGGCAGAGGGCAGGCCCAATCCCTAGGTGCAGCCCCTGGTCGGGCTCAGAGCAGGGCCGATTGGGGAGTTGGGGCGCCGCCCTTTCATGCACAGAGCAGGGCGGATTGGGAGGTTGCGATGCCACCCTCAGTCACGCTCAGGGTAGGGCTGATTGGGGGGTTGGGGCACCGCCCCCTGTCACACTCAAGGCAGGGTCGATGGGGAGGTTGCGGCGCCACCCTGTCACGCACAGAGCAGGGCCAATCAGGGGGTTGGGGCGCTGCCCCCTGTCACGCACAGAGCAGGGCCCATCAGGGGGTTGGGGAACTCCCCAGGTCACGCACAGAGCAGGGCCCATCAGGGGGTTGGGGAGCTCCCCCCTGTCACTCACAGATTAGGGTCGATAGGGGAGTTGGGGCACCGCCCCCTGTAACACACAGAGCAGGGCCCATGGGGGGCGGTTGGGGCATCGCCCTCTATCACCCACAGAGCAGGGCCGATCATGGGGTTGGGGCGCCGCCACTGTCACACTCAGGGCAGGGCCGATGGGAGGTTATGGCTCTACCCCGTCACACACAGAGCAGGGCCCGTTGGGGGGAGGGGGGAGGTTGTGGCCCCACCCCCTGTAACACACAGAGCCGCAGGGCGATCAGGGGGTTTGGGCGCTGCCCCCTGTCACGCTGATCCTGGTGCCGGGAGGCATATTACCCTTTTACTATATAGCATAGAGGCCTGGTGCATGTGTGGGGGCCGGCTGGTTTGCCCTGAAGGGTGTCCTGGATCAGGGTGGGAGTCCCCACTGGGGTGCCTGGCCAGCCTGGGTGAGGGGATGATGGCTGTTTGCAGCTGGTCACACACCCTTCAGGGTGGGGGTCCCCACTGGGGTGCCTGGCCAGTCTGGGTGAGGGGCTGAGGGCTGTTTTCAGGCTGGCAGGTGACGAAAGCTCCCAACCGCTCCTTTTTTTCTTTTTTTTTTATTCTGGGCCAGCTTTAGCTCTGAGGCTCCAGCTCTTAGGCCTCCGCTGCTGAAAGCAGGTATCTGGTTTGTTTCGGTTCTATAATCGAAACACTGTATAACTCTAGCTCTGAGATCCCGGCTCGCTGAAAGCAGGTTTTTGGGGTTTTTTTTAGCTTTTATATAATTGTTACAATGTTTCAAATTGCAGGCTCAGAGGCCGGCAAGGCAGGCGGGGAACGTTGGTTTCCTCCGTCACTGAAGCAAGCAAGCCTCAAGTTAGCTTCCAGCTGCCTGCCGCCATCTTGGCTGGCAGTTAATTTGCATATCGCCCTGATTAGCCAATGGGAAGGGTAACAGTCGTACGCCAATTACCATGTTTCTCTTTTATTAGATAGGATGGGAGCATGTGTTTTTGCAGTGACTAAAATGTTGTTATGCATCATGTGACTGTACTAACACATGATACAACATGAATGAATCTTGAGAACATTATGTAAGTCAGCAATTTTCAACTTTTTCATCTCATAACACACATAAATTACTAAAATTCTGTGACACCAAAAATATATTTTTTGCCTACCTGACCAAAAAAACTAGGTATTATTTTGATTAATAGTTATTACCTACCCTTTTTGCTCCAAAGTGACTTTTAAAAAAATCAGGTGCTTATACTTGTATATAAGGATTTCTGGTACTAAAAATTAACCAATCAGATGCAACCTTATTATGCGAAGTGACCAATAAGATACAACTCTATTATATGACCTATATATTTATGGTTCAAGACAGGGCATTCACACTGGATGGCCATTATTGTGTTGGCTGTTGTCATTTTTTATTTGACAATCTAAGGGAAAAGAGGTCAGTGCCCCTGACTGAATAGTCAAGTACTGCATGTTTTAAAAATTCTTATGGCACACTGGTTGAAAATAGCTGTGCTAAGTGAAAGAAGTCAGACACAAAGGCTACATATTATATAAATTCCATTTGTGTGAAGTGTCCAAAATAGGAAAATCCATAGAGACAAAAAATAGATTAGTGTTTGCCAAGGACTAGAGAAAAGAGGGAGTAAGAAGTGACTGCTGATGGGTAGGGAGTATGTTTCTGGGCATGATAAAAATGTTTTGGAATTAATGACAAGAATGGGTTTTGCACAAATTAGAAGGGTGAATTTGATGGCATTTGAACATACCATCTCAATAAAGAAATTTTTTAATGTATTTGAAAAATTGAAGACTTCTAAAAAGAATGATGAATAGTCATAAAATAATAACATGTACTAGCTCTATGAATCCACTTTTTCTAGTCAGTCTCCTTGAAAGAATTGTAATTCTTAGCATCTACTATAGCATCTACTATAACTAATTTAGAGCATATTATACACTTTAGCATAGTATAAAGGCATCAATGCTGGCTCATTAAAAAGTCTTATAGGGCATGAACAAATTGCTTCAGTAATGTACTGAGATTTCCCAAAATGAACTAAGTATATTTTAAATTGTTGAATTTGAATGGGCCACATACTGCAAAATGAATATATAAAATTTAAAGACTTCTTTGATTTAAAATGGGTCAATAATAACAATGATGACAATTTCACTGATAGGATACCAAGAAATCTGCATTTTGCCTTAATATTCAGATCAAGAAAGAGTTACCAAAGTGGAAATGAATGAAAAAATAAAGGAGAGAAAGGGCTAGAGTCCAAAGAAAACTATAAACACATCTTGGCTCAACAGCTGTGTTAAAAAATAATTTCTTATCTTGCAACTAACCATTTTCTTTCTAAAAAATATAGGGCATTGGATTAATAGATTTTTTTTAAAAGTAAATATGTTTTGGCTACTGAAACATTAAAAGAACAGAACATCTGTTTTGCAAGTAAAGACAGATTGTATGGAAGAATCAAATATCAAACTACCGACTAGACTAGCATTTAATTTGTTCTATCTAAATTTTCAATAAAAGTAAATGAAGTCACATTCTTGAAATTGTAAGTCAGCTCTAAATATTTAACACCAGAAATCCTTAACACTAAGAGGCTTTAGAGCAAGCATGTCAAACTCAAAGTCTAACACAGGCTAAATAAATGAGACGTGCAGCCCGTGGGCTGTGAGTTGACATGTTTCCTTTAGAGTATAAAGGTAATTATTAGTATATTTTAATTATTTTTCATTCTACTTGACATTTATATCAAAATCAGGTTATAAAGCACTACCCCACAAAAATAATTTTTAAAATATTATAAAAGGGAAAACTCACCATCCATGAATTCTGTACATATTGAAATCCTGTTTTCTACAAAAAATGCACCATAAAATCCTATGATATATGATGAATCACACTGTAACAAAAATAAGACAAAAGTAGTTAAAAACCTACAAACCAATAGCGTAGGCATGCTTTATAAGAAAAAAATGACCAAGAAAAAATTACCTTATAAAGAATTTCCAATTCAGACATAATTTGCTTTTGAAGTTCCAGTGTAATATCTAGTAGTATGACCTAAATATGGAAAGGAATACATTGACACATTTATTTACCTTTAAATTAAGTATAGCTATACTCGCTATGAAATATAAAAACTAAACTCTTTTCATTTCCCCAACCTCTTCCCCACTATTATAACCCCCCAGTAATACAAACTGTATCCACATCTGTCTAATCCTTTGTATTGGGGGAGGTGGTATAGAAGTGATTGATGGGACCAAGGAAAAAGCCAGGTCTCAAAGGTCAGTATTAATAGCTTTAAAAGTCAGTTAAGTTATAACACCCTTAATTTATATACCCTATTTTGGCCACATTGGTTATTTTCAGAAGAGAAAGATAGGAGTGACTCTGAAACCATTAAAAAAAATTACCTTGTAATTCAGACACTAGGCAATAAGCAGAAGAGGTTGATGAGTAAAAATGACATTTAAAAGTAGGGTTTTTAGGTTTTAAAAATATATCATTTTTTTTATTCTTCCAGTTGCATAATGTTTCTTTGCTAATAATGTTATAAAATGTTAGAGCTTGAAGGAACCTCAGAAATTATTTCATCTAATCCCCTTAGTTTATAGGAGGAACCCAAGGTCTGAGGAGCCACGTGGCCTGGCAACGTCTGGCCCCTTCCTGACTCTGAGGATTTTTTTTTACTTAAAAAAAGAGAGTGATGAGAATAAAATAGTTGGAAGACAATTTTAAGGTCTGTGGCAGAGTTTCTGACTCTAGACATTTCTAGATAAAAACTGAACACCCAGGATTACCATCACAGCAGTAGTTATACACCATCCAACATTGAACTACATTTTGTATTACAATTGCGGAATATATATAATCATACTAGAGGGGAAAAATTATTCCATAAATTATAAATTGCAAACTGCTGATAGAGCAAGGAAAGAAGAGGCTAATTCTAAAACACATTTTATAGTAATGACATCCATTTGGGGGAGGGGAAAGAAAATAAAAAAGGCATAGCCAGTTTCTATCAAGAGTTTGCTTTAGGGTTATTTATAAAAGCTCTCACTAAACCAGCCTGTAAGTGTAATACAAAACTGCCAAGAAACACTTCTCCAGATCAATAGTCATTTTGCCAACAATATTCACTTACATTTTTGTTCCTGTATAAAACTTAGCAACAAAATAAATTCATCTAGTGTTGTTTCAAGTCTATACCATAAACTATTAGATCTATTCACACCACCATGTCAAGTACAGGGAATCTTTCATCCTAAAAAACTAGTAAACGGAATGAAGTTATTATTTACTTTAAAGCAGTGGTTCTCAAACCTGGCCTCATATTATAATTACCTTTATTTAAAGTTATTTTCATAAGTATCTCAGGGCACTTTAAATAAATCCTGATGATACATAGGCATAATGTAATCAAAATCTCTGAGGGCAGACCCACCTCTTAGTATTTAAAAACAACAACTTATCAGGCGAATTCTAACCCACAATAAGGTTGAGAACCACTTATTTAAGGTTTCAAAAATACATTTACAGTGGAACCTTGGTTCAATTCATTCCGGAAGGCTGTTCGAAAACCGAATCATTTTTCCCCATTAGAAATAATGAAAATTGAATTAATCCATTCCAGACCCCCAAATGATTCCGTTTTAACCATTCTTACATACATGTCTAATATACTGTTTAATCTATAAATACATACTTTAAAAACAAAAAGTACATGAAATGTAAATGAAAATTTAACAAAAAGGAAATGAAATGTACAGTAAAAATGGAAAATTTAATAAAAATAAACAGCAACTAAAGTAAAAAAAAACCCATGAAAACATTCTCAGCACAATTTCTCGAGACGTTAACAATGTAAGGTTTAGCAGTAAACTGACGCATACTGGAGCATTCGCTCCTCTGTTGCCTGAGAGACTCATGACTGATCATGCAGGTATCAGCATGAAAGTGTTGTTGGGTTGAGAAGTAAACTGTTTGAGATGGGAGATGCTAGAGAACTGAGATCTGACTATACTCAGTACTTAGTATGACTACTAAGTTATACTGCATCTCCAAGCACACACTCTATAAATGACATAATTCCACAGGGCTAGCCAACACAGAGGAATTAAACTCACACTACTGGCTGTAAACGTATCATCCCCTTGATCAAAAATCTTAATTGGGCTCCCATAGCCTAGCATCAAGTTACAATTCTAGCATGATATTCCAGGACTTCTTCTACAATCTAGCTCCAACTTGTTTTTCTAGCTCCTCCCACTATTCCCCATCACAAATTCAATCCTCATGTGAAATCAGATGGTTTTCACTGATCCACACATGTCCTGTGCTTTCCCCACTTCCAGTCTTTGCTCTGCTGTTCCTTCCACTTGAGGTAAGCTTCCTCTCTCTACTCCACAGTCATTGATCATAAAATCTTTTCTATCTTTTAGGCCTAGCTGGGATGCTGCCACCATCTCAGGAAGCCAGCCCCAAAGCCCTCCATCAGAATTTATCTCTAGCTTTGGCCCTTTATTTTTTTCCTTACCACATTTGTCTTTAGCATTCATACCTCATCTTCTAAAAACAGAAGTCTAAAGAATAAAGAGTGGTTGTGAGCCCCTCAAGGGCAAAGGTTGAGTCTTGTACATCTTTCTCTAGCTCCCTCCCTCACACCCAGCACCTTGCATAGCAAGCATGTTGAACTCGGGAGCCGCATGCCTCATCTATTTGGCCCATGTTAGCCTTTTAGTTTGACATGCTTGCTGTATAGGGTTTTACAGTAGTGGCCATTCAGTGATGTGGGATTTAATTAAAGTGTGCCTTACAACCATAATGCTCTAAATAAGATGCTGTTTCTAAAGAGGAAGGGATGGATTGCTTGATTTCTACAGCTGAATTTAAAACCACCTTGTCAAGTACAGGGAATAGCCCAACTGGAGTGGCTCAGTGGTTGAGCATCAACCTATGAACCAGGAGGTCACAGTTCGATTCCCAGTCAGAGCACATGCCTGGGTTGCAGGCTCAATCCCAGTGAGGAGCGTGCAGGAGGCAGCCACTTAATGATTCTCTCTCCCCACTGATGTTCTTATCGCTCTCTCCTTCTCCCTTTCTCTCTGAAATCAATAAAAAATTTTATATAAATTTAAAAATGAATAAAACCAAACATATAAACACCAAAGTAAATAAAAGTGCCACTCTGACCTAAAATGTAGCAAGTAATACTGTATTTGTGGAGCCAATCCATTGTACTCTCATAGGTCTTCACCACCCTTGGTTTGCTATAGTGCAGAACAGTGGAGATTCCATAATGGTAGAAAAGTGAATAAAGTAATTTCTGGGAACTTGAGAGGGAGATTAAAATTCACCTTGAAATAATTACTGGAATGCTCTTCTATTTTCTGGGAGACTTGATACTCTAGGTGGAAGGTTAATTCTCCTTCCCTTGGGCATTCCTGTGAGTGAGCTTTAAAACTGAGAAAAATAAACAAGTCCAATTCCTTATTTGAAGGTAATGGGAAAAGGCATGGAAATACTAATTTTCTGTTTGAAGTACAAGCAAAGTATGGACTCCCTGAGTTTTCATTATTATTATTATTACTATTACTATTTTTCTCCATAGGAAGAGCTGAATTTTTCAAACTGGAGAGACTCTAAACATGAAGCATTTCATGAAGAAAGGGTTAAGTGAGAAACTGAAATACCTGAGTGCATTTCCCTGCTCTTCGCTACACCTCCAGGACAAATAAGGATGAGTTGTCAAGTTAAATATAAGCAGTCAAGTGACTGAATTATAATTTACTCTGTGCTCAATTTAAATTAGTGTGAGGCTATTAAAATATACAGTATAAATACGGCAATTCATCACAACCTGTCATGGATGACTTCATTTATTTGCTGGAGTGGCACATGCTCCACTAAAGGGAAGGAGAGCAAAATCACAGGTCAAATTAAGCCGCTATTCTGTTTTAATTCGCTTATTTAATCTGTGGCAACATAATTGTCTTTTACAGTATGTACAATTCAGAAAGGAAATTTGGGAGGATTACAGTCCGTATACAAATGATTAATCAAATGATCCATTTAAATGCTAGTTTAAAAGCAGCAGAAACCAAAAACAGTCAAAGAATGATAATCAGCACATGCTACATACAATGCTAAGAAATTTCCTGTTAAATGGATTTTTTTTTCCAATTAGAAAATAAATAATACTGGGAAATCTATTAAGCTCTACTCTTTGAAAGGTTTTATAGAATACACTGAAAGGTTTTATAAAAAGGTTCTATTTGCAAGATGGCTAACACTATTTTTATTTGTTTTCTGCTCTACTTGTTTGCAATTGTTTTGCTTACCTACACCACTCCCTGCCCCAAAAAGCTAACTAGAAACACATTTCATGAGTTACATACTACAGTCATATCAAATACTTATCTTTAAAAAGTGGTTAGTATCATTTTCAAAATGCTCTCTTTGAGGCAGAAATTTTTCTAAATTCAGCACTATAAAATAAAAATTCAAGGTACTTTTAGTCTTCCCAAAATTCAACTTGCTTTTAAAAATATCTAAAGTGATAGTTTCCCACTTTTAATGTCTGAAAAAGGAAATATTAAAATATAGTTGTTTTATTTTGTCTAAAAAATGAAAACATTTAGAAGTATAAAAATTAAAAATATTTTGAGTAGGAACAGTAATAGATTTTCAAGATTTTTATCTAATTGCTCCCACAGATATTCAAAGTGTGGGTCCAACTGACTTCTTGGCTTGGGAAATTAAATTTCCCTCATCATTCTATGCCGGCATCAGAGCCCTGCAGGTGATTCTGTTTAGACAAGGCCTGTGATTTGCTGCTCTTCACAATCCCTCTGTGACACCAGGCAGCCCGTTTCACAGCTGAGGTCATTGAGAGGTTCAAGTGACATGCTTGAAGTCACACAAAAGTCAGGAGAGGGTCAGGAAAAGATCAAATGCGCCAACCTTTCATTTCACCCTTTAATATATATATATATATATATAGCTAAGAAATACTCTGGCTGAGAGCAATGGTCCATACAAAGAACACTATGGGATATTTTGTATGCGAGTTGAACCTGCTTTCAAGATGTTACTTCAAAAGATGAATGAGTAAACTGGAAAACAAACAAACAACAAAAAAACATACACACACACCCCCAAACAAAAGAACAAAATGTATTTATTTAGTCAGTCATTCAACAAATTATGTGTTGAACATCTAGTCATTACATACAGCACTCTGCACTAGGCCCTCTGTGCAATGCTCAGCATGAATCAGTGAGTAAAACAAGGTAAGAGCTGTTCTCTACTTACAAGGAGATTTCAATGTGTTGGGGAAACATACATGTATACTAATAGCAAACAACAAGGCAGCATGTGATAGCACCCATAAGAAACAGAGAGAATTCGAGAGTCAAAGAACAGAGTGAGAAGTGATAGATATACCAGAAGTGACTATTTATCTACGTTAAGTCCAACAGAGTGGCTTTGGAGCTGAAGGATGTTAGGGATTTTGATAGGTGGAGACACAGGCGAAGGAATTCTTATTGGCAAGAAATACATGTATCAAAGTGTTGAAGTGAAAGTACCTGGGTTCAGATAAGGCAATGAGTTCAACCTAAAAGCAGCACAACCGTTAGGAGCTTGAATGTCACAACAGTGCTCCAGCTTCCACCTCCGAATCCAAACCTAAAACCATTTCCTTTTTATCACTACCTGTAACTCAAGCTGAACATGGGGGGTGGGAGTGGAGAAAAAGTGGTGAGCATCAAGAATGTCATGAATTTCATGAAATGTATCCAGTACTTACCTTTACAGCTAGTATTTTCCCACTTGGGACATGATATGCTCTATGGGAAGAAAAACAAACCAACAAAATTACTTGGGTTCACCAAAGAACCTAGAAAATAGTTAAGGACATAAATGTAAATCTGGACACACCTGCAACCACAGGATATATGATACTTTCAAAGAATACTAATGACATTAGTAATTTACATTTCTATTGAGCTTAATGGTTTACAAAACGATAAATTATACCTTCCCTTAAAAAAGACCCTCTGTCATTATTGTCTCCTTAAAGATAAGAACTTTGAAGCACGGAGAAATAGTTTGTCTAATGGCACAAAGTCAGTAAGTGGCAGAACAAGACCTCAAATCCAGGTCTTCTGGCCCTAAATCCTTTATGGCAAGCATGTCAAAATCAAAGGCTAACACGGGCCTAATAAATGAGGCGTACACGAGTTTGACATGCTTGCTTTATGGCATACTGTCAGAGAGAGAGAGAGAGAGAGAGAGAGAGAGAGAGAGAGAGAGAGAGAGAGAGAGAGAGAGAGAGATGGATATCATACAGCTCTGCTAAGCATTATACAGAGCCATAAAAAATGGGAGGTTTTCCTTCTGTTTATTTCAATTACATACACAAATCAACTATATTCCCACATTTAATCAAAATAATCTCAAAACTACAGGGAATTAGCTATGGCTTAAGATAGATATAAATTCATATAAAAAGTCACAGGGTTATAAGACTCAAGTATGTGGTGTTCGTCTTTTTCTAAAGCTGGCTTCTCTCAATATTGAAAAAGCTTCAGAAGAGAGACAAACTCAAATGATAGAGTGAAATAACTACAATTTAAGTCAAGGAATATGCATACATTCATTTATGAAAAAGAGAATAAGGTTTGCAGAAATAAAAACCATGATCTCATCAAGACCTTTTTTATGTTTAAATAAAATGTGGCTTTCATATGTGTACATTCTGACCATTATCCAGAAACAGCCTGCCTTCTATAAAAATTTCAAAATGAATCACACAACATGAACAAACACTGTTACTGCAAGTCCATAAAAGTATAAAGAAACACATTACTTTGGAAGAATTAAAGTCTTGCTCCATAGAGGATTTTGCACATTAGCCAAGATTGGCTTGTTCTTCCTCTCACCTGGCTAGTGCTCAGATGTGAGTGGGGTAGAAAACTTGTGGAGGAATGTAATTTCCCTTGCCAGGAATTCCCTGTCCTCAGCTGCCAAGTTGCAAAATTTACCAGGCTCCTAATTTTTACTTGATAATAACCTAATAGTAAAAAATGCTCATTTTTTTTGAGATATCACTGGCATGTAACATTATATTAATTTCAGGTATATAACATAATGATGTGATATTTGCTTATGCATATTGTAAAAGAATCACCCTAAGTCTAGTTAACATCCATTACCATAAATGGTTGCAAAAAATTGCTCGTTTCTTAAAACAAAAACAAAATATGCATTCCACTATTATCAAATGAAAATATCATTTTCTGTTGTTTTGGCAGAAATACTTGTGTGGTTGTTCTGACAAAATTGTATGCAGTTTTATTGAGGCATAATTATATATGACAAAATTCACTTGTTTTAAGTGTACAATTCAATGATTTTTAGAAAATTTACATAGCTGTGCAATCACTGACAAGTATTTTTAAAGTGACAGACTTATAGAGATAATTTACTAAGAACCCACAAGTATTTATAACTTTTCATATATAAAATGTTATAAATTCAGGTAAGATAGGACAAAACATGTAATTATATCTACATATCCATTTATGAATGTTATAAGAAATTCATTCTGCTTTTCCTACTTGAATGGACAAAGGTTGAGCCAATTTTGGAAGGTAAACTTAGGTTTTATTTTATTAATTAATTATAGAGAAATTGTATCTTATTTAAATGAAAAGCAAGATTACAAAAATTGGCATTGTTCACTTTAATCTGAAAAAGTATCTACAGACTTTGTCTAAATATCAACCTCCCTAGTATATATAAATACTATCAAGTTTATAATACTTGAATGATTTAAAATTTTTTACACTTTATATAAAGTGATGTTTTATAAGAACTCCTATACCATAAAGGTTTAGAACAAATAACCACTTACTTTACTATTGATGTTAATATCAGATTTTTACAACATGAAACTACATTTCAGACTATGATTTGATTCATTATATATCTGAATTCAAGTAATAAATTGATGTATGAAGACATACACTGTATTTTCCTCAGTGCCTGACAGAGATGTTGCTGGACTAAGCTAATTTAAAATGTGATTTGAAGGAATTTATTCCATGTAAATATCCTATATAATAAAAGGCTAATATGCAAATTGACCAAATGGCAGACCGACTGGTCACTATAGCGCGCACTGACCACCAGCGGGCAGACACTCAACAGAGGAGCTGCCCCCTGGTGGTCAGTGCGCTCCCACAGGGGGACATCCCCCGAAGGCTCCCGGACTTGGAGAGGGCACAGGCCGGACTGAGGGACCCCCCCACTCCCCGCCCAGAGTGCAAGAATTTCGTGTACTGGGCCTCTAGTAGGTAATATGTAAAATTTAGTAATGATATATTATTTTTCCTCTTACATACCACAGAGTAAAAAATACTCTATATTAGAATCACTAACCAAAGACTCAAATGTGAAGACTAATAGTTGAATGCATACACAAGGATTCAAAAGTCATAAAAAGAACAGTGTTGCTACTTAGGACAACAAGCAACACCAGGGCTCTTGAGACCAACAGCAATGATAAGTAAGTGGTTAGCAGATAGTCTAATATATACCATACTGAATAGTTTGGCAACTTAATGAGCTTGTCAAGAAAGATGATCTCTTTTCTAAAAGAAAGGTTTCCTATTTCCAAGTGAAATCAAAGGAGAAGCTTGATGATTTAATTATGATGCACGCTAATTCATCCATGGAAGTTTGGGTTCGATTTCGAGCAATAAAGGTGCTGTGCGGCTTGGTTTACAGTGCAATGACAGTACCAACTTAACATTTAATCATCAAGGAGAAGTGGATGACAAAGGCATTGCCAGGTATAAGTGGAGTATGCACCTTAACTTTGCAAATGGCATTCCACCTGGAGAAAAGGAATTTGTTTACTTTCAACGGATACTGCATCCCAATTGTCTTGACCTTCCTCAACACATTAACTGTAAGGTGATTAATGAAGTTTGAATGGAGGCTCTGGTTACACCACAAGACAACTATACACCTCTGCATTCTTTTAATTAACAGCTAACACTTCAAATTAGTTTGTTGTTGCCACAGTAATTACCTGTTCCAATGAGTGCATGGAGGAAGCATTTTATGAGATATTTTTAGTGCTTAGACTTGAGTGTTCCATTTTTGTTTCCGAACAAGCACAGACCTTCAGGGAATATTCCCAGCCCTTAAAACTGAGCACACAACATATATACTTCAGGATGGCAAAAGCTAGTACCTTGGTACATCTTTGGACTTGCAACTGTGGATCAAGTCATGCATTATATTTTAAGAAACTAGGGAATTTACAATATTTGAAATAAACTTTTTGAATATTTGAAATAACAAAGAACCCAACAAAAGAAAAGAACACTTACTATCCACACTTTATCTTTTCATTTGGAGCAATAGGTTCTAGATGACTGACAAAAAAGTTGCTATCAACCTTTAATTCTGGTAGAGTATAGAATCGAAAATTTACTGAGTCAGTAGGAAATATAGAGAATTGTCTAGTTTAATCCCTTCCTCTTACAGTGGAAATACCCAAAACCCACATTAAAAAACTTGTCTAAACTCACGTAGCAGTAAATGACAAAGCCACGAGTGGAACAGTGGCAGAATACACATATTTTAGCACCTAAAGGAAATATGCAGTGATGTTTGTTTTCTTCACTGTGTTCTGAAACAGGGAAACTCATAATTCAAAATTTACAAAGGTGCTGACCTATTTCAATCAGACTAAGGACCATCACATCTGAATTTCTGCAGGCAATGAAGCATTCTGCAATCACTGCCAACCTAGCTTGACAGGCAGGGAGTGAAGGGCGTAGGCTCTGGAGTCACTCCCTGGGTTCTGATCCCAGCTCTGCACTTCTTATCAGTGTGAACCTGGACTGTGAGTAAACCTCACTGTGTCTCAGCTGTCTCAGATCTGGAATGGGGAAAACAGTCCCTACCTTATAGAGTTGTGAGGATTCAGTGAGATAACAGGTAAAGTACTGAAGACAAGGCTGGCATGCATTATATTTTAAGAAACTAGGGAGTTTACAAGGTAGCCAGGTGTTTTGAGAGTAGAACCTGTTAAAACAGACTAAAGCAGCAAGTTAGCTTTAATAATGAAGACTGGCAAATGGCTGCAACATATCATTTATTAAGAAAAACTGGTAGAATTACTTCATATTGAACCAACTTTGAAGACAAAGAATTAGAATAGCCATAATGCTATTGTTATACCATGTTTCAAATTCTAGATTTCTTATCATGTTTACCTCTTGCCCACTACTATAATGTGTCTACAACACAGAGAGGCGTGGTCAGTGCCACATTCAGGTGTTCATCTCAGCAGAAATGCCATCTCACTATCACAATGGCCAAATGAGAACCTACATTTTTCTTTCTCCTTGGGTTAAATACATAAAAATATATAAGCTACCCTAAAAAGAATCCACATGCCTTTCTTTAATACACAGTTGACTCTTGAACAACATGGGGGGCTGGGGGTGCCTACCTACTACACATTCGAAAATCCATATATAACTTTTGACTTCCCAAAAACTTAACTACCTTCACTATCCAAGGGAGACTGGCTCCAGGACTCCCATGGATACCAAAATCCATGGATGCTCATATATATACCTTTATATAAGGGTATATAAAATGGCAGAGAACAATGCATACAGTTGACCCTCCACATCTTTGGACTTGCAACTGTGGATCAAATACAGTACAGGTATTTATTGGAAAAACAATCTATACATAAGTGGATTTACACAGTTCAAACTTGTGTTGTTCAGGGTCTGTAAAATTTTGAGGCCTCTCCTAGCCTTCAGGCTTTAGTAGCTCTGTTACAGCTCCTAGAGCACAATGCAGAAATATTATTTGAGCCTGTCTCCCATAATGGGCAGTGAGCACTGCCATGTCTTAATCATCTTTGTATTCTTTCCGCTTTGTCCAAGTCCTGGCCCTTGATAGGTGTTCTCTATTTAATAAATATTCAACATGTTTATTACTTCTGGATGAAACAGAAATCTCTCACTTGAATGGTATTTTACAAATAAATTCTACATAAATTTAATTAATTCCATAATCTTATGAACATGGGTTATTCCCCCTCACCACCAGTTTTATTCGGGTATAATTGACATATAACATAAGTAGAAGTTATTATCATCATTCCCATTTGGGTATATTTCTAATTGCTGAATCAAGAGTCCTTACAAGGATTCCATGGTTTAGATCTTGGTCACCTCACCAATCCCTGCTTCTGCCAATTTCCCTTATGCCCAGTACTTACGCTGCTCCACCAAACATGATCCTTCCTTAGGCCCTTTGCACCTACTCAAGCCAGAACCACTCTTCCGCCAATATCCACTTGGAGGATACTTCCTTCATGTCCAATGTTGCTTCTTTCACTCTCCTCTATAAGAAAGCTCAGTCTCCCTTTCTTTATTCTTTACAGAACTCATCAACACCTAATTTATTAATTATCTGTCTCCCAGCACTAGAAAGCAGGCTCCATGAAAACATGGACTCTTTTCTTTTCTCTTCCCTCCCCTCCCCTCCCCTCCCCTCCCCTCCCCTCCCCTCCCCTCCCCTCCCCTCTCCTTTGTATCTCCAGCGTCTAAAACTGTGCTAGGCACATTTTATAAATATTTATTGACTGAATAAATAAATTTTCTTAATTGCTATAGGTTTATTTTTGTTTGTTTTTTAAATTTTTCTTAAGACAGTTTTAAGATTTTCTAGTAAAGTGTCCATTTTCTGTTTTCAAGTTTATTTTTATAAACGTATTCACTGTATCCTCGTATTTTAAAATTTTCTGCTCTGTCTAGAAATATGTCCCCCACCAGTTTTATTGAGATATAATTGACACACTTCATTGTATAAGTTTAAGGTGTACAGCATAATGGTTTTAATTATATATAGTGTAAAATGATTCCTGCTATAAGTTTAGTTAACATCTATCATCTCCTATAGATACAATAAAAAGAGAAAGCAAAACAACATCCTATTTATCACATAGCAGTGTTAACTATGGTCACCATGCTATACATTGCATCTCCTGTATTTACTTCTCTTACAGCTGAAAATTTGTACTTTTTGACCACTTTTCTCCTATTCCCCCTCTCCTTCCATCCTTTTTTAATCCTAATTTTGTATCTTATCTCTTCTATTTGATCAGTTTTTCCTAGAAACCAGTTTTTGGTTTTCTTAATTGTTTCTTAAATTTTAATTTCATTAATTTTTTTTCCTTTAGTATTTCTTTCCTCCCACTTCCTTAGGGTTTAACACTTTCCCTTTTAAAAATAATTCTTCAGGTAGCTGCTGAGCCTATTAATATCCAGTTATTCTTTTCTAATACACACACAAAAAACTATCCTATAAGTATGACTTTGATTGCATCCCTGAGTTTTCATATATGATATTTCTTTATTATTCAGTTGTAAATATTTTTATTTCCACTATGCTGTATTATATAACCCATACGTTATTTAGATGTGTGCATTTTAATTTCCAAATATATGAGGTTAATTTATTATTGATTTCTAAACTAACTGTATTGCAGTCAGAAAAAGTGAGATACATGTTATAGACGGAATTACAAGGAAAATTTGACAAATCCACAGACTTAGTGGCAGAATGTCTGCCAGTAATCAACAGATCAATCAGATCAAAATTAATAAGGTACAGAAGATCTTAACATCACAATTAACAGGCTGGTCACTGATCATATATGGAACTCTTCGTCAATCAAACTGAGAATATCCATTATTTCTAGGTACAGAAATTTATTTTTTAAAAACTGTTTATGTACTAGGGCATAAAGCAGGCCTCAACAAAGTCTGTAACATACAGGTCACTTTTTCTGATTACAATATGTCAGGAATGTAAGCAGTGAAAAAGAATAAAGGTAAGCATAGAGAGAGTGACCGAGATTAGGGGTATGTTTGTTTATATTACAGGTGTGGAGGAGGTCAGGGGCTGCCTCTTCTATAAGGTTACATGTGAGCAGTAAAGCAGCACAACATTTAAATATCTGGAAGAAGAGGCCTCCAGACAGAGGAAATGGTAAGTTAGTTCAAACACCCCAAAGTGGGACTGTGTGTCTGATGTGTGTGCAAGTGGAATAAGCAAGGGTACTAGTGTGAGAGATGAGGTTAGAAAGGTAATGGGAAGACAGAATGTGTAATACCATTTAGGCCATGGTGAAAAATTAGACTATTATTCTGAGTGATATAAGAAGCCCTGGTGAGAGGAAGGAGAGCTTATACATATTTTAGAAAGATCATTTTGGCTGCTGGGTAGAGAGAACACTATAGGAAAGTAAGGATAGAAACTGGGAGACTAGTTGGGAGGCTACTGTAATAATCCTAGCAAGAGATAATAGTGGCTTGGAATAGGGTGGTAGGAAAAGAGTGGTGGCTTCTTAAAATAATTCTTAAAATAACTGTGAGGAAGAGCCAACAAGATTTGTGGGTAAATTTGGTGGTCTGAGAGAAAAAGGATTAAGAATGACTGCAAAGTTTCTGCCATGAACAACTTGTAGAATAAAGTTTCCATATACTAAGACTGGACGATCTCTAGAAGAAGGTTTCAGAGAAAATCAAGAGTTCAGTTTTAGGTGATTCTGCAATGCCTAAAAGACATCTGACATCCAACTAGTAATTAGACATAAGCCTGCAGTTCAGGACCAAGGGCAGGGCTTCATTAAACCTAAGATCCTAGAAGGCATGGAACTATAAAAGCTCTTAGGAGCTACAGTAAATAGAGACAAGGCCTGAGGACTGGACCAGAGGAACTCCAAATTTAGAAGTCAGAAAGATGGGGAAAAAACCCAGAAAAGGAGACGAGAAGGTATAGGCAGTAAGCCAGCAATATACCCCTGAGAATGGTATCCCTGAGGCCCTGAATGTTGGTGTTATATCTCCCATACTGCCAAGTGCAGTACCTTAGAGAGAGTAGGTATTCAAGTAAACATGTGACTGGTTTAAAAAGTAATACCTGGGGACTAAAGCAATTAAGCCTAATATCTGCTCTTTGAAATTTCAAAGGTGGGACTAGCATAATATACGCAAGGCTAGAGGTTGTGCTTACCTTCATCTAAATACTAATGAGATTTTTTAAAAAGATACATCACTCCAAATAATAAACTGAATTTCTCCAAGAATCTTTAAAAATGAGAAAGGAGGAAAAAGAAAAAAAATTTTTAAATTTCTTTAATGGTTAAGGTATTACAAATGTGTCCTCATTTCCCATTAACCCCCAACCTTCCCGACCCCCCGTCCCCCACCCCAACTCATGCTCTCATCCCCCTGTTGTCCGTGTCCATTGGTTTGGCTTATATGCATGCATACATGTCCTTTGGTTGATCTCTCCCCCTTACCCCCCTGCCTCCCCTACTTTCCCTCTGGGGATTGATAGTCTGATCACTGTTTCTCTGTCTTTGGATCTGTCCCTGTTCATCAGTCTATGTTGTTCTCTATATTCCACAAATGAGTGAGATCATGTGGTATTTATCTTTCTCTGACTGGCTTATTTCACTTAGCATAATGCTCTCCAGTTCCATCCATGCTGTTGCAAATGGCAATAATTCCTTCTTTTTTACCGCAGCGTAGTATTCCATTGTGTAGATGTACCACAGTTTTCTAATCCACTCATCTGCTGATGGGCACTTAGGCTGTTTCCAAATCTTAGCTATGGTGAGTTGTGCTGCTATGAACATAGGGGTGCATATATCCTTTCTGATTGGTGTTTCTGGCTTCTTGGGATATATTCCTAGAAGTGGAATCACTGGGTCAAATGGGAGTTCCATTTTTAGTTTTTTGAGGAAACTCCATACTGTTCTACACAGTGGCTGCACCAGACTACATTCCCACCAGCAGTGCAGAAAAAGAAAAATTTGAAAACAAAATGTTATAAAGTCCTACATTCACATAGGACATAAGGGAGAAACAACCTGTGTTCACATTCCAACATCTGGACTCCCACACAAGTTTATGTCATGCGTAAATCAATTGCAACTGTACTTCACAATGTTTACTGAAAGTATTTATGCTTAGAATTTCAAATTCTAGGAGAACTAAAAAGAATATGAATCGTCCCAGCTGACTCCTGTTCCCAAAATAAATAACCTAGAGCTCATCATATATTTTCTGATAAAGCTTGTAAAATCTTATACAATTAAAGTAGGCATCTAATTTCAATGGTGCTTTTCTGCATGTTAATTTTGGAATACATTCTAATCAAATTAAATTACAAGCAGAAAGAATTATTTATAATAGAAAGTATCTATGCTTCTCCAGTGATTGTGAGGAGGAGCTGACCTATGGTTCAAATATAATTATTTCATATTTTGGCATAACTGATAATGTATGTGATAAATGTCAATTTGTTAGCAAAATGGTCATCACAATGAGTAAGGAAACACCTTTCCCCATTTTTTGCTTCTTGGAGCAAGAATCTCAAGAGTAATTGCATGTATGATGACTTTTAATCAAGAACACTAACAGGACAGTATTGCTCCTGTCCTGTGAAAGAAGGAAGGCAATTCTTTCATATACCATGTCAGGTAAATGCTACTGACTTAAGTTCTACTTCTCACATAACATACTTTGGAGAAGGTTAGTGAAGAGGGGGTCCTAATTATTCTATAGAGTGCTAATTATTTATAGAGTGCTATCAATTGTTGGAAAATTCTCTAAATGGGTGGGAAACCTAAGAAAATAAGCCAGTCACTAAAATGGTGAAAGCAATAATAGTTAGGAGTTGGCTTAAGAAATGAGCTATAATTAGAAAGGAATGGTCTTATTCTAGGTACATAGGAAAGAATGTGATGTTTATTTATTTTGTTCCCTGGGTCTTCTAGAGAACAGGTAGGAGGCAAGAAAGAAGGTAAGCAAAGCCTGTATGAAAATAAAAGTTACAAATGGCTTTATGTTATTAGCTTGCTTCAGACATAATAATGGTTCTCCCTAAAGGATAAAATTGGTTCTCTGTTTTTCAAGCAAATACTTCACAACTTGTGGAATTATCCTGGATTCCCTAAATCTCTGTTGTTTGAATGCCATTCCAGGATGTCCATCAGAGGCAGGACAAAGGAAAGGAGACAAGGTGAAAGAGAAGCCTCTGAGATCTGGTTTGTTATAACAAAACTAGAGGCCCAATGCATGAAATTCATGCAAGTGTAGGCCTTCTTTCCCCTGGCTGCCAGCTCCAGCTTTCCTCTGGCACCCAGGACCCAGGCTTCCCTCTGGCACCCGGGACCCAGGCTTCCCTTGCAGTCCCAGCTTCATCTGGAAGGTCGCCTGGAAGAACGTCTGGTCTAATTAGCATATTGCGCTTTTATTATTATAGATGTTTAATTGTCTAAAGCAGTGGTTCTCAACCTTCCTAATGCTGCGACCCTTTAATACAGTTCCTCATGTTGTGGTGACCCCCAATCATAAAATTATTTTCATTGCTACTTCATAACTGTCATTTTGCTACTGTTAAGAATCGTAATGTAAATATCTGATATGCAGGATGTGTTTTCATTGTTACAAATTGAACATAATTAAAGCATAGTGATTAATCACAAAAACAATATGTAATTATATATTCAATATGTGTTTTCCGATGGTCTTAGGTGACCCCTGTGAAAGGGTCGTTCAACCCCCATAGAGGTAGCGACCCACAGGTTGAGACGCTGGTCTAAAGTAAGAATTTTGATTGGTCACACATTTTCATTATCTATGCAACTCTCAATTCTTGTTAGCATAGGAAGTTAAGACTGGCTATAATGAGATTTAATTATTAACTAAATCTACTTCCTTATAAAAAATATGGTATCCATTAAAGCCAATATGATGTAAGATCATTGGTTTCCATACTTACAGATGCTGTTTTCTTGCTCTTAAGATCACAGTTCATTTATTTTCCAGGGGGAAAAAAGATAACTCTGATTTTAGGTAAATTTAGAATAACCAATGTAAATCTTTCTCCAACTTGGAAGTTTTTCCATTTCCAGACTTTATATCCTTGGTACAAAAGAAATTTAAAACCAGAAGAAAGGGGATGATAGAAATTAAAGGGCTAGATGCACCACTAGGAGATATATATACCTGGCATGAGGTGATACATTTTGAACCTCCTATTTTAAAATAAGAAACCTGAGAGTTGGCTGTATTACATTATGCCAAAAGATTAGAAGGCAATTCTGAAACCTACACCAAACCAGTAGTACCCTTCTTTGCCTTATAAAAGTGAAGTGCATAAATGTCTGAGTATATATATGCACATATAAACAAAACAAAGATCTTTTGTTATCTTGTGAGATTAGTTTCACACCCCCCCCCCCATGTCATCTTTTAATGCAACAACACGTTTTCAGTAAACAAATGTAAACTAGCTGTGTCAGTTAATGAAAAACGTGTTTTACTGCTTGATCGTTTTAGAGATTTGGTCTTATCGTAGGTTTCTTTGGAGGATTTTACCAATATGTCATATACAAAAATAGCCATCCACAGAAAAAAATTCAAATAGTGTCAGGGAAATCAACGCTGACAGTTGTTGCCTTCTATAATAGAGAAGCACATTAGCCAGGCTCTAGCTGTTAAAACAGAAAACCCAAAGTAAACAGCAGTTGTAAAAAGAAGCTTCTAGGCTGTACTAGTTCAAACAGTCTATGCCAACCTTCCTTCTGCCTAAAAATCCATTACAGAAGCTTGACTACTGATTGCAAAATAATTTGTTGTTAAACAACATCCCTACCCCCCAGATAGTTTAAGTATCATACCAAACATGCTATTAGGTTGCAGATATTAACAACTTTCTCAAGATGATGATAATACATAGGGCTCACAAACCAACCTAACATATAGCATGGGGAACTGGGCTGGGTTAGAACCATTTCCAATCAGAGAAAAGTTATGATAACCCTACATTTTATCATGTCATCTGCTTTCTATTTACTCTGGTTATATACCTCTTTTTACTCCCACACCTGCCTCAAAGTTAATGTGGTAATCACTGCCTCCATATTTCTTCCATAAACTGGTGCAGGCTGGTTCAAGCCTTTAAACACTCCCCACACCAACGAGAGTAATATCTTTTAATATATGGCCTAAATGCCTTTGAGATCAAGGAGGCTAGAATCACAGTGATCTCTTATCAAAGATTCTGAAAAAATGTAATGGGCAAAACAGAGAGGCAAGAGAAATAAAGCCTGATAGGAATGAAAGAAAGAAATGAAGTAGTTAGGCAATACATGTGGGAAAAATAAGAATACCTTCAGGATTAACTGGCTAGGCAACTTCTCTCCTGAAATGGTTTCATTACACAGTTTCTTGGTGGAAAGCTAATAAATCACTTTCCAAAATCAGATAAAAAATGGCTATTTCAGAAAACTTCCTTTGATTAATAACTAATATTCCACTGTGCTTTATAGTTTGTAAAAAGTGTTTTATATAGAGAAGCTACTTTATTTAATACACATTTTTGTAAGGTGAATATTCTCATTATCCCCACTTTGTAGTTAAGGAAAGGAAGGCTTGGTGAGGTTAACTGCTTCAAGATTCTTATCTGATAAGCACTGAAGTGGGAAATAGGGTCAAGTTCTCAGAAGCTAAATCCAATGCCTGTCCCAATAAAACTGGCTGCTTCTAGAACCTCTAACTCCAGTTGTCTTCAAGGTTCTCTGGATATGGTCCGTGTTGATTTTTTAAAAGCAATAGGGAAAATCGATTGAATGACTCACTTTTCAGAGTTGCATTAACTTTTTCAGGCCACTGGAGTACAATTTACTAAATTACCTCTCCTAGAACACTAAATAGGACCCTAGTGGGTCAAAGAGTAAATGCACCTCTGGAAAGTGAGCCATTTATTCTCTTCTTCCCTGTAGTAACAGATGTAATATGCCCTCTATGACAGAAATATTAACCCATTTCCATTAAAAACTCAAGAAATTGTCCCACACTAGAGAAAATTAGTATGGGGAAGATTCCCTGGGGGAATAAGGCAAAAATCTATCTTCTATAACCCTGCCCATAATACTGTTCAAAAATTAACATGTAATTATATGAAAATATTTGTGTGTTTTTTAATTCATTGGAGATTGATTTTAATCTAGACCTCAAAACAGAAAAACATAAATTCAAAGCTCATGGTTTTCAGTGAGGAGATACATAGAATACTGTGATGGCTAGTTTCATCCTGTACTGCAGTATTTACAAAATAAGCTCAGCCCTGGCCAGTGTGGCTCAGTTGGTTGGAGCATCGTCCCATGCACCAAAAGACTGCGGATTCAATTCCCAGCCAGGGCACATGCAGGATCACGCAGATCAATATTTCTCTCTCTCTTTCTTTCTCTCTCTCTCTCTCTCTTTCTCTCTCTCTCTCTCTCTCTCCCCTCCCCATTCCTCTCCCTCTAAAATCAATGGACATGTCCTTGGGTGAAGATTTAAAAAAAAGCGTAGGCATTCATCTTGTTTATGAAATAAGCTATATATCACAAACAGCTGTTCTTTCATATATCTCATTATACTACAGGTTATCCCTTTGTCTGAAAAAATATTCCTTGTCTAGCAAGTACGTATATTATTACTTCTAATCTCTAAAAAGGCAAAGTAATCTGAATACATTTTTGAGTTGTCTTTAGAAATAGCTATTGAGTTAACATTTGTGAAATACCTTAACAGAATCAAACTTCAAGTTTTAAGCATTGTTAGTCCCTTACTCTTCTGGAAGATGGCTATGCAATGAAAATAAGACGACTTTAATTTAAGAATCATCCAGCTTCTAATTAAACTGCCATAGGCAGCTGGTTGGATAAGTTTTAATCAGTTTCAATCACCTATTGATTGGTATACTGAAGCCTAAAAAATTAAAAGTAAAAGATGATTGGGGAATTGTCCCATCTCAGAACAACAGTAGAGGCCTCTGTAAATAACTCCTCTTTTAACCATCAGCTAAATGAACACTTCAATACTGCAGTACAAAGTCTTCTGCAAAATTACTTTAACTAACAAGCAGAAATTTATCAGCTTCAGCCAAAATCAATGCTGAAATCAATTTGAACACTGGTTGTGTCTAAAGGGGCTCATTGGCAATTTAGGGAAATTACACCATGTAAATGCCTGTGCTTTAATTGAACAGTTTCATCAACTAGGCTGTGATTGCTGTCCATTCATTTATTTACTTTCGCTGCAGCTACCATTCTGCAAAGGAATAGCTTTTGTCAGGCTGAGGAGAGGCACTCTGTCTTCATTTTGTGCACTTTTGTGCATAACAGACTTCATGAAATGGGCATATCATGACTGGGGCCAAACCGAACCAGTAAGGACTACTTATTTTAACATAAAAACTGAATAACACTCAAACTATCATCATATCTCCCACCATCTGGGAATAGTCATAGCTAACTCCCAGAACCAGAAGGAATTTGAGTGACTTCCCTGCACAGGGCACTGTGCTTCTATGTTGAGGAGCTATGTTCCGGAATACAGATATAAAGTATTTGAATTCTAAACTCAATTCCAAAAATATATAAACTATATTAGAATATTCTCTTTAAAAACTGAGCAACATTTTGTTTTACAGCCTCTGAGTGTAGTCAAGAAAAGGTGGTATTTTCCAATCCATTCAAGAAATTACGTCTTAAAGTTGTCACACATTTTTAAAGTAAGATTAATGGAAGGAGAAAGGAAGCGGGGTCTGTGTGGGAAGAGGAAAACTAACTTCCTTATAAAGACCAGCAGCCAAAACAACAACAAGATTCCAAAGATTATTTAAATACACACAAAAATACACTCACTAAACCACGGGAAATGAAAAAACCCAACCGGGTGAAGTGACATTTTTGACATTGTACTAAATCAGTTACTTTGTTTTTATTATTATTACTAGAGGCCTGGTGCACAAAATTTGTGCATGGGGGTGTGTGTCTCCCTCAGCCCAGCCTGTACCCTCTCCAATCTGGGACCCCTCGAGGGATGTATGACTGCCGGTGGGATCGGGCCTAAACGGGCAGTCGGACATCCCTCTCACAATACAGGACTGCTGGCTCCCAACCGCTTGCCTGCGTGCCTGCCTGATTGCCCCTAACCGCTTCTGCCTGCCAGCCTAATCACCCACTAACCACTCCCCTGCCAGCCTGATCGATGCCTAACTGCTCCCCTGCTGGCCCGATTGCCCCCAACTGTCCTCCCCTGCAGGCCCAGTCACTCCCAACTGCCCTCCCCTGTTGGCCTGGTCACCCCCAACTGCCCTTCCCTACTGTCCTGGTAGCCCCTAACTGCCCTCCCCTGCAGGCCTGATCACCCCCAACTGCCCTCCCCTGCTGGCCATCTTGTGTCCACATGGGGGTGGCCATCTTTGACCACATGGGGTGGCTACCTTGTGTCTTGGAGTGCTGGTCAATTTGCATATTACCTCTTTATTATATAGCAGGGGTCCTCAAACTACGGCCCGCGGGCCACATGCAAATACAAATATTGTATTTGTTCCCGTTTTGTTTTTTTACTTCAAAATAAGATATGTGCAGTGTGCATAGGGATTTGTTCATAGTTTTTTTTTAAACTACAGTCCGGCCCTCCAACGGTCTGAGGGACAGTAACTGGCCCCCTGTTTAAAAAGTTTGAGGACCCCTGTTATATAGGATTATTTTTTAAATCCTCACCCAAGGATATTTTCCCACTGATTTTTTGAAAGACTGGGAGGAAGAAAGAGAGATACACAGAGAGAAACATCGATCTTAGAGAGACACATAGATTGGTTGTCTCCCACATGTGCTCCAACCAGGGCCAGGGATTGAGTCTGCAACCAAGGTATGTGCCCTTAACTGGAATCCAACCTGGGGCCCTTCAGTCCAAGGACCAACGCTCTATCCACTGAGCCAAATCGACTAGGGTTAAATCAGTTACTTTAAATATTACAAGTTCCAGGGGAGGAGGAAAGAAGGAAGACACCTGTCTGTTCATATGGGTCATCTGTAAGGTACATGTGCCAATGTAAAAAGTAAAAAGTATAACTGTAGTATGTTTGCAAGTAAATGCCAGCAGAAATCCTTCAGCTTGTACACAGTCTGCTTACTTTAGCTCTCCTCACAGAACCAAAGTGTAATTATTTACTAGAAAGAGCACTGGGAAAGGGATCAAGAAATAATGAGCCCTAGATGGGTTGGCTCCATGCACGGAGCATCAGCCTGCTGACCAAGGGTCCCGGGTTCAATTCTGGTCAAGGGCATGTTCCTCAGTTATAGACTCCTTCCCTGCCCAGGCCCTGGTCAGGGCACGTGTAGGAGGCAAGAAATCGATGTGTTTCTCTCACATAGATATTTCTCTCTGTCTTTCCCTCTTTCTTCCATTCTCCCTAAAAATCAATGGAAAAATATCCTTGGGTGAGGATTAACCCTGGCTGGTTTGGCTCAGTGGATAGAGCGTCGGCCTGCGGATTCAAGGGTCTCAGGTTCGATTCTGGCCAAGGGCATGTACCTCGGTTGTGGGCACATCCCCAATAGGGGGTGTGCAGGAGGCAGCTGATCAATGTTTCTTTCTCATCGATGTTTCTAACTCTCTACCCCTCTCCCTTCCTCTCTGTAAAAAATCAATAAAATATATATTTTTAAAAAAGGATTAACAAAAGAAGAGAAAAGAAAAGAAAGAAAGAATGAATACTGAGTTTCAGTGGTGATGCCTACTCTACCCGGATACATTCTAATGCTGCTGGGGATGAACCCTGGGCATGGCGGCCCAGTTTGGAAATGGAAGTGCAGCCACTGTGTGGAGCACCTTTTGTGTTCTGGGTATATGTAGGCAGGCGGGGCCTTGAAACATTTTACTTGGATTCCAGGAAAGCAGGGAAACTTCTCATTTGTCCTTTTGGGTCACCTACCCAGCTGTTATACTCTGCAACACTAAGAATTACCTTCAAAACAAGTTAAAAAGGAAAAGAAATAAATGGTGTACAGAAACTTAATTTGGTACATGTGTTTATGGTAAAAATTCATTCTGAATTTTATCCCATGTATTGTCATTTTTTTCTACCACTGTAAAGTTTCATTAGCTATACATTTTATTGCTGAGAAATGTAAAAATATATTTTATTCATAGTTTTTACATAACTTTTCTGAAAACTTAATTATGGTCTAGTAGGAGCTTTATGTTTATTGACTAAGTAGATTGTTACATTTTGCTGCTACAGTTAACAGTTGTAATAGAATCAGTAAGAGAACCTTACACAACACAGTTTCCAATACACTAAGCCTGTTAAAATGCTATATTGATTATGCCCTAAAGCAAGTTCTAATTTTGTCTGAACATTATTCACTTCATTATTTGAATTCACAAAACAAAACCCACAAACTCTGCTTTTAGAAATAATACTGTACATTCTTTTTCTTTCTTTTGTAATACTGACAAGGAAAAATATAGAAATTTTAGAGTCAAGGGGATAGCATAATACAAAGTCATACTTAAAACCAAATTAATGTTTACGAAAACTTTATGATTAATATACACAGCTTAAGTCTCTATTACTATTTCCCCTCTAATTTAGTAATTTGCTCCCCTGATTTAGTTAGTGCACAAATCAGAACCTAAACATGTCACTCCAGTAAGACAACAATTAAACAGAAACATGGTCTCTTGTATCAAAGTAACCAACAACAGAGCAATGAAAAAAACTGGCACAAAGTTATACACAGTAAATGCCTTTTGGACTTTCCAGTGAATTATTTTCCAAAAAAAGCAATTTATAAAGTAAATACCCTAGATGGTATACAAATATTTGCTTGTGCTATATACCAACCAAAAGACTACAATTTTCTAAAACATCAGATACTGTAAAACTGCTAAAAAATATAATGTGCCTTATACCAGTAAATCAAGAAATGCACCACCTCCACTAGCATAACCATACAATTAATCTAGGTCTTTTATTATTAAATTATAGATTTTAATAAGTAAGGAGACCCAAAGGGTAAACCAAATAACAAGTTATGCTGCAATAATTCTATTAGCCAAGGAATGATTATTTTAACGTCTACTAAAAAGTAACAACTACAGATGGCACATCACTGACTTTCAGAATTATATATTAATTTATGTCTTACACTCAAAAGTAATCTGGGTTAAAAATTAGGAAACTCAAGGGAGTGAATGACAAACAGAAAAATCCTGGCTTGAGGAGTAGTCCCAAGTACAGATGTAGGTGTCAAAAGACCAGAGTTCTGGTCTTTTTTCCTTCTCCAGCTTTCATATTAAGATAAAATTGACAAATAAAAACTATATATATTTTAAGGTATACAACTCGATGTTTTCTACTGAGTTCTACTCTTGATTTAACCTTGGGCATGCCACTTAACCCTTCCAAGCTTTGTCTTTCTCACTGGTAATATAAGGGGTAACCAGACTCACCATGCCTTCCTTCTTTAGCATAGACTTAGCAAGGTCTAAAACTTCCAGCATGATAACACCCTGACCAACTCTCTGCCCTCCCCTGAGCTCACACCACTCCAACCATGCTGGCCTAGACACAACATGTTCACACCCATCTTAGGGTTTTGCCACTAGTGCAGTGGTTCTCAATCTTCTGGCCCTTTAAATACAGTTCCTCATGTTGTGACCCAACCATAAAATTATTTTCGTTGCTACTTCATAACTGTAATGTTGCTACTGTTATGAATCGTAATGTAAATATCTGATATGCAGGATGGTCTTAGGCGATCCCTGTGAAAGGGTCGTTTGCCCGCCAAAGGGGTCGCGACCCACAGGTTGAGAACCGCTGCACTAGTGGTTCCTTCTGCCTGGAAGGTTCTTTTCCCAGATTTCCCCGAGACTGGCTCCTTCCTGTCCTTCAGGTCTCAGCTCAAATATCACCTCCTCAGATAAGCTTTGCTGAGTACCTACTTTACATTCTTTATATCACTTGCAAGGTCTGATATCATCTTATTCTGGTGTTCATTTCCTTCATTACTGTTTGTCTGTCTTACTAGTGTGAGTCCAGGAGCACAGGGAACTTGTCTGTCTTGTTCACTACTGAATTGCATGTGCTCAGGATAGTCCTTGGCATAGAGAAACCCTCAGTAAGTATTTATTCAATGAATAAATGAATCTACAGTAAGAAAAAAAAGAAAAACCATGCATCACCTGACATAATATTTTTATGATAGCTGAATGCTGAATTTAGTTCTGGAACTTCAGACTTGGGAATAACCTCTGCAGGCATGTCTTGTCCAGGTCAAAGTGGGAATGATTTTCTCAGCAGTTCTGAACAAGAGCCATGTCGTTCTGCCTAAGGTAGGCGAATTCACACCTCCCAGAGCTGCCTAGCACTGGACAACACTTTGAGTCCATCCTTAGGTTGTGAAGAATCTGCTTCTGCAGGTTAATTCCTGAAATGCTAAGTGGCCACAATAGGTAAGGCGCAGTGCTAGGCCCCGTGAGGATACCTACCCAGACACGACCCATACTTAACTCTCCATCCTTCTAGACACAGGTCCAATGAGAGCTGGGCTGTCCTTGACAGCTAGTACACTGCCCTCCACAGAGCACATGCTCAGAACATGACTGTACAACAAATGAATGAAGGAGGACTGGAATGGCACGATTCCCAAACCCCTTATTATTCTCTTCATGCTCCTCCAGGTGTTCTCTGAACTATCCACAAATCTCTGTCAACTCAGTACTCAGGACCAGACACTTTTTAAAAAATATATATTTTATTGATTTTTTTTACAAAGAAGAAGGGAGAAAGACAGAGAGCCAGAAACATCGATCAGCTGCCTCCTGCACGCCCCCCCACTGGGGATGTGTCCGCAACCAAGGTACATGCCCCTGATCAGAATTGAACCTGGGACCCTTCAGTCCACAGGCCGACGCTCTATCCACTGAGCCACACAGGTCAGGGCTCAGACACTTTTGAATCCAAAGGTGGCATACTGTGATGAAAAGTAAAACCCAGTTGTAATACCCTCCTAATGCAGCCAGAGAATAGTTTTCAAATGGAAACTAGATCTCTTCCACCCTATTAAAACAGAAGTTGTCTTATGCTTTCATCTGCTCACAATTACTTCTGCTGGGAATTTTAAATTTATTTATAAAGAAAGCATTTTTAATAAAATATTATAAGTCTTACCACTTCAAAATCATTTTTCCCTGAAAGAAGATGGTGTTGAAATACTTAGATTCAGCAAATTCATACTTGAAATATTACCATAATGTATTGATTTCTACCAGACTCAATTGACTGAAAAGTTGTTTGTATAGCAATATTGGCCAAAACAATATACTAGAACAATTTTGTTATCCATAGTAATCAAGTGCATTTCTGAAGTATAATTATACTGTCATAAAAATAAAGCCAAGCTACACTTTTCCAAGCAATAAAACAATAGAGGCTATAAAATAGGAAGAAAAGGCGAAATAAATGAGATTTTTTTAAAAATGAAATTTAGTATCTTTCAAAAACACCACCACCTCCTCTTCCCTTAAGCCAAGGTTAGCAGAAAATGATCAATACTTCAATCTCAATAAACTGTTTCAATAATAGTTAATTCGGGTGGGAACAGAGTCTGAAAATCTACGCTCAGCAACCTGTGACATCCTGTCATGTTGGTTGGATGCCAATAATCCATCGTTGCAATAATAGATATGAGCATGTGTGAAGCTATAGGAACGTAGAGGGAGGAGCAACGGTGGGAAAGGTGTCGCGAATCACAAGCTCAGGTTCATTCTTTAAATTCTAATCAATACAATACACATTATTGTATGAAACAAACCTATACAAGTGAACGCTGAGAGGGGGAGAGAGGGAAACATACATAATTAATTTTATTTGACAAATACTCATTGATTTTCTGGAAATATTAATATCCTTACTTGTCACATGATACTATAATGCAATCTAGCAATATAAGTATTTAATTTTGCATTAAGATGTCTTGTTTGCTTGTTAAAAATATGACCTTGGTTGCAAGGAAAATGCTGGTCATTTGATTGGAAATTAAAGTTAAAATAAATCAAACTATCACCTTACTCCTGGGTCAATATCAAGACCATTTAAAAACGACTCTTAATTTATAAGATGCACTTCAAGGAAAGCATCTAAAGGACTGAGGGGTTCCTGATGCAGTCCGCAGAGAAGCTGGAGCCAGACCTCCTGCTGTTTAGGTTTGGCACTTTTCAGGTCAGCTGGTGAAAGAAGTGAGGGTTTCTGGGTACTCTGTGGTTCTACATAGGTTTTGTCAGGACTCTTTTTATTGTTTCCGCTTAGGAGTCCCATGATTTAAAATTTTTTGTTTCCTAAACAGAGTTTAATTAGACAACAATGTATTTTTCATTTTATATAACTGATCACCAGAGCTTTTAATTTTCATGAAAGAAATCATGTAACTGAAATAATTCCACCTCCAAAACACAAGTATAATATTTTAATTGGCCTGTCCAGTCATATCACAAGGGCAGAATACAATTTACTAATTCACATGATCTCAGTTACCATCTCAGAGGACCATCCTCACCCTGCTGCCCAACAAACATCTCGTAAAATAGGTAAGACAACATAAAGGAGGAGAGACCAACATCTTTGAGTATTATCCCTTCCCCTTCTTCTTGTCTCTAGATATGGTTAAATTAATTTGTAAATAATGGCATATAGCCAATCTTCATAACACCATATAGACAGCATATATGCTACCTATTATATCACTGAGAAAATTCTACCCTAAATCAGGTTAGACCCTTAACTGTACTCTAGGAAGCAGATGGAGGCAGAAAATTCATTACTGTTTTCAAACACCTATAGACTAGAATTCATGGCCAAAAAGCTGGCATCTTGAGTCTTAGTCTGAATCATTTGTATTAAGGAAAAAATATAAAAGATGTTCCTTAAGTGCTTGTTAGCTAACTGACTTGGCATGACTTAAGTCCTAAGAGTTTAATATTACTTCATTTCTAGACCCAAAGCTTAAGTGACTCCATGAAATTGTGAGGACAGAGCAAAGAACCTGAGTGACTGGCCTTCATGATCACAGAATGTTTCCAAAGCAATGGAGACTGTTAATTACTCTCATTTCAATGTGCCATAATATCCAAGAAAAGAGAACAGTAACTAATACTTGGGTTAATGGGTGCTACGTTCTCAACGTTTTAACATCTGTAAGAAAATTAGTCGTTCAAATATAGCCCTTAATTTAGAAATTTCTATTGTTCTTGGTTAATATTCTAGAACAATCATGCAGCCTCTGAATTCTGCAAGATCTATAAGTAGCTAGATATGGGAAGGACCCAATTAAAGAGTCTTATTAAAACCAGCTTGAAAAAACCTCCACTTGCCTCACTCCATTTCAGCCAACATGTATAAAGAATCTATCCTTAGGACTATGCTGGGTACACTAGAAAATACAAGAAAACACAATGGACTCTGCTTGACCTTGAGAAACAACACTGTCGGGGGTTGGGGGGTTGGGGGAAGACAGTGAAAGAAAGAGGTACTCTGAAGAGTCCCTGGCTCTGCTACTGAATGGTCACAGGAATGCAAGCCCTGGCTTTCCCCGGTGGTAAAATGGGCTTAATATTATATCAGCTGTCCTACAGCAATTACAAAATACCACGATGAAAGAGAAAATACTTTGAAACTTTAAAAAAATCATTGTAAGATTTATGTAAGAAAAATCATATTCATGAGACAACTAGAAAATACAAGAAAACACAGAAATATACTACATATCATAATATAATGTAGAATTTCTCAAAGTTAATTCAACACAACAGTAATTCTGTGAGATGTTTATAGGTGTATTTCAGAAAAATAATCCCATAGCCAAGTTAAGCATAGGGAGCATAAAGGCTTAATGACTTTTCTGTTATTAGTACTACCATTACCAGTAGCTAACATTACCAGTAGCTAACATTTAGTGTCAGTCATAGTGGTAAGCTTCTTCTATGGTACATCTCATTTAAACTCACAACAACTTTGTAAGACAGATATCCCCATCTTACACATAGGGAAATTGAGGCAGAAGACATGATATAACTTTCCCAAGGTTACACAGCTAGTTAGTGGCAGATGCAGGATTCAAACTCAGAACCCCCACATGTAATCACAAAACATACTGCTCTCTACTTTCTCAAAGTTTTTGAGATTCATTGTGAATCTTTCAGAAGGGAAGAGAACATGTGTCTTTCTTCAATTAATTTTTTGGCACAACTTGTAGTACGTTGGTAAATGGAGCAATAATGAAGGTGCATTCATTTCCTTTTCCTAAATTATTCTTCTTCCTAGGCTTGGGCTATATTTTAGTGAAAGGTGTTTCCTTTATGGTCCATTTCATCCAACTCAGTAGTCCAAGAAATACCAACTTAATATTATCTGCCTGGATCACTATCAGAGAAGGGCAGGGACTAGACACAGAATTTCATGTTGCATAACTGGAGAGAACATCTAGATGTAAGGGATGAAAATGTCACCAACTATTAAGTAATATATATTGCAGTTTGTCCCTTGCAAGTCACAATAGCCCATAAAGTAGAGCAAATAAGACTGGAATGTTAAACTTTTGCTTTGTATTTATTAGCTTTATTACACTTCATAAGAAAAAAATTAAATAGGCCCATTAAGCAGTTTTGTTACCAACGAGTGGATTTTCCAATATTTTCTTCATCTAGTTTATGTAGCATAGCCTGTAATGTAATCATTTTGTTTGAAAAAAAAATCACAATTTTTATAGTCAAAACCATTAAGGTAAACTTATTGTAGGAGAAAGTCAATCATAACACATAAAACATTTGGTTTTATAGAGACTTTAGTAAAGTGGATTTTCATTTCTTGATGATTATATCATTTCTTTGTGCTGAACTAAAAGCCAGGACATAAGAACAGCATACATTGAAGCCCAGGAAGAAGTGAAGGCCAATGATCAATGACAAGCAGTTATGCAATTTGGTCTCTTCATGTCCTTTTCCTTAAGAATCACCTAGGCAATAAGGTAACTGAAATGTCTTCTTTTTATAAGAAATCAACTATACAAAATAAAGTACTAAAATGATCATATTTTAGTACTCACCCTCCATTAACAACCACTGCCAAAAACATTAAGTCTTACAACATGCATATGGAGCCTAAGAAATGGTAGCTAAATGAACTCTTAGAATAAGTTGCTAATGTCACTGTAGCATGCCAGCAAATTAAAGGGCTAAGGACATGTGGGAGGATGTTCCCTTGGATATTGTGGCCCTAATAAAAGGAGAAGTTCTAGCCATGCTTCTTACTAAAAACATTAACCCGGCAAATGGGAAGTTATTATTTAATGGGTACAGGGTATCATATTTGCAAGATGAAAAGAGTTCTGCAGATGGGTGGTCTTGGGAGTTGCACAATAATGTTAATGTATTTAATACCACTGAACTTAAAAATGATTTAGATGGTAAATTTTATGTTATATTTATTTTTATCACAATTAAAAATAATATTTTAAAAATATTAATGTAATTTTGCTATAATTTTTATTTGCTAGGTGGGCATGTTACTTCCATCCCTCTCCCTTTTAAAGATATAAGCCTGTGTTTTAAGGTGAAAGATTAGAATTTTAACATTAGAATATTATTTCAAGTAAAATTATCTGCTGGGGTTTGGTGGCTTTATGTTTTCTCCCTTCTGGAACAAACCAGGATAGTAAATTCATAATCGGCTTTCGATTAAAAAATACAAACATGCTTGACAGTTAAATATTTGATGAAACAGCACAAATAAGAAATGTTTTTGGATTCCATTTGAAGCCAATAAATGGAATCCAAAGAGTTGCTAGAAATCTTTCCTGTATTATTATATCTGGCTATCAGCATGAAAGCATGAAGAAGGAAGGTTGAAGCTTTGAAAACTTCTCCCTTCAGGGAAATCAGGAGGAGAAAATCGGAGTATACATGTTCCTTCTTTCCTTTCTCAGAGTACCTGAGCCCATGAACCTTCAGAAAAGAGTGAAAATCCAAGTCAGATAAAAGTAAGGAGGAGAGGACTAAAATGAAGAGATGCTAGTTGTGCAGAACTAGGGACTGCATGGGAAGGAATGCTAGTATGATCCAAGGAAGGCCAACAGTAGCCTCAAACTCACTAGACACAGTCATCAAACATTTGAAAGCAAGACACAAGTGCTGTATAAGAAATATGCCCTTACTTTATCTTCTGAATTATCATAATGCAAGTACTTAACATTCAGACCAACTATTCACAGTATCCAGTCATCTGTAGGGGAAAATCATCCAGATAATGTAAACACAAGTTCTGAAAGGACTGTATTCAAGAGAAAGGACTCACATCCTGGCTCCACCTGCAGGGCGGACTGAAGCCCTGGGTGGGGACTGAAGCAGATGACTTTGAAGGAGCTTCTAACCCTGAGGAATCTAATTCTAGGCCAAGACTGCATCTCTATGTGGAGGTTGTTCTGGGGTTTTAGGATGGACCCTTCATGGTCATAGGGCAATTTTTACATGTATTCATGTGGTTAGTTAAAATTCTAGGGACATTAGTAACCAATTAGAAAATAAATTATTTTACAACTTTGAAAATATATATTAACCTCAATGTTAAAATATCGAAGGTAAAAACACAATCGTAATGTGATACAGGGTTAGCTCTCTGGAGGAAAGCTTTATTTCTCCCTCAGGGCTTTCTTACAGAGTATGGATTTTTTAATTCCTGGCGGAATATTTTTCATACACCACTGCAGACTATTAAGTACCAGATATTACATTATGTAGTTTAAACTTTGCACTACATGAGAAAGACTTCCCTATCGAGAGAACTACATTTTACGGTTAGCACTTTTTAATATGAAAATGAACACTCCTTTAGGACAAGATCACTGCAACCTGAATTTGGGAGAGTTTTATAACTTAACATATTCATCAATGTGTAGAAATTCTCTCAGGGGAGCAGGGTGGGGAGAGAAGGAAATACAACAGGAAGAAGTCTTGTTAATAACTTACAGTGTCAACACAGGGCAAAGCAGTGGTATTTATGAGGTTTGTCCTCCACTGGGCATAGCTAGTGGACTAGCATAGGGTGCGAGCAAATTTTAAAAAATCATGTTAAAGAGAAAAGGAAAAAACGCATTACACTTCAGGCCAATTAAAGGCACACTTGCTAATGGTGGACTATTAACGGATCACCCAGGAGAAATGCAGACTCAGAAATATTAAAAAGGCTATATAAATGCACTTTTCCAAGCAATTCCTGAGAAAAATAGATGCCTTGCAGAATTTTGGAGATAAATTTGGAAATAAGATCTAAGCGCTGGTGGTCTTCTAAAAATCCGTGCCAAGGAGAACTTGGATACCCACATGTGGAGAGCGGAAAGTTTAAACAAAATTGACTACTCACTTGTAGACTGTGCCTCCGTTGCCATGACCAAGGGTGTCTCGATATCGTATGTCTTGTTCATTCATCTCCACAAGAAAGAGAGAAAAACAAAAAGGGTGTCATGCTGTGGATGGAAATGTCAAGGAAAAGCAACTCTGGGCCATAAACAACAAGCAGTCTGGGTCATTTCAAGTTCAGCTGCAAGAACGAGAAGATCAATACAACATTTGCTGTCCAATTTATAAAAGACGATACCAAGGGACAAAGTGATGGAAAGTTTAATGACAATTTGTTTGCCTGGGTCATTTCATTAAAGTTTGATAAAAGGTGTCAAAATGGGATGATATAACATAGCTCAAAAGGGTCAGGTCAGAGATACTGATAAGAACACAGTCTCCAGTACTATATATAAGCAATGCCAACAGCGCTGCACATAACCAAAGTCAAACTTGGGAAGACAACACACACACACAGTAATCTAATTCACGATCTGTAAATAAATCAGCACCTGAAAACTCCTCAGATGACCCTATAATTAACATTAAACAAACTGAGTAATGTTAATGATTTTTCCTGGAGTAGATATAGCTTTTCTTTGTAAATGATAAATTAGTATACAGCAATAACTGGGTAGAAATCATATTAGATGATAGACAAGTGCCAAATAAATGCACTTTCAAATGCACATATAGGCAAATATAATAATGCATACAAGAAAGCCATATAAGCATGTGATTCTTATAAAATCATTTCCATAATTTAATATATAAAACAGCATACACATTTTCCCAGGTTCTGTAAAACTGTTATGCCACAAATATACTACTTTCATTTGTATCACAAATAATAGTAAATTATTTTAGCACCCACAAAATAACTCCCTAATAATTATTTATCAAATTACTTTAAGAGTAGTCAGATTACATTTGATCCATTTAGTAATTTTCTACACACTGGTCTGGTTGCTTAAAAATTAACTGCCAACTCTGTTCACTAAGTGGCTTCAATAAAGGTGTTATTTTCCATATAGCTAAAGCTTGGGAAAAGCCATACTAAGCCCTGAAAAAAATCAATTTCCAGGGAATTGAACTGCCTTGCATGGGCAGAAAATGGATGGAGTTTTTAATTCAATACCACCTGGAAAAAAACAGTTTGCTTTCAGACTATTATAGTAAAGCTTTAACTATTTTGCTGTACTCTAAACTTCCACCAATTGAATAAAGCAAGGTTTCATTTATCAAGGGAAATATTTTTCTTCTATACATTTCTGAAACTGAAGCTTCAGAGAGCTGTAATAATTAGGAGTACAGTGCAGGTAACAGAAACAGTTCCTTTTCAAGCCACTTTGCCAACCCCTAAAAGAATATTGACAGATTAATGTATGAAGGCCATTTCTGCACCCGATTTAATTGTACAACCTGATTGATGCAATTTGCAATTAGTTAATTACTATATTTAGGGTTAGTGGAGATATGACAGACAAGTTGGAAAAACTGACAACTATGTCCTCATTTTAGGGAAATTCTGTTCCTCACTAATTATATTACTAATACAGAAAAACAACAACCACCATATTTTAACCTGCGTGAAAGATGTGGCATGAAGAAAAAAGCCTCATTATTCTGTACCAAATGATAAATTTTAAGACAGCATTAAAAAAAGGAGCACATAAAGTAACTTGAGATGCTACACTAGCAGCGCTGCTATTGGGTTTACTTTGATGGATGGGTATAAAGGATACATATGTAAATAGCAGTACTATTGGTGGGTACAAATAGGCTAATTCCTTTAAAGTATTTCTCTATGTAGTTGAAACATGACACTAACAACCTAATTTGTACCATTAACTTCCCTAACAAGCTGCACCCTCATCATGGCTTGAAGTAAATTTCACTCAAGTTCACAAATTCTGAATTAGTGGCACTGAGATTTAAGAGTAAGTAGGCTGGTGCTATGGAGTATACGGGAGCCGGGCTCTGGTGAGGTGCATACTGTGGTCATCTCCCCTTCGCCTCCATCACTCCATCAGGGCCTTTCTGGTAAAAGGACCAGGAGTTTCCTTTCAGAAAAATACCCAAACCAAGACACATTGATATTCCAGTAAGATACTAGGATAGACCTAGGACTTTGGAGGGAGTTTGATTTTGTGGTATTTTGTTGGAGGAAGAGAAGGCAAAGGAGTAAGTATGGCATGTCGCTGAGCAGCTTCAACCATTATGATCCCAAATTCATAGTCTTTTTACCCATTAAGTTGAAAAGAGAAAGGGAGCAGCCACCCATCCAGCATCCCCAGCACTCCAACCTAAGCAGGAGTGGTAGGCATCCAGAACAGTCAGAAGATAGAGAATATCGTATGGTGTGTGTATGTGTGCGCGCTACATAAGCAAATTCAAGGATAGGAGTCTGGAATCCCTCAGATAATGAGGTAGATTGTAAATGCCACATAAATATAAAAATGGTTTTGAACAAGTTCTAGGAACAGTACCACGTAAAAAGACAGTATCCATAAAAAATGGGGAAAGTGTTTCTATGATGTTTTAAAGTTTTATAGACCGTTGCCTGACCTATGAACTCACTGATAGATTTTATATTTTAAAATATTAGATTCTTTTTCTTTTTGCTTATTTGAATTTTCTAATTTTGTATGGTATACAAATATTATGATGTAAAAAAAGTTTCACAAAGGAAAACTATCAGAGCTGACCTCATAAATTGATTATAAAATTTTTAGAATTTCATAGCTCTGATCAAAATGTATTACTTTAATTGACCTCAATTATGGAAAACCATTAAAGGGATCAACAAACAGTTAACACTTCTGCCCTTTTACTTTAAATAAGTCTACTAATCCAACTTTTCAAAATGAAGCACAGGAAGAGTGCTCATTATGATGCAAAAGTGGGGTTTAAAAGCCACAGAGTACATTTAAATAATACAGTAGTTAGGATCAGATCTCATAACTATAGAATTGTATAGCATTTTAAGCATTTAGCCCAATTCACATAGGTCATATGTGAATTCACATAACTAGTCAGCAACCAGTCAAGGCTAGAACTGTCTTTCATGTGCTCCACCAGAGGCTCTATCTTAGCAGTTGGTCTGTGTAAGTATGGATGGACAGCCTTGCCATCCATGGTCACTGCCCAGAGGAAGGAAAACAACTCGAGGCCACTCACAAGTTAAAAGCAATTTCATTAGTTATGGTATTTGTTTTTAAGAAGAAAACTTTAAAAAATTACATAGCATTTTACATAGAAGAGGTAAAGTAAAACTTTTATTCAACAAAGATACCAAAATAAAATTTAAATATAACTCAGTTTCCTTGTTTTGACTTAAAAAAAAAAAGGCAAATAAAAGGCAGAATAACAGAAGTGAGGGTGGAGAAAGAAAAGGCAGTGAGAGTTATGATTACTTGTCAGCTGCAGAAATGGCAAATGACCTGGGAGAAATGACTGGCACTGGGCTCTGCTCCTGCTGAAAGAGAGGCAGGTGCTGTGAAAGAAATGTAGGCACACACCCAGGGCAGAAAGGGTGTGGTGTGTGGGTAGAGGAGGGTGTCATGTAGTCTGGACTTATATACACAGTCTCATTTATGTTTCAGTCTTCATATGAGATCTAAGATGAACTGTAAGAATCTAAGAGTTTTATATATTGCTGAAAATTAGAATTTTTAAACTAATTTTACAGTACAAAATCTATTTTTCTTCCTCCTCCTTTTGTTTTTTTTAAAACAAAAAAGTTTTTCTAAAGGCATTTGAAGTTCTCAAAATACCAGCCAAACATGCAGCAGGATCAGAATTAGTTCTAGATCTGTGACTTCACAGTACATTTATGCTTGATTTATTGGGAATAACAAAATACTGTCACAAAATCTCCTACAAAATCTAAAAATTAAAAAGAGGAAAAACAACTTTAGAAATGCAAAGGTCAAAGTTACACATACTTAGAGTAACTGTGCACTTTTTAAATCCTTTAAATTGACCCACTGGGCCTTTTTTTTTTTTTCTTTTCAGTTTCAAATCAAGAGCCAATGTTAAATAGAAGATAGCACACTAAAACTGAAGTGGGAAAAAACACATCCAGAAAACACATATTTGGTACTAATTTATAGTTCTAAATAAAACATGCCAAAAATACCTTAAGGAATCCTCTACTTAAGCAATAACAGAAAAATGGTATCTCTATTCCAATGACTAAATGTTAAACTTTTTAAAAAGTGCTTGATTTAATATAAAATTAATGAAATTAATGGGAAAAATGAAATGGAATTCAATTATGAATCAGCAAAGAAAATATTCTTTGTTTATTGTCTGCGTTAAGAAGAATCAGTATCTATCGCTTATAAATCATTAAAATAAAAATGCTCAATTAATCCTTATTTTATATGTAAAGGTCTGACAGAAACTAGTCCTATCACTAGACCTTTGCTTCACAAATCGAAGCAATAATGGTTTCAGAAGCAGTCACACTCTATGAGCAGACAATTGGAGAGATTTAGTAAATCCCACTTTATAGAGCAGAGACTAATCGGAAAATACAAGCCAGTCAAATGTTTCTTATGAACTGTTGACACTATATCAATGCTGAATCAATTGGTGGCATTTACTCTGAGTGACAGAAAAGAAATAAATATTTATATCACATAACCTATATCAATGAACCCAGGCAGAAAGCTATTTCTAACCTGTCAATATTTGATTATCTTGAAGAATCATGTCCCTTTCTTTTAATGATTAATATGAATTCCTTATTAAATCTAAGTGGAGGCTAGTGGAAAGGCAAATCATTATTAATGCTTGAGAGCATAAACCACTAAAATAAAAAACTATGCTCAAGTGTTAAAGTATCGTTAAATGTGACTTACATCTTCCATATCAAGGAGTGTCAGTGTTCAGCCCAGAAATTTATTGACGCCCACAACTGTGCACATTACCTCGCTGCAATGCAATCTCACTCACTCTTTAGTTACCCTATAGCATCAAGGAACTGAGGAATTGGTAAAAGGAAGAGGAATTTTTGAAGGCTTCCAATTGTGTTTGTTTTTGTGAATGAAAGTAAATATAAAGAAGGCTTACCCTTAAGAGAAAGAAAACACCATACTGTTTAATGTGGGGTTATCACATTCCCAAGGGAAAGCAATACAATCTTTTAAGTGTCAAAAATCACTGTCGTAACAATCTTCCACTGAAGGGAACCTCATAACCAAGACCACTAAGATATTTATAGCACTAGGTTTGTTGTCAAAACACAAGCAACATTTCTGGATGTTTATTTTTTTGCAGTGGAAATAAATGTTTTTCATTTCTGAAAGGGGAATCTATGACAGGTTATTTTCCATTGCCTGGGTTGAACAAATGTAGTTAAAGCTTCTTAATTTATGTCAATTTTGAAATATATTTTCCAGCTGAAGAACACAAGTGACTCATACATAAATTACAATTAGTAACAAGATGTTGAAGATACATAAACATCCTGGGAAAAAAACCAAAATAAATATCCTAGGCTGTGCTTTTAGTCCAGTTTGTTTCATACTGACTCTGAACACACACAGGGCACCAGAAGAACACACATGTGAACCTCAATCTAAACCAATCTCTGACTGCTTAAAGTTAAAAGTATTAGATAAATATGATCTAAAATTCATAAAGATTACACCTACAACACCAGATTCGTCTTCGCTGTATATACAATGTGTACGGACCAGAACCCACACAAACCAGATCAGCTTACATTTTCCAAGTGTATTCAAGGGATTGTGCACTAAATAAGGCAGGCTTGCAGGAGCACCACCATACAGTCACTGTTTTAAGGCACACCCATCTATTAGGCCATAAAGTTACAGGTGATATTAAAGGACAAGCATGAGGACCCAGCTTTGTCTTCTTGACATGCTCCACTACAAGTACTTGATTCATGAAATGCCAATGAGGCTTGGAGAGGTCAGTGTGTGAAGGCACTGAATAAGCATCTGAGATAATTAAGATTTCAGCCTTCGAAACATGGACGGGAAGTGAACAGCAGTTAAGAAAATCAATAAGAGTCTTTTATTTGCAGTGACACAGATGTCTCAGTCAATAGAGCCTAATAGGCAGGCTTAATCGCAATGGACAGGCGCCTGCCTCCAAGGCTATCAAAGGGCTTCCTCTATAACAAACATTAAAACACATTTATGTTGCTATTGAAGAATCGAGGACCCTGTAGGTAGCTTAATTTACCAATGTATGTTTAAAAGCACTATACTATTTCAGATGTGTCCATTTACTTGAATCAAAATTAGTGAGAAATAAGTGGCCTGCAGGCCCGTTTGTCCCTCACTGGGTGGGTTAGGTCACGCAGCTTTAAGATGGCCAGTCGACTAGGCAAACCAGAGCTCCTAAAGCCTCGGAATTTTAAATGCCAAAGATCTGCTGTTATTCTATTTCCCTGAAAAGCCAGTGTTAGTTTCAGGACAAAAGAAGTGTGCTATGGTGAGAAAGTAACAGTTCGGTTTATTTTTTCTCCCCAAAGATAATGAAAGAAACAGTCACCTCAGGATACAGGGCCATTTCGACAACCCATGGGTTGACACACTTGTTCAGAACTGATTAACTTTTTTTAAACTGAGAAGGCAGCAGGGTGTATGCATGGTACTTCAATCTGCCGGGAGTGAAACCCATTAGCACAGTTTGAAAAACGTGCTGCAAATTGTTCTGCCAATCAAATTAAGCCATGTAATTCATTTATGATAAGAAGACATTCATGGATTCTTTATCTGTTTGTTAAGTTTATGGATACAAAAACTAGACAGTAATAAGTTACTACTATCTGAAAATATTAATGATGACACCTACCTGGCCATTAGCTAATATTTTTTTCAGTTCAGCAGAAGACTTCTTTAAGCTGGAAAGGGAAAACATAATTTTTAATGGCAAGATCATTGACACCTTTGAACACCATTGAAAATTCCAGAGTAAAAACATATATACAGAGACTATACTCTTTACATCCTTCTCCTTGTATAATATTTTTTCAAAAGTAACTGGCCAAATGGCAAAACTATTAATAAAGTGACTGCAACCCTATTAGTAATTTAAAGTAATAAAGAGGCCTACAGTCAAAAATGAAGATAGAATATTGTAGACAACTTCCGTGACTTTTTTTTGGCTTAGTTCTGCTGCCTTTGGGTAGCCTTTCAGTGGCTATTTTATGTGGACTCTTTATCTGTTAAATACAAAGTACTTAATGATGTACTCTTAGAATGTTCACATCAAACAAAGGTTACAGAACTTCAAAAGATAAGATGATCTAAATCCTGATCTTTTATTATCATTAGAGTTAAAATTCACTTCCTGGGAAGCAAATGTGTAGTGGAAATAAATCCTGGTACTTACTAGCTGTGTGTTCTGGGACAGGTTACGTATTTATTCTCTCTGAACCTCAACTTCCACAGTAACTCTTCTCCCTGTGTTAGTCATCTGTGTAGATAGATGTCATTTAACCTACCACACCTCCCCCAAAACTGAAAGATCCCTGAGAACACAGACCACATCTTACTCACCTATCTATGTATTCCATTCCCTCACACCCTTGAACCTAGCCCAGTGACTTGGCATGTGTTTGATAAATAGTGATAATTATTCTGGCTATTATTATATGTTGGATACACACACTCACTATTCTAAGTAATAATCAGTCTTCTTTCTAAATACTTCTTAAACTTTTGCTATGGTCAAATGAAGACTATGAAGCTTTAGTCCCTACTTTTCCCCGATTTTATAAAGCCTGACTTCAACCAAGGGTTCTAAACTTTAACAATGTCCTCCCAAATCTAAGAATTCATGCACTAAAGCAGCAGTTAAGAATTTTGTAGAATGGAACCAAAGCTGAAACATATATAAAAAAATAAGTAACTGCCTAAAATCAGTCCAGTTAAAAAAAATTAAAAAATAGCAACTACCATTTACTAAGTGATGGCCACACACCAGGCACTGTGCTAAATGCTATTACTTATAATCCTGATTTAATCCGTGCAATAACTATACCCTTGTGCATTAGTCTAGGAAAACTGGCCTGTGGGGTATAGTTACTCCTAATTTATATTTAAAAAATTAAAGTATAGACCTTGCTCAAAGTCAGTCTCTCTTAACACATACTCATACCTTTTTCCCCCTGAAAAACATCTAGATCATTCTATTCCCATAGATGACTCCCAATTTAATAGCTACAACTTTTGTAAAAATAGAAATAACAAAAGAATGCTCAGGCAATGTTTCTCCACAGATATTCCATCTTATTACAGAACTTGAAATAATAACATTTTGATTCACTGCATTTACAAAATACCTTTCATCTAAGAAATAAAACGTGATCCCTTAATACAACATCAATCTTCTAACACCAGAGGTAGATAGAAAGTCTCATCATTCTAATCTTATAGAAGGCAAAAACCAAGATGTTTGGGAAAGGCTTTGCCTTGGCAGTGGGACTTGAATTCCGTAATTATGGCCTAGGAACACCATGTGGATTACTAAACTCAATTTAACAAACAGCCACTCATCTAAGGCAAAGACGGATTAATGCGTTGAGAGTAACAGAGGAAAAAGCTGATTTCATTCATTATGCCAATATCTGGCTATCAGCTTTGTCTGGTAAAAAATTATATCTATGTATTCTGAAATTTTCTTTGTGGCCCAGTTTACTCGATATTGTATTTATCTGTATGGTCACAGTGACTTTTAAAAATCACTTTTAAAGTCTTTTTAAAATTTAAATGTGATACAATTATAACCTAGTTATGACACTTTAAGAGGGACACTAAGGCATCCAAAGAAGAGTAAAAGGGTGAGAGGACTAGAAATAATGTCATAAAACCTGAATAAGCCTGGCCAGTGTGGCTCAGTGGTTGATCACTGATCCATGACCAAGAAGTCACTGGTTAGATTCCGGGTCCGGGCACATCCCCAGTAGGGGGCGTGCAGGAGGCAGCCGATAGATATTTCTTTCTCATCCATTTTCTTCTATTTCTTTCCCTCTCCCTTCCTCTCTCTCTCTCTGAGAAATCAGTTTAAAAAAAAAAGGCTTTAAAGAAAAGCTGAATGAGTTGGGAGAATTTAATTCAAAGAAAAGACTTAAAGGGAATCTAAATTAGTTCGTTCATTCATTCATTCATTCATTCAAGCATTACTTACTATCTCCTATATTCCAAGAATTATGCCAGGAATTGGGAATTCAACAATGAGTAAGTTATGGTCACTGTCCTCAAAGAGTACAGAATTTACACGGGACAGAGGTGATTATAATACAACGTGCTAACTCCTATAGTAAGGCAAGCACAGGGGGATTATGGGAATTCATAGAAGGGGTACCTGGTATAGACCAGGAAATGGGTAATAATCAGGGATGGTTTTTAGAAGGTAACAGGTGAAGAAGGGGATTAAAAGAGGAGCAAAGCAGAAAAGAGGCAGCAGATGTGAAAACCCCCAGTAGTGAGAGGAAACGTGATTCATTAAGGACACCACGCATTTACCAGCAGACCTGGAATGTCGGGTAAGAAGGGGCAAAGTGGCCGCCCTGGGGCCAGAAAGGGCAGAGGACCCACATGTAAAAGGCCACTGCTCACCTGCTGTGAGGGTACACTTCTCCTTGAAGACTGTGAGAAGCAGTAAAAGGGAAGATAGGCTTAGAACTCACATCAGCAAGACAATTCTGACCACAGTGTGCAGGAGGGACTTCAATGGGGCAAGACTGGAGGGAGGACACTACTGGGAGGCTGTAGCAATCTAGACCCTGAACAACCTTTATAGCAACAGGGGTGCTGGCAAGTAGACAAGACTCCAGAATGATTTAGAGGTAGGGAATGACTGCATGTGGGGCTGAGGAAACCCCAGGAGGCTGTGCAGGGTGACTGGCAGGTCATCTGGGGTAAGCAGCGGGTAGATATGGGAGAATTCACTAAGATCGGAAATCTCAGAGAAGTATGTTTAGAGGGAAGACGACTGGCAAAGTTATCACCTAGAAGAGAGAACAGCCCTGTTCAATGGCTAAACCAAATCTTTGAGTGGGTAGTAAAGGGAGACAAATCTCAGTTCATGAAAAAGAGTGTTCTGAGATTCAGCTACATGAAAACGGAAGAGGCTGCCTTGGCGAATAAAGAGCATTCCTGCCACAGAGATGTTCAGGAAGAGTCTGGATGATCACCTGGCAAGCTGAAGCATCTAAGGAGAACAGACTTAGATTGGGGCTTCCCCTCTCATTCTCCACACCACAGACAGAGTCTTTCATAAACACAGAGCTGGGCAAGGCACTCTCCTACTGAAAGTCGTTTATATATTGAGAGGAAAATTCAAACACATGACCTTGCATGACCTGGCTCCTGTCTATCTCCTTTCCTCCCGTCACCGCTATTGCTCTTCTCCTGTCTCTCCATACCTCCCCTCAACTCACCACCCCACCCTGTGCACAGCCCAACTGGCCTACTTACAAGTATGCTGAGTTCCTTTTCACCCCGGGCCTTCGTGTGTGCTCTCCCCCTCCCTCTGCAGTGCCCTTTCTCTGGCTCTTGATGTAGCTAGTCCTACTCTTCCTTCTGGGAAATGTCACTCTTCCTCAGAGAGTCTTCCCCGAGCATGCAGTCTAAATCTAAACATATTCCTGCCTACTCTGCTCTCTCTTCAAAACTTGTGTCCAAACTAATTATAAAGTATAGTTATTTGTATTTTTGGATGGGGGGAGGGGGCGGGGTAGGAGGGGGTCTGTGTGCTTACAAGATAGCAAGTTCCAAAGGACAAGGACCATATTGTATTCCTAATGCATAGGACAGCACCTAATGAATTGAAGACACTCAATAAAACTGTTGATTAATTATCAACATGAGGCACAGAACAAGGCCATGCCAGGGTGGCATATTAAAATCACCTGCAGGATTTGTTCAAGTTGCATTCCTCCCATAATAGAAATCACTACTGGAGCAAACTGTTACGATTTGGAAGGCGGTCATACCCTAACCCAGTGGTCGGCAAACTCATTATTCAACAGAGCCAAATAGCAATAGCACAACGATTGAAATTTCTTTTGAGAGCCAAATTTTTTAGACTTAAACTATATAGGTAGGCACAATGTTATTAACTTAATTAGGGTACTCCTAAGGCTTAGGAAGAGCCACGCTCAAGGGGCCAAAGAGCCGCATGTGGCTCACGAGCCACAGTTTGCCGACCACGGCCCTAAGGGAAGATCCTGCAACCAAAGGCTGAGAACCAGTAGATCAGACACTCTTTATCCAACCCAAAGATTTTATAATACTCTGAGTATAAATGATACTTTTTAAAAAACCAAGCTAATTCACTCATGTTAAAACCAAACCTGAGAGAACTGAAAATTTATTCTGCTTCTTCTCTGTTTTGCCATCTTTTTCAACTCTATCCTCTTTTTATAAAATGATAAAATTTGACCTAAAACACCAGGGAAAGTCTTGGTTTTTTTTCAAGGCTCATGGTCAGTCTGTGTAAATATCTTCTCTGCAAGTAGTGGTAGTAATTAAATGCCCTGACCTCTATGAGTTGAGTGTAATGAGTGGCCCTCAGTCCCCATGCCTCCACTTGGTTGGACCATGGTTCACATGCCCAATAAGTAGGAAGAGAGAAGCTACAAAGCATTCCCTGGCAAGGTCAAGCCCCTGGATAAGAACTAAAAAATCTACCCCATGATCACAAGACAGATGACTCACTGGTGAATAACCAGACTGTATTTTAAGACAGAATGAATTGCTTAAGAAAGAACCATACTTTAAGAGTAGTATGTTTGTAGAAGAAAAGTTGGTGGGTAGATATAATGACACTACAATCAAGGAAGTGACTTTGGGGAGGGGACAGGAGTAAAGATAGAGTCAGAGCAGAGACTTTAAATTACCTACAGTAAAGTCCCCTGGCAAAAACAAAAACAAAAACCAAGACTCAGGGTTAAGAGGGTAAGGAGAGGTATGGAAGGGAAAGTAGAAGCCTAAGCTACATCTCAGCTGATAAAGGGCTGTGCAAATACTGGCTACAGCCTTAAACCCAGAAAAATCTGGCATAGAATGAAAGGGTTTTTTTTGGTTTCATGTTGGTTTGTCAGTCACTGATGTGAATATATACACACAGAGCAATCACCTTCTCTGGGTCATCTTCAAATACAGGCATATCTCATTTTATTGCACTTTGCCTTATTTACTTTGCAGGCACTATGTTTTTTATAGAGTGAAGGTTTGCAGCAACCCTGCACCGAGCAAATCTATAGCGCCATTTTTCTAATAGCATTTACTCACTTTGTGTCCGAGTCACATTTTAGTAATTCTTGCAATATTTTAGTAATTCTTGCAATATTTCAAACTTTTTCATTATTTGTTATGGTGATCTGTGATCAGTAATCTTTGATGTCACTATTGTCATTGTTTGGGGAGCCATAAACTGCATCTATATAATATAGCAAACTTAATAAATGTGTGTGCTCTGACTGCTCCACTGACTGGCCATTCCCTATGTGTGTGTCTCTCTCCTCCAGCCTCCCCATTCTCTTACATACAACAATATCGAAATCAGACAAATTAATAACTCTATAGTGGCCTCTGCGTGTTCAGGAGATAGCTTAGAGGAGAAGTCAATGAAAACTTCAAAGCTTCAAAGGACAGGCTGACTCTCTTGTTAGGAAATAATATAGCTGGTGAGTAAGTTGAAGCCAGTGCTCATTTACCATTCTGAAAATCCTAGGGCCCTTAAGAATTATGCTAAATCTACTCTGCCTGTACTCCATAAATGGACCATCAAAGCCTGGATAACAGCATGTCTGTTTACAACATGGTTTACTGAATATTTTAAGCCTACTAAAATTGAAACCTACTGTGCAAAAAAAAAAAATCTTTCCCTATATTACTGCTCACTGACAATGTGCCCTATCACCCAAGAGCTCTGATAAAGATGTACAACAAGATTAATGTTGTATTCATGCCTGCTAACACAACATCCATTCTGCAGCCCATGGACCAAAGAATAATCATGACTTTTAACTCTTATTCAAGAAATAAATTTTGTAAGGCTGCCATAGACAGTGATTCCTCTGATGGATCTGGACAAAGTACATTGAAAACCTTCTGGAAATAGTTCACCATTCTAGATGCCATTAAGAACATTCATGATACATGGGAAGAGGTCAAATAATAAGAGTTTAGAAGAAGTTGAATCCAATCTTCATGGGTGACTTTTAGGGGTCCAAGACTTCACTGGGGGAAGTAACTGCAGATGTAGTGGAAATAGCAAGAGAACTAGATTTAAAGTGGAGCCTAAAGATGTGAATGAATTGCTGCAATTTCATGATAAAGCTTAAACAAATGAGGAGTTGTTCCTTATGGATGTGGTTTTTTGAGATGGAATTTACTCCTGGTAAAGATGATGTGAAGATTGTTGAAATAACAAAAGAGGTTTAGAATATTACATAATGTTAGTTGATAAAACAGCTGGCAGAATTTGAGAAAATTGACTCCAATTTTGAAAGAAGTTCTACTGTCGGTAAAATACTATCATACAGTGTCACATGCTACAGAGAAATCATTTGTGAGAGGAAGAGTCAGTTGATGTGGCAAAATTCACTGCTGCTTTATTTTAAGAAGTTGCCACAGCCACCCCAACCTTCAGCAACCATCACTCTGATCAGTCAGCAGCTGTTAGCATCAAGGTAAGAACCACCACCAGCAAAAAGATTAGGACTTGCTGCAGGCTCAGATGATGTTACCTCTTTGTAGCAATAAAGTATTTTTTAATTAAGGTACATATATTTTTTAGCCATAATGCTACTATACACTTAATAGACTAGTATAGTGTAAACATAACTTTTATATGCACCAGGAAACCAAAATATTCGTGTGAGTTGGTTCATTGTATTATTTCCTTTATTGTGGTGGTCTAGAATGGAACCCACAATATCTCTGATGTATGCATGTACAACAATATGTTTACTAGCTAAATAACTGAATGTACTAGTATAGCAAAGATGACCTAAAATTCTATCAACTTAAGCAGGTCACTCTTTCTACTTGAGCACCGTGACAGTCTGGAAGTTCTCAAGCCTGTCAGAAAAACACTTTGAAAGGCTCAAGTCTCTAGTATCCATCACAGTGTGGGGCAATGTTAGCATGAGTTGATGAAAATTATCTTCCTTCCAAAATAGCTTCAATCTCCTGTGCAACCAAAGATACAAAAATGAGCAACGTGGCTGGTCAAATTAAATTTTACCACTTTACTCTTTCCTTGTCTCTTTCTGGTTAAGATGTTAATAGATAATGATACTGCTAAAAGATGGACAAGCAAGGGAAAAAAAAAGCATTCATTTATAAACCAGATCATCAAGGCATGAAATAATCAAAGGCACTGAATTTTCTGTATAATTTGATAATTGAAGGAAAACCATTCCATAGACCAAAATTAACAGTTTAACATGTTGAATTTCATCTTTCCCTATGAGGTCCTTTCTCTTTGGTCGATATGTGGCTAGCTAGGGTAACCTAACTGGTCATATTTCTTCGATAAGACAAAAAAAAAAATACAGATTTTTTTGGTTTTGTAGAAAAGAGGTGATATCCCATGCACCTTTCCCCACTCCCAACTTTGTAGATAATCATGCTTATGGACATGCTTTACTCGCTTGCTCTCACCTATTGCTTGGAAGTGCATCTGAGACTGCTGGGCTGCTGTGTTGAGAGGGTCCAGCCCGGGTATTCACCTACAAGTAAAGAAAGAATCTTGATCAGTTTTACGTTCTGAGGATACAGTTCTAATTAACCTATAATTTGCCACAAATTTATCATTTCACTATGAAGGTTAATTAGTTTGATGCTAGACAGACCCATGGTTGGAGTCTACTTAGTATATAGGTTACAGAACTATACAAACTGTATATTACATAATACTCTATTACTGTCACTATTCAAATACTTAAACAGTGCTGAGAAAAAGAAGAGACAAATAGGAAATTTTTTTCTATTTATTGTCTAGAATTGAATTTAATTCTATAGCAAAAATTCCACTTACCATTTTGTTCTGTTTCATATACAAACACTCAAGACCCATGTGTTCAAAAAAGTACATTAAGAATACATCAGGGGTTAGTGGTGAACCTCAAGCTGTCATATTCCTCCAGCTCTAAAACTAAGCAGAACACTATAGAATGTTCCATATTCATACAAAAAATGAAGTCCAAGTAATGAATTATAAAATGTTTGAACCTAAAAGCTAGATTTTCCTTCAAATGTAAAGCCTTAAAACAGAAATCCAGAATTTGAAATGTGCAGAACAATGAAAAGACATTAAATAGATATATGTTTCTCGCATAAATATGTCAAAAGAAGAGGGGGTGGGCACTATGCTTATGTGCTTTATTAATCACTGAAATGAAGTCTATATTTTCACTCAAATAAATCTTCGTGGAAACCAGTACCCAGGCTCATTCTGAAGAAACAGACCAACAAAACAATTCCAAATAATAAAATATATAGCAATAAAACCCCTGTATCCAAATATATATACATATTAAACAAATACTACAGATGAATCCCCCTCCACCTCCCATTTTAAAAAAGAAAAAAAAAAGATTGCTTGTCAGAGCTTGAGAAAGTGCAGTTTTATTTGACATTTCAATAAGTGGAACACAGCATTACAAATCCATCTAACTTTACTGAAACAATTATTGAAATTCGTACCTTCAGGCCATGTATGTTCCGTTCCCCAGGAGGCTTGCAGGCTGAAACAGTAATTGACTAAATTGTAGAACACATCAGGGCCATTTACAAATTTGCTCAAAATGAATCGTTTAAAAAGAAATGAGGGTGACACCAAAATTAGCAGAGAGAAATGATTGAAAAGTGGCTCCCAAGACCCAAAGTGGGAATTATGAACCAGGGTTTTTAACTTGCAGGAGTGAGCATTTATAAATGCAAAGCGCTTTCTGACACCACCTTATATAAATTCCAATTTCTGCTTAAAACATATAAAAATCAAGTTAACTGAGCTAAAATGATTATATTCCTTTCATAATTCAAATTTCTGCAATCTTTCCTCACTCTACTACATTGTATGTCTGCTATCACTTAAACTGCTTTGAAAATAGCTAGGTTTTTCGAGGGGTGGGAATGGAGGGGGGGGGTAGACGGAAGACAGAGGAGTAGAAGGGTCTTTTAAAGCCAAAATGATTGTTAGAGATTCAGAGATGGAATGTTCAAGTCTGCACAGCAATAGGCAATCAAATTTATTAAAATACAGAGATATCACTAATTTTACTATATTTCTTGCAAATCTTGACATATGCTAATATTTAAGTCTAAAGATGAAGCTGTGCCAAGAAAAATAATATTAATTTCCTGACACCATACTGAGTTATAGGTTAGTATTTTTCCAATTCAGCAAATGCTTCTTCATCAATTGTTAAAAATAGAAAAGCTTCCTGCCCATGCTATAGGCTGCTTTCATCTGAAAACTACAGTGCCCTACATATTATGTTAAGGGGCTGTCAATTTTGATAGATTGTTTGGGGAAGGATGAATTTGATTTTTTTTCTCCTCTCTCAGATATACATGTATTTTTCCTTTTTCTGACAACAAGAAATACAGCTGTTTAATAATAATAATATGAGTAATAATTACAAAGCACATCAGTAGCTTTAAATTTATATACTTCAAGTATATTCAAATTTATTGTTATTTTCCTAGAAAATATATCTAAACCTTAATAAAGAATTTTTATTTGTTTTTCCAAAATACATTAAAAGTAAGACTCCAAATCTTCTTTCCATAAAATGGAAATTAAAATTTTGAACAAAACAACAGTCACATAGATTTGACGCTCGGTCCTTCAGGGATCATTAATACTTCCTAAGACAACATTTCAGAGTATTTCCACCGAAGTACTAGTGCATTCATAAGCTTTATTTAATAAGTGGCTAACTAAGCAAATAGAGACAGGCATCAACTCTTATCTCTTAACATCTACCTCATTCCTTCCTCAGTTTCAAACCTTTATGACTGAAAATCTGATAACCCATGAACACAGACAATAGTGTGGTAGGCCTGGGTGAGGGTTGGGGTAGGATGGAGGGGACAATATGGGAAGACTAGTAAAAGGGATATACGTAATACTTTCAACAATGGAGATAAATTAAAAAACAAAACAAAACAAAAACCTAGTAACCCCATATTTCCTAAGTTGTAGAGTCAGAAGTTAGTATAAAGCTAGTAAATTTTCATACTTATTAACATTTAACATATTTTTCTAACAACAGAGAGGACTTGTAGCCATGAGCTGGGAGTTACCATCCAAAGCAATTGTCCTACGTGGAATGAAGAGAACATCTGGTGCTAGAACAGAAACTTTATCTCCAGTCTTTCTCACTTATTCAGTCCAGAAATTCTTAACATGGGGCCTAACCACAGAATCTAAGGTCTGAGGGTCTCTAAACAACTACACAGACCCAGTTAATATATCCAATATGTCTATATACTAATTGTACAAGTTTGTTTAATCTCACTTATCTATATGTGATGTACATAAGCAAGCAAAAAGCAAGACTACAAAAAGCTAAAAAGAGTTGTACAATAGCATGCAAAAACAACCTACACAAACCCATGGGGGTAGAGTAACTAAGTCTCATATTTTTAAAAATTTAAATTTGGCATGGAAGGACTTTATTTAATAATTTATTAGAGCCTAATCGGTTCTGTGTTCAGAATATTCCTCACTCTTCTCCACTCTCCTACAAACCCCTATAAACTTCCCCCATGCACGCCACTAATATTTTAACTTATATGCCTCTGCTTTCTTTTCTTTTTTTAGCCTTCTAATTACTTTTATTATTCAAAAAAGCTTCTTTAAAAAAAAATAGCTTTCTGACTCTGTGCTGTGCCTTCAGTACTTTCACAGCGCTTTTCTGCTCCTCAGTGAGGAAAGCACGCCTGATCCTGTCACACACACACTTAGCACACATGGATCCACCACAGGCCCTGCTGACATGTTTCACCGTTTTAGACAACCTCATTAGAACTTTAGGTCTCACAGCACAAACTCCACGCAGTTGTCCTGGGCACATGCCACATGCAGGTTTGGGGGCTTTCCCAACTTTCTTGGTATAAAGGTAAACAATTCTACTATTAGGAGTTCGAGGCAGTCTAGCTTGGTTAGAGGCTGTATTGTAGGACAGCCTCGATGTATGTCAAACGCTGGACCATTGTGCATGCCTGAAGTCACCATCCCCGGGAGAGGAAAACTGCCCTTCTACTTTCAGCAAATTATATTAGAAACAAAATTCCTGTTCAAAGGGTACATTAACCACTTATAAGCTGTGTGATCTTAAAATTACTAAACCTCCCTGGACTTCAATATTCTTACCTATACAATGAAAGCAATAATACCTAATAGGCAAAACTGTTGGGAGAATTATAAATAACAACACAGCAACATTAGTACCGGAACAGAGCAGATGTCTGAAAATGGTTGTTATTATCATGGGAGGGGGCACAATGGTATACAGAGTAACACTGACAGGACTGCTCACAAAAGAAAAAATATTCCTTGTACAGAAACAATGTTGAAACTTGACGAAGTTTTCCAGTCACTAAAAATATTAAAAAGCAATCTGCATCCTTATTATTGGACTAATATACAAAAATGGCAAGTTTTTTTCTTTTAGTTTTTAGTCCTCAAGTACAATAGAATTAGATTAATTATAATTCTTGTTTCAGACACACCGTCAATGGCCCAATTTTATTTACTTAGCTCTTTAATAAGCCATTATTAATAATTTACTAAGTACTCCCAATCCCACCTCCTACATTATTGCCAGAAGAGCAGCCCTGCTCTTGAACCCAGCTCTGTGGGCTGGCCGAGTCACCTGCCTTTGGAGACTTTATCAGTGCAAATAAGAGTCTACTAGTTAATTGAGCCATTCAAACTTCAGAGTGTTATAGGTAATGAAAGTCTAGAATGTTTAATTGGAAAACTCATACCATGATTATTTGTACAGTATCAGTTAACGAAGGTAAGTTTAAGTTTTAATTATTTTAATTAAGTTATTTCTAGAAGAGTTACTTAGAGAATTTCCGTATCTGTTCCATCAGTTAGAAAACATGGATTCCAAGTGGGACAATGTATAATGGGTAAAAGACTTAATGGTTTATATAATTAAACTGCTCTTTGTCTCCATTACTCAAATTTTGAGGGAACATTTATATACATGTGAACAATCATATCTGATATAAGCTAGTAATGAGAAACCTAAAAGGGAAAAAAGCAAATTATTTGACCAAGTGATTCACCAAGACTTACCTTAATCAGCTTATATTTTTACAGACTTAACAATTTCCATTTATGAGAACTTTCCCTTATTTAGAAAAAGCTACCCTAAAAAACCCAGCTCCAAACATTCTACCAAAAATTCTCTCCTGAAGTCCTTGGTAAACCTTGGCATCTGTTCTAACTGAAAGCTTTCTCCACAACAGCAGCCTGGACTATCATCATGAGTCACAATTTATAAATACCCAAAATTAAAGTAATTCATCTGCCTTGGTTTAGAAACCATGCGGACCCCCAAAGTATTCTGTAAGCGAATGTAAATATGTACTTCAAAAACAAAAAAACAATCTAGTTAGTTTAATTTACTCTAGTAAATTAGATATTTTATCTGCCATAACTATAATATAGCCTGCAATCCCCACAATAATGAATACTTCTTTTGTGGGTTTTGTTGTTTGTTTGTTTTTTCAAATTAAGAGCTAAACAACATGTTATGTGCATTTAAACCTTTGGAAAACATAACTGTTGATGAAACAGTTTACTGAAATAATCATTGTTGATTAGAATTTGTTCAACATTACCTCTCGGAAATATCTGCAGAGGCTCTATTAACTGTCCATTTACTTGCTGTTCCATTACTGTGGAATAATACTGCAAAGAGATTATAGAAAGAGATTAGTCAGTAATGTATGAATACTGGAACAGGCACTTATGGGTTGCTTAATTCATAGTACTTTTGTAAATTGCTGGTGTATATATATAAGCCTCGGGAATACTTTGTCCCCATTTGCACATTAAAATGACTATAGTGAATATTCAGGATTCAAAGCCCAGTATAGTGTTATCCTCCACACTGTCATTTATCTTTGAAAGTAAAACTGTTGATTAAGACTTCAGATTAGTATCTGATCTGTAGAAGTATTTTGAAAATGAAATGTATTAAAAATAACACAAGGCATTTTAGTGGAATGCTTTCTTATTCTTTTCCCCTGGATTTTGCAAAGCAAAATGAAGATGCCTCACATTTAGCTTGGACCTCTTTGCCAGTTAGTTAATCTAACATTATTCGTATTTGGGTATAAAATACACAGATCATGAAAAACTAAGTAATAGAGACTGTAGAACAAGCAAACAAGATATGACTGATCCAAAGATGATAGGACAATTTGATTAAAAGGTAGCCCAGTTTCATACAAACATACCTTTTATGCTTTAATCTTATAAACACTTTAGTATAGATCAAATTTCACTTTAAAATTCTGGGTACAGAAAAATAAAGTTTCAAGTAAAAAAGCTTTCACACTCCTTCAAAAACAGATTCATTCAGTAGGTTATATTATAGTCTGATTCCCATTTTCCTTAATATGAGAGTCGATGAGCTTATGCCCATCTAACTTGGAAACCGCTTCTGTGCCCTCACTTCTATAACACTTGACAAACCACAAAGTGATGTTCTTGGTGGCAAAATATCAACAGTGAAAACTTCTGATTTGGTGTTTTGAGGGGCTATTTTTAATATTAAAAACATGTTATTTAACTACTACATTTTCAGGAAATTCTTTCTTGATCATTATGTGCTGACATTCTTAAGTTTCTTTTGAGAAGACAGAGGTTTTTGTCCTCTTATTGCTTTTATGTACATTAAATTATTATAAGATCAAGTTTTCTTGTTTCCCTTAGAAATAATGTAAGTCTTTATTTCTACATCTTAAATTCTACATCATCTTGGAAATAAAAAAGTTAACAGTCTAAGGCTCTTTGCCCTAAAAACAAAGAGAAGGTGAATTTATGACAGATATGGATGGATATAAGTGTACCCTGCTCTCCACTATAGAGGAAACTGATCCTCTCTTTTTATGTATGTAAAAACTTATATACATACAGCAAAAACATATGCGATGTACTCTCCAGAATACATACTAAAGTAGATGTCTTTCAGGAGACTATATTCCTTAAAACCCCAGAAATATAGTGTCGCTATTACTCAAACAGTGATGACAAGTAAATGAAATATCAATCATGTAGGCTGTCAACCTTTTGGGACAGCAATAACTGTTAACAAGTAGTCTGGAAAAATTGTCCGAAAATGACTTGTCCTCGGCATACCAGTGTTTGAGGTTTCCTTGGAAAATTAAGATGCCAGTGGCTATTTGGAACATTGCTCAGGTATTCTTTTTAATGGGAAATTTGCTGGTTATTGATCCACAGCATGTACCCCCTTGCTTCTGGAAGGCTGCAAGCAACTTTCCAATCAGTGGCTGTCAAAAAAATTACTGCCTTTTTATACTGATACAAGACAACAGCAGTGGTGGTGTTCTCCTATAGTTAATGCTTTTCTTTAATTAACTGCTATGTACAATAGGTTAGTAATTTTAGTTACTACTTTACCACAATCCTAGAAATCAAAATAAAATATTCTTATGCTTTATCTAACAAATTAATTATAGTGTTGTCTGAAACTGGTGCTTGGGGTCAAGTTTGAAAACAAATAACCTCAAATGTAAAGGGTCAGAACAGGTGCAATGCATTTTTTTTCCTACTATAAAACCTTGCATGCATGAAATTGACCTGTTTTCCAACTTTATTTATTTACCTCACAAAATAAATTTTTAAAAATGATTTCCCTTTCATTTCAAACCTGTGCCAAATCAACTGGAAAGCTATATATATTTTTATAATCACTGTAAGACTTTTTTAGCAACCTATAAACATCTCTTTGGATTGTATGATTAACTCAGTCACAGTAATGATACTAAGTATGCCACTTGCCAGTTCCTCTAAAGCAAGTAGTTAGAATTTGTTTTTTGTTTTCTACAATTCTTCCAAACTCAGGGAACCTTTTCTCCTGCTGAAATACTGATTTTGATCTGTGTTTGTAGTAACAGAGAATCTGCGTTCCACATGGCAAAGTAATTCACCATCAAGGACAAACTATAAAGGGTGGTAATTGAACCTGTGGTGCGGGCCTACTCCAGGCAACTGGCTGAGGAACAGGCCTGTTGAGGACCAGGAGGCTGCCAACAAGGCAGCAGGCCTAGGAGCTCGGGCTACTACTTACACGGCATTCCCTAAGGGGCATGGATAAAGCTCGAGCCACACAGTATCTCCTGTCACAGAGCAGGCCTATGCTGCCTAGTGAAATAAGCAAGGAACTTGGAGGAGTTAGAGGACTCAAACCCAGGAGTCTCAGTACTGGCCATTTCTGAGCACAGGATTAATGTGAGCTTATAATGAGAAAATAGAAGACAGTACTTAATAAGCTGAAAAGCAAGTAATTTTTAGATCTTGATCCTCTCAGTGTTTTTTATATATTCTCCCTTTAAAGGGATTCTTTCAAATTTTGTTCCAAATGGTGATAAAATATAAACAATGACAAAGATGACTTCTATTAAACAAAAACAAAATGAAAAACAACCAACCAACCAAAGGCCTAAATCTTGTATGCCAAGATGCTTCACATGGTTCCGACAGAAAAGTAACAGTAACCGTTATAACTTTAATGAAGTCATAATTTGAAGTTTATCTAAATAACGTCCTGAGCTTAGTCTCTACAATTCTAAGCTGGCTTTCACTGCTCCTAACACGAATCCCTGGACATCGTAGGTGCTTGATAAATACGTATTGTTTGAAATGGGGTCCAGTCCTGACTCTGCCACTTATTAACTTGCAGTGCCTCCACGAAGTCATTTAACCTCAGTGAACCTTAGTTTCCGCCAAATGAGAATAAAGAGATCTACTCTATAACACACGGTTAGTGTGAAGCTCAAAATTAAACTGCAGAATAGAATTAGGGAAGGCACTTTGTAAACTGTAATGCATTAATAGTAATTGAGAAATTAAAAAGTGAACCTTCTAATACTGTAAAAATATTAAGCACAGCATTTTGAGTAGAAATGCTCCAGCATTTAAAAATACAGAAGCATTTTGTATAAAAAGTTTAAAACGTTGTGCTCAACCTGAATACATCAGCAGCAGTTACAAAATGTTTTCTGCTGGTATCCCTTGCAGAATCCATTACATGCAGTAATTGCAGCAATAATCAATAAGCTAACTGAGTAAAAGATTAATCAGGTTTGTGACTGCTAATGGAATCTCCAGTACCAGACTCAGATTAGTTTCAGAGTCCCTTTGAGATGCTCTTCAAAATCCTTAAACAATTTTAATAAGGATGTGACAAAGTTTAGCATAGTTATCCAAAAATCTAATTAATTTGAAACAGAGGGCCAGATTCAACAAGGGGATAGCAAGAACAATTTTTTGCTTTGTTTTGTTTGCAAGTTTATCAAACAGTGTTCCTATTTGTTATAAATCTAATTCTAATTCTAAAAACACAATTCAATCAATAATTACAACATTTTTTTCTTCATGGAAATCTGCCATATGAAAAACCTGAATTCCAAAACAGCAGTTTAATTTTACAAGGCACAAGTTCTCTATTAAAAGAGAGAGAGAAGAGACAAAGAGAGAGCAACACACACACAGAGAAAAGACTATCACTCATTGAATACCTACTGTGTTGGGCTCAGTATTACATACCTACATTTATTCATTTAATTTGTCACAGCCTTATCCTATTCTGTGAGGATCATCACCCCTGTATTTCACAGACAAAACAAAGGCTTTATCGGTGAATCAAGAAAAATAATTCTTTCAATCTAGTTCATGCACTCAGAACAAGAAATGTATGTTTACTATTTAAAAGCCAAAAGGTAAATTACCTGATATTTCTCATACACAAAACATTTAACTAGATAAAGCAGGCGGCTGGGTGGACTGCTGAGCTGGTGGAGAGCTTCGCTTCCTCATTCATACACTGTACGGGTTAGGCCAGGTCACCTGATCTTTCAGGGGATACATGAGGCAGCATGGTGCATTGCAAAGATTCCTGTACTGACCAGGGGCCTTCCTGCCTTCTTCAGTGACCCTCTCTGGTTTGCCTACCTCCCTAGCCACTGTGCTCCGTTTCCTGTAAGTGGTTTTTTCCCCCACCCATCCTTTAAATGATGGAGTTCCCCATGGTTTTTCATCAACCTTCTCTTCTTATTTTATACTCTCCTTGAGTTAACTTCAGCCACTTCAAAGGTTTCAATTACCAGAGGAGTCATTGAGACTAATTAGGAGCTGATGAATCACAAATCTTTATTTCCAGCCCAGATTTCTCTCCTAAGATTCGGTACATAACCAATTGGTTGTCCACAGGCTCCTCAGATTCAACAGGTCCCTACCTCTCCCACCCCTCCCACATGCCTTAGACCTGTCTTCTGCCACCTGGGTTCACTATCTCAGTAAATGACATCACAGTGACCTAGTTTTCCAAGCCAGACATCTGAAAGTAATCCAGAGCACCTCTCTTTCCTTCTTCCCCACACTCAATCAGCAGTCTTATTAACTCTGCATCTTCCCACCTCTCAAATCCCTCAAGCTAGGGCCCTCCATGATCTAACCCACCTTCCTTCCCAACCTCATCTCCTATCTTCCCTTCCTCCCCACCTCACTGCCCATAAGACACTGAATCACGGGTAGCTCCTCCTGAGTGCACCAGGCATCCTTTCACTGAGCCTTTACTCTTTTCTCGGCCCAAAACACCCCTCCCAGTCCCCTTGTCCTTTTAATCCACCTGGGCATCACCCTCTTCAGGAAGGCTTCTCTGTCCCCCCAAAGCCAGATCAGGTGCCCCTTTGTGCTTACAGAGCACCTAACACTTGAACTTTTTATTGCATTTATTACTCTGCCGGGTAATGAGCTTTTCTTATCCTCCCACACTGAACACTATTTCCTTTTTTGTTAATCTCCCTGACTGGACAATGAGTTCCTGAAGAAATAAATTATATGTTCATTGCACCTCCACCACCTGGCATAACACCTGGCCAGACAGTTGCTATCCCATAAATATTTACTGTATGAAAAACTGGTTGTATGAATAGTGGACGAATCAGTGAGTGAGTGATCTCAGGTCCCAGCTGTACGTTTAGCTGTGTGACCTTGAAAAAGGCATGCAATTTGTTTGTGCCTCAGTAATCTCAGCTGTAAAAATGGGAAAAATACCTCCTTTGCTCACCCCATAAAGGTGTTAGGAAGAACCAAATCAAAGTGGCTGGTATATGGGAAACTTTCTAACAAAATACTTGAAAAAAAACCTTGAAAGAGGGCACAGTGCTATGAATCTCCCACTTCCAAGCAACAGTACATAGAAGAAAATGTTTATAACAATAGGTGACACAGAAACTATTAAACAAGATCACTGAAATTTTTAGACCAAGTACAGAAGAATTTAGCTAATTGGTTTACGAAGGCTGAGCCAGTATCCCTCCCTCTCCCTAATTACCACAGCACTATAAAGAGTAAAGTAAGTAAAAGGGCACTATGAGAGCAATGTCTGCTTCTCTTCTGGAAGCTCATCAAGGGCCTGGACCATGTCTTGTGTATGTTCTCTTAACGCAAAGGTATTAACCTGGGTCTGTATGAGCCTCCGGACATCCTTAAGTTGATAAAATTATGTGAAATGTCACATTGTGTGAATTTTCTGGGAAAAGAAAAAACAACTTTGCAGATTTTCAAAAAGGCCTGTGTTTCCTAAACCCTAAATAGGTACTGCCATGCAATGCCTACTATGTGCCTTACACATAATTGGTGCCCCCAAATGTTTAAGGGAAGGAGGCAGAAAGGAACTAATACACACATGATAACTATACTCATTGGTTGTACTTCTAACTTACTCAGTGGCAAGTCTTACATATAAAAAAGGGTTTATTTATTATTCTATACATTTATAACAAAACAATTTCCTAAATCTCTCCTTAGCATGTCTTCTAACAGATAATTAGTGCAGTATTTCAACTTATAAGGAAGAGCATGCAATTTTTTTCCTAATGATAAAATTTTCAAATTCCTGTTTTGTCAATACTGTAAGCATACCCCATTATATGTAGCTCAGTCAGTAATTACAGCAATAATCAATAAACTAACCAGCTATTTGCAGTCCATAGTTAATTTATTAGTTTTCCCAGTGAAGAACCCAACAATCTTAACTCTGCCAAATGACTACAAATTCAATTACAACACTACTCAGAAGTGTCATTCATTATACCTTCTTTCAATTATTTTTTATATTTTATATTAAGAGGCTTTCCCTCTGTGACACTGACCACTTAGGAAGAACACAACTGCTCCAATGTTCAAAAATAACATATGAAGCCGATCTATTGTGAATACCAAATTAATAGCTACAGACTTACCTGGCTTCAAGTCCCCCCCCCGCCCCCCCCACTTCTCACTCACCTCATTGCCTCTGCAGAGGTAACAACAATGTGCAGATGCTCTTCCTTAAATGACTCTAGCCACATATGGTCAGGGATTAATTAAATGATGAGCAACAAAAGCACAATGAAAAGTCTTCCAGTGAAAGGTTGACAGAGAACAACTCTGGGGCTATTTATAGGAAAACGTTATTGGCTAGGATGTGTTTATTAATGATTTGGAAGTAAAAAAGACAGTATGTTGGCCAAGTTAATGATAAAACTTTGTTTTGGATAGTAAAACTGTTAGGGGAGCTCCAGCTGGTCTTAATAGAGTTTGTACAGCCAATAGCAGATGAAATTCAACTTGGACAAGTTTAAGGTAATGCATGTTCGCAGAGGAGTTTAAATTTGTATTCAGCAATGGTCCCAAATTTGTAGGATCCTCTCAGCTGAAGCTTTCAGAGTCATCCCCACAGTTAGCCTGAGGCAGACTACACTAACCTTTCACCTATTTCCAGGCTTCGGCAATTCTGCTGTACTTCTAAAATAGAAGTTTAAATAGTAGCTTCAGGGAACCTGCCACTTAAATAAAACAGGACCGTCAGGCCATGCAGACAGCAGGCCAAATGGGACATCCCCTTACAAATAGACTGCTGTATTTAGCCCATTTTGATAGTGCTTTCATCAAGACCCCATCTACTGCTCACCTGATATTAAAATATAAATAAATCAAATCTTGGTGAGGTTGTGAAAAGGAAACCCTCGTGCACTGTCAGTGGGATTGTAAATTGGTGCAGCAATTATGGACAGCAGTACGGAGGGTCTTCAAACAATTAAAAATAAAACTACCATACTACCCAGCAATTCCACTTTTGGGTATTTATCTGAAGAAAACAAAAAATACTTAATTTGAAAGATATATGCATCCCTATGTTCATTACAGCATTATTTACAATAGCCAAGATATGGAAGCAACACAGGTATCCATGAATGGATGAATGGATATATATATACAATGGAATATTACCCAGCCATAAAAAAGAATAACAGTAAAATCTTGCCATTTGCAACAACATGGATGGACCTAGAGCAGTGGTTCTCAACCTTTCTAATGCCGCGACCCTTTAATACAGTTCCTCATGTTGTGGTGACCCCCAACCATAAAATTATTTTCGTTGGTACTTCATAACTGTCATTTTGCTACCGTTATGAATCGTAATGTAAATATCTGATATGCAGGATGTATTTTCATTGTTACAAATTGAACATAATTAAAGCATAGTGATTAATCACAAAAACAATATGCAATTATATATGTGTTTTCCGATGGTAGGCAACCCCTGTGAAAGGGTCGTTCGACCCCCAAAGAGGTCGCGACCCACAGATTGAGAACCGCTGACCTAGAGGGTATTATGCTAAGTGAAATAAGTCAGATAAAGACAAATACCATATGGTTTTACTTATATGTGGAATCTTATATGTGGAAAAGAAAAAGAACAAACAAAACAGTTAGAAACAGACTCATAGATACAGAGAACAAACTGATGGTTGCCAGAGGGAGGAGGCTATTGAAATTGAAGATAGAGTGAAGGGGTTTATGAGGTACAAACTTCCAGTTACAAAATATATGTCACAGGATATAATGCATAACACAGGGAATATAGTCAATAATGTAATAACTTTGTATGGTGACAGATGGTTACTAGACTTACTGTGGTGATCACATTGTAAGGTATGTAAATGTTGATCACTATGTTGTACACCTGAAACTAATATAATGTATGTTGACTATATTTCAATGTATGTCCCTTTAGATATATTTCCTAGGTTGGTAATTTACTGAATTCCTCTAACTTTATTATAACAAGTTTACATCCACCTTTCAGAGATATGTAGAAATGACTCTTCCTTGTCTCCAGTAAAACTGGCCCTAGGAGCACAGAGGTTCATTAGGAGCTGCCAACAAGAGCCTAATACCAGGGTTATGGCCCACAGACATCCTAGTGCTAGAAGTCCATCATTTCCCCTGAAGAGAAGCTCTTAGCCAGAGCCCCCAATTGCTGTACGTCATGGCTCTGACCCTTTGTGCTAGCTGTTGCAACATAGGACCCTAGAGGAATCAATCTACGGGCTACCCTGAGTCCTCTACAGAGATGGAGCTGAACTGGGAGCATGGCCACATTAATGACAAAATATAGGTCCCACCCTGGCTGAGGCCTACTTATGCTCATTTTTTCCTTTGCTACCATGAGCTGCATAATAAACTCCTTGTTTTAATGTAAATTTGAGTATGCTTTTGCTTCTTACCAGCACAGGTACCCCAAGATATTTCACAACAGGACTAAATAAGGGGCTGCTACATTTTTATCACTATTTCAAGGTCATCCAAATGTCCCAGACAAAAAGAAAAGGAAGTTAAAATAATCTTCCCCTAAAAAGAAAAAAAAACAGCTTTATTCATTGAATGAGAAAACAAAAGAAAAACTTTACTTATACAGTTTAGAGCATGCTATTATTTGAAGAAAAAAACGGAATAATTTCTAAAACAATTTATTTATTCCATTCAGTTTCTCACTCTTTTAATCATTTTTCCACCCTACCAAGAGAATATACTGCATTACCAGTTTGTTTGGATGAATTACATTGAATTAGGAGACTAACTGCTCATTGAAGACTGAGCTGATTTTCTATGCACAAAGTAAGTTCAAAGTAGGACCTATTCAATATGGGGAATATTTAAAAGCACCATGTGGAAAATGAGCTTTCAGTCTCATTGCTCTTTGAGGGAAACTTTCTAATAGCAAAGGCCGAGGTTGTAAAATGTTCAACTCCTAACAGCAAGAAAATGTGGGGTAAGACTCAGCCTTAAAGGTAAGAAGAAAATCTTTAAAACTTTAAAAGCCCAGAGTATTTTTTATATTTAATAATATTAATATTACCTCAATAGATGCCAAAACAAAAACATCACTTAAGACTGGGACTGAAGAGACTGGGAATGAAAGGACTGAGAGCCAAAGGCCTGGATCCGTGTCCAGACCTTCCCATTCATCACCAAAATGACCTGCAATTGAATCTGATCTCATTGGGCCTGTTTCCTGCTCTGTAAAATGAAACAGATGGACAAGACCTCTAAGCCTCCCTTCCAACTCTACTTGAGTAACTGTATAATTTTAGAGGCAATCTCCAAGTTGTGCATATTAGGTAGGCTAAAGCTAATCATATCCCAATTTACAAAGTGCTATAGAGGTCAAGAAGTAGTTTCCCTCATGGTACCACGTCTAACTATGGTCAAGTGTACCACAGGGAATACTTACACTCTACTAAAACACAGGGGCTCAGCCTTAATGGGAGGCTTTACAGTTAAACTCATCCCATTCTTTTCTGGCAATGTGGGAAAAAATGGTATAAAGAGAGAGAATGGGCAAAATGAAGAAAATTATTCTTGTTACTACTGTGCTGCACTCATACAAGCGCCTCAGTATCGAAAGAACCAAGTGCAATAAATCCTTTACTAGACATAGGACTTAGCAGAAACAAATATGAACCTACTTACAAAAGTAAAACGTACTACTGAGTTTCTTAATGAAAGGTCACCCAAAAGTAGAGGTTAACATGAAAATAACCCCTTCCTATAGCTGGGTCTCAGTGACAGATAAAGTTTATGAGGAATCAATAAACAAGGCCCAGCATTGTTGTTTGATGCTGTAGGGAAATGAAGCCAGCACTACGAGGCAACAAATACAAAAAAAAAAAAATGGAAGAAAAGCAGCATACTATCTTCAATCTTTCTAGAAAATGAGAGGGAAAACAAAACAAAAAAATGTAAAATACATTTAGGGAATATTTAACAGGGTCCTTTAAGTAATTAGCAATGATCAGGTATTCAGTTTGCAAAATATGTATGTTGGGTGGATTTTTTTTCCTAATAAAGCATTTCAAATTCTAATTAAAAAGTACTTTATGGAGGAATTAAAAAGATACAATAGTGTCAGAGAAAAAACCATGATCCCAGAAGTGGAATATTCTAACAACATAACTTACAAGAGACTACACTATAAAAACAGATTGTTGATTAACACAAACGCATAACAAAACACAGAGAGCTATCACAATGGTGCTGTAATAACACTTGGCTGCTGAATTCTCTCAATACATTAAATATCTCCTTGGAGACCAAATCACTTTAAATTTTCTTAAAAGACAATTTATTATAGCTTTGTTTTCTTCTCATTATCTCTTAAAAATATATCCAATGAAGAAAAGATGCAACTTCTAAATAACTTACATAAAATGGTACTAATGTGTGGCAACACTTCGGTTTAATATATTGGTTATTACTTAAATAGCACACAACAATCTATTGTTATGACAAATCCTTACCACAATGCGATATTCCATGTGTCACATGTACCAAAATCCACTGTATGTCACTATTATGGCATACATAAAATTAACAGCCTAAGGCTGCTAACAATTTAAATAATTGATAAGTTTTCAATTAAAAAGGCAACATTTTCAGATCTAATACAAAACCCTACTTAAATTACTGATAAAACAAACAAACAAACAAACACACCCAACAACTTATGCTTCTGTTGTCCCATAGCCAGAAAATACTTGTATCCAATTAAAAAAAAAAAAAAAAAAAAAGCAATTCTGCAAGTTACAACTTACACATTGCAATTTTTTTTTTTTAATTTTAGGCAGAGATTCCGGCTGTTTATTCATTTAACATTTGTAAGGAAATAATAATTAAAGAATTTATGGTAAAAGTGTTTCTATTTTTGCTTTGCTTATATTAAAGAAATACCAAAGGGCTGGGGATTGAACCTGCAACCCTCCGGTGTGGGATGACACTCTAACCTAACTCAGCCACACCAGATAGGGCTCTAAGTATTTGTTCAATGAATTAGTGAGAAAATAGGGACCTAATTGGCCTGACCACAATCCGTAAGCCAGTACCAATTCATAACAAAAGTTTTCAATATCCATTGCAAATTAATAAAGAATAATGTAGTGAGTTTTTTACATTAAAACTAAATTTACTCACTTTAATGATCATCTTTACTTTTGAGATTATGTACTGCCTAATGTTTTAATCTTTAAATAACTCCCACTCTATTAATAAAATAATGGTTAACAAGATACTTTTATTAGTTTATGTATTAAGGTTTGGTTTTACTGGCAAAATTAAACATTACCATGCCTATGTCTGTCTTCCAACCTAAAAATGAAAGATTGATTAGTTCATGAAACCTAAGTATTTGGGATCAATGAGCTACTTGATTTCTTTTCAGACTAAAAAGTGGCTCTCAAAAAGTCTCAGGAACTTAAGTTTAAAAACAATTACATAGCTAATATTTTCCTACAAAACTAAGCACTGTATTTGAGAAAATAAACACAAATCATAGGGAATATATACTCAGATAGCTCAACTAAGGTATTATATAAATACTAATCACTCAGATTTTAATAGTGGTTATAACATAGAAAGATCCCAATACTAATGTGCAAGGAAGTGAATAGGAGAGAAACAGTGTAAAACGTAAAGGATCATGGGCTTTGGCATAAGAGAAAACTGAACTTTAAATTTTTTTATTTTTTTATTGATTTGAGAGAGAGAGAGAGAGAAATATCAATTTGTTTCCACTTATTTACGCATTAATTGGTTGATTCTTGTATGTGCCCTGACCCGGGATTGAACTTGCAACCTTGGCATGTTGGAACAACACTCAACCAACTGAGCTACCTGGCTAGAAGAAGAAACGGAACTTAAATTCCATATTCACATTCATAGCTCTAAGACCTTCAGCATGTTTGTTAATCATGGCTTCCTCATCTAAAATATAGAAATGACAATATCTACCTCACAGAGTGATTAAAACCAATGAAAATGAAATACCATAAGCATCTAGTCCAGGGGTCCTCAAACTATGGCCCGCGGGCCACATGCAAATACAAATATTGTATTTGTTCCCATTTTGTTTTTTTACTTCAAAATAAGATATGTGCAGTGTGCATAGGAATTTGTTCATAGTTTTTTTTTTAAACTATAGTCCGGCCCTCCAACAGTCTGCGGGACAGTGAACTGGCCCCCTGTTTAAAAAGTTTGAGGACCCCTGAATTCTAGTCTATAGATGAGGCACCAAAAAACCCAGAAATGATTATTATTATGATCACATGAAGAAACATTCTTAAAAGACACAATCTGTCAGGTCTTCCCCAAAGTACATTATTGAAAACACACCTTTTTATGTGGATATGTCAGAGACATAATGAAAGTACCCTGCTGTCAGTAATGTACTCTGCAACAGATGCATGTAAAAAAACTAGAACCAACCTATGTGTGTGTGTTTTCTAAAAATAAGCATGTCACATTCCCAGGAGAGTTAGAAATCTATCAATACTAGTACTAGACCTTTCAGCAGACCATCCTACTCTACCTTTCAAGGTGCTGATGAGCCCTGCTCTAAATTCTCAAAGCACAAGGACTCTCAAGTAAGTTAATGGGAAGTCAATGGGAAATTGACTTTTCCTACTCTGTGCAGCTCTGAATGCAACGCTCTGTTAATCATGCCATTCTTCTTGTTCTCTTTCTTCCTACCCTAAATTAAAACTATTGGCAGAAACCCACAAAGATATTTTACAGTTTTCATTACAATGAAACAATACCTTGGGTTGAAGTTGAAGTCTATCAAAAACCTCCAATCTAACTGTTAGCTAAGATTAGTATCATTTCCGCCATAATTCCACTTTGCATTTGTATAGAACTTTTAAGTTTTCAAAGGGCTTTCACGGCTACTCCCCCATTTGATCATTACAATAACCCTGTGCCATAGAAAGGACATGTATTATTATCCACAACTGACAGATGAGGCAACAATAGCACAGAAAGGTTAAGTGATTTGCCTAAGGCCAGGAAACCAGAAAAGAGCTGGGTCTCCTGGCTTTCAGTCCAATGTTCTTTTCACCAGACCGTCAGAGATTTTATAAACACATACAAACTCAGATAAAATAAAATAAAAATAAGAGGAAATTTGTTTATTTTATCATAGTTGAATTTTTCAAGCTCAGTACTAAAGTTTTAGAAATGTAGTCTTTTCTCTTGTTGATCTACTTCAGCCCTGTGACAAACATTAATGCAAATTTTCACTGAAATCCAAAACACAAAAGAAAAATCATTTCAGGATATATTCAAATCACTTTGATTCAGTAAGTAACCCCATAGTAGTTCATCTTGGGATGGGTATAAGGGGGTGGATAAAATAATGGAGAGCACATCTTTAAATTGTGTATCCATATTAAGCCTGCAGCTACATTATAACTATAGTGTGTTTGGAAGGGTGAAAGAGATCGCCAGTTGAAAGTAGATTTTGAAAAATTTTTTAGAGCCCAGGGGTTCATTTTTAATGAGCCGTTACTTTAAGTACTGCATAAAAAATACAGAAAATTGATAGTCCATTTAGTCTGCACCATACCTAATGCAAAAGTCATTAAGATGCATTATTCTTAATGTTCACGATATGATCAGTAAGTGTCTTTTGGAAAGAATGCCCTTAACTTTCACATAAGGAAATCTTTGAAAACCTTATATACTATATAGAAAAATGTTATGGCAATTGTGATTTACTTTTATACCTTCACTTTGCCAAGAAACAGCATCCTCAATCACAGTAATATATTTAAGATAGAACTCATTTGTAATGTACTTACGTATGACAGCATTGCCTTCATTTCTTCATCACTTCTCACTGTAATTCGATCACCATCTTCATCTTCATCTGTTTAAAAAGCAACGTAATGCAAGTGATAAGATTTGCATTTTTTATGTACAAAAACCACATCAGCTGGAAACATAATACAATTTGTTTTTACAAACTGATATCCAAATCCTCAAAACCCTATTTTGGGGGATGTTGAGGTTTGTTGTTTTGCTTTGTTTTTGTTCAGGATACAACCAGAATCTCAATAAAGAACTAAAAAATTAAGGGACAGCTAAAAATTAAAATATTACTCATGCCATTCATGACATGTATTTAGGAGTACGATTAAAACAGGTTTGGAGAACTTTAAAAACTGAAGACAGTCCTATTCTACTGTCAGTACATTTTTCCTTCCCACACAGCACCCTATCCCTCTATTCCTTCATTCTTTCTCTCTTCCAGAGAACCACCCACCATGTCACATTAGCAAAATAAAAATGACTAACATTTACTGATCATCATTATACACAAGGCACTAAGTGCTTCATATGCAGTAAGAACCTCCTGAAGAACTTCACAACGGTCCTATAATGTGGATAGTGTGACTTTATTATTATTATTATTATTATTATTATTATTATTATTATTACTAGAGGCCCAGTGCACAAATTTTTGTGCACTCAGGGGGAAGGGAGGGTCCCTCTGCCCGGCCTGTGCCCTCTTGCAGTCTGGGACCCCTCGGGAGATAATGACCTGCTGGCTTAGGCCTGCTCCTGGTGGCAGAGGGCAGGCCCAATCCCTAGGTGCAGCCCCTGATCGGGCTCAGAGCAGGGCCAATTGGGGAGTTGGGGCGCCGCCCCTGTCATGCACAGAGCAGGGCGGATCGGGAGGTTGCGATGCCACCCTCAGTCACGCTCAGGGTAGGGCCGATTGGGGGGTTGGGGCACCGCCCCCTGTCACACTCAAGGCAGGGTCAATGGGGAGGCTGTGGCACCACCCCCTGTCACGCACAGAGCAGGGCCAATCAGGGGGTTGGGGCACTGCCCCCTGTCACTCACAGAGCAGGGCCCATCAGGGGGTTGGGGTGCTGCACTTTGTCACACTCAGGGCAGGGCCGATGGGGAGGTTATGGCTCTACCCCGTCACACACAGAGCAGGGCCCGTGGGGGGGAGGGGTTGGGGCGCCGCACCCTGTCACACACAGAGCAGGGCTGATCAGGGGGTTGGGGCGCCGCACCCTGCCACACACAGAGCAGGGCCGATCAGGGGGTTGGGGCGCCGCACCCTGTCACACACAGAGCCACAGGGCGATCAGGGGATTGGGGAGCTCCCCCCTATCAGGCACAGAGCAGGGCTGATCAGGGGGTTGGGGCGCCTTCCCCTGTCACGAACAGAGCAGGGCCGATAGGGAGGTTGTGGCCCTGCCCCCTGTCACACACAAAGCCGCAGGGCGATCAGGGGGTTTGGGCGCTCCCCCCTGTCACGCTGATCCTGGTGCCGGGAGGCCTCATGGCTCCGCTGATCCCGGTGCTGGGAGGCATATTACCCTTTTACTATATAGGATAGAGGCCTGGTGCACGTGTGTGGGCCGGCTGGTTTGCCCTGAAGGGTGTCCTGGATCAGGGTGGGAGTCCCCACTGGGGTGCCTGGCCAGCCTGGGTGAGGGGCTGAGGGCTGTTTTCAGACTGGCGGATGACGGAAGCTCCCAACCGCTCCTTTTTTTCTTTTTTCTTTTTTTTATTCTGGGCCAGCTTTAGCTCTGGCTCCAGCTCTGAGGCCTCTGCTGCTGAAAGCAGGTATCTGGTTTGTTTTGGTTCTGTAATCGAAACAATGTATAACTCCAGCTCTGAGATTCTGGCTCACTGAAAGCAGGTTTCTGGGGTTTTGTTTAGCTTCTATATTTGTTACAGTGTTTCAAACTGCAGGCTCAGAGGCCGGCAAGGCAGGCAGGGAATGTTGGTTTCCTCCGTCACTGAAGCAAACAAGCCTCATGTTAGTTTCAAGCTGCCTGGCTGCCGGCCGCCATCTTGGCTGGCAGTTAATTTGCATATCTCCCTGATTAGCCAATGGGAAGGGTAGCGGTCGTACGCCAATTACCATGTTTCTCTTTTATTAGATAGGATTACTAGAGGCCTCATGCATGAATTCATGCACGGGTGGGGTCCCTCAGCTTGCCAGGTGATTGAGGCCTGGGGGGGAGGAGCCGTGGGTGGTTGGCCACTGGCCCCACCCCCGAACAGGGCCCCATCGGGGCCAGGCCAGCCAGAGGGGGGTGCGGGGGGTCCGCAGGAGGTCAGTCAGCTCACCAATTGGTAGTGGGGTCAGCTGGGGGGAGGAGCTGCAGGAGGTTGGCCAGCTGGCCCCACCCCTGATTGGGCCAGTTGGCCAGCCGCAGTGGGCATCATAGTGACCGGTCATCCCAGTTGTTCTGGGTGTTCTGGCATTCTAGTCACTGGCTTTTTATATATATGGATTCATTTTTACAGAAGAATAACTGGGAGCCTAGTGTAAGGTTAACTTGAAAAGCAACTCTAACATCCTCTCCATATCCTATTCTGTCTAGTAGCTCTCTTTCTCTTTTTGTACAGTTTCATTTGAACTGGGAACTCTGACCATAGTAAGTGTCAAACAGCAATTCATGGTACTTTGAAATAGTCTTGAAACTAGAGGATAATAAGGCTTTACAAGATACATAACCAGAATGTATTCATTTGACTACATTTATTATTAAAGTAGACACACCCAGAAACAATGTACTTATTTCAACTATGCTTCCTTTATTCAAAGTAGTTTTGAAATAACTCTTCACAAACTGCTTTAAGAACTAGAAGACAGATCACGTAAAAATATCAAATCTCACTTTTAACCCAAACAAAATTGTCCACCTGATCATTCTCCTACACTACCTGCCAAGGAGAACTCAGAATGACTTTGGCTATTTCTACATATTTAGTTATCTTCTTCATCTTTCTAAAGATAAACATCTGTCAACAGGAGAACAGCCTACGTGGTAGACTCTAACTGTACAGTTGAAAGAAAAATACCAAAAATATTTTTAGCAACAGCAGCATTGTTGGAAAAAGTACACAGCTTCCCAGAGGACAACTTGGAAGGGGCTACTCTCTCTCTCATTTGGATGTCTCAGCTCTGGTGCACTTATTAAACAATCAGTGGTGTTATTTATTTTGGTCACTCTTGGGTATCTAATTGCTGATTTGATCAGATGCAGAGAAACTGATCCCAGGCCTGGCTTTAAAACAAAAATGTAAAGTGGCTTTCATGTGTATAATATACAACATATTCCTTTATACTATATCTGTTTTTACCCTTTGCTTACATCACATACTCTGGGGATTCTTACTGAAAAGACAGTATGAGTTCAGTTCAGCACAAGGCTCTTTGCCCATCAGCCCTCCTTTTTGTCCAGCTGCAGTTCTGAAGATATACCCTGTTCACTGACAAGGCTCTGGAAACCCTACGAGGGAGCTTGTGTTGTCTCCCAATTAGCATATTACAGAGCAAAATGCTACTTCCTTTTCCTTTTCAGAAGCCATTAGCAATCTGACATCATGAGGGAAACTAGCACTTGAGCCAGCCCCTCTCAATGATCAAGCCCACAGCTCTTGCTGGGGTTTTCTCTCCAAAGCATTTGTTCCTGGATCCTGGTTCACTCCAAATAGTTCCCCAACTCAATGTAAATCAGTATCAAATCATACTAAATATCTATATAGGTAGAAACTGTCTGAAGTTGCTATTGGCATTACGCTATCAAGAGTGGCCTGTTTTCAGTATAAAAGACACATAATGGTGACTTTCAGTAACAAAGGTGGCACTTTCCTAGATGTTACTTATATAAAGGATATATAGGAATCTAACACTGTTCTTCTTTCTTTTCTTTCTTTTGTTTTTTAAGTTACAGAATCTATAAAACCAAATGCCATTCTAGTTTTGGAAACAAAAAAGTTTCTACATAGGTTCTAGAAACTAGTATTTTCAAGGTTAAGTCAAAAAGTTTTCTTACAAATGCAGGAAACAAAGGGGAAAAACAGATCCTATATAATAAAGAGGGAATATGCAAATTGACCATCACACCACCACAAATATGGTGGCACCCACAGTGAAGGTGGGGGTTTTCATAACATAAGATGGTTGCGTCCACAGCAGAAGCAGGGTTTCCATAACACAAGATGGCTGCACCCACGGCAGAGGTTGAGTTTCCATAATGAGCCTTAACGAGCAATCGGCAGGGACCTGAGGCTGCACCCCCCTCTCGCCCCTGTGGGGCTTGACAGGGGACCTCAGGCCGCATCCCCCAACCAGCAGGGCTTGACAGGGGACCTCAGGCCATGCCCCCGCCCAGGTGCCAGGCCGGGGGACCTCAGGCCATATCCCCCACCTGGCAGGGCTTGATGGGGGACCTCAGGCCACGCCCCCTGCCCCGGCGCCAGACCAGGGGACCTCAGGCCACACACCCCCACCCCAGCGCCAGGCCGGGAGACCTGAGGCTGCACCCCCCGCCTGGTGGGGCTTGATGGGGACCTCAAGGTGCACCCTCCACCCTGGTGCTGGGACAGGGGACCTCAGGCCACACCCCCCACCCAGCGGGGCTTGACAAGGGTGGGGCCGGCCGGGTCTGGATCTAGTCCAATGGGGGTGGAGCATCCAGGTCTGGGTCTTGCACGATTTTGAGGTGCATGTGGGTGGGCAGGGACTTGACTCTGGAGCGCCCCAGACTCTGACAGGAGGAAGATTTTCATATACATTTTACTAATGTTCTTTCATCTCTGACACTTCTATTATAGAGAAAGGGCAAATAGCAATATTAAAATATTTCCTCTAATTAATTCCCCTTTAATGTGCACAAATTTCGTGCCACTAGTCTACACTAATAAAAGGCAAACATGCAAATTGACCATACCTTCACTATGCCTTAAGCCACGCCCACCAGCCAATCAGGGTGACTATATGCAAATTAACCCAACCAAGATGGCGGCCGGCAGCCACGGAGCTGGAGCAAGCAGGAGGCTTGGTTGCCCCAATGATGGAGGAAGCCAAGCTTCCCCTCCTGCCACGGCGACTCTGAACTCCACTCAAAGCAACAAAGTTTCAATTATAGAAGCTAAATAAACCCCAGATAACTGCTTAGAGCTGGCTGTGGCCATGGAGCTGGAGCGAGCAGGAGGCTTCCCTCCTACCTGCCCTGGCTTGCTTTGAGCTCCTCTCAAAGCTACAAAGTTTCAATTATAGAAGGTAAATAAATCCCAGAATTAAAAAGAAAAAAGAAAAAAAGGAGAGGCTGGGAGCTTTCGTCGCCGGGGGGGCTTGGGCAGCCTGAAAACGGCCCTCAGCCCCTCACCAAGACTGGCCAGGCACCCCAATGGGGACCCCCCACCCTAAAGGGGGTGTGGTCAGCCTGAAAACAACCATCAGCCCCTCACCCAGGCTGGCCAAGCACCCCAGTGGGGACCCCCCACCCTGAAGGGGGTGTGACCAGCTGCAAACAGCCATCAGCCCCTCACCCAGGCTGGCCAGGCACCCCAGTGGGGACCCCCACCCTGAAGGGGGTGTGACCAGCTGCAAACAGCCATCAGCCCCTCACCCAGGCTGGTCAGGCACCCCAGCGGGACCCCCACCCTGATCCGGGACACCCTTCAGGGCAAATCAGCCGGCCCCCACCCGTGCACCAGGCCTCTATCCTATATAATAAAAGGGTATATGCAAATTGACCCTAACAGCAGAATGTCTGGGAATGACTGGTCACTATGACACACACTGACCACCAGGGGGCAGATGCTCAATGCAGGTGCTGTCCCCTGGTGGTCAGTGCACTCCCACATGGGGAGCTCTGCTCAGCCACAAGCCAGACTGATGGCTGCCAGTACAGTGGTGGTCGTGGGAGCCTCTCCTGCCTCCTCAGCAGTGCTAAGGATGTCTGACTGCAGCTTAGGTCTGCTCCCTGCTGGCAAGTGGACATCCCCCGAGGGCTGCCGGGCTGCCAGAGGGATGCTTGATTGCCTGCTTGGGCCCGATCCTCTAGGGAGTGGGCCTAAGCCAGCAGGTGGGCATTCTCCGAGGGGTCCCAGACTCCAAGAGGGCATAGGCTGTGCTGAGGGACCCCCCTGAGTGCACAAATTTTTGTGCACCGGGCCTCTAGTATAGTATAAAGGAATATAATGTTGCATATTATACACAAGAAAGCACTTTACATTTTTGTTTTAAAGCCAAGTCAAACTCTCTGTTTAGATGTGGGCTAAAATGATTTGTTTAAAAAAATGGATTTGTTTTGATAAAGTCCTGAACTTGGTAATATTTTCAATCTGAACAAAGTAGCTTTTTATAAACCTCATTTCTACACCAGGCCAGCTACAGAGATGGTGGTTATAAAGGGACTGCTTATATTCAAATTTCAATATGTACATGGGATGGAAGTGCTTGGAATTCAGTAAAACAGTTGGACATCCCCCAAGGGCTCCCGGACTACGTGAGGGTATAGGCCAGGCTGAGGGAGCCCCCATCCCAGTGCAAGAATTTCATGCATTAGGCCTCTAGTCTTTTTATAATTTGTAAAGAGAGGACAAGGATTCCAGAAAAATCATTTATATCACATCTCTCTAAATCAGGAATGACAACAAGCTCCCCAAACCAAGCTTGAATCTTTAAGGCTACTTAAAACAAAAGATTCTGGAATTCTAGAATTCTATGAAATATCTTAGGAATTATTTCAACAAAAAATTGTGAGGGGAGTCAGCCACCAGAATAATTTATTATTTAGCAATTCCATAAAAAGCAGCTATGAAACACTAACAAGGTATTTTGCTTTAATTTGGACAGAAAACTGAAGATAAAAGGCCAGAATAGCCCACCTAGTGGTAAAGTGTGTAGGGCTATCCCATAAGGGGTCTGACTCCAAGAGAAAGAGTTCTGAAAAGTTGAAAGAGGCATTCTATCTAATCAAGTCTGAGGATGAAATCAGGCTTACATGACACAGTGATTAGTAGTTTTCATGGATTAATAAAAAAGTCCCATTTTATGTATGTATTGGTTTTCTTTATAATTGCTCTTTGAGGGGACTGAGTCACTCTAATAATTGTGATTAGTAGTTTTAATGAAGACTCCTAGTTCTTGTCAAAGAGGAGACTGAGTTGGAAAAGTAATCAAACTTATGAAAAGAATGATAATTCCAGCCAAAATGCAAATTCCAGGTAACCTAACCCCCGAGGGCAGGTCAAGAATAAACCATTGGCTTTGATGTTTAAAGTGAGAATATACTTCTCTCTAAAGACAAAGAATTCCAAAGACATACAATAGGTACATGAAAAGATGCTTAACATGACTAACCATCAGGGAAATGCAAATCAAAACCAAAATGAGCCCAGCTGATTTAGCTCAGTTGGTTAAGTGTCATCCTATGCACCAAGAGGTTGCTGATTCGATTACTGGTCAGGGGCACATGCCTGGGTTTCGGGCTTGATCCCCAAGAGGGGATGTGCAGGAGGCAGCTGATCTATGTTTATCTCTCATCACTGTTTCTATCTCTCTCCTTCTCCCTTCCTTTCTCTCTCGTAAAAATCAATAAAAACATATTTAGAAACAAAACAAAACGCAATGAGATATCTTCTCACACGTGTTAGAATGGCTATCATCAAAAAGCCAAGAGATAATAAGCATTGGTGAAGATGTAGAGAAAAGGGAACCCTTGTGCACTCTTGGTGGGAATGCAAATTGGCACAGCTGCTCTGAAAAACAGTATGGAGGTTCCTCAAAAAATTAAAAATACAATTACCGTATGACCCAGCAATCCTACTTCTGGTGACATTAACAAAATCCAGCCAGTAGATAGACTTTCAGCAAGCCAAAGGACATGAAATCAGGATTCTGTAGAGATATCAGCACCCCTATGTTCATTAGCATTATTTATCACTAGAGTCCTGACGCACGAAATTCGTGCAAGGTGAGGCCCTTGCAGCCCCAGCTTCGTCCGGAAGGTCATCTGGACAGCCGTTCCACTGTTGGCCATTTGGTCGATTTGCATATTACGCTTTTATTATTATAGATAGCCAAAAGATGGAAACAACCTAAATGTCCACCACACACACACTGCATATTATTCAGCTATGAAAAATAAAGACATCCTCAGATAAAATAAATAAAGAAGAGAAGAAAAATAAAGACATCCTGCCATTTCTGACAACTTGTATAAAATTTGAGGGCATTATGTTAATAAGTCAGTCATAGCAGGACAAATATTGTTTGATATCACTTATATGTGGAATCTAAGAAACCCAAACTTTGAGAAACAGAGAGTAAAGTGATGATTACCAGTGGTTGGGGGAAATGGGAGAGATATTTGTCAAAGGGTACAACTTTCAGTTATAAATACAATAAGGCCTGGAGATCTAATGTACAACATGGTGATTATAGCCAATAATAATGTGTTATATATTTGAATGTTGCTAAGACAGTAAATCTTAAATGTTCTCACCTCAAAAAAAGAAATGGTAATTATGTGATAGAATGGAGGTGTTAACTAATAATATGGTGGTAATCATTTTGCAATATATATCTGTATCAAATCAGCACACTGTATACCTTAAACTTATACAATGTTATATGTCAATTATATCTGAATAAAGCTGGAGGAAAATAAAGAAAATGAGTTGACAGGTATGAGAAGTAACTAAAAAATAAGAAAGTAGAAAGATACACCAAGTAATTCAGTATGACAATGACTTAAAATACTTACCTCAATAAAAAGTTGGACATACACCAGTGGTTCTCAACCTTCTGGCCCTTTAAATACAGTTCCTCATGTTGTGACTCAATCATAAAATTATTTTCATTGCTACTTCATAACTGTAATGTTGCTACTGTTATGAATCGTAATGTAAATATCTGATATGCAGGGTGGTCTTAGGCGACCCCTGTGAAAGGGTCATTCGACTGCCAAAGGGGTCGCGACCCACAGGTTGAGGACCACTGACATAGACAGTCTAGCAAGACTCTGGCTATTTGCCTATCAAGCTGGATTAGCTATAAAAAGTACACTAACTGGAACTTATATAAATCATAAAAACTTACTAAAATGGCACAGAGTTTCAAAAGTATAAATATGTTGATGAAGAACACTAGAAAGTAGTGGTACTAAGTAGAAAGAAGTAGCAAAAAATAACTTGAACTCCTTTTGTCTTATACATGAAGGTTCTTTGCCATCTGACCAAAAAGCATTACGGATATGACCAAGAAGTGGGGGCGGGTGCAATAGATCTGATACTCTGGTTCACAATGAGATTCCAGGCTTCTCTAGTTGCCTGGAGCATAGTTATATGATTTTCCAGCACATTAGGGAAGCAAAAGTAGAACCAGAAAGTCTATGTACTGGCTGGATTTTGTTAATGTCACTTAAAATGGAGGAAAAAATCCTAGCAAGATACCAAATAGAGTGCAGCAGATGGTAAACAAATATTATGAAGCAATCTTTACAAAATCTGCAGTGTGTCACAAATATACAAAATGGCAGAGTTTGGGAAAAGAGAATCATAACAGGCCATATGTTGTTAGCAATTTTATTTGAGGCAACATGCAATCCAAAAGAGAAACCAAGAGAAGGAACATAAAGGCCCAATAGAGGAGAAGAGGCAGCCTCAGGTAAGAGCGGTCAGAATGGCAAGCACAGTGCCTACCAAGTAAACAGCAGACTCAGGGGAGGTCTCAGCCAAACAGCATCCACTGCAGTGACAGGACTCAAGTGGGCTTTGGAGAGAAACAATCTAGCTTCTACAAAGAACAACAGAAAGTTAAGGCTATATATTATATGTCATTTGTCAATTCCTTCAGTGCCAGGTGAGAGTCTATTAAAACTACAGCAAAGGTGTTTTTCCAAGGCAAGAGGAAAGAAATGAAAACATAATTGTATAGGTTAGAAAGACATCAACGGGAAATTACCAGAAAAGTTGTCAAGTTTACTGCCCTTCACAGGTACGGAATCTAAGATCTGGACAGGACTAGAGGCCACTGTTTCTATGGCCAAATCTTTATATCCATGAGTTTAATTTAGTTTCATGCCTCCCATCTTCTGATTCCTTCTTCAGTTCATTGCTCCCTTTTTCTTCCCAACAAATATGTAAGTGTCTACCATGCAGCAGGCAATTTTCTGAGCACTGGGGATGGTAGCAGGGGAAAAAGAACACCTGATTTCATGGAACTTTCACATTAGTTGAGAGAAACTGAAAGTGAAAGTGTTCCAGGCAGAGGGAACAGCTAATGCAAAGACCCTGAGGCAGAAGAATATCTGGCATGTTCAAGAAGCTGAAAGAAAGCCAGATAAGTGGAATAGAATGAGATGGGGGAGAGAGTAGATGAGTTCAAAGAAGTAATGGTAGAGTAGACTTGGGGGCAGATGAGAAAATGGGCATTTTAAGGATTTGGCTTTCACTTCTGAGTAAGATGGAAACCACTGGGGGGTTTAGAGTGTTATGATCTCACTTAACTTCTAAAAGGATTACTTTGGCTGCTGTATGGAGGCAAAAGCAGAAACACGGAGACCAGTTAGGAGACCAAATGATCTAGTCCAAGTGAGATATGATGGTGGCCTAAACCAAGCTGAGAGTTTGAGTAGTTGTCACATGCTGGATATATTTTAAAGATAGAGCTAATAGAATTTGCTGATGGATAAAATTTGAAAAGATTGTCCTATTCCTTCACTCCTTCAATCATCCATACATTACAGAAACACATATTGAGTGTGTACTATATGCCATGTACCATGTTAGGCTTTCCAGGGATTCAAAAATGAGCAGTATTGTTTACTGCCTTTAAGAAACAAACAGGCTGGTGCTTGAGTAAAGAAATTAAGTTTCTTAATTATCATGTAAAATAGCAAAATTACCCATAAACAACTACTCTCATAAGACTAAAAAGGATCTGGGACTTTTTGTATCAATAATATTTAGAACCAAAATTCCAATAAGTTAAAGCTCTCTTTAAACGGTCTCAAATTCTAAAATACAAAAGTAACTCTTCCCTGTTAAATAATTTTTAGACTCAGTGTAGTTTTTTTGTGAACTGCAACTTTTCATTAACCTACCTAGTTTTACTTATAAGCAATCATCTATCTTTTACATATACTATAGTTTAAGGAATAAACTTCATTTTTTCCATATATTTTATGATGTCCATATATTTTATGATTTAGACTTTTTTACAAAGCAAAAGGGGGGTTTCACCCAACTATTTAAAATGAGATTGCCAGAAACTAAGATGGCGGCATAGATAAACACCGGGAAATTGCTGCCTCCCACAACAATTGAAAAATACCGCAAAGGACAGAGCAGACATCATCCAGAACAACAGGAAGCCTGGCTGAGTGTAAATTCTACAACTAGAGGGAAAGAAGGGCACACTGAGAGCCAGAGGAGCTGCGGAGGTGAAGTGCAGAGGTACGGCGGCTCGCGCGCGCACGGAAAGGGGGTGGCACCTGAGGACGCAGCTGTTTTTTTGAATCACAAGCTCCCGACTGCTCTGAACTCCGGTTCCGGGAAGTCTCTGGGGACCCAGGACTCATACGGGGAGAAGCTGGACTGTCGAGCAGCGGGCGAACTTGAGTGCGGCTTTCCCTCAGAGGTGCTTGCAGCAATTATCGGGTCACTGAGACGCGCGACTCCTTAGGAGAATTAGCCATAGCTGCTTGCTCCGCCCTTTTGACTCCCTGAGACCCCGCCCCACCCAGGCTGCGGCAGAGGCTTTTGCATGTGAATGTACCTAACTGCAGCCGAGCCAGGCAGACCCGGAACTTCCAAGAGAAGGCCCAAGGCCCCGCAGCGGCTTGCATTGCTTCACAGCTGAGCCTCTTCGTGGCTCCTGCTGTGTGGCCTCAGGCAGAGGCTGAATTAGCACCTCCTTAGATCCAGGAGCCACTGTACCCAGTGGTTAGAGGGGGACCATCCAGATTGCAACTCCTCAGATCCATAAGGGACACACTCAGGGAGCAGACTCAGTGAGCACCAAAGCCCCACTGAAGCAAGTCTTGCCCCAGAAGGGTGTCTTCAGCACAGAAGTTCTCCCACTTCAGACACAGCTGATTCTCACAGCCAATTGGCCTGGAGGTCAATTCCTCCCAGTGATCCTACAACAACCAAGGCACCAAGAGTGTCTACCTCAGGTAACTGGGGAGGCTGAGCCACTGGGCCCTACAGGACACCTGGCGCGCAGGGCCACTCTATCAACACAGGGAAGCAGCCAAAATGCGGAGACAAAGAAACAGGTCACAAATGGCAGAAATGGAGGAAAGCAAACGACTGGATATAGAGTTCAAGGCCATGTTTATAAGGTTTTTCAAGAATTTTATGGAAACCACCGATAAATTTAATGAATCCCTCAATAAGTATAGTGAGACCATGGAGGACATGAAAAAGGACCAACTAGAAATTAAGCATACACTGACTGAAATAAAGAATAATTTACAGAGATCCAACAGCAGACAAGAGGATCCCAAGAATCAAGTCAAAGATTTGAAATACAAAGAAACAAAAAATACCCAACCGAAAAAGAAAAAAGAAAAGAGATTCCAAAAATATGAAGATAGTGTAAGGAACCTCTGGGACAACTTCAAGCGTACCAACATCAGAATTATAGGGGTACCAGAAGGAGAGAGAAGGCAAGATATTGAAAACCTTTTTGAAGAAATAATGACAGAAAACTTCCCCACCTGGTGAAAGAAATGGACTTACAAGTCCAGGAAGTGCAGAGAATCCCAAACAAAAGGAATCCAAAGAGGACCACACCAAGACACATCATAATTAAAATGCCAAGAGCAAAAGATAAAGAGAGAATCTTAAAAGCAGCAAGAGAAAGACAGTCAGTTACCTACAAGGGAGTACCCATACGACTGTCAGCTGATTTCTCAACAGAAACCATGCAGGCCAGAAGAGACTGGCAAGAAATATTCAAAGTGATGAATAGCAAGAACCTGCAACCAAGATTACTTTATCCAGCAAAGCTATCATTCAGAATAGAAGGTCAGATAAAGAGCTTCACGGATAAGAAAAAGCTAAAGGAGTTCATCACCACCAAACCAGCATTATATGAAATGCTGAAAGGTATTCTTTAAGAAGAGGAAGAAGAAAAAGGAACTCTTACCATTTGCCACAGCATGGATGGAACTGGAGAGTGGATAAATACCACAGGATCTCACTCATTTGTGGAATATAATGAACAACATAAACTGATGAACAAGGACTGATCCAGAGACGGAGAGGCATCGATTGGACTGTCGGGCCTTGGAGGGAAGGTAGGGGAGGGTAGGGGTAAGGGGGAAAGATCAACCAAAGGACTTATATGCAAGCATATAGGCCTAACCAATGGACACGGACAACGGGGGGGTGAGGGCATGAGCGGGGGGGGGGGGCAGGGGGGGGGTAGAGGGTAACGTGGGGACAAGGACACATATGTAATATCTTAATCAATAAAAAATATATTAAAAAAAATAAATAAAATGAGATTGCCTTTGTTATTTGAACATGAGGAATATTTTTATAGGTAATCAGCTATCATTGTTTTCTATACTCTAAGAATTTACAACTTATGTAATTGTAATTTTTCTTTAAATGGTCATAATATGCCAAATTTACAATGAGATATGATGTACTGGTTTTAACATTTCCATCCAAAATAATCTTCCAGAAATTCATAAAACAACTGAAAAGTATTCTATTCAAAAAGAAGTTAGAATAAAATGGTCATGGTTGAAGAAAGACATAAAATTTATCCTATAACCATTTTTCGGAACCAAAATTTAGACATATGGTTTGACAAGTATGAAGATACTTATGAGAGCTACAGACCAAAGAATGTGAAGTCAGAGTGTCACAGGAAAGTAGTGCCATATGGTGCTTCTAGGTAGAAGTCAGCACTTGTCCATACAGACTTTCAAGTGACCAGTAAGATCTTACTCACCAGCAACCAACCCAACAATCATTTTACAGCAGTAACTTGTCTAGAGAAAATTCAGGGAGAGGAATGCATGTATATGTGCAGGGAACTCATTAGTGGGCATGGTTGATTTTCATCACTTCATGTGCTGTGTACTCTTTAATCTGTTAATGGAACTAAAAACCAGCAGGGGTCTTTGGGCCTATAAAAATGTCAAGCTTCTACAGCATATGTACGGCCCACACATGCAAACACACAAGATTTTTATGGTTATGGAATGTAGCTTCATCTCAGAAGTATTCTTACACCTGGGAAAAAATGAATTATTCAATACCTAATATGGGGTCAACTGTTTATCTGCTTGAAGAATAAAGTTGTACCTTCATCTGACTTCTCCTTTCACCAAAATAAACTGAATGTAGTACAAAAACCCCTTTGTAATACAAATGCACACTGTTTAAAAACAAACACTAATACACATGTGAACATTAAAGCAGAAAAAAAGAGAATAAGGATGAATGTTTTCAATATCCTGGAATGTGAAAGACCTTTCTAAGCTTAACATAAATCTAGAAGTCACAAAGGAAAATATGATCAACCTGACCATGTAAAAACTTTCAACTTTCCCATGGACAAAAAGAAGAGGGATGAAAAGACCAAACCCAGTGAAAGACAAGTAGTAAACTACACAAAAATATCTGTAGCATATAAGACAAAGGGCCAACTTTCTGAATATTGGCAAGCTTTTAAATCAGAAAAAGACAAATAACCTAATAGAAAAATTGGTAAAGGTGACAAATAGTTAACAGAAATTAAATACAAATGACCAAACTACAAATGAAAATATGCTCAGGCTCATTTATAATTAAAGAAATACAAAATAAAACAGTAATTCATCTTTTTCACCTATCAAATTGACATTGACTTACAAGTTTGCTAATACCCAGAGTTAGTGAGGGTAGAGAGAAACGGGCAGTCTCAAACATGGTTGGTGGGAGTGTAGATTGGTTCTACTTTTTGAGAGCAACATGGTAATAGCTATTAATATGTATATATGTGCACTTTTTGTCTTAGTATTTCCAACTCTGAAGAATTTATCCTACAAATATATTTGCACAATGTGGAACAATACAAGACAATGCTGCTAACTGCAGCATGTTTTTTCGAAAACTAAAACACCAACTGGTCCATCAATAGGTTAAATAAATTAAGCCACAGCCATAAAATTAAGTATAATGTAGTCATCCAAAAGAATGAAGTTATGCACACTAATGTTGAAAGGGGCCCAATGTGAGCTTTTAAGTGCAGGCAGGGGAAACAAGTTCCAGTATAGCATATAATATGTACAGAGAAAATTTCTGTGAAGATATAGAAGAAACTGTTGACTAGTGACTCAGGTAAAATGGGAACTTTTACAGCTTTCTTTATTCTATGCTGTTGGAATGTTTTTTAAAGATCACCTATACCTCTTCATTAAAAAAAAATCAAGCTAGCTATTGAAAAGTACTTTCATTTGTGCTCTCATAAGGAAGAAAAAACTAAGGAGTAAGAAGAAAAAGAGGTTTAGGGCCATTAGTCCAAGAGGTGAATGCAGCAGAAATGGGCCTCCCTCACCTCATCCCCTCAGAAACACCATACCCAGGAACAGAAGTCAGAAAGAATACAGCCACTGCAGACCCTCCGAGGTGCCTGCCCTTTCTCTTGTTGCTACATTCATATCACTAAATATAACACCATCTCTTTTGTACAAGAAATCAATTGGTGCTAGGTATATTTTTCAGTAGTAAATATCCTATATAATAAAAGCCTAATATACAAATTGTCCCCTCAGGCGGTTATTAGACTGGGAGACCGGGAGTTTGATCACTCGCTATGATGTGTGCTGACTACCAGGGGGCGGTGCAGAACATGGTGGGCATCAATGACGCAGTGCTGGCAGCGGGCAGCAGTGGAGGCACTGCCAGCCCCGATGGGCCCTGACAAGAGGGGGACTACAGCAGGATGGTGAAGCAGGTAAGCAGGCAGCGCCAGGCCAAGGTGGGTGCAAGGGGGGCCCGATCGCCCTGCAGACGGCGACCGGTGGCGGAGGTAGAGGGCAGGGCTGCCGCCCAGCTCCCCAAAACTGAGGGAGCTGGACAGGGGGCCCAGCCCCTATCAATCGCCCTTCAGGTGGGATGGTGGAGCAGGTATGGGGGCGGCACCAGGCCAAGGTGGGATGCCAGGCAGGGCTACGGGGCTGCAAAGCTGGGAGCATGAGCTGGGGCTGCGAGGCTGGGGATGTGAGCCGGGGCCCAATCTCCCCAGGCCAACCCAAGGGACCCCACTCATGCACAAATTCGTGCACTGGGCCTCTAGTACTACCATAAATATATCTTTGATTAAAATTTTATGTATTTAAGAATTGTTCTATCATACCCACAAACCACTGATTGAAACTGCTCAAAAATATCAGTAAATTAGTTTACAAACTACATCTTTCCAACTACTCGATATAACAAAAGGCTAATATGCATCCTATATAATAAGAGGCCAATATGCAGATCGACCGAATGGCAGAACGACCGGTCGCTATGACGCACACTGACCACCAGGGGGCAGACGCTCAATGTAGGAGCAGCCACGTGGTGGTCAGTGAGCTCCAAAAGGGGGAGCACCACTCAGCCAGAAGCCGGGATCATGGCTGGTGAGTGCAACGGCAGTGGCAGGAGCCTCTCCTGCCTCCGCAGCGGTGCTAAGGATGTCCAACCGATGTCCATGGGGAGCGGGCCTACGCCATCAGTTGGACGTCCCCCAAGGGCTCCTGGACTGCGAGAGGGCGGAGGCTGGGCTGAGGGATCCCCCTCCCCTGAGTGCAGGAATTTCGTGCACCGGACCTCTAGTTTCTTATACATAGATTCCATTTATTAATTCAGAAAATAAGGTCACCTTAGAACAATTATGAAAAAAAAAAAAAAAAAAAGCCAGCCTAGGATTTTAAGTCTATAATAGAAAGTACTCAATGATCTAAGCACAAAAAACTATCATTATTTTGTCTGTGTGTATTTTCGTTTTTATTTATTTTTTCACCTAAAACTGGTCCAGATGCAAATGGATACAGATATGCTGCCATGTAGGTGGAGGTGTGTGTTTGGGGGGGGGGGGGGGGGAGAGAATGAGATGTCTAAGAACTTAAACCTAAAAATTTAAGAATTTTTTCTGTTAGAGCTAGGTATACTTTTCAGTATTAAATATAATAGCATACATATTTCTTTGATAAAAGTTTAATTTTCAAGAGTTTGTTCCATCATACCCATAAACCATAAACCCATAAACCATATAAAACATACTTAACACACTTTACAGGTTTTTAACTGTTTAATTATAAAGAGCGTAAGTTTTACACTCAAAAAGAATTGTTTGAATCTGGGCTCCACCACTTCCTAGTGCTCAACTTCGGCAATCATTTCATGTCTCAGAGCTTCAGTTTCTTCACAGGTATAATTTTCCTACCTTGCCTGTTGTAAAGATTAGCAACAACCTAAGTCAATCCTGTAGTACATTGCCTGGCACAGAGCAGACCATCAATAAATGACAGCTAAAGTAATCAGTGTTATCACTATGAACCTAACTCTTGAAGCCTGTGGGGCACGGGTACATTGAGCCATTTTGGGGGACCCAAAAAGCAAGAAGTAGAAAGTAGAAAGCTTCTTTTCTGCCGCACTTAAGAACAATCAGAACACATGATTTCAAGAATTATGAAAACTCTCAAAACACATTTCAGCAGTAGTTGAGAATATATATGTATATGCTCTGGAGTCTACTCCAGAAATTCCACTTTACCACTGACTAGCTGTAAGGCTCTGAGCAGGTCTTAGAGATGTCCTTTCCTCAACTAAAACAGAGCTAATAACAGACGGCCAATGTGCTTCGTGGGGATCCCATGAAGGTTAAATTAAATGAGATAACCCATGGAATGCTCTTAGCACAGCATCTAGCAACAGCAAGTACTCCAAATGTTTACTATCAGACTGTATGTGAAATCCCTGGCACCCCCACGGAGTTACTGCAAGGGGTCTAAAGAGCTTGCAACACTAATATGTATTTTAGATCTATGTACTGTTTTTAATAAAATAGAAATTATCTTAAGAGTTCTATTCAAGTAGCTTTTAAAAACATGTAATAATTGTTGAAAAATATTTGAACAATAGAGAAATAAGTAAAGGAAAAAGTGTGCTCATTAAGCCCCCACTCCAGCCTCCAAGTCGCCTTTCCAGGGAAAATCATTAGAAAGCACTGCAGCAACTTCAGATCCTTATCTCTCAATATGTAGGGTGTCCCAAAAAATGTATACACGCACTCTGAATAACAACAAATGCAGTGTTTATTAAAATACATTTCATTTTCAAAATTGAGCTATCAACTGTTAAAGTGTGTATACATTTTTTTGGAACACCTTCTATTCATGAAGTTGGGAGGAGAGATTAGTTTTTTCAGAAAATAGGATCTTACCACATATATTATTTGTTTAGTCAATAACATATTATGGATATCTTTCCATGTCAATGCATAAAATCCTAACTCATTCTTTATACCCACTGCCTAATGATTCAGATTTATAACTTATTAATCTATTATTTTAGGCAGTTAGCTTACTTTTAACTTTCTGCTATTAAAAATAATTCCACAATGAACAGTTTGTTTGAAGGGCATTCAACATATGTTTAGGTCTTTCTGTTGGACAGCTTCCTAAAAGTGGATCTGCTGAGTCAAAGGTTCTACACATTTTATATTTTGGTAAGTACTGCCAAATTGTCCTCCGAAGAGAACATAAGTAAAACAGAGGACAATGTACTCTCTGTCATTAACCATCTGCTTAAAACACAAGAACAAAAAGTACATTATGTGGAGAAACCATGCATTTTTCCACATGGAAAGCAGCACTCATCTTTTTTTAAAAATGGGAACTACGGTTACAAATCCATTATCCTTCTCAACACCAGAGCTCCTGACTAAATTCTCACCTTAACATTACTCAGACCCTGACCTCTCCTGCAGTGACCTGCCTCATATCAAAAACCAGTTTTCTAGTGCCCTGCCCTGCCCCCGGTCCCTAAGCCAACTGCTTTGGTGTGGAGGGTGGTATGGGGAAAGGACTTAAGACCTGAAGTGTTGCTGCCATCATCTAGCAGCCGTGCCAACCCTCACTAAAACAGAATTATTCCATTCAATGTTCACTTAAAAGCTCTGCTCTGTGGCTGTTATAAAGCAGCAATGGATTAAAATCTCTTAATCAATAATCATTGGCCTACAGGTAGTTTACAGGTTTCATTTTACACCACAATATTATTACAGTGAGGAGCAAGAGCAGATAAAGGTCATGTTGGTAATTAAAGCTATATTATAGAAATATGCACACCCAAGATATGATTAAATAAGAAAATATTACTCAGTTAAGTATCATCATTAAACTTGCATTAATTTATAAATATTTAAATGTACCATATGATGATCATAAATAATGTGTTTTTGTCAGTTTCTAAACTAATGCAACCCATAAACCCCTTGAGAAATTACTGCAGAAGGAAACAGTCAAGAAAGTATACAAGCCAGACTTACATTCAAAAGCTGTGGTTGTTGCTTCAGGCAGAACCTGGCCTATCACATCCTAAACAAAGAAAGAATAAAGAAACGCAATTAGCCATCTTCTTTATTGCTAACATGTGGCAAATCCTAGAGGAAATATGAGAACCTGGAAAAGATTTTTGAAATGTGGGCATAAACTATAAAAATATTAGCTCATAATCACACTTAGCCCAGCAATATAAGCCCAGAGTTTAAATCTCTATTGAGGAGGTGGGGGTGATAGGGGGTAGGCTGGGGGGAGGGGGGGTGTGCGGGGGCTGGGGGGGAGGGGGAGAAGGGAGTGGAATCTTTACAAAATCTTTTCTACTTTGTATTAATAACATAATATTGTCTTCTCGACTCAACAGTGTATACAAATACATTATTGTATATTTATAAAAAAATTGGTTTCTCCCATGGGAGGCGGTGGAATGTACTGCAGTAGAGAGAGTAAGGGGGTTGGGAGTCAGACTGGCCTGGGTTTGAATCTCAGCTCTGCACTTACTAGCTGTGTGATTGGGAACAAATCTCTGAGCCTCAGTATCATTACCTTCCAATATGGGTCCAGTAATACTCATAGAGGTAATATAAAAATTAAATAAAAAATATAATAAACATAAGCTAGCCTAACACATTGTAGACATTCAACATGTAATTTCTGATATGTAACTATCACACCTTGTCTTGCATTCATAATAGGAAAAGCTCAAAAACAATTTCTGTGATGATATAAACCTATAAAGCTACATGTACCAGTAATACAAACAATTCATATCCTTTACTCTTAATCAACTGAAAAATATTTAATGACACTAAAATAAAGTTGATCTAGCCTCCAGAATTTTTTAAAACTATATATAATCTGCTATCAATGTTTAAATGAATCTATGAAGTTGAAAACATGATAATTAATCTACAGAGATAGCTTAAAGGGGCACAGAACACCTTTAAGAAATAGTCAGTTCTGGGAAAAGTGACCCTCCATTATGTCCAGTCCAACCCAAGTGGTCTGCAAACCTCATTGCTCTCTGGCAGCTCTGCCACTAGGTCCCTCCTGGGCTGTGCCAGAACTGGGCCCGGCAGTCAGCTCACAAGACAGTGGGGAGTCTTTCTCAGCAGGGAGCCCACAACCCCTCCAAGTGGGGCACTTAGCAGAGTGGCGGCTGCAACTTCCTTCTAAAGGCAGTTCTTGAGAAGCTTTTGCTGCAATGGCAATTTGCATAATAGCCTTGCCTCTACGGTGCCTTTTTTTTTCTTCAAAAATAAATCTGCATATAAAATTGATCTAGGGAACTATCTTAGGCAGCCCTCACTCATTAAGGGCCAAAGGAGATTATTTTCCCCTCTAACTCGTCTAAGCAAATGAAACATCAACTTTTAAAGGAATTATTTGTCAAAGATTTTAGTGTTAAAGAAATTCTTTCTAGACCTGGTGGGGTAGCTCAGTTGGTTAGAGAGTCCTCCCCATATGCCAAGGCTCTGGGTTCAATCCTGCTCAGGGCACATGCAAGAATCAACCAATGAATGCATAAATAAATGGAACAGCAGGTCTCCCCCCCCCCTCCCCGCCTCACCCCCCGCCCTTCCAACCTCCCTCCCTCCCTCCTTTCCTCTCTTTCTAAAAATCAAATAAAAAATAAAAAAAGCTCTGGCCAGTGTGGTTCAGTTGGTTGAGTGTTGTCCCATGCACCGAGAGGTCATTGATTTGATTTCCCGTCAGGGCACATGCGTGGCTGGGTTGGGGACTCGATCCCCAGTAGGATCTGGTAGAGCCCCAGGGCTACCAGAGAGCAATGAGGTTTGCAAGCCACTGGAGTTGGACTGGACGTAATGGAGGGTCAATTTTCCCAGGAGACAGCAAATCGATGAATGCATAAATAAATGGAACAATAGGTCTCTCTCTCCCTCTCTCTCTAAAATCAATGAAAACATATTTGAATAATTTTTAATTCTTTCTACACACTTGTATACAGAAAGTATTTATTGACAGGTAAATGGCTACTGTAGAGAGAGTATGAAATAAACTACACAGCCAGCCAGTGTAAAAAGCCCAAGAGTGTCGACTGGAGCCAAACTGCTAGGGCCGGCACTCACTAGCTAAGTGACTAAGCCTCAGTTTCCTTCTGTGTAAAATAAGATCACAAGTGTGCCAACCTTGTAGGGCTAAATGAGTTCATATTTGTAAAGTGCCTAGAAGAGTGTCGAGCACGTACCCATAGTAGTGTTTATTAAATAAATAAAACAAGTCACTGACGACTGGCACATTACAAAACTTACCTCATAAGGAAACCTTAAAATCTGGCACCCAACGAACAGTGGAGGATGGTCATGCGACCACCTACTTCAGCCTCCCACAGGACTTACTGAGGACCTTTCCTAGCCGGTATGGTAAAAAAGAAACACAACCGAGGACTCTACCCACAACACTCCACATCTAGGTTATCGCTGCGCACTTCCAGGGACTCCGGTCATTCAGACAACCAACCTTGAGCTCCACGGTGTTAGCAAACTCATTGGGGACATTTCCTACTAAGAAGAGTGGACCCCATCAAACAGCAAATCCCTACGTAACTAGCTGAAGACCCTGGGGGGCAGCAATGGCATCCTTTGCCCATCAACATAAACAGGGAGCCACATGTGCTTGACACCCAATGTGGGGAAAGGAGAAAGCAAAAGCAAACCCACTGGAGAGAACCATCCTGTTTTGTTAAAGCAATAAAGGGGGGGGGGGCGCTATCATAAAGACCAAAGCGTAAAAGGTCTGAAAATGAGTCAATATCTACTGGTCATTTCCAAGCAGGGCACATTTGATCATTTTATTCATATTTTCCAGTTACATTTGAAGTGATTTATTTCAAAGCAACCCAGTGAGGTTTCAAAGAAAACTTAAGTTTAAATATCTTGATAGTGATCGTTTCTTCGTTTTTCCCCTCTCCTTCCTTTCAATAAATGAGGCAAAAGTCTGACAACCCAAAAGCATAATTAACCATCTACAATGTACTAGGAGCATAAAGAACACAAAGCTGTAGGCGATAGAAAAATAAAATTTAGGAAGAACTGAATCTGGTCACGGAGATAAAGACAAACCTAGAAGACTAACAATACAGAGTACTTACAGAATGATAGAGCCAAACCAAAGAAACCTGTAAGGAGCAAGTACTCGCTAACTCGGGAGGAGGGGAAAATCAGACTCGGTACAAACAGGAATTTCCCAGAAGGGAAACCTGAGCTGGGACTCGGGAGACAGGATTCGAACAGCAAGAGGAAAGGGGTAACATGCTCTCCTACCACGGACGAATTCAGGAGATTCAGATCTCCTGCACAATTTTCTCCAAGCTGTGCCAAGAGAAACACACAAAGCTGAGAACAGATAATCCCAATGTCTCTGCCCCTGAGCACCACCTGGGTCTCCGTCACACTGCAGCCAGTCCCTAATCAATTCAGACAAAGGGCACCGGCCCAAAGTGGCCAAGTGACCGGCCCAGGGTCTCCCAGCTATTTGCTGGAGCTGTGACTGGAGCCCCTGAGTACTGACTCCTGTTCCAAATCACTCTCAGTTATAGTTGAATCTGTCTACAAACTTTTTCTGGCTTCTGTGTCTGGTTCTGCCCAAAACTAGCTGTATAACTTCAGGAATTTCCCCCTCTGAGGTTCATGCTTCCTCATTTGAAAATTGGGGCGAGGAGGTTTAGATGAAGGGGAAGCTTTTAGGTTTCATTTGGCTTTAATCTTTAAAGTTCCAAGACAGAAGAGCTGATGTATCTGTTGGTATTTGCTAATTTCTCGATGAAGAGATGAGACGAACCTGGAGAAGAGATCACAGGAGTCTCCAGGATCTGGGTTCCAGTTCCAAGAACTTTAAGGAGCACCAGGAGGCAGGGCAGCCCCCACCGCCACGAGCCCTGCACCTGGCCTTCCAGACAAACGTGCGGCACCGGTGCCTGAGCAAGCAGGCGTGAGGACACAGGGCACTCTGTGCTCTGGATGGTGGGACCGTTTGTGCAAAGGCTACTCATACGCCAGTCAGCCTTGAGCCAAAATACAACTGAGAGATGCTTGAGAAGCAGAAGACCCAGGCCCTATCCCTTATGTCACACCACCACCACTGCAGAGCTCTTACTATGCTCCAGGTTTCAGTGCTTTAGATGAATCAACTCCAGTAGTCCTCCGAATTGTGAGGTAGGCTTATTTACTCCTCCAGCCCTTTTTTTTAAAATAACAGATGAAGAGCCCTGGACAGTGTTTCTCAACGGTTAGAGGGTCAGCCCATGCACCAAAGGGTTTCAGGTTCAATTCCCAGTCAAGAGCACATCCCTGGGTTGCATGTTTGAACCCTGGCCACAGTCGAGCTATGGTGTGTGGGAGGCAACCAATCAATGTGTCTCTCTCATAGCAATCTCTCTCTCTCTCTCTCTCTCTCTCTCTACCTATATATATATATATATATATATATATATATATATATATATATATAAATATATATGTGTGTGTGTGTGTGTGTGTATGTGTGTGTCCCTTTATCCCTCTCTCCCTCCCACTCTCTCTAAAAATCAATGGGAAAAATATCCTTGAGTGAGGATTCACACACACACACACACACACACACACACAAATAACACATCAAGAAACTGAGACACGTGCCCAAATGAGCCTGATAGAGCTTACAATTTAAACTCAAACAGTCTGGCTCCAGAGTTTGTCTTTAAGTAAATGTTGTACCACTTTACTTAAAACCTTCTTTCTCAAATAAGTAAAGTGAAAACGAGCTCATGTTTCTCTAATTATAGACATAATCTCATGTAATCTTCACAATCACCCCTCTTTTACAAGGAAACTGAGGCTCAGAAAGGTAGAATGACTTGTCTAGTTAGTGAGACTGCTTGCTATCAAACCCAAATTTTTAAAAATTCAAAACCTAGTGTGCTGCCCACGAAACCATAATTGCATGCATCCTATCTGAAGATCCCTCATTTAACAAATATTTCAGGGTCCTCTGCAGCACCAGAAACGGAGGGGAACCAGAGATGGCCGTCTCCTCCAGAAGTTTACCATCTAGTGGAGGAGACAGACAAAATTATGACACAACCTATGTGCTTTGCCGGAACAAAGCTGTGGGAACACTGAGGAGGGGCAAGTAACCAAGACTAAAGTGGAAGAAAGGTGAAGCTGGGCTTTGAAGGACAGGTGGGAGTTGGCCAGCTGAAGGGCCGAGTGGGGATCTGGGAGAACTCGCGGTTAGTTCCAAATGCCTGGAGCACAAGACGCTCATTGGGTTGTGGAGAGCAATGAAGCTGGTGCCGGGCAAGGACGAGCCAACCAGGACGGGCTCAGAGGACCACAGGAAGGAGTTTGGCCCTTAGCATGAGGGGAAACCTGTGTGCGTGTGTGTGCGTGTGTGTGCGTGTGTGTGCAGAACTCTAGATGCAAAGAGGAGGATGGCATGTGGTGGACAAGAGTGGACTGTAGCCTCTGCACTCCTGGGCCAGACACCCGAAAATCTGTATGGTCTGAGTGGTCAGTAACATCCAGAACTCAAAACACAGGTACGGGAATGGAATTTTGATTGGGTAACCCACGACAGCCAAAAATCTCCCCGCACGCAGATCTCTCCCCCGCCAAGAACCTCCACGCGGCCCTATCTGTTCTCGCGTGTAGCTAGGACGGAGCTGGTATTTGCAATGTGCTTCCTGGTACGTGTCAGCTCTGCCTTGGATACCTCAGTTCTCCAACAAAATGGGCACAATACACTGTCCACCTCAAACGAATGCTAAACTACGAGAAGGGCACTCCCGAATGTGGAAATAAATACCGAGTAAAAGTAAGGAAGTCCGGGCTCTGGTGCTGACTCCCAGCTCGAGCACCGGGGCTCTGGCGAAGTCACTTCCCCTCACCGCCCGCTCCCGGTAACTGTCTGCAAAGAAAGACGCCAGGGCTCCACAGGCCACCTCCAAGCGGGCGCGCGGGGCTCTCCCATCCCGTGACTTTATTTCAGACACATCCCGAGTACCGACTGCGAAAGCAAGAGCACATCACTGGTTCTAAAATGCACATTCCCCCTACTGTAGCCTCTCTGAAGTCAGGCTGTTTTTGCACAACGTGTGGCGTGCCACGGTTTCGTGGGTAGCGGGGTGTGTGTGTGTGTATGTGTGTGTCCTTAGTGGTAAGTAACATAATATCTTAAAACGAACGACACCTTGTTTTTGATGACACATGACAGGTCCGCTGCCTGGTCTCCCTTTCCTGCTGGTCCCCGAGTTCAGGGAACTCAGTGGAAAGCCGAGGCTGGAATCTGGCCAGGGACCTTCCAACAGACACTTGAGAAAAACTCTCCTGTGGACTCGGCTCGCGGTCTCCCGGCGGCTCTGGCCTGTGTCCCACCAGGTCGGGCTGTGCGCTGCTGAGGGCCGGGCTCCCCCTGAGCATCTCCATCTCCCCCGCCCGGCCCCGGTGCCAGGTCTGTGCCCACGCGACGCATCCGAGCCGGTGGCTGAAGCGGCAAAACTGCCCCAGAGCAGGCCGGGGCCAGGCAGGAGCCGGGTCCGGTGCTGGCGGCTCGGGGAGCCCCGCGCGCCTCGCTGGGCCTCACACCCGGCGGACACTCACCAGCACGTCCCTGAAGAGCAGCTGCGGGCCGGAGCTCACCGTCCAGTCCACGGCGCCCCGATTGGGAATCCGGATGCGAATCACCAGCACCTGGCTCTCCATGGCGTGGAAGGGGCCGAAGGCCAGCCACAGCATCACAGGCGGAGGGGCTCACGTCCTGGGGTGGGGGGTGTCCATGGCCCCCGGGGCGGCGGGGGCTCCGAGGGGTGACGAGGGGACCGAGGGGAGGGGGGCAGAGAGCGGGGAACGAGAGGCGGGGTGGCAGGAAGGGGCCGGGGCACCCCCTAGGCCGGGCTGGGGGGGCGGGGGGTGGAGGGTGTCTCCTGTGGGCCTGAACCGGCTGAGGGGCGGGGACCATAGGAACTAGCGGAGGTCAGAGGTTCTCGAGTTGGGAGAGAGGGCAAAACGGGGCCGCGCAGCTCTCGGCCGTCGGTGCGGACGCGAGGAGACTGCAGAGGACGCCCCGTTTTAGGGGGGACAGCGGCAGGGGTGCACTCCTCGGCGGCGAGGGGAGGGTCCCAGACTGGCGGGGACTCAGTCCCGGGCTGTTAGGAAGCCCCGTGGCCGCCGGACTAGGAAAAACCCGAGGGCGGCCTCCGCGGGAGTGTCGGGGGCGAGTCCTCCGCCCCAACCCGGGCCAGACACGCGGGCTCAGCCCCGGCCGCCCGAGGCCGTGCGTCCCGGCGGCGGCGGCGGCAGCGGCGGGAGCAGAAGCAGAAAGGCGGCAGCTAGGGCACAGTTACTCCGGAACCAAACTGCGCGGCCCCGGAACCACGGGAACCAGTGAAAGGAACCAGTGAAAGGAACCCGCCTCCCGAGCCGCCATGTTGGAAGAGGGCAGCTCCCCGCAAGCCCCGCCCCCGCGCCTCAAAGGGCGGGGCCCGGAGGGCCGGAGGGCCGGATGGCCCCGCCCACTCGCGAGACGGCAGACGCCCAGGGCCCGCCGGCGGCGACTGCGTGACTGCTGTTCCTTTCCCGACCCTCGTTAGAGACGGCGAGGGGAGGGCGCCTAACAGACGGAGGAGGAGAAACCGATGACGGCGGGCTATTGCGCACGGTTTGCCTTTACGGACCCTTCGGAGAGCCGGAACTGCTGCTCTCCTGGCTCCTTACTTCTTGGGGGCTTGTGCACCAAACCAGCAAGAGCAAGGCAAGAACTAAAAAAAAAATTAGTTGTCTTTTCTTTTTCCTTCTTCCAATTCACTGATCCAGAGGCTCAACAACTCTCCCGCGTTAGCAAAGCGCACTTGACTTTTTCTTCCAGGGAGGTTCTTTACCCCACGATGGCCCAGAAACAGCAAACAGCAAACAGCTCCCCATTCAAAAGCAACTGTAAAGAAATCCAGAGTTTTAACTGCCTGGAGACAAGTGCAGCAGTGGCATCATCTTCTCTTATGAAACCGTTGCAAAAACTACCCAGTCTAGTCCCAGAATTTTCAAGTGGGTAGCAATGTTTACGTGATGGGTTCAATCACAGGCAGTAGCCATAACCCTGGTTATTTTTAAGCGCCTTGATAACCTCAGGTTTTAAAGGGCATAATTTTGTTGCCCTAAGGTGCCCATAGAGACATTGGTTTAAAAAGTGTATACTGTAGGTCTGTCCTTTATCTCTTTCTAATGAAGGTGCACATATCGCTTTACTTTGGGGTCTGAATTCTGTATAAACTGGTGGGGGAAGAATGTCATTTTCCCTCTCCAACAGTCAGATAATGAATGCAAGAGAAAGAATATTTTAAATGTTGGTTAGCCGCAGTATAATACCAAAATTTTTTTCTGCATTCATTTTCTCTGTCTGAGTTCCTCTTATATTTGAAAGTCCATTGTAGCAGACAGCTGATCTCTTTTCAGTTACTGTAAGTTAATAGCTTAGGTAGGAATTCATTCACTCAGATCCTCCAGATATTCCAGGACTTGCCCCTTTCCACCTGCACTTCAGTTCTATGAAAAATAAACCAGTTGCTCAAAGTCCCCATGTACTTTTTATTGAAAGTTCATTTCCTATTACTAGAGAAAATAGACCACAAAACTAGAGATTTCCTATGGACCTATGATTTGTTAAAACAGCCTTTTTATTCATAGTACTATGGGGAAATTTATACTTTAACCATTTGTACGCCATAAGTGGCTATAGACCAGTGATGGCGAACCTATGACATGCGTGTCAGAGGTGACACGCGAACTCATTTTCTTGGTTGATTTTTCTGTTAAATGGCATTTAAATATATAAAATAAATATCAAAAATAGAAGTCTTTGTTTTACTATGGTTGCAAATATCAAAATATTTCTATATGTGACACAGCACCAGAGTTAAGTTAGGGTTTTTCAAAATGCTGACACGCTGAGCTCAAAAGGTTCACCATCACTGCTATAGACGCAGTGGCAGACCTTATTAAATTAAATTCAAAGTATCGTGGCAGTTAACTGGTTAAATTCTTTTGGATATATACCCAGAAATGGAAATGCTGGATCGTGTAGTAATTCTAGTTTCAATGTTTTTGAAGAACCTCTATACTGTTTTCCATAATGTCTGCACCATTTTACATCCCACAAACAGTGCACAGGGTTCTAATTTCTTCACATCTTCACCAACATTTATTTTCTGTATTTTTTAGTAGCCATTCTAATGGGTGTGAGGTTTTGATTTGCATTGTCCTAGTGATTAGTGATGTTGCGCACCTTTTCATATGCCTGTTGGCCATTTGTGTATCTTCTTTGGAGAATTGTCTAGTCAAGTCCTTTACCCATTTTTAATTCCATCTATCTTTTTGTTGTTGTAAAGTGGTTTTTTTAAATGAGGATAATTAGATTTTACTACTATAAATTCAGAGAGGTTTTCTTTCATCTCTTTTTACCTTGCTCTCCATCTTGAATCCTTTACCCAGAATCTAACCCCTTCCCATCCCTTCACTAATATGGTCTAAACTACCATATTTCTCTCCTAATCTTCTGTTTCCACCCTTGTCCCTCCTCCCAATAGTCTGTGGTCACTCCTTTGGTGGAAATTCTTTGGGTGGCTTCCTAACTTGAACAGAGCCAAGGACTGAAGTCCTTTCCTTGAACTACAAAACGATTCATTCTGCACTCCACAACTTCTGAACTCTCAGACCTCGTCTCCTACCTCTCTTCCCCATTCTCACCAGCCTCCTCACTGTTCCTTGAACATATCAGGCATTCCACCTCGGGGCCTTTGCATTGCCATTTCCTCTGCATGGCTTGCTGTCACCCCAACATCCACATGGCTCACTCCCTCACATTCTGCACGTCTTGACTTAAATGTCACCTTCTGGCTGAGACGCTCCCTTACACACTATTGAAAGCCAGCCCCGAACCCACCCCACCCACTGATACAAGCACACTGGTGCACAATTTCTAGTTCCCTTCCCTAGTTCAGCGTATCGCATGTTTAACCCATTTGTTTGTCTCCCCACTGAACTATAACTTCATGAGGAGATGGAACTTTATGTGTTTTATTCACTGCCATATTCCTAGTACCTAAAACAGTACTTGGCACACAGTGGGCACTTTAATTATTTTTGTTGAATGAGTGGATTTTGAGGCAAAGAGGATTGAGTAAAGGAATGTAACTACCATGTGCATCTCCTACCCGTCTTGAGCTTCACTCGCTCTTTTGCCTTTCCACCACTACAAAGACGGAGACAATTATTATAGACTAGAGGCCCAGCGCACAATTAAATCATGCGTGTGTAGGGTCCCCTAGGCCTCGCCTGCCATCAGGGCCATGTCAGCCGCCCTGCAATGCCTCGATGCCTTGCATGCTCTGCTGACGCTGCCGGCGCCCCATGACGCTCCGCCAAGGCTGCTGGCGCTCTGGGGTGGGGGTGGGTGGGGGTGGGTGGGGGTGGGTGGGGGGAGGGCCCAAGAGGTGCTCCAGCACCTCCTGGTGACCAGTTGTATGGTCTTTTCGCCGTTACGTCGTCAGGACTACAGGCCTTTTATGATATAGATTCCCATTGAACCGCAAATTTTTAAAAATATATTTTTTATTGTTGATAGTATTACAGATATCTCCCATTTCCCCCCTTTTGCCCCCTCCTCCCAGCCCCCACCCACCCAAACTGCAAATTTTACAGCAAAATGTTGACTGCTTCCTGTGTCCAAGAGTTTCACTTGTCTCCTTCAGTGCTGAATGTGGGCCTTCGCATATAACACTCAAATACATGTTGATTAATTGATTTGAAAAAATAGAGGATGAAAACAGCAACTTTCCATTGGAGAAACCTGGCTGATACCATCCAACCCAAGTGATCAAGGTTAACATCACCAATTATGTCATGCTGATGTCATGTATTACCTCATATGATGCAATGAGAAGGACATTTGACCTCCCAGCTCTTCTTCCCAAAACGCATAACCCCAATCTAATCCTGAGGAAAAAAATCAGACTCAAATTGAGGAGTATTCTACAGAATACCTGACAAGTACTCCTCAAAACTGTCAAGGTCATAAAAAAAAACAGCAAAGAACTGTCCCAGACCTGAGGAGACTAAGGAAACAATGATTAAATGTCATGTAGGACCTCAGCGGAATCCTGGAGTAGAAATCGGACAGCAGTGAAAAACGGGAAATCTGAATAAAGTCTGCAGTTTAGTTAAGTAACAATGTACCCATGTTGACTTTTTGGTTTTGAAATCTGTACAGCGATTATGCAAGATGGTAATATTTGGGAAATCTGGGTGATTGTATATATGGGAACTCTCTGTGCTATATTTGCAACTTTTCTATAAATCTAAAACTATTCCAAAATAAAGAAAAAGTTTTAAAAAAAGTAATTTGCATTTCTACACACCAGCAATAATACCTTTAAATTTTTAAAAAGATTAAACTTACAATAGCAATCACAACCAGGAAATAAACACCAGCATTTTCCTCACAGTGCTCAGTTACATATTAGTCTTTTTAAAGGAAGGCCGTGAAGAGGCATGGACAAAAATGACTGGACACAAACCCCTCGAAAGGCTGACAGGAAAGCCCGCTCTCTTCTGTTTTGGCAGGAATGGGAGAAACAACAGTTCAAGGGGCGCCTGCCATGTGCCAGCTACTGTGGATTTTAGATGCTTTATTAAAGTGAGGAAGTTAATTCATTTAAAAGACATTAGATTTAATTTCCACATAACACGTTTTCCTTTAGGTGGAGTAGGCTGCTGTCCCCATAAACTACTTAAGCTTTGTCATTTCCCTCTTTTCATTGTTTAAACAAGCCTATAATATTTTCTTAGGCTTAACAAAATATGTTTCACATTTTGGTGGCATTCTACAGCTTGCAAAGCACACGTCTTTTATCTCACAGAATTATCCTGTGCATCATAGAAATGAATGGAGTAATGGTTAAGAACATGGACTCCTTAGCCAGACAGCAGGGATTGGAATAACACTCACCATATGTGAGCTTGGGCAAGACTTTTTGGTTTCCACGGCTAAAAAGTGAACATAAAAAAAGTGCCTAATTCAATGGGTTGTTATGAGAGCACTAAGTGGGTTAATATGTGTAAAGTGCTTAATCTAGAACCTGACACAAATACATGCCATGTGTCAGATAAACTCCTTATCGTATATGTGAAGACACAGACTTAGAAAGCTCTAGGTTTTTTTCCCACGTGATTCATCCAGTAATTGTATAGCAAGAGACCTTAAACCATATTTTTTAATTTTCAAATCAAGGTCTTTTTGCATTACACACATAGTGGAACAGCAATAAATAGTGAATTAAATAGCATGATTGGGAATCAGACAAAGGCATTCAAGAATAATAAAATTGCAGAGTTAAAGGAAACTTACAAAATCACAGATCTAATCATCTGCCCAATTTTCTCCATAATCTACCCAGGGAATTTCCTTGCAGCCTCTCTGAACAGCTCCAACAATACTCAATGCCTCTAAAGCAACCCATTCTATTTTTTGCCAACTCCGTTAAAGCATTCCTATCGACTGGCCAGTGTGTTCAGTTGGTTGAATGTCAGCCCATGCACCAGGCATTGCTAGTTCCATTCTGTCTCAGGGCACATGATTGGGTTTCGGGTTTCTGGGCTCCATCCCCGCTGGAGGGCCTTCAGGAGACAGCCAGTCAATGTTGCTCTCTCACATCGATGTTTCTCTCTTCCCCTCTCCCTTCCACTCTCTCTAAAATCAGTGAAAAACATTTAAAAAACAAACACACAATAAAGTTCTTATCTCCTACTTACATTGTTTCTAGTTCTGCTTAAAAAGAGTAAGTCTAACTGATCCTAGTACTTTCTATTTAATGTTTCACTTCATTTACTTCTACGCATCATTCTGTTTGACTTTAAAATAGCGAAGTTCCTGTATGAGAAAAGAGATGGCACCTTTTGAAATGCCTCCAAGGGTAATGCAATGAGATTCCAATCTATTTTTCAGAAAATATAGAACAGTGTGAGTCAAGCCATTACATCTAAGATAGTATTTCAAAACTTGTTGCTTTTCTTTTAAAGACTATATAAACTCCAATTAAAGTTTCCCTTTCTTAAATCTCTTAAAAAGAAAGGCAAGTTTTCTTTTTAATTTTGAGTCATCACACATTCATTTGACATAGAGCCTCCATTATATGACCAATGCACACCAAAGTAGTGACTCATGGTCCGTATCCAGCTGTGAACAGAATCAGTCTTTTTCAGGATGGACCCTTATAGGTCTAGTAGATTCATAGCTGCTAGATTTTGTTGACAGGTGAAGTTACTAAAATTTGCCCTCAACATGGTCAACGCAAAAGTATGTGTAGGATGAATGAATGACTGTTGGTTATAAATGTAATCTAAAATTAAGTGACACTATTTAGATTTTAATTCAAACTTTCAAATTCTTGGTTCCTTTATTTCATAAAATATGGAGATTTGAAAAGCTAGGAAACTAAAATATTGGCTTCATCTCACAGTAAAGACCTTCATACCATATAGAAAGAAAGCTTACAAGATAATCTACTTTCATGAATTATTTTCATCCAATTCTTAAACATCTATTTTTTTTAAATTAAAAATCTCTACATTTGCCCTAGCCGGTTTGGCTCAGTGGATAGAGCGTTGGCCTGCGGACTGAAGGTTCCCAGGTTCGATTCCGGTCAAGGGCACATGTCCAGGTTGTGTGCGTGATCCCCAGTGGGGGGTGTGCAGGAGGCAGCCAATCAATGTTTCTTTCTCATCATTGATGTTTCTATTTCTCTCTCCCTCTCCCTTCCCCTCTGAAATCAATAAAAATATATTAAAAAAATAAAAAAATATACTTTCATTAAATGGAGTTTTAAATTTATATCTATTTATTAGCGTATTGATTTCTATATTTTTATTCTTCCTTTGGGTTTGGGTAAACAACTATTTAGGTATGATTTTAAATAATGCACTTAACAGAATAAAATGATTCATTTTGTGTTTAATTCAATATTCCATTTTTGGACAGATTGTTATAAAATTACTGATATATTCTAACAGAAGCAGTAAAGGTTATGTCAAATAACTACTAAAAAAAAATCATACTATGTAGCATTAATGATGTTACCTTAACATACCAGCTTCAGGGGCTGCATAATTGTTTCTGCCAACCCATAAATTTTTGAGTAACAACAAAATTATTGTGATTTTTCTTACTAAATAATTCATACATTACAAAGCATGTATGTAACAAGGTCCATGAATCACTAAAGTATATAATGATCATATATCTAATGACATATCTCTTTTCATAAAATGAATTCAAATAGATTTATGTATTTAGGTTAACTAAAAAATACTGAGTTTATAAGGCTCATAATTCTATCATTATCAACAACAAAAAACTCCATATCTTCTTTAAGAAGTACAGCTTCCATATTTTCCTTTTAAAAACTGAAAGCTTTTGTTTATAAAAATCCTTGTGTTTAAGCTACTTTTCATGAAGTTTTACAGCCTTTAAATTGATACTATAAATATCTCTGAAGACAAATTAATAATATAATAGAGTAGTACTGTGTTCATAAACTGTATTTAAAATGATATAAGTGCAGCTAAAATAGCTATAAGCAACACTATATAAAACCTCATTCTAGTAGTAGCTGATATTCTTTATCCAGCAACTAGGATTTTAAAAAGGATATTTTCATTTACCAACATTTTACATGCTTTTCTTTGGTCTTATCTTAACAAATCTTAAATCAAGTATATCCTTTTCTTAATGCTACTAACAATTATCCCAAATGGGATTTAATTTAAACTAGGTTTCATAACTAAAATTTTTTAAATTCCAAGACTTCAACATATAAAATGATGTTAAATTCACTTGTTTTACCTAACATTTTCCCAAACTCAGTTACTTCTATAGAAATCATGCAATTATATTTTAACATAGTAATATTGAATCCTTTACTAATTTTTAAAATTGATTTTATAGATAAATTATTTATTGATTTGAGACGGGGGGTGGGGTGGGGAGCCGGGGTGGGGGAGGGGGAGAGAGAGAGAGAGAGAGAGAGAGAGAGAGAGAGAGAGAGATCAGTTTGTTGTTCCACTTATTTATGCATTCACTAGTTGATTCTTGTATGTGCCCTGACCCCCCCCCCCCCCCCGTCCTGCAGCCTTGGCATATTGGGGTGATGCTCTAACTAACTGAGCTAGCAGGCCAGGGCTCTTTTACTAATTTCCATTTAAAGTGTACGATTTAATGTCTTGAGTATAGCCAGAGTTGTGCAACCATCACCACCACCAATTTTAGAAGTTTCATCACCCCAAAAAGAAACCCCAAGCTCATTAACAGTCACTCCGCATTTCCTCCCAACTTCTCCAGCCTTAGGCAATTGCTACCCACTTTCTGTCTCTATAGATTTACCTATTCTGGACATTCATATGAATGGAATCATTCAATATGTAGTCTTTTATGACTGGGTTCTTTCACTTAGGATAATGTTTTCAAGCTTCATCAGTGCTGCAACATGTATCAGTACTTCATTCCTTTTTCTGGCAAAATAATATTCCATTGTGTGAATATGCCATATTTTATTTATTCATTCATCTATTGATGGATATTTGAAGGGTTTCCACTTTATTGCTAGAATAAGTAATGCTACTCTGAACATTTGTGTACAAGTTTTTTTTCTTTGTTTTAGTTAATCCTCACGTGAGGATATTTTTCTATTGATCTTTTAGAGAGTGGATGAGAGAGGGAAGGACAGACAGAAACATCTATGTGAGAGAAACACATTGATTGGCTGCCTCCTGCACGTGCCCCAACCAGGGCCTGGGCTGGGGAAGAGCCTGCAACCAAGGTACGTGCCCTTTGACTAGAATCAAATCCAGGACCCTTTGGTCTGCAGGCTGATGCTCTATCCACTGGGCCAAACTGGCTAGGGGCACAACTTTTGTGTGAACATGTTTTCAATTCTCTAGGGCAGTGGTCGGCAAACTCATTGGTCAACAGAGCCAAATATCAACAGTACAACGACTGAAATTTCTTTTGAGAGCCAAATATTTTAAACTTAAACTATATAGGTAGGTACATTGTTATTAACTTAATTAGGGTACTCCTAAGGCTTAGGAAGAGCCACACTCAAGGGGCCAAAGAGCCGCATGTGGTTCGCGAGCCGCAGTTTGCCGACCACTGCTCTAGGGTATATAACTAGAAGTATACTTGTTAGGTCATATGGTAACTCCATGTTTAATATTTAACCGCCAAGTTTTTCTGAAGTGGCTGCACTATTTTGCATTTCCACTGACAATGCATAAGGTTCTAATTTCTCCACATCCTTGTCAGCACTTGTTATTATCTGTCTGTTTTATTATAGCCATCGTAGTAGATATACAATGATATCTCATTGTAGTTTTGATTTGCATTTCCATATAGTTAATATTGAACATCTTTTTATGTGCTTGGTAGCCATTTGTATAAATTCTATGGAGAAATGTCTGTTCAAATCCATTTTATTAGATACATGATTTGCAAATTATTTTCTCCCATTCTGTCAATGTCTTTTCATTTTCTTATAGTGTTCTTTGAAGTGCAAAAGTTTTTAATGTTGATGAAGAACCTTTTTAAAATTCTTTTATTATCTGCCTTTACGAACTTCTACACTTTCCCAAAATAAGAGAATTTTATAGTAGGTTCTGTATGAAATCAATTTCTTTACTAGAAAGAAAACTGAGCTTTTAGAGATACTCTTAGTAAAACCAATTTGGAGTTATCTTATCCCAGTTGTATTAAATGCACTCTCCATTAGCAGAACAGAGTTCTGAGAAGTAGCTAGATGGCCAAACTTGTGTCAGTGGAAACTATTTTAGCCACATTTTCATTTAAAGAAAAACAATTTCTCAATGTCTGATTTCCACTTTATATTATAAAAATATTCTGTGGACTTCGGTCACCACCAATAACACTTCTTATGGTTGGGAAAGCTCTTGTGAAATATTTGTCAAGCACATGAAATAGTAAAAAGTGAAGTTTAGTAATTAAGATTTGTGTTCTATCGATTGTGTAGCTAAAGTAATTTTTCATTACTAACATAAGATTTAATAAGTATAAGTAGTTAAAGATTCTGTCTTGGCACTAGTCATTAGCATGTAATTGAACTAGTAAAAAAGATCAGTTAAAGCTGTGTTGATTACCACCTTATCTTTGAAAGGCAATTAAAGACCTCAATCATTGCAACAAGATTTGATTGTGCAGCCTTTATTGGACATTGATCTTCCAGCAAAATGCAGTTACATTTTCCATTAATTTACAGTAACACAGTTTAACTTTGATACCCTAGACTGTTGACCCAGGTGAGATGTAATGCTAAGTACTTGTTTAGGTTAAGATGCCCCCAAACATCATACAGTCTGAATAGCAAGTGCTGAAAAAAAGTAGATACCTGATACGGTAACTTTAGGATAAGGTTTCGGTTATCTGCATTAGCTTTTAAATGAAATGAAATCAAGATCCTTTTCTGTATGTCACCCCACTCATTCAAACATCACTCATTCTTTAATAGTTATTTCATGAAGAATTCTAGGTGTTCTGTGATTATAGTTTTAAGTGAATATAAATATGACACAAAACAAAATGTATATTTAAAAAGAGATACATATGGCTTTTAAGAGTTAAAATTAGCCCTAGCCAGTTTTGCTCAGTGGATAGAGCATTGGCCTGTGGCCCAAAGGGTCCCGAGTTCGATTCCGGTCAAGGGCACATGCGAGGGTTGTGGGCTAATCCCCAGTTGGGGGTGTGCAGGAGGCAGCCGATCAATGATTCTCTCTCTCTCTCTCTCTCTCTCTCTCTCTCTCTCTCTCTTTCTCTGAAATCAATAAAAAGATGTTTTAAAAAATTAAAATTGTTTCAATTTTTAATGGTCAATAAAATAGCCTTGACAGGCTTCTCAGTGGTTGGAGCATCAGCCCATGCACCAAAGGATCACAGGTTCAAGTCCCAATCGAGGGCACATACCTGGGTTGCAGGTCCCATCACAGGTCCAGTCAGGGCATATGCAGGAGGCAACCATCTCTCACATTGATGTTTCTCTCTCTCTTCCCCTTCCTCCTACTCTCTGTAAAAATAAATGAAAAAATATTCTCAGGTGACTATGGACAACAACAAAAGTAATAATAATGACTAAATATGGAATGAAATTATAACTGTATAACTTGGTATGTTAAGATATCAGCACTGAGAAACCAGGGATTTTTGTATTAGCAACTTCTGTCATGCTCCCAACTCTGTTACTTCATCTTTATGGTGGTTCATCACTTACAAAGGAACTAGGAATTTTGACCAGAAGTTTCTTCCAATACTGAATAATTGATTTGTATAGAAATAACGATAGAAGAGATACAAGATTTTATATTAAAAATGCACCTTTATTTAAAAATAGTTTTGCCTATATTATTTTAAAGGCAAAATCCCATTAAGGAGGTATAGGCAAAAAAGCTATCTTTGGTTTCTTCATTAAGAAAACTGACATCTAGAAAACTAGGGTCCACCTGGCCCCTGCTTGCCACCTTAGGCACATCCAGTATGTTCACAGACACACACAAGACATCATTAATGTGTCTTCTTCCTTTCTCTGACATTGTTTTAAAACTATTTTTATTAATGAAGCCTTCCAAACATAAATATATATGGAATAGAAAATGAGGACAACAGCTTTTACTGAAATAAAAGTAAAACATTTGCTTACAAGCATATTCATGATACATTTTAAGGTAGAAAGGTCTCTTATTTTGTCCTTCTCAGATTACAGGAGGAAAAAGGAAAACACAAAGGAAGAATAGTTATTAACCTGAGGTTAAAAGATAGCATTGATACTAAACATAGAATCAATCTCCTGACTTCCAGCATTTATACTTTATCCCTTTTAGGCCACAATGTTTCAATGTAATATCCAAATTTAAAGAAAAAACTTAAACGATTCCTGTTCAGTGCAGAGCATTTTTTCAGATTTTAAGGTTCACCACAAGACTTAATAAATCCAATGAATGCTATTTTAATATTTGAACCATGCCCTTAGCCATCGCTGAGTTCATCCTTCACCATGATCAACTCCACGAGAGCAAGAGGTCTATTGATTTTCATGTAATACAAGAAAATATTATATTTGCTTAATTGTTACACAGTGAGCACAACAGACAAGAAATCATGGCTCTATTTAATGCTGCAAGCAGCAGAGAATTACAGAGATCAATAGGGTAGTTTGTCAAAGATGTTCTCCAAGGAGACTTACCTATCACCATATGGACAAGAAGTCACACTGACTATCGCTATTGGAAAACAGGTAAGCAGAGTCAGCAGTACAAATTATCAGAAATCAAACAGGCCAGTGTGAAAAGAAGTGCAACTCTAACTGAAAAGCTGTATTTATAGTTTGGTAATTAAAAACCATTTTATCAGCCTTGTATTGGGACCAAACCTTTACAACAAGTATTGACAAGACCAGCAGCAATGAATGAGCAGTATTTGACTTAAAACTTATGAGCTATAGTTATTTAATGCGGCCCATTACAGAGAAAATCAGTTCTAGCCTTCCATGCAAAATGCTAATAGCCAGTTTTATTATTAATGAAGCTTAATGTAACACTATCTCCTTTGTGTAAGCCATTCATTTAACTAGTGTCAAGTATATTCTTCTGGACCAACTATACTGGCATAAATATTTCTTTGATTAAAGTGTTACTTAGAATTGCTTTTAGACAAGTGAACAGTACATATATTTAAGAACACTTCACTCTCTGCAGCTTTCTTAAAATGAGTACCTTTAGCGAAGCCCGTTTGTATTACCTCATTATTCTGGTGCTTTCACCTCTATCACTTCCGCTCACTTTCTCTACTGATTTGCCAGAAGCAAGCACCCAAATGTTGTTTAGATTGAATTTTATAAAATATTTTGCACAAAATGTGTAAATGTATCAACAACACATTAACATAAAATGATATATAATGTATGTTTGTAATTATGGGAGAGATCATAAATCTTAAACATCCATTGGTTTAGAAATGAAATAGTTCTACTTAGTTCTCCCTAAATTACTCCAAATTTCTGAAATTTACCATTCATCTGGGTATTCTGTAACTCCCCCCAAGGATAAATTTTTTAAATGACTTTGCTTTCAAAAATGCAATTAACTTAATAAAATTATAATGCAAAACTGCCATCAGGTCTTTAAAATTTCAGCCCACTTCCCATCGCCAATAAGTCTATAGATATGTACCATTTCAGCTAATTGCTTTTATAAACAGTTATCAAATTTATTTTTTCTGGGTCTTTCTGGATCTTAATTGTCCTTACAGCTTTATCAGTATGCTATTTTAACTTTTAATAAATCTTCATTTCATTCATCTTGCTGCATTTACATTAACCAATGTTGTTATTATAATAGTTGGTATTGGATTCTTTAGGCAATCTATAATAATAAAAGGGTAATATGCTAATTAGACTGGACGACCTTCCAAACAAATCCAGGGCTGTGAGGAAAGCCCGGGGCCCGGGGCCCGGGGCCCGGGTGCCAGTGGGAAGCAAGCCGGTGCCGGCAGCCGGGGGAAGGAAGGCCTACTCTTGCACGAATTTCAGGCATCGGGCCTCTAGGAAGAAAATAAACTAACAAACAAAATAGAAACAGACTCTTAGACACAGAGAATAGACTGACAGCTGTCAGAGGGGAGGGGGTGGTGGCTGGGTGGAAAAGGTGAAGGGATGAAGCAAAGAAAATAAACTCAGAGAGTTCAATATGGTGCTTACCAGGGGGAAAGGGAATTGGGGGGAGGTAGAAGAGGGTAAAGCAGGAATAGATGGTGATGGAAGGAAACTTGACTTGGGGTGGTGAACACACAATACAATATACACCTGAAACCTACATAATTTTATTAACCAGTGTCACCCCAATACATTCAATTTTTTTTTTTTAAAAAGTTTACCTCTTATCCAGGTAAATGGTACAAGGGCTTTAATAAATTTCCATTTAAAATCCTGGTAGCTAAATGGTTTAGATTTCAGACTGCAAATAGAATTCTCATCAATTTTGGATTTACCAATAATATTATATTATCTTCACAATATATCCTACTTTTCCAATGCCATATAAAAGATTTTTCCCTTTCTTGTTTGTGTGGGTGTCTATTATTTTCTCTTCAAAGGGAATTTGTTAATACCTAACTACAGAATCTACATGTGTTATAATTATTTTTAACTGTAGTTTAATCTAGGAAAAAAGTTGGTATAAGCATCATGTGTTCCTAGTTCCCATGGGCTAAACAGAGTATGTGATATATAACAATGTAGGAAAAGCTTTGCCTCTGGAGGGCCATGATTCATCTTAAAGCACCAGACACCATAGAAAAGAACAAAGTATTTGCAAAAGTTTTATTTTAAAAGATCAAAAATAAATATTGCACATACACACAAGAGAAAATCCACTAATATTTATGTTCTCCAATGTACACTTTTAATACATGGCACCTTCATCTTCTTTATTTAGAAAATAAACTGTTACTGGTCCGTATCTGGTATGCACAGTCTCTGTGACTCTAGCAAATAACCAGGAGCCAAGTCCATATAATAAAGTTGGAATACCTAAAAAACAAATGAATACATTATTACCCAATGTCAATACGTATTAATCATGCACCCATGTATTTGTCATGATACAAGTTGCACAGTACTCTTTAGCAATGTCAACAAATTATCAAATTATAAAAACAGGAGTTAAGTATTAACTCTACCTAAGAGCTCAAGTTTCATCTGTTTGGGGAACATGATAATTGTGAGCCTAGACATTTTTAAACCTAAAGATACGGCTGGTATAAATTTTAGTTCAAAGCACTTTACAAGCACTAATTCATTACCTCCAAGTAATTATGAAGTAATTCTCTATTCTTTTCACAAATAAGAAAACATAGAATATTCATTAATTTAGTTGTAGATACTCCTGGATGAGCTTAAATCACTGGGTCAACTTTAAGTTACACAGTAACATTGATGGCTAAAGTAATTTTTTTGTACAACTTAAAAAAAATCGGTCAAATAGCGGTCTTCAAAACCACGGTAAAACTTGACTCTAAGGAAGATTTTAAGAGTCTCATGCTCTACCGACTGAGCTAGCCGGGCGTTCTCTAAGGAAGATTTTAATATAATAACAGGCATGAGAAATAGTATTTTTATATTAGATTGAAGACAAGCTTTTTCAACCTATTTAAAATAGACACATAGTAGACTCCAATGTGTTTCTTTCTTGGAATGTTTCCATTTGATAAGATTTTGCTGATATACTTGAGATTAACTGCCATTTGTGATACATAAAACTAAACATATAGTACACTGAGATTTGAATATGCATATGAGACTATGCTGGACACAAACTTTCACAATTCCCATCTTTTTTAAAGCATTTATTTAAAATCAATGATCATCAACACATTAAAAAGTATGCAGAAAACCTTAGGCACATGAATCAATAAAAAATATTGTATGCTCTACACAGAATAAAGTATAAATTTTATTGTTGCTGTGTAGGAATTGGACCAAAATGACAATTTAAAGGGTTAGAGCTGCACATTTGGAAAATCATTTTCTTTCTCATTAATAGAGAAATCAACACAGGCTCAGGACTAATATTGCTTACTTTTTTTTCTTATTTTTCTGCAAGAGTGTATTTGCTGTGCTATGCTCTTTTTGAGAGTATAAGTGCATTGAACTACTTTGTGCTTATTCCCTGAAGCTGCATTCCAGTCACTGTAATGCCAAAGATTAATCAGGAGAAGCATCACTAGCTGGCAATGAGAAGAAGCAAAAATGCCCATTCAAGCGGGCACCTCTCTATTTTTAGGAATATACTGGGTCACAGCTTGTCACTCACTATCACAGGGTTCCCTGGAACTCCTATGAAATACTTTACAATATATTACCTTCTTTGCCTTGGTAATACACAAAAGAATTCTCTAAAAGGAGTGTCACAAAATATCCATAAAAACTAGCAACGTAAAGCTATTTATAAATTATTTAACCAAAAGGGGGGGGGGCTAGTAGGACAAGGGGTGGGGTAGTGAACAAGAGAAGAAAAAAAACAAGAGAGGTAGAAAAAAAGCAAAGAGTAGAGGGAGCAGGTGAAATAAAATATAAATTTAAAATACGACATCACAGTTCAAAATCTGAAAATCAATGGCGTGAGGAAGAAAAACAGGCTCTAGAGGCAATTATTAATTTTCTAAACATACTGAGAGTAAAATATATAACATATCCCTTTTAAACCAATTCTAAGGACATAAGGAATAGCTGGTGACACTGAAAATTTTGTTTGTTTTACAGTATTTACCAGTTTTCAGTTAAATATTGACACTTAAAAAAATCACACAAATAAATGGCTAATATTTTTTCAGCTAAAATGGAGGACTGATCAGAGATTACTAGTTTAATAATAACAATGTCTCTTATTAGGAAACAACTAAGAGCTATTAGCAGTAATGCTGTTTGATCGGGGATGGAGTTGTGATATAGGAGTCAGAAATTCTATATATTTTTTTCTTGCAGTATATTTAATACAGTCAGGCTAATATACTATATGGGAAGAGTTGCCATGTATGCTGTATAATTTACACATTAAAAAAAAATTTTCTTTATCTATAGCACATATGCTTTAAAGTCTATAAGATTCCATGAAAAATTAAAAATTTTCCAGCCTGTTTGAAACCTATCATAACATTAAAATGAACTGGAAAGTCAGTTCTTTGCATAATAATTCATTTTGAGTCAGCTGAACAGTAGGTAAACAAACCACTGTCAAATTAAGCACTTAAAAAAAATTAGAACTTCGTAGCAAGTCTCTGATTACCCATTCATTCCAATGGTAAGTTGCTTTTCTTAAATCTCAATCTACTTCCCAGCAGGATACACAGACTGATAAACCATCAGTAAAATGTCAGCTTCCACTGAAGAAAAGGCAGAGGAGAAAGAGAACAAATGGGTAAGAGAGAAATCTCTATTATTTACAAAATGGAAAAATGAATTACTCTGATAATTTCTAATTTGGAAGGGAAGAAGACAAATAAAATCCTGAGTATTTTTTTTTATCAATAAACTATGTACTTAATGATCCAGAGGGGCAATTGTACATCACAGAGTAGGAAGGATTCCTATTATCTAATTCACATTCCCTAACCTTCAGACAGAATTACAAAATAAATATTACCAAATTGGTGGATACATTACTCTTTACAAAATCCAAAAATAAATTCCCTTTATCAGTACAATCTAATTTGTATGAAAGCATGCATGAGCAGAAAGTTTTCCTTTCTGTTTAACTTAAAACTCTTATTCCCATCTGAGCAGGATTTTTTGAATTTCTAAAAGACCAGTCACTCTTCAACCTTCTCTTACACACACACACACACACACACACACACACACACACACACAACTACAACTGTTTTTTCTTTCTTCAAAAGGCTTTACTTTTCCATATGAGAATGTTCTAGGTATCCTACTTTTCTCTTAATTTCTTTCTACCTAAAAACAAAACAAAACAACCCTAATCATTCAGGTGTTCCTAAAGTGTTAGGTTTCAAAGCGTGAAAACTTTAAAAAAGAAGGTGCTGGGCTCCTGTTACACTTTTTCTCTAGTCATCGTGCCAAATAACTATGAATTGAACTATCTAAGTCACCTAACCCTTTCAACTTCCTATCAACCTCAGAATTAGTGGACATGCTCTATAGTTCATCAGCCAAACAATAAGACATTTTTTTTAAAGGATTACACATTGCTAAATAATCTGCTCCTTACTGGACTGAACCCAGGATAATCCCAGGGGAGCAATGGCTCAAAAAAACCATGACTGACATTTGTGAGTTATTATATGCCCAAACATACCTACCATATTTAAATTGAATGAGGGATCAGACGACATAACACTAGTGCAGCTGCTTTAGCTTTCATTCTAGTTTGAAGAACTGGTTGGGTAACATGGTTCAGCTCCCACGTCAAGCTTTTGAATTACTCAAATTTGGACTAATTTACTATCAGCAATTAATAGGTTCAAAACATCTTGAGGCCTATTTTTCACTGATCTATAAAGGACACCTCGTGTCAATGTTTATGCCTCTTCTGTCATTAACCAAAAGAAAATAAACAACCAGCAAGAGTAAACACTCTCAGGATTAGAATATTCCCATGAAAACCTACAAATATGAAAGGGGCTGCCTTTTAAGTATCTTTTAGGCCTAGCATCTGAGCAAACTAATATGACTGGTGAAAACCTTCAGCGCTTTTAGCAAAAGGAACTTGCTGGGACTCCCTATTAACAAAACAAAGAAACTTTAAAAAGGTAGTTCCAGTTTTTAGAATATGAACGCACGCATATATATGTTCATGGGGACATACCCTGCCATGCAATAAGGCATTTTTTAAACGTCAGAGCTACTTTCCAGTGGCTTACACCCTCCTTCTTACTGCCCAATACAGGGGTCCTCCATTAAGAGCGGTAGGCAGTGAGGCTGGAATGCCTCACCCCCAGGGTGATCCCCAGGCCTGTGGAAATCGCCCACTTTCCAGGGACGAGTCAGTAGCAAGAGCTTAGCCCCGAGGAGCGCTGACCGGGAGGGCGGGGTCGGTACAAACGCCCAGAGAGCCCCGGCCTGTGCTGGAGGAGTGGGTGTGGTGGGGCGCGGAGGCAGGGACCGGGAACCCCAACAGCGAGGGGCGCGCGTGGCGAGCCCGTGCGCCCGGGAGAGCCTGCACGCGGCCGAAACAGGGCTCCTCCCGGGCCAACGCGGTCTGACCCTGGGCCGGGGTCTCGGCCTCGGGCCTCGGAGCGAGCCGGTGGTCGGCGTTGCTTTGCAAACAGCGGGGCCGTCGTCGGTGGGACACGCTTCCCCCGCCCGGGCCACTCACCGAGGTTGACGACCTTGAGCGCCGTGAAGAACCGGTCCTGCTGGGCCAGGTCCTGCCAGGGGGCCTTGGAGCAGTGATACTTGATGAAGGGGAAGCAGCCGGTGCGCAGGACGTGGTAGTTGGCGCCCTGCACCGGCCAGTTGAAGTGCGAGAGGCCGAACTGGTCGTTGCGGACGGCGCCGTAGGGCACGCAGAAGGAGGTCCAGTGCGGCAGGCGCCGCTGCAGCAGGTGCTGCGTCAGCACCTCCGAGGCGCGGGGCTTCGGGCGGGAGGCGGCGCCCGCGGCCCAGGGCCGGCTCAGCAGCAGCCGCAGCGCGGCCTCGTGGGCTCTCCGCAGGGCCTCCATGGCCGGCGCGCCGCGGCCCCCGCCCCGCAGACGCCGTGGGGCGCGCGCCGCTGGGGGCGGGGCGGCTGGAGCGCGCACGCGGGCCCCTCGGGGCGAGCGGCGAGGACGCTGGCGGGCGGCGCGCACGGGTGTCCCGCGGGCTCCGCGGAGAGAGCTGGGGGTGGGGGGGACCGGGTGGGCCTAGTGGCGGGCGCAGGGTGGTGAGGGTCAGCGGCGTGAATGAGGAGGTGAAGTCGGCACTTATGACCTCATGTAGTGGTTAGTAACGCTGGCGGAGGGCGGGGGGTTGGGGGGGGGAGTTGTTATCAGTTGGGGTATGAACCTCCTTGGTGAGTGGCAGAACTCACACCCATCTCCCAGGCCCAGGCTCCAGGGAAACCCGTCAGTTGGCGCTGTGGTCCAGGTAACACCTGAGAGGGTGTCCTCAGGGAAGTGAGTTGAAGCCTGTGATTAAGCGTCAGCCTATGAACCAGGAGGTCAGGGTTCAATTCCTGTCTGGGCATAAGCCACATTTGGGCTAGTTCCCTCTGCAGGAGGCAGCCAGTCAATGGTTCTCTCTCATTATTGATGCTTCTCCTTTCTCTCTTTCTCCCTTCCTTTCTGAAATCAATAAAAATATACTAGAAAAAAAAAAAAAGCCAAGCCCCCAGATTTGCATTGGCTGTGAAGTCAAGGAGAATTACTATGTTTAGGTCTTTGTGGTTATGTTCACTGTTTAAGTCCCAGATATTTGCAAGATAAAACGTTTATTTCTAAAAAAGTCCCAGGTCTCTCCATGTGGTGCCCAGATATGTACCACCGTTGACCTCTCCTAAGAGCCTGGTGAATGCCAGACCAGGAGTGTTTTACTTACAAACCTTTATAGTCCTCAGTGACCCATTATCAAGATATTATATTAGGAAAATCTTAAACTTTGCAGCTTCTTGAGGTAATGTATATACCGGCCTTCCAAGAAAGCATTTTCCCTTATTTTCCTAAGCTCATCTTGTTGGTAGACACTAGATTTAAATAAGATGACGTGTGTGGAAAGCACCGTGTATAAATGCAATAATTATGTGTAAGCAGCATATAATAATTACTATAGTTGTTGAAACTCAAGGAATGTAGGATAGTGTGGCTCGATATTACAGTCTCCAGTTTTGACTGATTTGTTCAACAAATAGTGATTGAGTACCCACTACCATGTGCCAAATCTTGAAGGGCCTTGTAGTCATGCAGATAATTTGAACTTTACTTTATAGGATTCCCTATTAGATAACAGTTTTAAAAAAATTTTTGGGTGGAGGCATGATGTGGTTAGACTGGCACAGAAATGGCTGGAGGGAGGCTAAGACAGGAGTCGGGGAAGTTATTCAGTTCTGTGGTTTTCAAATTAAATTTTAAAACAAAGCCTGTTACAGAACCTCAACATATAAAGTAGATGAAAACTTGTGCTTTATTACTAAACATTTGAAAGTTCAAAATTTTAACATTACCTTTCTAGGTAAATTTAAAAAAACACACAAAAATGAGGTTGGTTTGTTGTTGTCTTGCGGGGTTTCTTTTTGTTTTTAGCAAAAGGGAATTAATTGTAAGGAAATGGGGTAGCTAAAATAATAAATACAAAGTCTTCAGACCACGCTCAGAAAATGTATTTTTTGGCCCCACTGCCACTGGACCCTTGCCCCTGCTGTTTCTGTGCTCGAAACATTTTTTTTTTTTTTTTTGAAGTTGGAGGTTATGGACAAATGCAGTCATAGCTGCCTAGGGACAGTTTATTTCTTATGCCTCTGTTTTGGTTGTATACTATTAAGAAAATTCTGATCCAGAGAAGTAGATAAAATATGAGTGGTTTTTAAATGATTCATCTTGAAATCTTGGGCATGGGCTTCAATTACAGAGATGGCAGGTGGAGATGAATTCCGGGTCTACACCAGTGACGGCGAACCTATGACACGCGTGTCAGAGGTGACACGCAAACTCATTTTTTGGCTGATTTTTATTTGTTAAATAGCATTTAAATATATAAAATAAATATCAAAAAATATAAATCTTTGTTTTACTATGGTTGCAAATATCAAAAAATTTCTATATGTGACACGTCACCAAAGTTAGGGTTTTTAAAATGCTGACACGCCGAACTCAAAAGGTTCGCCATCACTGGTCTACACTGAAATGACTTAACCTCAAATTAATGTGTGGGCAGTTTTGCAATATGTTAAATTTTGGCAATACAAAAATCTGTTTTAAAAATGAAACAAAACAAATATTTGTGGAGCCTCTGAAGTATGTCTCAGAAACCCTAGATTCTTTGGCATATACTGTAAAAACCACTGATAAGGAGAAGCAGAGACTTAGATATGTTTCACTGCATTTTCTCATGAAAGCTTAGGAAAAGGGCTAGGGAACGGAAGGATTTCTGTTGCAAGGTGCTCTCTTGGAAAAAACCTCATCAATGATGATGATTTCCCTAATCCAAGGCTCTTTGACGATCTCCCTTTGTTTTCTAAGGTAGGAAATTCCTCCAAGCAGAGCTGATAGCTGGGGGACCACACCCAGGTGGTCAAGAGTGTTTGAACAAAATATTGCCCTAACCTGATGATTCTGAGCTGGAGAACATGACTTCTAGATATTTCTTTTGACTTTCATAATTGAGAGAACATACTTTCTCAAAAAACTCACACCTCAGATCAGATGCTTGATTTTCTTTTCAGTTCCAATTCTCGATGGCCATAAACAAAGGGGCTTAGAAGTTGATACTCAGCAGCCTAAGTAAATGTTTAAAAAACACTGTGGCCAACAATAAAAAATAAATATATGAATACTCAGCTTTCTACAGAGCATGGAGAAATGGCATATCCGTTAGAAAGCACCTTAAAAATGTAAAGAGTGACACTGTGTATAGCACTTAGCGTGTACATGGCTGTGTCATGCTGCCCCTAGAAAGGATTGAGCCTTCTTGTTTTTGTTTTGAAGACACCTAGGACATTGTGGATGTTCAGAACATACTAAAAGTTAGTTTTACCAAATTGATAATATAGAATATATTAAAATTAAGACTGTTCATTAATGGCTGAGGGGTGTCAATTGGGGGAAAAGGAGACATATGTGAAACTTTAGACAATAACAAAGAAAGAGAGAGTGAAAGGTAATCCACAGAGTGGGAGAAGTTAGATCTGACAGAGCATTTGGAATCTTGAACAAATCATTAAAAAAGACAATCCAGCCCTAGCCGGTTTGGCTCAGTGGATAGAGCGTCGGCCTGCGGACTGAAGGGTCCCTGGTTCGATTCTGGTCAAGGGCACATGCCCAGGTTGCGGGCTCGATCTCCAGTAGGGGTGGTGCAGGAGGCATCCAATCAATGATTCTCTCTCATCATTGATGCTTCTATCTCTCTCTCCCTCACTCTTCCTCTCTGAAATCAATTATATATATATATATATATATTTTTTTAAAAAGACAATCCAATAAAAAGGACAAAATATTTGAATGGACTCTTCACAAAGGAGAATGTCTGAAATAATCATTAAAGGTGAAAATGACTTAATTTCAATAATCATCCAAAAAATGGAAATTAAAACCACAATGCAATGCCATGACACACTCACCAGAGTGGCTAAAATAGAAAAGATAAAAAGTACTAAGTGTTGGTCAAGAAATGCAGCTATTATACACTTCTGATAGCCACTTTGGAAAAATTGGAGGGAGTATATATTACAGGTGAATATATAGGCATACCTTGTTGTTTTTTTTGCTTTTTGCTTTATTGCACTTTACAGATGTTGCGTTTTTACAAATTGAAGGCAAGACCGTCCATCAGCAAAAGGATTGCGAACCTGCAGTGTCTCTGGGATATGCCTGTAAGCATTCCTTATGACCCAGCTTACCATTTCTAGGTATATATTTGTAGCAGTGTGCTCAGGCTGCCATCACAGACTGGGCGGTTAAACAACAGAAATTTATTTCTCACTGTTCTGGAAACTGGTAAGTTTAAGATCTAAATGCCAGCCGATTGGGTTCTTGGTGAGCGTTCTCCTTTTGGCTTGCACCTCCGTCTTACTGTATCCTCCCATGACAGAGAGAGCTAGTTCTGGTGTCTGTCTCTTTCTCTTCTGGTAAGGGCGCCGGCCCTTATGACTTCATTTAACCTTTATGACTTCCTCATGGACCCTATCTCCATATATAATCACATTAGGTATGAAGGTTTCAACAGGTGAATTAGAAGGGACATAAATATTCAGTCCATAACAGTAACCAATAGAAACTGGGTGCATATGTTCTCTAAAAGACATACTGGAATATTCATAGCAACACTATTTATATTTTTAATATCTGACCTAGAAATTACTCAAATGCCTATCAAGAGCAGAGCAGATAGACAAATTGTGGCATATTCACATGGTGGAATGCTATACAGCAACGAGCGGGAATGATCTAACATAGGATCACACACAATGTGCATGAATCTCACAAACATAAGCGTGAAAGAAGCCAGACAGTCAAGTACCTACTATATGATTTCATTTATATAAAGTATAAAAACTGGCCACAACTCATTTATGCTGGTAGAAGGCAGGATAGTGGTCATTCTTAGCAAGGTGGGGAAAGAGAGGGCTAGTGACTGGAAGGAGTATGAGGAGACTTCTGAGAGACTGCGATTATTCTCATTCTTTTATTTCATCTTTTATTTCTATAGTTTTTTAAAAATAATAGACTTTATTTTAAAGTGTCGTTTTAGACTTACAGTGAAATAAGAGAAAAGTACAGAGATTTATTATCTACTAGAGGCCCAGTGCACTCGGAGGTGTCCCTCAGCCCGGCCTATGCCCTCTTGCAGCTTGGGACCCCTCGGAGGATGTCCACCTACTGGCTTAGGCCTGCTCCCTGGTGGATCTGGCCCAAGCTGGCAGTCAGACATCCCTCTGGCAGCCCAGCAACCCTCAGGAGATGTCCACTTGCCAGCGGGGAGCAGGCCTAAGCTGCAGTCAGACATCCTTAGCGCTGCTGAGGAGACGGGAGAGGCTCCCACCACCACCACTGTACTGGCAGCCATCAGCCTGGCTTGTGGCTGAGCAGAGCTCCCCCTGTGGGAGCGCACTGACCACCAGGGGGCAGCTCCTGCATTGAGCGTCTGCCCCCTGGTGGTCAGTGTGTCATAGTGACCAGTCACTCCCAGTCGTTCTGCTGATAGGGTCAGTTTGCATATTACGCTTTCATTATATAGGATTCCTGCCCACACAGGAAAAGCCTCCCCCATTATCAACATCCCCCACCAGAGTAGTACATTTGTTATAAATAATGAATCTACAAATTATTCTCTTTCTTGATATGGATTCTAGTTAAATGGGTGTATTCAGTTAGTGGATTCTTTTATATATATATATATTGATTTCAGAGAGGGAGAGAGAGAAACATCAATGATGAGAGAGAATCATTGATCAGCTGCCTCCTGCACACCCCCTACTGGGGACTGAGCCCGCAACTCGGGCGTGTGCCCTTGACCAGAATCAAACCCAGGCCCCTTTAGTCTGCAGGGTGACGCTCTATCCACTGAGCCAAACCAACTAGGGCAGTTAGTGGATTCTTTGAACATATATGTGCACTTTTCTGTATGTATATTATACTTCAATAAAATGTTTGAAAAAAAAAAGGCCTGGGGCAATGGACAGGGGTGGGATGGAAGGAGTCACTGGGGGAGAAAAGAGGACATATGTAATACTTTCAACAATAAAGATTTTTTTTTTTTAATTTTGAAAAAAACCCAATGAATTCTACTGGTAGTGTTATATATTAACACATGTTATTTGTGTTTATGAATAAGTATGTACAGCAAGCATGTCAAACTTGCAGCCTGTGGGCTACATGCCTCATTTATTTGGCCTGTGTTAGCCTTTGAGTTTGATATGCTTGATGTACAGAGAACATATATAGTGGACATGACCCAAACATGACCTTGTACATATATAGAGTATTTATTATCATGTTGTTTTTACAGCCTTACTGAGATCCTGATTTATTCACATTTTTCTAATGTGATTTAAAAGAAAGTAGGGTAGATTTTAATTCACTGCTATTCTCAGAGGGAGAATTATAGGCAAGAAGTGGGCGAATATGTCAACATGTAGGTAAAAGAGAAAAGACTTATGAAAAAAGGATAGAAATGTTTACACTTAGGATTTTACCTACCATTTCCGGTTTGAGGCTTAAGGACTTTTGGGTGAAGGAAAGAAGGACCATGGAGATGATTCATATTCCAGCATGCTTTGGAACTTAAAAACAGACCTGCCGAAAGAGCCACCCAAATCTGCTTAATGGCTCAGTGCCTTCTAAGCCAAGCTCAGCACCAGAGGAGGTGGTGGTGAGTTACCTCTACAGCTGGATGAATGCTCATTAACTCTCCCCTCTCCCATCAGTGGCAAACACCAATTGCTGCTCCATTCCTGTAGCCTTGTGTCTGCCCTGGCAAGGACAGTATATATTGGTTTTATGCAAAGTTATCTTCATGCAAGTTCTGAGTGATGGCAGAAGTCATTAGGAAAGGAAGGAACTGCTGTCTTCTTATCTAGATCTTCTTGAGGCTTTCTGTGGAGCTGATTGATGTCCTGACAGCCCCCAAGGAGTTGGCTGGCAGCTGGGACTGCTGTTACAAAAAGTGGCAAGAAGAATTACTCTGGTGAAACATTATACTGTGAACATAGTGGGTACAGAATCTCATCCAAAAGCATCTGTCTAAATTACTCTCAAGTTTGGCCCCGACTGGAATGTAAACTTCCTAAGGTCAGAGATTTATGTCTGTTCTGTTAACCTTTGTGATCCAGCATCTATGACAGTATTTGGCATATGGTTGGTACTCATTGAATAATAATTTTTAAGGAAGTGGGTAAAGTTAAATATATATATATGTGTGTGTGTATGTGTGTATATATATATATATATATATATATATATATATATATGCGACTGTTATGACCGAACAACTGGAATGACCAGACCTGCTGGTAGCTGTGATGCGCACTGACCCAGACCTTGCTGCTGGGGCCCTGACAGCCCTGAATCTGGTTCACCTGCACTCCAGACCCAGACAGGAGGGAGGAGGGAGTCTGATTCCTTGCGGAATTGGTCATTGGTTAGCTTGCTGCTGGGGCCCTGACAGCCCCGAATCTGAATGCTGGGCCCTGACAGCCCCGAATCTGGTTCACCTGCACCCTGGACCCAGACAGGAGGGAGGAGGGAGCCCGATTCCTTGCAGAGTCGGTGGTTGGTTAGCTTGCTGCTGGGGCCAACCTCCTGCAGTCCCTCCCCCCAGCTGGCCAGCCCCCCAATTGACCCCTATTGCTGGCCAGACCGAGGGACCCCACCCATGCACAAATTCATGCACTGGGCCTCTAGTCCATAATAATAAAAGCATAATATGCTAATTAGACCGGACAGCTGAACGACCTTCCAGACATCATTCCAGACATCCTTCCAGATGAAGCCGCAGTGGCAGGGGCCAAGGCAGAGGCAGTTAGGGGCGATCAGGCAGGCAGGCAAGTGAGCAGTTAGAAGCCACCGGTCCTAGATTATGAGAGGGATGTCCGACTGCCAGTTTAGGCCTGATCCCCCAAGGGGTCCTGGATTTCGAGAGGGTGCAGGCTGGGCTGAGGGTTCCCCCTCCCATGCATGAATTTTGTGCACTAGGCTATATATATATATATATATATATATATATATATATATATATATATACATACACACACACACATATATATGCCTAAGCAACTGAATGACTGAACGACTGATTGCTGTGGTGCACACTGACCACTAGGGGACAGATGCTCAATGCACAGGATCAGGCTCCCTCCTGTCTGGATCAGACCTGTGGGAATAGGGCTGAAACTGGCTATCCGACATCCCCCGAGGGGTCCCAGGTTGCGAGAGGGCTCAGGCCAGGCTAAGGGACCACACCGGTGCACGAATTCGTGCGCCAGGCCTCTAGTAATAATATAAGTAGTGTGTTTGAGGGATATTGGGGGGTGGGGGGGAAACTTACCATATAGGGTCAGTGGTTTTAATTAAAATTCTAATTTTGGCAGTTGGAGAAGTTAAACTACAGAATAGGTAAGAAACTTATCCAAAATCATATACAAGAATCAAAATTCTGGCCTTCTAGTTTTCAGTGAGCTTTTCATTCGGAACCGTTTCTGTTCCCTTCTTCTGCGGTAGATGCTAGAATCTGGTGGTAAGGTGACATTTGTGACTTTTTGGAGAATGGGATGATGCTCCAACCAACTGAGCCACACAGCCAGGGCTATTTGTGACTTTTTGAAACCAGATAATGATTTATGCTGGTAGATAACAAAATGCATTTTATGGTCATGTTTCCAATATTACAAATCTTTATAATATGTAATCAACAGTTAGGGAAACATTTGAAAACATGGCCAAGTAAATTCACCTTGTCATATGGGCCATAGTTATGGTCCCAGCTTGGTAAAGCAATTCATGAATAGCATATGACATCTTGTAGCACAAATCATATATTCATTTAAAATTCCTAAGATATTTTGGCGTTATTGCTGATCTTCAACCAACAGTGGCTCTTAGAGTGTTAGCTGTAAGTCTTTATGCCCCTCCCCAGTCTCACTGTCAAGCAGCTAATGATCTATAAACAAATATGGAGATGCCCTAAGGGAGCTCTCCCTCTAAAGGGCCTTGAATCATTAAATAATAGAAATACTGAAGTCCACCCTGGTTTATGATTTGTCAGTTTAGGTTTTGCAGTGACTGGTATTGTCAGATGGGACAGGTTTTTAATTTGCTGTACAATAACATTAAATTTTATCTGATTTTTTCCTCCTGGAGAAAACTTTCAAAAATGTTCATCTACATTTGCAGTTTCCATGCTATGAAATACCTTTGTATTTGTGTGTGAATTGGAGACACATTTTAGTTTCTTAAGCTAAAAGTGGCCATAGAGGATAATAAAATCAACATAATATCTACCAGTTCCTGAGAGCTTGCTTCTGCTAGATAGTTTATATATATTGTTCATTTAAACAATGTTCCAAAGCAGGGTTTCATTTTCCTCATTTTCAAGCTGAGGAAACAGAATGTCAGAGAGGTTAAAATAGCTCCCTGCAGCCAGGTGGTGGAGCTGGGATTTGAACCTACACTGAAGGGACTAAAAACTTAGATGGAAATGTAGCTGACACAATTGAACATGCCTTAGATGTTGCACAATCAGTAAGGGCACAGGAACTAGCATACAAGTTCCAAAATATGGTCTATCTAGCCCAGAAGTCTGCCTGGCTCAAAGGAAATTTTGGGGTGACCTACATGATGACTCTCAAAGTGATTTTTCAAAACTGGATCACTTGCAAAGTTGCTGTAAAACAGCAATTTATATGTCTATTGAAATTGAGGGCCAGCCAGGCATTGAGGAATTTGGGCACCACCAACAAAGATCTCAAGTCTAAGCAAGTTATCAAGCCCTAAAACTTGGGTTTTATTGGGGGAACCCGAATAAAAAGTACATGGGAATTCTTTGGACTGCTTTTACAACTTTCCTGTAAGTTTAAAATTTTATTCGAATTTAAAAGTTTAGTTTTAAAAACTTGGGTTTTAATGGCGAGAGCATCTGGCCATACTTTGGATGGTATGAGTAATACTGCTGCTATGGATAATAGGCACATTTAGTCCAAGCCAGCATTTCAGTGAACCACACTTGTGGTGCAGCTCTTTCTTTTTATTCTTTATTGCTGCTTCTAATAAAGCAAGATGTTAAAGCTAACTACATGCTCTATTAATTATATGAAGGTGAACTTGAGTCATATTTGTTACTGAAGATGATTAATAATTACCAGTTCTGCACACATTTCTGGTGCATTTCAGTAAATAAACAGGGTACATTGTTGGGTAGTAATTGATTAATTAGCACATTCATCCTACACAGCTCAATGGTCTAAGGATGCTGAGTTTGAGATATTGCTCATAATTATTACAAGAAACAAATCTGTTCCATTTTTCAGTTTATTCTGTATGCTAAGTTTTTTTTTCTAAATCGAATGTTTAATGGTTCAAAACCTTATAGGTTTTATTCAGATAAATCAACTCATGAAAAATTGCTAGTCATGATCTCAGAATCTTGTTTTGTGTGGGAACTAGGGTGAACCCTTTTACAAGGCTAATTTTAACATTCGATCTTGCTGTTAAACTGGATCAAATCCTGTAAATATAGGGCACTTCCCCGCCATGCAGGAAGTGCTCCTTGAGCACCTATGCGCAACAGGGGCACTGCAATCTCATTTGCTTCCCAACCACATCAAATAAGCTCAGGATTGCAAATGTCATCAGGTTGGCACTTTGCAGCACTAGCAAATACAATGTGTAATCTTCAGAGAAGTATAACAGCATGTATTGGCTGCCGTTTTAAACTATGCAGTAATTTAGGATGTTTTTTCTAATTTGTTGAGCCAGCATGTAGTTGAGACCTAGTGTAGTTGAGAGAGCCTTGGACAGAGTCGGGAGTCCTGGTTCTTCTCCATCAGTATTCTTCCTTAAGAGGCCCGTGTGACTCTGGGCGCATCGCTACCCGCTTCTCTAAGCATGGATCACTCACCCGTACAATGAAGGCTTCCACCAGGGAGAGGTGAGGCACAGCGAGGAGCCCAGGCTGCAGAGACCCAGGCTTGAGTCTGGACTTCCTGTTTGATTGTTTAATGGGAATGATTTCACCTCTTGAGTTTCTGCTCTGCTCACTTGAGTTTATCATAAAAATCAAATGGGATATGAGGATAGTTTGTAAGCTGTAAAGTATCATATAACTATAAGGCATCACTAATATTATTACTATCTTAATTGGTTGACATTCTTTTTTTTTTTTTTTTTTAAATATATTTTATTGATTTTTCACAGAGAGGAAGGGAGAGAGACAGAGAGAGTTAGAAACATCGATCAGCTGCCTCCTGCACATCCCCCACCGGGGATGTGCCCGCAACCCAGGCACACGCCCCCGACCGGAATCGAACCCGGGACCTCTCAGTCCGCAGGCTGACGCTCTATCCACTGAGCCAAACCGGTTTCGGCTGGTTGACATTCTTGATACATACTTGAAGGATGCATCAAGATGCCCATGTACTGGTCTAACAATAGGGGATTTTCATTCAACATTCTTTACACCATTATTAAAATCACTTTGAGTAAGAATTTCCCATGTGTCTTCATAATTTATTGCTAAGTGAAAAACACAGTCTGCAACTCAGTATCTTTGATATGATCCTATTAAAATATTACATACACAAAGATAAAGGACTATATAGTAGGAACTTAGTACGTATTTCATAAAATAATAAATGCAATAAATATATGTTAATCGAGCAACCTTTGCTACTGATACGGTACTGTTCTAGGAGTTGGGACTATATCTTTATACTTACAATCCATTGGGTGAGACAAATAATAAAAAATAAACCTATTATGTAATACGACATATTGTTAAGTGCTTTGAAGAAAAATAAAATAAAGGAACAGAGAGTAAGGGTGCTTTCCTGTTTTTCAAACATTTTTCTTATTTATTTATTTTATTTTTTCTCAAGAGCAAATGTCCCTATAATTAGAAAAATTAAAAAACTGCAGGTATATCTAAAGACAAAGTAGTCTTAAGAAAAATGTTATGTACATAGATAAGTACTCTTTTTTGTCTGGATTTTTTCATTTCGCATATTATATTGACATCCATCCACATCTCTGAGTGTATCAACAGATCATTCCTTTTCGTTGCTGAGTCGTATTCCATTGCAAGGATATCCCACAATTCCTTCATTCACCCACCTGTTGACAACAGGCAGTTGGTTGGGTTGTTTCTCGTTTGGGGCTATTACAAATAAAGCTGCTGTGAACATTCATAGAGCAAGTGTAGGGACATGATTTTTAAATGACCTTAAAGAGTCCCCTGTGACAGATACTCATAATTTTTAAGCAATGCCCTATTGTTGAACATTTATATCTTTCTGGTTTTTCATTGTTGCAAATGATCTATAACGTTTTGGCTTAGGAATGTATCTCTATATGTTGAACGTGAAATGAGTAGAAAGGTATTGTAAAGGGGACCTGGAGATAAAGAATGCGTTGTGAGGTAATTCTGAGTTTTGCGATGATTGCAGAGCACGTATTTTGTGTCATCTGCTGGAAAGCAAAGAAGCATAAATCTTTAAATAAACCAAAATTGAATTTGACTATGAAGTTTATCTTGCACCTAATGGAAAAGGTCAGCTGTTTTGTTTATGGGACCATGATTTGATCATAACATTCCTTCTGAGGCAACTGCAATAAATCTGGGTGTGGCCTTTTGTTTCCTGGAGCTATAATTAGCCATCTGGTGTACTTTACAACATGTTGTTAAAGAAAAAAAATCTTAAAATGTAGCATTTTGCTCATTTTCTCTCTCTCCGTATATATTCACACACATACATATGATGTATATGGTGACAACCGTGGAAGCAATAAAATGTGTACAGAATGTGTTAAGAAATGCTTGGGGGACACTACCATCAAAAAGACCCCCAAACCCAAAACGTTATTTTATGCATAGATGCCAAAGCTGTATTTTTCTGTGCTATGTTTAGGGTCTTCTTATAACAGAACACATTTTTTTTTTTTCACCAACAGATTTTTAAACAGCAGGGACATGCTTATTATTTACTGTTTTGGTATCTTTCCCTCATTTACATAAATACCCCAGAAACCAGCAGTTTAAAACTAATAAAAGCCAGGGCCCTCCATCAAGTGCAATAAAGTTTCACAGCCATGAGTTAGACTGTTAGGGTGAAAAATAAACCTATATATGTGGTTATCAAGGGGTTTGGGGGGAAAGTGTATAATCACATTTCAAAGTTAGAACTTTCATTTGAAGAAGCAAGGCAATCATAATACTTAAACATTTATGTAGAACGCTTTATCTTTGAAACATTCTCTTAATATTGGCCAATTAATCTCTGCTGCTTCCCTAAGGAGCAGGTATTACTATCTGCCGTTTTTCTAATTATAAACTTGAGGAAGGTATGACCAACGCACCGAGAGGAAAGACGGGGCCGACAAGTGTCTAGCCCTCATTATGTGGTGACTCCTTGAGATGGTACTCCTAATAGAAGGCATCAGAGTTCTGTTCCACATTGATGAAATCATTAACAAAACAAAGATAGAAACAGTAGGTCAATCTGCCTCAGGCTTTCAGATGCAGTTGTACCTTCTGAGGTCACCTTTTGGGAAGAATGGGATACAGAAAAGATGCAGAAGAGCCACAGCGCATGTCATCTGTACTTGCAATGGATGGGTCTAAACTTCTTCCAGTGAGAAAAGCAAAGTTAGATGCTCCCTCCCTCCCTGACACCCCCACCTTCACAACATCTTGGCAACTTAATTTATAGTTTTTCAAATCAGATTGACTGTGATCAGTACATTCAAAGGGTGGAACAAATCTGTTACGTACATTAAAGCCAGAGGAACAGTAAAATAAAACTAATAAATATTTACATTTTTGGCAATAGAATTAATGGATGCTTGAGAAATTCTGAAAGATAAACATTTAAATGTTAAAATACGTATTTCCTTCCCCACAGGGACAGGGTAGGGAATTAATGAGATAATAAATGCGAAGTGCTTTGAGCTCTTTAGAAGAAAAGTGCCAGATGAATGCAAATGATTATTGTTAAAACTTTCAGATGGTTACTAATATATTACTTATGATAAAGTACATCTTTTTATACTTGAAATATAGGATTCTTGAAATTCTTAGGATGGGATAGCTGAGACCATGCTCTCCAAACTCCTCCTAGGTCTCTCCACATTGTATTGGGAGTCATTTTTAACCCTTCCCCATTTTAGTGACCTCATACCTATCTTTCAGACAAAACTATGGAGCATGATTTCACAGCTTTCACACTTTCCTGCAACATCCCATCATTAGTCCTCCAACAGATTCTCACAGATCCATGGCCAGAGAAGAATTCCACTGACACCCCTTTCTCTGCTCCTGAGTTCTTTGATCACATAATTGTGATACCTCCCAATGCTAAGCATTGTACAAGTTGATTTTATTAGCAGGAAGTGTGTGTGAGTTAAACTGTCCCTCTGTACTTTAAGCAGTACAATCATCCTATATAATAAAAGCCTAATATGCTAAGTGTCTGACCGTTCAACCATTTGACCAGTCGCTATGACACGCACAGACCACCAGGGGGTAGACTGTCTGACCAGTAGGTTAGCTTGCTGCTGGGATCTGGCTGATCAGGACTGGGTGAGATGGGCAGACATGCCCTGGAGCCCTTCTGCGGTCCCTCCCCAGCCCCGATCTCTCGCAATCCGGGACCCCTTGGAGGATGTAGGAGAGCCAGTTTTGGCCCCATCATCGCAGGCCAGGCTGAGGGACCCACCGGTGCACGAATCCATGCACTGGGCCTCTAGTTTGTTATAAAAGAGTGCAAGTCCTTTGAATGATCAAGGACAAGTGACATTCAACTTTCTACACACCATGCTAGAATTTGTGGTAAAAGAATGCAAATCCCACATAAATTTCTTTTCATTTAGCCTGAGACACGGAATGAGATACTCTCACTAAATCGCATTCTCCTCGTATGTAAAATAAAGACAGTGGTAGTACCTACCCACAGAGGTTGTTGAAAAGATACAATAAAATAATGCATACAAAACGTCTAGTACAGTATACACCTAGCCCACAATGTTTTCAATAACAGGTAATGTAAGTAGATAGTGGAAGGTAGGTAAGTAGATAGCACAGTTAGTCATTAAATATCATCTATTTAGATTATTTAAAATCAATAGAAAATGATATGTAAAGGAAGATACTTATCATCATCCAATAATATGCTCCTAAATGGTTAGCACATTTTGCTTCTCAAACCATTGCAAACATTCAGTATTAAATAAAGGTGGCTCTACTGTTAAATGTTTGCTTCTCCTAAAAGTTTCTGGGGAGAAAAAGACACATCATTAAAAAAACACACCGCTTATTGACAAAGATTTCATTTTCTTATGTAGAGTAGTAAAAACTAAGTAATTCATCACAATTAATTTATGTTTGGGATACATTATACACACAGATATAATTTTTTTTCAAACTCCCTTAGTTTAGCAATAGCACAGTATCTTTGCTGCATACATGTGCTAAAAGATAATAGACTATGCTTCTTTTCAAATGTTCTGTAATTAAAATATTTCACTAATTTAATCTGGTCCTCTGGCTTCTTCTACTTAATTACTTGAAGTGATTGTCTTATTATACCAATTTTTCTCCTTTCATTTTGAAGCTGTAGGTTTTTAGGTAGAGAACCTTACTGCCAATCACTTTCTAATGAGACCTGAATCTGAATCTAAGGCCTGAATTTGGAAACAGGCATTCTGTAGTGTATGCAGAGAAGGAAACTGCATTGTTTGAGAAACCGATCATGTGGGTAAAATAAAAAAAAAGTACCAGAGAGGGAACTCATTTGACTATTGCCAGCAGCTTGAGGCTCCAGAGTGCTAATCAAAATTCACACACAAAACTTCCCCAATAGATTTCACCGTTTTGTACTGTTAAGAGGGGATCTCACCATGTGAAAGATCCACTGCTGTGCTGAACAAAACAGAGACAGTTTTCTTTTAAAGTCCAGAGCAGATGAGAGCCATAAGGAGACAGAGGGTTTCATTTACTCTCAGGACACGATTGTGCCAGTGAACTAATGAGTCTCTTGGACCTTATGTTGCTCTGGCTTCAATCGAGGGGAGGCTCTAATGGGCATGTAGTACTTCCTATCCGTCAAGTGTCTGGACAATGGGCCCCTCATATGGATTAGAGCGATCTGGCAAGAAAAAGAGGTCATCCTTGTACCTAGCACAGGCAGGAAACCTGGCTAATTAATGTATTTCCAACTATAGCAAGACAAAAGCTGACACACACACAAATGTTAATTTTATTGCAGAAACTCAGCCTGTGGCTGAGGCATAGTTTAAAACTTATGGAAATCCCTTAGGTAAAAAATACCTCTCCTTTCCCCAACACACTCCAGTATTTATAAAGATATCATTCTTTAAAACAACTATGTGACTTGCTTCTTTCACCCTTTGTTAAGGTTGGATGATGAATAAATATTTTGAACAGTTACAAAGAAAATGCTGAGAGTGTCAGCGCTGCATAATTTTAACAATTTGCCCTTTAACAGAGACTGTTGAATTAAGCTTGTAAAAATCCTACTGCTCTGTTCAATAGAGAACACAAATGTTTGTTCAAGCGAGAAGGCTCAAGTTACACTACATCTTAAACTAAGAGCAGATACTGCCACCTAGATAAATTCTGATGCTGTAGTGAACTAAATGTTGGCTTACCTTCCTTTTTGAAAAATAGCAACAACAAACAATAGCGGCTTGGCGCAATAAAATACAATGAATGATAAAGGGTCACTTTAAAAATCCATACAAAAGTAATTTTCTTTAAAAGGAGACATTTTTGTTTTGCCAAATATCAATGGTTAAGCCTTTATTTAACTTTTTAAATGCAGAAGACAAATTACTATTAGAAATAGGAGGAGGACACTTTATACAATATTCAAACAAAATCTCCACTATCCTGAAGTTTAGAAAGAAGTAGATGCAGAGGTGATATCAGTAAGACTTGTACATTTCTTGTTAGATATTTTCCCCCTTAGTTTGGAAAGAGGAAGAGACACACAAATAGGTTTTGGTTTAATAAGTAAAATAAGATCACTTAATTTTTTTGAGCATTACATTATAGTCTGTGCTGATACACTTCCTAGCAAACAAAGAAAACTAACTTTTCCCCTCCTCTTTTATTCCTAACAGTAAAAGAAACGTTGCCTTTTCTTAGCTCTAGTTGGAATCTAAACTCAGTAATGTATTCCAGGATCATAGACATATCAGGCTCAGAGAGGTATTTTTCTTATCATCTTTAGATTGTAGCTCTTCTTCAAATCGCTTTTTGTTTTCCTCTGTTACTCCCAGAATGACTTCAACCTCAGCAATGATGGCCTGCAAATGAACAATAAAAACGACATTCATGACTTAAACATTTCTTACAACTCTCCCCTCCCGCCCCCCCGCGGCCTCCCCCTGCCCCGCAAGTCTCCCCACCACTAAGCATTTGTTCCTTTTTGGAGTTAAGTGTGATTTAGACTACTTTGACTCAAAGTGTGCTCCACCAACCAGCATCATCTACAAGTTGCTGGTTGTCAGTCCTGATGAAATGAATATAAAAACTCTAAGAACTTGGAAATATTTATAGAAATTTTAATGTCTATTAAATGTAATAATGAAAAAAATGGGCTTCTATTGTGTACATCTTTAATTTGAGTTTTTATTATATTATTATTATTATTTTTATCAAGAAAGGAAGTTGGCCCTGGCCAGTGTGGCTCAGTTTGTTGTGGGTTTGATTCCCGGTCAGGGCACATACCTAGGTTGGGGGTTCAATCCCAGTCAGGGCGTGTAGAGGAGGCAACCAATCAATGCCTCTCTCTCATTGATGTTTCTCTCTCCCTCCCTCTCTGGAAAAAAAAAAGGATGTTGGATTTTATTAAATGTTTTTTTCTGAATTACCTTCCACTTTCTTTTTAAATATATTTTATTGATTTTTTTACAGAGAGGAGGGGAGACGGATAGAGAGTTAGAAACATCGATTAGCTGCTTCCTGCACACTCTCAACTGGGGATGTGCCCGCAACCAAGGTACATGCCCTTGACCGGAATCGAACTTGGGACCCTTCAGTCCGCAGGCCGACGCTCTATCCACTGAGCCAAACCGGTTAGGGCAAATTACCTTCCATTTTCATTCAGCCTTTACTTTGCTAGTAAATCCTTGTTGCTAAACTAAAAATATTTATTAGAATGTCATGAGGATATACTACCCAAAATGAATCTATTTCACTTTTCAAGTTTTGATTATTCCCATTTTGTTGAAATTTAACCTTTTGACCTTTTGACCTTCTATCAAGAGTAAGCATATCAAGATAATAATGATTCACACGAGAAGGCTAGAAACCATGATATTTTAAAAATCTACTTTAGAACATCTAACCTGATAATTTTGAAAGTCAGACAAAGGGCAGAGAAATAGCCTTCATTATGCCATGAGTAGTTGGCTTTGCCAACCTCAAGTCCAAACTCAGAGCCTACTAAATCCATGTAGTTTTGGGGATATACCATCTGTCATAGTATGCAGGCTGCTATAACAAACTACCACAGACTGGGTAGCTTAAAAAACAAAAATTTCTTTCTCACAGTTCTGGAGGCTGGGAAGTCCAAGGTCAATGTGCTAGCCAATTCAGTTCCTGGCTTGCAGACAACCAGGTTTTTGCTGTAGCCTCGCATGGTGAGGAGAGAGAGTGAGCAAATGCTCTGGTCTCTTATAAGAGCACTAATCCCATCATCCCACACCACCTTCATGACCTCATTTCAACATAATTCCCTTCCATCTCTATATACTGTCACTTTGGGGTTAAGGTTTCAACAGGTGAAGTTTGGGAGGACAAAATTAAGTCCATAGCACCATCAGATTCTGATTATTACCTACATTTTGACAGACTAATCTGATCATGTGCAGACAGTCTTAGAATTTTGTGCATAGCAGTAATGACAAGATGATGCTAGCTTGCAGTAACTTAGAATATAAACGATGAGCATAGATCCTTTAGGACCTGTGAAAGTTATTATAACACTGGGCCCTTTTAAAATTAAATCTTCTCAGTCATGTTATGGGAAAAGCAGTGGTCAATCTTGCAACTCATAAAATCACATTGAAGAGTACATCACATTGAATTATTATCATCGTCACCATTACTAGAAGGACCGGGGCCTAGCTCAAGGAAAAAACATATTAAAAAATCCTATTCTTAGCAAGCTTTTGTTGGGCTTTCCATTTAAGAGAAAAATAACATGTAGGTTCCAGTTGAGACCTTCGAGTTACTTGACCCGTTCAAACATGATGAAGGCTCAGGCTGGAAATCCGGTGAAAATTTTGATCATCAATACTAAATGTTCATTTCTGCTCAGCGGGTATTTTAAAACATCTTGTACAGATCTTGCTCCTGTTTCCTAGAGTTTCGAGACATTTAGTCAATTACACATGACTGGATTCTCTGGAAGCTTCGACAGTTAGTGATGGAACATCTACCCACTTTGGAGGAACAGGGTGGAGTAGATGGCTCACATATGTGCTGAGCTTTTCCCTAAACACACTGTCCTTCCTGGCCTCAGAACTCCTCTGTCCTAGAAACTTGGGCTCGCCAGGAATCCCTAACCAGACACTGAAATGTAGGTAGGTTATAGCCAGGATTTTTTTTTTTTCTGCAACAGTCTCTGTTTTGGCTCCATTGTGATGTTTTAATTTCAGTTTCAACATCAGAAAGCCCGGTTGTAGTGCAAGCTTGGGTTTGGAAATGGTAGCAAGTTAAAATAAGACTACCATATTTCAAAGAAAAAGTTTCAAACTATTACGTTTAACTAACAGGTTCAGTGAGAACCTTACAGTATTGACCCTGCACATTGTAAAAGTGTACTGCTTACAATAAAAAAAAAATGGTTTAGCACTTGTTTACAATACAGCATGAGGTATTTTCAGCCCTTGTATAGAAATCAACCAGGATCGTTAGTTAATTAACACCTCACCTTAAAATTGGTCTCGCCTTGCATATTAGGTGCTGATATTTCTTGATGGATGACGAAGAGATTGCGAGCAAAGGTCATGAGGACCCCCTGGAGATCCTCACCGATTGTTCTGTTAATGATATCCAAACAAATGAGTTTACCAATGATTCCCCTCACATGCTTAAAAACAATCACCCTCTCATTTGTGCCTGTCTGGTGATGGAATTTAATGAGTATTTTCAATCTCACAAGGTGGCAATCTTCAGGGAGATATGAAAGATGAGGCTCCATTTTAACTTGTCAACAAAAAGGATTTGTGTAATAAATATTTTTTATTAATCAACTTAGCAGAATATAGGAATAGATTCAGTCATTTGTAGCCAAAGGCTACCACTGAGTGAGGACAGGAGTATTGAGAAGCTCATTTTAAAAATTGTTTAAGTTAGTTTAATAGAATCGTTGCTAAGTGTAATTCATGCCTAACAATTTCCTTGCCTACCGAGACATTTGCACCTCAGTATTATTTTCTACTTCATGTATACAAGTGACTCCTTCTACTACTTATAAGTGGTGCCCTACCCACATTGAGACATGACAGCAAGCTAAAATAAGACTACTATATTTCAAAGAAAATGCCTCTTTCATGGGCAGCTATCTTTATAAAGCTGAACACACACTTTAAGAAAATCTCAGTGGTGACTTGCAAACCATCCTGTAGAATACTACTGTGTTTCTAAACAACTAGATCATTGTAAATTTTAATTTGAAAACAAACTCCAAGGTATTTATTTCTAGCTATTTTTTGAACTTTATCAATAGAAAAGAATAGATTAAATGAATGAGTTAATTAAAAAAAATTGTTCTGTCCTGAGGGGCTGAACCTAAAGAGCTAGTTGCTCCTTAAGTCAGCTGCAAAAAAACTTTGCAATTACTTCTTTCCTAGTTGTTACCTGTGAAATAAATCACCTTAGAATGTCAGACCTAGACCTTTTGGGAAGGCTACCTTCCAACCTGATCCTGCTTTCCCTGGGGTCAGGGCGGGACTAGAAAGCTTCCCAGGGCCCAAGGCAGGAGACCAGGGCTCTTTCCCCTGCCACTGACTGTGTGACTTTGGGGACAGTTACTTGATCTCTCTGGGTCTTCATTTCTTTATCTCTGAAATGAAGGAATTGGACTAGATCAGTGCTCCCAAACTTTGTGAGGTATATTTCCCACATCTAAAGACTGCCCGCCCCCGCCCCTTATAGCTACTGAACATTGGTGTCTCTGCTTTTAGGAGTATAAATATCACTCAAGGCAACTTCAGAATAGATAATTTAAAAAAGGTATTTGTGTTTTATTGCTGCAGGGTCAGTATATATTAGACCCCGGATGCTCCTAAAATAGCAGACTCCCAGGCTCTCCCCCAGATCAATAAAATCTTAATCTTTGGACTTGGAACCCAGGAATATGCAGTTTCACCAAGTCCCCCAGATGATCTTGATATATACAAAATATTGAGAACCATACTTCAAAAAAGTATAGTTGTGTGTATGTGTGTGCATGCGTGTGTATGATATAGAGGCCCACATACTGCTGGGGTTCATAGTTCTCAGATTGGGAACTAAGAGGCTGGATGGACTTTAATTAATTTAGGTCCCTATTAATTAATTCATTTCTAGAATTTCCTTCACTTTCGCTCCCTGAAATTTCTCTTCAAATTCCACTATTCCAGGAAATAGTCCAATGTAAATGGAGCTGGTATGAAGTTATCTTGGTAAAGCTAAGCCACAAAGTTCTGGTATATAAGGTCATCCCATCCTGGAACCCTCACCTTTCCTAAAGAGGTGGCCATCTGACCTTCTTCACCCAATAGGACCTGATCACAGTAAAGCCAAGTGGAGCCCAGCTCTCTCATGGAAAGCTTCTCCTTAAAGCACCAGAGAAAATTTAAGCAACATGAAGGGGGGGAAAAAGCTTATATCTGCTCATCTCTTCCTTTTCAATTTGAGTTCTAGAAAATGAGGACTGTCTCCTGGCCACTGTCTATTAAGTTGTCTATTTCCAACCTCCATGTCCATGCCTTAGTGCAATCCCTGTATACTAGCTATAATTCCACCCTTTCATCTTACACTCAAGAAAGCACAACTAGATGCAAGTGAGAATCTCAGCAATAATCCTCAATCCTATCTAATAGTCAGAAAAAGTAAATTAGTAAACTCAATATAAACTTGTATAAGTAGTGAAGCACCTCACTATAGGCTGAGAATCTCTATATTCCATAAAAGTGTTCTAAGGTGGCCACACAATATAGTCATTGTGGTGTAGTGAAAAGAACAATGGATTTGAGGTCAGGAGACACAATCTACTGTGTGACCTCTAATGGGATTATTTCTTAGAATAGTGGAATAACCATCTAGAAGATACACTAATAAGACTAGTCTGCAGGTCAAGGCATCCTTGCCTGATATCTCAGGGGCATGTGTAGCCACAGTTGGGCGGGTTCCTCTTGGTCTAATTATTCATTCTGTAGGTTTCAGCATCAAGTCAACCTTACTGCTTGGTCAGTTTGATGATTGGGGGTGTTCCTTTTTCACAAAACAGCCTCTTCTTCCAACTCCTAAATTCTGTGATAGTTTTCTTCTCGCCTGTTTCTCTATGCCCTAGTACCCACCTGGATAAAGCTTTCCAGGGCCCATACTTCAGGAGCTCTGCCCCTGCCCTGTTAACACTATCCTTGTCTCATACTGTCAGTTCTAGGACACAAGTCCTGTTCCTGAGTGACAGCTTTTGCTAATGGGCTCCCTTCATGCACCCCTTGCCGTCTTGGGTCTCTAAAAGCAGCCTCCTCTCTGAGCTCCTACGGTCTTGTTCCTTCCACCCAGACCTCAGGTTGTCCATTTACTCTTTGTAGTTGGAACATTCCTGGCTGGTGCTGCTTGTTGGGATGACCTCCAGGTTCCTGAACCCTGTTTATTTTTTGCTTGCCTGGCTGTTCTTTTCTGAAGGGCAGTCACCCCTCCCAGCCTTGTCACCATGCGTGGGGTTTGCCTAGTTCCACTCCCAGCCCTACTTGTCCTTTTCAGTCGACCTTTCGTGCCAGCCAGTGCCCAGTGAGGTGGAGTTCATGTCTCTGCATTCTAACTTCTAGTTCTTGTACTTAACTAATCCATTGTCTGAATTCCTGAGCTTAGAAATGTACTTGGATCTTGAACCTTACCGGCTCAGTCAGAATCATAACTATACACATTTCATATTCCCCAGCTGCCAACTTCAAATCCAGTTGAATGCTTGGTTCTCCCAGTCCCAGTAACTGCCTGGTGGCCTGTGTCCTGCCACAGCCCTGGCATCAGTGACAAGTTTGGAGGGAGTGGAACAGGAAGTATTTCATCTCTGGTGTTCTGGCTACTGGTGCCCTTTTCTGACTTACTGGGAGTCGACATGCTAAATCATTTTTAATGCCTGTTACAACTGATAATACTTTGGTAAAACAAAGAACTGTACTTTGGATAGGGAGTAGAGACCTGTCCTGTGCGCATCTCTGCCTGTTTTCATGTGGGACCAGTGTCTAGGAGACTGAACATCTGGGGAGAAACTGAGGCTGTTCAGGAACATTGATACTTAACAGAAGAATAGGCTCTTGCTTGGTCAGTTTTTATAAGAACAGGTCTGAGTTTGTGTGTTTCAATGTGAGGTCACACTGCTCTAGATGTTATAAGGAGAGACATATAGGGCAGAAACGGTTTTCCAATAAATTAGGATGACTTTAAAGGACCCACTAACCATATTCCAAGATATGAAATAAGGCACAATTCAAGATGGTGGTTCTAAAGTTCTGAGTCCTAGATGAGGAGACAACTTTGCTTTCTCTCCAATATCCCCTGGAGAGAAATTCCTAGGAAACAGGGAAGCATAGAGAAGCCTCCTGAGCGCCCCAGCGGGGCTCTTCTCAGCACACGTGCATCTTGAGAAGACTGGACCGCGGCCAAAACTGGGTATGAGGAGGGCCCACAGACCCTGCTTTTTTTGGGGGGGGGGGGGCATTTGCCAAAGGCACCAGAACACTTTTCTAAGTATGCCAGTAGCCCTTCCACAACTACAACATCTGAGCTTGCTCATCACGAGTCAGATTGTGTGTGTGTGTGTGTGTGTGTGTGTGTGTGTGTGTGTAATATGTTGTTGAAACTAGCCTCTTACTCATCAATCTGAATAATTAATCAATTATATTCATGAACTCCCACTGACACATCTAAAGTCATTGTGTGAAACACTTGAAGATCTAAATAAAATAAGTTAGACTTCCAATAAATCAGCATGCTGATTTTAAAAAGAGCCTCATAGACAGACAACAGTATGGTGATTACCAGAGGAAAATGGGGGTGGAGGAGGTAGGGGAGGCTAAAGGGAGGATACATGGTGATGAAAGGAGACTTGACTTGGGGTAGTGAACACACACTACAATATACAGATGATGAATTGTACATCTTAGGCCTATATAATGTTATTAATCAATGTAACCCCAATAAATTCAATTTAGAAATTTCTCAAAAAATGCATGCGAAGTGTCATACTTGTTGGTTGTTATAGTCTATTTTCTTAGCTTATTGTATCTCATAGACATACTCACAACATTCCCAACTTGTTTCTCTTCAAGTGTTCATATAATATGAAAACAGTTCCTTGTCTGTCCTATAAAATTTGAATGGGGAGAAAAGAAATAGCATGTTATGTTGAAACAAAGTAAAGAAAATGTACTGTATTATGACCACTAAGGCAGATTTGAATTGAAGTCTAAAGCTAACTGTAAATACTGTGAGAAATACAGAGGGAAAGGCTGTCTCCAGCATATGGAGTAGATATATTCTAGGACAGTGTTGTTGTTTTTCAATTGAGATATAATTTACATATAACATTGTGTAAATTTAAGGTGTACAACATGTTCATTTGATATATTAATATATTGCAATATGATTACCACTGTGGCTTTAGCTAAGATCTTTATCACATCACATTATTTCTTTTTTACAATGATAACATTTAAGATCTAGTCTTTTAGCAATTCTGAAGTATGTAATACAGTATTATTGACTATAATCACTATGCTGTGTATTATTAGACTTCATCTTCTTTGTACCCTTTAACAATATATCTACAATTCTCACCTCCTCACTCCCCCTGGCAAGCCCATTCTACTCTCTGTTTCTATAGCTTTGGCTTTAGATCCCACATATAAGTGATATCATACAATATCTGTCTTTGTCTGGCTTATCTCATTTAGCATAATGTGCTCAAGGTCAATCCATGTTGTCACAAATAGCAGAATTTCTTCCTTCTTATGGCTGGATAATATTATACACACACACACACACACACACACACACACACACACTTGTCATATCTTCTTTTATCTATTCATTCATCAGTGGACTCCTAGGTTGTTTCCATATCTTGGCTATTTTGAATAATGCTGCAATGAACATGGAGGTATAGATATCTCTTCAAGATGGTGACTTTGTTTCCTTCGGGCAGATACCCAGAAGTGGAATTGCTGGGTCATATGGTAGTTTTATTGTTAATTTTTGAGGGACCTCTATGGTGGCTGAATCAACTTCCATTCCTACTGGGCTCTCTTTACTCCACATCTCCACCAGCACTGTTACTGCTCGTCCAGGACAAGGTGTTTTGGAAGTCAGATCCTCAGAATACTCACATCAAAATCATCTAGTTAAATGCTTGTTAAAACGCGTTTTTATGGGCATCATCCAAGCTCAGGATCATTGGGAGGAAGTCTGCATGTTAGCGTACTTCCCAAATGATTCTCACGCACGTCAAAGTTTGAAACCACTATTCTAAGAGCAACGGGTAAAAAAATATAGAGAAGCAGTTTGTTGTGTGGAAAATAATTTGTATTTCAATGGAAAACTGTGTGTTGTCTGTGGCACATCCTATGTCCTTCGTTCTATGGGAGATCTTTTGCAACTCTGTAGGTTGTAGGTGATTCAGAGACAAGCAGATTCTGTCCATAATTTCATTGATCTTTCTCTCTTGCTCCCCTTGTGGAAAAACCAGTTTTGTGCCATTTGCACACTCACTTCAATATTTCTGATCTATAAAGATGTCTATTTTTGGATTCATTTTTGTACTGGTTATAACATCTGCCTAAAATCTTCCCTGTTAAATAAAATCTTTATCTCATGTTGTATCTGTCTGAGAGGCATTATTTTATTTGAAAATTATTATTTTACCAGTGTTCTCCAAATTAATAAAAGTTAGCACTGGAGCTATTCAATGGTGTCATGGCTGCCCCATGAAGCTGTGAACTTCTGATCTCTGGAAGTACAAAAAAGAAAACAATGTTTTGGGGATTTGGTAAGAGATATGACACTCCAGAATTATGAATGCCCACTGACTCCCCATTGTATCAGGGAATCTGGGCAGGAGGACAGATGTTGGACTAGAATAATGGCTCTCAAGGCTGCCTGCACATTAAAATCATCTGAGTGCTTTAAACAATATAGTTCCTGGGCCCTATCTGTGGAAATACTGATTTAGTTGGGCCCTGGGTACAGTGTCACACTGAGCCATAGGAGCCTGAGCCTAAGGAAAATCAGTATGTTTGTATATAAATTTTGATATTTTGTTCATTATAAATTTTTTGGCATTAAATTTGATTTTTAACATATTGCATTATAATATCATTTATCTTTATTACCGAGTGTGTGTGTGTGTGTGTGTGTGTGTGTGTGTGTGTTCCTTTAAGTTTTGTGCTCTGGGTACAAGACAGTGTACCCAGGTACCAGGTAAGTGCTTAACTTGCCTCACCCTAGTCCCAGCCCTGCCTGGTTATCTGCCTGGGCATCAGAATCACTCGGATCATTCTGATGGGCAGCCGGAGTTGAGAACCACTGACAAATTGATTTGTATGGTGTCTCACACCCTTTACTGTGCTGTCCAATATGGTAGCCACTAGCCACATGGGACTACTGAGAACTTGAAATATTAGTCATTGAAACTTAGATGTGCTGTAGCTTTAAAAAAAACTTAGGACAAAAGAGTAAATTATCTCATTACTTTTTATATTAATTCCATGTTGAAATGACAATATTTGTTTTCTGTTTGGGGAGCATCCTTTTCTTGATACTAATTTCTGAGTCAATCAGATAGGTTAGGTCAGGCTGCAGTAATTTAAAAAAAACCCACAAACAATTCTTCGTTGTTTATAACAATGACAGTGTGGTTTGTGCTCATGCTCCATTTCCCACATGGGTTGGCATGGGTTCCTAGTAGCTGTTGGTACACTTGGGGACCCAGGCTGTACGTAGCTCCATCTCAATGTACTTCCATGATTTCCAAGGCAGGAAAAGAATATGGCAACTCATGCAGTGGCTCTTAAAGGCTTCTGCATAGAAAGGATATACACCTGCTCATATTTCACTGGCCAACCAAGCTCCAGCGCCATGCCTGGCTTCAGGGAGAGGGCTGAGGAAGTACACTTCTGTTGTGTGCCCGGAAGAGGAGAATAAGAATGTTTTGAACAGTCCTAATGATTGCCACCATGGCAGCATCCTGGCCTTGGGAAATGCCTGCTGGGTGTGGTGGAGCTATTTAGGACCGTGGCACACTGCCTATGTGTGTGGGAGACCAGCCCTCCTCACACTGTCGCAGGCAGTGAACATGAAGCTCTCCTCCATGTGGCTTTCGTTGAAACGTCATTTCATTAGGAAATCAGTGGGGGTATTTTGCAGCATTGCAGAAATACCAAGCATGAGACCCACCAAGCTGGTTACAAACTCAGCAATGCTTCCTTCCACTATTCAGCAAGGACAAATAAACTCATAGGGTGATCTCATTTCCCTTTTTGTTTTTCCCTGAGATTTGGGACAAGCAACATCGTTTGAAATTCTGTGAGAATAATGGGAGGAAACATATAATGTCACTTGAAATTCTGTGATAATGGGAAGAAAAACATAATGTTGAGAGTAAGGACTTTTAAGAATGTTCCTGTTGGTAGCATTGACGATGATAGATTGTTAATGTTGTTCTTTTTCTGGAAAGAGCACCCACATTAAATTCGACCACCAGTGGGAAGAGGTAGCAGAGGTGACGCTGAGCTTTTTAGATTCAGCATAATCCAAGGAGGCAATACAACGTTAGAGAAGTTACTTGTTAAACAATTCGTTTGTAAGTTAGAAATAGTCATGGTGGCTATGAAGAAGTTTGTGCTTCTTTAGCTGAGGAATACATAAGGGGTACCTAGGTGGAATAATTTGAAATGGTTCCCAGAATTCTTGGGTGAGTTGGTAAGGTGGTCCTTAGGTGGGGGAAAAGGCACATAGGGGACTGCTTGGTGTTTGACTCTATGGACAATTATTGATTCAAATGTCAGTTCTACAGAACAATTGGCTGCGTGATCTTGTGAAAGCGCTTATACTCTTTGAACCTAATTCCTCAGTGTGATCTGGTAGAAATAATAGCTTCTTACAAAAGAGATATGAAGATTAAAGAGATAACGAAGTACTAGTGCTTAGCCCAGTGCCAGCGGATAGTAGGTGCTTTGTAAGAGCTGGTTCATCACCTGCCTGTTAAGATAGGCAATTAAGAGAAAAAGTAGACTGTCTGACCAGGGATGGACTCATGGGCCTAAACATATGAGAACCCATCTCAGGAAAACTAGAGCAGGACATTGTTGAAGAATTTCCAAATAGTCACATGACTCTTTTTTTTTTTCCCACCTCAGATTTTTAGGACTCTATTCTCTCCACCCCCTCTCTTTCTGGTTGTGCTTCTGTTTATTTTTGGCTCTTTTTCTCCCTGTTTATCCTCTTCTCATTTAAAAAAATGGATTCTTCTGGATTTTATCCTCTCTTTTATTCTGTTATCTTTTTCGTCTTCATATGGTTCTATCACTGCATTGCCCTCAATCTTATTTGTCTTTCTCTCCCATTTCATCTCTCACATTTTATAAGTTGCTCAGCACAGGTGACCTGGAGGCAGAGCTGTGTCTTCATTGACCCTCTGCACCTTTCTGTAAATTTCCTCACCCTCAGTGGAACTTCTCCCTCTGCACCATCCGCTGTTTCCCCTGGGCCATGGCGGTCTGTTTCCTGCCCTAAAATTTGTTCTTAGAAATGAATCTGATCAACTCAGAGCCACAAAGGTATAAATAACATAATAAAATTGGTGCTTTCCTTTTTCCCAGGAGTTCTAGAACTTCAATCAAGTACAAAGCCTCTAGCCAAAGAAATCAATCTTTAATAATAATTTCAGGCAATAGGAAGTTAGGGAGTATGTTTTCTTCGAGGTAGGACACTTCCTGCCATATAATCCTATTCACAGAGCATGCTCTGTTTGATATTTTAGGAAAAAATAAATCCAATAGCTTGAGATAAAGCTAGAGTTAGATTTAACCACCTTCTGGTACATAGATGTGTTTCAGTCTCATCAGTTTGGAGCTAAAAACTAATTCCAAAGGGATTGTGTTGAGCAGATGTAACAATTAATTTCAGGTAAATCAGTTCAATCTGGCTTTTCTCATTCTTTCTATATTTTACCAATTTTAATGTAATTTGCAAGAGAATATGAGTTCCATTATATGTTTGCAAACAGCACCAATCAATCTAATCAAAGGGCCTTATGCACCCTGGCAGTGCCCTATAGTGTGGTGGAGATGGCCAAGTGTTAGTAAGGCCATTCTATTCACTGTTGGCCTTGTGCCGAAGGTCTATATGCTTTTCAAGGACCTATAAAAAGTCTGGGTCCCTAAACACTTGAATTTGTTCTCAAGTATGAAAAATCAAAATTAATAAATGTAGAACTGAATATCTGCAAATCAAAACATTTAATCAATCGGTTATTGCCCAATTCTTATGTCATTATCTATAAATTACATTTAATGTGAGAGAAGACTAGATTTTAACAGGTTTGCTGTGATGTGGGGTCGTGGGGTGGGTCTCCCACAAGTAAGAGTGCATGGGTCACTTAGGTCTTGAACAGCCATCAGTGGCAGAGATTTAAAAATCTGAATCAAAGTGCAAAACCATGAAACTATTTCTCAGAGTAACATGAGTCTCTAGGCACAAAAATGGAGGGTCTGGCTTAGGTAGGAGATATTATATCTCACTTGCCCCCGCCCATCTACATTATGGATGAAGCAGCTGGGCACGGGGCATCAATATCACCAAAAAAAGACTCCAATTGGGAAAAATTGTTTTTATGAGAACACCTTCTAGAAAGAAACTACTATTTTCAGGTAGAAGGATGATATGAACTGAACTGCATATACCCCTTCCCCCAATTCATGTACTGAAGCCCTAACCCCTATGTGACTGTATTGGAAATGGGGCCTTTAAGGAGGTGATTAAGGATAAATAAAGTTGTAAGCTGGAGCCCTGTCCCGATGGAACTGGTGTACCTATAAAAGAGGTTACAGAGACACCAGAGCTCTCTCTCTGTGCCACATTAGGACACAGAAGGTGGCCATCTGCAAGCCAGGACGAGAGCCCTCACTAGGAACAGTATAAGGCATCTTTTCCTTGGTCTTCCCTGCCTCCAGAGTTGTGAGAAATAAATTTCTATTGTGGTGTTGTTATGCCAGCTGGAGCAGACTAAGACAGAGGATAGAGGTTGCTAAACAGCTTTGGGTGGGGTGAGGGAGCTTAAGGGTATGCTTCAGAATCAAGAAATGGCCCCCCAAATTCCTCCTAAGTCTGGTGAGCCACCAAGCTTTTGCTTTACCAAGGTGGGTGTGCAAGTTTGGTGATAGAGCTGAACTTCCCAGGACCAAGTGTGGAGCTGCCTTTCTACCCTTCCCTAAGCATCACTCAGCCTTCCTCTAAATGCATGTCAAACTAGTGTTTGCAGAGGATCTGTTTGAAGGGGCCCCAGATTATTAGCTGCCTGGATCGTCCACAGGCCTGTATTTATTTGGTCTAGCTTTGGCCAACTGTCACCCTTTGTACCTCAATGTCATAGCCGATGCCATGGGCCTTACACATCTGGAGAAAAACATAGGGGAAAATCAGCGACATATTGTTGTGCTTCAGCTGGGTGGTCATCACTGCGTAGCGATGGGTTGCCTTCATCTGGAAAAGACCGCAACTGAATGTAAGACTCCTTACAAAATATTTACGTAAGCGTTTGATCTTAGAATAGTTGTAGATTAACAGACAAGTTATGAAGATAATACGGAGAATTCCTACTTACCCCATATTCAGCCCCTTTTTGTTAACATCTTACACTGATGTGATAATGCATTGTTTGTCATAACTAAGAAACCAAATTGCTACATTACTATTAACGTAAGTCCATATACTATTTTAGATTTTATTTCTATTTTATTAGTTCTCCCCTAGCTCACTCCCCTCCTCCTTTTTTTATGTTTCAGGATCCCATCCAGGCTACTGCATTGTATTTAGTTTCCACGTTGCTTAAGTTCTTCTGGACTGTAACTGTTTTTCAGGCTTTCCTTGTTTTCGATGATCTTGACAGTTTTGAGGAGCACTGTTTAGCTGTTTCATAGAATGCCCCTCACGTTGGGTTTGTCTGATGTTTCTCATGATTTGAATGGGGGAATGTGTTTTTGAGAGGAGGACCACATGGGAAAACTGCCCTTCTCATCACCTTCAATCAAGGGTACTGATGAGGCATCCTTATCTCTGGCAAAGGTGCTGTTGGCCAGGTTTCTCGCATAGGTAGACTTTCCCCCTTTCTACACTGTACTCTTCAGAAGCAAGTCACTCAGCACAGTCCGCTCCTTGGCAGCACCAATGTTACAACTGTTATTTCAACTGCTTTCTTTGGGAAACTGACATTCTTTATTTTGCCTGCCTATCAGTAGGAGCTACCCCGAAGAGGCTGGTTCCAGTAGGCCTAAAGTATTTCAGCTGTAATATTTCTTAAAAACATATTTAAAATTTAATATGTACAAAAGAAAGTATTGGAACCTGGCAGTTCTGTAGCATGTCCTTCGTGACATGTGATATTTGCCTTTGACAATCAATTATATTTGTCCTTGGATAACTGGAAACTTGGAGAATGGCAAACAGGGCCACGGCCAACCTTTGGGCATAGAAAATGAGGGCTCCTGGCCCAGATTTTGAACTTTGGGATCCTTCAAGTGTTGGGCAACCAGGTGCCTGCCCTAGTGCAGTACTTGGAATAGAAGGAAAAGATGCTGTTGATCCCCAGTGGACTGCAAGGTTCATGAGACCTGACACTATCTATGGTGATGCTTCACTCTCTCTCTGTGTGTGTCTCTGGGACCACACGGGGAACTGAGGCTGACTGAGTGCCCAGCAGAGACTGAACATCACACACACACACACACACACACACACACACACACACACACACACAATTTCATGGTCACCTTTTGAGACATATTTCCCCCACATATTATGTCTCTTCAACATTGACAGAAAGTATTATATCTGATGGTCCCGTCGTCAGGACTATTAATGAAGTCTGCTCTTCCCACGTGTAAGCTGAGTCCACATCTATAAAAATGTTAGGCTCCCAGGCTCAACATGCGTCTTGGTTTGTGTGCCTCTGTTAGTATTGTCCCATTTGTAGCCATTGGGAATTTCCTTTTTATAAGAGAAAACCTCTTTGAGCCTCATTGGTCTCACACCTGTACTTGCCGTCACCTGGCTGATCAGGAGTTGTTCCCCTGGTTGACCCCCTTACATGGCCAGAGGCTTCCTGAGGGCAGGCACTGTTTGGTTTCTGAATCCCAAGGCTGGGCAAGTTGTGAGCACAAAACAGGCAATCCATGTTTTCTGAATGAAAGAAAGAATAGATAAACAAAATACAATAACTGGATAGCACTTCCCTCTGACTTAAGACCTCAAAGGCTATAGAATTCAGGGGACTTGTGGTTAATGAGTGCGTTGTGGCAGAAGCCGGTGATTCAGAAAGAGCAGAGGTTAGTCACACCATCCCTAGAGAGTGACAGCTCAGGGCAGCCACTCTAGTCCTTGGCCTCAGAGGACATCTTCTGGAAGAGGGTGTGTTTCTGGTAGACTTGTCAGGAATTATTGGTGGGCTTTCCAGCTACAAAAAGTTCTAGTTCAGCTGCTGGGTCAATGGGGGGAGAGCATGGTCCCAGGCCTGCTCGCCCTGCCATGCCCCGCCGTGCCATGCTCCTGCCTGCACCACGAAGGCCCAGAAGCCTGAGCTTTTGTATATGGAAGTGAACTGTAAATACTCTGGAATTCCATTGTGGTTACTGAGCATGTAATTGCATGGTAATTACCATGAATTCACAAGATAATTCCAAGGTTATTTTTGTCTTCTAAACTTGTCTTATGCTGCCATAGTATATAAACCAGCAAATACGAGATCAGGCCCCAGTCAGCGAGGGAGAGAGGCAGGCAGGCGTCTGGTAGCAGGATCCAGCACAGTGCTGTTTGTCTTGGCTCTAAACCATGAAGAAGAGCTCAGTGTCCAGTGTGTGTTTCTGGACAGCAAGTGAGGACAGGCTGGCCCGAGGTTTCTTCCTCTCTGCAGACACAGGCTGCAATTCCTCCTCCTGCTAGACCTTGGCTCTGAGTCATAAAGAATCTGAAAGCAAAGCCAGGATATTGGGTGTATGTCTCCAAGCTGCCTCCTCTTTTCCATCACCATCACCATCCTCGTCCAGACTTTGCTGGCTGGGGAGCTGCTCTCCGTCCTCCGTGGGAGGTGGGGATGCCAGCAGAAGTCTGTAGTGAAATGTTACATGGAGTCAGACTGACTGAGGTCCACAACCGGACTAAGCTACTTGCTATACATGTGGTCTTGAACTTGGATGATTAAATAAGCACCTAGCACAGCTCTTGACACCTGATAAATGGCAGGCAGCTATTATCTGTGTTGCTGTTTCTTTGAAAGCATCTACCGGGCCTGGAGCATTTTGGACCTACACTGAACGTTATTCCCCAGGCGGGTCCTTTTCCCCGCTGGTCCCTGGGGCTCTGAGCACGACCATCGGACTGGTTGTCTCCTGAACCCAGGATGGTCGATGCTCGGAACTCTCCAGTGTCTCCTCCTTGCCTTAAGATGCAGTCCACATACCTGGCTAGGTGGGCAGACTCTCCCAAATGTGCTCAGTGGACCGCTCCCACCACTTCTCTCACTGCCCACCCCCAGGTTCTCTGCCTCAGCCCAGCAGGGCCATTGCCATCTCCTAACAGACCAGGGGCTCTCTTTGCTTCTGTTCTTTCTTCTGGGGGGGGGGGGGTGTCTCCCTCTCCTCACCACTTAGTGGCTGTCTTAGTATTTAGGGATGGACTGACTTCTATGTTGTTAATAAGGCGTTCCCTGCCCACTCCCTCACCCCATCCCCCCAGTCCACAGTTGATCCCAGGAACTTTAGCGGCAGGTTGTGGGGCTGTTGCTCAACTGGCACTTAAATGCAGACGTAGGTTTCTCCTTGTGTCGGTGCTATTTTGTATTTCTTTCCAACTCCTCAAGGACAGGAGTTTGTCAAAATGTTTTTGCATCCCTAATGCTCGGTGAAATTCCTGGCATATATTAAGTGCCTAATAATTGTGTAATTATCATGCTAACAAAGATGAACATACATGATACTCCTATATTTTTTAAGACTTAACCAGCTCTGTGGTTTCTATAGGAAAAAGGTGTCAGTGATCTGGGGCTGTCTTTTATCCAGCCTGATAGCACAGGGCAGTGTTGTCGTGAGGTTTGGATGAGTATGTAAGGACCGTGGAACAGTGTCTGGCACAGAGAAAGCACTCAAAAAATGGTAGCTCATTGCTGTGGCTGGTGTGGCTCACTTGGTTAAGTAACATCCCATGTAGCAAAAGGTCACCAGTTTGATTCCCGGTCAGGGCACATACCCAGGTTGTAGGTTTGATCTCTAGGGGCACACAGAAGAGGCAGCTGATCAATGTTTCTCTCTCATATCAATGTTTTTCTCTTTCCCTCTCCCCTGCTCTCTCTAAAAAAAAAATCAATAAAAATATTTTAATTAAATAATATGCTTATAAAAATGTGAGCTCATCATTATTTCTTAATTAAAATAATTTCACAAATAAGGAAAATTATCCTATATAATAAAAGGCTAATATGCTAAGTGTCCGATCAGCCATTCAATCAATCAAAGCATAATATGCTAATGATATGCTAAGGCTGCTCAACCGCTTGCTATACGTGCACTGACCACCAGGGGGCAGACAGTCGACTGGTCAACCAGTTGCTATGATGTGCACTGACCATCAGGGAGCAGAAGCTCCGACCAGTAGGTTAGCTTGCTGCTGGGGTCCAGTTGGTCGGGACTGAACGAGATGGGCTGAACACACCGTGGAGCCCTCCCACGTCTCTCCCCAGCCCGATCGTGCACCCGTGGGGTCCTTTGGTCTGGCCTGTGCCCTCTTGCAATCCCCTGGGGGACCTCTGGGGGATGTGGGAGAGCTGGTTTCAGCCTAATCCTGCAGGCCAGGCTGAGGGGCCCCACTGGTGCACAAATTTGTGCATTGGGCCTCTAGTTTAAAATAAAAACTGACCAACTGACCAATCAACCTTTTCTTTAGAAAGGGACTTAACTCAGAAGACCCGGGCTTTGCCACTTACTTAACTCTATGACCTTGGGCAGCTCACTTAACTTTACATAACCTCAGTTCCCTAATCTGTAAAATGGATATGATAACCCCTGTCTTCTTTATTTCTCAAGATTATCAGGGGTTCAAATATGCTCATTTCTATTTTAAGTATAAAACATTATACAAAGATAAAACACCATTTGTAAAAGGGTAACTTGTATAACCTACTCTCTTCGGATGCTGTAAAGTGTGCCAAGGACATCATGACCTAGATGGGCTTTGTAGTATCAGAAGCCTCCTCCACAACCACCCGGTCCATTCAGTGCTCACTGAGTCTCGGCCAGGCTCAGAGCAGATTAGAATCCAGTGGATAATGGCAACAACCTCATCACACAGGTAGATGAAGCCTCTTTTGGAAGATGAGCTTTCTCTGTGGCCAGAGACTTCTTCAGGGATGAGCTTAAGCTCTGTTCTGGGGCTGAGTCACTGATGCTCAGCCACTGCAAGGCAGGGTGGATAGCACAATGGTCAGACACACAGGCCCTAATGTCTGACAGGCCTGGGCTTCAACCTTAGCTTCTACACTTGCTTAGCATCTCTTAACCTTGGTCTTCTGATCTAAAAACAAGCATAATAATAGCACCCGCCTAATATGTGGGTTGTATAAGGATTCATGTAAAGCGCTTAAAGTTCCCGGCATGGGGTCAGGCTTGATACATTCTGGACGTTCTGATCGTATTATTATATGCATTATAGTTATCTGCTGACCCACCTGTGTTCCCTAGTAAAGTTGGAGCTCTTTGCTACTCATCCTATCGCCTCTGGGCTTAGTAGAGTGTCTGGCACAAAGCAGTTATTGACTAAATACTTGCTGAATTTACTTCTAGTTGATTTTTGCTGAAAGTATGACTGATAGCTAAGGTAATGGCTGATGAGGACTTAGGATGTGACCTGTCATGACATTATTACTCCTTCCTAAAAGATTCTGCAAGAACAAGACCTTTTAATGGAAGGCTGGGGTGTGGAGGGATGGCCCTTTCCTGTGTCCCCTTACAGGACATGTCTCCTCCCACTATATACGAGGCTGCCTGGGCAAGGCTTGGTAGAGAGCCCCACTTTCCAGACCCCACAAAATCAAATCCCTCAGGAGAACTTGAGGGTCATTTTGCTCTCCCTTCTTTTACAAATGAGAAAACTGAGGCAGACAGAGAATCAGAATTCATGACCCCTGACTTCTGACTAGTGCTCTTCACTTCAAATTCCCACTGGCCACATTGGGAATGTGTGGGAATCCCAGAGGTTAGCCCTTTCTAGTAAAACAAGGGGGAGAAAATAGAAGACAACACATTATCGGTAGAAGTCTAGTTTTATTAAACTACCTTTCTAAATCACAATCTAACAAGAATGCTTCCAGCCAAATAAAGGAAGCTGGAAATACTCCTTTTCACTGGAGAATGTAATTTTGCTTCCGCCACAATTTAAATCGATTTAGTTCTGAGCACCGGCACTTGAAGTGTGGAGCATATTCTATTTTTGCCATGATACTTGTTTTGACAGTGATGCATTTCAGTTGACATAGTTGAAATCCTTATGTAATAAATCTCTGCCTGAAAATTAATCATGTTTATAATATTCTGAGAATTAATAACACCCATTGCTCAAATCATTAACTTAAAAAAGGAGCTTCCAAAATCTGTTCTCGGCAGTAAGGGACCACAAATAAATGAATGTTTGATAAAATAATCCAAGTAGCAGTTTAACAAGCGTAAACTTGAATGCGGCTGCAATAACACAGAACTATTGTTTAAGGGTTGGCAGAGGCTGATGGGGTTCTTATTTCAGTTACGAAGCAGGCATCCACATGCATAATGAACTGCTCTCTGAATTATTAATGTGCTGCTTATTTAGCCTCATCTGTCTGGAAGATAATGTATCCTAACTGTAATGAGTGATTGGTTTTGTATATAATTACAGGAGCAGCAGTAGTGGGGGAAATGTGTGCCTTCAAAGGAGGAATTCTAAAAATAAAGTCATCACATAAACTTGGTTGTTGCTGCATTCTATCAAAATCAAACCCGAAGCATCGGAGAATTCATAATAAATTACCGGGGACAGAATCATTATTAACATCATAATTTAACACAAAAGGTTTTACTTAATCATTCATTACAGATCGTGTGCTGTTAAAAATGCTTATAAATGACTTGGGTTGTTTGAAGATGTTTGCAAAGATGGTCTCTTGGCCACTCACCAACTGCGGTGCGGAGGGCCCCACAGAGAGAGAGGAGGCGTAAAAACAGGTCGGAAAGGGTGACCACTTATGCCTATCCTGACAGAACGTTACATTAAAAGTTTAAAAGTTGTTAGGTGACTTCTTTTCATTTCTAACACGTGCACCTCTGGGACTCATCACGTCTTGTTTCTGAATTCCATGGGTCATCCGCGGAGGGCCCTGGGTCAGAAACCCATGCACCTGGCCTAAATGGGTCTCAATGACAGTTCTTTGCCACCTGCTTCAGACGTGGGACGACAGCTCCTCTTCGAGTCCGGAGAAGTTTTTGCTTCCCCCATGCATAGCATGTTACTTAAAGGGACCGGCCCCAAGGAAGCATTTTCCAGGAGTTAGTTCTGGATGGGCCCTCATTATGGTTTCATCTGTGTGGTTCCTTTCTCTTCCGTCTTCAAAGGGGGCTTTCAACAGACTGATCATAAACCTGACAGCTTCACAGTCTGTTCACACATGTTCAGGAAGCTTCAGTTGGATGGTCAATTGCACTGTGTGTGCACTAAGGCCCATTGGGTCTCTTAACTTTTTAAAAATCCCCTATCACAGCCCTGGCCGGGTAGCTCAGGTGGTGGAGTGTTGTCTGGATATGCCAAGGTTGTGGGTTTGACCCCCAGTCAGGGCACATGGAAGAACCAACCAATGAATGCGCAAATAAGTGGAACAACAAATCAATGTTTCTCTCTCCCTCTCTCCCCCTTCCTCTCTCTCTAAAGTCAATTAAAAAAGATAATCGCCTATCATGTATGTACACGTGCATGGGGGCATGTGTGCGCACACTCATGCACAGTGGCACTAGGGTGAGAACATTCATTTATCTTCCTAAAACCAAAAGCACTTTCAATTTACTCCACATCAGAAAACCTGCCTAGCTTTCTTCAGTGATTGCAGAGACATTTGAATTATTGAAGATCATAATGCTTCCCTCTTGGGTGCAGGCAATTCCTAAAAGTGTTTAAGACTCTTGATCACGGGAGAATTCCCATATGCTGCCGGTAGCTGGGACTGAAACCTGCAGGCAAGATGGGGAAAATAAAAGAGTGCTTCTCATTCTAAGCACAACTTCTGCTTACGGCCTTCTGAAGCAACGTACTTAAATGGAGCAAGTTGTCGTGGCAAGTCTCCTGTTGAACACCAACACAGCCCCAGCTTCCTTTTAGAAATGTCGCGGAGTTGGGTTCGCTAGGCCAGAAGGACTCCAGTTTTACGGCTGTCCTTCCCTCTAGCGTTGAACTTGGCATCGATCCTGGAGGTCCCTTTGGTTGGATGAAGGCCATAGGTGGTGTTGGACCTCAGAGCTTCTCAGCAGGTCCCGGGGCCTGATTAAAACGGGTCTGTTTCTCCTCCCGAGTCCAGCTCTACTTCTCTTCTTAATGAGCAGAAAGATCGAGGGGGTTCCTGCGAGCAAGGGTACCCCACACGACAGGTGGGTTGAGGAGGAGAAAAAGGCTGCTACCTAAGTCCCCCAGGACATCTGGCACCCTCTCCAGGCTACCCTTCCAAATGTACACTGCGTTCCTGTCAAGGAGGGTGACGCTGGGGACCCCGGGGGACTGTCAATCAAGGGCTTTTTAAGTCCAGAGGCCTCTCCGGGACCCAGAGAGGCTCAGCAGAGAGGTGGGAGATACTTCTCTGAAAAGGTACCTAGGGCACCAGTGTGGGGTCCTATTAGCCACAGGCATTCCTCTTTCATCTGTTTGGTATATTTGGACCTCAAGTCGAGCTCCCTTTGCAAAAAGGGTATGAAGCCCACTGTTGCGAGGCAGAAGAAACCTCTGGCAGCTGTCAGAGCAGCTGTGGCCAAGCCCCATCCCCTCTCATATCCCAACACACTAAGGCCCGTCTGGCCTCTTGACTGTTGTTCTCCTTCTCCATGACTGACCTAGCCCACCGTCCCCATGGAGATGTGCCCTTTGTGACCCAGGGATCTGCGGTTGGCAGACCTCCGCCAGCCCCACGACTGCTGGCTGACAGGCGGACAAGTGTGTCCGATAGGCCTCTGGCCTGACCCACCAAGGGGAAGTATAGGGAAGGGAGATGACAAATGCGGTTTTGGATAGTGTGACCATGAGGACTTTACAGTGAAGTTCTGGAGACTATATTGGGTTTAGGAATCTGAAGCTAAAAAATATTGGGGTTAGAAAAATCTGGGTTTTATCAGAAGTTGCTGGTAACGGAAGCAGCTGTACTTTCCCAGAGAAGTGAGCTGAGGAGAGAACCAAGGGAAACACCACACAGATGTAAGCCTGGAACACCCCACGCTCTCCCCCTCCCACCCAGACCTTCCTCCTTCTGGAATGCCCTCTCCCCTCTCCTTTGACCTGTGCACTTATGGTCCAGAAACACATTTTGAAGAGGTGAAGTGACTTGCCTGAGGTTCTTTCCTGTCTCTAAACCAGTGGTTCTCAATCTAGGCTGCACATTAGACTCACCTGGGAATCTTTTTAAAATCCTGATTTCTGGGCCTCATCCTCCGGAAATTCTGTTTCTTTGTTACTAATGTGGTGGCCCCACCCCATAACAAAGAAACAGAATTTCCGGAGGATGGGGCCCAGAAATCAGGATTTTAAGAAGATTCCCAGGTGATTCTAATGTACAGCCAAGGTTGAGAACCACTGCTCTAAACCCAAGAGCCTGGCACATGGCGAGAGCTCAGGAAGCGGAGGCCCAGTGCTGCCGAACATGGGAGCACCGGGCAGCTGCTGCTGCTTACCGGCACGGACAGGGTAGTCAGGTGGCTCTTCTTCTCTTCCTTGGGAGGGCGCGGGGGCACTGTCAGGGTGCTAATACTGCAGTCCAGGTGGCCGTTGGTCAGGTACAAGGCGAGCTGAGTCATGGCCAGCTGGTCGCTGTACGCCAGGTCGAGGCCTGTTGCCCACACCTGATTAAAGCAGGAGGGTGGGGGAGATTAGCCACGAGGGGGAGGAAGCCGCACCCACCCAGCCCTGCCCAAACCAAAGGAGACCCAACTGAACCAGCGGGTGGCTGTTTTTGCTTCTGTTTCTACTTCCTGCAGCGGCGGGATGGCACCTCCAGTCTGGGTGGAATCAAAAGATTCAAGGTTCTTGTGGGAAGTTCCACAAGGGAAGACCCCTGGCTAAGGCAGTCTGGTCGCTGTGCCCGAGCCACGGTGCTCCTGTGGACTCGGAGTTGTCTGCCGTTTCTAAGATGGTCATGCAATATTTTCCACTGAGAAATGAGACTGGACAGAGCGTGAGGGGATGGGCAACTCAAGGACAGCAAACAGGGGGGCAAGAGTGAGCAAATATGAGAAAAGGGCAGTTGGCCCTGATTCCGGAAAAAGCAGTGCTGGCCTCCGGGGAATTTCAATGTGACACTTAAGGGAGACGTGAGGTTGGCATGTCAGTCTTAGTTCCACCACTGCTTTACCATGAGAGGCAGGAAAGTCACTTTGCTACCCCACGATGCCACAGTATCCCAGCTGGGAAACAATGATAACACCCACCCAGGCTGAATGGCAGGGTTATTAGAAGAACACTATGACACAATAGAAGTTAGAATGCTTTGAAAGTAGACATATGTACACTATATGTTACTACAAGCTACTACTTAGGGACGGGCACCAATTCCTTGGACAGATATTTACTGAGCATCTACTAGGTGCCACGCTAGAGATGGCAAAAGTGGGTCATGTACTACCTCTCCCCTCCCCTTGCTTGCCCTGTTATCCCCAAGCCCACACTGAAGCCAGAGCACCCTAGAGTCCTCCTCAGTTCGATGCTCAAGGCATATTCCTGTGCTAGGCATCGGGGTGTCAAAGGTAAACGGGCACAAGTTCTGCGATCAAGAAGGGGAGCCCAGAGACATACGTATTCAATTAATTACAGCACAGTGCAGCACTGGACATGATCAAGGGGCAGAACAGAGTGCTGCTGAAGTGGAAAGGAAGGACCGACTGTGTTTGTCCAGTGAAGTCAGGGCTGCATCGTGGAGAAGTGACACTTGAGCTTTGAAAAGCAACACAGACATGACTGCCTCCCACGTACCAAGTGCCTACAATGTGCCAGGTGCTTCACAACCACCTCAGATCTTTATAGTACCCTAAAGAGTAACACCCCATGCCATAGATGGAGAAACAGAGGTTCTGAGAGGCACCCAGTGCCACCCAGCTAGGAAGGGGCGGTGCTGGGACTGGAACCCAGTTCTGCCTGGCTTCCAGTCCACCCTCTTCCTGTTCCCTGCTGGAGGTGACGGCGCTCATCTTGGCCCACCCAGTCCTCTCCCTGTACCAGTTTCCCAGTCAAATTAGAAGTTAAAGTTGCTGAGGATCAAAACATGTTCTGGTTTAATATAATCCACGCCATGGAAATGTCTTGCAGAGAAAACATGAAGTATTGTATTTCTGGAGTACGCTGCAATTAGCAGTAATGCATTTTCACTGTAGGAAGTTGGAAACTAACACGTTTTCCGAAGACTTGATTAAACATTTTTCTTCCTCTTAGAAGGCCTCCGTGTGCCCCCCACACCAACTCGGTATGGCAAAGTACATAATACATCTGCCCCAGAGTGGACTCCTCTCAAACAAATCTAGCATCGAGTGACTTGAGTAAGCATTGAATGTAAATGGCATCATTATAAGGATATTAGGAGGTCAAGCTGTCAGGGCCCCTTGCTAAACGGAAGCTAATTTCAGGAGTCATATTCGCACAGTAATGCCCTTGTATAATAGCAAATAAATCACATTTGCAACAATTGTTAAAAACTAACTGCCAAGTATCTGTTGCAGCTGTAAATATCCTATTTGTCAACGTAGATATTTCCTGCTGTATGGCATAACATGCAAATCAGATGGGGACAGCCACTCTGCCTTAGTACCCGAGAGGGAACTTGCTGTTCCCACGTGTCAGGCAATTTTTTCAGACCCCTGATCTTGGTGTTTTAGTGTCCTGATCAAAGGGAAATAAATACAGCAAATGTGATGAATACCTATGTTAATGATATTAATGCGGTGGTGATAAGGGTGTTAACGAGAAGGTCACCATGTAAGGCAGCGGTTCTCAACCTGTGGGTGGCGACCCCTTTGGCGGTCTAACGACCCTTTCATGGGGGTCGCCTAAGACCATCCTGCATATCAGATATTTACATGACGATTCATAACAGTAGCAACATTACAGTTATGAAGTAGCAACGAAAATAATTTTATGGTTGGGTCACAACATGAGGAACTGTATTTAAAGGGCCAGAAGGTTGAGAACCACTGATGTAAGGGAAAGAATGAGAGCCAAGGAGTCAGAGGGCCTTCATCTGGTCCTCACAGAGTGTGAACTTGGACAACTTATTTAAGTTCCCTCCATCTCGGTATCCTTAAGTGCAAAAGGAGCAAATTGGACAACTTATTTAAGTTCCCTCCATCTCGGTATCCTTAAGTGCAAAAGGAGCAAATGATAACATTTATGGGACTTTGGAAACAAAATAGAAAAAATGCACATAAAATTGCCTGTCGCATGATAAAGTTCGATACAAATGTTACTTACAATTATCAAACATCTCCTGTAGGAGGAGTAGGATCTTAGGAGACACATTGTCAGTGGCCTGTGTAGCCATTAGATTGCTCCATTTAATAACTGTTTTCCCCATTCATAATCATGGTGTGCAACCTCACAACTCAGTGTAGTAGGTGGTTAGGTGTGGGCAAGATTGGTGTTACTCTAGGTCCATTTGACCACTGATGATACCGAGATCAAAAATGGCTTCAGGCCCTGGCTAGAGATCTCAGTTGGTTGGAGCATCGTCCTAAACACCAAAAAGTCATGATTTTTTTTTTCCTGTCAGGGTACATACCTAGGTTTTGGGTTTGATCCCATTAGGGCACATCCAGGTGGCAACTGACTGATGTTTTTCTCTCACATCAATTTTTGTTTGTTTGTGTGTGTGTGTGTGTGTGTGTGTGTGTGTGTGTGTGTGTGTATTGATTTCAGAGAGGAAGGGATAGGGAGAGAGAGACAGAAACATCAATATGAGAGAGAATCATTGATCAGCTGCCTCCAGCATGCCTCCCACTGGGGATCGACCCTGCAACCTGGGCGTGTGCCCTGACCGGGAATCGAACCATGACCTCCTGGTTCATAGGTCAACACACAACCATTGAGCCTTGATGTTTTTCTACCCCCCTCCCTCCCTCTCTAAGAATCAATTTTTAAAAAACAAACAAAACAAAACATATCCTCAGGTGAGGATTAAAAAAATATAGGGAGCTTCAGTGTTTGCCTAAGATCATAGAGCACCGGCCAGAGTGCTGGTCTTCCAGAGCCATAGCCTCTGGCTTCCCCAGGCTGCCCTGACCCCTGGGTTCACAAGAGAAATAGAACACGTTTGTTTCTTTAAGCCCTTCATCGACAGCAGGCCTGCCTGAATTGCTCAGATAATGGTTCTGCTCTCCATCTGGATTTCCCATTGCAGACGCCGCCCGAGGCAAGCTTGTTTTGTGTACAGGGGCTCCTATCTCCCCCTCTAGACTGTCAGCCCCTGTGGGGAAGCTGCAGAGTCTTTGTCTTCCCACAGCACTCAGGGCACCCAGTGTCTGGGGCAGGGTGAGGCTCCCCTTCACTGTGAACTCCCTGGCAACCTTTCAGGAACAGGGTGGGTCTCCTGAAGCTGGTTTCAGATTCAAATGCAGCAAACATTCATTGGGCATCTCCTCGGTGCCAGCCCCGGCTTTCCCACGCACCTCACAAACCCTATTCTTGATTTTGGACTTCAATGTTCACTTCAGAGCTAAGCTCTCTCTGCACTGGATGCGCCCATCACAGGTCAGATGAGTGCTGATGGCGACTTGCACAAAGGCACCGTGAGTGGGGCTGGGGAGGAGTGGGCGGGCTTTTAGATGTTCAGGAGGTGGCTTTGATATGACTTGCAGGACTTGTAATGACCAGCTTGACAGATTAATTGATTAGATCTGAGGGTGAGAAGACATCACTGAATGTTAGAGCTGGAAAGACCCTTAAAAATCATCGAATACCATCAGTTTACTTTATAAATGGAGCAACTCTGGTCTGAGAAGTGGTTTGCCCTAGGTTACAGAGCCAGGTACCGACGGTGTGGGATGAGAAACCACGGTGTTTCCGCTCCCACTCAGAAATCACTTGTTGATATTGTTTGACTGATGGATGATATTCAAAAATCATTTTGTTAAAAATGGCTAGAATACCAGAGAGATTTACACCAAGGCCTTGAGAAGCACAAGCAACATAAAAATACTCATCTCAGCATTACTTGTCATGTTGAAAAATCGCAGCTGTCCCACATCTGGGCCTTGGTTAAGAAGCTTATGACACATTCAAGTGATAGGCTAGTCTATGGTATTATCACTGAAGATAATGATTGTGAATAACGTTTGGGGACATAACAAGGGACATAAAAGAGCAAGGGAAGGATATACAGTCATAGGGGCAATGTGACTTCCACTTTGCAAAAATAATACTATGCATAGAAAAGACGAGATGAGCATATAACAAAATGTGAATAGTCTATTGTTAATACTAGCAGAATGATGGCAAGTGCAATTACATGGACTTCCATGTATTTCTAGATCAATGTATTTCATGATCTAATATGGAAGCCACTAGCCACTTGTGGCTATTGAGCCCTTGAAATGGGCCTGGTTCAAATTGAGGTGTGCTATAGACGTAAAATACATACCAGCGTTTGAAGACGAAGGAGACAAAGAAAATGTGAAATATCTCATAAATAATACTTTATGCTGGTTACATGTTTGAGGCTAATATTTGGGATATATTAAATGAAATATGTTCACCTATTTTTAAATGAGGCTACAGAAAATAAAAAGGACACATGTGGCTTACATTCTGTTTCGATAGAACTGGTTGGGAAAAGGCCCTGGCACTTCGGCAGCGGCAGGGCCAGAGGGTGGGTGGGGAGAAGTGCTGCAGAGGCCGGCTCTCCATTGCCCTCGCCCGGGTGCAGGGCTCACCGCAGCTGCCTCGGGAGGCCTGGGGCGGAGGGGCCAGAACACAGCGCAGAAGGCAAAGCCAAGAAACTACAGCAACCTCATTGTTTTCACAAAAGCGGGTGAGAACCAGAAGACTGGGTCAGGCAGAGGCAAACTTGCCCAGAATTGTTCTGTTCCCAGGCTCTGCGTCCTGTTGGACCACAAGCTTTGGGATGCTTCTGTGTGGGGAGGTGTGGCAGAGGCCCAATATTGAGCCCTTTTTGCCTTCGGTGTTCCAGGCAGATGGAGGCTGCCTGCTCACCCCTGCTGCTTCCGCCTCTTGCTGGTGACGGGCAGGATGGATTGGTGGCAGAGTGTGCAGATGCAGGTAGATGTGCCCGGGCCTATATTCTGTGACTGTCTCCAAGTGCAAATAAAGTTCTGTGGCAAAGGTCTTGCCAACCTCCTCTTATGGGCATCAGGGCAGGGATGGGACCTAGAGACTAATTTATAGATCAAATGACTCTAGAACAGGGGTCCTCAAACTTTTTAAACAGGGGGCCAGTTCACTGTCCCTCAGACCGTTGGAGGGCCGGACTATAGTTTTTAAAAAAAACTATGAACAAATTCCTATGCACACTGCACATATCTTATTTTGAAGTAAAAAAACAAAATGGGAACAAATACAATATTTGTATTTGCATGTGGCCCGTGGGCCGTAGTTTGAGGACCCCTGCTCTAGAATTTCAGAGCTTTAAGAATCTATAGATGCTTTGCAGACCCATCTCTAGGTTTTCTTTTCTCCTCCCCCTCCTCCCTCCCCCTCCTCCTCCCCCTCCTTCCTGAGGCTCAGGAGGGTGACTTGCTAAAGCCCCGGCCCTTGGTACCAGGGTCTGAGACAAATAGCGGTGATCCCCGGCAGGTCATCTCTTTGGACTGCACTTTCCTCACCTAGTCACTGGGGATACCAGTCCTGGTGGGCAGGCCCTTGGTTGCCTCCAGATGCATCTACGAGGCTACCTGGGCATCGTGAACATTTCTCACTTGTGGAGAATTTTTGAAGAGACTGGTCCTCAAACAAAGGCAGCGGAGAGATGCAGCGCTGAGACTCCACTGTCCACAGAGACAGCCTCCGAGTGCAGAGGGTGCCACACAGCCCGCCCTCCTCAGCAGTCCCCACCGGACAGGAAACCCACCGCTGGGCCACTTGTTTTTTTCTGGAGCGAGACCAAGCCCTCGGTCAGACCCATGGTCCCCGTAGCTATGCAGGAGCTGCAGAGGCCAGGCCACCTGACCGCTCCCCTTCCCCCCCACCCCAACCTTTGCGCGTACCCCCCCCCCCCCCCCCGTCCTTACTGGTTTGTCTGCAGCAGAGCCAAGGGCTTATTTCCTATTTACAACGGTGGAGGCCATTGGGAATCCATTGGGATGTGTGGAGCAGGAAACTGATTGATCTGACATATTTTTAAAGGGGGTTGTGGTGAGGAGAAGGGACCATGAGGGGTCAAGGATGGGAACGGGGGTGGGGGCAGCCAGTTAGGAGGCTACTGCAGTGATCTGGGTGGGAGATGATGATGGCTGGACGGACGCGGTGGTAGCAGAGGGTAAAAGAAGTGGTGGAGGCAAGTGGCTTGGCCGGAATGGGAAGAACACTGGGCCAGAGCTGGCTTCAGTGGGAGAGGTGACCTTGCCCTTCGCTGTCTGAGTGATCTCTACTTCCTTCTCCGCTCTGGGCCTCAGTATCCTCGTCTTTGAACCCAGACCTATCTGTGATGGTCTTTATCTCTGAGGGCTTGTGAGGATCAGTGACTACACGAGATCTGGGTCTGGCAGACACAAACCTGTGTGACTATTGGGAACAGAGCTGGGGCGGGCGTAAGAACTCCCTTGCCTGGCTCTTGACTTCAGTATTCTTGCCCACTTTACAAAGCCTGTGAGTACATTCACCTCTTCTCAGATGCTGTTTAAAAACAAGCCCCAGAATCCTGGCTTTCAGGTTGAGAGCATACTTTTTTTTTTAATTGATTTTTTACAGAAAGAAAGATAGTCAGAAACATCGATGAGAGAGAAACATCGATCAGCTGCCTCCTGCACACCTCCTACTGGGGATGTGCCCGCAACCAAAGTACATGCCCTTGACCGGAATCGAACTTGAGACTTTTCAGTCCACAGGCCGAGGCTCTATCCACTGAGCCAAACCGGTTAGGGCGAGAGCACACTTTTTTAGTGATGTCTCTTCGCATTTGATCTTTCAATCCCCAGGCAGCATCAAGCTCTCCACTGTGGTAAATAACACACCTGATACTTCATTTTAAAGAAGGTGATACAGGGCACTGTAATAATTTTCAGTTAATACAATGTTAATGTGATTATGATATTTGTTAAGAATTGTTTAAGTTACGTAAAAAAGTCCATAGGCAGAGGGGATTGCAGCCTCTTGGCAGGTTGCCACCTAGTGGCAGCTGCTGGGATGGCCCAGTCTCTTGGAGAGGCAAAGAGCTGTGGTCTCTGCTGTACGGACAGCCATCCTGGGCCCTGATCAATTGTTGAGACTCAGTATTCATATTGGAGGCCTTCCCCTCTGTCTCTATTGACCCTACTTATCCTTCTTGGCACGATTTAAATAACGGCTCCACGAGGCTGTCTCTGAGCAACTAGAGAGCAGCCATTCTCTGCGCCATCCACCCTGGACACTGCCTTATATTGGGCCTTTGGACTCGGGGGCCAGAGGTAGCAAAACATCTGGTCCCTGTCATTGAACGTTCAGGGCTCAGAGTCCATCAGGCCTCGGGCCTCCATGATTTTCAAAGGCCTTCAAAATGTTTGGATTCTGGGGGAGGGTGGGGGGGAGTTACTGGCTTCCAAATAAGAAAACTGCAAAAATAACAAACATTTAAAAAAGATCAACCACATTGACATGTCATTAAAATGCAACACAACTGCTACAGTTACGTTTATTCCATGAAAAGGCATTTAATGCATTTGATAGCATGTAGGGTGATGGAATTTCTAAGCACTCAGGACTCAGAGAGGTCTTAAACATCTCTGTCCCACAGCCTAAAATGCCCCTGTCATTCCCGCGTCCTCATTTATGGATGAGGACCCTGGGAGGTGACGGACTCACTCAGGTCCCTCAGTTGGGGGAAGAGCTGGGATCAAAGCAGGTTTTCTGGCTCCTGGTCAGCTCTGTCCATGACACTGAATTAGCAGCATTAATAGCCTGATTTCTTCAAAGCCAGGAGCTTCTTTGTGACTTTGGAAAATTTTTCAGGATATGCAGGAACAATATTCAAAATTAATTTGGGGATCCAAAGTGGAAAATATTGAAATTAAACCTGCATCATCAACAACGGCATTTATGGTTTCCACTTTTGTAAAAATACCACAAATCTCTTCAGATCCCCTTGCTTTCTCTGCTGCCTTTTCCAAGTGCCTTCTACTTCCTCTATACATTGACCATCCTCCCTCTCTTACTTTTAAGACTGATGGCCTCACTGATATTATTTTGTTTTATATTATTTGTATTCTTAACATACAGAATTACTCATCTTTTTTCTTTTTAGGTATTTCCTTAATTTTTTATTATGAATTTTGGGAAGACCACTTTCATATTTTGACAGTAAGCACTAAACCAGTGATGGCAAACCTATGACACGCGTGTCAGAGGTGACACGCGAACTCACTTTTTTGGTTGATTTTTCTTTGTTAAATGGCATTTAAATATATAAAATAAATATCAAAAATATAAGGCTTTGTTTTACTATGCTTGCAAAATCAAAAAATTTCTATATGTGACACGGCACCAGAGTTAAGTTAGGGTTTTTCAAAATGCGGACACACAGAGCTCAAAAGGTTCGCCATCACTGCACTAAACTGTAATAAACAGGAAAACCCAATTGTTATAACCTATCAGGTTTCTAGGACCAGTAATTGTAAATGCTTCTTCCACAGCAACTCAGTATAGTAATCCCATGCTGTAGACAGTTATTCTCCTCCTCTAATTTTCACGCTATAAACGTCAGGGCTGGTGAGTGATGTGCTTAGTTGAGAAGTATTCCTTCTAAGCCACTATAAATTATCTCTAAAAGGATTTTGTGTAGATTTTCAAAGCGAAAAGCTCCTGTTCTGTAGCTCCCATCAGGAGGATTCCTGTGCCTAGACTCTGCGGGGTGGAAGCCTGCCGGGCAATGTACGATGAGGATGGACCCACAGCACTGGTCCCAGCAGTGCAAGGAGCTGGCACAGAGTTCGCCTTTCCTCCCCAGTTTCCACAATGGCTCCAGTAAATCACATATCTGTATGTTTTTTACAAAGAACTACCTTGGTTGCAGAGTCTGTACACAAGAAACACGGAATGTCAGAGCGATGGCCTTGGTCTAGTCTAGCCCCCCTCAAACTCTAAGCACGAGCCTCAAGAGGGAAAGAGACCTGGTCAGGAGTCGAGTTCAGACCAGAACTCGGAGCTCATGACTTCAAGTCCAAGGCAAGTTTGTTTACATTTGGAAATTCCTAGAGAGGAGAATTAGACTGAAAACAGGGACTTCTTCTTATTCATCTCTGCGTCCTGCACAATGCCTAGTGCAGCACCCCTGCCTGATATGTATGCACAATAAATCTTTGTTGGATGATTCAATGAAATAATACAAAGACAAAAAAAATCTTCCCTTTAAAACACAGATAGGAGAGATACCATTCAAACCCACCAGGATGGCTGAAATAAAAAAGATAGTAACAAGTATTAACAAAGATATGAATAAATTGGAACCTCATACATTGCTAGTGAGGTTGTAAAATGGTGCAACCACTTTAAAAAATAGTTTGGTAGTTTCTCAAAAAGTTAAACTTTCAGCTACCATATGACCCATCAATTCTACTCCTATATATAATCAAGAAAAATGAAACCAGGTACACCTAAAAACTTGTACATGAATGTTCATTTATATATATAAAACCCTAATATACAAATAGACTGAACGGCAGAACCGAACAACCGAACCTGTTGCTATGATGTGCACTGACCACCAGGGGGCATGCATGGAACATGACAGGTGTCAGCTGTGGCGGGATGGTGGAGCAGGTGAGCAGGGGCGCCAGACCAAGGCGGGGCACCAGTCTCTGGTGGTTACTGAAAATTCTTTGCTCCTGCGCACCTTGGTCCCACCTGGTGCTTGCACCGCTGCTGGTGCCTGGTGCTGGCCCTGATCGCTCAGTGGGTGTGAGCAGCAGCTGCTGGCCCCGATCGCTCCTGAGGGCTTCTCCACCTCCCCCTGCTCCTGAGAGGCAATTGGGACTGGCAGCCGCCTCTTGTACCCACTGCTGGCGCCAGCCCCTCTCACACCCGCAGTCAGTGCTGGAGCCACTGCTCGCACCTGCTACTGGTGCTGGCCCCAATTGCTCCGCACCATCAGCAGTGCCAGCAGGGCTGGCACATCAGCCCGTGGGAGCGGCGGTGGCAGGAGCAGGGCTGCTGGCAGACAGGGGACTGGGGGCCACAGAGGGAGGGGCCAGGCAGGGGTGTGGAGGATGGGCTGAGACCTGCCCCTGTGCCCATCACAGCCTCTCGGCCCACAGTTCCTTTCAAGGTGCACAAATTCGTGCACCGGGCCCCTAGTAACGTTATAATAGTCAAAAAGTGGAGGCTACCAAATGTCTATCAACTGATTAACAGATAAACAAATGTGGTACATCCACATGGTGGACTATTATTCAGTCATTTAAAAGAATGAAGCATTGGTTCATGCTATAACATGATGAACCTTGAAAACATTATGTCACAAAAGACAAAATGGATAATCCTATTTGTATGAAATGTCCAGATAAGGGAAATCCATGGACACAGAAAATGCTTTCTACTGGCTGGAGGGGAGAGAGTATGGGAATGATTTCTAATAGGGTCAGGGATTTTTTGTGTGTATAAGAGAAATGGTCTAAAATTAGATACTGATGATGGTTGTATAATTCTGTGAGTATATTTAAATATACATTAAATATATGTTAATATACATTAGTATAATTAAAAGAGTGAATTTTATGGCATGTGATATCTCAATAGGGATCTCTCTCTCTCTCTCTCTCTCTCTCTCTCCCCCATTTCCAGGAGACCCATTTTTGGAAGAACACCTACACAATTTGTATGGCCACTTGTTTGCACTACTTGTATAAATAATGACTGAATGAGGGGCATGTGATACAACACCTTCCAAACCGCCCTCTGAATTTACTCTAGGCATTCTTCAAGCCCGTGGCTTAGAAAGCATTGCCATGCAGGTAAAAAAATCTCATCTCTGCTGCCTACACTGAAGCAAACCAGTGCCCAGCAAAGTTAATACCTGAGGCCCAATAAGCAGCCTTGGGCTGAAAGGGATAACATATTAGCATCTGAAAAGACTCCATGAGCTCTGAGGACACAGTGTCGCTTTTCTCAAAGACAGTAGACTTCCTCCTCCTTCCCATCACAGGCTTTCATTTTGTATCTGCTCCTGGACTGAGTGGGGCCGGGCCTGGTCAAATCTAGAAGACCAGCTGGGTTGGTCAGTGGGCACATGCATTCCTTCCTATGGCTCATTCCAGGGTCCTCCCAACACTTTGGCCTGGCTTCTGTGGTTTGAGGAGCCCCCTCCCCCAAGCCCTGTGCTCCCCACAGGGACACTTCCTAATCCCCATCATGTTAATCCAATAAATCCTGATCCTTTGCTGACTGTGGAGGGCTCTTTAATGGAACCTTTGGAGCTGGTTGTCTGAGACATGAATCTGGAGCCCAGGATTTTGCCTTTGTCGTCTATGGACTCTGGTGTTTGAAAGATTCAGCACCCAATGGAGCCAATATGCTTTCTTTATTGATGGCAGCAATATTTAGGAAGCTGCCGATTTGACTACATGGTGGACAGACTCTAGGAGGGAGACCGATGGAAGGAAAATGGAATGGAAATTAATGAATATTAAGGGCCTATTATGTACAAGGCACTCTGGTAAGGATTTCTCATGTCATCTCACAACCTTGTGAAGTGGATATTAACATCCTAATTTATATATATATATATATATATATATGTGTATATATATATATGTATATATATATATATATATATATATATACACATATATATATATATATTACTGATTTCAGAAAGGAAGGGAGAGGGAGAGAGATAGAAACATTGATTATGTAAGAGAATCATTGATCAGCCGCCTCCTGCTCACACCACACTGGGGATCGAGCCTGCAACCTGGGCGTAGGGTCTGCCTGGGAATCGAACCATGACCTCCTGGTCCACTGGTCAATGCTCAACCACTGAACCATGCTGGTCGGGCCTAACATCCTCATTTTATAGAAGTGGAAGCAGAGGCTCAAAGAACCCAGAAACGTGCCCAAGGTCCACAGCTGTGTGGCAGGACCAGGATCCAGATCAGTGTGCCTGACTCTGAAGTCCAGGTTCCGCTCCCGGGCCTCACCTTGGAGATTATCCTCCCCATGGAGAGGGGGACAGATGCCTGGTGGGGTGTGAGCGAGCACCATGAGGCTGGCGTCACACCCAGAAGCTCCACCGATCACTGAAGCCGGAGGAAGGCCTGTGATTTACTGGGGCCTTTGGCCAAGTCACTTAACCCCTTTCTGCCTCACCTGCCCCATTACTTGAGAGCCAAAAACCAAAGAGTTGTATAAGGACAAGGAAATGTTGTCCTTCAGTGCAGGCAACAAGCCAAGGCTCCTATCTGTGATCAATAAAAGTCCTGTGGTACTTTCCAGAAATATAGGGGCGGAGCCTTAGGGCCCTGGGAAGATTCCAGTTGAGTAGCTGCTGACTGAAAATCAGCCTGCAGTGCCCCCTGAGTCAGTGTCCTCAGCCTGGCTTACCCCTCGGGCTCTGCCCCACACACGGCCTCTGCTCCTCTGAGCTTCACCCCAGAGGCTGTTTTTAAGTGACTGACACCCTCTGGTACCATTTGTCCCTGGGTTTGATTTCTAGCAAATGAAAGAAACAGATCAGAGGAGGTATTTCCTATCTTCCTTCCTCCTTTCCTCTCCTCCTCATCCTCAAGGGAGTGCCCGAGAAGGCCCGTCCGTCATGGCAGATAAGTGTAAATTCTTAGCTCTAGCTCTACTTCTAAGCATTTCATACAGCGTCTTCAAGGCGATTTGTAGAAAATAATCGTGAGATTACTTCACTATCTCCATCATCAGCCAGTGAGTTAAACATTTCAAAAACATAAATTGATTCCCCTTCTCCCCCCCAAATCTGAGAGCATATTCTTTGGCATACCACAGGCTTTAATATGAATAGAAATTGTATAGCTATTTCTTTGAAAAGTGTCTCCTTCATATTGTGCCTCTGGAGGGATGTCTTCTCGCCCCGCACACTTCCATTTACAGGGAGTAGGACACTTCGTTGCTGCCACACGGGGTTCAAAAACTCAGAACCTGTGTTTCCAGTTCAGGGAAAAGCTGCAGCAGAGCCCAGTTGTCCTCCTTCGTGGTAACACCCTGATGTTGTTCTTGGAGCCACGTGTGACTCGTTTCCCTCTAATTCCTGCGTATTTCCTGCCTATGTTCTCCCTCTGGGAGGTAAATTTTGTTGTTTTATTTGGACTCGTATTGGTTCCTGACTTTGCTTGATCAAGTTTCAATGGGTAGGTTTGGTATCATTTATATAATGAGATAGTTGTGGAAATGTCTCAAAAGGAAAATGGAAAACCAATTTATAAACAGACCTAAGTAGGTAGGTACCCTAGAGTAGACCAGCAATATGGCATGCTAGGGCAAGACTGACTCGCTCAAGAAGGGGAGCCGTTTCATTTACTTATTTGTAAGGGTTTGGAAAATAGGCAACACAATGGCTCTTATGTTTAAGAAAGCAAAATGTACATTTAGAGGAATATACATATTGTTAAAACAGTTCTATTTATGCAAAAGATTCATGTAACTTTATAAAGGTTTTCAGGGATTTTAAAGGATTTTAAGTGCTGTGTTAGACTGTACTAGTAACAGATGTTCAATGGCATGTTTAAGTTTTTGTTTTACTGAAAAAGCAATGGATTACTTGATATTTTCTTTTTAAAAAATCCTACCAAAGCCACTACATTTTAAGTATAGCCCAAATTCATTATTTCTGAAAAACATAAAAGACTTAAAATAACATAAGGGTCCCCAAACATAAACATCACTATAGCGGAGCTAGAAGATTTCGTTTGCTAAGTATTCCCTTCAGAATTCCAGTGTTTTGTGTCACTTCTTGTGCTTTTTTCTATGAAGACAGATGGTGTCAGTAATTGCCTATATATTTAATTAAGTTAAAAAGCTACATAGGGAGGTTTTGGCAAAAAGTAGAAAATTTCATGCTAGGAACAAAGAAAGCAAAAGGAAGCAGAGATGGATAGCCTAAGACACTCTTCCTCACCAAATACACATTTTGATATCCATGTATGTTGGAATGTGAGACTGGACGTCATTAATCTAATGATAAGAACAAAAGCATTTTATTCTGAAAGGTAAAGCCCATACTAGGAATCCAGATGGCAGGTCTCTCATATCTTTAACCAGACCATAGGGAATGGCTCTGCCTATTGTCCATATCACCTCCAACCTTGGCTCAATGTTGACTGGTTATTCTGAATTCTTCTGACTCTCAGTTGTGGCTGTTCTTTTTTGCCTGGGATTTTTTCACCTAGCAGGCTAATTATTGTGAAATTATTATGGGGAAAAAAGCAATAGCTACTTGTAGAAAGTGGTTTGGAAAACTGACTTAACCATTCTTGTGGTGTCTGTTTTCAATGTTCCCATCCCGTGAATCCACCTTCTGGCTTAATGGCAATATGGCACTCCCAGCTGTGGTGCTGTGCGTGGGTTTGCTCATTTAAACTCTTAAGGCTTAAAAATGGCTACCACAACACTGATTTTATTCCATTGCGCTTAGTCATTAACATTTAATGATTACCTTATGTGCTGAGCACAAGGATGGAATATGTTAAAAAAAAATAGGAGATGTGTTTTCTGGCTTTAAGCTGTTCAACTCAATTCAACAAGCATATTGAGGCTATACAAGGGAAACATACATTTTCTTTGGTGATGGTAGCTGAGGAGGAGGGAGTGACTTGCAAAGGATGTTCACCATCAGTTCAATGCAGTACCACGGGGAGCGTCTGCTGTGAGAGGAGGAGCAGGCTCGGCAGCCTGCTTGGTGTGAACCTGAGCTTGGTTTGAACCCTGGATCTGTCACTTAGTAACCGTGTGGCCTTGAACATGTCACTCTAGCCTCAGCCCTCCTTTGTGAATTAGGGATAGTGATGCCCATTCCTCAGGGTGTGAGGATTAGAAATATTACATGTAAAATATATAACAGAGTGCCTGGCACTTGCCAAAAATTCAATACATTGTTAATGTTGTCATTACTAATTACTTTGGCCATCGATACTGTACCTCAGCCTCAGAATGAGGTGGCAGTTGAAGAGGGATTGATTCAGGTGGCTTTCTAGGAGGAGTTGGATTGTGAAACATGTTTTGAGAGAAGGGAAGTTGTATAGTGACAGAAAGGCACGTTTTAGGAGTGAAGGTGGCATGTGGGAGGCAGGAAGAGAATGTATTTATTGAACCTGGGAGGAGCCAGGCATGTCAGCTTGCTTGTCCCGGAGAGCACTTTGAATATGATCAATGAGAAAAGCAATAGTGCCACATGGCGGGAGGAGGGTAGTTCAGGGCCGTTTTTTACTTTTAAGATTTTTCTAATTGATTTTTTATAAAGCTTTATTGTTGAGTATTATAGATGTTCCCTCCCCGCCCCCACTCCCCATTGTTCCTCTCCACCCAGTTCCCCTTCCCCCCATCCTAGGCCTTCACTGCCCTATTGTCTGTGTCCATAGTTATTACAATATTATTGACTATAATCCCTATGCTATGACTGGTAACTACCAATGTGTACTTATTAATCCCTTTTTCACCCAACACCTAACCCGCCTCCCATCTAGCAAATCTGTTTGTTCTCCGTTATCTTTGAGTTTGTTTCTGTTTTGTTTGTTCTTTAGATTCTACATATTAAGTGAAATCATGTGGTCTTTGTCTTTCCCTGTCTGACTTATTTTATTGAGTATAATACCATCTAGGCTCATCAATGTTGTTCCAAATGGTATAATTTCATTCTTTTTCATGCCTGAGCAATATATATATATTCATTTGTCTACTGATGGGAACTTGGGTTGCTGCAAGACAAAATTTATCGCACAGAAACAGGTGACAGCTGGAAGTAGGAAAGGGCCATTCAGCTTTGTTTCTGTGATACTAGGGGACACGCTGTAAACACACAAACATGGAGAACCTTCTGGTCTTTCTTAGCATTAGCAGGGAGCCTCTTCCTCTCCCCCAGCTGCTACCCCCTGTGGGGCTGTGGCACCTGCTGAAAAGTACAGGATGCAGGTGAATGCCAGATCGGCTCATCCTGAAACCTCAGAGTCCAGAGTTTCATTCAGAGAGAGCAAGAATCTCCATGATGAGAGTGGGCATCTGAAGTCTTGGGCGAGGTGAGATGTAGACAGAGGAACTGGGTCTATTACATACTATGTACATCAACCAAAGTCCTATCCAAGAGTTGATGCTTAGGCTTGTGTTCAATTTTCTGAAGGTCAAAATTTACAAGGTAAGAGGTTAACCAAACGTTTAAGGACAGTCACACAAGGTAATAATGTATACAGGCAAAGTTGGCCAATAGATTACCTGCACTATCCATGTTAAGAAATAAGATTGTAATTGTCACTATGAAATTCATTGTCATCACTGCCTTTGTGTTTATTATAAAAGTCATTACCATCACCATCATTATTTTTTTGTATATTACAGGTCTGTTTCATCAATGCAAAGATGCAGCCCTTTTAAAGGGACAGGTCTTTTCCGTTAATGCTTCAAAACCCTTGGGATCTATTTTCCTTTCCCTAAGTATTAACTTGTGATTAACAGTGTGCCTCTTATAGCATTAGAAACACTGAATAATAGCCACTTCTGTTTATACCAGAGGCTTATTAAATTTTAATTTAGACATACACTGTTAACTTCCTTATATATAAATAAAACACCTTCCCTAAAGAGAAAAAGTAAATCTCATCGAGCTCCCTCAGCGAATACCTTGTACATCTTGAAAACCGAGATAGGGAGATCTTGCAAATGAGAGTACTAGAGGGGGACTCAGAGAAAAGTATTCATTTATTCATTTAATACATATTTATTGTGGATCTATTATATACTAGACATGGTGATAGGTGCTGAGTATACAGCATTGAATAAGAAGGAATTATGATATTTCTGTAGACCTTGGTTTTCCACTCTCTGAAATAAATGTATTCATTTTTGATGCTTATATATCACTTTATGATTATGAAAATGCTCACTGAGTTTTAAAAATAATGCTAATTCAATTCAGATTCCACTCACAGTTTGAGAACCTGCTGAGGGCTCGGGTGACAGCTTTCCATGTGATTATGCCATTTGATTTAATAAGAGCAGCACCTTATATCTGCTCAGCCTCTCAGAACATCCTGTGGGAAGGAGGGCAGGAATTCACCATTTGTCAATGAAAAAACCAGGCTCAGAGAGGTCCAGTGGGTTGTCAGAAGTATCACAACTGGTAAGTGGAAAGGCTGGGGCCCGAATCCATTACCAATCATGATGAAAATATTTTCAACTATCTCATTTTTTTAAATTCTAGGATGATAAATTTTTATTTAGACATTCTTATTTTTTATATTTATTTATTACATTGATTGGGGTGACATTGGTCAACATGAACATATAGGTTTTAGGTGTGGGTTTCTATGTTAAAAGACCTGTATATTGCACCGTGTGCCCACCACCCAAAGTGAAATCTTCTCTTGTCACCTAATATTAGGCCCCTTCTCCTCCCACCCCCTTCCCTCTGGCAACCATCACACTGCTGTTTGTGTTCATGTTTCAATTTTATATCACACACATGAGTGAAATCATATACAGTGGGGCCTTGACTTACAAGTTTAATTCGTTCCGTGACGGAGCTCGTAACTCAAATTACTCGTATGTCAAATCAACAGTGAACGAGTGAGACATGTGATGTTGGGCTGATGTTGTGGCGTTCACTGTGACGTTCGCTGTGCCAACTAGCGGTGGGCTATCTGAAGCTGGCTCGTAACCTGAATTTTAGCTCGCAACTCAAAGCCAAAAATCGGCCGAGAGACGGCTCGTATCTCGAAAAACTCGTTAGTCGGGACACTCGTAAGTGAAGGCCCCACTGTAGTTTTTAGCTTTTCCTGACTGACTTATTTCACTTAGCATAATGTTCTCAAGGTCCATCCATCCATGTTGTTGCAAATGGCGCTATTGCATCCTTGCTTATGGCTGAGTAGCATTCCATTGTGTATATGTGCCACATCTTTTTCTTTTTTTTAAATATATTTTTATTGATTTCAGAGAGAAAGGGAGAGGGAGAGAGAGATAGAAACATAAGTGTTGAGAGAAAATCATGGGTCGGCTGCCTCCTGCACACCCCCTACTGGGGATCCAGCCCACAACCCGGGCATGGGCCCTTGACCGGAATCGAACCCAGGACCCTTCAATCTGCAGGCCGACGCTCTATCCACTGAGCCAAACCAGCTAGGGCATACCACATCTTCCTTATCCAGTCCTCTATTGTGGGGCACTTTGGTTGTTTCCATGTCTTGGTCACGTGAATAATGTTGCAATGAACACGGGGGTGCATATCTTTGCGAATACATGATTTTGAGGTTTTCAGGTATATGCCCAGGAGAGGAATTGCTGGGTCATTTGGTAGGTCTATTCTTAATTTTTTGAGAAATTGCCAGACTGCTTTCCATAGTGGATGTTCTAGTCTGCATTCCCACCAGCAGTGGATGAGGGTTCCCTTTTTTCCACACCCTCTCCACCACTTGTTATTGCTTGTCTTGTTGATAATGGCCACTCCAACAGGTGTGACGTGGTACCTCATTGTAGTGTTGATTTGCACTTCCCCAATTGCCAGTGAGGTTGAACATCTTTTCATATATCTATTGGCTGTTTGTATGCCTTCTTGGGAGAGGTGTATTTTCAGATCCTCTGCCCACTTTTTGATTGGGTTGTTTGTTTGGTGTTGAGTTTTATGAGTATTTAAAATATATATATATAATTAAACCTTTGTCGGAGCTACTGTTTGCAAATTTCAACTCCCTTCTGGTTGGCTGCCTCTAAGTTTTGTCATTAGTTTCTTTTGCTGTGGAGTAGTTTTTTGCTTCGACATAGTTCCATTCGTTTATTTTTGTCTAGGCACTCTGAGAATCAGGTTTCAGAATATATTGAGATTCTGTGCTATACATGGAGGTCTACATTTTTGTCTTTCCTCGCAGTTTGTACTTTGTAACCAGTCTCATTTCCTTTTGTGCCCAGGAAGAGCCATCATTGCTAACCGCCTGCTGCTGTTTTTTTTCTATCTAAGCTCTTTTCTATCCTTTTCATGTTTTGTTTTGTTTTTAAGACATCAATGCTCATAACGGAGATAGTTATTTCAAAAGTTCACGCTGTCTAAAAACAAATACATTTTTAACCTGGGAATTTCAACAGAAAGCATCTTTGCCAATCGATTTGTTTGGTGAATTTTACATAAAGAAAAGGAACTGGGGAATGATATACAAGTGCATAATTACATGATATAAATCAGATATGATGTTTGTAAGACTTAGATAATAATTTTACCCATGTGTGATTTGACCTTTTCTACCACCACCCTTCACAGCATCTTTCCTTCTTACCCTCCTTCCAATCCTATTTTTCAGCTCAAATCTCACCTCTTCTGTAAATATCTTTCTTGATTGTTCCAGACAGAAGGTAGTTAAGGCAACATTTCCGTTTTAATGTCTCTTTTTATTGTCCTATGTAGTTGTCACTTAAGCTTTTTCTTGTAATTCACTTTTTAAGTCTGTCTCCCCAAATAGATTGTGAGCTCCCTAAGGGCAGGCACCAAGGACACCTTTTGCATCATTGCAACCCTCTAGCACCTACTGTAATGTCTTGTTTATAATAGATGCTCAATAAACACTTGTTCTTTCTTTGAGAATTTCCCAGAAGTGAATAAGTAAGCTCAACAGATTGGATCTTCTAGAATTTTCAAAAGTCTATCAATCAACTGGCTATCACATGACTGACTATCATTGTGGTAGACATCATGAAGAGGTAAAAAAAAATTTTTAAGGTCCAGGGCTTTCTAGAGGACTTAGAAATCTCAGGGAGGCAACATTTATGCCTAAGAACCAGTAAGAAGACAACAACAGGGTGCATGTGTATCAAATGAAATTGGATGAGGGATGTGAAATGAGCTTCCACATGACAGGGAACATGTCTTATTGAATCTCTAACCCCTTGGCGTCCAGCATGGAGTGGAGTAGGCTCTTGGAAAATATTTGTTCAATGATCATGTCAGTCTCTCCTCAAGGCCTTTGGTCGGTGCTGCATGGCCCTCCTGGAACCCACTAGATACTGACATCCAGGACACACTGGGGTTTGGCAATAGGTGTGCCACTCCTTGTGTAAGAGCGGGATCCCTTCGCAGTAACCGGAGGCAGGGCCCTCCTTCCATCTCACATGGGAAGTCAGATCTCCAACCTGGCTGCCTTGTAGTTCCATGTATCTGCATGGAATTTCCCCGTCCCTGGGATGCTGGGATCTTGGACCTAAGTGCACTGGCAGGAGTGGTTTTGTGCTATGCTCTGACCAGTTCCATTTCCCAGGACTGGCCCTTTTCCTCTTATTCCCAAGAGACCCTGGGTCCTGCCCAGTGATTCCAATATTGAAAGCTTACATTTCCCAAACCGTTCCTCCATGTGCCACCCTAGAACCACACTCTCATCTCCTCAAGTCTGGACAGGATTTTCCACACTCTTGGCTGGAGCCGATTCATAATTGTGGGCCCATCCTTGGCGCACCTCTGTTATTTTATCTACCTTTCTTTGGACCCTGGTCCCTCTGCTCTTACCATGCCAGCACGGTAAGCTGCAGGGACAGAGAGCAAGAATTTGAGATGGATGCCATCACCTCAGTTTCTGCCTCCCAAATCTACCGCAAGACATGTTTGTATGTAAGATCATGTATGTGAAAGTGCTTTGTAAGTTATAACATCCTATACAAATTTATGATTTTCATTATTCAGTTTTTTTCTGATTACTAATATAATGCATGCTTACTTTGAAAATGCAAATGCAGAAAACCCAAAGCTCTCTGTATTGGTTTCCTATTGCTGCGGTAACAAATCGCCATAAACTTAGTGGCTTAGATGGTCACATGTCAGAAGTCTCCCTGGGCTAAAATCAAGGTGTCAGGAGGGCATCATTCCTCCTAACGGCTCTAGAGTAGAATGTGCTTCCTTGCCGTGTCCAGCTTCTAGAGGCTGTCTGCTCCCATTGGCTCATTGTGCTGCCTCCATTTCCAAAGCCAGCAGGACCCCGTGACTGCATTGGCCAGCAGAATAATCCAGGGTCATCTTCAGTCTCAATAGCCTGAAGTCAGCCACACGTACATGCTGGCATTTATGGTAACATTCACAGGTGGCAGGGGTTAGGATATGGACATCTTTTGAGTGGGGGGAGTATTACTCTGCCTACCACACCCTCAGTCCTCCATGCAGAAATAATCATTTGTAACAGCTCTTATTTCTTTGTGCTCTGCATATATTTGTTTTTTCTTTTTATAAAATTATATATGTATATATTTAGTGTCTCAAAGATGTATACACATACTTTGAGTAATTATAAGAGCAAGGCTTATTAAAATACATTTCATTTTGAAAATTGAGCTATCAGCTGTGTATAATATACATATACATAGAGTGTGTATATATTTTTGGGGGACACACATTATACATACAATTTTATATATTGTTTTGTAATCTGTTTTACCCTTTCAATATTCCATAAACAGTTTCTTGTTAGATATTTTTTAAAACTTGAGTTTTACTGTTTTTATAGCATTCGGTTCTATTGATCTATCATAATTTGCTTAATGAATTCTCTATTATTAGAATCTGGAGTATTTGGAAATTTTTACTATCCTTAATAATGCTGAGATTAACAGATGTGTACATAAATCTTTGTGATTATTTTCTTGTGATATTTCTAAAAAGTAGACTCTAACTATTATCAAATTTTGAATGTAAAAAAATAAGTACTATGAAAATATTATTGGGATAAATAATTTTTGAACTGGAAGGTTCTTCAGAAGCCAAATAAGCTCCCCTACTCATTTCACAGCAGAGAAAACTGAAGCTGAGAGAAAGAAAGTGAGAAGCTCAAGGTAATACAGTCCTTTAGAAAAAAACTAGAGCCGACTATTTGAAACTTTACTATGAGAAAGAACGTTACAAATAAACTTAAAATGCAAATGACAGGGTTCAGTATCCACACACAGGAGACTCAGGTGGGGCCCTTTAGTGGCAGGTGAAGAAGACAGCAGGATTGGTTGGGAGATTAGTTGTTTACATTGAACAAATAAATACATTGATTAAGCAAATAAGCTAACATACTGAGGAAAAAGAGACAAAGGTTTATCACTTTTGGAAAAGGTATTTATTTTTAAGTATGGAAAAGGAGAAGTCTAGAATCTTGAGGTGTTAGATTGGAATTAGAGATATTGGCAGGAATGCATGGTCTGAAAATATATACACTAATAGAGGCTTGTCAAATTGAGATCAGCACAATTTTAAAGCTATGACATTAGGTAACAACTAGAATAATAAAAGCAAAGAATTAAATAAATAGAAAAATATATACATTGATAGATATAGAAATAGTCGTAGAAGCATAATATATCTATGTCTGTGGGTGTATTGCACATATATTATCTATTTCTTGCTTTGTCTACTGGAAGAGACCGGAAGCAATGACACTCCAGAAGCAATGAGAGCGCTGAGAGCTCAGATCTTAATACTGTCTTCCACTAGAAGGACCCAAGGCTCTTAGGCTGGCACTAGGTCTGGGTCAGGGGAAGTGGAAGATAAACCTAAAACATCTCATTGTGTTAGAAAGTAAGACAGTGCTCAGAGAATAATGGGAACACATCTAAGGAACACAAGAGCCACCCTGAAGGGTCTCCCACTAGGCAAATCTGGGACAATTTTAACCTCAAAATGATGAAAGTACGTAATGCGGTTGCCTAAAGAGAGTAGAAACTCATGAGTTCCAACTGTTATAAATACATGCACGTATACACATATACACAATCCTTGCATGCTTACATACACACATGTACACATACATAAATGAAAGATGGAGAAGAAAAGGCTCTTCCACGCAGTAAATTGCCAATGAATAAATGTAGAACGAAGTATGGAAATAAAAAATTACAGTGGGACTACATCAAACTAAAAAGTTGTTGCACAGCAAAGGAAACCATCAACAAAATGAAAAGACAACCCACTGAATAGGAGAACACACTCACCAATGATACATCTAATAATGGGTTAATATCCAAAATTTATGAAGAACTTATATAACTCAACACCAAAAACCCCAAACAATCCAATTAAGTAATGGGCAAAGGACCTGAATAGACACTTCTCCAAAGAGGACATACAGATGGCCAAGAGACCTACAAAGTTGTTTAATGTCAATAATCATCAGAGAAATGCAAATTAAAACCACAATGAGATGTCACCTCATACCTGTCAGATTGGCTATTATCAATAAATCAACAAACAAGTGTTGGAAGAAAGGGAACCTTTGTGCACTGTTGGTGGGAATGCCAACTGGTGCACCCACTGTGGAAAGCAGTGTGGAGTCACCTCAAAAAGTTAAAAATGGAACTGCCTTATGACCCAGCTATTCCACTTCTGGGGATTTATCCGAAGAAACCCAAAACACTACTTTGAAAGAATATATGCACCCCTACGTTCATTGCAGCATTATTTACAATAGCCAAGCTTTGGAAGCAGCCCACGTGCCCCTCAGTAGATGAGTATAGAAAAAAAGCTGTGGTGCATTTACACAATGGAATACAACTCGGCCATAAAAAGGGAAATTTTGCCTTTTTGCAACTGCATGGATGGACCTGGAGAATATTACACCAAGTGAAATAAACTAGGCAGAGAAAGGCAAATACCATATGGTTTCACTTATATGCAGGATCTAATGAACAATATAAACTAACAAACAAAATAGAAATAGACCCAGAGGAACAGAGAACAGACTGACAGCTGTCAGAGGGGGGAGGGGTTGGGGAGATGAGTTAAAACAGTGAAGGGATTGAGCAAAAATAAAAAACAACCCAACAACAACAAAACAAACAAACAAACAAAAAAACCCTCATAGACACAGACAACAGTATGGTGATTACCCGAGGGAAAGGAGAGGGGAGGTAGAAGAGTATAAAGGGGGATAAGTGGTGATGGAAGGAGACTTGACTTGGGGTGGTGAACACACAATGTACAGATGATGTGTTATACACTTGAAACCTTTGTTCTTTTATTAAGCAATGCCACCCCAATAAATTCAATAAAATTTTTTTAAAAGTAAATTGCCACCATCATAGTGGTGGCTGACTCAGGAGAAAGTTGGCAATGGGTGCTAAGTTTCGCGGGTGGGAATTTGATGAGGAATAAGATATTGGTGTACTCTTGGAATACCTTTCCACAAATATTACTTTGTAAAGAACCAACTACAAAAGCAAAAGTTACAAAATCAATAAATTACAAAGGGAGAATTATGATTTTTATGGTGGAGAAACATAGCTAAAAAAGAGAGAGAGAGAGAGAGAGAGAGAAAAGCCACAGATGACAATCTGGGAGAAGATATTTGCAATATGTATAACCATCAAAGGGTAATAGTTCCTTATATATAAAGAGCTTGTACAAATCAGCATTTATATTATAGTTCGATTTAAAAGGAGCAAAATATATGATAAGGCAATTAAGACAATATATATAAATGGCCAACAGACATATGAAAAGGTGTTCATTATCAATAATAATCAAAGAAATACTGAGGAAAACAAGATGACATTTTCCCTCTGTTAGGCTGGCAAAAAAAGAAGAGGTTGATAGTATGCCAGTCTCTTCATTGGCACCACAATGCCTGCCAATTAGAAAAGAAACTAAGGTGCTTTCTGAAGTGACACTGTTTGCAAAATGGCTAGAAAATACTCGAGTGATTTTGCAAGCACGTACATATACTACACAGAGAGCTTACCGACTTCCCTCGCCAATGTAGAAACACCCTTGATGTACTTCCTGAGAACTTCCTCCACTGTCCTATTGAAAATTGTAACCCAAATGGCTGTATACTCAAGTATTAACAGGAAGGGATGAGAAATCATAGCGTGATAAAACCCGAGAACCCTGGGCTAATATTTATCTGTCCCATCCATCAACTGATGTCTGAACTCTTTCTCTAAAAGCTTTGGCACCACCATCCAGCATCTGCTAGAGTACCCTCTTAATTGTTCATTAATTCGTTCTTTCAACAAATATTTACTGGACGCCCACTTTGTCCCCGGGCAGAGATTGTGCTAAGAATTGAGTAGGGAGTTAAAAGAGACACAGTACATCTCCTCAGAGAGCTTATGTTCCACAGGAGGAGACAGCTTTAATCAGATCATCATGGAAACACGTTTAAAATTGTAACTATGGTAAGTAGTGTGAAGGAGAGGTACATGATGATGTGAGAACCTAAATCAGGTGAGTTTGGCTTTGTCAGGGAAGACTCCCCTAAGAAAGCATGGCTTGCGCTGAAATATAATGAATGGGAAGGGGGGTTAACTAGGTAAAGAAGAAAAGGCAAGATCATTCAGGTGGAGGGACAGCATGTGTAAAGGCCCTGAGGCAGAAGGTGGTATGATGACTAAGGGCAGCAGAGAGAGGCTGATGTGGTTGAAAAAAGAGAGAAATAGCCCTGACCGGTTTGGCTCAGTGGATAGAGCATCGGCCTGCGGACTCAAGGGTCCCAGGTTTGATTCCGGTCAAGGGCATGTACCTTGGTTGCGGGCACATCCCCAGTAGGGGTTGTGCAGGAGGCAGCTGATTGATGTTTCTAACTCTCTATCCCTCTCTCTTCCTCTCTGTAAAAAAATAAATAAAATATTTTTTTAAAAAAAGAGAGAAATAGAGAGAGAGTAATTGTGAGGAAAGATGGGCACATGGGACCAGTCAAGTGAAGGGTGGAATCGTTATCCCAGAACCACAGAAGGGTGAGTCACCCAGGGACAGGACCCACTCACTGCCATGTGCAATTCTCCCTGTACCAAATGCAAAGAAATAAAAACCACAAGTTAACTAGCCCCATAGTTCCAACCTCCCTCCTGCCCCAAAGATGGCAGGTTTAATCCTTGTTTCTCAATACAAACATTAGGGGAGGACAGCATCCCCTGCTCCCTCCCCCCGGCACCCCCCCCCACCCCCTCCCGCCGCCTACTTCCCTGCCACTCAGCTCTTCCACCAGAGGCACTGTTTCTTTGCTCCCTCCTCCCAGGGTAGATTATTTCTGAATGCCCTTTAGTTGTCCTTTACTCTCTCAACGTGTGGACCTGAGAAAGGAGTGTAAAACCAATGGAGGGCTTAGGAAGGCACATGGGAAATGATTACTGGACAAGCCAAAAACTGCCCAAACATAAACTCGCACTTTGAAACCATCATCGGACTGAAACGGATAAGCATGAACCTGAGAATAATGAATAGAAAACAACTACAGTGCATTTACAACGTTGGATGGCCAGAGGATCTCGGGAGAGGGAGGGCAGGAGGCCTTTTCATCCTTTAGACAGAGGTCTGGTCACCCACCACTAACCGAGGAGGAACTGAACACTTAAAAACAAATCCTGTGAAGAAGTAGTGAATTTAGACATTGTTATCAAGAATGTTATACGTCAGAGCCACACATGTCCACATGAGGATCTTCCAGATGAAATATTGAATATAGAAAAGCATGTTATAGAATAACAACATAATAGGATGTTCTGAACTATAAAAAGTTGTGCAACTGTATACTACATATTGGTAATCAATGTGCAGCAAAAGCATAAGGATGTTGAAAGAAATCAAAGTCCTAAATGTGAGACAGTGGCCACCTCTGGGAGGAGGAAGGGCCACACGAGGAGGACTGGCAAGGAGTACATAGGACGGGAGTGGTATTGACACCATTTTATTTCTTAAGCTGGGTCTGGACACATACTATTAATTATATTATTATTTAAACCTTTTTATATTTATGAAATATTTTCCAACACATTTTTTAGAAGAAAAAATTGACAACCCAAGTTTCTGGTGAATTACTAAGAAAAGGAACAGACACAAGGACTCAACTCCTTTCTGATGATTGACGTTCTATTTAAAAATAGATTCTAGACAGGTTCAATCCCTAGATGGCATAAAATAAACTCATGATAAGACACAGAGAATTCCGGCCCAATCAACAGAGCTATGTGGCATGGGCTGTGGTCATTTAGACTCCAACTGTACCCAAATGAGAAGACCCTGTATTTCCAGACATAAAGCCCTGTCTCACATGGACTGACACCAACCATGTGGGTGCTGAATTACAGTCAGCTCAGCCGGTGAGCAGTGAATCTTAGAAGCTCCCTTCCATGCCCAGTTGCATGGGTGTAAACAGTGTGGAGTCTACATATTTTAGAAGTTCATGTGGCATCAAGTCGACTTACCTTCTGTTCCATGGTGCTTGGGTCAATAAAGGTCACCAGGTCTATAGAAAAGTAACCGACCACATTTCTCAGTTTACAAGCTTTTCCAATTTGGAGGCACAAAGAAATGAGAACTTGGGAATTCACTGAGGCCTGAGGCATGGTGGTACCGGAGGAGATGAAGGGGCCCTCTGCATGCAACTGGTCCCCCGTGGACAGCACTCTGATTTCTCCGTTGGGCTCTATGAGCATGTCCACCGTCAGGTTGGTGACACTTTCCACAGGTGGGTATGCTTCGACCACACCTCCTGGTGGGAAAAGCATGGAGTAGGTGAAAGTATTTGCTCCCTGGACTGAGCCCACTTAGAGCAGAAGGAAAGAGGCCAGGCCTTGGCAGATGGACTGGGTCTCAGGTTGTGCATCTGCTGTGTCTTGGGAGACTTTGGGCAAGTAGCTTCAATTCTCTGAACTTCCTTTCCCTCACCTCTACAATGGGTGTAATAAAAGCAACTGACCAGGTTCTTGTGAGTCTTAGAGGTGCGGTGTTTATAGTATGTAGCCCAATGGTTGGCATACAGAAGGGCTCAATGGATGGAAGTTTTCTGATCATACTAAGGGGAGACACCGTTTGCCCATTCATTATATAAATGATGAATCTAAGACCAATAGGCAGATGCCTTAGAGGCAATTAGCTGCTCATGGCCCACAGTTCATACCTTAATGACTAGTGCTCTTTCTGTCCAACTGTAGGACATTTTGTGGCCATAAGCACACTTGAGAGAGCAGAAATGAAATGAGCCAGGCAATGGTGGGAGGTGGTGGGTGGTGGCCTGAGGATCAGAAAGCCTGGGGGACAGCCTTGTTCAATCAGTGAGCATTTACTAGGCCTGATGCATGCACTGGGGGCTCAGAGCTGGGCAGAGGTTTGAAAACACATGACTTACTAGAACGGTTTTTTTGAGATGTGCTAAAATGGTAGGATCTCGCTGTGTTCCCTTTCACACGGAGTAGTGATTTTACCCAAGTCACTTCTTAGCTTTGAGCCTGTTTCTTCATCTATAAAATTGGTTCTTCGATATTCCTAGTTCTACCTCTCATAAATAGGCACTGTTTATAATATGGCTGAAAGAAAGACAAGGAAGGAAGGGAAGGAGGGAGGAAGGGAGGGAGGGAGGGAGGAGGGAGGGAGGGAGGAGGAAGAAAAAGAGGGAAAAAGACTGAAAGGATAGAGATGAACAGAGGGTCAGGTGAAGCCTAAACTTGTGGTTATACATCCCCAAGGAGATGAGACAGGGGCTGGGAACACTCTTTCTAATCTGCAAAGATCACATGAAAATACATAGATTAAAGGAAGGTTTGCAGGTTGACCTTGGACGATCTGGGAACTTCCTAATATCCTGTCCTGGATGGACCTGGAGAACTTCACGTCTGTCTTTCTGTTCTAACTTAAAAAGGATCCCTTATTCTTTTTGTTTTGTTATTTTTTAAATCCTCACCAATGATATGCTTTCATTGCTTTGAGAGAGAGAAGGGGGCGGGGGGGGGGGGGGCATCGATTGCCTCTGTACTCAATCTGACCTGGGATTGAATTTGTAATCTTTTGGTGTATAGGACAACGCTCCAACCGACTGAGCCACCTGGCCAGGGCAAGAATCCCTTATTCTTTTTGTTGTTGTTGTTAATCCTTAGCTGAGAATATTTTTCCATTGATTTTTTAGAGAGGGTGGAAGGGAGGGGGAGAGATAGAGAAACATCATTGTGAGAGAGACACATCAAGTGGTTGCCTCCCTGGACTGGGGAGGGGATGAAGTCTGCAACTGAGGTAAAGTGCCCTTGACTGGCATAGAACCTGAGACCCTTCAGTTCTCGGGGCCAAAGCTCAATCTACTGAGCCAAACCGCACAGGGCAAGAATCCCTTATTGTTGACCATTTTCTTTTGTTGTTGTCTTCGGTACCTTGTTTTCTTCTAGTTATGCTTGGGGTTGACTCTTTTAGTTTGGTCTTTCTGTCAGTGGGTACATGGAAATTTGTGGAATTATAGACATGTAGATTTGAGAGAACACTGGGCATCATGCAGCAATATCTCCCCCGACCCGGGAAAACCCTTTTCAACATTCTTGTTATGTGGCTGGCCATCCAACCCCTTGCTTAAATAATTTGTTAGCTGTGTTGGCTAAGCCGTCCCACCCCACCCTGCCCAGCCAGTGTATTCTGACAACCAACAGGTCTCGATGCTCTCCCACACACTGAGCCAAGAGGTGTTCCTTGATAAATATACCCACCAGCTCTGGGCTCTGGCCAACATTCCTGGAGCAACACAGGCATAGCCTTTTGTTGACTCTATTACACAACAACAGAGTGGGTTGGGGCAAGGTCGCTGATCTCTTGTACTGCAGTTTCCCCCTCTATAACACAAGGGTGATAATGGTACCCACCTCATAAGGTTATTAGGAAGACCAAATGAATTAATATACATATACTTAGAATAGCGCCTGGCACATAATATGCACCATTGGTGCTTATTAGGCTATCATCACTGCTATTAGCATGACTGTGCTGTTGCTGCTGCTGCTGTTACCATATAATATTACAGTATTATGATATTATCACATATTGATGTTAATATAATATTATCACCTGATGGTGGTGAATAGATGAAAAGGTATCTTCTGTAGTCGGTTAGAGTAGCCTTCTCTTTTCATTCATGTGGGTAAGCATATAAGAATATCTGCCCGAAGCTGTAACCTCCTAGGGAGTAAGCGGCACTGCATGGGTGTCTCTGGGTATAACACTCCCACAGGGATCTCTGCCACTGGGGATAAATATCATTCGCTTCATTCATTCCCTCATTCATGGGCCTCCTAATGTCCTTAGAAAATGAGGATGAGTTAGGAGGAGGAGGATGAAAGGAATGGAAGCTGCCTTTGTTCCCGAACTGTAGAGGATCCTTATTTAGCAAGTAGAGGCCAGGTGCACGAAATTCTTGCAGGGGGTGGGGGAGCCCTCAGGCCGGCCTGCACCCTCTCACAATCCAGCACCGCTGGCTCCTGCCTGCCTGCCTGATTGCCCCTAACCACTTGCTTGCCTGCCTGCCTGCCTGCCTGCCTGATCACCCCTAACCGCCTCTGCCTTGGGCCCCGCTGCAGCAACTTCATCTGGAAGGATGTCTGGAAGGATGTCTGGAAGGTCGTTCGGCTGTCCAGTCTAATTAGCATATTACGCTTTTATTATTATAGATTCTACCTTCACAGGAAGAGGTGAGGCCACTTCTACCCTCCCAGGAAACAGGAGTAAACTGACATTTATTTCCCATTGCAGGTAGAATCCTTCACATCTGTTTCGCTGACTCCTCCCACCAACTCTGTGAAGTAGGTGAGTGCAGACACCCGGCCTCCGAGGGTTTAAGAACTTTGCTCCTGGTCGTGGTGAGATCCAGATCCAGGTCACCGGGTCGCAACGCCCACCTGCCAGGAGAAGTCTGTGGTGCCATAAAGGGCTGCGGTCCTGAGCTGCGCCTGCCACGCTTGGCGTGCCCAGTTCCTATTTACTTAAGGGGCCGAGTGCAAGATAAACATTTAGGCAAAGTTTAAAAGAGGGAAAGCGTCTGCCGTTGGAGCCCTTTTCCAAACCAACACAAGAGATGCGAGGTGTTTAAACGGGCCCCAGGTTGACCCAGAACTAGAACTCAAGGTTGTGGAAACGGGTGCTCGATAGAAACTTTACAGTCTTATTTACCTTGACTGAGAAGTGTGGAGAGGAATTTCCTCCACGTGGGGAAGCGTTTCTCATTGACTGGCTGAGCGTGCTGTGCTAAAAGGCCCGCCAGCTCCTCGGAGATCTTCATCAAAGCTGGCTCCTGCAGAAACAAATTAAATAGAACCACAAGCCATTTTACTACAGAAATGAAAACTGCTTGTGGAGTGATTAAAAACCAGGCCTCCAACAGGCAAAAAAAAATGTGGTTACTGTTTACCCAGAGTCAGAAAGCCATTTTGAAAAGTTTCTCTATTTTCCCAGCCACTTCCATTTTCATATTTCAAAGTGATGTGGCCCCTAAATGTTGCTGCTCACGTGCCTGTTGTCCCTGAAAGGCAGCCTCTGTCTGCTCCGCAGGCAATCCGGGTTTCAGCCCACAGCTGCCTGACCAGCTGTTGTCCTTGGGCAATGTGCCTCCCCACTCGGGGCCTCAGTTTCTCATTCTGTAAACTCAGATCCTTTAGACCTGAACGTTTTCACTCTACGACTCCACCAGGGCTGACCTGGGAGAAATTAGAGTGGGGAGGGGCTTTCTTGGGCACCTCCATCTCTTTAAGCTGTGCCCCCTCCCCCCTGGTGGGGGGCTTCCATGTAACCATGTGAACAAAACCTTAAGTTTTGGGCTGACGCCGTAAATGTGGGGCATTAGGTGGGGGCAGGTTGGAAGAGTGAGGTGAGGGGGGCTGCCCCCAGTTCCCCACATTCCCCATGGGTCACAGCTTCAGTTGACTAGACGTGAGACTGGCCTCCTAGGATCAGAAAACAATCTCAAACTACAGAGCCTCCTGTCAAAATGAAAACAGTAGGAAACCCTCTTATGCATAAGAAGCTTGGCTTTTTGATATAGAAAGCTTTGGTTTGCCAGGACAGTTTTTTTTTTTTTTTTAAATAATCTTAGGCTGTCTAAACATTTTCAAAGAGAAGAGACTATCTAAACATTTTCAAATGGAAGCCATCTTTAGATTTCACTGCTCCATGAAGTAGGGCAGGGCTGAAGATGTAAAACCATGTAATGGGCAGTATTCATATTTAAAATATGGGATGCTCAGCTGGTGTGGCTCAGTGGTTGAGCATTGACCTATGAACCAGGAGGTTATAGTTTGATTCCTGGTCAGAGCGCGTGCCCAGGATGCGGGCTCGATCCCCAGTAGGGGATGTGTGGGAGGCAGACGATGGATGATTCTCTCCTGTCATTGATGTTTCTATCTCTCTCTTCCTCTCTCTGAACTCAATTAAAAAAATAAAATAAAATATGGGGACACTGGCAAGAAGAACTCAGGCTTGCTTTGGGCTGCTGAGAACTTCCAAATCTATGAGTGAAGTCTCAGTAATTTGGGGATTGGGGGAAAAAATAAACTTTGGGGAGTGGGGCTAGAAGGAATCAGAAATAATCTGTAAGCTCATTTATTTCCACGTTCCCTGACATTAAAAAGTGATTTCCTCCCCCTCCCCCCCCCCAGCTCATTGGCACATCTGGCTCGTTCTGGGTCCAGTGCCCTCTGAATTTCTACATTAGAAGACAATCATCTGAGAATACATATACCCTAGGCAGGTCCAAATAATCTAAATAATTTCTGAATATCCAGAAAATCCTGGCGTTAGGGTCTGATTAGTTAGCTTAGCAAGTGCTTGCACACAAAACAAGAAGGCCAGGAGAAGGGGAGTGCCCTGGACCACACTCATTCAGGAGGCTCCCGGCACAGTGAGGGGAGTCCGTGAAGAAGGGCTCTGGGGAAGGGGGGGCAGCGTGCAGCAGCCCCTGCCTGGGGAGGTGGAGGCAGGGAAAGCGCTGCCAGAGCAGGGGTCTTTCCCCTTCCATATCTTGCACACTGTACACGGCTGTCCTGCTCTTACTGCCCATCCCATCAACTCTCACAGGCCTGCATCTAAACCACAAACAAGTGCACAGGACACGATTCTGGCAACCTCCGTCTTTGCGCACTGTCCTCCAAACTCCTTTCTTTTCTACACTTGTTTCCTTTAAAACCATTCCACCTTATTGACGAGACTGATAGTCTGTGATTCATGAAGTGGCCGACAGCTGGGGCCAGGAAGCATCGCTGTGGATTCCCACCCTGCTCAGGACAACCGAGTTCAAGGAAGGGAGCCCCGCAGGCCGGGCCCTCTCCCAGGACAGCGAGACTTCCCTTTTGTTCCGCCTTCTGCCTGCTTCCGACAGGGGTTGAACCATCTTCCCAGGGATCTGTTATGTGATCATTCACATCAAGACATCAAAGGGAAAGAATTCACTCATTCATTCATTCATTCATTCATTCACCCATCCACATAAAAAATTACAGGTACAGTAGAATGGTGGTTGTCGGGGCTGGGGAAGTAGGGAATGGGGAGTTAGTTACTGGGTACAGAGTTTCAGTTTTATAAGAGGAAAAGAGTGATGGAGATGGATGGTGGTGATGGTTGCACGACATTATAAACCTATTTAATACCACCCAGCTGTACACTTAAAAGTCGTTAAGATGGTAAATGTTATGCTGCATGTATTTTAGCACAATAAAACTGGGGACAATGACAGGATGTCAGGCCTTTTAAGTTGCTGAACTAGGGAAAGACGTGTTTAGGGACTGTGGGAGATTGCCATGGAGAGGAGGTGAGAGCCTGGCCACCTAAATCTTGAAACTAGATCTCCACCCACTTGACACCCGAGGAAGGGCCTCTGTACCTGGCCTCTGGTCCCTAATGTAGCCTCGCTTGTCTCCTCTCCAGCTCCCAGCCTCACCCCTGCTGCCTAGGGCCCATCTCAATGTCTGCCTTCCTTCCTCCCCTCCACCCCTGGCTGCCTCCTTCTGGCTCTTTGGCCACACCTCTGCCAGGAAGCCTTCTCTGCTACCAAGTGGGTGTCCTCTCTCTACTCTCCAGCTTCTTAGTGGTGTGGTTGGTAGCTTTGAGGTCAGTCTCCCCAGCACTCGGCACAGGGAGCACTAAATGTTTGCGGAATGAATCCTGGCAGCAGTAAACACAGGGACCCAGCCCTGAACAGCTGAATAAGAGAAAATGGAAACCAGGCTCCCTCCTTGCTGCCCAGGAACTGCCCGAGTGATGACCACTGAGGAAGCACGAATCTTCCTGGGTGGAGGCTACGGGATTCCTGCCTCTGGGGGGCACTGGGAAGAAAAGTGAGGTGGCGTTTATGAAGTGTCACCTCAGATGCCGCATGCTGTGTGAGGGCCAATGAGGAAACTGGAAGACGGCAGCGGGCGGGAGGCATCTGGACACTGTGCCAGGTGCCACCGCCACCTCTGCTCACAGGCCAGCCGTGCGGCTTGACCCGCAGCGTTCGTGCTGTGTGCAAAGCCCCAGCACGGGGCGCGTTTCCCAGAGGGAAGTCTGCTGTGGGAATCGGAGGGTGACTGAGTCCTGTCATGAGAAGCCCACTGCTGGGGGCGCGGGTGGGGTGACACTCAGTGGGGGATGCTGGGACCCACAGAGGCAGCTCGGGCCATGATTATCTCTCTGAGGAAAAGACGTGGAGACAAATAATGGGGAGACAAATAAGTTAGTATCTGTTAACTTATTTCTTTATTTTTAAAGCACCTGGTAGGAAATATAGTAATTCTACTAAGAGTGGCCTTCATACCAATAAATTATCCCTCTATGCCTACTAAAAAAAATACAGCAGGACCTGCAACTTATATTTAAGAAAGGGCAGCAAAATGATATTCTGTGTAAGAGATTCAATTTACCCCACCCCTGACCCCTGTCCCCTATCCCCTCCACAGCACAGTGCCTGCTGGGGACTCAGCTGCTTGTGAACGGGGGGTGAGGCCAGCGCTCAAATCCAGGTGCCAAGGGCTCCAGCACAGCAGCTGACAGGCTGAGACACCGCTTCCTTAGGAGCACGCGGGCGCAGTGGTCACACAGGGCCCCCTGATGTCGGCTGTGAGTTCTCAGTATTGGGGGCAGTTTCTGTTCGCTAGTGATTATCATTCTGCAGAGTACAAACATAATGACTGCACCTTTAAGGGTGGATGCTGGCAAGGGAAGAGCTATAGCTATTTGGGTTCATACTGTTCAGAATAAATTTAAATACACACATACGCACACACACACACACACACACACATACACACACACACGACACAGCCATGCCAGAGAAACCCCCAAGTTCATGTGGACCATCAAACAGTATTTGTAGAATACTTTCTCTTGTCAGAGCAGGCTCCCGTTCATTGTCTCATTCAGTCCTTCTAGTAACACCCGGAGGCACAGCGCCCTCCCTTACAAATGGGAAGCGGAGGCACCAGGAGGCCTGTGCCAGGTCACCTGCCGAGCTGTCACATGCTGTTATTGGTTGGTTTTTAACATGTGACTGAGAACAGAAAGCAATGGCGCTGGGGAACCATTGCTCATCTGCTTTCTTTTCTGCTTTCTCACTCTCCCAGAGTGTGTATGTGTGTGTGAGTGTATGTGCGTGTGAGTGTGTGTGTGTGTGTATGTGAATGTGTGTGTGTGTGAATGTGAGTATGTGTGAGTATGTGTATGTGAATGTGTGTATGTGAATGTGTGTGTGTGTGTGCATGTGAGTGTGAGTGTGTGTGTGTGAGTGTGTGTATGTAAATGTGTGTGTGTGTGAATGTGAGTGTGTATGTGTGAGTATGTGTATGTGAATGTGTGTATGTGAATGTGTGTGCGTGTGCATGTGAGTGAGTGTGTGTGAGTGTGAGTGTGTGTGAGTGTGTGTGTGTGTGTGTGGTCTGTTATAGGCCAGCAACTGGGCACACGTTCTCCCTCTTAGAAACTTGAGAGTCAGTGTCTTTTCATTGACTGACCCCTGAGTCAGTGTTTCAGAGCGCCTATCACCCACTTGGAGCCGACCACTGAGACCAGTGACTCTGGGGCTGTGGAAAGTATGTACCTTGTTGACAATAAACAAATGTTAGAAAAATATCTTTTACTTTTTGGAAAAAAATCAGAATTCCAGATTTTCATTCCATCAGGATTGCTCTGGCTCTGCCCATCACAGTAGCTGCTGGCCTGTGTGGAGCTGATAACTCCAGAGCTGTTCCCACCTCTGCACAGCCTTGCCACACTTTGTCCAGCACCCACACTGATCCCTCAGCCTTGTCCCCTTTGTCCAGCACCCACACTGATCCCTCAGCCTTGTCCCCTTTGTCCAGCACCCACACTGATCCCTCAGCCTTGTCCCCTTTGTCCAGCACCCACACTGATCCCTCAGCCTTGTCCCCTTTGTCCAGCACCCACACTGATCCCTCAGCCTTGTCCCCTTTGTCCAGCACCCACATTTATCGCTCAGAGTGCGACAGTAGTCATGACCTTGGAGCGTTCCAGGAAGCGTGGACATTGCCTCTCACCTCTTTCTCTTTTTCTATCAAGAAAGTGTAAATTTGAAGGAAGAGGTATTTGACTAAAGGAAATTCAGGACATCTCAGGGGAAGCTGCTAGCATATCCAATTTAATACTGACTACAGCTACTTTAAACTCCTGAGAGTTAACTTTCCCAAGTATATTCTGTGTATGTGTGTGTGTGAGTGAGTGTGTGTGTGTGTGTGTGAGTGTGTGTGTGTGTGTGTGTGTGTGTGTGTGTGTGTGTTGGGGAGGATGGGAGAGGAGGAAGAAGGAATACAAATTAGTATCAGTCCCATCAAAACTCATTTTATCTTAGAAGCTTTTTTGCTGGCTCTGCAGTAGTGAGTTAAGCAAATAGCTTTTAGGCTAATCACCTCCAATCTCCCACATCAGGCATTGTTTGACAGTGTTCAGAAGAGAAACCCAGGACACACCTAGATAGTTCTGCTTTACAGAGGTTTCTGATGTCCCTAAAAGGAGAGATGGAGGGTAGCATAAAGCCAGAAGCCAGAAGCCAGAAGGATAAGACAGTGACCTGGAAAACTAAGCAAGGCGGTCAGGATTGAAAGGGGCCATAGGGACTATCCAAGCGAATGTCTCCTGTGTCAGAGGAGGGCTGGGGCTTGGCCACTGGTCCACGGAGGCCGCGGGAGCTCTCTGGCTGCCTTCTGACCTGGGTGGGTGCTCTCCACCACTGCTGCCCCCCTCAGAGGCAAAGTGTGGAGTACTGTGCAAAGTGCTCAGGGTTGCAGTTGGCTCGAGGCACAAAGATGAAGAGAAGGGAGGGATTCCAAATCCGAGGTTGAGTTTGCTGTGCGTGAGCTACTTTTTACCATTGCAGTCGCTTTCTGGGTACAATAACAGCTCTCACTTGTGGAAAACTTACCAAGTGGCAGGCCTGTAGCAAGGGGTTTATATTTATTATCTCAAAGCCATTCTCTCAAGTGGTTACTCGATTCCCTATTTCATGTCACACAGACATGAAGTAGCAAAGCTGGGATTCAAATCCAGACAAGATCAGGCGCGTTCAGGGTGGTATGGCCAGAGACGGGATTCCAATCCAGTTGCTACGAGGATGGCATAGTGCAATGGGATCTGTAACTGCCATCGGCAGGCATAAATGATCACGCTGGGTCAGATTAGGTCATCCGCACGTGAGGCTAAGTCTGTGCTGCCAACTTGATGAAAAAATGGTAGCGTGGACAACTGTTGTTGGCTGTCCAGCATCTTTGTCCCTACTTCAGGGTAATGATGTCCCACACACCTTCTCAGGAACTGCCGCTATCCCATTCTTAGCTATGCAAGTTGATTGAGAGTGACTCTCCCTCAGCTCCCAGGGTGGGGCCCCAGGTAGCAAAGCCATACCCTGGCCACAGTCATTGGTGCAGGATGGGCACGTGACCCACGTAGGCCAGTCAGATGTTAGGAAGCCCTTGCCGGGGCCTCCTGAGAAAAAGGCTTCATGCTCTTCTGAGAATGCTACCTACCAGGCGAGATGTTCTCTCTTCCTATTGCCTTGACCGAGGACGAGCTCCAGGAGCCACTGCAGCCATCGGAACCCCGAGGACAGCAGCCTTGGGATGGAGCAGACACGGTGTGAAGTAGAGAGGTGAGAGGGAAAGCAACTGGATCCTTGGTGACACTGAGCCACTCGATAAAGCCTTGTTGGGAGCCAGACCAATCTTTGCCTTTTCCGTGAGCCGAGATAATACATTCTCTTTATCTTAAAAGCGATTTTGAGTTGGGTTTGCTGTTACTTGAAGAGGAACCATTTTAAACTGATACAAGTGGGCGGGCCGCACCACGGCCTGTGGAACCCATGGTGGACGCAGAGGCCAGCAAGTGCCCTGGTCACTCCTGGGCCTGGGTTCCCCTCGTCCTGGCGTCAGCGGTGGAGTTTGCGCTCATTCCTCTCCACGAGGAGGGTGAGAAGCACTCCCTCCTTAGAGGGCAAAAATATGCTGAGGGGACCAAGAAAAAATGCCACGGTCTCCAGCAAGTCGTAAACTACTCCCCACACCTACTTAAAGCGTAAGACTGCTTTAGTGCTCCATGTTTAATTGTTAATTGAGAATTTAAAAATCAAAAATGCCAACTTTGCCTTCGACGAGATGGAAAATTATGCTGCTGTCGAAGGTAACATAATGTAAAACAGCCCACATTACCGAGGCACACAAATGTTTTTGGTATGTAAAATTGCTTTGTAAAATATTTGCTCCATCTGCCGAAAGCGGCAAAGACAATTTTCCCTTGATAGCTAATGGCCCATTTCGGCTGTGTGGCAAGTGATTCGCTGCGGTGGCGGCTCTCATGAAACAGAATGGTGAAAACGCGTCCGTAATCCCACACTTAGGTAGCATTATCCACTCGCCGCCCCCCTGGGAGCCTGCCCCTCGCTATCCCGGCCTCCACTTTGCACCCACCTGCAGGCCTAGCAGGTGATCTGACTTGAGAAGCGTTTTGTCCAACTGAGGCACATATGTCGTGCCTCCATCCCGAAGCTCAGCACAACTGCGTCGCCCCGACCAGAAACTCTAGAAAGGTTCATTCCCGTTCAACTTTCCGGCACTTAAACTGCTGTTCCTCTCCCCCCGCCCCCCCCTTCACAGGGGGCCGTGGCTTTCTTTCGGGGCTCACCCCAATCACGCTGCAGCTGGGGTTTCCGTAGATAAACATGAAGCGTTTTTTGAAATTCCTAATTGAACTGTTGCACATGCACAAAAGCAGAAAAAAATCCTCCCCGGGCTGAGACTGCCGGTGTGTGTGGCGGCCTGCGATCGCTCTCTTTAAAGGAGTTGTTTACACTACACCCTAAATTCCTTCAGCATCTGCTAAAGGAACAATTAGAAATAAATAATCCAGGGTGGTTTAAAAACAGAAGAATATGTTCTTGTTTTGGGAATGACACGGAAAAGTAGTTACAGCAGCAAGTGGCAGATTTTTAAAAAATGTTTCTAATGTTGGAAGATGGGTTCGAAGGAAATTCTATTAAATACGAGTGACATCAAGCAAATACATGTGTCTGTCTTAAAGATCACACAATATCTGAAAGCAGAAACCATGTGGTTTAAAGCTCAACCGGAAGTGGAAGTGGCTATAATTATTATTATTGGTGAATGGTTTCTTTCTTTCCAGATAGACAAATATTGCTGGTTGGGAAAGAAAAATTGCAGAAGCTGATAAAGCTCTTGAGTTGAAAATTAAAAACAAAAGAAAACATGTGCCCTTTGGGGTTTAATTTTTCTTTCAAGTGGTGGGGGAGAAGGGTGAATTTGTGGAATGCAATGAGAGGCTCTGGGGAGAAATTATATTTTAATTTCAGACAGAAGGAATGGACAAGCCTCTACTTTTTAAAATCAGAGTGAAGAGCTGTGCCTTTTCTGATATTCCTCCGTGCACAGATGCATATACGTAAGGTGGATGCGACAGCATTATATACGTATTATTGCTTTCTTTCTGCAGACCATGCTTTGTTAAAACGCCAAAAGTGAGGACTTGTGTTCGATCTGGCACAATTACATGAAAGCCCCGGTCTTCTCAAGGGCATCCCTCTCTGCCCGAGGGGCACGCGGGACAGATGACCAGAAGCAAATGGCGCAGTCGCGGGCAAGGAGAGTGAAACTCATTTGAATCCATTCCAAGGGCCCAGGCCTGCTCTGTGGTTTTCAGCAAAGCAGATATTTCCAAAAGACCTCCAGCAGGGACTCCCTGGATGTGAAAACACTAACCCATTCTCGTTCCTCTCATCTTTTGCTTTATTCCTTCCTTCCACGCTGTTATTGCAAAAAACTGGCAGTTAAATTCAATTGATTCAGAATATTCTGGATCCATATGGCCACCAACCCTGGAGCTGAGGCGGCGATAGCGCCTCACTGCTGTTCCCCAGCATTTGCCTCTCCCCTGGTCCCCAGATGGTGGGAGTAACATTTAAACCTCCTTTTCTCTGCCTCGTACAATAGACCTTGGCACCATTTCAACTGTTTACTCCGGTAATTAACAGCTCTGATACCACAACAATTACAACTCCTCCACTCTCACCACAATAATGCTATGAATTAGTGAGAGCTAATGGCTGGAAGGTAGAGTGTTTCCAGACTGCGAGATCTGTGCATTTTTAGAATAAAATAAAAGGTACAAACAGCACGCTTGCAGTAGACAATGATTACCTAGTAATTAGTTTACACAAAGCTTCCTATTTAATGGCAAAACGCTGTAATTAACGTGTGACAGAAAATCAAAGGGTACTTTGTAAGCATATGAAAAATTAACACTGCAGGCCCATAGCTTTATGTACTGATTAGAAGCATATTAAATCAATAGGACACACAAACCAACAGCTTGTAGAGCTGATTATTATAGGTCCTCGGAAGGGGGACCTGGCTTTCATTTAACTCGGGGAGGCAATTTTCGCTCTCCTGTCATCTTCCTCAGGCACAGAGAGGCACCTCAGACCCTACCCTGGCAGCTTCATGAAAATAACCACTGAACTGGAAGAAAACATTCTAAGTCATTTTCAGAGATAAGGAAAAACATGTAAATGATTAAGACTTTCCAGTGATTGTGGTGACGTGCTGCTACACTAATTAGAAAAGACACCAACTGGAACCGGAAAATGAAGCATCCGGGTCTCAGTCTTATGGTCAGAATAATCTCTATCGGGTCAATGCCGCTTCACTCAACGTGTAGGAAGTTCAAGTAACTGGGATCGTTTTCTCTTTTCAAATGATAAGAAGCCAGGGCGCTATCAAAGTTTATTCTTTTAAAGGCATTATCTGGGTAACTAAGTGGGTAGGCACAATTGGGTCACCATTCTGCATCTTCCACAGCCACACATTTATATAATGACAACTGATGCATTGAAAATATTCTGGAATCCTACAAGACCCTAAAAGACCTTCTACATCATCAAAGAAAGATTATACTGTGCAGACTTGTTCAATGTTACCTGCACTTTAATTGTAGCGCAACTTTATGGTAATTTCAGTAATAACAGGGAGCATCTCTTGAAGGCGTATTATGTGTTGAGTACATTGCTAGTCGATTCCCAAAGGTTATCTCATTTCATTCTCACCACCTCCCCTCGAGGCAGGTACCCACATTATCTCTCTTTACAGATGATAGAGACTTGCAGAGCCCATGGTCCCCCACTAAGTAATCGTGGTGTGCCTAGGCCAGCCGTGGGCAAACTACGGCCCGCGGGCCGGATCCGGCCCGTTTGAAATGAATAAAACTAAAAAAAAAAAAAAAAAAAAAAAGACCGTACCCTTTTATGTAATGATGTTTACTTTGAATTTATATTAGTTCACACAAACACTCCATCCATGCTTTTGTTCCGGCCCTCCGGTCCAGTTTAAGAACCCATTGTGGCCCTCGAGTCAAAAAGTTTGCCCACCCCTGGCCTAGGCTGTGGACATTTGAGAGCAAAGGTTGCTGCTATTCCAGGGACCTCTGTGTTTTTCGCAAGTCTCTGTAGAAAGCAGAACACTTGCCACAAGGGTAGCAGGTCACAAGGGCAGGACCTGGTGGAGAATGTTTCTCTGGGATTTTCAAACAAGGAGTCTTTCCTAAATGTGGCAAGAGCACTGGGCCAGGAGGTACGGATGTGCGTTTCAAAGCAGGCACAGCCATTTGCTAGCTATATGAGCTTGAGCAAGGCACCTGACGTACCAAACATCAGTTTCTCCATCTGTAAGCAAAATAGTAATACCTTCCTTTTCAGAGCGGTATGGGAGCAAATGAATAAAACCTTAGGATTTTCCTGAGATTGAGTGAGACAATTCATGTAAAGCACTTAAATGCCTGACACCCAGCCGGTATTCTATAATGCCATTATTGTTGTTGCTGTTGCTATTAAATACAAAGAAATGCAAAGCCTTAACAGTTTATTCATGGACCTACAAAAGAGGTCAAGTTTTTAAGATGTAAAAATAAATATACATAATAAATGACTAATTATTGCTATATACTTACTGATTAAGGGAAAGTGATACCCTAGATTTTTTTCTTCACCTAGAAAACCTAGATTTTCTCTTAATACCAAGATGTTGTGTTTTTGATATTAAAAAAATACATAAGGACACAAAAAAAGAATCTCTTCCTAGCAATTATAAGATGTATTTTGACATGTAAAAAAAAAGCAAGCTGGAATAACGTAAAATTTCCAACTTAGCTGAATGGTTTAACACAGTGATGGTGAACCTATGACACACGTGTCAGAGGTGACATGCGAACTCACTTTTTTGGTTGATTTTTCTTTGTTAAATGGCATTTAAATATATAAAATAAATATCAAAAATATAAATCTTTGTTTTACTATGGTTGCAAATATCAAAAAATTTCTATGTGACATGGCACCAGAGTTAAGTTAGGGTTTTTCAAAATACTGAAACGCTGAGCTCAAAAGGTTCGCCATCACTGGTTTAACAGGTCAGAGTAAATCAGTATGAGAGAATATTATACAACCATTAATTGTGCACTGGGGGGGTCCCTCAGCCCAGCCTGTGCCCTCTCGCAGTCTGGGACCCCTTGGGGATGTCCACCTGATGGCTTAGGCCCACTCCCCAGCAATCAGACATACCTCTGGAAGCCCGGGAGCCCTCAGGGGATGTCCACTTGCCAGCAGAGAGCAGGCCTAAGCTGCAGTCGGACATCCTTAGTGTTGCTGAGTAGGCGGGAGAGGCTCCCACCACCACCGCTGTACTGGCAGCCATCAGCCTGGCTTGTGGCTGAGCAGAGCTCCCCATGTGGGAGCGCACTGACCACCAGGGGGTAGCTCCTGCATTGAGCATCTGCCCCCTGGTGGTCAGTGTGTGTCATAGTGACCAGTCATTCCCAGTCTTTCTGCTGTTAGGGTCAATTTGCATATTACCCTTTTATTATATAGGATAGAGGCCTGGTGCACGGGAGGGGGCTGGCTGGTTTGCCCTGAAGGGTGTCCTGGATCAGGGTGGGGGTCCCGCTGGGGTGCCTAGCCAGTCTGGGTGAGGGGCTGAGGGCCGTTTTCAGGCTGGCCACACCCCCTTCAGGGAGGGGGTCCTCACTGGGGTGCCTGGCCAGCCTGGGTGAGGGGCTGATGGCTGTTTGCAGGCTGGCCACAGCCCCTTCAGGATGGGGGGGGGTTCCCACTGGGGTGCCTGTCTAGCCTGGGTGAGGGGCTGAGGGCCATTTTCAGGCTGGCCACACCCCTTCAGGGTGGGGTTCCCCACTGGATTACCTGACCAGCTGGGTGAGGGGCTGATGGCTGTTTGCAGGCTGGTCAAGCCCCCCAGTGAGGACCCTCACCCCATGGGGGTTGGGCCAGCCTGGGTGAATGGCTGAGGGCTGTTTTCATGCTGGCCACAGCCTCTTCAGGGTGGGGAGCTCTACTGGGGTGCCTGGGTGAGGGGCTGATGGCCGTTTTCAGGCTGGCCACAGCCATGGGCTGGAAGCAAGCATCTGGGGCTTATTTATCTTCTATAATTGAAACTTTGTAGCCTTGAGTGAAGCTCAAGGCCAGCAGGGCAGGCGGGAAGCTTGGCTTCTTCCATTGCTGGGGACAACCCAAGCCTCCTGCTCGCTCCAGCTCTGTGACTGCTGCCATCTTAGTTGGGTTAATTTGCATATTCACTCCTGATTGGCTTGTGGGCGTGACTTTTGGGTGTAGCAGAGGTACGATCAATTTGTATGTTTCTCTTTTATTAGATTATATATATATCCTATATAATAAAAGGGTAATATGCAAAGTGACTGAACGGTGAAACGACCTGTCTCTATGATGCGCACTGACCACCAGGGGGTAGACACTCAATGCAGGAACTGCCCCCTGGTGGTCAGTGTGCTCCCACAGTGGGGAGTGCCGCTCACCCAGAAGCTGGGTTCACGGCTGATGAGCACAGCGGCGGTGGCGGGAGCCTCTCCCTTCTCAGCAGCAGCACTAAGGATGTCCAACTGCTGGCTTAGGCCCTCTCCCCGTAGAGAGCGGGCCTAAGCCATCAGTTTGACATCCCCCAAGTCTCCTGGACTGCTGAATGGCACAGACTGGGCTGAGCGGACCCCTCCCCTTGAGTGCACGAATGTTGTGCACTGGGCCTCTAGTATGAAATATGACAGTATACCTCAAAAGGCTTGGACTGTACTGGTGAAGAGATGCACAATAATGTTTAACAAAGTACACCCAAGTGCAAATACAGGTACAACTTCTCTTGCCCAGGGCTAAAATACAAATATTATATAGTAGCTTAGGGCCAGTTCAGTTTCCCTTTTCTCCTTTTTCTTGTAAGTGGAAAATTTGTGATGCCAAGACCTCTACAGCTTATACCACCCACCCAGGGAAACAGAGGCCCAAAGAAGGTCTGCCGGGAAAACCCAGAAGTAAACTGGTTTAGCTCTCTCTACGGAGAAGCCGTTTGACAAAGATCTCTCGAAAAGCAGCGTCACCTGTAGCATCACGGCCACCAAGCCAATCTCCCAGGAGTGAGGGAGGGAAGATTTACCCTTTAAAAATGGAAATAGAGAGAAAGCATTGCAAGGACTGGAACCACAGCGAATGTCCACCTGCTCTCCCTACACTGCCTTCGGTGAGTGTGTCCAGGAAGACTTTCCCCTACGAGTGTGCCTTCCTTGATGAAAGCCTTTATTCCTACTAAAGAAGTACCTCTGGGCGCATGGGGTTTTGTTACCTGGTAGGATGAAGAGAATGAGGTTTGCACCGAGCCACCACGAACGAAATGAGATTTGTGCCCCATTTTTACTGAGGCCATCATGTAACATTCCACTTTTCCTAAAATCACCGACATGTCTATACTGATTTTTAAAATGTGACTACAGCTTTTCAGCATTTGTTGACTCCATGACCTTGTTTCGAAGCTCAACCCCAACCAGTTAAATAACCGATTCTAAATTAGATAGGTAGGGAAAAAAAGATGGCCTTTATATTGGATCCTTGAGTCTACACTGAATGATGCCTCCATCCAAAACCAATATCCAGCCCTGGCCGGTTTGGCTCAGTGGATGGAGCGTCGCCCTGCGGACTCAGGGGTCCCAGGTTCGATTCTGGTCAGGGGCGTGTGCCTTGGTTGCGGGCACATCCCCAGTGGGGAATGTGCAGGAGGCAGCTGATAGATGTTTCACTCTCATCGATGTTTCTGACTCTCTATCCCTCTCCCTTCCTCTCTGTGGAAAATCAATAAAATATATTTAAAAAAAATAAAAAAATAAAACCAATATCCACGTAAGACACAAGAGAATCGCAAAACAGTTCCAACTCCCATAAACAGCCCTGTTTTTAATCTGTTGCCTACAATATACCAATGAGAAAAATCATAGTATCGTGTCATAAACAGCTATGCAAATGATGCTATTTGTAAGTATTAACATAATTTAGTGCTTACAGTCATAATCTCATTTCTAATAATTCTCCCAGAATGGAGTCTTTCTCTGGACTCTTAGCCTGCAGGATAGTCTTTCATCAAGAAGCTGAAATTTTTAATAACCTGCCAGCATATGTTTTGTATGTGCCGGGCTAGGCTTGATGACACAATATCTTCATTATGAAAAGAAACAGGTCCACAAACTGTAATAGGACATTAAAACATGCCTGTGCTCATAAAGTAATGCTTTGATGTCTAAATGTGCACCATTATGATGGTCTTCTGGAACAAAGGGTAATTCTGATCCTAAATCCTCAATAGCTACACTCATTGGAGATTGCAGTTCACTTCCAGTCTGGGTACAATTTCACTTTGAAGGCAAAAGAATGTCAATAATTTCCCCCCGCCCCACCCCCCAAAAAAGCTCTTCAGAGCTGCTTTATTTTTATTTTTATTTTTGGCTTCTAACCAAAATGACCATGGCTAAGCACAGGTTTCAAAGATTAAAAAGATTTCTGAATAATTATTTTTTCCTTATTAAGTTAAAAAAAGATTTCAATAGATTATTAATTATTCAAGATTTTCACATTTAATAACATTCATGATAATGCCAAAAGTGGTTGGTGACAATTTAAAATGGTATAGTTTAAAATAATTGAAAGTAAATAATGTATAGTTAGGCTTCCAAGTGCAATTCAGCCAGTGTCAATATGTTAAATATTTTTTAAACCTAAAGTCAAATATTTTAAATTTATCATTGTCTAGTTTCAGGAGAATTAAAAAAATATATATTGGTTTGAAATATTAAGACCAGCCCACTAACATTTCAATTTTGTAAATGAAAAAGTCATATTTTCATCATTGACTCTCCACAGTTTTGCTTTAAAAAGAAAACACTATACAATATGAAGTAAAATCCAGTTCAAAGAGAACCCTCTATGGGCCTCAAAATTAAATACATTTTCCTTGTTTTATTTTTTTCCTAGGAGAGTAATTCACTTTGGTACCCTTTAAATAATATGTAAAAAGCTGGCCATGACAGGTACTGCATTTAGTCCATTCTTGACGGAGGGGGAGAAAAGCCCAGGGTAGATCATGGGGAGAACAGACACATTTGTCAAAGGGAACTCTCTCTTCTGACTGTTCTCTAGATTTATTCGTTGTTTCACTTTCGCAAGAATAATGCGGCTCTCTCTGGAGTGCCCCTCCCTCCCTATCACTTGTGTTTTGATTCATAGACTTCTGCAGTGGGGTGCTCAGAGGAGATGCAAATCACTGCGCAGCCCACTGTTAAGCACGTCGGCAGGGAAGGAATCGGTGCAGGGAATTTACGTCGGAATTTTCCTCATCAGTTATGCTGTCACGAGCAGGTCAGCCAAGACAGGGATTTGGGGTTAAGAGAAGCCAGGCTAGTCTAGACTCTGGATGCAAAGTGAGGCAGCGTTTAGAATGGTGGGTTTAATTTATATAGTAAGCCATATAAGATAACGTTCATTATTAAGCAAGTTTGGAACGGACTAAGAAGTTGTACAATTCATCCTTCCACCAACATACATGGAAAGTTCTCTACACAACCACTTATATGCTAAGATTTCTTGCCTATTGTTTGGCTTTGGCCTGGAGATTTTCTGGGTAGTTGGTACTATTTTCTCAACAGGGGCCAGCAGTTACACAAATTTCCTTGAATTGACTTCAGAAACATATGACTGCTGATAGAATGCTATTATACATTAGCTTCCAGGTGACAACCACTTACTAATAGAATTTCCCTCTCATAATAAATGTCAGTTGTTAGAAGCATATGATCAGACCCACTTAGAGTGAATGATGAGACTTGTAATGTTACCTGAATATGATTTAAAAAAAATACTTCCTAATAATCATAATCAATTTGAAGACATGAATGAAGACTTTTAGGGCCCAATGAAAGGACATTTAAAATAACCTAATCAACCCCATTGCCTCAGAAAGGTAAAATGATTTGCCCAAGGTCTCACTGCTGGCAGGTGACACTGCCCAACCTTGAAGAAAGTGCCTTCCCCTCCTTGCTGAGCCTTTTGCTTCATCTCCTAACAATACACAGACGCTGTGGATTTATGTCACCATTGAATACTCACCTGTGCCCATTTCTTGCGCCAGTCTTCACGGCTGTATTTGTTATACTCCATTAGGAGCCAGTCACGGCACTGGAGGTGGGAAAGAATGTCACAAAACGCAGTCCCATTTCCTCCAAATTCATAGTCCATTTTAAAGAGCCAGCGTTGGATTTCCGGGTAATCGAGGATCAGCTGAGTCAGCTGTTCTATCATCTGTGGGGATGAAGACGTGGCAACATTTAAGGTAGCTGGTGTCCTGGATTCCTTTGTACTGTATTAACTCAGTTGTATTTTTCAAGTGTCTTTATTTCAAATGGTCTGTTCATTACGTTATCCTCTAGTTTTTAAGACAGACTGGAAGAAGTTTTAAATGATGTAGAGATGATGTGAAGAAACCACTAACCAATGGGACTAAAGGCACGTTTAAAAGTATAGTCCTATTTATGAGAAACTGAAATTATCATTTGCCTGCTTTTCAAAGCAAAATAAAAAATTGAATTTTGGTATTGTTTTCTTTCCTTTTCAGAGAATTGTGTGTTTCCTTATTGATTCTTCAAATGATTTTTTTATAGTTTCAAGACTATAAAGATTTATAGTCTTGAAAACTTTATTTGGTGCTTTGTTGAGCTTTTAAATGTTATAACCCAGTGGTCGGCAAACCGCGGCTCGTGAGCCACATGCGGCTCTTTGGCCCCATGAGTGTGGCTCTTCCACAAAATACCACGTGCAGGCGCCCACGTACAGTGAGACTGAAACTTCGTGGCCCATGCGCAGAAGTCGGTTTTCAGCATGGGCAAGTCTATTTTGAAGAAGTACTGTTGATATTTGGCTCTGTTGATTAATGAGTTTGCCGACCACTGAGATAGATGAAACAAGTATACAAGACGAGTGTGGATGGGAGAGTTGGAAGGGGTTGACCTCAGCGAAGATACCTCAATCAGATTGAGGATGTTTTTAGCAAAGGCCAGCTTAGGAGTACCCTAATTAAGTTAATAACAATATACCTACCTGTATAGTTTAAGTTTAAAAAATTTGGCTCTCAAAAGAAATTTCAATCGTTGTACTGTTGATATTTGGCTCCGTTGACTAATGAATTTGCCGACCACTGTTATAACCCATAAAACATTTAACATTTTCCTCATTAACATACATGAAATGCATTTGTTTGGCTGGTCAATTGGCCAAGTGCATTATATAACATGTATTATATGAACACGAGCGGTAAAGGAGATAAAACGTTCATGGAAGCAATGTTCCTGGAATACACACCAATCCTATTTAACACGGTACTCCCTCAGGAACTGGGCTCCATCACATGGAAGTTTAAGGGGTAAAAGTGCAAGCTCTAATATCATGGTGATAATAATGATGCTATCTAACATTGCTGAACTCTCAGCAGGAGCCAGGCCTTTGACTAAGCTCTCTACATGAGTTTATTTTTAAATTGAATACTCACAACCTCTGAGGCAGGCACCGTGTTTAGTTTCATTTCATATGTAAATAACTGAGGGCCCGCAAATTTGAATAACAGGCCCACAATCACACAGAACTGAGCGGCAGAGCAGACTCCGCCCAGGCTGCCCTGACTCCAACGCCTAAGCTCATTCTCTCGCCACTGGGCTGCCTAGCTCAGCCTGCGGAGAGGAGGAGGAGCGGTGGGTGGAGGGAGAAGTTAAAAGAGAAGCAACGTTCCTTCCCACCAATAGCCATTTGGGATAAGTTTTAGTCAGACAGAAGTCTAAAGCAATATTATTTAATTATAAGTCATACTGTTCTAGTAGGGCCTTGGAGAAAAATAACTCACTAAGTCACAAAATGATGTGTGTGTGTGTTTTGTCTTCTCATCAGACTTTCCAGGGTACTTGTATACTTCTCCAAAAGAAGCAAAGCATTACTAAGCATTTGCTTTGATGAGCCTACCCACTGCTGTACTTGGCTATGGTCCCTTATACTTAAGGAGGTCTCTGCAACATTCTGTTTTTATTTATTGATGAGAGAGAGAGAGAGAGAGAGAGAGAGAGAGAGAGAGAGAGAGAGAGACATCAATTTGTTGTTCCACTTATTTATGTATTCACTAGAGAGGCCCGATGCACAAAATTCATGCAAGAGTATAGGCCTTCCTTCCCCTGGCTGTTGGCACCGGCTTCCCGCTGGCACCCAGGACCTAGGCTTCCCTCCCGCCCCTGCTTTGTCTAGAAGGACATCCGGAATGATGACCAGTCTAATTAGCATATTACGCTTTTATTATTATAGATTGGTTTCTTGTATATTCCTCGACTGGGAATCAAACTGACAGCCTCAGTGTGTTGGGATGACACCCTAACCCATCTGAGCTGCCCAGCGAGGCTGCAACACTCCTATTCTCTTCTCTTTGGATGATGTTTTGGTCACCGGATGGAATGTTTTTCAGCTAAAGTGTGTGAAAGGACTAAAGATTGTGGTTCTGCTGAAGTACAGAGCTGGAAGATTAAAATTATTTTGATTAAAGGTACAATCTGTTTTCTTGAGTTGTGTTTTTTTAGCTGCTCTTCCTGGGGATGTTACACTACCCAGCGGTGTGGAAGTGACATCAAAACGGGCATTCTTGGGATCCCTGGAAGCCCTGTGCAATCATGGGGTATTCAAATAGGGTGGACATGGAATTGTCTTAGTTCCCTAATTATCAAGTAGTGTCTGTGGATAATTTGGGTATTTAAATTACAAGTACTCTGGTCTACCCACCATGTAGCTATGAGCTTTGCCTATAAAGGTTTTTAAATGAACCTTTCAAAGTTACATCCCTTCTTTCTCTGGTATTGTGTTGAGAAGATAGATTCTATATTTCATCATATTTAGCTGTATTATGATCATACTTTGCAGAAGTAGAAATAGTCTTTGGTGAGTAATCTATAATAATAAAAGCATAATATGCTAATTAGGCTGGATGTCCTTCTGGACGACCTTCTGGACGAAGCCTGATGGTGGGGGCTGAGGCAGAGGCAGCCTTGGCGGTGGCGGGGGGCCGAACCCCTTGCACGAATTTCATGCATCGGGCCTCTAGCATTTTATAAAATTACTTTGCTGGTGTAAGAAAAGGTGTTCTGGCATAGCATTTTTATTGTATATTTGGAAATATTGTGTATTCAGAGACTCAACTACTAACAAAATTATCATCTGTTTCTTCCAAATCCTGTTATTTGTTGCTTCTGAGAGTCCTATAAATGGGCGTCTGTTGATGGATCCCCTACAGTATGAAAAGGATCAATAATATTGTAAAGACTGCACCATGGGAAAGAATTATGTGCTATCTTTAAGTGAAAATTGAACAGTGCTTTAAAATAGCGCCACTATTTTTGCTTATTTAACCAAAGCTGTCAATATTTCATATGGAGCATATGCCAGAAAAAGAACTTGCATGGTTACTTTATGGATCAAAACAGGACATGCTCACGGTGCTCACACTAGACTTAACTAAATAAATTACTTAATCATAAACCAAATGACTTTACACTCTTTCAGAACATTTATGATTCTTTGTTTGAGTTTATCTGTTCAAAAGATGTAATATAATTTTAAATTGCCATTCATTTTACACTGGTGTAGAGCAGAAGTAGAAAAATGACTACTGCTAAAATCCAACTGATAGTCAAGAATATTTATTAACCTAAATTAAGATGATCACAGCTTTCCTTCACCAGCTTTAAGTTTATGATGCACAGCGGTAAAAGTCAGTGCTATTGATTCATCGCCATCTGCGAATTCAAAATGCTGACACACTCAGATAGCTTAGGTAGGATAGTCAGTATCTGGAAAAATCTCAGTGGAGTACTTCAATTCTTGATGACCTCAGACATATGTTTTCCAAACAAGTAGAGTAGAACTCAGTTATAAGTCTGTTTAAGGTGATGCAATTTGCATGTGCCATAGGTGAAATGACATCCCTCAAATCTGATGTGTCTACAGGGAAGTTTTAAATCCTACTTCTGAACACCAGCACTAGAGGAAGGTTGTCCTGCATTGAATGTGCCTGCATCTTTAACCACATTTCATGGCAAAGACTGCCTGAGTTCTCAATCAGTGAAGATGAAATCAAGACTCCATACAACTATTGCACATACATTTTAGGGTTTTGGAAATTATTTAATGTAATGTACACTCTTCCCTTTATGGCTCCTTCCTGAGGGACCAAAGGATTTTTGTACTAGCGAAGGATGTCTGCAGCCCTCTGACATAGGCCCTCTGCCACCTGCCTTGACAGACAGGTGCCCCTCGTGGAGCTTTCCAAACTGCCTCCTTTGAGCTAAAATTGTCTTTCCCATTTCTCAGGGACCTGCTCAATGGATGGCTAGCTAATACGATGATGAACTAAATAATCCCTATCGAGGCAATCAATATTGATAGCACATTGGTGCACTAACAGGGTCTTCAATGTCTTAATCCAAATGAGTTAATATTTTTCAAGGACAATACTTTTAAACACGAAGTCCTAAAGTAGACCTAACAACTCAACTCAAGTATTCCACATAATCTCCACTGGGCAGGGCTGGCTCCAGAAGGCCTGAGGTCCCTGCAACTTCAAGAGGATGTGCTCTATTTGAATAGAGCCTCTCTTTTCCACCCCGCATACCTGCTGGTGACTAAAGATGTCAGATATTCCAGGAGGGAACGGCACATTGGCGCTGGCAAACATCTGTTTACTTCCAGACTTGGTGCTATAAAGATGAGTTATTTCAGGCTCTGGACCCAGGATGGGTACGTCTAACATATCTGCCACGGCCAGATCATCTTTGTGGAGGAACCCGCTGACAATGTAGGCATCTCGTCCACTGATGAGATTTTTTATTCTTTTGATTGCTTTGGGACTGTACTTCAGGTGAGTCGCCAGGCACATATGTTGCTTCTGGGGGAAGAGCATATCACTCTTGTTAAAAGGTGTTCTTTTTTTCTAGTCCATGCACCTAATTTATAATGTTGCACACCATAAATGCATTATTAATAGCAGGCTGGGTTATGACCTATCCTGTTGTTTAGCAGTTTAAATTGATAAAAGCTGTTGGGGTGAGGCTCTATAATCGCTCACATCTTTAGTGTGTGGGAAATAGGCTCACTGGGAATAGAACTAATTACTACACATCTGTATTTATTTGATCCACGTGGAATTATCCTTCTGTCAGAAGGAAAAGAGGCTGGCGGCCTTTGGATAATAGTGATTCATCTCTGCAGCACTTCTGGCCTGGTTTAACACTAAAGCGCCTGGAAAATCAATACCAAAAATGAAGAAAAACGTCCCATAGGATTCCTCTCTGTACAGGACTCCTAATCTGGCAACTCTTTAAATGATTCGGTAAGAAAAAGGCGTTTGGCTTGATACTTCCTTTCCAAAGCTCTGCCACAAAGTCTGTCTCAGAGACTATATACCTTTTATAATGACTATCCTGGTTCTTGGCCAATCACTTTGGAGAGGATTCATGAATGCAAAAGTATTTGAAAATTTCAGCAAGACTGAAGCTTTCATTTTAGTTTTGATTATTTAGACCCAGCTCAGCAATACATGCGACTGTCTCATTCAATTAAATAAATAATTCTGGCATGTCTAATAGGGGCTGAGGACAGAGCCAGATGGTCATCACACACCAAACGAATACAACCATGTTTCTGCATTCAAGGAGCGGGGGCACAAATGGGTACCGTTAATGCATAACTAATCAAAGCAGAGAAAAGCCATAAAGAGCTACAGAAGGCCCCGGAGGCATGGAGAAGGGAAGCAGAGGACACATGCTGATGGGGGGAGCTGAAAAGGCAAGTGACTCATTCTCCTGGGGCCTTAGTTTTTTCACCTGTAAAATGAGTATAATACTAGTACTCATCTCATAGGGATGCTGTAAGGTCTGAATGAGATAATGCATGTAAAGCACTTAGCACAGTGGTTTGGACACAATAAGCACTTAATGAATGGTAGCTACTACTATTATTAAGAAAGAGGTTGGGGTTGAGGTAAATTTTGAAGGATGGGTAGGTGAGGATAGGTGTGGGAAAGACATTAACCAAGGATGAACTATGAGAAGCCAAGATCATGCTCACTTCCTCTAGAGAAGGGCTGGGGTTAGGAGTCAAACAGTGCTGGCTTCGAATCTGTCTCTATCATTTATAAGCTACCTGAACTTGAGCAAGTTTGTAAGCTACCTGAACCTGAGCCTAAGTTTTGCCATCTGTTAAATGGGAATAAAAATACCCATTTGCTGGGTTGCTCTAAGGATAGAACAAGATCATGAAAGTAAACACCTATTATAATGCATGACATTGAGTTGCTATTCTATAAATGATAGTACTTATTATTACAGAGAAAACTCTCTTTTTAAAGTCATTAAAATGTCATGTAGAAAATATAATGCAAGTTGCCAGAGTGTTAGGGAGTTCAAGGAATTTTGTAGACTAGCACCTACTCCTCCAACTATAGTCAAAATTATCTACTCAACATGGCATGAAGATATGGAGAAACACTGAGCAACTATTTCTGGGAATATCAAACTGTTGTGGGTGTAATAACTGCTGAGTATGGGAGAAAGAGACCAAGGAGAGCCCTGGGATTTCAGTCTTGCCTGGATTTCTAACTTGCAAGGTGAATTAGAAAACTCCCCAATATTCAAATGAAAGGTTGGACTAGACTTCTCTAGGGTCCTTCCAGCTCTGCAATAACTTTTTCTTTAAAACCAGAGCTCTTCTGGACTTATCGCTTAATGGGTTCAGAATTTCTGCTTGGGATGTTGAAAGAGTTTTGAAAATGGATAATGCAATGATTGCCCAACAATGTGAATGTGCTGAATGCCACTGAAATGTACACTTAAAATGGTTAAAATGGTAAATTTTATGTTATGTATATTTTACTCCCTCTCTCTTCCTGCCCCCCCCCCCCCACACACACACACACAAAAGGAAAAAAACACAGAGCTCTTCTGAGAAGAGGATTTATTGATTTACCCTTCTGGGCCTTCCTTCAGAGTAGGTGTTGTAGTCTGCGTTCCTCAGATCTGTGCAACATGCCTTGTCTACCGTAACTGAAATCCATTTTCACAACCTACATCCGAGAGCGCAGTTCTAGGAAACCCAATGCTCCACTAGACAATGGCTGGTAACAGCACCTCATGAGTTTGTGTTTCCCATCTGGGTGATCCCTGTCTTCCCCCTTGTTTATTTCCTTCCTTTCCTTTCCCCACAAATAATTTCCACTGGGAAATGTGAAAATATGAAATGTGTGGGAGACCTGGTGACCGAGTCACAGTGTGCCTGGTGGCTTTGCAGGGTCCCTAAGAAGAGTGCTTCAGGGTGGCAGTGTGCTCATGTTAAGTTCACAAGGTCAAAGCACTTCGACATGTATGTTCTCATCTGATCCATACCACACCTTGCCAATTAGCATCCCCTCTGTTGGAGATGAGGAAACTGAGGCTCAAATGATTTGCCCAAAGTCACACAGCTGGTAAACAGCAGAGATAGGATTTAAACCCAGGTATTCGCACAGTTATTGTGCCACAGCAGCCAAATCTCTCCCCTTTCACAGACTGAGAAGTGAGGGTCTGGTGAGTTTATGAGGTGTGATGAGGGGAAGTCAGATGCAGCAATAGAAAGTAAACTTGAAGTTCTGAGCACTTCTCCAGCCAGGATGCATTTCTGTCTCCTCTTGGTTTGCTTATTTCCATTGGCAAGTACTCTACCCGACCTGTATCACAGTCATCTGTGGCAAGCCTTATTCTTCAGGCAAGATGGTGCCCTACTATCGTGTTCAATATGTGTTTAAGAAAGATATGAGTATGAATGAGTGGCAGAGTACACATTATTGACGGCAGATCTTGTATGACCATTAGATCCAGGCTGTGAATTAACGCAGCTTGAAAAATATAAAATATTCCGAATTCCATAGCATTAAAATTGCATTTAATTGATCACCACTGACTTTTTTTAACCTGAGACAAAAGGCATTTGTTGAGGATATCTTCATAAACATTAAAATGTTCAAAAATAGACACGACTTTATAATAGCACTCTGTACCATTACAAATCCAAACATTGTATAGTAACTTGGAGAGATGTACAAACAGATTTTTGGCACACTTTTTAAAAATCTCCTCAAAGCCATCCATTTGAATGAAAATCAGCACTGGTACAATCTCTCCAACCCATTAAAAAGAAATAAAGCAATAACTAAACATGAGCAGGAACTGAAGTGAGAACTTATTTTTTTTGTACTTGAAAATGTTGATTGCCTATGAGTGATTGCTCAAATAATTTAAACTTAAACTGTGAGAAGTATTAAAATTTACTTAAAATATTCCCTACTTGTTTCTACTCTCAACAATGCAAACCTGAATTCTGAACGAAACTCAGTGCACCTGCGAATGCTCACTGCCTCGTTCCTGCTTGAAAATCGGGGTGGGCTGGCTGACAAGGGTGCACTTCTCAGGTAATAGGATTATAGGGCTGAGAAGGACTTTGAAATGACCCAATTTGCCACCTCATTTTACAGACAAAGAACCAAGAACAGAGAGGCCAAGGGCTTGCCCAAGGCCACAAGATCCTCCAGCAGTAAAGCAGTCATTCCTGTTCATGACAGTGTTCTGGGGTCAGACAGCTTTAGGCTTGGACTCTGGCCACACTGGTAACTTGGCTTCCTCACCCTTGGAAGGAGATTGATCAGTTCTATCTTACTGCGTTGTTCTGAGAATCAAATGAGAACATGTATCTACGCCTTTGATATATGTTAGCTCGCTCACTTTCCTTCTCCCAAACTAGTGCCCCTTCCCCATGTGATGCCTCCTCAATGTATACGGGCATTTTAGATGCACAGAAACTCCTCATTAGCAGCTATCAGGAGAAACTCGGGAAATTAACTACATCCTCATGACAGTTTTTTCTTCCTTGCTTCCTAAAGCCCCTGCATCTCTGCCATTGAGGCCAGGGGACGGCTGGGAAGCACAAGGCAATCCCTGCATTGTTGTGGATATCCGTAGGCCCCTAAGAATGGTAGTGGTGATGATTTGTCCCCATCTTTTCTTTTGCTTGTCCTGGCCAGGATTTTGCTTTTCTCTTCCACAGCCCAGGGATGCCAATAAAGCAGAGATTTGGGGGGAACGTTAAGGTATCCAGTTATGAAAATTTAAAATCTTCATCTTGGTAGAAGAGAGCAAAATCTGATGACAATTCACTGAGTATTTCAGCAAAGCAGAAGTATTATAGCAACCCTCCCCGCCCTGGCAGGCCTTTTATGGGGGGAGTGGTAAAAATTATGGCGCATCCAAAGGGTTAAGGGGTAGGAAGTAACTCAACACATATATGCTTCCTACGTAAAGCTTGCAAGCAGTTTCTCTGGCAATAGATAGAGAGTTGACTTTGGTATATCCCACTGTTGAATGGAAAAAAAGCTATCTGTATTAGCAAATTCAGACTCTTGATTCACACACACACACACACACACACACACACACACACACACACAGGTCTCCTCAAAACTGCATAGTCCACTGGGTATTAAAATGTTGTTTGTTTAACATGGAAAGTTTAAATTATTGTTAAAATATAGCGAAGTTCATTCAAGCCATCTCGTGCGCTGCCTTGTTTTTGAACACTGCCCTCGGGGTTCCGTGCATTTCCCCAAAGCTCTAGTCTACAGATGGAATTTCACTCAGAATTCTTTCCATTCGTTAAAAATCAGAACAAGTTAACACAGACACACACACACACCCTGAGCCTTGTTCACTATGAACCATGGGATACGGTAAATAAGACCAAATTCCCCTGAGTGGGGGGTGAACCCAAAACCACGGATCTGAAGGAATGGCGGTGTGGAAGTCAGAACACAGGGCCCTGGCCTAGATTCTGCCCTGAACCAGCTTTGTGACCATGGGCAGGGCCAGCCTTTCTCTGCTTTGGTGTCCTCCACACACAATGAAAAAGAAACCGTGGATGTTATAAATTCACCTACTTGGTGGTACCGCCCAATAACCCCAATTAGGCTTCAGCTACAGAGAAACTGGAAGGGTTGCTCAACTACTGGTAAGTCTGAAAGTTAAACTGGGATATTTACTGCCTACAGTCCAACTAGTCGTCTAATCAGTAAAGCTGTTAAACTTGAAATAATATTTCACTGATGTGTACCAGAGCGTTGCAAGTTATAAAATTTCCAATTTAATTTTACTGCATCCCTGAAGCCGTGGTAATTAGAAGACAAACTCACAGTGAAGATCTTTATAGCTTCAGGGGTGATAATTTTGAACCTGTCCTGCAGGTCACTTCTGTCCTCAAGGTCCCCCGATTTGACAGCTGCCTGTAGACTCAGGATTTTATGGTAATACAGAAGTAACTCTTCATTCATTTGATGGGAGCAGATGTAGATGACGCTTACATTGGCATCTACAAACAACAGGCACAGTGTTAATTACTGGTATAAAGGTAAATGACATTATGAACTCTGGCATCGGATGGATGTGGCACAGTTTAACATAAAGAGCATATCCAAAGCCACACTGAAGTTAAGTCAGATCGGTTTTGTACAGATCTTAGCAGTGTAACAGGCTTTTGGGCGCTTTAACATTCCTCTAAAGAAAAGATATATTAACACTATCCCTCCTAAAATGGACACAATGATTCTTTCAGAAGGAAGGCTGTGAGGTACCATGGAAGTCTACTTTCAAATAATGCAGAGAGACTCAGCCCCAGAACTCCCATTAACATCAATGGGAATTGCATACTGCTTTAAAAATTTATCCCATTAGCTTCAGTAAATTATGAAACAGAGCTATTAACTTTAAAATGCTGATGAAATGGCAATTTCTTATTCTGCCTGGACTTGGCAAGGCCAATTCGGGAACTTTCCTTTCCAAATAAATCGTAAGATTATGACCACAGCAATGGTTATTTCAAGAGACCAACCTTTCCCCTGCTCCATTCCCAAAGAGGAGTAGATTAATTATGTAGGACATCTAGTGACTGTCGGTTTAAAGGAAACACTGTCTTCATTCAACTGTTCTCCTTCTTAAGATGTGCTTATGGACTTAGAAAGAAATCCTCATTAAATATCCCACCCAAATGGAAGTCAGGTGAGGTTACCCTCTCCAGGCTGCAAAATATTTCAAGGAGTATGGACAGGAAATCAGCAGCCAATAAAGTCAATTAATTAAATAATTAATTAATTAATGAAAATAACTGACCAGTAGGAGCAAAGCACTTGACAAGACATGGAGGGAAATACAGGAAGCAAAGCAATGGAGACGCTGGCCATGAGAAGCAACCCTTTCACCCACCCGACAGCCAAGAAGCATGGTGGAAAGCAGCAGGCACGAGGAAGCACGCCCACCCGGTGCTGGGGAAGTTCACAGGAGGGAGCTCTGTAAATGTGTCCTCGGGGAGGAAGGGCTGAGAAGGGATTTGGAGACTCCTCTGTTCGGTCTGGCAGAGGGCACAGAGCATAGACTGATTGAATTCTGGCTCAGCTGCCCAGGGACCCTGGATACATTATTTAACCTTTGTAAGCATCGGTTTCTTCATCTGTAAAATGGGGGATAAAATCACCGGGGGCACAGTTTTAGAGCGTATTAAATGAAAGAATACATGATATTCATAGTTATATACAGGGTGGGCAAAAGTAGGTCTACAGTTGTTTGCATGGAAAAAGGCATGCAGGTATAGCTTTATTAACTCTGTGTTTTGCATACTCACAACTATACACCCCCTTTTGCCAACCCTCGTATATATATGGCGCCCGGTGCCGTATCTGTCACACAGTAGGTGCGCAGCAGACAGTACAAACATCCTCCACGGCTTACCCTTCCTAGGCCAGCCACAGGTGCTCCCCGCGGCGCCCCTCACACCTGTGCTCCTTTTACTCAGTGCCTCAAGGTTTCACACGATGGAATCACATCCTCTGCTGTTCTGCCTTATTGATCTTGTCTTTCCAAACTCCTAAAAGGTAAGGTGCACACTCTTTCTTATATTGTCCCAAGTCCTGATACAGTATAGAGTGTGCAGGAGGCACTTACTAAGTACTTGTGGGTGGGCTGAAGGGATCTGGGAGACTGGAGAGATTCAGGGCCTGGAACATGTCACACAATCAGTGAGCTCCCTGGCATCTGGGAGACATGTCCCGCTCCTGAGACATCTGTGGCTAGAAGTAGAGTCCTCCGAACTGACCTGGTGCTCCATAAATGTAACTACGTGAGGGGCTCCTATTTAATTTGGGAACCCAAATGCCATAAACCTCAAAATAAACTAACTTAGGAGACAGTGGTAAAATTGCTGAATGATCAAACTAGTTGTTCCAAATCTTGTGCTTTTAAGACGAGACTAGTGTCTTACCAAACTAATGGTTTTAAAAACCACTAGTATTTTTTTTTAAGTATTGAAAAAGGACACAAAAACAAATAAAAATAACTTAAAGACTCCGTAACAGAAAACTAAATTTTCTTGGGAAAAAATTTCTAGGTTACAAATGATGACAAATCATGTTGCTAATTTCACCTTTCCTGTTCATTTCTGGCAAAGGAATACATATCATTAACACTAATATCCAGTATTAGTGTGGCTTGACTGTGAATCTATAAACATTCAAAATTGACAGGTAATTTTGGAAAGAAATTAATATGAAAATGAAGATTGCTTTGATTGCTAAGCAATAGTCAATATCAATCACTCTCTTGCTTAACTCATCTAGAAATTGAAAATACTAGTCGTTGCGTCTCCACCTGACATTCTGACTTCATGGCCAATACGTGAATGACAAGTCTTACCAACATGATCAATCAGATTATCTTTATTTCCCCTGAATAAACAGAAAAAAATCAATACCCTTTACTAGGAATTAATGGAATTAAAAAAAAGATACTCATGTAAATTACAGCATAAGGAATATATTCAATAATATGCATGGTGTCAGATGAGTACTAGAATTCGCAGGGTGATCCCTGCATAAGATATATAAATGTCTCATCACTGAGTTGTACACCTGAAACTAATATAACATAAAAATAGAATTTAAAAGATAGTAATTTATTCTTCCACAAGATTGTTGCTAATTTTCTTAGTTTCTTATTTCACAATCAAGTACCTTGTCTAACTACTCCTTGAGAGGTTTTAGGATTGCCTTCTGTGCCATGAAGATAGTGTAGCAAGAAAAGGCATTTGGTTCATAATCTCTCAGAAATGTCCATTAGCAATATTTCCCATTGCAGGTAGACCTACACAGAATTATTGGATTATTTAAAATAGAAGTTTAATACTTTCAAGTCTTTTCTAATAATGAGAATCTCTTGTAAAGAAATTCTTTGGCGATGGTTTGTGCTATATGAAAAGCTAAGAAAAAAATTAATTCAAATAAATTAGAGCAAAGTCTGCCCTCTGCTGCACTTCAGTGGTTTCCACCCGGTCAGGTTTTTAGTTGCAATAGCTCAGCACTAACAAATCAATCTCAAGTCATTAAATTTATTTTTGTAAGGCTGAAAAACAATATGAGTGCCTAGATAATAGATTAAAGCAATTATACTATTATTATTTTAGGACACTGTAAATTTCAAGTACGGATGTATTTTTGTTACTAAATGGCATTTATAAAATAATAATGATGCTGAAATATATGTGAAGCATGTAAAGTATGTCATTCCAGGGAGCCAGCTGAGTTGGTCATTGATAATTTAAAATCCTTCTTTGTTTTGCTTAAATAAGGGCCAAAGCAATTATATTTTTAACAAAACGAAGAAGTTTTTATTTGGTAACTAATAAAAAGCTAGTTTTTGTTTAACCCTGAATTTTGGCTAGTACATCCCAAACTGCTTCACTGTTATTGCTCGGCCTTTGCAGCCTTTATTCTTTAAGCCTGGCCAGCACCCGAGCTTTGAATGGTATCAGTCAAATTCTCGTACCCGTCACTCCTGGCTCCAGGTGGTGTCTGATTTGGAACTGACCAAATCAGTATTGGAACTTGACTTTTACAAAGGTGTATCTATCACTCAAGGTTTGTACTTAAGAATTTCCTCTATTAGGCATCCTCTGTTTTCTAATAACTAGATGCTATATATTAGATAAAATCTTTTAAAAATCTATCCTCATTTCCCTCTTATTCTTACAATGAAGACACAATGCTTTTAATTTCTGATACCACCTTCCACTCATTCCCCAGATAATATAATAGAGAATATTGGCACAAACATGGTTATTTCACTCCCTGCAAGAATTAATAAATGAAGAAGATATGGGGCTATAGGAGAGAAATACTTATCCAAACCTGCAGCAAAGAGAATTTAGAAAACTACCCAAGTAAATTGGTTAAAGATGTCATTTTTGAAATTCAAGTTGACTTCGCTATAAACCTGTCCTTTAAAACAAAACATTCAATTGCCCTGCAAGTAAATGAGAAATCTGAGCCTTTTACTTATAGAGAGAGGAAAAAAAGCAAAAACAAACAAAAGAAACCCCCTCAAAAACATTTTATCCCCACCCACTGATAAACATTCCAAAGAGTCATTGGTGTAAAAGTGTTTACTGTACCTATGATGTCACACAGCCGCCCCAACTGCATGTTCTGTTGAGTGTCGAAGTTGTCAATATTTTGTCGCACAGGCTGGGTATAACCTAAAAGGCAAACAAGGTGTCAAAACCCAGAAAGAGCGAATCAGGATGGCAACATGGCACACCCAGGATTCCAAATGTCACCGTTCACATTTCCAGGGAAGAGTTTTCTCTGGAGCATCTTGCAGAAACAGCCTCACTCCCAAGAGTGAGGTCCTCGCTTCCCAGGGGAGTAAGCATTATTCCGGGAGATGTGCTCAGCAGCACTTTCTGCGACAGACAGAGGTTTGTATTTTTCAATACCGGCCAGGCTGCTGGGAATCAGGGTTATGAAAACATGGGGAAATTTTCTGACATTTAACATGAATGTTCAAAACAACATGTAAAAAATTATGCTCAGGTTAAAACACACACACACAATTTTGGCTTTTTAACTTATGCTTCCTATGGGGCATTTTGAATATGTGTCCCAGGGTTATTCTAAACTGACACACAGATTTCAAGAGAAACCTCTTGCTGTCAGGAATATGTCTTTAAGTGAAAGAAACATGCTTCTGCTCACACAGTCAAAAGGACTTTTAACCTTTAAAGGGCAATAAAGGTTCTTGCGGTCAGTGCAGTATTTTATCAGTGCTAACGAAAGTCCTGCCAGTTGCCTTCGTGTCCAGTGGAAACAGAGCAGAAGGAAAACCGACGTGGGTTACTATTGTCCAAAAATCTTCCACAGCAACAGACAGCAGCAACAACACTTCCTGCTAATACGTCAGGGTTAAAAATATAAGTGTGTGAAAACATGAACTTTAAAGGCATGCATGCTCACAATCAGGTATAATGGCTTACACAAAATTCAACAACTGTAGGTGCAACTCATTTTTTTTTTTTATTCTCAATAAAATTGCTTTTCACATTTTGAAGAAATGCTTCAATGCCTCCTTGTGGTTAGTGAGCCCAAACACATGTTTCAAGTTAAACTGCCATAGATAAAGTGATTTTAAATACTGCATCTTTGAGATGGCACAGACTTCCTTTTCAGCGAAAGGAAAACTATAGCAATTCAGGCAACAGGGCTTCAGATCAAATGAACTCAGATAATTGGCTCCTTGCTTTGATGTCAGTGTTTAAACACTAGACGACGTCTGGAAATTAAATGAGTTTACAATTCCTCTGAAAGCCTCCCTTTGGCTTTATGCAGATAAACTAAAGAGGCAGAAAGCCAAATGGGTTGTTGGAATTATTTTTGAAAAATTATTAAATTCTAAAATAATTTGGGGAGCCATTCCATGGAATATGAAAATTAATATAGACAGCTACAAACAATGCTGTCTTGGTGTGTGGTTGCAATATTGTAACTTGGGATTTTGCATATGTATAATTTGAATAAATGTTTAGAAAGTGGCATCATGAATAACATACATTAAAACTATAAGAAGGCAGAAAAAAATGCCTAAAGAAATAAGGTGCTATTAAGAAAAGTGCCTGAGAGCATTCCATGAACACATTTCTTTTAGAAAGTAAAGATAAAAGGCAGTCTGATGTCTCATTAAGACGCTGTCCAATTTAAAATATAAAGGCTGTCCGGTCACTTTCTGCAGCACAGGAATGAATATATCTGTGTTTCAATCAAGTGCTTGAAGTTAGTTTTCCAACAAAGTATTTAGTACCTCTGTTACCACTGATCAAGGATGCATATAAAGTATCTACACAGAATTACGGGGTATGATAGAACTGGTTACTCCGTTAAACCTACAAATACACCCATTTTAAAGAACTGCATATCAACAATCTCAGAACATTGTTATAGAAGATCATATGAAGTAACAGATATGAAAACATTTTGCAAAGTGTAAAGTGCTGGGCAAACATAGGTATTTTAATGTTGTGAGGTATGTGCACTTCCAAAGCTTGTAAGAGCAACAACAAGTTCTGTGTATGTTGCAACAGACCACTCTACTTGGGCAAGATGCAATGCAATGCACAGTGCCATTGGCAGAGCAGATGTTGGGAGTCAATTTTTAAAAAAATCAGATTTATTCTTATGTTTTGTATATCCACAAAGTAGATGACTCCTAGGTGAAAAGACCTCATTAATGCTGATGGCATATATTAAATACAACAGAGACTTAACCAGGAAACTATCAGCAAGGATGCTCTGGCTTTGGGAACTTCAGCAGTTCCAGTGGCAATGAACCATCACAGTTTGGAATATAATCTACAAAGACGGGATACTTCAAAGGTCAGACTAGAAACGCTGGGGGAGTTTTGAGAACCCACTCCTCCTACCCCACCATGTTATAGATGGGGAAGCTCAGGGGAAGTGCCTTGTCTCTTGTCCAAGGTTGCATAAACCCACAAGTTATTATACAGTTCAGATACTACAGATTTAGCTCCTGTGACAAATGTGGTTACATAAAATAGAGAAAACAAGACTCTCCAAGTGTGAGCAGAGAACTACAGAAGGGACAAAGAGCCTTTGCCACTCTTAAGACTTATTTCCAATTTTGTAATGGGCAGAAGAATGACCCTTCAAAGATGCTCTTGTCCCCACCCCTGGAATCTGTGAATATGTTAGGTTACATGGTAAAGGGGAAAAAAAGTTGCAAATGCAATGAAGGCTGCTAATCAGCTGACATTAAAATAAGGAGATTGGCTGGGCCCAATGTCATCAAGGGTTCTTAAAAGTGGGAGACAGAGAGAGGAAGAAGAGTAGAGTTAGAGATGTGACTGCAGAAGAAAGGCACAGAGAGCTGCAATGTTGCTGGCTCTGAAGATGGAGGAAGGGGCCAAGGGCTTTTCTTGTTAATTCCTTTGTGGGTGGCTTCTAAAAGCTGGAAAGGATAAGGAAACAGATTATCTCATAGATCTCATAGAACCCTCCAAAAAGTAACACAGCCTGCCGACACCTTGATCTTAGCCTTTCGGGCTTCTGAACTACAGAACTGTAAGGTAATAAACTTGGGTTGTTTTAAGCCACTAAGCTTGTAGTAACTTGTTACAAGGTGATAGCAAACCAATATGACTTTCTACCTTCCCTTACCCTCCTGTATGCATCACCTCTCAGATATCTTGCTTCTCTTTCACTCTAACTGAAAGATGAGGAAGGGCCAAAATCCCCAATAAGAACTCATAATAAGCATTAGATAAGTGTTGTTGTTGCTGTTATTATCTTTTTTCTTTCTTAACTTCAGCTGAGCCAGATTGCAATTTTCAAAAGGAGCCTCATTTTTACAAACCTTACTCTTACAAACATAAAATTATATTTGAGCTATCAGAGTACAGTTCTTCTCGCTTATGCAGCTGATAGGCCCTCATCGCTGTCAAGTGTGTCGGAACACCCTTTTCTAAGAAGATTCTCAGTCTTCCCTCACAGTCACTCTCTTGCACCCTTTCTCTGCTATCCTTTTCTCATGTTGTCATTGTATGTTTCTTTGCTTGCTGGTTTATTGGTTGTACGTCTCTCCTCTCCCCTGCACTACTCCGGCTCCTGTAAACAGACTGCAAGTTCCATTAAAACAGAGACAGTGAGATATCCCCAGTCAAATGAATGAATGAAATGTATCTCAAGATCCTATTCAAAGAATCTGAAATTCCTAGCCCTTTCTGCCATGTTCTCATCATTTCCTCTCCTCCTTTCAACTCTTTTAAAATTGGGTTCCCTGATCTGAAGAATTTCTAGGAAATTCAAAGAATGGTCAGTGGGCTCTGTAGCTTTTCTAGGTCCTCATCTGCATAGAATAAAACAACAGTGGCCTGGCTGGTGTGGTTCAGTGGTTGAGAAAACTAAGAGGTCACCAGTTTGGTTCCTGGTCAGGGCACATGCCCAGATTGCGGTCTTGATCCCCAGTAGGAGGCGTGCAGGAGGCAAGCAGTTGATATTTCTCTCTCATTAATGTTTCTCTCTCTCTTTCTCCTTTCCTCTCTCTCTAAAAATCTATTAAAAAACATATTTAAAACACTGGCCTACAGGGGCACTCTCTCCTTATCACGACAGAGGGAACTTAGCCTCTTTCCTTATGGCCATCCTCATCACCTGCAAAATATTCCTAGTTTGATAGAGTATTCCATCTTTTTTTCAAAAAGTTATGCCTCTGCTTTACATCAAAGAAGGGTACCCACAAGCTGCCTCTCTAAAGTTATCCAAGTACTTTGGTCCTCTATTGAACCAAGAATACTCATCACTAGTTCAATTATGCTCATACTGGCTGTCATTTCTCCATCTTCATTTCTACCTTCATCTTTTTTCCCATTCCCACCCTCACTACCGTACAAACTCCTATCAGATGATGCTAACTGACTCTTTGCAAGCAGTAAGCTAGCTGTGCTAGGACTGGCTTTTCCTTCACAGAAACCAAGGCAACACTCAGTGACTAAGCTCTCTTAGGACTATGCATGGCTCTGTGATAGGCCCCTGCCCCTGTAGTAGAATCAAATATTTTTGAACACCTGCTCATTACCCTGTGGTTGACTCCTAGTTTCTTTTGTCTCCAAGTCCTATTCCTTATGGTACCTAAGGCAGCGAAGGGGTTTAAAACTGACTTCTAGTTACTAGGTAATTCTCATTCATCTGATCACCCTGGCCTGAGATGGCAGTCAACCATGCCTCAGTATGAGGGACTGAAGCAGTAGTCTCAACCTTTTCCCCATTTTGAAACACATGATGGGAGATGTTCAAATGTATCACACACTGCTAGGCATATGCAGTACAGAAGCAACAGTAGCTCCATCCCTCTCTCGTCCACTCAAGAAAGCATACTGCCAGCTCAGCAAGAGCACCATTATCACAGAGATGATCTTGAATTGCTCCAATTCATTGAAAAAATTATCATTAGTCAACTTTGGTATTCTAATAGTAAAAATTTAGGGGAACATGTGCCATACTTCACAATTGATTACATGTCAACATATTACAGTAATCTAGAGAAATGTGATCTGGACATTATGGTTATACCCAGCTTTTAATTAGTTGTGCAAATATGAAAGCACAAGATACTGAGATAGGAGAAAAGATGTAGCAAGAGAGAGGCCCATTTGGGTTATTTACATAGTATTCATGGCCCAGGACACGGATTTGTGCATACTGAAAGGAAATTAATTAGAAGAAATATTTTACTATCGCTATTTGCTCTTTCTCTATAATAGAAGAGTCAACCAAATTCAAGATCGGCAATGACAGATCCCAAAACACACACATGCGATTGGCACTAGCAAGAGCTTTTTATGTATCGCACATGTGCAAGTCAACTTAGCCTTTTATATATATACTAGAGGCCCGGTGCACAAAAATTTGTGCACTCGGGGGGGAGGAGGGGTCCCTCAGCTCGGCCTGTGCCCTCTCGCAGTCTGGGACCCCTCAGGCCATGACCACTTGCTGGCTTAGGCCTGCTTCCTGGGGGATTGGATTTAGATGGTAATCAGACATCCCTCTGGCAGCCCGGCAGCCCTTGGGAGATGCCCACTTGCCAGTGGGGCGCAGACCTTAGCACTGCTGAGGAGGCAGGAGGGGTTCCCACCACCACCGCTGTACTGGCAGCCATCAGCCTGGCTTGTGGCTGAGCAGAGCTCCACCCTGTGAGAGCGCACTGACCACCAGGGGGCAGTTCCTGCATTGGGCGTCTGCCCCCTGGTGCTCAGTGTGTGTCATAGTGACCAGTCAATCCCAGTCTTTCTGCTGTTAGGGTCAGTTTGCATATTACCCTTTACTATATAGGATAGAGGGCTGGTGCATGGGTGGGGGCCGGCTGGTTTGCCCTGAATGGTGTCCCAGATAAGGGTGGGGGTTCTGCTTGGGTGCCTGGCCAGCCTGGATGACGGGCTGATGGCTGTTTGCATCTGGTCGCACCCCCTTCAGGGTGGGAGTCCCCACTGGGGTGCCTGGCCAGCCTGGATGAGGGGCTGATGGCTGTTTGCAGCTGGTCACACCCCCTTCAGGGTGGGGGTCCCCACTGGGGTGCCTGGCCAGTCTGGGTGAGGGCCTGAGGGCCGTTTTCAGGCTGGTGGGCAACTGAAGCTCCCAGCCTCTCCTTTTTTTCTTTTTTTTTTTAAATTCTGGGATTTATTTACCTTCTATAGCTGTCACTGGAGCTGAGAGCCGGCTCCAGCTCTGAGGCCCGGCTCCAGCTCTGAGGCTTGGCTGGCTGAAAGCAGGTATCTGGGTTTGTTTAGCTTCTATAATTGAAACATTGTTGCCGTCACTGCCACTCTAAGCTCTGAAGCCGAAGCTGGCTGAAAGCAGGTATCTGGAGCTTGTTTAGCTTCTATAATTGCAACTTTGTTGCTTAGAGTGGAGCTTAGAGCAGGCCGAGGCAGGCGGGGAACCTGGCTTCCTCCATCACTGGAGCAAGCAAGCCTCCTATTGGCTTCAGCTGCGTGGCTGCTGGCCGCCATCTTTGTTGGCAGTTAATTTGCATATCCTGCTGATTAGCCAATGGGAAGCCTAGCAGAGGTATGGTTAATTACCATGTTTGTCTATTATTAGATAGGATAGAATAAACTTGCTTAATTAGACCTGCTTTCTGACTTAGCTAGACTTTTTCCAGCCAGTGAAGCACCCCAACTTCTCTTTCAGGTAATTGTCAGAAACACAGCAGAAAATATCAACATGAAGCAGATTATTATTGTAGATCATGCAGGGAGAACAAATGGTAAAATATTTAACTGCAGCAGTGTTTGACTATATTCTGTGCAGTGAAAAAACCTGAAGTCATTTTCAAGGTCTATTATTTCTTACTTCTTTTCAGTTGGGTCGAGTTTCTAAACTTTCTAAATCTCCGTTTTCCAGCTAATGAAAAGAAAATAGGATTCTACCAAGTCTCCTATCTACCTACTCCAGGACTTCTGTGAGGATCAAAAGAGATGAGGCATGTGAAAACGCTTCATAGACATTTGGTTAAAGTGTAAAATGTTTTCACCTGGCTATAAAGCAAGTCATGTTCCTGGGCTGAAGAAACTCCAAGTAGGCTAGTGGCTAGGGAGAGGAAACTGGGTGTTGCTACATGACATCATTACCCAGCGCCCACAGCCACTGTTTCTGGGCTGGGCTGTGGGCCACATTTTGCACCATGGGGTCTTGGCAGCATTGGCTGCAATTTGGTGGGCTGTTGCTCCAGGGTGGTGGTGGGGCCTGTGTCCCACTTGGGGGAAACTGAGTGTTGCTTTGTCAGCACCAGGTCCAGGGTGCTGTTTCTTTGTAAATGGCCAGTACATGTCACAGCAGCTCCTGCATTGAGCATCTTCCCCCTGGTGGTCAGTGTGTGTCATAGCAACCAGTCGGACGGTTGGAGGGACACTTATATATGTATAGACATCCAGTGCCAGTTTGTTGAAAATAAAGCTGAGAGTTGTGTTTTGGGAGGTGGTGAGGAGGGTTTGGGAATTTTGTGATGAGGATGTAGAAAGCACAGGAGGTACTTGAATATTTTTAGAGTTTTAAAAACTTTCTCAAACCAAACCTGCCAAATGGATTCAGTGTGGACCTGAAGAAATGGATTCTGAAGACCTTCTTTTCAAAAGGGTGAGGACTTTCCTTTGTTTAAACTTTTTGTCAGTGACTGGCACGCATTGCATGCAACAGAAGTCAGTGATTCTCAAAGTGTGGTCTGGGGACCCTTTTGGGAGGTCTGTAAGGTCAAACTATTTTCAAAATGATACCAAGATGGTATTTGCCTTTTTCAACCTTATTGTCTCATAAAACACAAAAAGTTTATTGATGTGATTTTAGATTTCACATTGCAACTAACACTTAAGAATTATTATTGTTGAATTTTGGTATAAAATCAAAGAATGTATACAATTATCTGAAAAGGCTGTAAAAAACATATTATTCCCTTTTCCAAATACTTATCTGTGTAGGGCCAGGTTTTCTTCATATGCTTCAACCAAAACAACAGATTGTAATAGACTGAATACAGAAATATATCTAAGAACTCAAATATGTTCTATTAAGAGATTTGCTAACTTGCCGACGTATGCCATTCTTCTATTTTTTTTTGTTTGTTTGTTTTGGAATGGAAAATAAACTTTTAAAGAAAAAATAAAATTATGTTATTTAGGTTAAAATTAGTGATGGATTTATTTATTACTATTTTAAAATAAACATTTTTAAGTTAACCAGTTTTATTTTCTAATATGGTGAGTATCTAGAGATATAACCTACTTAAACCAACAGTCTGGAGTGTCCTCAGTAATCAACACAAGTATAAGTTGGAGAACTGCTGAACAATTATTTTAATATTTTTATGAGAATGACGATGACGAAAATCATAGCTTTATCTTAGTATTTGTAAGACTCTTTTTAGAGCATACCTTTTTAGAAAAATATGTTTTTATTGATTTCAGAGAGGAAAAGAGAGGGAGAGACAGACAGAAACATCAATGATAAGAGAGAATTATCGATTGGCTGCCTTCTGCATGTCCCTTACTGGGGATTGAGCCAAAGGAGAATTGAACTGTGACTTCCTGGTTCATAGGTTGATGCCCAACCACTGAGCGACTGTGGCTGGGAGAGCATATCTTTTTGTTGTTAATCCTCACCTGAGGATATTTTCCCACTGATTTTTAGAAAGAGTGGAAGGGAGGGGGAGAGACAGAGAGAGAGAAACAGACATTGATTGGGTGCCTTCTACATGCTCCCCAATCAGGGCGGAGGATCGAGCCTGCAACCGAGGTACGTGCCCTTGACCAGAATCGAACCCGGGACCCTTCAGTCCATGGGCCGATGCTTTATCTGCGGAGCCAAACTGGCTAGGGCCAGGCGAGCATATCTTAATGTTAATTCATTTCCTAGAAAGCCCAGGGGCTAGTCAATTGACAACCAGTTTAATGCTGTTTCTGTATTTCGTGGTACAACATGAGACAGCTCAGGACCAACTGGGTAATTTAATATTACAGGGTCACAGGGCCAACGCTGATCTAATCAGCGGATGACTGTTGAGTTGGCTTACTTGGATGAATACAACATGGATGAATACAAATATGTTTTCATTTTAATTTGGGCTATAAATAAACGTGAAAGTTAAGTGTACTTTGTTCCTGATCCCAAAAGACCTAGATGTTTCTGGGAAATGCTGTCTGGGAGATCTTGGCAGTACATCTGTCTCGGGAATTAATATGGCAACCCCACAGCTAAACTATGGATTCCATACTACTTGCCAAAATACATGTTGAAGACTGCAAAGATCTGATTGAAAGTCCTGATTTCCAAGCCCCGAGGTGGAAAGGAACAGAGTGTATCTTGTCTTTGACTTGTCAACTTAAAAATGAGAAGGTAGAAAGGTGCCAATGTGCTTGGAGGCGCAGTAAAAATGTGATTTCAGATCTAACACTCTTGGCTGTGTTCCTCTACCCTGGCCCTGCTCACAAATGAAGGTGAGCGCAAATTCTTATCTTCTGGAGGAAGGGAGTAGAGTTAGGAAGCCACCCTCTCAGGAGCATTTGTGGCTTTCTCAGTTCAGGGTCCGGACAGTTGTGCACACAAGTAAGTTTTCTATCTTTTAGGTATTTGTGACGGCATAGAACAGCAGAAAATGCTGTTTTTCACAATAGCAGGATCCGTAATGTTATAGAATGGAGTACCTTGGAGACCACTCTTTGTGTTAGCCCTAAGGATAATTTGCTGAAATAAAGCGGAGAGGGGGGAATGAGATGAACGATATACCAATGCTTTTAGCCGTTAAATCATTTAGCAATGAAAAAAAAAATTACATACAGAAAAGAGAAAATCCCATCTCAGTATATCCCTTGTTTTTATTTTAAAGGAGGAAGAGAAGTGGGGGAGGAAACCCAACACTGGGGCTGTAATTGGCGGGCAGCGGCCTCATATACCTGCTCACGGCATCTGAGCCCCATACTTGGCTCATCTCATTTACTGTCATCTTATTTTAAAATGCCACTGAGTTTAAGTGTAGCACCAAGTGATGCACTGCAATAAAGATGCACAGGGGTTAAATTAAAAGTGGGGGAAATAACGTGGCCAAAGAAACTGGAAGCAGATCAGCTCGCAGGTTTTGTTTGGACCTCTGCTTTTCTAGAGGAATTAGAATTCTTTGTTGCAGTTCTTTCTTATTTGACTGATGCATTTTGCTTAAAATAGGCCCTAGTATTCTATTCCTGATATGAACCATAGTAGATTATTTTGCTATAATTATATTTCATTAATAAAAAATGATAAAAATATGAACTATCTAATTAAGAGATCAGCCTATATAATCTAGAAAGAATGACTTTTTATAATCTTATAAAATTACAAAGTGATTAGTTTCTTTGTACAATTAATCAACAGGATCCCACCTCTCCTGTTGGTTAAAAATAGCTAAGCTCTCTGTTACATCTAGGAATATTACCCAAAATATACGTCAATTGTGTTTCATCACTCCTCCATTCAAAGAGGTTACTTCGCAATGTGTAATTGTCTTTATGATCATATTATCAAGCCATAGATTTTAAAATACATGATACATATTTGGGGGTCAAAATGTTCCTAAGCCCGGCTGGTGTGCTCAGTGGTTGAGCGTCAACTCATGAACCAGGAGGTCACAGTTCGATTCCCAGTCAGGACATATGCCCGGGTTTCAGGCTCAGTCCCAGTAAGGGGCACGCAGGAGGCAGCCAATCAATGAGTCTCTCTCATCATTGCTCTCTCTCTCTCTCTCTCTCTCTCTCTCTTCCTCCACTTCCTCTCTGAAATCAATAATAATTAAAAAAGGTTCCTGAAAGGCCATCCTTTTGGTTTGGAAAGTGCAATTATTCCTGTGTGTGCAAAACTGCATAAATGCCTACAACTGAAATAAATTAGGCAGTCATCAGCTACTAAAAGTTCATTTTTAGGGCTCAAACAAATCAGCACAGCCCCAGTTGGCTAGTGGCATGATGTCATAATTTCCAGGGCTAATTCTATACCAGAACTGATTGCAAATTTCCTATGGAAAGAGAGAAAGAGGACAAGGCTGAAACTTGTATTAAATGCCTACCTGGACCTTACACTCCTACCAACAGATTTTTATTATTGAAGCTGCCTAAACTCGAAACAGAATGACTGTATTGAATAGATGGGAGGTGGGGAAGGGGGGAGAGGGGCATGTATTTAGAGAAAAAAATGCTTCACTTTCAGCCACTTCTATTTTTGTGAATTAAACAGGCAAGTCCTTGGTGCAGGACAAAGTAGCCATGTTGTGACTGGCTGAAATCTTTGTCAAGTGTTCCCAGGGGAAGTGGTCCACAAGAAAAAGACACACCATAATCCTTTTTTTTTTTTTAAAGGTATAGTTTGAGAATTATGTCTGTGGGATAGGTATGAGATGGCAGTTTAATGTTACTCAAAATTAATTTAATTTCCACAAGCCATCTATAAAACCTAAAGTACAGATTGTAGAAACAAATACTATTTTATCAAAGCCCAAGTATAACTCTTGTGTGAAACAGTGTAATGGGGCATTTTAAATGCTTAGCTGAGAAAAATATCTGCGCTTGTTCGTATCTCTAGGAAAAGACACGACTGGCCATTTTTCTTTAAAATGGGTTATTATGTTGTTAACAAACAAAAGTTATGGCAATAGGGGAGATTTTCAGATTTATTATGCATTTATTTAAACTGAGTCTGTGTAATGTAGAAGAAAACTAGGTTTAATATCAGATTTAGAATAATGCTTTCTAATAATTTCTGAACAGGTTATTTTTCTACTTCATTTGTAGTCAGCAAGCCCTTTTGAAAATTTAAGATATTTTCATTAATTTTTTATTATTATCCAGTTCAGATTACTGACCATTCTTTTCATAATTTTACCTCTTCAGTAAAATTATTGGGCTTCTCTGCAGGGCTAATTTGCATTGGGGTTTTGAAGAGTCAGAGGTGGGAGTATAGAAGAGAAGAAGTTTGTGGAAATAGTGTCTATAATACCTTTCTTGGTGCTTGTCAACATTGCAAAGTGGGGGGTCTTGTTTCTATTTCTAGTTTTGGGAAAAAATGGAGAATGCAGAGCAAAATTTCCCACATAATATCAGGCCAGGTCCATAATTTGTTGAAGAAGAGAAGGCTCTTGCACCTTATTCTAAGGACTGGAGTCAATTAATTGGGTCTGCAATTAGCCTCTCTGGTTGCAATCAATTACAAGTGCAATTTCTGTGTGTGAGCTAATTTTGTGTGCAAAAGTAGTCCCACCAAAACAAAAGCCCAAGTTAAAATAGAATTCAGATCTGTCTTGCTTCACATCCTAAAAAAAACCTAATTTTTTCTATGAGTCATAAAGACCAAAAGTAAAAGGCCCAGTATAACTCAAGAATTTTTAAAACTTTTCTACAAATACTTAGGAATATAAGTATTTGAGAATCTAGGAACGTTTGCATTATTTTATTATTATGAATATTTTACTAATTTAAAATAAAATCTTAATTATATTTATATTATAATTTTTTTGCTTTTAATGTTATATATATATATATATATATATATATATATATATATATATTATACATAGTGTATGGTTCTATACTACACATAAGTATACAAACAAATATACTCACCCAGGAGCATAAATAAATTGTGATTCTGAGTTCTATTACAATAGATCACTTAGTGCATTGCTCTACTTGAAAGGCCTCAACAAAGAGCTAATATGTAATATGAAGATTCCATGAATTTTACTATTTGTCAAAACTCTACCAAGTCAGCTCGGCCTCACCAAAACAATTTAACACACCAGGTAGATAAAAAGCAAAACAAAACAAACAAGCCAGCAAACAAATCCCAAACATTTTGACAGCGGTTCATGTTTTAAAAGAACTTCCAATGCAAATTTCTCATGTCATTTTGGCATACCTATTTTACACCGTGTTGTAGACAACAGCTTTTAAGTTCCCCAATTCATAAATGTAATTAAATAATTACATTAGTGCTAATTAACATGAAACTGCAGATTATTTAAGCGCAAAAAACACTATTCAACTTCTTAATTATTCTTGTTCACACAGCATTTCCTTTTGCTCAGGCGCCCTAGGTGCAAATAAAGCATCCCATCTGCTCGTAATTAGAACTAAATAATTTCAGAGAATGTAGCTTATCATTTTGACTGCACATTTGATTAAAAACAGTGTACAAGCAATATCCCGGCTTATTGGCATAACAGCAACAACACACACAAGCCTGTGTTCTCCTATCATTAAAGAAGATAGGAAACATTATCTGTTATTTCAGGGGGAAAAATACAACTTTTTAGTTCATTTCATACAGATGAAAGCGAATTACAGCAAATCACCTCTCCACTGAATAGCAGCCCCCACATAATGACTTTATTTGCTTAATCCCCAAATTAAACGCCGTTTCGAGCGAGGGCCCTGTGTTATTACTCTCATCATGTCGAGAACATTTTCCTGCCGAGACCAATTTGAATAAAACAAGGGGCCTTCCTTGAACTCAATCAAGGAGCCATAATGTGGTGGGTAATAGAGGTTGCTGATAGATTTGCAGGCAAAAGTGTTATACCTAATGATGGGATATGGATAATAGTCCTCCTGGAGGTCCTGATGCGATTCCAGTTGGCTGCCAGATGCTAAAAATCAAGAAGAGCATTGATCAGTGACAGGAAGCTGTAGTGGATTCATCTAGTCAAACTTCAGCTGTGTTTCCACTGTACAGTTAAGCCAGGCATAAATTATATTAATTGATTTAATTACATACTTAAAACATCTTCCCCAATTAATTTAATTAGGTGGCTACATGATGCTACTGGCAGGGGAAGATTAGAGGCAGCTCACTTAATTAACAGAATATGAATGAAAAAAAAGAGAAAGCAAACATAAATGAAATTGTGAGCACTAATTAAAAGGCTGTCTGCAAACTTAAATACTTTCTGACAAAGTGGTGACAGCAATGTAGACAAGACAGGATTTTTTCCCCTAGCAAATTAAAGTGCCAGAAGGTATATACAGGGAGAAAAGGTAATGCAGTTACACCATTGATTTCCTGACAGAACTACCATAGTCAAAGTGAAGGGACATTTTTCCTATAGAAAAATTGCAGCAGGTCTTGCAGATTCCTGGTGAGGACTAAAATATGATGCATGGTACAAACAAACGTAGGGTTTGTGCATCGCACATGGAGGAGAGTGGAAGGTGAGGGAGGCGGAGGGGGAGGGTCGTTGGAGAGAGAAAGGACAGATAAAGAGACAACTTATGGCAATCGTTCAAGCAAGAAATGTTTAGAAAAAGAGTCTGCCTTAACAGCTGGCAGCCTTGTGTACCTTGGCTCGAATGCGGAAATTCTGCAGGTGTCTCTCACGTGACTCCTTCAGGATCTTCATCAGTCGTGTCTTATGGCAATGTAAGAGCCACGCGATGGCAATCACACCCGACGCCCACTTCTGCTGGCGGAAAACGTGGAAGTATTTTCTTGCTTTGTAGCATTTCCATGTGGCTTGGATCTTGCTGGCAGCATTTAACTTCCCACCTTGCCCTTTGTATCTCTGGCCAGGAACAGTTAACATCTTTTGGATGGGAAGAGGGTTCTCTACCACTGAGAGGAGGTCATTTCTGGTAAGTTTATTCTTCAGCTCAAACTCTGGAAGGAGGTCTACCAAACTGTTCCCTTTGATTTTGACTTCCGGTATTGCATATTCCCTGAGGAACTTCTCGATGTGTTCCAAGAGAGAGAGAATACTTCCCCAGGATAAAATAAAATGTGACTTGAATGCTATGAAGTCTGGGGCTGTGTTGTCTATGACGCCATCATGAATAAAAAAGTCGTGATCCCACGGTGATTTCAGAGCTCTGGAAGGTGGTGTGAGTTTCAAACTCTGTGGAGAGATAATGTCAGAGATGAAAAAGAATTATGATCTACCTTAAAGGAGTGGTCAAGAAACACACAATCACATTATCATCTACTACTCGATGGAAGGAAAATATAGATCCTAGTTTTGATTTAATACCTATATGCCATAATATGAAAGTCTGGCCAGTATCTATCATAAAACTCATTACCAAAAGAATATTTTAGAGGTTGCTCAAAGCTATTATCATTTTTAATAAAAGTGTTATTTAATTGCTCGAAACTGATCACATACAAGTTGTGCTTTTAGTTCACTTTGATGTGGCCAACTGACCCTGTAATCGCTGTGATTTACTTTTCACGTACGCATGGATGGAAGCAAATCACTGCTTTCTTGTTCATATGTTATCCACCACCGAGAGAAGGTCATTATTTGTTTGTTAACCTCACCTGAGGATATTTTTTTCCATTGATTTTTTTTTAGAGAGAGTAGAAGGAAGTGATGGAGGGGGAGAGAGTGAAACATTGATGTGAGAGAGACACAGTGATTGGTTGCTGCTTGTACATGCCCTGACTGGGGCTTGGGATCGAACCTGCAATCCAGGTACATTCCCTTGACTGGGAATCAAACACGAAACCCTCTGGGGTGCTGGCTAGCGCTCTAACCACTTAGCAACACTAGCCAAGGCTCTTTGCTATCTTTATGATAATTTCAAATATGCTCATCAAAGATTTCCTGTCTATTCTGACATCTAACAGGTCTTCACTTTCTGATGTTTTGAAATTCTGCCACCTTCTCTTAATATCTAGGAGTGATTTTATAAGGAGCATTATGTTGTCTGTTATCACCATGGCCACTTTCTAGGTTCTTCTTGACATATGTTCTTTTATTCTTAAATCTGGTATCTTCTTAGGGATATATCTGGCGCTATCCTCAGGTAGAATCTGAAATGACCTAACAAATAAAACCAAGGAAGCATTTGCTTCATTTTGTTCCTATCTATACTGATTGAATTTTAAGTCATGAAAAATACTACTTTTGTTTTTAAATGCTGAGATGGGTTCTCTAAGAGTGGGATGATGGGCAGTTTTTTCTTCTTTATTCTTTTCTGTATGAAAATAACTGAGTAAATGCTATTTAAACAATAAAATCAGAAGTGGCTTGGATTACAATAACAATATATGTTACACACATTAATAAATGAATTCAGCAATGTAGCAGGATACAAAATTAACACCCGGAAATCTATGGCATTTTTGTACACCAATAGTGAACTTACAGAAAGAGAGATTAAAAAAACAATCCCATTTACCATCGCACCAAAAAGATTAAGATACCTAGGAATAAACTTAACTAAGGAGGTAAAAGACCTGTACTCAGAAAACTACAGGACACTGAAAAAAGAGATAGAGGAAGACATAAACAGATGGAAGAAAATACCGTATTCATGGATTGGTCATCATCAACATCATCAAAATGTCCATACTACCCAAAGCAATCTATAGATTCAATGCAATCCTCATTAAATTACCAATGGCATATTTCACAGACCTAGAACGAACTTTCCAAAAATTCATCTGGAATTTAAAAAAAGACCCCGAATAGCTGCAGCAATCCAGAGAAAGAACAAAGTAGGAGGGATCTCAATACCGGATATCAAGCTGTATTACAAAGTCACTGTTCTCAAAACTGCCTGGTACTGGCACAAGAACAGACATATAGATCAATGGAATAGGATAGAGAACCCAGAAATCAACCCAAACCACTGTGTCAATTAATATTTGACAAAGGAAGCAAGAGAATACAATGTAGTCAAGATATTCTCTTCAATAAATGGTGTTGGAAAAATTGAACAGATACATGCAAAAAGAAAAGAAAAGAAAGAAAGAAAGGAAGGAAGGAAGGAAGGAAGGAAGGAAGGAAGGAAGGAAGGAAGGAAGAAACTAGACCACCAACTTACACCATACACAAAAATAAACTCAAAATTGATAAAGGACTTAAACGTAAGACAGGAAACCATAAAAATCTTAGAGGAATCCACAGGCAGCAACATCTCAGACATATGCCGAAGGAATCCTTCACCGATACAGCTCCTAGGCCTGCAGTGGTCGGCAAACTCATTAGTCAACAAAGCCAAATACCAACAGTACGACGATTGAAGTTTCTTTTGAGAGCCATATTTTTTAAACTTAAATTATATAGGTAGGTACATTGTTATTAACTTAATTAGGGTACTCCTAAGGCTTAGGAAGAGCCACACTCAAGGGGCCAAAGAGCCACATGTGGCTTGCGAGCCGCAGTTTGCCGACCACGGTCCTAGGGCAATGGAAACTAAAGAGAAAATAAACAAATGGGACTACATCAAAATAAAAAGCTTCTGCACAGCAAAAGAAACCATCAACAAAACAAGAAGAAAGCGCACTGCATGGGAGAACATATTTGCCAATGTTATCTCCGATAAGGGTTTAATCCAGGGGTGGGCAAACTTTTTGACTCGAGGGCCACAATGGATTCTTAAACTGGACCGGAGGGCCGGAACAAAAGCATGGATGGATTGTTTGTGTGAACTAATATAAATTCAAAGTAAACATCATTACATAAAAGGGTACGGTCTTTTTTTTTTTTTAGTTTTAGTCATTTCAAACGGGCCGGATCCGGCCCGCGGGCCGTAGTTTGCCCACGGCTGATTTAATCTCTAACATTTACAGGGAACTCATACAACTTAACAAAAGGAAGATAAACAATCCAATCAAAAAGTGGGCAAGGGACCTAAATACGTAGATACTTTTCGAAAGAGGATATACAGAAGACCATGAGACATATGAAAACATGCTCAAAGTCACTAATCATCTGAGAGATGCAAATAAAAACGACAATGAGGTACCATCTCACACCTGTCAGAATAGCTATCATCAACAAATCAACAAATGACAAGTGCTGGTGAGGATGCGGAGAAAAAGGAACACTCATGCACTGCTGGTGGGGATGCAGACTATTGCAGCCATTGTGGAGAACTGTATGGAGTTTCCTCAAAAAACTAAAAATGGAACTCCCATTTGACCCAGTGATTCCACTTCTAGGAATATATTCCAAGAAACTAGAAACACCAATCAGAAAGGATATATGCACCCGTGTTCATAACTGCACAATTTACAATGGCTAAGATTTGGAAATAGCCTAAGTGCCCATCAGCATAAATCTGTGGTACATCTACACAATGGAATACTATGCTGCTGTAAAAAGGAACTCCTACCATTTGCAACATCATGGATAGACCTGGAAAGCATAATGCTAAGCGAAATAAGTCAGTCAGAGAAAGATAAATATCACATGATCTCACTCATTTGTGGAATATAATGAGCAACATAAACTGATGAACAGAAACAGATCCAGAGACAGAGCTGCATCGATCAGACTGTCAAACCTCAGAGGGAAGGCAGGGGAGGGTGGGGGCAAGGAGGAGAGATCTACCAAAGGACTTGTATGCATGCATATAAGCATAACCAATGGACACAGACACTAGGGGGGTGAGGGCATGAGCAGGGAGGTGAGGGGGCAATGGGGGGTTAAGGACACATATGTAATACATTAATCAATAAAGGAAAAAAAGAAAAAGAAAGAAAAGGAATTTTTGTTATGTCCACATCCACTGTGAAACCATTACATTTCATTACTGAAACCTGTTGCACTGAAAAAACAGACACTCTGCCTACTGTCCAAATGTTCCTAATGACCTAGGGCAGTGGTTGGCAAACTGTGGCTCGCGAGCCACATGCGGCTCTTTGGCCCCTTGAATGTGGCTCTTCCACAAAATGCCCACTTCTGCGCATGGGCCACGAAGTTTCAATCGCACTGTACGTGCGCACCTGCATGTGGTATTTTGTGGAAGAGCCACACTCAAGGGGCCAAAGAGCCGCATGTGGCTCGGGAGCCACAGTTTACCGACCACTGGTAGGGGGTGAGGGCACATAGATATTTTAGGCCCTGCCTTCTTTGTGGTAAGCAGGTATCAACTCACTGTGCTGACTGCTTCTTGCTTAGGGATTTAAGGAACAGATTGTCCTCAATATGGCAATATTTTCAGATGTATAAACTCATCTTTACCAAATTGTAAAATGATGCTGCTCTCTGCATTTTGAAGAACTCAAAAAAAAAAGGACCCAGTTAATGTATCAGTAACTATTATGCCACAGCTCCGTGCTGAGTATCACTATGTTAGAGGCTACTCATGCTCTACTCTTATATTTAAAATGTCATCTGATACTAACAAATTCAAGGCAGAAAGCTATCAAAGAGAAAAGCAAGCCAAGTGATATAGTCACAATAAAATACAATAAGGAGGATTCCAAAATGGTGATGGAGCAAGTGGAAGCTACACTGACACGCTCCCAGGACAAAACTGGAATTACAATTAAAATACAGAAAAACCACCTGAATAATCAACTGAAGACAAGCTGGAGACAACCCTGATAACCAAGGACAGAAGGGGAGACTGCATAGAGTCTGGTAAGAGGTACAGAGGTGCACAAGGGTTGGCTGGGATCCCAAAGACAGCAGCTGAAGATCCAGAGAGATATCTCAGCTCTATGGCATTTCCACTGAGAATTCTGAGGTATAAACTCCAAGCTTGGCCTCCCAGCCCAGTGCACCGGAACTGAGAAAGGTGCCCACAAAACATCTGGTTGTGAAAAGCAGCAAGGTTGCTGTCTGCCTGGGAGAGATGGCTGGAAATACAGGTACCTCCTTAAAGGGCCAATGCACAAAATTTCATGTGCAACCAACCACTCACGTTGGGCTCTAGCAGGGTGAGACTGGAATTGTGTGAACAGAAGACAGGGTTGGGGGCTCCAGGGTTAGACCTCAGAAGGCAGACACTCCGGTTTCCTGTGCTGAGCCATTCCCTCATACTGAAGAGGACACCTTTCTCTGGCATACCTTTACCATCCAGGCAGCTTTTGCCTGGGGAGGGAATCAATTGCGCCACCCTATTGGAAAACCGCTTGCCCCACCTTGTGGAGTTTCTGAGGCCCATTAAGAAACTGAGAATAACAATCAGCCTGCAGGCAGAAGCAATTGTCCCACCTTATTGGAAAACCTCTTGCCCCACCCTGTGGTCAAAAGCCTGAAGCTAATCCAAACTGAATAATAACCAGACTGCAAGCAGAGGTGGGTCTTTGGAGGCTTTGAGTCTTTGCCTCATCTCCTTTTGGTCTCAAGGCTAGGAAAAGCAGACCTTGGTGTACATCTTGGTCCTTTCCAAATGCACCCAGCCCCAGCAGAGGAAGCCACAAGCTGTGAATCACTAATAGTTCCAAACAGGGTTTCAAACAGCATTTGACATTGTCCTGCATTAGAGATTGAGAGCTACTTAATACGTAGACACAAACCCAAACAGGCAGCCCATTAAAATGGGGAAATAAAAAAAAGCTCCAAATGGAAGAATAAGAGAATTCTCCAGAAGAGATAAATGAAATGGAGATAATAAATTTATCAGATAGAGTTCAGAATAATGATGGAAAGGATGCATGAGAAAATACATAGTAACTATGAAATAAGGAATGACATAGTATTAATAAAGAACACATTGGAAGGAATACAGAGCAGATTAGGGGAAGCTGAAGATTGGATCAGTGAATTAGAAGACAGGGTAGAAAAAAAACCCACTCAATCAGAGAACCAAAAAGAAAAAAAAATTAAAAAACAGGAGGACAGCTTAAGAGAGCTGTGGAATAACATGAAGTGTAACAATATTTGCATTATAGGAATACCAGAAGGTGAAGAAAGTGAACAAGAGATAGAGAACCTGTTTGAAGAAATAATGGCAGAAAGCTTTCCTAACCTGGTGAAGGAAAAAGTCACACAAATTCAGGAAGCACAGAGAGTCCCAAGCAAGAAGAACCTAAACAGGTCCACACCCAGACACATCATAATTAAAATGCCAAAAATTAAAGACAAAGAATCCTAAAGGCAGCAAGAGAAAAGCAATTTATTACCTACAAAGAAGCTCCCATAAGGCTGTCAGCTGATTTCTCATCAGAAACTCTACAGGCCAGAAAGGAATGGCCTGAAGTATTCAAGGTAATGAAAAACAAAGATCTGAAACCAAGATTACTATATCCAGCAAGGCTATCATTCAAAATAGATGGTGAAATAAAGAGCTTCCCAGATTTTAAAAAAAAGCTAAAGAAGTTCATCACCACCAAACCAGTACTACAAGAAAATCTAAATGGACTTCTGTAATAATAATAATAAATATATATAGAGAGAAACACAGGCATAAAGAATTAAAATGGCAATAATAACTACCTATCAATAATAACCTTAAGTGTAAGACATAGGGTAGCTGAATGGATATGAAAACATGACCCAAATATATACTGTCTATAAGAGACCTATCTCAGAACAAAAGACTCACACAGGATAAGAGTGAAGGGATGGGAAAAAATTTCATGCAAATTGAAACGAAAAAGGCTGGGGCAGCAATACTCATATCTGACAAAATAGACTTCAGAATGAAGGCCATCACAAGAGACAATAAAGGTCACTACATAACACTAAAGGGATTGATCGAACAAGGGATCTAACCCTGGTAAACATATAAGCACCCTAATACAATCAGAAATGAAAGTGGTGAAGTAAAACCGACACCACAGAAATACAAAGGATTGTAAGAAAATACTATGAACAGCTATATGCCAACAAGCTGGACAATGTGGATGAAATGGACAAATTCCTAGAAAAATACAATCTTCCAAAACTCAATCAGGAAGAATCAGAAAACCTGAAGAGGCCAATAACAACTAATGAAATTGAAGCAGTAATAAAAAACAACTCCCAGCTAACAAAAGCCCTGGTCTAGACAGCTTCACAGGGGAGTTTTACCAAACATTCAAAGAAGAATCAACATCTATCCTCTTAAAACTATTCCAAAAAATCCAAGAGAAGGAGACACTTGCAAGCTCTTTTTATGAGGCCAGCATTATCCTAGTACCAAAACCAGATAAAGACACTACAAAGAAAGAGAATTACGGGTCAATATCCCTGATGACTATAGATACTAAAATCCTCAACAAAATATTATCAAATTGGATCCAGCAATATATTAAAAAGATCATACACCATGACCAAGTGGGATTTATTCCAGGGATGCAAGGCTAGTACAATATTTGCAAATCAATAAATGTGATACATCACAAACAAATTAAAAGACAAAAATCACATGATTATATCAATAGATGCAGAAAAAGCATTGGATAAAAGTCAACACCTATTTTTTATAAAAAAAAATGCTAAGTGAAATAAGCCAGTCAGAGAAAGACAAGTATCATATTGTCTCACTCATATGTGGAGTCTAACAGACAAAATAAACTGATGAACAAAATAGATCCAGAGACATGGAAGCATGGGACAGATTGTGGAATCTCAGAGGGAAGGTGGAGTGGGTGAGTGGATGGGAAGAGATCAATCAAAGAACTTGTATGCATATATGTATCGCCCATGGACACAGACAATAAGGTGGTGAAGGCCTAGGGTGGGGGAAGTGGGTGGGCTAGAAGGGGTCAATGGGGAAAGGAGGACATATGTAATACTTTCAACAATAAAGATTCTTTTTATTTATTTTTATTTGTTATATATTTTTATTGATTTCAGAGAGGAAGAGAAGGGAGAGAGAGAAACATCAATGATGAGAGACAATCATTGATTGGCTGCCTCCTGCACACCCTTACTGGGGATCGAGCCTACACCCCAGGCATGTCCCCTTGGCCAGAATTGAGCCCGCGACCCTTCGGTCCGCAGGCCAACGCTCTATCCCCTGAGCCAAACTGGCGAGGGCTAAACATTCTTTATTAAAAAGCACAATAAGCAAACATAGTAAATTAAAAAAACAACTTCACACTCTTTTTCTTTTCTTAGGTTCTAGGCCGTGGAATTAATTACTATCATCTCAAGTATAAAAATAACGAAAAGTTAGTGTTAAGCACAAACGAGGAAATTTCCTTGAACTTTAGAAGTTGACTTTAATTAGCAACGAGCTTTTTTTATGCTATTAATTTAAGATATATATATATATAAAAGGCAAATATGCGAAGTCTCTGACAGTCCAACTGGTCACTATGATGCACACTGACCACCAGGGGGCAGATGCTCAATACAGGAGCTGCCGAGCTGCAGTGACTTGGCAGCAGTGGTTCTCAGGTAACGCACCCTGAAACCAGAGAGGAAGGAGCCCAATTCCTCACGGGGGCCATGCAATTGCACCTTCGGCAGTGGGTTATGTTGTTGCTGGGGCACTGTCGGCCCTGAATCTGGTTTACTGCACACTTGCATTTGTGTTCCACACCCTGTGCGACAGCAACTTATCAGAGTGCCCTCTTGCACTCCGGGACCTCTCAGGGGATGTCGGAGAGCCGGTTTTGACCCGATCCCCACAGGCTAGGCAAAGGGACCCCACCTGCTGGAGGGACCCTGCTCACTCCGCAGATGCCGGGGAAGGACCGCGGGAGGTTGGCTCCAGGGTGTGTCCAGCCCATCTTGCCCAGTCCTGCCCCGCTGGCCACCTTCTAATTAATTTCCTTTCAATGTGCACGAATCGTGCACTGGGTCACTAGTTATAGGCATAAGAGCAATGGTAAAAAGCCTTCTCGCCAAGACACTAGCCCTTTCTGTTCTAATCAAGGTGCCAAGAATTCAAACTGGTAAATGGAAATAAATTCCTTCTTTGGGATGGTCAAGAGAGAGTTAGAGAAGTAAGCCTCCTGTAGCAGCCATCAGTGCTGGCAGGAGGAGCTGCCACTCCTGGAAGAAGACAAGTGGCACATGCTCCCACAGAAATGGCCCATGGCTACACTTCTGCCTTCCTTCACGAATGGGTTCTGATGATGGAAAGGTTTGAATTCAGAGAAGAATGACAGTGCTTCGTCAGTGAGAAACAGACACGCAAAATAATCACAGATGGGCATGTATGGAGCTGGCTGGTCCTGCCAGTCCCATGTTTGATTCTGTCAATGTAGACCCTGAGACTCCCATAAGAAGTGTAGCTATGAACAGGAGATCTGCCAGAGAATCTGGTCTCCTTGGAAATGTTAAAAATATTTTGAAATTCCTTATTTTTACAGAGAGTTGTGTAAAATTGGGGCCATCCTTGAAAAATGGAGCAACCTGGGGAGAAGTTTATGAAAGAAGAGGATTTTTAAGTCTCTCTGGGACAGTGCCTTTCCCTGGGGTAGGTCTAAGGCATCTACCTATATCAGCAAATGCTTTTCTGACCTTTATAAAGAACTAGGGGCCCAGGTGCATGAATTCGTGTACCTTAAAAGGAACTGTGGGCCACGAGGCTGCAGTGGGCACAGGGATGGGTCTTGACCCATCCTCTGTGCCCCAGCCCGGCCCCTCCTGTTGTGGCCCCCAGTTCCCTCTCTGCTGGCAGCCCCGCTCCCACTGCTGCCGCTCCCATGCACTGATGGCACCAGCCCCACTTGCACCCCCTGCCAGTGCCAGCCCTGCTCACACCCACAGCCAGTGCTGGAGCCGCCGCCTGCACCCACTGCCAGCACCCAGTGCCAGTCCCAATTGCTTGGCACTGTCAGTGGGTGTGAGCAGCAGCTGCTGCCCCGATCGCCCCTCAGGAACAGGGGGAGGTGGAGAAGCCCTGAAGGGCAATCCGGGCCAGCAGCCGCTGCTCACACCCACTGACAGTGCCGAGCAATTGGGACCGGCACTGGGTGCTGGCAGCGGGTGCGAGCGGTGGGTGCGAGCAGCGGCTCTGGAGCTAGCTGCGGGTGCAAGCAGGGCCAGCACCGGCAGTGAGTGCGAGTGGCAGCTCCGGTGCTGGCAGTGGGTGCAAGCTACAGTTCCAGTGCCTGCAGCATATGCGAGCGGGGCCAGCGCTGGCAAAAGGTGTGAGTGCCAGGCAGGACTGTGCCATTCAGGAGCAAAGAATTTTCAATAACCATCAGAGGCTTGCCCCAATGACAGCGACCTGCCTTGGTCTGGCACTCCTGCTCACCTGCTCCACCATCCCACTGTGGCTGACGCCCGCCATGTTCCATGCATGCCCCCTGATGGTCAGCACATATAGCAACCCATTGTTCGGTTGTTTGGTTGTTCCGGTTGTTCTGCCATTCTGTCTATTTGCATATTAGCCTTTTATTATATAGGATATCTATGGGGTGAGAGTGGGGTTACAGAATTTAACAATGGCTCTCTGAGAACAAAGGGATTACACCTCCCTACCTTCTTGGATGATAGTCTAGTAAAGACCTGCTCTTAAAGGAAACACACTCTTGGACATCAAATAGACCACTCAGGCACGGGGAAGCTATGGGTTTGGAGTCAGCTAAAGCATAACTGTAGTACATCTGTCACAGAGAATGCCACACTTGGGAGCACTTTAGACTTAGAGCAAGAAAAGACATGTCTCTCAAGAGAAAGACTTCCCAAATTAAAGCAGTGCATCAGCATTGTGAGACCCATTGAGCAGGTAGAGACAAAGCTGTTTCACAGCCTGCTAGGAACAAGAGCCCTGATTAAAGGTCAGGCCATGCTTCAAGTTTTGGTTCCTTCTGCTATTCTTCATGAACTTGTCTACATTTCCTTCTTTCCTTCCTTCCTTCCTTCCTTCCTTCCTTCCTTCCTTCCTTCCTTCCTTCCTTCCTTCCCTCTCTTTCCTTCTCTCTCGATCTTTTCCTCTCCTTCCTCGCACCCTCCTTCCCTTCCTGTTTTTTGGTTTAAGTTGTGCGGTACTCCCAATGAATGTCACTGACTCAATAGCCACATTGTTTCCTTGTAGTGGGGATAGCTCTCTGGTCCACACAGAGCCCAAACCTGTAGCCATGGCCTAATTATTAGCATCCTGCTCTAACTGAGTCAACTAGCTGGGAAATGCTCTTCTTCATTTGCAAAGTGTAATCACTAGTGAGGTAACTGTGAGAGTTTCTGGAGCAGTTGTTTAGGGAAAATTCTAATTCTAAAACAAATAGCAGGAAGCAGGATGATGACTACATATGCCAGTAAGTCACAGATGTGAAGCCAAAAAGGCAGGCCCAGTATGATCTAAAGTTTAGAAATAAGTGCTACGAAGAAAAATTCCAGAAAAAAAGGGCATGTATTTCTAAGCTGAATGTTTTTATGAAAAATGTTCTTTTCATACATGTGGACAGCATGTGGATGTAATATTAAACTAGAGTCAGGGATCTCTAAATTAGATATAACCAAGATCTCTTGGTGGAAGATGGTCAAATACTTGGCATAATCCAACATTGATAATATCTTTTTTTAAAATATATATATTTTTTATTCATTTTTTTACAGAGAGGAAAGGAGAGGGATAGAGAGTTAGAAACATCGATGAGAGAGAAACATTGATCAGCTGCCTCCTGCATAACCCTCACTAGGGATGTGCCCGCAACCAAGGTATATGCCCTTGACTGGAATTGAACCCGGGACCCTTCAGTCCGCAGGCCGACGCTCTATCCACTGAGCCAAACCAGTCAGGGTGGATAATATCTTTAGAGAATGATTTACCTAGAAGAGTAGACTAAATTACTATTGGATCTATAAGCCCATGTTCACTTACTCAAACACCAAACATATCCATTAGTTATTGGCCTAGGCCAGTGGTTGGCAAACTCATTAGTCAGTAGAGCCAAATATCAACAGTACAATGATGGAAATTTTTTTTGAGAGCCAAATTTTTTAAACTTAAACTATACAGGTAGGTACATTGTTATTAACTTTATTAGGGTACTCCTAAGGCTTAGGAAGAGCCACACTCAAGGGGCCAAAAAGCCGCATTTTGCCAACCACGGGCCTAGGCAGTTCCATTGTGTGAAAGAGAAGAGTTCCTCCCAACATCGCAGCTCTAAGTGAGAGTCTAGCTCAGAGTATGGGTGGAGTGACCCTCGGAGATGAGTCTTCATTCTTCTCTGAAGACCAGGGACACCATCTCTCTGGACTGCGCTTTAATATTTGTCAAGGGTCCACAATGTGTTAAGTTTTGTACAGAACAGATGTCAAGACCTCAGCTTGCTAAAATGTTAGAAAGATACATATAATATTTAGAGAGATTAGCTGACTAAACAGGATTCAAGGACTCAGCATAATCACAGTCCTGAATTTGAAAGCGTGAGGGATCGTGAAGGTCATTGGCCTCACCTTTTACTCCCAGGGAAATAAGTCTTACTAACCTGAAGTCTTACTAACCTGGAATCAAGTCCAGCTCTCTCACTATTATGTTATGTATGCTTGGGCAAATTGCAACCTGCCAAAGACTGAATGTTTGTGTTGCCACAAAATCCATATGTTGAAGCCCCAGTCCTCAGTGTGATGGTATTCAAAGGTGGGGCCTTTGAGAGGTAATCTATATATATAAAAGGCTAATATGCAAAGTGTCCCCTCAGGAGTTTGACCTGGAGATGGGGAGTTCGATCGTTTGCTATGACATGTGCTGACCACCAAGGAGTGGCATGGAAAGGAGGAATGCTTTCCCCGGCAGCCAGCAGCTAAGGAAGGGAGGCCCCAGCCAGCAGCCGGAAGGCTCCATGCACAAATTTTGTGCACCGGGCCTCTAGTAAAGAGAATAAAAGGCAAACATGGAGAACTCTCTGAGTGGAGACATATAAAGGAAGAGAATTTAGTATACAGGCCACTCAGATCAGCAGCAATTTTTCAGTGATAATTTATGCTATTGCTTTGAACGGTATCTTCATTCAAATGAGTCTTCCTGAAACACTTCCTCAGGAGAAAAATCCTCACCCCTAAATGCATTCTTATAGAACAAAAACACTCAATGGATCCAATTCTGGTTGGAGATCAAACAGAAGGAAATCAGAAAGATTTTAAAAAACAGAATATATTTTCAGTCAAAGGTGAAATTTCCTTTCCTAGAGAAACATTTCATTTTACTGCTGCATTGACTACACCTTTTCTGCTACCCTTCTAATATTCTCTGAAAGAATGTGACATAGTTAAGGACCACTTGGTGACAATTACGATTGATGGATGGAACTGCTGGGAGAAGTGCCAGGAACTGGCCAGGATGGACCTCAAAAGCAGCCTGGATTCTTAGTTCCCCAAGATAAGTCACATCATCACTTTCTCAATAGGTAAAGGAAAAAGAGGAAGCTTTGAAAAGGACCTCCATTATCAATATAAAGTAAAACTTTACATTACAGTTATCCTGAAGAAAATTGTGCTGATCACAGATAACTGAAGAACACTTGCAGAATTCTTATAATACCCCACCTTTTCACACCCTAGAGATCTACATGTGTATTCTGCTTTAATTCATATCACTTGTCACTACCTGACATTATAGTAAGTACCTGTTTATTTTCTGCCTCCCTCACTAGAATATAAATCCCACAGGGCAAAGACTTGGCTTGTTTTTCCTCACTGCTGTATCCTCAGAACTTAGTACACTGTCTGGTGTATGGTAAAAGCTTAATAAATATTAGTTGAATGAATGAATGAATGAATACTAAAATTTAGGCTCATAGCCACTTGGGCTGAGTCTATAGCATAACACTGTTCTATGATCATACAAATTATTTGCAAACTCATAGCTTGAGTTCTGCAGCACTAATAGAAACTAATTACTTGTATCTGAAAATGTCCATACCCTTTGACCAAGGAGTTCTACTGCTAAGATGTAACCTAAATATAAATATTTATGTACAAATATGAAAGATGTTCATGGCAGTTTTATTTACAAAAGAGAAAAACTGGAAATAATGTCATTATTTATTAATAATAATAATTTGACATTGATAATTTAATGTCCAACAATAGGATATTAACTAAGAAAATTATGGTATACTAGAGGCCCAGTGCATGAATTTGTGCACAGGTGGGGTCCCTCTGGGTGGCCTGCAGGGATCAGGCCGAAACCTGCAGTCCAACACCACCTGCAGCTCCTACATGCTGCTCCTGCTCATCCCGGCCCCACTGTGTCTGCTGCAGGCTTGTGCCCAATCAGTCCTGAACAGGAGAGGCTAGCGCTGCCACAGCAGCACTCACCAGCCATAAGCCCTGCATCTGGCACCCTCCCAAGGGGAGTGGCCTGCAGAATAGGGCTGAAACTGGCTCTCCAACATCCCCCGAGGGGACCTGGATTGTGAGAGGGCCCAGGTCAGGCTGAGGGACCCCACCGGTGCACGATTGGGCTGGAGAGGGACTGCAGAAGGGCTCCAGGGCATGCCTGGCCCATCTCGCTCAGTCCCGATCGGTCAGAGCCCAGCAGCAAGCAAACCTACCAGTCAGAGCATCTGCCCCCTGGTGGTCAGTGCATGTCATAGAGAGCCATTGAGCAGCCTTAGCATATCATTAGCATATTACACTTTGGTTGTTCGGTTGTTCTGCCATTTGGTCTATTTGCATATTACCCTTTTATTATATAGGATCTTTAAGACAGATTATTACGCAGTCATTAAAATATTTTATTAAGTTTTAAATCATATATGTAAAGGCTTTGATAAATTGTTAGGGGAAAAGAGTAAAATCACAGTTGAATATATAGTATAATACCAACCAAGGGACATGCCAATTCTTAAATAATGTGGCATGATGAAAAATTTTTCTTGCATATTTTGGCATTCTTTTCTCCTTTCTGAACTTTACAAATTTTCTATGAGTAATCAGGCCATAATTTGATAAATGAAAAATATAAATTAAAAATGTAAAGATTCTATTTTGTGGCTCACTGATGATTTAATCTTTTTCTGGTGTCAATAAGTAAAATTGTTAATTACATGTAATACAAATGTATACTTAGAGATGCCATGAAGGGAAATAAAAACAATATTATGAACTTTTTTTCTTGTCAATTCCTTCATGCAAGAAATGTTTTGAAAATAAAACTATACTTTTAATTCAAAAGTTTCATGTCAAAACTCCATAGGTGAGGGTGGCAATTTCTAATAAATTAGAGAAAACGGAAAATTGCTTTTAAAATATTTTCTTTTGTTTTCAGATTTTTTCCTCTCTTCTTACTTTAAGATGATAAATTAAATGAGGTTTCTTGAGGGAAAGCAAGTCTAAAAGAGAAAAAAAATGGCCTTGGATTTTTAAAAAGATCTCATCTTTTGTCTCCAGGTTGAAGAACTCTAGTTCTTGTCAAAGTCTGACCTAACTCTCTTGAATCCTTTAAGACAAGACAAGAAAGGAGACTAGGTTGTTTTGAAACCACAAATCCACCTGGAGAGGCACTCTACACATTCAGGAAGCAGGCTTATTCCTCCACCGGGTTGGACATATTAAAGCCAAAATGCTGGGAGAGACAGAGAGAGAGACACATCGATTGGTTGCCTCCCACACAGCCCCAACCAGGGCCAGGGATCGAGCCTGCAACCGAAGTATGTGCCCTTGACTGGATTCGAACCTGGCACCCTTCAGTCCACAGGCTGACTCTCTATCCAAACTCTAGCCAAACTGGCCAGGGCCAGATCAGTGTGGGGATTTTTTGTTTGTTTGTTTTATTGATTTTTTTTATCAAGAGGAAGGGAGAGGGATAGTTAGAAACATCGATGAGAGAGAAACATTGATCAGCTTCCTCCTACACACCCCCTACTGGGGATGTGCCTGTAACCAAGGTACATGCTCTTGACCAGAATTGAACCTGGGACCCTTCAGTCCGCAGGCGGATGCTCTAGCCACTGAGCCAAACCGGTTAGGGCACAGATCAGTGTTTTAAGAGCTTCCACACCTCTACAAGGCTCCCTCCAACTCCCCCCAGGATAAAGAGAAAAGTGGAAGTTCCAGCAGGTGGGCCCCGACCCTTCACACCCACACCTGCTGTGTTAACTGTTTCACCGCCTTACCAGCAAGTTATGTTTTTGAACAAAGAGTGCCAGGCTTAAAAATACCTTAGTATTCCTAAAGCACATCCTATTTTTAAATGCAGAAGCAAGTTCACAATTTCCTCACAGCAAGAAGTCAAGGGGAGCTAGAGGAAGGATTTAATTGCATTGATTAGTTTATCTAGAAGCCATTTGTCTATGTTTAGGACTGTATATGTGGCCGTGACTAAACATGGAGTCATGGCTCTGCAGAATTATAAGGAGATCCCAAAAGTGGGATATTTTTTCTTGGAAAGGGATGGTTAAGCTCCCTTTGAAATTCTTACTGCTAAGATGAAAGGTAGACCTGGAAGGTGCTCTTAAAAATAGACCAATGAATTATGGTAACAAGTGCTTTGTAGTTCCAAAGCACGTCCACATGTGACATCAACTCCTCACACCCTCACAGCAACCCTGTGGGAAAGGCGGTGTTATTCTCATTTGCCAGAGGAGGAGAGGGAGGCACAGAGAATCTAAGTAACTTGCTGAAAGTCCCTCTGTTAGTAAGAGGAGAAACCAGCTCTTTGTTGCTTCAAATTCAGCACTTTTATTACCCATGCATGGCCCCATGGAATGTTCCTGGCTGGCACGCGCTTGCAGCATTGTGGGACTATTTCATTTTTCCAAATTGTTACCTTATTTGTTTTAGTTTAGCTCTAAATCCACTACCCTTACCTATTACATCATATATGCTGTGTGTGTGTGTGTGTGTGTGTGTGTGTGTGTGTGTATGAATGCATACACATACACACACGCATAAACATGCTGGGGGACAACTGGTTTTTTTTGTTGTTGTTTTTTACATTTTATTTCGTTTTAAGTGCACTTTTAAAAGGTAAAAATCTTAGATTGAGATTGAAGACTGATGTGATTCAACCAAATTTTGAGTATGCTAAATAGCATTTTTGGACTGAAGCCTGAGAAGTAATTCAGTCCCAACAAAGGGGAAAAAATTCTTTTCCACTTTAAATGAACCATTTTTCCCCCTTGAAAACATGACGTAATTTTTTTTTATAAAAGAAGAGCAAAGAACTTTTGTTACTATCTCCAGCTGTCAAACTTGCCTCCCATATTTCTGCCCTGCAGCAAAAGGAAGGGACATCAGGTGACAGACCCCAAATTTCAACTAGTCACACAAATTACCCACCTTCCTCTCCATAGATAGTCTTGACCTTTTGCCTTTCCCCTACAATGAATAATGAGACACAGTTTAAATCAAAATGACTCTCATCAGCAATTTTACAAAACAAATACAAGGCACAGTCTCCCTTCCCCTCCCCCCATGCCCCAGGTTCCCCCGCTGGGCCAGCCTGTTCCCTTTTCCATGCAGGCAGGAGCTAATGATTGGAAAGACCTTCCCCACCCCAGACAATGATGCTCTGCCTGCCAAAGGCTCTGTTTACTTTGAAGAAAGAGTCTGACAAAGTAAATATTTTCAAAAACAACTATACCCAGATGCCAAGCCCCACTTCTGGGGGACCCGTGGAGCAATATTTACAGGATAGGCGCACTGCCCAGTGGGGGGCACTGATCCCAGAGGCCAGTCATATCACAGTCTCTTGGCCTTGTAACTTCCAAGCTGGGGCACTTTTCACAGAGTGTATGAATAATTGCATTTACTGCTGAAGAGTTAGTTAAAGAATGTACCGATCTGGGACACAGGAAGGAATCTTTAACTATGACTGCTTCTAGCAGGAGGGAGGAAAGCTTCGTGAAGTCCATAGGAAATTAGAGGCAGGCTTACTTAGTACTTAGAAAATGTCATTCTTTAAAAAAAATGTTTAAGCTTTTAATTCTTTCAGCTTAATGCTTCAAACCTAGTCATCCTTGTATTACCTGTAGATCTGTTGTCTGCAAAACGGTGGGACCTGGGAGCTAGAACACGGTGGGAATCGAAACAGGTGCCCCCCTTGCTCCCATTACACACATTAGCCCGTGGCCTTCGCGCAGCCTGTTAAACAGCTGAATCTGAAACAATAATGGTGCAGGCCAAACGCTAGCCTGGGGGCCTGTCTGTCTTGGGATTTGGCCATTTACATTGATTTTTTTTTTTTAACTGACAGTTTTCATGAAACACAAATATTTGCCATGGCAACTGGAGTGTCACATGACATGCTGCTACATAAACAGCTTGGAAATCTAAGAGGAAACAGACCACCAGCGCTGCAAATACAGTGCAAACACCTTGAGGAGGGTCTGGGCGTTAAAAGATGAAGGTCTGGAAGAGCAGGTAACAGACTACGATGTAGACACAGTAGGATTAATTTTTTCTATGACATTTTAATTTCTCTCTTTTCTTTTTTCTTTTTCTTTTTTTCTTTTTAAATGGGAGCAGCTGTAAACATGACCACATAGGGTCAGGCCAGAAAAAGACACTGCCAGCTGTCTCCTTTCTATGGTGAAAAGTTTCAATTATCACAGGTCTGTCTGAGGCCATAAACATAAGAAAAAGCAAGCTACAAAAACCCAGCACCTTTAGGCCAAGAGATTCTCCATGAGGGTGAATATGTTGTACTGGGAGGTCCCAGTGTCAGAGAATATAAAATTCCTTCCTCATGAAGGCATCTGTGCAAAATTGGAGAACTTGGCTTAAAGACAAGTGAAAGACAGCAAAACCTCACAATAACACACTACGCAGCACAGATTTGGATGTAAAGCAATAGCTATTGTGTTCTGACTCCAGGACTCTGATCCAGCTAGCAGTATAGGTTGACCCAATCATTTAGTTAATCTCACAATAATTTGACATGACTGATAATGTCACAGCAGAGTTTACTTGTATCACAATCTCCGCTTTTAAACATCAAATGCATCCCCGAGACAACTGAAATGGTGTTGATTTCTCTGTGAAAGGTATAATTCTATAACACATGATTACTATAAATCTCACTGAGAATATTATAAAGAAGAACAATTTTCTTTCATTAGCTAGGAATATGAATACCTTTGCTTTTTGTTTCGTGGGAGAGATCTTCTTCACTACTTTTGGAATCGGCTTTGGTTTTGGGGCCGCACCCAAAGGGGCTATGGCTGGAGATAGTACCAAGTTACCTGTTTCAGAAAGAGAGGCCGAGTCATTGGGTTTGATGGGGAAAATGATACATTTTGGGGGGGGGGGGGGGCTAGCAGTCTGAATCTGTGCCAGTAACCTAATGTACATTCTTGACAGCCTATAATTAAGTCACTGCGCCTTTCTCCACAATCTGTTCTTGCAAGACCGGTTTACCTACGTACTACTCCCAATTTACAGAGACCACAAAACATGAACAACGCCCAGACAGGGTTATCAGCGCTGGTGCCAGGCCAGGCCTTTAGGTGTGGTCTCACGGCCCCCATCCCAACACACTGGGCTTTTCGCAAAGCCCTCGAAAGATCCGGAAGTCCCATCCCATATTGGGGGGACAAAGAAACCAAAGGGTATAAAGGGAGAGCTTCCTCCATATTGGTTTGCTCAGGATTTGGAGAGAAACAGTCTCCCTGGAGTCCTGTACTAGTACATGCGAAACATCTGAAAATAAATGGGTTTTTCCTGTGCCTCCGGTACTCCCGTGTATTTTTGGGTCGCCTGGTAAATTTTGTAACAGGTTAATGCTATTGGGCTTGCACCTTGAAAGTAAAATGGTTCTGTCACCCATTGACTGTTCGCTGTCAGTCTTTCCTATATCAAGTCAATGAAACCTTTGTGATCATTGACTTCAGAAGGACAGCAAAAAGCATAACAGCAATTCCATCAGAGTATAAGGTCAGCTCGCCTTCTGCAAACTGCCTAGGTGAGAAGGCAGATTTTAAAAGCAGGCAAATTAGAGAGCACTAGTTGTTTTTTTAAAATGTTTCCCTGTAAGATTTCTTTAAATAGCCAAGTTCATTTAAAAGGTAAATTATTATAATTACATATGATGGACTATTCTATTGTGTAGTCATTAAAAAATGATTCTAGAGAATTTAAATGGCTTGGGGAAATAATGCAAGTGAAAAACACAATAAATATTATGTTTTGAAATTCATTAAATCTAGAAGCAAGTTTTGGAGAACACATCTAGTCCATAGCATCTAGCTCGTGTGTAGCACGTAAGCCCACATACTAGTCAATTCTTGGGAGAGAAATCATATCCCTCCTGTTGTCTGCAGCAAACCCACCTGCCCTTTACAAACAGCCTGACAGTCTCGGGAGAGAAAAATCCTTACACTACTCCCTTTCCAAGAAAAAGAACAAATAATTTATTTAAGTAGTTAGTTGAGTCAAATAAATGAGGCTTCCTTCAACTCACTTCCTTAGTCCACCCCTTTTCTGTCAATTTTTAGCCACAGTCTTAGGAAGACTTGACGGTTGTTGATCAAATACAGCACGTCAGTGTACAATTCGGAACCCCATACCTTGAGACCTCAGTTCTCTCACATTGCCTCAAGTGGGGTGCAAGGAATATCCTCAGCCATCTCTTAAAAACTGGCAGCAATTCGAGACTCTCACCAGTAAAAATCAACTCCGCAAAGGGGGTTTGTTTGTTGCATTGGACTAACCCAAGTTCACCCCTTTCCTGGTTTCCCTGGCTTCCGGCGAGCCTCCCTGACTGGGAGACTGCCCGCCACCTTCTCTGAGTCTGGGCACTTGGCTGTCGTGTGTGGAGACTCCGTCTTAAGCCGACAAGTTTCAGCCTGGACCTCTGTGCTCTTCTGCCCTGTGGTCCCCTTGGACTGGGCCTTCCCTCTTCTGAAAGCCAGTCCACACCCTGCTCCCAGCCTGCTTTGAGTCTGGGGAGTTACCCTTTTATAAGGCTTGTTATTCCTGTATCTGCAGTCTCAGTTCACGTTTTTTTGTTGTTTATCTTCACTCAAGGATTTTTCCTTTGTTTTTTTTTTTTAAAAGAGAGCGGAAGGGAAGGAGAGAGACAGAGAAAGAGAAAGATCGATGTGAGAGAGACACATCGATTAGTTGTCTCCCACGCTGCCATGACCGGGGCCAGGAATTGAACCTGAGACACTTCAATCTGTGACCAATGCTCTCTATTCACTAAGCAAAACCTGTTAGGGCTCCGTTCACTTTTTAATTTTCAGGTTCTTGCAGCCAAGTGAAACTTAAGTTCCCCTATTGAGACAAAATAGCAGCTAACAAATTTTCAAGTGGGCATAAGTTAAAAAGTAAAATGTTAACAAAATTTGGTAGGATAAAGATCTCAAAATATTTGTAATTACACATGGATAATCCACTGTTAATAATATCTCTACAAAATTCTTCAAGTTTTTCTTAGTCACCTGCAGAAATCCTGTCACTAAATTATAACTTCAGGTAGCCTTGGATTTTATGGGACACATGCAGTTGAAGAATGTGTTTGCATCTTTAGCAAAACAGTATCCTAAGGTATTTCCAATCCTGCTGCTCAATTTCCCTTCTGGAAAAGTCTATGATAAATTTTGCCTGTGTTAATGTCAGGAGGAAAAAAACCAGTCTTCCTGGTCAAACTTGTATGTTTCTGTGGCCGTTAGAGATCGGTGTCTGTCAAGCAGCCATCCCTTTCTTCCTTGCAGGTTTTAGAACCCCAGTTTTTTCAGGGTAACAAGATGCCCAGCACCTAGGGTTGGCTGTTGAGCAAAAAAATCTTTTTAAAGGACACATAGTTAAATATTAATTTTAGATACATAACATTTTACTGTAAGTATGCCCTGATATGAAATATGGACAAAGAACAGAATTTTCATGAATGGCTTAGACCAGTGGTCGGCAAACTGTGGCTGGCGAGCCACATGCGGCTCTTTGGCCCCTTGAGTGTGGCCACGAAGCTTCAATCGCACTGTACGTGCACGCCCGCACGTGGTATTTTGTGGAAGAGCCACACTCAAGGGGCCGCAGTTTGCCGACCACTGGCTTAGACCAAGTATAACTTAGTATATAGTGTAAGTATATCCCAAATCCTAACCCTAACCTGCCCCTGGACATGCACTTTTCTAGTCTTTCCTGTAGCTAACAGTGGCCGTGTGACCAGTGAGTTGTAAGGGGAGGTCCATCCAGGGGTATCCACTATTTTCCCCTCTTTCTGCCTGCAGTGTGTACATTAAGGCCCAGATCTGCAAGAGACCCCTTAGAGCCCAGAGGTAGCGAACATGAGGATGAACTCTAACAGACTGAAGCCTTCGAAGCAGAAAGAGAGCCCTTAACGACGCTGTTGATCAGCACGACCAGCCCTAGACTGCCTCCTTCCTGACTTCTTTCGTGTGAGACAAACGAACCTCGTTATTTTAAGGCACCAGTAGTTACGGTTGCTGATTTTTGCAGACACATGCATTCCTGACTGGCACCCCTCCCCCTGGCCATTCTTTGTCTTATTGCATGCGCTGGGGCCTCCAGGACAGTGTTCAGTAGTGGCGGCAGGAGTGGTCATCCTGGAACTACTTTTAATGGGGAGACAGAATGCTCCTACAGTTTCTCTACTGAGAATATTGTTTGCTCTGGGGTTTTGGCTGAAAACAATAATCAGGTTCAGAATATTCCCTTCTACTTCTACTCTGCCCAGAGGTCCCCCCTTATTATTAATGTTGAATTATATTGAATGACTTTTTTTTTCAATTTGGAATATACTGAGATCATCATTGGGTTTATCTTTTTTAATCTGTTACTATTAAGAATTATATTACTAGGTTTTCCTAATATTCTTCCTTGATCATGGTGAATTTTTAAAATACTGCTAACTTTTATTTAAAATGTTTGTCTCTATGTTCTTGAGATTGAGCTCTCTCTATTTTTAAAAATATATTTTTATTGATTTCAGAGAGCAAGGGAGAGATAGAAACATCAATGATGAGAGAGAATCATTGATCGGCTGCTTCCTGCATGCCCCACACTGGGGATTGAGCCCGAAACCCTGGCATGTGGCCTGAACGGAAATTGAACCCTGACCTCCTGGTTCATAGGTCAACCACTGAGCCACACTGGCCAGGCAGAACTCTCTATATTTTTTCTTGCACGGTCCTCATCCAGTTTTGGTTTCAAAGTTAGACTAGCTTCATAAAATCATTTGGTAAGATTTCCTTCTTTTCTCTTTCTATGGAATAGCATAAAATAAGAATTGCCTTATTCTTTAAAGTTGGTAAATCTTGCCTATCTGAGGCCTGCAGCATTTTTTCCTCTGGTTTATTTTTATGTTCATGCATGTGTGCACCTGTCCATGTGTGTTTAATTTGGAGCTATTTTTGACTGCCAGTTAAAATTATCTAATGAAATTGTTTTCTTTAAGTTTCCTATTTTTTTTTCATGAGTTAATTTTTGCAACTTATATTTTTCTAGGAAAATTTTCGTTTCATTAAAAAATATTGGTATAAAGTTACCATACTATGACTTAAAAAATATTCTATGTATCTGTAGTATCTGCCTTAAATATTATTTGTGCCTTTATAAAAAAAAAAAAGTCAGCTTTTTTGAGAGCTTAATTGGCAAAATTGTAAGATATTTTAAGTGTACATTTTGGTGATTTGATATGTACCCAGTGTGAAAGGATGTCCTCCATCTAGTTTGTTAACACATCCATCACCTCACGTTTAACTTTTCCTTTATTAGTGAGAATATTTAAGTTCCACTCTCTTAGCAGATTTCAATTATACAATACAGTGTATCAACTATCAACTGTCGTTACCAGTTTTACATGGGATCCTCAGACATCATTCATCTTATAGCTAAAGGTTTGCATTCTTTTACCAACTTTTTACCTATTTTCCCCACCCCTTTACATCCCGAGCAACCACTTTTCTACTCTTTGTTCCTATGAGTTTGATTTCTTTTTTAAGATTACACATATAAGTGGTACCATGCAGTATTTGTTTCTCTGTCTTACTTATTTCACTTAGCATAATGCCCTCCAAGTTCAGCCATGTTGTCACAAATGGCAGGATCTTTGTGCCATTATATATACACATATATCAATATCTATCATCTATCTATCATCTATCTAGTCATCTATCAACAGACACTCATGTTATAGCCACACCTGGGCTATTATGCATAATGCTGCAATGAACATTGGGTACAGACATCTCTCAAGATAATGACTTTGTTTTCTTTGGATAAGTACTCAGAAATGGAATTGCTGGATCATATGGTCATTCTATTTTTAATTTCTTGAGGAACCTCCTTATTGTTTTCCATAGTGGCTGTACCAGTTTACATTCCCACCAACAGTGTACATAGATTCTCTTTCACCACATCCTTGCTGGTATCTGTTATTTCTTGTCTTTTTGATGATAGCCATCCAAACAGGTGTGAAGTGATGGCTCATGGTGGTTTTGATTTACTTTTCCCTGATGATTAGTGATGTTGAGCACCTTTTCATGTCCCTGTTGGTCATAAGTTCGTAGTCTTTGAAAAAATGTCTACTCAGGTCCTTTGCCCATTTTTTAATTGGGATATTTATTTTTTTGCTATTGGGTTGTATGAATTATTTTATATTTTTTGTATATTATCCCTTTATCAGATATGTGGTTTGTACATATTTTAACTCATTTCTTAGGCTGCCTTTTCATTTTGTTGGTGTTTTCCTTTGCTGTGCCTGAAGAGCTTTAGTTTGATATAGGCCTACTTGTTTATTTTTGTTGTTGTTGCCTTTGCTTTTAGTGTCAAATCCAAAAATCATTGCCAAGACCTTACCCCCCTTATACTTTTTTCTAGCAGTTTTACAGCTTCAGGTCTTATGTTTAAGTCTTTGATAAATTTTGAGTTGATTTATGTATATGGTATAAGATAGGGATCGAGCTTCATTCTTTCTCTCTCCATGTGAATCTACAATTATCTCAAATTCAAAAGTTTAATTAAAAAAAAGACACCAGTAAGAATATGAAATGCCAAGTCACAGAGTAGGAATAATTGTTTGCAATTCATATAACTGATAAAAGATTAGTATACAGAATTTATAGTTAATTCATTTTTTCTTGCTTAATCCTCACCCGAGGATATTTTTTTCATTGATTTTTAGAAGTCCAATGCGCTATCCATTGCGCCACAGAGCCAAGCTTCATTGATTTTTAGAGAGAGTACAAGGGAGGGAGGGAGTGGAAGGAGGAAGAGAGAGAAAGAGAGAGAGAGAGAAAGAGAGAGAGAGAGAGAGAGAGAGAAACATCAGTTGGTTGCCTCTCCTGTATGCACCCTGACTGGGGATGGGACCTTCAGCCCATGTGCACAGGCCAAAGCTCTAACCACTTAGTCACACCGGCCAGGGCCACAACTCATTTTTTTTAAAATATATTTTATTGATTTTTTACAGAGAGGAAGGGAGAGAGACAGAGAGTTAGAAACATCGATGAGAGACAAACATTGATCAGCTGCCTCCTGCACATCTCCCACTGGGGATATGCCCGCAACCCAGGTACATGCCCCTGATCGGAATCGAACCTGGGGCCCTTCAGTCTGCAGGCCGACGCTCTATCCACTGAGCCAAACCGGTTTCGGCAACTCATTTTTTTTTAAAAAACAGGTTAAAGTCTTAACTCACCTTTAAAAAGAATATACTCAAATGACCAGTACACATCCAAAAACTGCTCAACTTCATTGGTCATTAGGGAAAGAAAAATTAAACGCACCAAGAGATACCAAACAGACTTGTCGGGATGGCTAAAATTTAGAAAGTAAATGACTTGCCTGAGGTTTGGCAACTGAGTAGTAGATTCAGGCCAGTGTTTTCCTGAGAGCCCTATTCCATGCAGCCTCCTCCTTGAAGTCTTCTTCTAGCACCTCAAGCCCTCAGTAGTCATTGCTCTGAGCTCGTGCAGCATTAGGCTTTAACAGCCATTTGGTTTTCATTCTCTACTACTTTGTATTGGTATTTACCTTTCTCTGTCTTGTTTTCCCAACCACGCTGCAAGCCCCTTGAAAATCCCAACCTTCTAACACACAGAGAACACAGGCCCGTAGTAGGTATTCTACAATGAGACTGAAGTTACTTTACTCAGTAAAGTGAAACCTAGAATCATTACAGTTTTCCTCTTGTCCTATTATTGAAGGTCAGAGTTGGATAGTGGGAGACTAGATTTGGGTGGGAGGTAATTTCTGTGTGTCCCCAGCTAAGCATACCAGCCAGGCTATCTTACCAGCAGTTGGAGTCTTATGTGATTCACCAAATTTATGCAGAGGAGCCGCTCTGGGTACAATGGGCGGATTCTGAAAGTTAATCTTTGCTGTTGGTGGAATCAATCCTCGTTCTATCATACTTAAAACCCCTAAAAAGGAAGGTTAGAAGAATATGAGTTTAACTTCCAGCATTTCCCCACAGTCTGAGCACTATACATTTCACAAGTGTAACTTACTCAATTCATCATCTTATTTGTGAATGTGTATCTAGTGCCCTAATCCTTTGCATGAAAAAATAGCTACAGTACCTGTTTATTTAAGCCTAAAGTGTTAATCCAAGAAAAAATGGCATTTCCAATAATGGCAAAATGAAATAAACTTGTACTAAGATCATTTCATTTTAAGGTAGAAATATAATTTCAAGGCAAACGTCAACTTCTCATACTTATGACATTTTCAATTATCTTACCTAATAATAGAAAAACATGTAAATTGACCGTCCCTCTGCTACACTCACCAACCAATCAGGAGAGTATGCAAATTAACCCAACAAAGATGGCGGTTAATTTGCATATATAGGCGTGTAGCGGCGGAGCGAAGACTGAAGGCTCAGGCCGGAGCAGCGAAGGCCTGGGTCCCGGGTGCCAGAGGAAAACCGGTGCCAGCAACCAGGGGAAGGGGAGACCTATTGCACAAATCTCTTCGTGCAACAGGCCTCTAGTTGATAATATTGTTATTTCCTTTAAAATTCAGAGAAATAAGCCTGGCCAGCCTGGCTCAGTGGTTGAGCATTGACCTATGAACCAGGAGGGCACAGTTCAATTCCTGGTCAGGACATATGCCTGGGTTTCAGGCTCAATCCCCAGTGTGGGCGTGCAGGAGGCAGCCAATCAATGATTCTCTTTCATCATTGATGTTTCTATCTCTCTCTCTCAAGTCAATAAAATATATTTTAAAAAATAAAATAAGATAAAAATCAGAAAAATCGGACACATAGTCTTAATAACTAAAGAGGTCTTTTGTTCTGAAAGAAGGGAACTCTGTGTGCTTGAAACCATGCCTTTGTTGTTATAATGAGTCATATTTTAGAAGAGTTATTTTTGGACATTTTTCATGTCACCAGAACATGTGAATGCCTAAAGAGGTTATTTTAGTGTAACTGGGCAACACATTAGTATTAATGCAACTAATTTACAATTCCTGGAACTCATACTGTGTCAGCATGGCTGGTGCCGAGGCTTTTTAAGGACAAGACATTGTTAAATAAATAAACAAATGAATAAATCGACGAATAAATGAATAATTGAACAAAGCTTGCTGTCAGGAGCAAAACTTTCATTAAGGTGGATCTATTGTATTGAAGCCAGAAACCCAGAAACTCTGGGAGTACTTGACAGAAACTTGTGATAGGGATTTAGCTCCTTGTTGCTCTCATATAAGAAAAGTAAAGAACGTTGGGTCTCAATAAAATCCTAGGACACAAACACTGTGCCAAGGTGGACTAAGTTGAAGAAGTCGACACATACTCTAAGAGGGACAAATATTACTTCCATTTGCCTTATGGCCTCTCATGACTATATTGTGTTACTATTAAAGGTGCTTGCCCTGGCCACGATGCCTCAGTTGGTTGAGCATCATCTCAGGCACTGAGAGGTGGCCAGTTCGATTCTCAGTCAAGGCACATGCTAGGATTGTGGCCTTAATCCCCAGTAAGGGGGCGTGCAGGAGGCAGCTGATTGATGTTTCTCTCTCTCCCCTTCTCTTCCTCTCTCTCTAAAATCAATAAAAACATGTTTAAATTTTTTTTTAAGGTGTTAAAGTCTAGTGTTATAGGAACTCAGAAAAATGACTACTGAGGGATTGGTGGGCTAAAGGAGACTTGATTACAAAGAAATATTCAGTTTACTTACTGCAGAATCACCTGGGGGAGAATTTCTTATCACAAATGCAGATTCCTGGGCCCTCCAAGACCTGCCCAATTTTCTGCAGTCAGTGCCTTGGAATATGCATTATTTTATATGTACCCTGAAGTTTAAGAACCACTAGAATTGAGGCCAAGTAACCTACATTTTAAATAAGCACTCCAGGTCCTTCTTTTATACTCTGAAAACTTAAGAACTACTTACTGATCCAGAGTACAATTCCTCAAGCCCTTTTTGACATGAATACAAATGCTTTAAAATATGTAGACTAATTCTTTGTCCTCACAAATATTTTCCACCTATAAATATCAAATCTCACTTCCAAGAACTACGCCTGTTTTGCAGATGTGAAAAGCAGAGCTCCTTTTCAGTATATTTTTATTGTGAGAGTGAGGGTCATTCTCTGAAAATCCCAAAGAACAGAAGCATGATTTTAACCCTTGCTTTAGTACAGGTTGAAGCAATTCACTTAATTTTAGACACATACACACACGTGTTGCATTTACCACTGAAAAGAAAACATTAAGACTATGGAATAAGCAAGACAGACTAGTAAATAGCTTTGCATTAAAATGCTGGGCACCTCTAGAGATGATCAGACTGTATAATCACCTTTGGTTTTAGTGAGTCTATTTTATAATTCTGTAGAGATTAAGGCTAATTTATAGAAAACTGAAAGCAATGCAAATAGTTCTTGTTTATACACATGCCAATAAATCCTGTCACATGGAGGGACAATTCTCCCCCCAACCCCAAAAAGCCAGTTTTGCACCTACTTGCACATTTATTTCCATACTTTCCTAAATGTGTCTGTTGTTGGAATTATCCTTTGAATCAATTGGAACATTGTATTAATCTCCTCATTTAATTAATGAGTTAAATAACACTCTTAACCTCATTTTCTATTTGTATGAGTCATGATTGTACTTTAAAACATATAAATAAAATATCCTTAAACCATTTTGGAGACACCAGTAAGATAAGCAAAAGATTCACCTGAAATTGCCAGAAATGGTGTAGCTCAGACAGAATGAAGCCCAGGTACATATTTTTCTTGGCTCCCACAGGTGAATTCAAAGTGGAAACAGAATTTTGTTGACTCTGTTTTTCTCATTTTAATACTACTCCCTATTAATCCTGTGTTTTGTTTTTGGTTTTGGTTCATTTACGGCTGTTAAGTTATTCCTGTTGTAAGCTAAAATGACTGGAAATTTGGTGATCTCTGTGTATGGATTAATGTCTTCTGCTCCCAGTTGAGTGAGAAACAATGGAGAATACAGTTTGGTAGTTTTTTTATTTGTCTATTTGTGTATTTTGAACACAAATCAATTAGGATTTTCATGCTCACAAGAAAGGAGAATAACTGATATCTGGACCATTACGTTTTTGTGTTTCTGAGTTTATTTTAATCTGTGTATGAAATTGTAGAATGGAAGAGATAGGCTTTCTCTGTATCTACATGTCTATGTATCTAAAATTCAGAAAGGCCTTTATCTCTCACTGGAAATGTATGAGTCTGTATGAGAAATTTCCTGTCTCCAAATGGTATTAATCAATTAGATTGTAAAGTCTCTTAAATTAAAGGAGGTCTGTTCTGATTGACTTATAGAGAGAAATAAAGCTATGTAATAAATTGAATATTCTTAAAGTTCCCAGAAAATAAACTTCTAATACTTTAGATGTGACCCCCTCACTTCACAAATTCAGACAGTCTCATTGAGTCTCCTTACATTTTTAAAAAGTCCTCACTTGAGAATATGCTTAAAGAGAGAGAGAGAGAGGAAGGAGAGAGAAACATCGGTCCATAAATGCCCCAACCGGAGACTGAACGCAAAACCCAGATAATGCCCTGATTGGGAATTGAAACGGCAACCTTTCGGTGCACAGGAGATGCTCAGCCACCTGAGCCACTCCAGCCACGCAGTGCCTCCTTACTTTTAATGGCAATATAGTTGTTTGCATCATGTCAATAAGAATCTGTTTTCCTTTTACTAAGATACTAGAGGCCCGGTGCATGAAAATCGTGCACTTGTGGGGGGAGTTCCTCAGCACGGCCTGCGCCCTCTTCCAGTCCAGGAGCCCTCGGCGGATGTCTGACTGCTGCGGAGGTGGGAGAGGCTCCCACCACCGCCACTGTGCCTGCCAGCCATGAGCCTGGCTTCTGGCTGAGCGGCGCTCCCCCTGTGGAAGCGCACTGACCACCAGGGGGCATCTCCTGCATTGAGCGTCTGCCCCCCTGGTGGTCAGTGTGCATCATAGCAACCAGTTGTTCTGCCATTTGGTCGATTTGCATATTAGCCTTTTATTATATAGGACTAGAAGCCCAGTGCACAAAAATTTGTGCACTGGCAGGGGGGAAGGTGTCTCTCAGCCCAACCTGTGCCCTCTCACAGTCTGGGACCCCTCAGGAGATAACCACCTGCTGGCTTAGGCCCGCTCCCCTGGTGGCAGATGGCACACCCAATCCCACAGTGCCTGCCCTGTCTCCCCTGATCGCAAACAGCAGGCCCGGATCCCATGCTGGGGGGGCGGCAGCTGGGGATCTCGCTAACACCCACCACCCCCTGCCCCCCGCCCTGGGCCTCACACGGCAGGCCCAGATCCCATGCTGGGGTGGGCGGTGGCTGGGGATTGCACTGCTGCCTGCGCAGGGCTGCGCAGTGGGATCTGCCTACAGTATGCAAATTTAACGGCCATCTTTGTTGGGTTAATTTGCATACTCTTCTGATTGGCTGATGAGTGTAATGAAGGTACAATCAATTAGCATCTTTGTCTTTTATTTGTGTAGTTAGAAAAATGGGAATTTAATATTTAAGAATGATGCGTATTAATCAGGTATAATAAATCACTTTTAAAAAATTAAGGTTGACTTTATGATGCTAATGCTTACAAAGCCTCCCAAACTGGCCAGTTACAATGTTTACAGGTAAGGAACACTTCTTGGCAGACCTGAGACCCTTAGAATATTTAAAGTACCTCTGGGAGAGAGGAATTTACCCAAATGTATAGGTCCTGTCATTGAAATACAGTGGACAGAGTTTCTTGGGCTTGATTTCTAGCCTCTGTAAAATAAATAACAGAGGTTTTTAAAGTTCTATCTGAATTCCTTAGGAAGACTTCAGCAGAGCAAATTTGAAAGGCCATACATGGTGAATTAACATTCTCGCTACCCCTATGTAAACAACCAGGCCAAACCTAATGAGACTAACCTTAGTCTGTGAACATGTATATATATTTTTGGAGATCACTTTGATCCTAATGGGAGAAGACTGTAAGAAAAGTATTTTTTTTTTAAGGTTTTGGAATAAGTAAAAGAGATGGCTGATGCCTTTTCAATGGAATGCAGCAGCTGCCAGGGATTATCTGGGCCTAGCCTCAGAGGATACTATTTTACAACTGTAGAGATTAAGGTCGACTTGCAAAAATATCTGATAATAATGCAAATAATTCTATCCATAGGCATAAATGGAAATTCTGTCTGGTGTAGGAACACGGAAAAGCCAGTTTTGCATCTATTTGTGAATTTATTTCAATACTAGAGGCCCGGTGCACAAAAATGTGTGCACTCAGGGGAGTCCCTCAGCCCGGCCTGTGCCCTCTCACAGTCTGGGACCCCTTGGGGGATGTCCACCTGATGGCTTAGGCCCACTCCCTAGGGGATAGGGCCTAAGCTGGCAGTCAGACATCCCTCTGGCAGCCCAGGAGCCCTCAGGGGATGTCCACTTGCCAGCAGGGAACAGGCCTAATCTGCAGTCAGACATCCTTAGCACTGCGGAGGAGGTGGGAAAGGCTCCCGCCACCACCATTGTGCTGGCAGCCATCAGCCTGGCTTGTGGCTGAGCAGAGCTCCTCCTGTGGGAGCACACTGACCACCAGGGGACAGCTCCTGCATTGAGCATCTGCCCCCTGGTGGTCAGTGTGTGTCATAGTGACCAGTCATTCCCAGTCTTTCTGCTGTTAGGTTCAATTTGCATACTACCCTTTTATTATATAGGATAGAGGCCTGGTGCATGGGTGGGGGCTGGCTGGTTTGCCCTGAAGGGTGTCCTGGATCAAGGTGGGGGTCCCACTGGGGTGCCTAGACAGACTGGGTGAGGGGCGGAGGGCTGTTTTCAGGCTGGCCACACCCCCTTCAGGGTGGGGGTCCCCACTGGGGTGCCTGGACAGCCTGAGTGAGAGGCTGATGGCTGTTTGCAGGCTGGCCAAGCCCCCCAGCGGGGACCCTCACCATATGGGGGTTTGGCCAGCCTGGGTGAGGGGTTTAGGGTTGTTTTCAGGCTGGTCACATCCCTTCAGGGTGGAGTTCCCCACTGGGGTGCCTGGCCAGCCTGGGTGAGGGGCTGAGGGCTGTTTGCAGGCTGGCCACAGCCCCTTCAGGGTAGGGGGCCCTACTGGGGCTCCTGGCCAGCCTGGGTGAAGGGCTGAGGGCCATTTTCAGGCTGGCCACACCCCCTTCAGGGTGGGGATTCCCACTGGGGTGCCTGGCCAGACTGGTGTGAGGGGCTGATGGCTGTTTTCAGGCTGGCCACGGCTGTGGACTGGAAGCAGGTACCTGGGATTTATTTATCTTCTATAATTGAAACTTTGTAGCCTTGAGCAGAGCTCAGGGCCGGCAGGGCAGGCGGGAAGCTTGGCTTCCTCCATCGCCGGGAGCAACCCAAGCCTCCTGCTCACTCCAGCTCCGTGGCCACTGCCATCTTTGTTGGGTTAATTTGCATATTCACTCCTGGTTGGCTGGTGGGCGTGGCTTGTGGGTGTAGTGGAAGTATGCTCAATTTTCATGTTTATCTTTTATTAGATTAGATTCCAGTCCTACAAATGTGTGTTCTTTGGATTCTCCTTTAAGCCAGTTGTGTCGTCTTACAGATGCCCTCTTTTAATTGATAAGGTAAATAAAACCTTTGACATGTGTTCATTTTATATTTGTATGAGTCATGATCTTACATGTTTTTAAAAATTATCTATCAATACCATTGTCTCATTACATTTTCGTAACACTCCTACTTTCCTGTTGAACAGATTAGGAATTGAAAGTTCATTCATTATGTCATTCATCTAACCAATATTTGTTAAGTGCCTAGTATGTATCAGGCAGTACTCTGGGGGTTAAGGATGCAGTGGTGAGCCAGAGAGACCTCATGGAGGCTCTAGTAGTGAAGGCAACCTTAAATAAACCCACAAATAAATATATCACTACAAACTGTGATAATATTTGAAGAAACAACAACAATAGATGCTTGAGGAGGTGACTTGTACAGGCAGAGGTAAAGGCACTAGTGAGGGCCTGATGTGAAAATGTGTTTTCCTGATAAGGAACAGAGAGAAGGCCCATGTGGCTGGCATGTAGAGAAGGCAGTGAGATGAGCGGGCCAGGTCAGGTGTGCCTTGTTTATAGAGTTTAGAGTTTATTCTAGATCAGAGAGCAACTTGCTGGAAGTCACAAAGAGCCTGAGTTGAAAATATGGTTTGTGTACTACTGTGAGACATCATTCTTAACCATTAAAAAAAAAACCTTCCTTTTTTGGATTTGGCAAGATAATTCATGAAAAAGCAGGGAGGTTTGCCCTGCATTTTCCAAAAATGATTCTTTCTTCTGGATGTTGTTCATCTTTTACCTCATGCTGGACTTGTGTAGACCTAGGGTGAGGCTTAAGTGACATTTAAGAGCATCAGAAATATGTAAAAAATCTCCATTGCTGTGGCTTGTGCTCCTGACGCTCAAAGTACCTTGCACAATGCCAAACATATGGCAAGTATTCAATAAATACATGTAGATAAATGGGTTGATTAATCACAAATGTTATGGTAGGCCATGTGTTCTCTGGTAGACAATTAAGAGAGAAAAATGTCATTTTTTTTTCTGGACCAAGCTACCATATTTCTAGATTTATCTTTGTTTTGCAGCATTTTTTAAATCATGTCTATTACTAAAGCAAGCATTAATTGATTGATTCATTTGTTCACTATTTCATCCATTCTAACTGATCTAGGAAGAATATAAAATGGCACTAAAGAAAGAGAGACTCTGCTGATGTGATTCAGTACTCCCAGGGAGTAAATAGTATGTAAACTAACAAAAAGCATATGTCACAAAGATTTATGAACAGTGATGGTTCATAACTAGGAAAGTAATAGTTATCGTTGTGGGAAGCTTAACAAGTTGAGAGACTTATAATGATTCTGGGTTCTCTTGAGCTTTGCTATCCCTCCATCAGCAGGTCAACAAACAGAGAATATAGGAGCTATAAGACTTTAAATCTCCAGGTGCCAGAAAAACCCCTGGGAACCAACTTTAGGTCCAAATACCTCCAGACAACAGATAGAAAATGAGAAGAAATAATTAAGGACCAACTGCCTCACTTGGTTATATTAGAGATTTGAAATAAGACTTTAAAATGTTACCAGGATAGCATGAGAAACTATCTACTCAGCAGCTTGAACATTTCTAGAAATATCACGAAACACAATACTTTTAATATGTAATAACTCAACACTGAAATCATATTAAATCTATAGAATGATGGGTTTCAGAGGTGGAAGGGGCTCTATGACCATCAGTCTGACCCAGCCGGCCAGAGTGAGGACTTGATTTCTAAGGTCACCTGGGAGAATTAGTTGCTGAACCAGAATTCAAACTCAGGCCCCCGACCCCACCTCAGTTCTCTTTCCTTCAGATTCCTAGACACATAATATGGTTACTGAATCACTAACCTTTACTGGCATCTTTTTGTAAGACTGGCACCGGGGTGAAATAGGGATTCGTGCGATGAGAAGCTGGCAGAACCGTGAGGCTGGTGACGGTGGGCCCTTTCATTAACTTCTGAACGCTTGCCTAGATGGTCAAAAATCTGTTTTCAGCAGACATTTTTGCTTTCAAAATGAAGTTTTCTTCTTGTAAACAATAAATAAGATTATGAATAGTTTCATTACATTTTAATAAGGTAGCAATATCAGCTCCAATTTTATTGCTCATGAGTACCCTGTGCTATTGTCTACTGTGAGGAGTTTGTGTAATTTAAAATAGTTAATTAAATCCAATTAACATGTTGTGATTTCCACTATGCAAAGTCAGTATAGTAGTTAATAAAGGAACATTAAGATTTTGTTCAATTTTAATGACTACAATATAAAAGTGCTAAATCTTGGCAGAAGAGGTTTTGAATACAACAAAGTTTTGTACTAGCAAATTTCCCAGGAAATACATATTAGAGTTTTGAGGATTAAAAAAAAATAACCTGGGAGAATTTAAAGATAAATACATCAGTCAACACTCAGATGAACTCTGAGTAGACTCTTGCAGATCTCAGAAATGGTTAAGACATAGATCAGTTACAGAAGATGATTACTTTTCCTAAAGTCATAAAATATTTTATTACAGTTATGAAATGTGAATTGTTCCTATTAAATGGTGTCTAGACTTAAAAGAGTATATGTATTGCATATAAATCACATTTAATTGTATAGCTCACTAACAATATTTTTACCTTTATTATGGGAGACTGTGAATTACCTGGGCCCTCTCAGCTAGGAAGATGCAACTGTTTGATATTTCTAGACTGATTTAAATTTTCAAGTAATTTTCCAAACATTAATTAATTTGCATTATCTTCTAAGGGAGCCAGGTAACGATTCGCTATTTAACCCGTAAAGAACCAGGACAGAATTGTTCCAGGTCACACTGTATATTAGATATACACAGATATACACACTTAAAATATACTATGTACACACTAGATATACACACTTATAATTATACAATTTTAAGATGAATCTGATTTTACATTAGTGAAATTTGCCATTGGACTTGGACGTACCGCACCTTATTGCTCATCAAGGTCATGGTGACCTTAAGGAAAAAGAAAGGGAAAATTTCACCAAGACTCATGGGAGAAAATCACGTTACAAAACAAATACCTGTTGGCTGAGAAATGTCTGTATGAACAAGTTGGTAGGGCCCCACTGCCGGGATGTGGTACCTAAGGGAAACTATAAGAAGCTACCACCCCATGAACACCGAGCCCTCTGATGCTGATTGGTGAGGACAGTTTAAAATGACTGTAAATAGGATTTTATTTGACAGGAGAGAGAAGACTGTAAGTGCAACCTGTCTCCTTCCAGGTGAGTTGGAGGAGGAAAGGGAAGTGCTACAGGCCTGGCCTTCAGGAGAGTGAGGAGCCTTAAGCACAGGTGTTGTCATGGACCCGGGGTCCTGTTGATGTGCCTCGCTCGGCCTCTCCCTCATCTCCAGCTCTCCTCGTCACAGCCCTCCTCCAGACATAAGCAGCTCCTAAGGTCTTCTCCTCATCAGCGAGGCTGAGATGACCACCCAGTGTGCTGCACTCCAGACAGGGCACATTCAGAGCCGAGGATATTCAGCCCCAAAAATGGCCGGGTCTCCACTCCTCTGATTGATATGAGGGTCAGGGAGGCACAGGTAAATCAGAGGAAGGAAGAGAGATTCAACTTAAATAAAATTGTCAAGCACCGTGAAGATGTAAAATATGGGTCTGGCAGTTTCAGGGCACACAGCACAATTTATCTGGATTTTCCGAAAGCCTTTGACAAAGTACACCTGACAACCTGCTCCTGAAAGCTGAAGTGGCAGGATCCGACATAAAACACCATGTAAAGTATGACACAGAGGACAGGGCAGACGGCAGGTGACATTCGGATTCTGTCAGGCAGTCAGCACATTCATAACGCTGCTTCTTTCATTCTTCCAACTACATCAATCTCAACAATGGAAAAGCCAGACCCAAAGGCAATGCAGAAAAGGCAGTGAGGGGTGTGTGTGTGTGTTTAGGGACATGGAAGGGAGGTGATATCCTGGCAAGTTTATAGAAATTAATTCTGCAGACAGTGTCACTGGATGTGAAACCTGAGCCCACTCTCCCGTCCTGTTCCCATGGTAAAGATAACCACTTCTGCATACACTTGGTTGGAGGGAGAAGGACTGTAACAACCGCATTTATTGAGCACTTACTATATCACACTAACTTTAATACAGTGAGCATTAAATTTCATGAGCACTGGAAAAGCTTAGGGCTGTGGGAGTGCAGAAGAGGGAGTCATTAACTCTGCCTGCTGGTATGGCAGAAGGCTTTGCAATGACTCTCAACCCTGACTGTATGTTAGAATCACTCAGGGAGCTTTTTAAAAATAGTGCTGCCTGGGCCCCAACCCTGGGCCTTTAAATCCGAATAGCTGGGCTGGAGCCTGGACCTTGATATTTTTGTAAAGCTCCCAGGTGATTCTGACGCGCAGCCAAAATTGAGATGTACTGCAGTAAGCGATATTTAAATTGCACCTGAACAGAAGCATTGAACTGTGTCAAGTGGAGAAGAGGGTGCAATTACATGGGTAGAAAGAATGGTGGAGACAGAGTGAAATAGCACACAAATGCATGAAGTTCTTGTTGAAGGTGAGGAGCTCTAGGGGGCTGGAGTATGGTGTGTATGTCAGGAGGGCAGGTCGGGTGATGAGACTGGAGAGCTAGGTTGAGATTAATGTAAGTTAAAAATACCAGCGTTATGATTGTGACGATTGCCTAACAGAAGTTGAATATCATCTCCTTCTGGCTGCTCCTTTATGTCATGCTTTCTATTTTATGCCGGAATCATGCTTTGGAGTTTGTATAATATGGAATACCATATTATTAATGAATCATATTTTAAATAGAACACTGTCCCTTATATCTGGTAGTTTATTACTATTTCAAAAACTATAATTCATAACTCTATCACTTTATGCTTAAACCGTCTACAATAGCTTCACATTTTTTTAATATTTAAAAAAACACACAAAAGCTTAAAGAAGAAAACAGCAATTACTTTCCTGTCAGCCAGAATTAATCATTGTTAATATCTTGGTGTATTTGCTTCCAGTGTTCTCAAATAGAAAACCATTTTATTTTATTATTCTAGTAAAAATGATATATGTTCATTATAAAGACTCCAAATAATACAGAAACACACAAAGATACAAGTTTAAGAACCCATGCCAAATAGCATTAGGTAACCCATTATCCCTGACATCTCTGGAATAACTGATATATTATTTTATTAAAAATTAGATTTATATTATATTTTAAACTTAATTTGACATGAATTTAATAGGAAGGGAAATGACTGCATTAAACCCAACAAATTATTAAACCTCCAATATTTCTTAACACAAGATTCCTGTGAGTTAAAAAAGGCTTCTCTACAAGAAGCCTTTGTCAAAGGCTTTCTTGGCCAGTTTTTTATTTAAGGGCCAAACAGTAAGTATTTTAGGCTGTTCAGGTCCATGGTGTAAGCAAAAGGGTGAATCTATGTTCCAATAAAACTTGACTTACAAAAACAGGTGGTCAGCCATCAGGCAGCACTTTGTGGACCCTGCCCCTTCGTTACACACAGGTGATCATGAAAAACATTTTGATTTTTGAAAACCACATGGTTTCATTTTGGATGACCCCAGCTTCAAAAAAAGGAGAGCATTAGAACTCTCTTGCTGCTCCCATCTCCCCTCCCTCCCCTCCCATTTTGTTTGTATATTATTAGTTTTACACTCTCCAGATTTATAGGATTCACCTTGTTTTGAAACCATAATTGCTATGACTGTTTAGTATTAATTCTACCTGCCAATGGACCCAGTGCTCACCAACAGTTTTTTGTCCTTGTTTCTCTCCGATTGACTTCTTTATTTTGATCGGTTTCTTAATTGCCTGGCTTTGGTTGTCATGCAGTTTTTCCCAGGTGTTCAAGGGGATTTTACTTCTCTGATCCCTTACACTTCAATTACATCTGGGGGCATCCTTGCTTTTCTCAAAGCGTGGTCGATACTGCACCACAGTTATGAAATCTGATGCCAGCTTTATTTTTTTAACCCTTTGCAGGAGATTTTTCTTTCCACTTGAATGTTTGAAGCGTTTTTTATTGATTTGAAGTTTGGGTATTTAACTTAGGAAACAGCTTCATGTTAAATATTCTAAATAAAAATTTCCTGGGATTCAGTGTTGTTTTTTCCACCTACAGATATAGTTCTTCACTTCTGGAACATTTTTCTTCCTTTTTATCTTTAGTACAACTCTTTCATTTGCTGGTTCTCGTTTTAGGGGCACCAAGTGCCTTTAAATGTTGGCTCATCTTTATCTTTCATATTGCGATACCTAACTATTCCTTCTCTCCTGGTTCCTTTTACTTATTTTTTTATGTTTTTTTTTTATATATTTTTTAAATTTCTTTATTGATTAAGGTATTACATATGTGTCTTGGTTCCTTTTAGAGTAGGACACCCTACGTTTTAGCTGAGCACATGGCTATATGGTTCCAGACTACATTTCCCACTGTCCCCTGTGACTAAATGTGGACATGTGACCCAATTCAGACCAATTAAAATGTGAGTAGAAGAGATAAGTGTAACCTTTGGGACATCTCCTAAAAGTTCTTGCCCCATCTTTATCCTTTCTTTGGGCATAGAGAGAAGCCAGTTTCAGTCATTGAAATGAGAGTGTCTGTAAACACAGAAATGAGGAGATGATGGAGTATCAAGATAGCAGGAACCATATCCTGGATAACTGCACGGAGCAGAGCTGTTCTGCCAGCCTTGAACTTCTCACCTGTGCACTATTTTGTGAATGAGAACTAAACTAACTTATATAAAGTGTTATATTTTTCCATGTCTTTGTTACAGCAGCTTAGCCTGTTAAAAACTAATATACATGTGTATTAGCTTCTAAATAATTTCCTTTATTTTCCCTCCGCATTTACTGTGCTTACAGTCTTTTCTTCATGCCAATATTTCAATATTAAGCAGTGTTAGTTTTTTCTATTTATAGTTTATTAGTGCCATAAAGCATTTTGGTATTCAGTTTGTTTCCTTATATCTTCAAACTCCCTTTTTGTCTGATTCTGCTATTTGTCATCTCATGGTTGAGCTCCAGTTTTACTTAATTTATGGTCCAATCAAGCTGTGCTGTAATGTGAAGAAATTGTGAAAAAATTCCTCTTGTTCCTTGAGTTATGTCTTTTTCTAGGCTAGGCTTTGCCTTTTGCAGCCCATCATCCTTCCACCCTCCTCCCTTCTCTCTCCTTTTTTAGCTGCGGGTAAAATATTGACTTTATATAATAGATCAGTGTAGTGACCATATCATTTCTATTCCCCTTGCACATACTCAGGCAACTGCGCAGACATTCTGCTTGCTCTGATGTGGTATCTCCTCCCCCACTGTCCTGTCCCAGTGTGTCTTCTCTCCCTACACATGAGAACTGGTTGTTCTGGGTTTTCTCTACTGTTTTGCTGCCTGGGGACTTGGGTGGGAAAAGCCTGTTTCAGGATATGCACAGTCTTTGTTGAAGTCTGTAGACTCTCCTCCCTCTCCTGAGATTTTGATGAACTTCCGCAAAGAGGAACTTCCTAGTTGAGGACGAGGCCATCCCTCCCTACCCCATCCCCAGCAGCTTTGGAACATGTTGGTGGAATTCTGAGGACTTCACCGCTCTCGAGAAGAAGCAAACACATTGTTTACTTCCCAATGTCACCTGTTTATTCCAAGTTCCCTTGTCAGAAGAGACTAAAGGTAAGGATGCCTGCTTGATTGTCTTCCCTCCAGATTTTGTAGTGTTCCTGGAAATCCCAATATTTTGATACCTTACCCGTAGTATTTCTGAGAGGTAGGAAGGGGTTAAGATCAAAGCTATGCTGTACCCCTCTGCTCCACAACCCTCTGCTTGGTGAATTGTAAAAATCGTGCACAAACCTGCGTGACCATATTTGGCAACCCTGCCCCAGCCCTCCTCCCCTTACTGTGGATGGGGAAACTAAAGGTTGGGAAGGGAAAATAGCTGGGGCCCCCATTCAATATGCCCCTTAGCTTGGAGGCAGAACTGAAACGCATGGCACTGCTTCATGGCTCAGGCCACCAGCTCTGTCCCTCTGTTCTCAGGGCAAAGCCCCACCTCCGTCCTTTCTCAATCCCATGTAACTTAATATAGTAGGAGTCTCACTTTGTCTTAGACTAAGGTTTACTAGCATCCTTGGGCTACAAGAAAACTCCCTGGAAAGGCATTTATACTATCAAAGCAAGAATACTGGGCTCAGTGCACCAGATTTGAGTCCTAGCTCTGTCACTTAATTACCCAGGTGCAGGGGGGAAATCATTTAACTTTTCTGAGTTTGTTTTATCTTCAGTAAAATAGGGATATTCTTACCTGCAGGGCAGCTGAATTTTATGTAAAGGATCTGTTCCTGGAGGCATTTCATAATTCTCAACTCATATAATTCAATACAGCCAGACAAAAATGGCAGGTATGGCAAAGAATGCTGGCTGACCTTTAATGTGCTGCCCAGCCAGAAGCTACATTGCCCAGCCTCCCTTGCAGCTTCATGTGTCTTTGTGATGAGACTCTAGCCAGCAGTATGGGAATTGGAGTGATTCTACTGGCGGGAATACAGACATGATGGTGGGAGCATCACAGTCTCTTAGATAGAAAATTTCCTGTTTAGGACAGAGCGATCCAATGGAAAGTGCACGAGTACGTGACGCTACAGAGCTGCCATGTCAGCCACAAATGATTTGTGCTCAAACTGTGACATGAGAGAACATTATTGTCATGTTCAACCTACTGTTATTTGGTATAGTTGCTGAATAATGCAGGATAGCTTTATTTACTCAAGTGGTACCTCTCCGCGGAAAATTCTGCATAAATATAGCTTAAGTTCACTTAGACCAGCCGTGGGCAAACTACGGCCCGTGGGCCGGATCCGACCAGTTTGAAATGAATAAAACTAAAAAAAAAAAAAGACCATACCCTTTTATGTAATGATGTTTACTTTGAATTTATATTAGTTCACACAAACACTCCATCCATGCTTTTGTTCCGGCCCTCCGGTCCAGTTTAAGAACCCACTGTGGCCCTCGAGTCAAAAAGTTTGCCCAGCCCTGACTTAGACTGTACCAGCTGTGAATAAAAATGAAATTTTATTTCATTTTTTAAAGTTGGGGGATTTGCAGGATGTCAAACTTTGTGTATAAAGCAATACTTTAATCTTATTTTGCATCAGGGTATTTCAGATTTATATAATCCAGTTTCACATACGAATCAAAATCCCTGCTCTTCCACGTGGAATTGTGAGGAATTAATAATATATGGAGACATGCATCATAAACTTTTTTTCACATCATATTGGGTTTTATTTTTTTATAGAAATATTTTATTGAAGTTTAACTTTCATTTTAAAAAGGCACCAATCATAAGGTTCTCAGCTGACCCACTTCCAAAAAGTGGGCGCTGTGGGTAACTGACACCCAGAACAAGCAGAGCACGGCAAACCCCTGGAGGCCCCCCCACGCTCCTCCTGCGCCGCTATAACCCAAAGGCAACCACTGTTCTCAATTCTGTTACCAGCTGTTATTTTCCTGTTTTTGAATTTTACATAAGTGGATTATTACAGTATGTATGTTTTTTTGTATTTGACGTTTAGCTTTTAAAATTGGTGTGAGGTTACCCATATTTTCGTGTATAGCAGTATGCTCACATCGTGAACTTTCAAGTACTAATTTTGAGTTATAAATTATATTTACAGCTGTAACCAGTAAGACTTGAGCCTCCAAGCTTTCACTTTTTTTGTATTGCTTATCATGTTCTTTCCAGAAAGTTCTCTGTCCCTCTCAGCTTTTGCTACTAAATTCCTGTCCCCTTTTTTACAACTAGCGTAAAGATAAAGATAACCTTCTCTAGAAAATCACCTCTGATCTCCTCCTCCTCTGGCCTCCTATAGCTTTCTTTTGTATATTTCTCTTACTACGATTACGACATAGGTTGTAAGTCTTTGTATAGTATTCTGCAGGCATTACAAAATTCAGAACCCATCTAATTTTATCTTATTACTAGAGGCCCGGTGCACAACAATTTGTGCACTCGGGGGGGGGGGGGGTCCCTCAGCCCGGCCTGTGCCCTCTTGCAGTCTGGGCCCCCTCAGGAGATAACGACCTGCTGGCTTAGGCCTGCTCCCAGGTGGCAGAGGGCAGGCCCAATCCCTAGGTGCAGCCCCTGGTCGGGCTCAGAGCAGGGCAGATTGGGGAGTTGGGGCACCGCCCTCTGTCATGCACAGAGCAGGGCGATCAAGAGGTTGTGATGCCACCCTCAGTCATGCTCAGGGTAGGGCCGATTGGGGGGTTGGGGCACCGCCCCCTGTCACACTCAAGGCAGGGTCGATGGGGAGGTTGCGGCGCCACCCCCTGTCATGCACAGAGCAGGGCCAATTAGGGGGTTGGGGCGCCACCCTGTATTACCCACAGAGCAGGGCCAATCAGGGGGTTGGGGCTCCGCCACTCTCACACTCATGGCAGGGCAAATGGGGAGGTTATGGCTCTACCCCATCACACACAGAGCAGGGCCCTTGGGGGGGGCGGGGGTTGGGGCGCCGCACCCTGTCACACACAGAGCAGGGCCCGTGGGGGGGGCGGGGGTTGGGGCGCCGCACCCTGTCACACACAGAGCAGCAGGGCAATCAGGGGGTTGGGGAGCTCCCCCCTATCAGGCACAGAGCAGGGCTGATCAGGGGGTTGGGGCGCCTTCCCCTGTCATGAACAGAACAGGGTGGATAGGGAGGTTGTAGCCCCACCCCCTGTCACACACAGAGCAGCAGGGCAATCAGGGGGTTTGGGCGCTGCCCCCTGTCATGCTGATCCCGGTGCTGGGAGGCATATTACCCTTTTACTATATAGGGTAGAGGCCTGGTGCACGGGTGGGTGCCGGCTGGTTTGCCCTGAAGGGTGTCCTGGATCAGGGTGGGGGTCCCCACTGGGGTGCCTGGCCAGCCTGGGTGAGGGGATGATGGCTGTTTGCAGCTGGTCACACACCCTTCAGGGTGGGGGTCCCCACTGGGGTGCCTGGCCAGTCTGGGTGAGGGGCTGAGGGCTGTTTTCAGGCTGGGGGTGACTGAAGCTCCCAACCGCTCCTTTTTTCCTTTTTCTTTTTTTTTATTCTGGGCCAGCTTTAGCTTTGAGGCTTGGCTCCAGCTCTTAGGCCTCCGCTGCTGAAAGTAGGTTTCTGGCCTTTGCTTACAATGTTGCAATCCTGCTGGCTGAAGCCCGGCGGACTAAAGCAGGTTTCTGGGGTTTTGTTTAGCTTCTATATTTGTTACATAGTTGCTTAGGGTTGCAGCTCAGAGGCCTGCAGCGGCAGGCGGGGAACGTTGGAGTCCTCCGTCACTGAAGCAAGCAAGCCTCATGTTAGTTTCAAGCTGCCTGGCTGCCGGCCGCCATCTTGGCTGGCAGTTAATTTGCATATTGCCCTGATTAGCCAATGGAAAGGGTAGCGGTTGTACACCAATTACCATGTTTCTCTTTTATTAGATAGGATATCTTTAGAACAGCGGTTCTCAACCTGTGGGTCGCGACTCCTTTGGCGGTAGAACGACCTTTTCACAGGGGTCGCCTAAGACCATCCTGCATATCAGATATTTACATTACGATTCATAACAGTAGCAACATTACAGTTATGAAGTAGCAATTTTATGGTTGGGACACAACATGAGGAACTGTATTTAAAGGCCCAGAAGGTTGAGAACCACTGCATTAGAAGAAGGAATAGAGCAAAAAAAAGTGTTTTAAGAGAAATATAACCACAAGGTTTATTGGGAAGGAGCAGTTAAAACAGATATATTAGCAGATATTTTCCTTTTTGATAAAGGTATTACAGTGGCAAAGCTAATAACCACCTACTTACCCTTGTGGGGATGGTGGAGTAGCTTACAACAGGCTTATTCTCCTGAAGGTAATTATAAACTCTGGACTTTTTTTTTTTTACAAAAGAAGATAATGTCACCAGCAAGCATGTATTATAAGAAATGCTTCAAGGAAGTTCTTTAGGCCGATGGAAAATGACACAAGTTGTCCCTTTCTTGTAAATACAAAAGACTCAGATCCTTCTGGTAAATATAAAGACTATATTTTTCTTCTCTTAATTTCTCTCGAAGACAATTGATTGTTTATAGCAAAAAAAAAATTATAACATATTGTTTAGTTTACAATATATGTAAATTACATGACAACAATAGCCAAAGGATTGGGAGGTAAATAGAATTCAATGCAAATTCCTTACACTGTATATAAACTGGTGCAATATTAACACTAAGGAAACTCTAAGTTAGGGATGCATATTGTAATCCCTAGAGCAACCACTAAAAATAATGCAAAGAGATATACTTTAAAAGCTAATATAACAGAGTGTTAAAAAAATTCCTTTAAATCATATAACCCTAAGTCAGGCAGAAAATAAAGGAATAATGGAAAATAGAAAATAAGTGGGGAAAATGGTTGTTCTAAATAAAAAGCTGTTCAATAATTACATTAAGTGGAAATGGATTAAACACTCTAAAAAGGACGGTTTATCAGACTGTATTTTAAAAGCAAGATAAAACCACATGTTTTCCATAAGAGATGAATTTTAATTTTAAAGGTACAGATGGGAGTAACAACAAAAAAGGGATTTATATACCATGTAAGCCAAAAAAAGGAGTAGCTATATTAATATCAAACAAAGTAGACTTTAAGACAAGGTGTATTATTAAAGAGAAAGAGAGATAAAAAGGTCAATTAGCCAAGAAAACATAAAAATCATACACATGTATGCCTTTAATATTAACACAAAATGCATGAAACAAAACTAAAGAAAGAAATAGATAAACTTTAATCAGAGTTGAAGATTTTAACATTCCCCCCTCGGTGATTTGCATAACAGATGAATTTTTAAAATCAGCAAGGATATAGAAGATCTGCACATCACCATCAGCCACCTTGACCTAATTGATATTTATAGAACACTACAGCCAACAACTGTAGGACATACATTATTTTCAAGTGTACATGAAACATTCACCAAAATAAATTATATTCTGGACCATAAAACAAGTCTCAATCAACTTCAAATGATCTCAATCTTACAAAATATGTTCTCTGACCATATGAAATTAAATTAGAATTCAATAAGAATGAGGAATGTAAAACTATTCTCAAATATTTGGAAATTAAACAACACAGTTCTAAATAAATCACTAGTAAAAGAAATAAATCACGAGGAGAGTTTTGAATTGAATGAAAATGCAATGTATCAAAATGTGTATATTGCAGCTGAAACACTGCTTAGAGAGACAGTTACCAGTCTAAATGTTTATATTAGAAAAGAATAAAGGTCTAAAGCCAATGACCTAAGATTCTAAAAGCTTTAAAAAAAGAAGAAGAGTAAAATAAACTCAAAATAAGTAGAAGGAAGAGAATACAAGAGTAAAGAGGATAAATCAATGGAATAGAAAACAAATAATAAAGAATAGTAACAAAGCCAAAAGTGATTCTTAGAAAAGATTAATAAAATTGATTAACTTCAGTAAGACTAATCAAGGAAAAGAGATAACAGAAATAACCAATATCAGAAATAAAGGAGGGAGAGGAGGAGAGAGAGAGAGACAGAAGAAGAAGGAAAAGGAGGAGGAGGAGGAGGAGGAGGAGGAGGAGGAGGAGGAGGAGGGGGGAGGAGGAAGAGAAAAGGCACACACACACACAGGGTCACAGTTCTCAGAACTGAAGTGGTCTTAGAGTGATAAAAAAGGGTAGAAGTGACCATGGGCTTGTGAACAGACCCAAAGAATGTAGTGAGTCGAGATGACCATGGAGGAGATTCCAGAAAAAATAATATTTTGAACACATAGAAGTCTGAGGTGTGAGCGTCTGCACACCTTACAGGCCTGCATATCACATTTAAGAAATGGTTTGTTATAATGCCCCAAAGCCCATTCAAGAAAGTATTAAATTCCAGGAAAATGTGACTAAGCAAGGAAATATATATAGTATCTTCTAAAAATGTCCCATTAAAAATAAAATAAAATCCAGCACTTCGGCAACATCCTAAAGATTCAAAATGCACCTCAGTGTGTTAGTGACTCCAGGTGGCCTAATGGTATAAAAATTAGTCCGACTCTCTTTAACTTCATGTTTCCCAATTTTATGGGACCACAAAACTTTCCTTTCAGGGAATACCTATTAACATTCCAAGGAACCAGTATTCTTTGGAATACATTTTGGGGGAAAATGATCAAAGGATTGATACATAGCTAACAATTATAATTGCTATAATGTGTTAATATTATACCATTCTGCCAAGTTAAAAGATAGGTGATCCCTTGATTTTAGACAAAACTTTTCTTCAGAGCTTGAAACACAAGGGACTCAGGATTTTTTGATGGATTCAGATTGACAAGTAAAAATCTATTTCTAGTTGCTATATCTTTCTATATGTTTGATAGCATTTATTTGTACATTCCATTATAAATTTTAAAATTCTAAAAAGATCATCACTAGAGAACAATAAAGTACTGGCATTTCACCTGCATACCTATTACATCTCATAAAAGGGAAAAGAGAATGCTTTGTGATCTTTGCCTATTGGTGGGCAGCATGCCACACCACCACTCAAATATTGTCACAAGAAACGGAAAGGAAAGCAGCTGGATTACCTCTGCCTTTTATGTGACTTTCCTTATGGTAACTTAGGGCTGTAGATTAAAAACTCATGCTCAGACTGAATCTACTGTCTCAACCTTCACTAGGGACCACATGAGAGGAAATGAGTTTAAATGGTAATCTTTTCAGTTAAGGCCTAAGAAAGGCTTTGTGAATGGGTTTATCATTTATTATGATTATTTTTGCTATTGCTGCTTATTCCCCTATTAAAGAACAGTGTGCCGGTCTCCAGGCATTTTTGTTTAAATACCGGCGAGGGTCACAAGTGAAATGAAGTTTGGTCCTCATTTACCTCATACCAGCAGTTGGGTTGGCACGCGGCTGCAGAACTGCTGGGGCTCTTTTTATTTAATTTGGCATCCCTTCCTGAGCAGTACTGAGACTTTTACTTCAACGGCTCCACTGGGCTTTGCCATCATTTCTGTGCTGTATCAGTAAAGTCTGCAGAAGAGATGCCTAGGCAAGCCTGAGAGGCGGCTAGGAGCAGGTCTAGTTCAGGTATTTTTGCTTAAGTCAATGAAGGAATTAAACCCCCCCCCCCAATACAAATTAAATCCATTTTTAAAATACAATATTAATTTAGCAAGGAAACTGATTTGTGAGGAATAGATCATCTTAATACTGCATGTGCACGTGCGTGTGTGTATAAGTGTAAAAGTTTGTCCTTTTTGCATAATTTCTCTTGGAATAATTTTCCTAAGCGCTGAATCAGACTGTCAGGAAAAAACATAAGTGCAAATTCTTTGTGAGCCACATATTAATGATATGACTTAATCATACATCTTAACCTCTACAATCCTATTTCTTATCTGTAAACGGGGTAATAATCCGACATGTCCTAAGTATTAAAACTGATAATGCATTAACACCACTTGGACAGGGTCAGGCACATCGTAGGTGCTCCGCAAATGCCTTGTTAAAATCAGACGTGGAAAATGGAAAACATGAACACCTCTGTGAATTTTATTTCCACAGTCAGAGGTGAAAACAGTTTCACCTGGTCTGCTTTTCTGTTTTACCTTCAGATGTTGGTGATTGTAGATGGCAAAGGAAGGGAACAAAAGGAATACATTTTGATCAGAGTCAGAATTGTGAGTTTTCAGAACTGGAAGAGACCTTCGAGATGATTTGATTAAATGCTCTAAATCAGGGGTCCTCAAACTTTTTAAACAGGGGGCCAGTTCACTGTCCCTCAGACCGTTGGAGGGCCGGACTATAGTTTTAAAAAAAACTATGAACAAATTCCTATGCACACTGCACATATCTTATTTTGAAGTAAAGAAACAAAACGGGAACAAATACAATATTTGTATTTGCATGTGGCCCGCGGACCGTAGTTTGAGGACCCCTGCTCTAAATTCACAAATGAACAAAATAAGGCCCGGGGAGTGAAAATGATCATCCCAAAAATATATAGAAGTTGGTGACAGATCCAGGCTTGGAGCCCAATATAAACATAGACTTCTCTTGTAATGAGGACTGTTAATATTGTATGAGGTTATAGCGTTTGAAAAAAACCTTCCTTTGACTAACTTGAAAAATAGTTCTGTTTTTGTGGTTTGCTTATTTCTTTTCTTTTAAAAAACATTTTACTTTAATTTAATCCTTCTGGAATTTTCTTTGATATAGGATGTAAGATTTAAGTTAATCCTTTTTTCCAAATCATTAGCCAAATGACTCAGCACCATTTATCTAAAAAGTCCTCCCTTAACTACTGACTTATAGTGTCACCTTTATGACATTCTTAAAAGTTGTCTTTTATTCAAAAATCAATATCTCACTTTTTTTCCATTGACCTATTTATTTTTCTACCCATTAGACGCTATTATAATTACTGTAATTATATCACATGTTTTAGTAAGTAGTATGAAAAGTTCACCTTTATTAATCTTCAGGCAGGGGAGGGGAATGAAGCCTTTGCCCATTTGTTTTTCAAGATGATGAGCACTGGCAAGTTGAAAAGAATTAATATTCCACACAAATCAAACAAAACCCATAAGAATTTTGATTGTAATTACATTAGATATAAAGATTAATTTGTAAAGAACTGGCCTTCTTATTAGAATTATTTTTCCTTTTCAGGATTATGCTACACATATGTATTTATTCAACCATTCCTTTTTAAAATTGATTTTGAGAGAGACAGAGAAACACTAATTTATTGTTCCACTGATTTATGCATTCATTGGTTGCTTCTTGTACGGGATTGAACCTGCAACCTTGGCATATTTGATCATGCTGTAACCAAGTGAGCCATCCGGCCAGGGCTATTCAACTGTTCTTTAACGTTGCTCAGTAAATTCAAGGCTTGGCATGTAGAAGCTTTAAATGCATACAATGACAATCTAGGGAAGGGAAAATTAATTCTACCTAAAGAGATCTGGGAAGACATTTTTATGGCCCAAAAGAGGAGTTCTCTACAAATGTAGTCAAATGAGGTACATTGAAATTTCATTACTTAAATTAACTTGACACAGCCTAACTCAATTACACAGGCCCTTAACAAGTCGTTCAAAGTCATGAACCACATACACACAATAACAGTACGTTTAAATTGGATCCTGACCAGATTGGACACTATGCCTTATGTTGGAGATATGGTCCCTGCCCTCAAGGGGTTTACAATCTATTCGGGGGAAGTTTCCATCTTAAAAATACCAGCTCTAGAAAGTATATATGTTTTCACCACACGCACACTTATGTGTGCATGCGCGCGCACACACACACACACGAAAGGTAATTATGTGAGGTGACAGAGGTATTAACCTCATTGTGCTAATAATTTCACAATATATATGTGCATCTAATCATTATGTTGCACACCTAAAATTTACACAGAATTCCATGTCAACTGTACCTCAACAAAGCTGGAGGGGCACAAGTACCAGCTCCTCTTCTTGTTCTAATCCTTGAGTTAATGTTGCCTCTTACTAAGAAGTTTGATCCTTTACTTCTCTTCCCAGACCAAGGCAGAGAAATTCTCCACAAATTCCTTGGCCATTGAGGAGACAGTTCTTGACTGGGTCCCAGATCTATCCCTGGGATGCAGGTCAAATCACCATCCTCAAAGCTCCATGCAGGTGGTACAGAATAAGGGCCAAGAATGCCAACTTGGAAGTCAGACTGGCTGAACTTGAATGATGACCCTTCGACCTATAGCTCTGTGACTTTGGGCAAATTATTTAACCACTTTCACCTCAGTTTCCCCGAGTATAAAATGAAAGTAGTAACAGTACTTAACCTGCAGGGTTATGGTGAGGAGTGCACGAGATAATCTGTGCATGTTGTACTTGACACCACACCCAACACAGAGAAGTACTTGGAAGTGCTGGCTTTGACGCCACATGCAGTTTCCTGAGCAGGTGATACAGGGCAGTTTACAACGCAGCCTGGAGCCCCGGAGGCTCCACTAGGTGTCCTGCAGGTGTTCGAGGTTAGAAAATGGAGGTTGTGCGGGAATTACTTTCCCTTCTACTAAAATATAGGCCTTTCACTTGAAACTACAGGTAAAAGGAATAAACCCTGTGGGAAGATGGTGACAGGTACTTCCCCTGGGATTTTAATGCTTTAGATTAAACAATAATTCCATAATGAGAGGGTTACAGTTTTTTGAAAATCCTTTGCTGAAAGAGGCAATCCTCTTTCCCCCTAATCACCATTACATAAAACAATCCAATATTAGATATCAGTTACATCTTTAAGTGCGTGGAAGGAAGGAAGTCGAGATAACATTTTCTTGGTGGTCAGCTACCTATCTTGGGTAAGTGCCTGCTTTCACTTTACAACTTCTGATAACCTTCTGCAAAGATTGTCCCTCATAAAAGAGGTTTCTTAGGAACCTCTTAAATGAGTAGTTAGGTCCTCAGGCAGGCTTATGTGAGATATGTATAGCAGATTCTTGATTGGCATTTCATCCCACATTGTTTTGTTAAAACGTAAGAACTTTGGTTTATATCCAAGAGACTACAGTAAAATTGGTTTTGTGATGTGTTGTTTCCCTTAAAGTCACAGAATCTATCAATGATGTTAAGTGAGGACTTACTGTAAAGTTGAACCTAACCCTCAGCCAGGCATGGGGGATTAAATCTTTTGCTCTAAGTGGCTTTAGTGGCTTGGGAAACATGGGGAGATAAGGGAAGCAGGGTATCTCGCCAAGAAATCCCCCAAGAATACTTTTCATTACGGACTGGTTCCTTCCCACATCTTTTCCTATCTTTCTCTCTTTCCTCTGATGTATCCTCTTTCTTTCAGCCAGAGCTTCTCTCCTCCTCTGGGTAACACAATTCTTTAGGTAGGAAGCATAGAGTGGTGACAGGGAGATGTTCCCCTATCCCTTTCCCAACTCTGCATGTTAAACAAGATAAATAAGTACATGATCATGTGGCCAACAACATGTTGAAGTTGATTTAAAAGACCAAGGCCCCGAATCCTCTCCCCAGCCCCGGTCCCCAGCGCCCTCCCCAAACCCCTCCCCAGGGCGTCAGAGCCCAGATTCCCCTTTTAGGAGGAATGTCTCCTGCGGTCGCAGACACGTGGTAACTGCGGGGCCCAGGACAGGGTCGCAAAACCATCGTAACTGCCGGCTACTTTCTACGTTTAGGGCGGGGCTGCGTTTTACAAACCCGACCCTGATTCTTTGCGTTTTCTCTTTCGAGCCGGCCCCGAGTCATGGGTAGGTATCTCTCGGGACAACTGGCGCAAGCGCCGCAAGACCGGGGGGCAAGAGGAAGCCCTACCACAAGAAGCGAAAATATGAGCTGGGACGCCCTGCTGCCAACACTAAGATTGGACCCCGCCGCATACACACAGCCCGCGTGCGCCGCGGCAACAAGAAGTACCGGGCCCTGAGGCTGGACGTGGGCAACTTCTCCTGGGGCGCAGAGTGTTGTGCGCGCAAAATGAGGATTATTGATGTTGTCTACAACGCATCCAACAACGAGCTGGTCCGCACCAAGACCCTAGTGGAGAACTGCATCGTGCTGGTTGACAGCACACCGGACCGACAGCGATACGAGTCCCACTGCGCCCTGCCCCTGGGCCGCAAGGAGGGGGCCAAGCCGACTCCTGAAGAGGAAGAGATTTTGAACAAAAAACGATCAAAGAAAATTCAGAAGAAATACGATGAAAGGAAAAAGCATGCCAAAATCAGCAGTCTTCTCGAGGAGCAGTTCCAGCAGGGCAAGCTGCTTGCATGCATCGCTTCAAGACCAGGCCAGTGCGGCCGAGCAGAGAGCTATGTGCTCGAGGGCAAGGAGCTGGAGTTCTATCTGAGGAATAATAAAAGTGTTTATTCTAAATTAATTAATTAATTAATTAATAAAATAAAAGATAAAAGACCAAGGCCCCAAATAGGAATGTAGTCTAGTTAGTGTTATTATTAAAGAAACAAGATGTTGGCTGCAGGTGAGTGGTCTTTGTAGTAGGCCCAATGAGAAGGCCCTCCACCTACTAGACATCTCCTGGGCTTACATTACACGTTCTGATTCAGAGGCTATGCTTTTAAAGAAAGTATAGGGTGAATCACTCTCATCTCTGGATTCTTACTTCTATTCTACCAAAGAGGTTTTAAAAGGTTAGGAATGTATACTTGATTCCAAGTACAGTTTAAGGTACAATGGGTTAGAATATTGGAGAACACAGCAATAGTATTTATTCATCTCAAGTACCTCTCAGTAGATAATTAACCTGGGTCATGATAAAAACAGTTCTATTAGGCCCATTTCTCTTATGGCTAATGCTATTGTGCTACTTGCAGTAGTACTTCTCCTTTGCCTCATTTTAAACAGAACACTTACTATAATATTGCAAGTATTATCACATTTGTGGCTTTTCCATTTTCCTGCTTGCTATAGGAAAGCAACGGTAGTTAGATGAAAGCATGAAGTTTTATATTTTCACTCATGAAGATGCAATTCTTATGAAAATCTGGAGTGGCAGTCTAGATGCACCCACTTTTTTTTGCAGGTTTCATGCACCATCAACTGAGAGCAGTGGATCTGTCATCCACAGGAATACAGCGTTTTCAAGTTACTTCTCTTTTCTGACACATACTTCGCCCCACACTGGATATTTGCGTAAATGAAAGGGAGGCCTATCAGAGAGAGTTCTAATTTGGGGGTTCATGGACCCCTTTGGCAGTCTGGTGAAGCCTAAGAGCCCCTTTGCAGAATAGTGTTCTTATAAATGCATAAAATAATAAACATTGGAAACCAATTACATTATAATATAGTTCTGTCCATGGGCTCCTTGTGCCTTAAATCTATCATAGAGCTGACTCAGGCTCCTCTATCGACCTCATTTTTGGCTCATCCACGTGGAACTATGAGATTAGAAACATAACCTCTTAGTACAAAGTCAAACAAATACAAAATTCAAGTCCAAATCTCAAGTCACTGAGTGCAAAGGCACTGGATCCCACCAGGGATCCTAGTTAGCAGGTGGCTCCTGACCCGGGATGATTCCAGGGCAGGGCAAAGGCTCTCTCGCTGCATCTCCCAAGTCCCTCTTCTCCCTGCCCGCTCGTGCTTGAAATCCCTTAATAGAGTCTAACTCCTCGGGTTTAATTAAATAGAGGATTTACTCTTGTTAAAAAGCAAAAGCCCATGGGAGAGGTAATACTCTACGGTAGTGCCAAAGATTTTAAAATTTATTTTCAGCAATAGAATCTATTTTTCAAATGCAACCTTAAGTAGAATGCTGATATGTAAATAAATGCAAGTTTTATGAGAATTTAGTATAATTTTATAAATATGTATATAAACAAGGACAAAAGTAGATTTGCAGTTGTTTGTATGGAAATAATACAGTAATTAATCATAATGCAAGAGTGAACTCTGTGTTTCACGTACTCACAAGTGTAAACCTTTTTTGCCCCACCCTTTATGTTAGTTATATATATATTTATATGTATATATGAATCAGCACTGGCACCAATGAGGCTGTTTTGATGAAAGCAAATTATGAAATCAAGAGTTATAGGTAATAACTGTAATCTTACTTCCATCACAGCAGACAATTTGTTTCTGTGTTTTATTTTGCCTGCACAAGGTGCAGAAAATCCTCATGTAAACAGATAAGTAATTTCAAATAGCTAACAATTTGTTATGGTACTTATAATCTCATGATTTTCTTCAATTAAAGTAATTCAGAAGTTTTAAGGAACAGCAGGAATTTTTCTTTCAAAATAGAATCACTAACAATATCTAACAACTACTCATGTTCCTTAATAATTAAGGATTAGTTGTTAAGTATTCAATTTTGGGAGATTTGACAAATAGACTTAATAAATAATTTGAATCCTGACTCCCTTACTTACTTCATAACCTTAGGCAGATAGCTAAATCTTAGTCTTACTTTCCTCAAGTGTCAAGTGGTTATAAAAACTGCATCTATTTTATAGGTGTAGGGGTAAATAAGATAGTGTACATAAAGCACCTAGCATCATGTCTGGCACTCTTAATAAATGCCATTATTGTCCTGGGTGATGTGGCTCAGTTTGTTGGGCATCGTCCCATGCACCAAAAGGTTGCCAGTTCTATTCCTGGTCAGGGAACATGTCCAGGTTGTGGGTTTGATCCCTGGTTGGGGAGCATACAGGAGGGAAACAATCAATGTTTCTCTCACATCAATGTTTCTCTCTCCCCCTCTGCCTTCCTCTCTCTCTAAAAATCTATAAAAACATATTTTAAAAAATAAAATGTTATTATTGAAGAGTTGAATGATCAAAACTACTTTTCAAATGTGTCTTGTAACATTTTAATATGCTCCATCATGTCCCATTTAAATTCTTTTTGGATATCTCAGCACTTTTCTCTGTCAGATATGCAGTTTCAAAACAACCTATTTTATTTTGTCTGGTGAGTCCATATTTTAAGATGATGCGTTATTACTGGTATTTTATCTGCAGTCGTAAAGTAATATTACAACCTTGTGATGCCAAGTGAAGATTGTACAGCACATTCCTAACCAGGTAAGAGCCAACCCAAACCTAAAGTGAGCAATGAAATGATCTATAGTGCTGTATTATCACGATGCAACATGCAGTATTGTAACTGTACAACTGACTGATATGTTGTCCCAAATGTGTGCACCAGAGAACTTGCCTGTCATTTAATGAATACCAGCACATTCATTGAATGCTTACTAGGGGCTAGGCACTGCTTTAAGACCTTGACATGTATTAGCTCATTTAATCTTCACTTAATCATTTGAATGATTATTATAGTTTACTAGAGGCCCAGTGCACAAAAATTTGTGCACTTGGGAGGGTTCCTCAGCCTGGCCTATGCCCTCTCGCAGTCTGGGACCCCTTGGGGGATGTCCACCTGCTGGCTTAGGCCCGCTCCCCTGAGCTGGCAGTCAGACATCCCTCTGGCAGCCCAGGAGCCCTCAGGGGATGTCCACTTGCCAGCGGGGAGCAGGCTTAAGCTGCAGTTGGACATTCTTAGTGCTGCTGAGGAGGCAGGAGAGGCTCCTGCCACCACCACTGTGCTGGCAGCTGGCAGCCTGGCTTGTGGCTGAGCAGAGCTCCCCCTGTGGGAGCTCACTGACCACCAGGGCGCAGCTCCTGCATTGAGTGTCTTCCCCCTGGTGGTCAGTGTGTGTCATAGTGACCAGTCATTTCCAGTCATTCTGCTGTTAGGGTCAGTTTGCATATTATCCTTTTATTATATAGGATATGAGAAGATAACTGATTTTCAAAATATGACTAGTACAGAGATGCATCCTATCTCATAAAAGTACCTTTACAAAAGTTCAAATGTACATGTGCATGAACGCAAATGCACCCATGCACATGCGTGTCCATGTGCTCACAGAGTGAACTTGAGAGCACCAATTAAGATGGTATCTAACTTAAGTATGTATGTATTGTTCTTTATTACACTTTATTTAAAATATGTTTTTATTGATTTTAGAGAGAGAGGAAGAGAGAGAGAGAAACATTGATGAGAAACATTGATGAGAAACATTGATAATCTGCCTCCTGTACATACCCTACTGGGGATCGCACCTGAAACCTGGGCATGTTACCCTGACCAGGAATCGAACCAGCAACCTCTTGGTGCATGGGAGGATACTCATCCCCTGAGCCATACCTGTCAGGCATACTTTAAAATATTTATCAAAAAATGAATATGAATTAAATGTTTATAACCTTCCTGAAATGCCTTGGAGTTCTCTATAACAGTTTGAAAACCAGAGTGTTAAGCCCATCACTCATTTACACTTGAGTGTGAAAGGAGCCAAATCAGATCCTTTTCTCAACACACAGGTTTTAGAACAAGGGAGGAGGAAGTATGAGCTCTTTAATTTTAATTCCTTTTTCAGAAAGGCAGAAACCTTATTAGGCAACTGTCATGTGCCTGCAGTGTTACTATATTATCTATAACCCCCATAACACCCTTGCCTAGTAGCCACCATCATCCTGACTTTTTAGAACAGGAAACTGAGGACCGGAGATATGAATTTGCTTACCTAGGGGCACACACCTGGAAACTGGCAGATAGGTCCCACGCTCTGATCTATTCGACTCCAAATCCTTCCCGCCACACCAGACTGCCTCCTGTCTGGCCTACCCATTTTACAAATGAGGACAAGAAGAATGAACAAGGTAGGTAACTTGTTCTAGAAACAGCTAGTTAGTGGCAAGGCTGTACCAGAATTCAGGAGCACGGGGTTTCATTAGGTAAGCTCCCTCAGACGGCCCAGTGGGAGGATGCTCTGTGCAACCATGGCTACGGGGGGCCAGAAAATCATCACTTCACTTCTAGGCTGGAAGGCACCTCAGTATATACTCCTTCTCTCTCCCAACCCCTACAATAATGTAAGTTTTAGATGACTGTCTAAAACATGGCACAGTATGACATGTGAAAACTGCCAAGAGTCATAACTAATATTTATGGCACTTACTGGTGCCAGAACCGTTGAATCATCTCATTTAAATCTCAATGCAATCCTATGAGATAGCCTGATTATGAACATTTTACACATGAGGAAAGGGAGGTTGTTTCTGGGAGGCCCCAGTCTAGTAAGAATTCACACCAGGCATTCTGACCCAGAATCACTATTCCCAGAGCTACAAATGTTTGCAGTTCAGCATAGGGTTGGCTTGGGTGTGAATGCAGGATCTTAGCACAGAAATTCAAGATACACAGCATTCTTGAGAAGTCAGAGAAGTCACTACAACCAGATTTCCTGTGAACATTATCTGATAAGGGTATATAGCCTCTAATTGCCTCTCTTCACTTCCAGAGCAATGGGCTTGGGTGAGAAAGCCTGACACCAGCCAATGGCAACTGTCATACCACTGTCTTCAGCTTTCCCAGAACTCCAAACCAATGCAGAACTAAAATTCTAAAATGCAGCACTTGAAAAGGCAATACACCACCACTGCTGGCAGCACCACTACTACCGCCAGCACCACTACTACCGCAGGTGTGGAATACCTTTCAGAGGCTGCAGGCCAAGAGCAGAAGTCATTGTTTCTTCAAGAATCTCTCTAAGCAACCCGGAGGAGAGCTCTCTTTCAGTGATAGAAGTGGCCATCGCAGTCCGAGGAATGACTGTGTCATAAATAGGATATGGCATTTTTGAATGTCTTTAAAGCTATTTCCTTTTGTTCAACTAATTTAATTTACCAAATGCTCCTGGGAAAAGGGAGGGGGACCAAAATGCTGACTCCACATTTCCTGAAAAATCAACATTTTCTTTTTAAACTGCTCTCAACGCGATTACATCTGATCGTTGTCTGCTGGCTCCCTTAAACCCTGCCTCTGTCAAAATTCTGCCCCGGCAGGTGTGAGAAAGAATAGAAGCCGAACTTGAGCGAATACTCACATCTGTTTTTGGAAAAAGGGAACAGAAGCAGCACAGAAGGAAGTGAAAGAGATAATTGCTGGCTTGAACTGCAATACATTTTACTTGTGGGCAGAGGGCCAGCTTACAGCAGGCGGAATATGCAGGCCCATCTTATTGGAATTCAGGGGTGGGCCTCCGTTCTTGTCCGGAGACAGCTGTAAACCAGCAGCCCATAGCATCCCAATCAGGCGGCGAGTTTTGTCAAGGAGTGCTGATATGTACAGAAGCATCTTTGTCTGCTTCCACCGCACCCCTGCCTAGTGAAATGACAGTCCATCTCTGATTCCAGATGACAAGAACTGGATAAAAACTTAAAACAAATGGCGACCTTTCAAAAGATTAATTTGTTTACCAACAAAATGTTCCCTCTATGTCATCTGAGATGGGGGTGACCTTCACTTTCCCATATCTGGGCTGAAAGGATGCTGACTATAGTCATCTGTTAAGTTAACTCCATCTCAGCAATTATTCCCTTTTTTATTCTTAGTGACAAGAAGGGTTTATTAATTCACTCTGCTTCTTGTTATGGTTTATAAATGCAACAAGCTCATTCTGAATTACTGCAGTGTAACATCAATTTGTTTAAATCTAATTCTGCTATCATTGCCAAATTATGTTGTGACTGTAATTGTGGCCATATGCATGGGCTTAAAACACAATCATGTTTTGAAATAGCCCTTCTTTCCCACCCCCCGCCTCCTTGCCCCCGCCCCTTACTTCTGATGCTTCTTCTAATCATTTGACATTAACACAATTGCCTCACTTTCCATTACTTTATCATTTCAGAAATGCATGTGCTTTCAGCGAGAGAGATTACAATGTACACCCCACGTGAAACAGTAAAGAATGAAACTATGATTTGTGAAGTGTGGTTGCTACCCAACTAAGTTAGTGAAAAACACTGCATAACATATGACTCATAAAATCTAGAAATCATAATAGTATTAAATTCAACCTCATGAATAAATAAAAGATTCTAAGTTTACATTGCATTATATATTTATTTATTTGGAAAGTGGGACCAAAGAACTAGTATAATTCTACAGCAACTCACATCTTGCCAAAAAGAAAAATGTTTTTACGATTCTTTTCTAGGTCATAACAGTTATAATCAGAGTTATTTGCGCAGCAATTCAAAGCAGTGTTTTGTTTGGCTATTTTGTTATGCATTCATAATCGTTCTTTTAAAATTCATGTTAACAGATCCATGTTTCAAATCTTTTAAGAAACGCTTTTTATTTTAAAAAGTAAATCTAAGTCAAATTTTCTGTAGGTCTTTTAATGGGTTGCACTGGACTGTAGGGCTGGAACTAAATGTCAGTCAGTACAAACAGTTTCAGAGGTTCCTTCTGGTCTCCCCATGGCTACAAGGCCCTTCTCACAAACCTGCCAGAGGGTTTGCTACCATCATTATTTTTATTACGCACATTTAAGGTATTGGAAAAATCATCAGTAAGTTTCACTTTTAATATTTTGTTGTAAATTGATTGTACTAATAGAGTTCATAGGATATAACATGCTGAAGGCAGTTTTGTGGGGAGAGGGGGGATTGTACACGTGTGTCTGGGGTATATGTGTTTTCAATGCATTAAAATCTTTATACCAGCCTCTTATTATCAGGAAGGATATACCTCTTCACAAAGTGGAAAAAATACCAGTTTCTAAGAACTGATCATGTAAATTAGCAACATATTCAAGTTTGCTCTGTCAAAAAATGCCTGAGATCATGTACAGGCTTTTGACAAGCTGTTTAAGTTTCGAAAGTAAGGAAACACACGGCCCTCGGCCACCAAATAATAACCCTTTTGAGTGTCTTGAGTAGTTCTAGAAAGCGATTAGCCTTGGTGCTGCTTTTCTAATTAACGACACAGCACAATGCTAGACGCATGGCTTCGGCTGGGGTAAGTGCTTTCAAAACCAGTTTTCTGAATGGTACATCACAACTGCATTTGTTCCCAGGTGCTCTACATGTTCGTTTAAAACCAAACACCTGAATATTTCTTTCACAGGGCCTTTTGCACAATGCTCAGTTTTATGAATCCAAAGTGAAAATACTACTTTAGTTAGTACCATCATATATACATATATCAACATAAAAAGATAGGGTCAACTGTATTGATTGAAATGCCAGTAGTCAATCTGAGTAAAATGTACCTAATGTACATACATTTTAAAGCGCTCTGGTGTAAGTTTTACAAACTCCAGTTTTATGAAAAAGGGGGATTTTTTAATACATTAAGGGAGCATGCATTATCTATATGTCAGACAAGGCAAAGAGCTTCCCATATCCTCTACGTTCAACATACACGGGCACAATAGCCAAGGCTCTTAGCCTATTTTGGAATTGGAAAAAATACATAATAAATGACTAGGATTCTACCCCAAATTTTGATATAATTTTGAATTCCTATTTAGGTCTTCACTAAGATTCATTAAAGCAAAGCATAATCCTCTCTAAATCTGGAATGATGCCTTTTTAAACCTCAATACTCATCAGGAAAAGTTTGCATGAGATGCCGCAGTTGCCTTGGGCGACAAAGCCTCAGCGCTCCACCAGCTAAGCCAATATTAATTTTAGATGGAAGCGGGGAAAACCAACAACAACAAAGGAGAAATCTGCTTCTGTCTCCACAGCCAGAGAAATAATATTTTTATTTCAAGGGCTCTGGGCTCATGGGAGCAGATACAAACTCTTTCACATTATTCACAATGACATTTTAAATAAAGTTTCAGCAGGAATAAAAATACCGAACTTTCTGGTTATTTCTGAGGCTATACAAGTATTTCTATGATCAAGTGCTCTTAAACCAAACCTGTTAGAAAAACATAAAGCACATAGAAAGCAACTAAAAAATGTATTACACGGTTACATGAATGAAGCAGGCAGCTGAAAATGGCTATGCAGGAGGCTTGGAAGATTAATCTAAGACGCTATTATGATGGTTAGAAGTGGTTTTGTGATTCTAAAATGGCAAATTCTAAAATTAACCAGTTTTTAGTTTTGATTTGACCAAATACATTTAAGAGCTTTTGAGAGAAGCCAAAGGTTAAAACTGTATTTAATAGTGTATAGATGTCACCTCTATAATTGTTTTTAGTATCAGAAATAATCTCAAATAAAAGAATTTCCCAATTAAACGAAGCATTACTCTTCATTCTCCTATGAAAACCTCACAACACAGAGAAAGTCCAATCCTTGCTTTGGGACACTCACCAGAAAACCAGTGCAAACACAGGCACAGACTCTGAGAACCCTGATGCAACCCCCATGTGGTTGCTCTCCCCTCTCGTCATTTTGCCGACCTGCTGGCTTCAGGTTTAGAATGATTTTCTCAAATGGTGTGTATTGCATCAGTATACACCACTGACGCTGCTATCATGCTGTTGTTTCCTTTTGAACTAAGCCTATTATCAAAGAAATAAAATATTTAAAATCTCTCTACTAATTCTCTTTGTTGTTAAATTCACTCATCCTTGTTAAAAATGATGGTACTAGATTATTTAGGTACATCAAACAAAATAGAGAAATTTGAATGAGCGGCCAATGAATCTTTTAAAAACAGGTTCACATGTTTTAATCATTTCTAATTATAAACAGAAGGAAAGCCGCTCCATTAAATGCTAAGAACAAAGGGGTCAAAATCTTTACTTAAAATCTACATTATATCTTACACTACTAATGTATGCCTTTTAATTCTTAAAAAGACGAAGAGCTCATTAAAACAACTGATTACTTACACAGGCTTTTCTCTGATTAATACTTGGCAAACTGATTCCATAGTTCGCATTGACAGCAGCTCTGTGGCGGAGGTTTTCAGGATCCTGCATGATTTTTACATCCAACCCTATCTTTCGCTGAAACAAAGAAACAATGAAACTTTCATGCTGGATAAACAAAAATGCTTAGTAATATCTTATATCCTCAAAGGAGTATAAAGTTCTTTGGAAAGAATTATTTTAATGTAGTTTTCACTGGGAAGGAAAGACATATTTGGGTCTTTTATTTCTGCTGTTAATTGTTCTTACTTATTCACAGAAAAGGAACCTTCTGCAGATTTCCCTCCATGTATCCTATTGCTCATACAAATACATCCTCAGACAGCATTCATTTTTTTCACAAAGAATGGTAGACGCCACCCAAGGTGGGACAAAGGACTAGAATACCTGGTCTTCATTTGTTTTTAGCTTTTTCCAGGTCAAGGATTTTGCCAATGAAATCTATACTACACACACACAGGTAGAGGGCTCCCTTGGTCTGTTAATGTGGCACTTTCCTCAAGGGACAGACAGTTACAGGTAAATCTCAGTTTGGATTTGGTACATTTACCACAACAAATTTATTTACTCCTTCACAGAGATATTGCTATTTATAGGGAAAAGGCATGCTTTCATTAGAAAAAAAAAAAAGCATATCATTTGAAGCACATGTTCCTCACTTCATATAAGTCAAATGAGTTACGGGAGAGATGCTTAAATAGTAACCAGCAGTGTAGGCAGCGCAGTGGTGGTGGAAAGGGGCACAAGACGGGTCCTGAGACTTGGGTTCCAGTCTTACTCTCCCCTGGACTGCCTGCATGACCTTGGGTAAGTCACTTCCCTCCTTTGGAAGCCAGTTTCTTTTTTTTCAAAATGTGACAGACTTGATGGTCTCTTGAAGAATTATTCACCCTCCTCAATTCCCCCCAACCACCCTCCACCCCCACACACACAACCCTCTCTTGCTTTGGCATTCTATGACTTGATGCTAAAAGGTAAGCTGACACTTAAAAAATATGTTATTACCAACAGTTTCTGAAGTCTTGTGACTTTTTTTATTGTGGTACAATTCATATACTATAAAAGCTCCTTTAAAAGTGTGTAATTCAGTGGTTTTTAGCATATTCACAAAGTTGTATAACCATTATCTATCACCCCTCTTTATTATTATTACTAGTGACCCAGTGCACGGATTCATGCACATTGAAAGGAAATTAATTAGAAGGTGGCCAGTGGGGTGGGACTAGACAAGATGGGCTGGACACGCCTTGGTGCCAACCTCCCACCCTCCCTGGCCAGCCGCACCTGGGGTAGCGCTGTGGCTCAAAGGGTGTCTGTGGAGTGAGCGGGGTCCCTACAGAAGGTGAGGGCCCTCAGCCTGGCCATGGGAGTCAGGCCAAAACCAGCTCTCTGACATCCTCCTAAGAGTCCTGGAGTGTGAGAGGGCACTCTGCAAAGTTGCTGTCACACAGGGTGTGGAACACAAATGCAAGTGTGCAGTAAACCAGAATCAGGGCCGACAGTGCCCCAGCAACAACATAACCCACAGCTGAAGGTGGAATCGCATGGCCCTGCAAGGAATTGGGCTCCCTCCTCTCTGGTTTCAGGGTGTGTCACCCGAGAACTGCCGCTCGGCAGCTCCTGCATTGAGCATCGTCTGCCCCCTGGTAGTCAATGCACATCATAGCTACAAGTCGGACAGACACTTAGCATATGAGCCTTTTATATATATACTAGAGGCCCGGTGTACGAAATTCGTGCACGGGGGGTGGGGGTTCCTCAGCCCAGCCTGTCCCCTCTCACAGTCCGGGAGCCCTCAGGGGATGTCCTACTGATGGCTTAAGGGAGCGGGCCTAAGCCGCAATCTGGCCGTGGAGGCTCAGAGCAGACGCCCTGTGTGTGTGTCCGCTGGGGGCCTGCCCCCAGCTGTGCCTCGGAGGCTCGGAGCAGGTGCCGTGTGTGTGTGTGTGTGTGTGTGTGTGTGTGTGTGTGTGTATGTCTGCTGGGGGCCTGCACCCAGACACGCTGTGGAGGCTTGGAGCAGGTGCCCCTCTTTGTTGATTCTCAGGTTCTGGGCTGCGCCTGCCTGTTGTTCTCTCAGGCAAGGGGCCGAGTCCAGCCCCTCCTCCTGAGCTGGTCGTGACCGTTATGGAGTCCCGACCTCATTTGCATATTACTTCTTTACACACACACACATACATATATATATATATATATATATAGAGAGAGAGAGAGAGAGAGAGAGAGAGATTAATTTTTATCCTTGCCTGAGAATATGCTTATTGATTTTAGAGAGCAAGGAAGGGGGAGAGAGCAAGAGAGAAACAAAAATGTGACAGAGAAACATCGATCAGTTGCCTCCTATATGCACTCCAACTGGGAATCGCGCCTGAAACCTGGGTCATGTGCCCTGACTGGGAATAAAACTTGCCACCTTTTGGTGTACAGGACGACCCTCCAAACAACTGTGCCAGCCAGCCATGGCAATCAAAACCCCTCTTTAATTCTGTAACATTTTCATCAACGAAAAAAGAAACCTCAAACCCATTATCAATCACTCCCCATCTCCTCTCCATCCCAGCCCCTCCCTGGCAACTACCCATCTATTTTCTGCCTCTTCGATGTGTCCCATTCTGCACATTTCATATGAATTGTAAATATGTGGTCTGTAACAGTTTAAAAGGAGGTATTGTAAGGGATTAAAACACCTGATTTCCTTTCAACTGAGTGTCTTTGTTCTAAGGGATCTGATGGAATTGCTAAAATTGTTGTAGGAACCAGATTAGTTCAATGGGCTATGCCTACGGTGGAAGTGAAGGGAAAGACTGCAAAAATATCTACAGAATGTATGCTGTCTAGTTACTTCTTAATACAGGTGCCAAACCTTCCTTTTATTTTTTTAATAGCAGTTTTTAAACCAAATAACTGTACTTAACTGCCCACTTTATTTAACCCATGCAGGGATGCAGGTTGCAAACAAGACCTATCTGTTCCCTTCTCCTTGAAGTACATGTGGTCATAAAAATAATCTTGTGCCTAACAGCTATCAGGGGGTTTCCTTCTGTGGCTAACCCATACTCAACAGCACTATTCCGGGTGTTTGCATGGAAGCAGAGTGTCTCTTTCATTGAAATTAATACCTGGACATAATTTGTTTCTCCTTAATTAAACTTTCAGAATAATTTTCATTCTACAAAGTTTTGGGACATTACCAATATGTGTTAGATTGTCTGGATGTGGTTTCTGTAATTAGGGTGTTTTTAAAATGTGTATTCTGGATATAAATTGATGGGAATGGCTTCAATGTCATATCTTAGGTTTGCTAGAATTTTTTAATCCTGGGATCATTGGCTAGTGGGCCATTGAATTTTCTTAGTTTTATTATGGTCCTTCAACTTTCTGTGGCTATGGGACTGGTGTAAGAAAGAAATGATCAAATACCAAATTATTGTTAAAACTGGCATTAAAATCAATTGTTTTCTGCCCAATTTTACATTTCTGTGGCCCTGGCACAGATAGTTCTGGTAAGAAATCAAAATATAAGCAGAAACTCAAGAGAAATGATAGGTTGCAATATCAGTTCTTTATTAGTTGGCTTCTAAAGCCATGGGAAATGTCTTTTAAATTATTAACATTTTAATATTCACTATTTTGGCACCAAAGCATGTGTATACCAAAATAATATGCAGCACACATGATTTAATTTTCCTTCAAAAACGTACAAATGAGCCTACATTTAAATAAAATTAACATATCAAATGGTTTCACTGAAGATCACTACCACATACATTCATAATCTGAATTTGTCTTACAATTTTACAAGTTACATCTACAGAGATGTATAGCAAAATACTTATCAGCATAAGCTACCTTATCAGACCCAGATTTTCCTAGAAAAACAATTATAGATTCAAACACAAAATGAATCAATCCATTAAGCAGGAAAGCATGTTATGAAGGTGATCATTTTTTACCAACAGTAAAATAAGTATCAGAAATAATTTCAGAAAATTTTCTTAAATTGGTCAAGAAAAGACACCAATTTACTTAATCTATCTTGAGTCACTAAATAATCCATACTTTATTCTCCCCTTTGATAGTAATTACAAGCAGATATATCAAATGTGACTCTCATTTAGACTTTGGTTTGTAAGAACAAAAGTTATTATCAGAGCCAATTACTGTTTTACCTACATGGCTGCACAGAAGCAGGGAGCTCAATTTTCATCTCATCAGTGATTTTGTGGTATTTATTTTATTACTATGCCTACAAAGCTATATAAGAAAGAAATAGCTTATGCTATTAAAACTAGGGCTTGAGCATAAGAGGCTAAGGTTTCTTTTAGGAGAAGTTCTGAATTAAAAACACTAGGCAGCGTGTAATGCCAGCTCCCCAGACATGGGCAGACCATAAAATGACACACATCTGAGCAGTAGATCCCACACAGAGTAATCAAAATTGAAATGCTTCACAAACAAAGTTGAGACAGGCTATTTTATAGTATTATCAGCATAACATTATTCTCAACAGTGTTTGCTACAAGTAATGCCTTCTAAAGTGTATATTGCTTAATATCATAGTCGTGCTGGTTAAAGACATCTGCTGTTTAATCTCGAAATCAGGAAAAAAAAAAAAAAGAGAAAAAGAATCCAGCTTCCTTTAACATTCTGATTCTTTCAGCCATTATTATATTTAATGGAAGTACAAAGGACACCAAGTCTGGTTCAAGCCATATGTTCTAGATTTATTTGTAAAACTGGGTAATAATACCTACCTTCACAGAGCTGTCTGTGAGATTTAAATCTTGCAAATTATAAAGTACTACTCAGGAGCCAACTTGCAAGGGGTTTCTACTCATCAAATAATAACTGCAATCGATCGAAACACTTCAAATATATAAAAATCCGTAAGTTCTTAATAAAATTTCCCCATCTCCCCCAGAAATTTAATAAAATTAATAAGTTAATCTTAACCTTGATAAATAAAAGAACCAAACATTTATCCTGCTTTTCCTGAAAATCTATATTTAAGATTCACCAAAGAGTTATAACGGAAAGTTCTTCATAGAAATTAATAACTGCAGAAGGAAAGATATAATAGTAAAATCACTCCTTGGAAATCCCTAATGAAATAATGTATTTGGGTAAATGTCAATGGTTGCTCATACCATTAAGGCGAAATGTGGAAGAGAACCTTTATAAAGCAGGGGTGGGGAACCTCCAGCCCGCGGGCCACGTAAGGCCCTCAAAATCATCTAGTCTGGCCCTGCCAAGGCATTAGGGATGAGTTAGTTAAATGTTTGACCAAATACAGCAGGCTAATACTTAAGTTGATAATTTTGTATGGCCCTCGAATGATGTTATAATTATCCAAATGGCCCTCGGCAGAAAAAGGTTCCCCACCCCTGTGATAAAGGACAGACTGAGCTGGTGATACCTGGACTCACTGATCTATCTCAGCATCATGAAAAGAGAAAGAAGAATTTGCCTCTGAAAATGTTCTAAAAGGAAAGATACATCACCACCTAGTAGGTATCCTGCCAAAAGGATGTTTCCTGAATTTGATCAAGCTTCTAAGTAAAACTAGTTGATAAGAATTACTAGGGACAGAGAAGCATGTAAAATGACACCACAAGACTGTGATCAACCAAATTGAGACTGTGGGAAAAACCTATATGACAAATGCTCTGGTTTCTTAAAATGATATTTTAAAAAAATGTTTTATTGATTTTTTACAGAGAGGAAGGGAGAGAATAGAGAGTTAGAAACATCGATGAGAGAGAAACATCTATCAGCTGCCTCCTGCACACCCCCCACTGGGGATGTGCCCCTAACCAAGGTACCGGAATTGAACCTGGGACAATCAGTCCACAGGCTGACACTCTATCCACTGAGCCAAACCAGTTAGGGCAAATGGCATTTTTTTAAGTGAGGAAAACTGTTATAGATAAAATGAGATACAACTGCAATGTGTGGACCTTGTTTACATCCTGATTCCAACAAAAGTAGAAAGACAAACAGGGAAAATTGAACGTGGGCTGGGAATTATATAATATTAATGCACTGTTGAATTTATTAGGCGTGATTATATACTATTAATGCATTGTTGAATTTATTAGGTGTGATAATATTTTTAAGTCTTTATCTAAAGTATTTAAGGGTAAAATGATATGAGGCCAGGGATTTGCTTTAAAAGACTTCAACAAAAAGAATAGAGGGAATAGATTAAATAAGAATGGTTAAAAAAAAAAAGAATGGTACAATCATGGTAAGCACTAAAGCTGGTGATGGTTACATGGATTTCATTCTACTTTTTTTGTCTATTCAAAAGTAAATTTTCTTAAACAGCACATTTGAAATGAAAGTATAATTCAAATGTAATTATTCATTATCTTATTATCATTTGTACTCTAACATTTTATGCTCTGTGATATCCCCTTCTACCTCCCTGCTGGGCTGGAAGGATCAACAATCACGGCACCACTTAACTCCAAGCTGCTTTTGAATAGTCCAGCTGCTGCCCAACTGCAAAACGTTAAGACTCAACTACTGCCCTTCAGATGTGCCATCCTATGTTCTGATTCCTATAGGAGCTGAATTGGAGAATAAGAGAAAGATTGGGGACAGAGCTGACATTTATTCAGCTTCCATTTTGTGCCAGGTACCATAATAGGTGAGCATTGTTGTAATCCACGTGATTTATTTTAGCCCTTAAAATGACAAGAGGGAGTATATGATATTATCACTACTTTACCAATCAGGGTCACTGGTTAAGGGGCTTCTCAAGGTTGCACAACAGAAACAGGGAGTCAGCATTCGATTTATGTCTCTAACTCCAAAGCCTCTTTCTATCACAACACACTGCCACATTATAAAGAAATGTTAGTGAATCCACGCTTGATTCAACTTCCTGTCTATCAGATCCCTTACTCTATCTGATCCCCATAAGCACTGCTTTGGTCCAGGCCCTCATTATTACGTAGACCACTGTAATGGCTCCTAAGACGGGTCTCCTTGCCCATCTCCTTGCCCATATCCTTGCCCCCAATCCAACCTCTGCATGACCTCCAGAGTGACTGAACCTCTGATCACTAATTGATTCTAGTATATGTCTCTCACCTCTTTAAAATCCTCTAATCGTTTCCCTTATGGTGGCATGATCTGGCCCTTTCCGACATTCCAGATTGCCTTAAGTGCTCTAAATAAAACGCACTAGGACAATGGCTTAGATATGGTGGTCAAGGGCAGCCTTTTAAAGAGATGATAATTATTCTGAGACCTGTGTGAAAAACTGAGCTAGTTTTGCAAAGATGTGAGAAGGACTGAAGCGTGAGAAATAGCTGATTAATGAGAGGGGATAACTCCAAAAGCTAAGACCTTAATGAGAGGCTGACCTTAACATGGGAAGGGATACTACTTCCATTATGGCAAGGGAGAGGGCGTCATACATCTGGTCATAGAAAAACGAATCAATTTGCTAATGGGAAGGTTTGGGACTAAGTTTCTCTGCAGGTGACTGACTGGACGCATATTGCTTAAATAAGGTGAAGTTTATTCCTCTCATGTGTATGGAATCCAGAGAGAGGCTGCTCAGCCTTGGTTTGGAAGTCCATGAAGTTGCTAGGAACCAGGCTCCTTCCAGTGTAGTATTCTGCCTTCCCTAACATAGGGCCTCCTCCTCATGGCCTCAGATGGCTGCTGGAGCTCCAGCCGTCACAGCCTCATTTCAGGGAGCTAACAATTTCTGCCACAGTCTTGTAATCTGATCCAGCTAAGGAGGAAAAGGATGATAAGAGGAAAGTGATACATAGCAAATGAATGACAGGCCAATAGATTGGAGGTTCTCACAGCATTGAAGAGTTGTTGGAAGAACATACTATGTGAGCAGGCAGACTAGGGCATGGGGTCAGAGACTGCTGTGCTTGAAACAAATTTAAGAGATGATGGTCTTAACCATCTCTTAAACAAAGTTCAGGCATCCGGCATTCCTGCCACCACCCTCCCAGCCCTTCCAAAGCACTCCCCCCCCCCCCAAAAAAAACCTGTTATTCTAGCACTTTCCATACAGTCTGGAGAATGTCTGCGGACTGTGAGCTCCTATAGCACTGAGATTTGCATCTCCAGCACATAGTAGCATTAAAATTTAAATATTTGGGAAAATGAAATAGCACACCAGTGATAAAAGACATTTTTTAGTTTTACTATGCTTGTGTTAATTCTTACAATATACCACAATGATGCAATCATCAGCTTTATAGGGGCACTGTGCAAAAGGGGGAATTCTGTCCAATTTTGATGGCACATGGGCTCATTACTAACTCCATGAACTCCCTTTGCTACAACTCATCTCATGAGTTGGTGGCCAGGGAATGATGGCTCTCCTGCATGTCCAGAAGTTAGCATCTCCTAGTACAGTGATGGCGAACCTATGACAGCGTGTCAAGAGATGACACGCAAACTCATCTTTTTGGTTGATTTTCTTTGTTAAATGGCATTTAAATATATAAAATAAATATCAAAAATATAAGTCTTTGTTTTACTATGGTTGCAAATATCAAAAAATTTCTATATGTGACATGGCACCAGAGTTAAGTTAGGGTTTTTCAAAATGCTGACACGCCGAGCTCAAAAAGTTCGCCATCACTGTCCTAGTAGGTCAGCAGGAAGGGCATGAGAAATTTGGGATGCCACCTTTGAAATATTACTGGAGCATGAAATACCACCTAACAAAATTCAGGTAATCTTTGCAATTGTAGCAAGTAGTTTATGTTCATGGCAAAGGCACTATGGGTCAGTAATATGCAGCTAATTGAATCTTACCATAGAACCAATGTTATTAGAAGATATTATCGTAAGGCTTATTTTTGATGCCCATTTTTTTATAGAAACAACCCCAAATACCACTCTTAATCATCTGTTCCATTAGCCATAACTTATATACACTGTAAAGTATAAACCTCTTTAAAGTATATATGTAAACCAATTGAATGGGAACGAATTATAGTAAAACAGTATTACATATGATAGAGTATCACAATGTATTTTCCATAATTCTAATGTAGCTTCATAATTGCCACCTGGTGTGGCCCCAGAAAGAAAAGCGTCACCTTTATCAGGTGCATTGCACTGAGGAATTTTGTTGGGCAAGTTTAGAGGGACAGATCTGAGGATAATTCTGGGGATAGTTAGAGTCATTTGTGGACAAAATCAGGAATCTATTTCACTTTTCTTCAATTGTAAATTTCTTTGTGGCAAACACAGGAAAACAGCTCAAGTTTTTGTATTTTTTTTTTTCCAATGGTGAGGAAAAGCCAGGACTCTGAGGCTAGAGAGACCTGAATTTGAATCCCAGTACTCCTATTCCTTAGCTTTAAATTACTATCATCCATAGACCTCAGTTTCCTTGTCTTTAAAGTGAGGATTCCAATAATTCCTTCCCTCAAAATGTTGTTGAGGGTGTGATATGGTCTCCCTGCTTCTGCCCTTGCCCTGTAACATCACCATATTCTCACCACGACACCCAGAATGACCCTTTAAAATTGCAAATCAGACCATGTCGGCCCTCTGGTCCTCCAACGGCTTCCCATCTCACTCCAGGAAATACCCATAGTCCTCACGGTGGTCCATAAGATCTGGCCCCCTTCTACTGTTCCTACTTCTCTCCCCCTTGCCCATCCCTCTTCAGCCTCCCTGCTGTTCACACTCCTAATCCTGGGTCTTTGCATCTTCTGTTTCCTCTGCCTGGAATGCTCTTCCTCCAAATGGCCAATGGCTTGCCCCTCAAGTCTATCAAATTTCTGTTCAAGGATCCTCTTACAAGCGAGACCATTCCAACACCCTTCCCGCCCCCTCCCAGCTTCCTTTCACCAACCAACGTACTATATATTTACTTTTCAAGTCACTTTTTGGTTGTTTTCCTAATGCCTACCCCACACCACCTAGAATGTCAGCTGCATGAGAGCAGAGGAGTTTGGCTGATGCCTAAAATTGTGCCTGGCACATATTAGGCACCTAATAGAGGTTAACCAGTATCCGCCAACAAATAATAATTATCACTTATATAGCACCATGTGTGGGGCACTGTGATAAGCATTTACATATGTGAATTTATTTATCCTTACACAACCCTATGAGGTCGACAAGTACTATTATTGTGCTTATTTTATGGACAAGAAACTGAGGCACAGGGAGGTTAGGTGACTTGCTAAGTATAGGATGTGAATCTATACTTTTAACCATTATGTTTTCATTTACTGCAATCCTATTCCAGGCTGGACACTATTTAGGCACTGAGTATTGCAGTGAACAAAACATAGTCTCTCTGCTTTAGATTAATAGAGACTTAAGAAATAAAATAATCAAATGCAAGGAAAATCTTAGCAGTTCTGGGTTTGCATAAAAAGAGCAGTAGAAGCCATTTGGGAGATAATTGAGGAAATCTGAATATGACCTAGGGATTTCTTATATATTTTAGACTTGATAATGGTATTGTGGGTAAGCAGGAATATGCTCATTTTTAGAGATGCATGTTAAAGCATTAGGGGTGAAATGTCATTAGGTCCATATTTTAAAACACTTCAATAAAAAATAGGTTAACAACTGTTAAATCTAGGTGAAGGAGAAATGGTTATTAATACACTATTCTTGGTTTGTTGGAATATTTTCATAATAAAAAGGTTTTTTTTTAAGCCATAAAAAAGCGGGGGGGGGGGGGGGGGCGGGAATATGGAGCTTACATTCTAATGAGAAGACAGAGCTCACAGTGGCCAGCTCATTGCAGGCCTTCCTTTCTCCCCACTCCATTCTGTAAAACCCAACTCCTGCTCATCAGCAAACTTATCCACCCTGATGCTGAGTGACATGAACTCACAGGGAAAACCTCTGAAGCAACCCTTACTGGCCCTGGCTTTTGCCTTCTTTGCTCTCTCACCATGTGGATTGTGAGAATAAACAAATCATCTTTTCTGTCAAAGAACAGTTTAGACAGCCGTCATTTTGGGCTGCCTGACTTGGCAGCTGCCATGTTGGCCGCATGGCTTGCAGCTTCCGCAGTCTTGAAACAGCAAAGGCCAACCCCTCCCTTTGAATTAGCCAATCGGGAAAGACCGTGCACCTGAGCTCCAATCAAGAGCGAGGAACAGGTCACACGCGTCAGGGATTATAAAGCCGGGCAGCCGGCCTGCTAGGTATGCATGTGGCTTCCAGGCCATGTATGCGCACCCTTCTACGTAGAAGTAAAGATGTTTGCCTGCTGCCTGGCTCCCGAGTCTGGTTTGTGCTCTACCAGGACCCCTGAACTTGGGGGCTCGCCTTATTTCTAACAGGATCATGTCAGATATCCTCAAAACTTTTGTTTTGATCAGATTTTGAGAATCACTTTCTCAATTAGATCCCAATTCACAAAATTAAAGATTCTTCCATCTAAGAATGGAAGAATCATATTCAATCCGACTGGGATATTATTACCTTTAATTGCCCACAGCCAACCTTTTAAACTAGGTAAACCCCAGTTGCATCATATTCAATCACACAGTTTTTGTGTGTTTCATTGATAAAGCACCCATTTTATGAATTAATATAGAGAATAATTCAAGCAGTGAGATGGCTTTATTTCCCTGCTCCACAAATATATCAAGTATATTATGTTTCCAAGCTGGTCCTCTGATCTCAACAGTTTAGAAATGTCTATTTTCAAATTGCCTTCAGACTTAACTTGCCAGACACAACAAGGAAATCAAATACTTTCTTGGCCTATAAGCCTTTCTCCTTCTCTCCCTCCTTCTTCTTTATCTTTTGTGTTTATTTCAAACCCTTTCCTTGACTGTTAGGAGTACACGTGCCCAAGGTGCCCATAGAGGGTTTAGGCTGGTGTTGGTAGGGAGCTAAATTACACAAGCCATCAGAATACGGCTTTTTCAAATGTAAAAGAAAATTAATAAACAATTCTTAATTATGATGCTTTATTACAATGGAGCAATTCCTAATTGTTTTTCCTCTAAGTGTGTTGGTGTAAAATGGAATTCCAAAAACTGCTATCAACTTTGGAGAACCAGAGCTTAAAGAAGCAACTGGGGTTTACCTAGTTTGAAAGGTTGGCTGTGGGCAATTAAAGGTAATAATATCCCAGTCGGATTTCACAACTGCTTAATACTTCAAGCTTTTGAGTTGGTGCAGTAGGCCTGCTGGAGCAGCTGGCAAAACAGCACTGTTTGTCATTGACTTTGCAATGCAAGATCAGGGCTATGCTTCGTGTGGGCGGTTATGCATTTTTAAGCAGATGTCATTGATATTAGAGATAAAACAGCAGTAGGGATCCAGGCGCTAGAGGTAAAATCGGGATGGGAAACCAGTCCTTGCCCCTTTCTAAATGGAGCTCACCCATGCTCACAGCATTTCAAAGAACCCGGGGTTATACTCAGCACATTAGATTCCTTATCTTTATCAGGATTCAGAACTCTTTCAGGAAAGTAAATTTCTGGCCATGGTATTTTTTTTTCTTCTGGAAGAATCAAGCGATTATACATTCAACAACAGTCCTAATTTCAGATATATTACTTTATTGTCTTTGTAAACCAGAGATCTCAAATCTTCTGTCTGTGGACCAACTGTGGTCCTCCTGAGTTCTTGGCAAAAAAAAAAAAAATACAAATTTAACTGAAGCAGATACTTAATAGTAAAGAAGTTTAAGCTCCATTTATCACAGCATTCTCTTTTCATCAAAGCCTTTATTATTACCTGGTATTTTCTTATCAATGAGCTGTTTCCCCTCCCCCAACTAGAGCAAGCTCTGTGAAAGTAGGGATCTAGTCCAAGCTGTTCATCCCCGTGTGGCTCTAACAGTCCTTGGCACAGTGTACATACACCACAGGGAGTGGCTGGACAAACCCAGTACAATGACAAAGGTGGGAGTAGGCTGCTTTGGGAGTGTAGCCTGGACTAGTATTTTATGGGGACGAGTACACCCTCAGACCCTACTGGGGTGGTTTCATTTATTTATTCAACAAACATTTATCAAGAGTCCCCTAAAATTATAGAGCAATGAACAAACTGACATGGATCCTGCCCTCCTTATAATCTAGTGGAAAGACAGACATTTTAAAAAACCATACAACTTAATATCTAATTACAAATTGTGGTAAGTGTGATGAAAGAAAAATACAAGTTAATATAAACAATTATAAAAAGGATACCATGTGTTGACTGTACAATTTTGTGTATATACTAAAAATGACTGAATTAAATACTTTTTAAAAGGTTGAATTTTATAGCATATAAATTATCTATCTATCTTCTATAGATATAAAAGCCTAAGCGACAGGCTGATCAGCCGACCAGCTGGTAGGTATGATGCACAATGACCACCAGGGGGCAGATGCTCAACGCACAGGCATGGAAACATGGAGCAGACTGATGACTCTCATGGGAAAAGGGGAGGGCAGGAAGAGATTAACCAAAGATCTTATATACATACTAGAGACCCGATGCATGGATTTGTGCACCAATGGGTCCCTTGGCCTGGCCTGCAGGGATTGGGCCGAAACCGGCTCTCTGACATCCCCCAAGGGGTCCCAGATTGCAAGAGGGTGCAATTTCTTTAACATTCTGTACCTTGGTCTCTTCATCAATAAAATGAAGGTAATGATAACAACACCTCATCCTAGGCCCATTCTGAAGGTTAAACGAGTTAGTATTCCCAAAGCACTGACAACAGTACCTGGTACTGAAGGGAAGGGAGCTATTATTACCCTTGGTGAGTCAGGGAGGAAACAGGAGAAAATTTAAAAGACCACCCCAAGGAGGCAAAGTCAGACACCTCCTGAGCTTTATTCTTGCCGCCTGGAAACTTCCTTTCTAGGACTCTGTTTAAAATCTGAAGGCATTCTGTTCTGATTTATTTTGCTTTCTGAAGAAAGCACTTGTCAGAGAAACTGACCATACCCTGAATATATCTGAAAAAACAATGACATGTTTTCTCATTTAGACACAAATCAAATTTCCCAACTTTACTCTTAACTTTTTTTCTAACCGCCTTATTGAGATATAATTCGTACACTTTAAAATCTCCTTTCTAAAAAGTACAACTGGACGGTGTTTAGTACAGACACAGAGTTGTGCAGCTGTCACCACTATCGAATTCCAGAACATTTTTTATCATCCTCAAAGAGACTTGGTACTCATAAGAGTCACTCCCCTTCACCCTTCCTCCCAGCCTCTAGAAAACCACTAATTACTCTGTTTCTATAGATTTCTCAATTCCTACCTTTGTTCTTGGAAAGGCATGTGGAAATACACACTGTCTTTGGGGTGGCCAAAGTTTACCCTCAGATTCCAAAGGGAAAATAAATAATTTCTGATCAATTACAGTTGGAATCAACCTAAAGAAAAATAATCATTTCAAATCAAATTTGCTATCTTAAAAGCTTCACAAATTATAATTTAAAAACAATGCATCATAGTTTGAGAACAGAATATCAATTAGATTTTACAGGAAATATTCTATTGGTAATTATAATAAATTAGACCAATTTTTAGCATTTTTATCAGCATAAAACTGCAGTTGTTTATTAAGCATATGAACTTCCAAGTCTGATAAAGACCATTATAGCATGAATATAAATCTCTCTGTCTGGCTGAGTTTATATGATGCACAAATGACATAATTACTGAACTATAAAGCATTCCTTGGTAAAGAAAAACACAATATGCTGTACTTTGTTTAATAAAATCAAATCACAGGGTAGCCAATGTTAAATATATCTAAAATGCTGGTCCCCAAAGCAGTTCATACTTATATTCTTTAAACCTCTACTATTTAATGTAATTACAAAGATTTAAAAATCAAAGATAGTTACAGATCCTTCTTATTAAGCAGTGGGCAGTTCCATGAAAGACCAATGTAAAACAAAATAGCGTTGTAAGAATGAGTATATGTATGTCTTAACGTTTTAAATTTAAAAGCAGTTCTTTAAAATGGTCAACATAATTAAGATCAATAAATCTCAATCTCTTGATTCTACTATGATATCCACTTGTGCCAAATTATCATTAGAAAGTAATTTATGGCCCTAACCGGTTTGGCTCAGTGGATAGAGCGTCAGCCTGCGGACCCAAGGGATCCAGGTTTGATTCTGGTCAAGGGCATGTACCTTGGTTGCGGGCACATCCCCAATAGGGAGTGTGCAGGAGGCAGCTGATTGATGTTTCTCTCTCATTGATCTTTCTAACTCTCTATCCCTCTCCCTTCCTCTCTGTAAAAAATCAATAAAATATATTTAAAAAAAAAAAAGTAATTTATGGACTTCTGGTTTCACCCCAACAGGTAGAGAGCTTAGATGTTAAGACTCCCAACTGTACAACAAGAAGAAAAGGTGAACAAATCAAAAAAACAACTCATCTTGGATCCATCAGAGAATTTAGATCATAGAGAGAACTGCTGCTGCCCAGCACACTAGAGAGAGGTGGAGAAAGACCAAGAGTGGAAGCCTGCTGCTGAAGCTGGTACTGGCAAGAGCACTTTAACTCCAATTGACAGATCCCTGGAGGCTCTATGAGTTAGCTTGAAAAGTTAAAAACTCCAAGGGGCCAGGTCTTAGGGAGGGCCCTACTTTCATGACTTTTACCTCCAGGAGCCCCACATGGTCTCATGGTAAACAACAGAGAAAAATCCCCTCCTGCTACCAGCAGAGAGAAGGGAAAATAAACCATTTCAAAATACTCCCAGAGAATTCTGTTCTTTGTTCTGTTCTCTGTAATAAAGGCAAGCTCTCAAGGAAAACTATTTTACCGAAGCCTTATCTGACCTGAGGAAGGGCAGTTAGCTAACTCCAACCTCCTCAGTCTTCCTGTCTCAAATAAGGAGTAAAATGCTGAGAAAAACTTGTGAAGGTAACAATCCAGGGACATAGATCTACCAACAGACTGCGACCTAATCACAGGATTATCAAACGCTTCCCTCCAACACACACTGTATCTATAGAGGACGATGCAAGGCGCAGACTACATTTAGGAAGGAGTTTCTAGGGAAACCCAAAGACAACAGGGAAGACAAATGGATAGTGGAGGACATGGAAGCCTCAGACACCTACAGCTACAGCAGACAGTAAACACATGAAGGCCTACTTATCTCTATTCCTATTACCTAATACATCAACAAAAAAATGACAAGGCAAGAAAAAATGTTTGGCTCTTGCTGGTGTGGCTTGGTTGGTTGGAGTGTCATCTTGTACAATAGAAGGCAGTGGGTTTGATTCCTGGTCAGGACACATGTCTGAGTTGTGGGTTCATTCCCCCCTTGGGGTGCATGTGGAAGTGATCAATTTCTCTCTCTCTCTCTCTCTCTCTCTCTCTCTCTCTCTCTCTCTCTCTCTCTCCCCCTCTCTCCTTTTCTCTCTTTCCTCCCTCTCTCTGAAATCAATTTTTTTTAAAAAGTCTGAAGAGACAAAGCAAGCATCAGATTCAAATATAACATAGATTTTGGAATTTAAAATAACCAAGATTAATATGCTAAGAGCTCTAATAGGAAAAGTGGACAAGTTGCAAGAACAGATGGGTAATGTAAGCAGAGAGATAAAAACTCTAAGAACCAAAAGGAAATGCTAGAAATAAAAAACACTCTAAGAAATAAAGATTGCCTTTGATAGGATTATCAAGGATACAACCAAAGAATGAATCAGTGAGCTTGAAGAAATGTCAATATAAATTCCAAAACTGATATGCAAGGAGAAAAAGAACTGAACAAACAGAACAGAATATCCAGGAACTGTGGGAAAATTAAATCTAACTTACCTATAGAAGAACAAGGATGAGAATTACATTGAACTTCTCTTAATAAACCATGCCAGCAAGAAGAGACTAGAAGGATGGGAAGAAAAAACCCACTAATCTGGAATTCTGTCTCCAGTGAAATTATCCTTCAAAAATGAAGGGGAAATAATGATGCTCTCAGATGAACAAAAACTGAGACCTGTCTTGCAAGAAATGTTAAAAGAAATTCTTTAGAGAAAGGAAAATAATACAGGTCACTTATGGGATATATGAAGCAAAAAGAAAACCCAGGGACCTCACCACCATGTTCTTCCTTGTGTCCCAAGGTTCCTAACTGGTGTACCTCCTCTCCATCCTTCAAAGTCTTCTTAACTTTGTTATATATATAATGCCCAGGGATTTTAGCTGTACTTAGAAGAAGGAATAGGGTATGTCTACATCATCTTCCTAGAAATGAAACTTGATATATATATATATATATATATATATATATATATATATATATATACATACATACTGGTGGCCCGATGCACAAAATTTGTGCACTCAGGGGGGGGGGGTGTCCCCCAGCCTGGCCTATGCCCCGTCACAGTGCGGGAGCCCCGTGATCCATCGCCCCAAAGAGGTAGGCCGCACCCACCCATCCAGGGCTCCTTGATGAATTGCCCAAAAGAGGTAGGCCAGAGCCAGGGAAGGCCTGTGGACCCCTGGGCCAGGCCATGGCGAAGGCCTGCGGACCTCCGCACACCTGTGGATCCCCATACGCCTGCGGACTCCCAGGCCAGCACAGGGGGGCAGGGACACAAGCCTCACATCCCAGGGCCCATTGCAGGGGCTGGGGACGCAAGCCTCATGTCTCCAGGCCAGTGCAGGGAGCGGGGACGCAGCCTGCTTATCCGTCATTACATGACAGTGTCCTGACCAATTTGCATATTATCCTATTATATATATATATAACAGTATTACATATGTCTCCCATTTCCCCCCTTTCCTCCCCTCTGCTCAGACCCTTCCCACTCTTAGTATATTTCCTATGAAGCCTTTTCCTTCCACGAATTATGTTTTTATAAGTGAATTTGCATTGAGATATAATGTTGTATCCTGCTTTCCCTTCCCTCAACATATACTGTGAAGGTTTTTTTCTAGATCATTAAAACTTATTGGACAATATTTACTTTAGTAGATATATAATACACATATATATTATAGATTTAATCATTATTTTACTATTAACATTTAAGGTATTTTCAAAATTTATTGGTATTAGATGTAACACTGAAATAAATAAACTTATACAGAGATTCCTGTATGGCTCCTTATTTCCTAGGATAAATTCCTAAAGGTATAACTACTAAATTAAAAATAATAATTTAAAAAATTTCACATATTTTGAAAAATTGCCTTTAAGAACTTTATGTCTCCACCAGTAATAGAAAAGTATGGCCATCCCGCTGCCCGCTCATGAGCACTAAGTATTAGGGTAGTTTAAGTGGTCTGTTTTGCCAGTTGTAAAGAAGAAGTATTAGTAATATATTGTTTAATGTGCATTTTCCTGGTTTAATATTTTTCACATATATACTGGCTGTTTGCATTTCTCTGTTGATGTCCTTTTGTCTATGTCAAGTATTTTTTGTTGTCAAGAGCTCTTTATATTTAAGACTATTATTAATTTTTATATCATATCTGCTGCAAATGTTTTTCCAGTTGTTATTTTTAATTTTATGATGCTTTTTTAAATTTTATTTTTTGTTTTTAAAAAAAATCAAACCCACCGAAAAACTGAAAGAACAGAGAGCCACCCAAATACTCTTCACCTGGATTGTGACGTGGTAATATCTCGTTACCCATTCTTCATCTCTCTCTATGAGTAGGAAGTAGTCATATTCTCTCCGAGTGGGATTTGTGGACTGCTTTGTAATAACCCAGAAGAGATGGGCTCCAAGGTGTGTGAATAACTGCGCAAAAATGTACCTTCTAACATACTCCCACCATTAACAGAAACCTCTTCTTTATCTCTCAATGTTTCTCACTATTATTTATCTGCTTTGTACTTGTTCCCCTCCACCCCCACTCAGACACTAGCACAACAGAATGTAAAATGAAGATGTCTGTGCAGTTCTGGTAGTGTTGGTACAGATGGTAGTCACCCTCCTGGTGTCAATAAGCAAAGCGTGGTCGTTAAGAACAGTGTGAGCAGACATCGCAAGCTATAAAATCTGTGAAAGCTGGTAATGATAAGAGGAAGAACCACACTTTAACACAGAAGAATCATTGACAGAGTGCAGATAACAGTGTAACCTATTTGGAAAACAACGTGAAAGCATTTCGAGCTCTTTGGAGAAAATATGCCACTTTTGATAATGTTCTTATCATTGTTTTCTGAATGACTGCTAGGAAAATCTTGCATGTGCTGGCATCCATTATTATCACTTTGTGTACCTACTGGTTTTTGTTTCTACTAGACAAAACCACCAGATTTTCCCTGGAGCAAGACTTTCTAAAAAGGAAAACGGTCTTTTGTGAAAATGAGGTTTCCTGTCTTTCAGGCAGCTCTGGTGTAGGAGAAGATAGTAATTGTAGACATTTGATAGAACTTGAATCTGAGACTCACCATTGACCACCTGTGTGACCCGGGGCTCATGGGAGCCTCAGTTTTACATCTTTGAAAGGAGAGGGTAAATATCTACATCATAGGCTTTTAAAAAGTCCTCTGCAAAACTGTCGAATGTCATAAAATTATTGATGGTGATGAAATGCATGATGATGCTGATGATAATGATAATGATAATGAGGATGATAATGATTTTATGTCTGTTGTAAATCATTGTTAAAAATATACCCAGGGAGAGAAGTCATTTGGAGTGAACTCTCAAGATTCCCTGGGTTTCCACAGACAGAATGAAGCCCCAAGTATCTGGACAATGTTGATTCTCATTTACTCATAGTGACTGTGTGTTCTGTTGTCAAAGGAGCAACAGAGATCTACCATCTTTATTATATGCCATTCCTCTCAGGAGGAGCTGCTGCCCTGAACTTTTGGCCTCTGATACTTCCAGTTTAAGCAGATATTGACAGTCCTACCAGCCTGACTGCCAAGTCCCACTCCTGGCTCAATCCCAGTGCACGAGGCTTACTCCAACCCTTCATAGCATCAGGGTAGCAGAATTTCCAGGACCAGGCTCTTCATCAGGCAGAATATTGATTCTAGGGAGTCATGCCTGTCCCAGGCACACATTGTCTACATTAGGAATAATGAGTTTGTTTGTTGAAATGCAGACTCCAGGGCCCCATCTGGGAGCCAGTGAAAGAGGATTGCAAACCACAGTTGAAGAACCACATGAGTGTGGATCACTCCTGCAGTACATTCATGAGCCATAATATTTCATTTTAACTAAACTAAGCCTTAAAAAAGACCAATGTTTTTAAAAGATTCTTACAAAAAAACACTGTATTTTTTAGTGATAACGATGACAAGCATCAGTGACAAACAAGAAAGTGGCAAAACTGACACTTTTATTCCTAACACGAGCTTTTCCACAGATACATTGGAAAGTAAAAATGATAACCCCATTGAACTTATGAAAAGTCAGTCCCCCCAAATCTTAAAAAAATTTTTTGAAAGAGTAACTGAAATATGGACTTACATCTAACCAGCATCAATGCTGAATCTCACCGAAGTGTAGAGCAAATTTTGGGATATTAGCTACAGTCAGTATAAAGTCATCATGATTACCAAGGTTAAACAACCAGGACATTATAATTAGTCACCTTTTTTAGCAAGAGAAAGAAATATTGTTCTGATAATAAAGTAACTGGACAGTCTGGCATCGGGACAGGAACATGAGGGCAGCTTACTCTTAGAGGTGCTCCCAGAGAGCATTGTTCCTGCATGGGTGCGCAGGATGCAGAGAACCAGAGACTTCTCAAGTTCAGGGCAGCCATTACTGTTTGCTCTGCCCTGGTGATTCCCAAAGACCCCGCCCCACCCAATGTACAGCCTCACCCAAGCTGTGCACATCAGCTTTTGCATATGAATGGCCTGTCCTTTTGCCTAAAACAAAAGGCAGCTGGGTCAGAGAGCCCCAGAGGTTCCAAAAGAAGGCCCACTACCTGGCAGCAGCAGCGACCTTGCTTCACAGCTGGGCCTCGTCTGGGCACTTCCAAACCCCATACAAAGAGGAGGAATCTGCAGATGTCTCTGTAGCTTCTGCAGGGTGGCCCCAGACAGTGGCTGACCTTGCACCTCCTTGGAGATCCAAGAGCCAGTGTACCCAGTGGTCAGAGTGAGACCATAATGGATTACAACTCTTCACATCCATAAGAGACACACTCAAGGGGCAGACTCAGTGAGCACCAAAGCCCCACTGAAGCAAGTCCTGCCCCATAAGGATATCTCCTGCACAACAGATCTTCCAGTGTAGACACAGCTGGTCATCACAGCCAACTGGCCTGGAGGTCAATTCCTCCCAGTGATACCAACAGCAATCAAGGCTCAACTACAACAAGACTGTGCAAACAGCCCACAAAGGGGTGCACCAAGAGCGTCGACCTCAGGTGATTGGGGAGGCTGAGCCAGGGGGCCCTATGACACCTACCACACAAGGCCACTCTATCAACTCAAGGAGACTTAGCAGCTACCCAGTACATAGAAACAAACACAGGGAAGCAGCCAAAATGCGGAGACAAAGAAACATGTCACAAATGAAAGAAATGGATGAAAGAAAAATACTGGATATAGAGTTCAAAACCACGGTTATAAGGTTACTCAAGAATCTTCTAGAAACCTCTGAGAAATTTAGAGACCCTCAAAGATATGAAAAAGGACCAATCAGAAATTAAGCATACACTGATTGAAATAAAGAATAATATACAGAGATCCAACAGCAGACTAGAGGATCACAAGAATCAAGTCAAAGATTTGAAATATGAAGAAGAAAAAAACACCCAACCAGAAAAGCAAAAAGAATCCAAAAATACGAAGATAGTGTAAAGAGCCTCTGGGATAACTTCAAGCATACCAACATCCGAATTATAGGGGTGCCAGAAGAAGAGAGAGAGCAAGATGTTGAAAACCTATTTGAAGAAATAATGACAGAAAACTTCCCCTACCTGGTGAAAGAAATAGACTTACAAGTCCAGGAAGTGCAGAGAACCCAAAACAAGAGGAATCTAAAGAGGACCACACCAAGACACATCATAATTAAAATGCCAAGGGCAAAAGAGAAAGAGAGCATCTTAAAAGCAGCAAGAGAAAAACAGTTAGTTACCTGCAAGGGAGTACCCATACAACTGTCAGCTGATTTCTCAACAGAAACTATGCAGGCCAGAAAGTGATGAAATATACAAAGTGATGAATAGCAAGAACCTACAACCAAGATTACTCTACCCAGCAAAGCTATCATTCAGAATTGAAGGTCAGATAAAGAACTTCACAGACAAGAAAAAAACTAAAGGAGTTCATCACCACCAAACCAGTATAATATGAAATGCTGAAGGGTATTCTCTAAGAAGAGGAAGAAAAAGGTAAAGATAAAAATTATGAACAACAAAGTGACAACAAATATATATCTATCAATAAGCGAATCTAAAAATCAAGTGAATAAAAAATCTGAAGAACAGAATAAACTGGTAAATATAATAGAATCAGGGGCATAGAAAGGGAGTAGACTGACAGTTCTGGCGGGGAGGGGGCGGTGGAGGAAGAGATTGGACAAAAATCTTACACCTATGGATGAGGACAATGGGGGGCAGTAAGGGCATGGGGTGGGGTGGGAACCGGGTGGAGGAGAGCTATGGGGGGGAAAAAGAGGAACAACAGTAATAATCTGAACAATAAAGATTTATTAAAAAATAAATAGAAAAAGAACTTAAGTGGAAAAAAAAAAAAGGTCTCACCAGAATCTGTTTGCTGCAATTGCTCCCTAGTTCATTCTTTTTAGCTGTCATAACCTACAAATCTATAGCCAGGCTCTCTATTCTTTGCCAACGTGAGAGTACAAAGGGAAAGCTTGGGGAAGGAGAGCTTTCATTAGAGTTGGGGAAGACTCTCCTGTTTTCTTTCCCCAGCTCCTCCATTTGGTGGCTTTCTTACTTGCTGTTTGCATGCCTCATCCTTTGGCCACATACTTCCTTCACCTCTCAAGATCTCCTGGCTGTTTCTAAATAGGTCTTCCACTTTGCCTGATGGATACTCTTGATTTTTTTGAACTAAGCATCTATATAAATTTGAAAAGTAACCTCCAATATTTTCTTACCCAAGAATCCCTTTTATTATTTTCCATACAGTTTCCTTGTTTTAAAAGATTATGTATATTAACCTACTTGCAGGTCATATTTTTATTCCCAAATTTAAAAAATCGAAGATATAAATGACTAAAAATTAGACAGACTAGAGAAGGGTTGCCTCTACCCAAGGATGATGAATGCCGGTGGCACTATCTTTACATGGCGGAAAGGGAGTCAGGTGCAGTGTAACCCAGGGTTCTTCTGAGTGCTGGGACTTGACTATGTCTATAGATATCCAAAATTCTTTGTGCACCTTTTCTGACACTTGACCTCACTGTCTGATATTATTCACTTACTTGATACAGCAGGTCCTAGAATAATGTCACTTTGTTCCACATTATTTCATTATAATGTTGATAAGAAGAGGAAAAAACTGATTCCCAGCCAGGACCACTGTCTGTGTGGAAGTTGCACGTTCTCCCATGTCTGTATGGGTTTTTTTCAGGGCCTCAGTCTCCTCCAACATTCTAAACATGTGCAGGTTAAGTGAACTGGCGTTTCTAAAATGCCCCCGTCTAAGTGAGTGTGAGTGTGAATGGCCCTGTGATGGAAGGATGTCCTGTCCAGGGTGGGTCCTGCCTGGAGCCCTGAGCTGCCCAGATAGACTCTGGCCCTGCACCCTTGAACTGGAATGAACAAATACAACAATAATCACCTTACTTGTTTTCATTAATCATCCTTAAATATGTGTATAGCTCACATTTATTTCTGTGTTCAGTACTAGAAGTGTTTGGGTCTTTATTTAGAAGTTTGGTGATTTTTTTGTGTGACCAGAAATATGCTGTAGGAACTTAACTCTTCTTTTTATCAATGGTAATATTGGTTTCATTGCACATGTTTTACTAACGTCACAGTTTCTAAGAGCTTATAGACCTTAACCTTGGACTTATTGTATATATTTACCATGCAAATATGGGCCACAAAGGTTTTAAGCTGAGTACAAAACCTTAATTTACAAAGAAATTGAGGAGGCAAATGTATAAGGAGGCCCAAGATGAGGAAAGGTCATTTCTCTTGAACTCAATTCTAATTTTAATAAATCATCTCTTAGGATGTATTTACATAATGAATATTTCAAGCAAGTTTTATTTTATTTATTTTTTTACCCCGGACACCAAAATCATCTTTACAATAAAGCACATATGCTAAAAACTGTAAAGAAAGAGCCATGCAATCCAAATAGCGTAAAAACTGATTTGCATTAAAACATTTCCTTTAGCCCTAGCCCATGTGGCTCAGTGGTAGAGCATTGACCAGCACACCAAAGGGTCTCGGGTTCAATTCCCAGTCAAGGGTGCTACCTGAGTTGCAGGTTCATTCTCCAGCCTGGCAACCAATCAATGTGTCTCTCTCACATTGATGTTTCTCTCTCTCCCTCCTCCCTCCTTTCCACTCTCTAAAAATCAATGGGAACAATATCCTTGGGAGAGGATTAACAAAAAACAAACAAAAATTTTCCTTCAGGAATTAAATTTTGGGAACATTTTACTAAAAAGATAAAAAGGAATTACACCAAAATATGACCCTAAAATCACTGATAGGGTGTCAAGCATGAGAATTCAATAAATGTAACCAAGAATAAACTATTCAAGTCCAAATTGTGCCATTAACTTTTTTCATATAATAAGCATCCTTTATACAATATTTGCAAAACATAATCTTTTCCATTGACTTTTTGTGCAAAACTTCTACTGAAATTAGGATATCAAAAAAGCCAAATAAAATTTTGTCTTTACAGTCATTTCATCTGAGTGAGAAAAGTTACTTTTTTGTACTTATTTGGATCCATAAATGTCTATTTTACTTACCATTGGGAAGTGTGGGGAGAAAATAACTTATTCTCACTAATGGGAGTCGTTAACACTTGATGGTTTACAACATTTAAATACTTCTCAATGTGAATCTGTTACAGAAAAGTTAAAAGTTTAGGTCATTATAGTGGACTTAAGATACTCAGTTAATTTACTTCATTTCATTAGGTTAACACTCTGAATTGTGTAATTAAGCCAAAAGACACAACATGCTATGTGTTTATTACAAGTCTAAGGTATAATTAGGCACCTCAAGGCCAAATGACTTATCCCAAAAAGCACTGAGACTCAAAGCTTGAGTGACCTGTAGCACTCTTCACAAGTGAAACTATGCACAATAGTCAGTAAATTGCTTAGCCAGATAAATTTACTAGGCAATGCAGATATGGAGTAATGTTTTTTTCTTTCAGGACGTCAAGCAAGCACCGAGGAAAGAATTTGGCCTTCAGGTAACATTGAAAATGGCCAACCCAAAGACTCCAGCCGAGTCCAGCCCTCTCACCACCGGGCAAATAGGACAATGTGTGCTAGTCTGCTGAGGCTACAAAATCAAGCACACGTCTCACAGCCTCAGGAGCTGACAGATGAAGCTCAGAATATGGTAGCATGAAAGTCTGAGGCAAGAGCAAGGGTACTGACAGAGAGCTGGAAGATGGAGATGTGGTCCTTGTTTGGATCCATGGACTCCTACATTCTTGCTGTATTTTATTTTGTTTTTAGTTTTAAAGAAATTGAAATATAACGTTATATTCGTTTCAGGTGTATAACATAATGATTCGATATTTGCATATATTGTGAAATGATCCCCACAATAAGTCTGATTACAAATATTTTTCTTTTAAGATCTTTTAAGATGTAATCTCTTAGTAAGTTTCAAATATACAGTACAGTATTTTTAACTATAGTCATCTTGTTGAACATTAAATCCCCAGAAGTTGTTTTTTTATAACTGGAATTTGAACTTTTGACCACCTTTACCCATTTCACCCACCCCCACTTCCAGCAACCAGCAATCTGTTTTCTGTATCAGATGTTCTTGGGGGGTGGGGGTGAAGTGTTAGATTCCACATATAAGTCAGATTATACAGTATTAGTTTTTTTTTGGGGGGGGGGGCGGGGTCTGGCTTATTTCACTTAGCATAATGTCCTTGACGTCTATCCAAGCTGTCTCAAATGGAAAGATTTCTTTTTTATGGCTGAGTAATATTCCATTGTGTGTATGTATATATATATTTCTCTTTATCAATGAACAGTTAGGTTGCTATCATGTCTTGGCTATTGTAAATAACACTGCAGTGAATGTGGGGATGCAGATAGTTTTTAAGTTAGTGTTTTTGTTTCCCTTGGAGATACATCCTTGTTTGGCAATTGCATATTATTCTTGTCTGAAGATTGGATTCTCCCCGCCCTAAGACCTGTCTATAACAGTGATTTTCAGCCTGTCTGCGGCAATAACTTTTAAAACATGCACTATCTGACTATTTCGTCAGGGGCACTGACCTCTTTTCCCTGAGCTTGTCAAATTAAACAATGACAACAGTCAACACACCAATAGTCATTCTGTGTGAATGAATAAAAATGGTACCTTTTTGTGTCAGATTGGCAAAAAATATATTTTTGGCGTGCTGCAGAAATTTAGTTTATGTGTGGGCCATGAAATGAAAAAGATTGAAGATCACTGGTCTATAATTATGAAATCCTGATTTACTTTATTTCTGTTTCAAAATTGGTATATTTCTTTGGTTTTACCCATTAGATTACTATATTTTAAAAAATGTCTATTCTCAAAATACTTAAGCTATTAGGGAAAGTCAACTCTTATTTCTCGAGTGAATCTGATAGAAACTCTCTATGATGTCTTGGCATGAATCCCCTTTGGTCAGACATATTGTTTGGACTAATAGTGGTTATTTTTAAAATTCTTTTTTTCAAACCACATTTTAGAAGTTATCATTGCATAATCTGACATTATCAATACCTTAAATTCTTTGTGGGATGTGACAGGATGTGAACAATCAGTTAATCATCATTACCATTTAAAAAAGGGATGAGAACAAGCTGGTGATCACCCTAAACCCCTCTCTGTTATAGGATCTCACAGAGACTGTGAGAACCACAATTCTTCTCTTGAGGCATCTTCGTTTCCTCTGGTATTTTATTTAATATTGAAAGTTCTACTTACTCTTAACCCCATTTCAGTCCGTTTGATTGCTGTTTTAAGATTCTGAATGTCTAGGGTCTCTCCTTCTTCAGATGGGAAGTCGGCTAATTTCTCCTTTAATTGCTGAAGGTCATCATGGACCTGTAGGCGTAAAAATATGAACTAGTAAAAGTATACATACATAGTCCATCTAGAACATTGATTTTAAATGTTTGCAATTTGTGCTGTATTTGCTAGAGATAGTAAGGTTGATTTTACAGTGTTCATTGTAAAGGACTGTCTTATGGTTTTAAGACAGTTTTTGTTAGGATGTTCCATTATTGTCTTAGATTTTGAAAAACTAAGTTTTTATACAATTGTCTGTTTTCCCTTCCCCCCTTAGAAACAAATCCAAACTAAATCTGCAGCACAAATGGTTTCTGCTTTTTCAGTTGGTAAAGCAGTTGAATCAGGGACCATAAGAAGTTTATGCCAAACTCCGATTTCTACTCATTGGTTAAAAGGTAAGAAAAGAGAACGTTTTGTGGCTCAGTTGGTTGAGCATCATCTTGTGCACTGAAAGGTTGCTGGTTCGATTCCCAGTCAGGGAACATACCTGGGTTGGGGGTTTGATCCCCAGTTCTAGGGAGAGCTGTGTCTTTCAAAAGAGAATTGCAAATGTGTTGCCAGGGCCTGTGGGCTTTCCTGTCTAGCTGGGTCTTCCCACTAACTGTTCTGAAGAACCGGTTCTGTAGGACAGGTGTGAGGCCCTGACTTTGTTTTATGTGGTCAGAAATGAAAATGATCCATGAGGCAAAAGCTACATCTGTTACTACTTTAACATTTTCCTTCAATTTTTATTTTCCTTTGAAATGATGACTCTCTCTCCAATGTCACGCACCCTCAGAATAAAATGGGCATTGTGAAATTAGCACCAGATTCTCTGAATTCATATTAGAAATTAAACTTCAACAGATAAATACAGATGGCACCAATTATTATATGGGCTGCTGCCACAAGAAAAACATTTTGTTATGCAAATGTATGAACCCAACACCTGTCTCACCGATAGTCCCACCAATAACAATCTGCAGACTGGGTTGCTAAAGGCATTTTGAAACAGTTACCTTTCTCTGTTCATCTACCTGGACTTACTCATTGATCCAGCCTATGTCATCGATTACTCTTAGAATATTCCCACTGAGCCAAGTATTCAAAAGATCAGAATTTGCATCTTTTCACTGACGGCCATCACAGTCTGGCAGGCACATCTGGTCACTTGGTACTCTGCACAAACTGTCATGTACAGCCTTCAGGGCTCACAGATTGAATATCAACACGCCTACTGCTTGCTCGGAGGCTCTGAGGATGAAGATGTCCTTCTTGCACTTGTTTTGCGCACATTACTGCTGCAAGCTGATCTGCCACCTATTGCCTAAAGACATTTGGACAGTACCAAGAAGTGGTTCAAGGGCAAACCTCACTTCCAGACCCCTCTGAGTGCCTGAATTTCCTTCTTGTAGCTCTCATATGTGTGCCTTCATGTGTCATTCTGTAATTGTGCCTGGAAAGTGCTGGAGAGAGTGAAAACTGGCCTGGATTACTAGCAGGAAACTGAAGGTCTGACTTCTTCATCTGCCTTGTGTGGACAATTACTCTCTTCATAGAGTCGTGAGATATGTATAGGTCTGGTACATAGTAAGAATCAGTAAAAGGCAGATGAACGTAATTCCTTGTTCTCTCACTGGTCACATGATGTCCATGCACATCACCCACATTTTCTCTAGCTTCTTCACCAAGAAAAAAAAAAGAATGCTTCTACTTCACAGAATTGCTGAGTGAAAAGGAAGCAATGTGTGTAACAATGAGTGAATATGGGCTTTGGAAACAGACGTAAACTAGAATCTACTTCTTCCTTTACTAAACCGAGCTTGGCAAATTCACCTAGCTTTTTAGAGCCTTAGCGTTCTCATCTATAAAATGGAGGTAAATAACTACCTCTCAGAATAGTGTAAGAATAAGATGAGTTAGAGTGTGTCAAGTGCTTTGTGTAGGGCCAGCCACATAGGAGAGCACCGAACAAATGCTCCGTCTCCTCTCCTGTGAAACCTAGTGAAACTCCTTGCACACAACTGGCACCTAGTAAATGTTCACTGATTTGAACTGCTCTCTTAATCTTTCTCAAGAGCTTTCACTTTACCTTTCTTGCCAGATAGTTTCTTCTCCCCACTTAATGACCGCACATCTGTATAACTGCTTTAGAGACAAGTACTGTAGAAAATCTTTCACCACACTTGGGTAGGAAAAGAGATTAAGTTCTAAATCTCTGTTCTTTCTTCAAATAGATCCAATCTACCTTATTGAAATTTCACATGTCACCCATCATCTCTGTGATCATCAGACCCATTGCTTTCCATACATTTTTATTTATTTAATCCATTTTTTATCATTGATAGTATTATAGATAGCTCCCATCTTCCCATACATTTTGAAATCTACTTGGAGGAAATTATTATTTTGACAGTTTGGGGATAGGGCTGCTTAATAAGAAGGCCTTGAAATATTTAATGCAGGAAAGATTTGCTCTAGAATTTAAAAGAGCCGTGCAGCCAGACTCCACATTGTCAAAAGCAATCTATCTCATAATTACCATTTTACTCATCTCTGCTAAAGATAGAGTTAGGCGGAGTCATTCTCATCACATTTATGTTGTACGCTTCTGACAAACCAGACAGCAGGATTGGTAAGAAAGACAGAGATAATATCAAGGTCGATTAACTCCAATGTTTCCAAGGTTGGTGTTAACACACAACTGTTGCATTTTGGAAATAAGATTTCCAGCCTGGCCGGTCTGGCTCAGTGGTTGAGCATCGACCTATTAACCAGAAGATCATGGTTCAACTCCCAGTCAGGGCACATGCCTGGTTTGTGGGCTCGATCCCCAATAGGGGGCGTGCAGGAGTCAGCCCAACAATGATTCTCTCTCATCATTGATGTTTCTCTCCCTCTCTCCCTCTCCCTTCCTCTCTGAAATCAATAAAAATGTTTAAAAAAAAAGAAAAAGAAATACAATTTCCAAAACTAATTGAAAAAATAATTTAGATAGCAAGACTAGGTAATCCTTGTTGCACAAACATATGTTCAATATTTGGGCCAAGCAAGCATTTATAAAGGTATTTAAAAGGTACCACATTATTGTTAACAAAGCACACAAAGAGAGCTTCTAAGAGTTACTAGTGAAAGCAAGCATCTAGGAAGCTTCCCGGAGTTACCGCCACACTTTTTCAAGATAGTTTCACAAACGTGCCATCACCTGCGTAAGATTTATCGCTTGGGCAAGTTGCTTTATCTCATTGTACTTTAGTTTCTTCTACTGTATGTTGGGATAAAAATAACACCTTCCTAACAGAGTTATTGTTAGGACTGGAGAAAATCTAAAGCTCTCAGTACAGTGTCTGACTCTCAATAAATGTTGGCTACTATTTTAATTGTAAGGATGATTATTATGGCTATGATAAAAACCTCACTATTCTGATTAGTTGAGGAAAGATTCAGCTAAAATTGTAAACAGCCTGCATTTAGACTCAAAAGTGAAAAAATTTAGTTAAAATAAGCATTTTGAAGTGAAAGAATTTAGTTAACAAAATGCTTTCTAGTATAACTCTATGTGGAAATAATAATCATATTTTCTGAACCGGAAAGGAAAACATGGACTTTAATATATGATCTGACAATGGGATGGAATATTCACTAACAGGACTGTGCTGAAAAATCTAAACATCTAAGCACATGCTCACATAATAAGTCACATGGAGTTTATAATTAGGGCACTGATTAATTGTATTTAAAGCTCTTCTCTTAAGTATTTTAGATATTTTATCAAAATATTACTTTTACTATAAATTTGTACCATTATGTTTACTAAATAATAATCAATGTTAGTCCAGCTCCATTCTGCCGGGAACCAATTCCAACATGTCAGCAAGGGCTGAATCATCTGGAGTGGCAATGGCATTTCCCCAAACCTGAAAAGGATGCATTAAATTGCTTGCTTGCTGCCAGACAGCTCAGGGCATCTTAATCTACATATTATTGCCTCCTACTGGCCAAACACCTGAACAGCCGAAGGCAGTTTCTCCAAAACCTGATAATCTGACAATGGACTGTGTATAGAAAACTGACCCTTTGATGTGTATATCTCTGCCTCGCCTCAGGACAATTTGTGTCAATAAAAAGCATGGGGTCCTGAGATGAGGAGATCTTACTTCCTTTAGCTAGGCTCCTCTGACTTCCTATAATGCCTTTCAAAATTATGCTTCGTCTCTGAACTCTTTATTAAGTTACACACAGCCCTTCTCCAGATTGCTGAACCCTTCTAGATGCTGGAACAAGAACATTCACTTTTGAACAGAACATAAATTACTGGAGACTGAATTAATGAGTAGATTTGTATCCAGTCATCCATGATTGATGGACCAATCCTGTATTAGGTAAAATGGGATACCCCAAAAAATGAGTTGTAACAGGGAAATAAGGCATACCTTGTTTGCCAAATTGCAATACCCTTAAAGTTCTCATTAAGAATAAAGTATTCCTAGTTAAAAAGACAAGCTAAAATTAACTTTTCTTCTTTTTCCAGCAATTTAGAGAACAAGCTAATCTTAAAAGACACAGAAATGTACACAAAGCTAAGTAATATTAAATGGTAAGAGACCTAATCATAACTGCCATCTATTGAGTGTTGTACTTTATGTTATTCTATATTTTAATCCTCCAAGGCTCCTAAGAGGGAGTTCATATTATCTTCATTGTATATTTAAGGGAATGTGAGGTTTAAAGTGGTTACGTAACCTGTGCAATGTAACACAGCTGGCTAACTGTTCAAATCCAGGCAGTCTGAATCCAGACTAAATAATCCTCCTATATAATAAAAGACTAATATGCAAATCAACCAAATGGCGGAATGATCAGTCGCTATGATGCACATTGACCACCAGCGGGCAGATGCTCAATGCAGGAGCTGCCCCCTGGTGGTCAGTGCACTCCCATAGGGGGAGTGCTGCTCAGTCAGAAGTCGGGCTCATGGCTGGCAAGCACAGCAGTGGTGGTGGGAGCCTCTCTTGCCTCTGCTGCAGGCGGGCAGTAAGGAGTGAGGGGTCTCAGACTGAGAGCCCGGAATGTGAGAGGGATGTCTGACTGCTGGCTTAGGCCTGATCCCCGAGGGATCCCAGACTGCGTGAGGGCGCAGACCAGGCTGAGGGATCCTCTCCCCCAGTGCACAAATGTTGTGCACTGGGCCTCTAGTCTATTAATAATAAAAGGGTAATATACTAATTAGACCGGATATTATTCCGGATGTCCTTCTGGACAAAGCTGGGGCTGGAGCAAAGCCCGGGTCCTGGGTGCCAGTGCCAGCAGCAGGGGGAAGGAAGGCCTACTCTTGTACAAATTTCGTGCATCAGGCCTCTAGTATACTAGTATAATAAAAGCCTAGTATGCTAAGTGTCTGGTTGTCTGGTCATCGTTCAACTAATCAAAGCATAATATGCTAATGACATGCTAAGACTGCTTAACCGCTCACTGTGACATGCACTGGCCACCAGGGGCAGGTGCTCCGACTGATAGGTTAGCTTGCTGCTGGGGTCAGGCCGATTGGAACTGAGCAAAACTGGCCAAACATGCCCTGGAGCCCTCCCGCTGTCCCTCCCCAGTTGGCCAACCTCTGCGTCTCTCCCTGGCCCTGATCGTGCACCAGTGGGGTCCTTCGGCCTGGCCTGCACTGTCTGGCAATCCGGGAACCGCTGGGGGAATGTTGGAGAGCTGGTTTCAGCCTGATCCTGCAGACCGGGCTGAGGGACCCCACTGGTGCAAGAATTCATGCACTGGGCCTCTAGTAGTCAATGTTAGTACAGCTCCTTTCACAGAGAAGCCTAACCATTAACCAGTGCATGGAGAATATCTACCAATTTGCAAATGTATGTTTTAAATATATAAAGCTAGAGGTTGGTGAAAATTCAGTAAAAAGGGCAGGGTTTAAATATCTAGAGGAGCAAAAAGGGCCAAAGGAAGACTCTCTTTTTATGCCAGGGTTGGACTGAAAAGGCTTGAGAAGATTGCTTGCATTTTCCATGTATATGGGTCAACTCACAGGACTCATCTTTGGTCAGTTTCTTTTCTATAATGTGAAATAATCATTAATAATTATCTGGTAGTCTTGTTGTACAGGTTAAATGAGTGAAAATTTATATAGCACTTAGCACCATGCATGATATACCTGGTAAATACTATGTTAGCTTTGATTATTGTGATTTTTCTTGAAATAGTATTAGAGTTTATGTTTGCAATATGATCTAAATAGTAGCTCTCAACCTTGAGCATGTATCAGAGTTGTCTGAAAGGCTTGTAAAACACAGATCATGCCCTGGCTGGTGTGCTCAATGGTTAGAGCACTGGTTTGCTCCCTAGTCAAGGGCAGTACCTGGGTTGCAGGCTCCTCCCCAGCCCCTGTTTGGAGTGCATGTGGGAGGCAATGTTTCTCTCTCACACTTTCTGCCGCCCTCCTTCCTTCCATTCCACTCTCTCTCTAAAAAAAAAAACAACGGAAAAAATATCCTTGGGTGAGGATTAACAAAAAGCAAACAAACAAAACAGATCACTAGGCTCCACCCCCAGTGCTTCTGATTTAGTAGATCTGGAAAGGGTTCTGAAAATATGCATTTCTCACAAGTTCCCAGCTGGTGCTGTTAATGCTGGTCCTGGGACCACACTTTAGGAACCACTGGTCCAAAGAGTTGCTTAATGTATCTGATTGAGACACAGACCAAATATACCACATCAGGGTGAAGCAAGTGGAGATCTGAAGTAACTGTTTTTCTGGCATATATACCATATATAATATGTATATATGTATATATCATATAATACATAATATATACACATATGACATACAGAAGTGGGCAAAAGTAAGTTAATAATAATACAAGAATTAATAAATAATACAAGAATAAACTGTTATGTGTACTCACAACTATAAACCTACTTTTGCCCAACCCTGTATGTATGTGTGGGCGTGTGTGTGTGTGTGATTTGATTGACTAATTGTAAAGGAAGGAAGTGGATTTTACAATGAAAAGAAATTATGTAGCTTTGGGGAAATTGAGACAATTTGTTTAGAGGTGTATCTAATCTAAGCTATGTATTGTATAGGAGAGAAAACTGAGACCCAGAGAAGTGAAGCGACTAGCCCAAAGTTGCCCACCTGGAAGAATGTCATGCCTATATCAGACCTTAGGATTCTGCCTCCCAACCAAGTGTTCTTTCCAGCACTGTTTATTGGCAGTCTGTTTGAAAGAAAGAAACCACAGCCCCAGGGAGAAATGAAATCCATGTGGCATGTCTGAGAGTGGTGCTGTATGCTCACAAATACTCAGGACTCAGTGGGAAACTAGGAAAGGTCTTCCACATTTTCCTCATTATATGTATGCTATACATTACCGGGGAGAATTTTACATTGTATGTGTCTAGAGATCAGCCTCAGCAATCAGGTTAAAATGTAGGCCCTGTTTCTCTACACAGCCTCTACACAGTGTGTCCAGAATAACCCCTTTACGCAGATAGAGGTGCTGATCAGCATGGATATGACTGTTCTTAACTCTTGTTCCATTTTACAATTTGATGACAACGGACACAGAAACTATAATGTTGTATCCTGGACTGACCAAACAGATACCTCTGGATCTCACTCCAAAACGAAAAGACTTCTGCTTTTCAGTCAGTATCTTATCCTACACTCTTCCAAACCACTACGGGCATGAGAATTCTTCCTGGATTCTTGTCTCTTTTTTTAGAGTTGTCTCAGGTCTGGAGAAGTAGGGGGAGCTATAGAGAAACTTAATGGCTCCTGTAGTCAAATGAAGTATACTGTTGGGAAGAACTGGCTTTTTCTAAGTAAGAGTCTCCATTAGTGTTCTGATTGTTTGGAGTCTGTGAAAATGGGCTCTGGATTTGGAAGGGGGTATGTGTAGTGAATAATTCACCTCACCTAAAGAGAAGTCTGGCTTTTCCCTTAGACAGTGGGGGGTGATCTGTAGGCCCATGTTTCCTGCTTGATAGGAATGTCTTTGCTTTGGAGGCTTTGGCCACCTGGCAGTCTAACAGTGGGGTTTATGATGGGGCTTTGAACCACACTGTATCAGTTCCAAACGTTAGGAACTGAAGACTAAAAGCATTAGTCTGATCTCTGGGAAGGGCTGGAGAGGAAAGGTCAGTCATGTAGGACAGTGTGAGACTGATCTCCAATAAAAACTCTAGATACCAAAGTCTCTGTCCGGTAAGCTTCCCTAGTTGACAATACTCTGCACACTGTCATACACTGTGGCCGGGAGGAGGTAATGCTGTCCGATTCCATAGAGAGAGGATGACTGGACACTCTATTTGGACCCCTCTTGGACGCTGCCTTATGTATCTCTTCCCTTGGCTTATTTTTAGTTGTATCTTTACCCTATAATAACGCTGTAATTGTAAACATAGCACCTGTGAATTATTCTAGGAAATTAGCCAATGTGAGGGTGGTCAGGCGTCCCAAATTATAGACAGCTGGTCTGAAGTGAGGGTAGTTCTGGGGACTCCTGAACTTGAGGCTCATGTAGAAGTGAGTGCAGTCTTGTGGAGACTATTCCCATAGACTTTGCAGTTTGGCTTAACTCATTCTAGGTGATGGTGAATAAAAGGGTAATAAGAGGTGCGGTAAAAAGATTTGGGTATGATTCATAATGGAGAAGTCTATGAAACTGTTAAGTTTAGGGGTTTGTATTTTGGAAAGGTGAGTTTACAGAGGTCTTTCCTAGATAGGAGCTAAGAGATAAAAATCCTGGCAGGAAGAAAAATTAGACCCATTGCAGATCTGAATGAGAATCCTAATAGTGACCTTAGGAAAGTTACTAAAGTTAGTCAAATGGAACTAAATATAAGAGTTAAAAGTGACGATATATGTGGAAAACATTTTAAAACTATAATGTGTAAATGTTCTTTTACCGGTTCAGAAAAGTCTGAGAGTATCACAAACTGAATTATACTTGGAGAAGTTAAGGCTTTCTTGATATTTACCCCTTCAGAAATAATTATTCCCCTGAGTTTTTAAACTTGTCACATTTTATATTAAAAACTTTAACTTGATTTGCTGTTATTTTAAATATATTTTTCTATGTGTGCATCCCCAAGCAAGGGACTTTTATTTTATTAAGATATAATTGACATATAACATTATATTAGTTTCAGGTTTACACCATAAAGATGTGATATTTGTATATATTGTAAAATGATCACAATTGGTCACATTCATTGGCAGTTATAATTTTTTTCTTGTGATGAGAACTTTTAAGATTTACTCTCTTAGCAACTTTCAAATATTACAATACAATGTTATTTACTATAGTCACCAGGCTATATTCATTACATCCCCAGGACTTATTAGCAAGGGACTTTTAGGTCCCCCAAATTTGGGTGCTTAAGAAAAGCAGTTCACATATCTCAACTTCTCCCCCGAATTTCTTATTCCTCCTGAAAAGTGTTTGATTTGTGTCGTCCCCAATCCCCTACATCATGGATTCAAATTTCTCAGAACAATACATTTTAAAATGGTGCCTCGGGGTGAGGTGGCTTTCACCGAAGTAAAGGTTCCGGGTGAGGTGCGCGGTCTGGGAGTTTTTACCAGAGACACCCAGAGGTGAACTAGGCTTACGAGCGAGGTCTGAGGTCTGGGTTGGGAGCTCTCCGGGGTCAATCTGGGGGCAGCGCTCCCAGTGGGTGGGTGCGAGTGGATCTGCGCCGCCAGGCTCGCTGCGCAGTGTGTTAGCTGGGCCGGGCCGGGCCAGGAGGGGCCCAGCTCCCACCTGGATTAAGATGGTTCCGATGGGGTCCTGGTTTTTAGTCTCCTGAGCCATGGCTAGGGCCGGGGAGGGCTGGAGAGCCCGGAAACATTGGTGGAGGAGCTCGTTCCCTTGGCAACAGCACGCTCGGCCCGGGCTGTCCCACGCCGGGAGCGGAAGAGGGGGAGAGGGCGGAGTCAGGGCCGCCGGGCCAGTCAGAGAACGCGTCCTTCCAGTCGCGTCCCCCCCCACGCGCCGGCGGCCGTGGTGCAGCCCAAGGCGGAAGCGGCTGCTGGACACACCGGGCTCCCGAGTGCAGCTATGGCTGCGGGTGTCCCCTGTGCGCTTGTCACCAGCTGCTCCTCCACCTTCACTGGAGACCGGCTGGTCCAACGTGAGTAGCGAGGCTCCTGGGCCGACCTCGAAGCTCTCCAGGTCCCGGCGGGCAGCCAGCTCGCGGCCTCCCTTCGGCCTTTGCCCCGCCGCGGTCTGGGGCTCCTCCACTCTGCGCCGGCCCGAGGACCCCTAGACCCTGTTCGTGTGCCCAGTCCCCCCGGGTGTCTCTGCCCCCTCACTCGTCACTCTTAGGCCTGCCCGGCCCCTATCGCGTGTCTTCCAGCTTCTCCGGCCAAGGGGACAATCCCTGCCCAGCCCACGGGGTGTGGGGACCCTTTAGATTTAGAATCTAAAGTCTACATGAACCCGCAGGCGCTCTGGAGATTGTGCCGAGTTACGCGGGTGGAAGGGCAGGAATGGTGATTTTTGTTGCTATCCCTGCTCCTACGGCAGAGGTGGTTTCCCCTTGACTACCCCGTAATATAAGATTGCTAGCCTTGCGCCCCCCTCCAACCCTTATTCTGTAGCCACTCACTGCCTTGCTTTCCTCCTGAGGCGCAGGCGGTTCGCCGACCTTAGTTTTGGGGTATTGCTGGGCCTTCTTACCTTTCCTCTGGACCTTCACAGTGGCTGGCAAGCTAGGTAACTCCGAAAAGGGACCGTAGAGGAGACCAGTGTGGTAGAGAGGGCATAGGACGGGGGCATAGGCCCAGCGCTTCCACTAAGGACTCTGGGAAGTTGATTGTAACTCAAGACTCCTGTTTTCAGTGAGTGGCCTTGAGTCGAGTCGGAGCAGCGTTCTCAGCTGTAAGAAAGTGAGCACAGTTAACCTCTGCCCTTCAGTTTCCCATCTGTAACATGGTGGTGATTTTCGCCAGATCGTTGTGCTTACCCCAACATAGTAAGCATTGATAAATGGCAGATGTTCTTTCTCCAACCCTCAGTTTCCTGATCTTTAAACCAGGCACATGAACCTATCTCACAGGATTGAGGGACAAGTGATGTGATATGTGGAGCACTTTGTACACTGTAAAGCATCATACAACTACAGTTTTTTTTCCTGAACCTGTCAAATGACAGAATTAGGCAGCATGTCCCTCTAGCACAAATATTCTCTAACATCATTTATGACCACTTAAAGAGTTCCTTGAGAAGGTAAAGTTTAAGTATCGCATTTACTAAATGATAACTGCTCTAACTATTCCATTTTCTTACCTAAGCAGTGCTTCCTCCTATTTATTTCCTTTCTTTTTAAAAAATAGTTTTATAGAAGTAGTGCATACCCCTTAAGTAAGATTTAGCATATGGAGAAAAATATCACCCATGGTCTCATCACCTAAACACAAATACTGTTCTGTGCATTTCCTTCTAGAGTCAGACTTTTCCACATTGCATAGATTTTTTTAAAAAATTGTAATTACATTTCACTTATAATTTTTAACCTGATATTTTCGATATAATTTTAAAATATACTTTTATATTTTATATATAAAAATTTAAAATAGTTTATATATGTTTAAATATATAAAATAACATTTATATAAATATATAAAGTTATGGATTTATAATATACTTGATACATATGATTTATATAATAAATAGATATACTTACATAAAATACATTTTGTATATTTTATAATAACATTTTATATATAATTTTTATTCAGATATTTTACTCAGATATTTTATATTATGATGTAATTTAATATTACATCATAAATTAGTTTTCATTATATATTACATCTAGTGAACAAAGCAAAATTTGCTTAAGATTCTTGGTGTATTTAACATTCCAAAAGAATTACAGTTGACCCTTGAGCAACATGATTTTGAACTGTGTGGATTTACTTATATGCAGATTTTTTCAATAAATACATAAATTCATTTTCTCTTATGAATTTCTTAATAACTTTGTTTTCTTTATTGTAAGAATACAATATATAATACATGTAACATGCAAAATATGTGTTAATTGACTATTTGTTATTGGTCAACAATAAGCTTTTAGTAGTTAAGTTTTGGGGGAGTCAAAAGTTATATGTGTATTTTTGTTGGTGTGATGGGTGGGGGTAAGTGCCCCTTCCCTCCTTCCCCCCTTCCCCCCCTCCCCGTGTTGTTCAAGGTTCAACTATAAGCATTTGAGTTTCCATTACTGATATCTAAAATTCCTTTAAAACCAACCTCAGAAATATTTGTTAAGTATTCTGATGACTACAGTATTCCCTTCATGTGCTTTAAGGATCAGAATTGGGAGATGTGTTCACTTCCTTGAAAGAGCTGATACCTATGGTTGGTGAATAGTATCATTGTACCTTAAAGTATAATGGCATCATTGGGGGAAATTATATAAAATAATGCCTCTTTGAGAAATCAAAAGCTAACTTTTATGTTGGTTAAAATTAGATGACGTTTCCTTTGTGATTCTATTAATGTTATGTAGTGAAAAATAAGAGCAGTTAGTGAAGTGATTACTTGAGTAAGGGAAAGTGAACTGTGAAAGGGGGCTTTGTCATTTCTTCCCAGGTTCATGAGTAGGCTAAGAGTGGACAGCATTAGAATGCAGTATTTGCTGAGCACTTAATCTGTTTTGCTGAAATTAAAGATTGAATCAGATTAGTCACAAGTTGAGTCTAATTTTGGCATAAGAGATGGAGACTACCATAATGAATGACTTTTGTCAAGTGTCCAGTGACATTAGGCTATAGTATGATTTTGGGTTGAATCTGATCTACCTTTTTGGGAAGATTTGGTTTTATTCCATGCATCAGGAAGAGGAACCTTTAGAGTTTCTCTTTGCTTTGACAGCTGATCTATTTTACTGCTGTTAACCAACAATGGGAAATATTTCATAACCAAATAAGCAAGTTTGGTATAAATATTACATGAAATAAAAATCCATAGCCCTCTACTATGGGTAAAGTTCATATGTGGTGAAAGTGCATTTGTGAGAATTTTTTTTTTCTTCATTTTGTCACGCAAAGGCCTGTTTTACAGTATTCTGGGTGGAGGTCTGACATCAGATAAAGGGTGGCATTACAGATTACAGTGTAGACTTTTCAAGGGAAATGAAGGCTCAGGATGCTTGAGGGACTTGTGCAAGCTATATGAGGTGTGAGAGCAGGTGTCTGTACTCCAAGGCCACACATCTTTCCATCTCACACATATGAACATTTACTTGTATCCTAGAAAATTGTATTCTCACATTAATCACAGAGCTAGTCTCTGTGCCAGTTACTTAGCTAAAATGACGACTAAGGTGCTACTCCTGTCCTCAAGAGGGATGTAGTGAAAGTGTGTGCTCCACCTGTGAAAATATTAAAATATATACCTAAGTTTTAACATCTTACTCTGCTTTCCTAGAAGGAACTATAGATAGAAAAGTCCCTGGAGACTTGTTTGGTTTAAAGTATGTAATGCCAATTCAACAACCATAAGCCTCAGATTCTACATTTGAACATTTGGAGCAAAATTATTTTTTCAGTGAAGTGTGGGAATTTTGAGACCGTATAAACATATCAGGCATTTATGTGTATGTCAGTACTCTTCCCAAATACATTTTCACATTGTTTAATTTGTCTCATGTATCCCTGTGAAGTCACGCAGGCAGGCTCTCTCTGTTTTATAAATGAAGAAACCAAGGTTTGGAAATACTAGGTGACTTGCCAAAAGTGCTCAAGTAGCCAGTGCTGGAGCGTAAGTTCACATTCATGGTTTGTGTGCATGGAATGTGTGAATAAAATGAGGTGGAATTTCTTAGCAATCAGCACTATTTCAATTTACGGTGGTGGCATTGGTGTAAGAAATGACAGAGAAGATTAACCCTAAAAGAAGGTATTAAAATAATTACACAGGCAAAGCCAGCCATCATTTATGACATTGCTTGTTTGGGAAACCTTCGTTCTTCTGCAAGACTGGAGTTTGTTTCAAGGTCTGTCAGACTCCTATCTTACAAAAGGATCTTAAAGTAATTTAGTAAGGAGGACATTCTGATTTGAAAGATAAGGGGCTATTGTGTAGCTTAGCCAGCATTTTCTAGCAAGAGAATAGGAATAAGAGTTTGGGTCTTCTAATTTGTATTTTTCTGAAGCTGTTTAAGGTATTCTGATTGGAACCTTTTGGTTTATTCTGGGAATAACTAATTTCTGCTTAGGCAAAGTTGCTTACTTTGTTGTAGGGAGGACACTGCCTTTGATTGTATTATATTTCCATACTTCCAACTCTTCATTTTCTTTTTTAAATATTTTATTGATTTTTTTTTACAGAGAGGAAGGGAGAGGGATAGAGAATTAGAAATATCGATGAGAGGGAAACATTGATCAGCTGCCTCCTACACACCTCCTACTGGGGATGTGCCCACAGCCAAGTTACATGCCCTTGACCAGACTCGAACCTGGGACCCTTCAGTCCGCAGGCTGACGCTCTATCCACTGAGCCAAACTGGTCAGGGCTCTTTATTTTCTTCAAAGGAAGAAAGATTGGGCCAGCAAGATCTACCACAAGGACCTAGAGTTGTCATCACAGTGATTATGTAGATGATCAGATTAAAGCAGTGATTTCAGCTGGTAATGCGGGTGGGTGAACTTTGATTTGTTTTTAACCATGACATATTTTAAATTTTTCAATTAATATTAAAAGAAGGCTTAAGATTTTTATCTTTATTAAAGGAAGAATGTTAGGTCACCAACCTAAGGAGGAGGGAAAGATTAGGTACAAGTTCCTTATCTCCACCCAACAGGACTTAGAAAACATGTTTGTATTATCCTCCAGTGTGTGTGTGTGTATGTGTGTGTATGAAATTAAAGCTCCAAGAAGCTGTGATTTTCTAAAGTTTTCAATTCATAAAAGTTGGGAAGCCAAGATTCAATTCCAATTCTTTTATATATGCAAAATATGATGACCTTCTTGCCAACCAGAACTGTATATATTCAAGGTGGAGATAGGGATAGGAGAAATTACTGAAGAAAATTTTACTACTAGAATGAGAATTTTTATTGCTCATAATAAGTTTTTACTTTTTCTTCTATGGTAGTTGGAACCTTAGTAGATGAACTATGATAAATTTAATAATTAATGAAAATGCCTCTATTGGTACCCAATTTGTTTTCCTTACTTGTGGAGCAGGGAATTTGACTTTTATTTGAAGTTTTAGACTAATACTTTAGATTGTTGATGAATGAGATGATTCTAAGGTGTTTATCTTCCTCTTTCCAGTAAATGGGGGTGGAGAGTAGGAGGAGAAACACTAGTGGAAAAGTATTACGCATCAGCCCATGTTGTACCAAAACCATTTATGGGTGTATCAAGACTCAGACTTTTATTTCAGGGCCATTTAGCTGTTTGCTTTTACATAGAAAAAGGTAAAAACATCTGTAAAGTATGTAGTGGTCATTTGGTTTAAACAACTTCCTGCCTTTTGTATAATTCCTCAACAAATAATGACACTCAATAAATAATGAAATCTCATATAAAAACAATTTTTAAAAGGTTAAAGTATGAAAATTGTCTTAAATATGCCTGTCAAGAATAATAATCTGGACATGATATTATATTCATGTTGGAGCCAGTACACACAGATACTGCAAGCACATCTCCAATAATTACTTATCCAGGAAGCAAGATTGACGTAGGTGAAGACAGAGAGGATAGTTGTGAAACTCTTAAAGAGCCTTTATGATGTTTTAGGTTCAGTAATGAATAACCTATTTAGAGTTTAATTTTCCAGACAGACATGAAGGCTGGTTCTACTCAGAGGTGGGGAAAAGTAATATCGTGCTTGGATCAAAATCAGTATGCTTAGAGCAGGAAAATGTGTGATCATTTGGTAATAAACAGTACTGTTGTGCTGACATAAAAGAATTGCCATTCTGTTTGAATTCTGCTGGGATTGTTCAGGATTTTTTGTTGGGGGAAAAGTGTGTGAATTGAGCACTGAGTACTACCATCTTCCTAGCTATCCAACTTTAAGTTAACTTTTCATTCCACAAATATTTACATGTCTTTACCTTGCCATCATTGTTCGAAATATCTCAGACATGTGCCTCAGTCACCTACTTCCTCAGCTAAATGAGAGGATTATCTTCCAGCTTCCATGATTTTGTTTAGCAGCTTTATTGAGATGTAATTTAAATGCCATAAAATCCAACCATTTTAAGTGTAGAATATTTCTATCATTCTAGAAGGAAATCTTGTGTCCATTTGTAGTCATTTCCCATTCCCACCCCAGTAACCACTAATGTGTTTTCCCCCTTTACAGATTTGCCTTTTCTGAATATTTTATAGAAAAGAAATCTGTCTATATAAAAGGCTAATATGCTAAGTGTCCTTCCCACCTTCCGACCGGTTGCTATGACATGCATTGACCACCGGGGGGCAGACACTCAATGCAAGAGCTGCCGTGATGCGCACAGAAAAATGGCACCCTGGACCTGGCACCCACAAAGCAACACTTGGCTTCCCCCAAGTGGGACACAGGCCCCACCACCACCCTGGAGCAACAGTCCACCAATTTGTAGCAGACACTGCCAAGACACGGTGGTGCAAAATGTGGCCCACAGCCCCGACCAACCCTGAAATGGTCACTGTGGGGGAATGACGTCACGTAGCAACGCCCAGCTTCCTCTCCCTAGCAATAACTAGCCCCCTGCAGTTTCTTCAGCCCTTCAGAAACACAGGTGGAAACGTTTTGCATTTTAACCAAATGTCTGTGAAGTGTTTTCCCATGCCTCATCTCATTTGATCCTCACAGAAGTCCTGGAGTAGGTAGATAGGAGACTCAGTGGAATCCTATTTTCTTTTCATTAGCCAGATTTATTAGAAAGCTTAGAAAATTGACCTGACTGAAAAGAAGTAAGAAATGGTGGACCTTGAAAATGACTTCAGGTTTTCTCACTGCGCAGAATATAGTCAAACACTTCTGCAGTTAAATATTTTACCCTTTGTTCTCCCTGTGTGATCTACAATAGTAATCTGCTCTGTGTTGATATTTACTGCTGTGTTGCTGACAATTACATGAAAGAGAAGTTAGGGTGCTTTACTGGGCTGGAAAAAGTCTAGCTAAATCAGAAAGCAGGTCTAATTAAGCAAGTTTATTCTATATACTAGTATATACAAGGCTAAGTTGACTCGCGCATGTGCGATACATATGAAGCTCTCGCTGGCGCCAATCGCACATGTGTGTTTCGATCTGTCATTGTCAATCGTGAATTTGGTTGACACTTCTATTATAGAGAAAGGGCAAATAGTGATATTAAAATATTTCTTCTAATTTCCATTCAGTGTGCACGAATTCATGCACTGAGCCACTAGTTCTGTAATATGTGGCCTCTTATGTCTGGCTTCTTAATGTTTTGGAGATTTATCCACGCTGTAGAATGTGCTCTGTATTCCAATGTATGGATATACCACATTTTATTTATCAGTTCATCAGTTGATAGACATTTGGGTCATTTTCACTTCTTGGCTATAATTGAATAATGTTATGGGCATTCTAAGAACCTATTGTACTATTTTAAAAAACTGCTGCCCAGCCAGTGTTGCTCACTGGTTGAGTGTTGACCTATAAACCAGGAGGTCACGGTTTGATTCCTGATCAGAGCACATGCCCAGATTGCGGGCTCTATCCCCAGTTTGGGCGTGTAGGAGGCAGCTGATTAATGATTCTCTCTCATCATTGATATTTCTATCTATCTCTTCCTCTCTGAAATCAATAAAAAATATATTAAAACAAAAAAAAGAAACTGCCAAACTGTTTTTCAGAGTGGCTGCAACATTTTACATTCCATCATCAATGAATAAGAGTTCCAAGTTCTCCACATTTTTACAGCACTTGTTATTGTCTCTGTTTTTTATTTTAGCCATTCTAGCGGGTATGAGGTAGTATCTTATTGTGGTTCTTCTTGGTTCCAGAAGAGTATATACCATGAATGTAATGTTTCTTGCTAATGTAATGTTTCTTGCATTTCCCTAATAACTAATGATGTTGAGAATCATTAGTGTACATATAATTATTCATATGTCTTTGGTGAAATGCCTGTTCGAATCTTTTGCCCTTTTTTATTTTTTTTGTTTTACTGAGTTATAAGTACATCATATATAGTATTCTAGATACAAGTCTCATATATAATTTGCAAATATTTTCTCCCATTCTGTGGCTTGTCTTTTGGTTTCCTTGATGGTATCTTTTGAAATGCAAAAGTTTTTCATTTTGATTAAGTTTAATTTATCCGCGTTTTCTTTTTCCAAGCTCCTTTGACTGTGTGTTGCCCAATCATAATTTTACCCTTCCTGAAGGACGTTTTGGAAACTGGGATATTGAATATGTTAGCTTTGTAATGTTTTTCAAACTTACCTAATTTAATAAAAGACAAACATGTAAATTGACCATACCTTCACTTACACCTTAAGCCAACACCCACCAGCCAATCAGAGCAACTATATGCAAATTAACCCAACCAAGATGGCGGCTGGCAGCCATGGAGCTGGAGCAAGCAGGAAGCCAAGCTTCCCGCCTGCCGCAGGGCTCTGAGCTCCACTGAAGGCAACAAAGTTTCAATTATAGAAGGTAAATAAATCCCAGAATAAAAAAAATAGAATAAAAGGAGAGGCTGGGAGCTTCTGTCGCCGGAGAGCTTGGCCAGCCTGAAAACGGCCCTCAGCCTCTCACCCAGACTGGCCAGGCACCCCAGTGGGGACCCCCCACCCTAAAGGGGGTGTGGCCAGCCTGGAAACAGCCATCAGCCCCTCACCCAGGCTGGCCAAACCTCCATGGGGTGAGGATCCCCACTCGGTGGGGGGAGGGGCTTGACCAGCGTGCAAACAGCCATCAGCCCCTCACCCAGGCTGGCCAGGCACCCCAGTGGGGACCCCCACCCTGAAGGGGGTGTGACCAGCTGCAAACAGACATCAGCCCCTCACCCAGGCTAGCCAGGCACCCTAGTGGGGACCCCCACCCTGATCCAAGACACCCTTCAGGGCAAACCAGCCAGTCCTCACCCATGCACCAGGCCTCTATCCTATATAATAAAAGGGTAATATGCAAATTGACCCTAACAGCAGAACGACTGGGAATGACTGGTCACTCTGACACACACTGACCACCAGGGGGCAGATGCTCAAAACAGGAGCTGCCCCCTTGTGGTCAGTGAGCTCCCACAGGGGGAGCTCTGCTCAGCCACAAGCCAGGCTGATGGCTGCCAGTACAGCGGTGGTGGTGGGAGCCTCTCCCGCCTCCTCAGCAGCACTAAGGATGTCCAACTGCATCTTAGGCCTGCTCTCCGCTGGCAAGTGGACATCCCCCAAGGGCTCCCGGGCTGTCAGAGGGGTGTCTGATTGCCAGCTTAGGCCCAGTCTCCTGGGAAGCGGGCCTAAGCCAGCAGGTGGTCATCCCCCGAGGGTGTCCCAGACTGTGAGAGGGCACAGGCCGGGCTAAGGGAACCCTCCCACCCCGAGTGCACAAATTTTTGTGCACTGGGCCTCTAGTCTACACTAATAAAAGAGAAAGATGCAAATTGACCATACCTTCGTGATGCCCCACCAGTCACGCAAATTAACCCAACAAAGATGGTGGGTTAATTTGCATACGCAGGCACCGAGTGGCCGGGGGCGTTCTGCACCGCCCCAGCTGCTCCAGGCCTCTGGGCAGTGTGGGAAGGCAGAAAGGCGGCTCCAGGCCGGAACGAAGGCAGAAAGGCGGCTCCGGGCTGGAGTGAAGGCGGAAAGGTGGCTCCGGCCAGAGCAAAGGTGGTGCTGGCAGCCAGGGGAAGGAAGGCCCATTCTTGCACGATTTTGTGCATCAGGCCTCTAGTCCTACATAATAAAAGGCTAATATGCAAATCAACTCAACGGCAGAACGATTGGTCGCTCTGATGTGCACTGACCACCAGGGGGCAGACGCTTAATGCAGGAGCTGCCCTCTTGTGGTCATTGTGCTCTCACAGGGGGAGCACCACTCAGCCAGAAGCTGGGCTCACAACTGGCGAGGGCAGTGGCAGTGGCAGGAGCCTGTAAGCCGGCAGGTGGACATCCCCCGGGGGGGGCGGGTTTCCGGGACTGCGAGAGGGTGCAGGCCAGGCTAAGGGACCCCCTGCTCCCCCAGTGCATGAATGCTGTGCACCGGGCCTCTAGTTTTCAATGTTAGAATATGCTGGCTAAAGAGTAAATGTTCTTCATAAACTTACTCTGTTTGGGAAATTTATCTTTGACATGTTTACTTTTCTTCACAGTAAGTTAGCATCTACTTCAGATACTATTGTCCTCCTGAGCAGACATTGACATTTTTTGTGAGGTTTTATTACTCGATGCTGATTTGTTTATGAAAAGTTACCATTTGAATATAAAAATTATTTTTATCTCATAATTGTTCTGTTTCTGCTTATGTGTTCTTTCTTCCAGAAAACTACCATCATAAATTTTTTCAAAGCATATAAGATTAATTGCCAGCTAATTTTTTATTTAAATTCTTTATTGTTTAAAGTATTACATGAGACTCCTTTTCCCCCCATTGACCTCTCCCTGGCCACCCCCACCCCCAAGCACAAGCCCTCAATTGCCAGATAATTTTTGTCATTAAGATAATTAAAGAAGACATTTGAGATAGATTTTTATCAGAAATAGATTTTATCAGATACAAATGAAAGACATTTATTTATGTGGTGGGAGGTTATGATGCCTGGCTGTAAAGGTTAGTTTCACTTCTATGAGAAAGAATAAAATGAACTTTGCATTCCAGAACTTTTATTTTGTTTTATGAGTATAGCTAAGTTAGTTCCTTTGTTTTAGATCAGAGTTTCTCATTCTTAGCTCTGTTGACATTTTGGACTGGGTAATTCATCCTGTGCATTGTAGGATGTTCTTGGCCTCTGCTCACTAGATACTAGTAGCATCTCTCCATTTGTGATAACCCAAAATGTCTCCACATGTTGAAATATGTCCCCTGGGAAGCAAAATTACCTCCCCATAGTGGACCACTGCTTTAGATGTATATCTACAGCTAGATCTTGAATGAATGAATGAATGAATGAATGAATGAATAAATAAATAAATAAAAGTAACAGAATTTAAAGAAGCCTCTCCCCTTCAAATATACATAGGAATTGTCCATCACTAATGCCACTGGGGTCTTTGCATTCAGCCCACGAAACTTTGAGGCTGGTGGTTCCTCAACCCTCATAAAACTCTCCTCTCCATTCTCTCCTTGCCAGCTTGATGCTTTTGTGTTCATGTTTGTCTCTGACTGCTTTGTGAGGTCTTCTATGGGCAAGCAGAGACCATGTATCTTCTTCCCCTCTGCTTGGAAGTTGTGGTGCCCTATTCCAGATGGCTTTTGGGAGAAAGTAAACTTGAGCAAAAGTAGAAGGACTAAGTTGAATTTCGTCCGCTTCAACTTTTAAAATGTTTCCACTATGATATAACAAGCCCCAGAGCATGCGGATATGAGTATTTGGTGAGGCCAGAGAGAAGGAGCGTGTGAGGGAAAGGTAACGAAGTGTTGTAAGCAAACCAGAATTGCTGTGCTCTTGTAAAGCAGTGGTACGGTGCTTTAACTCAATCCAGTTTTTCTTCCCTCAGCAACTTAATACTGCTCCAGTGATTGGTCCGTCATATGGACTGACACAAATATTGCAGACACAGTTGACTCTTGAACAATGTGGGGTTAGGGGTACTGACCCCCTCCCACGCCAGCAGTTGAAAATCCACATGTAGCTTTTGACTCCCCCAAAACTTACCTACTGTATTTGCACCAGGAGGCTGCAATTTTTATTATTCAGATATGAATTTCCCAACCTTTGTGTACAGTCCCAACATTAAGCTTGCACTTTGAACCTTTAAATGCCACACAGGCTCCATTATATCAGTATCATCTACTCCTAGTACTTGGGAAATAATCTGTTAGCTAATAACTGCTTCTAAGTATTTGCCCGAGCAGCACCCAGCTTGTATGACATCCTCATGAAATTGTGACTATGTAATTACAGTAATTGTAAGTGATTACAACTTGTGAAACAATTCTGATTTTTATTTATATTTTAATCCTCATCTGAGGAAAGTTTTAGAGAGGAAGGGGGAGAGAGGAAGAGAGAGACAGAGACATCGATGTGAGAAACACCAATTGGTTGCCTCCCATTAGCTCCCTGACTGGGGATCGAACCCTCAACCTAGGTATGTACCCTGACTGGGAATTGAACCTGCAACCCTTTTGGTGTATGGGACAATGCTCCAACCAACTGAGCCATCCGGCCAGGGCTGGAACCATTATGACTTTGAAGTCTCTTTGCCCATCCTTGCCAGTTAATGAAACCTCTGGCTTCTTTGCCGCTGCGCCCCCCCCCCCCCCCGCCCCCGCCCCCAATCACATTTTGGTCATTTCTTTGCTTTCATAATGACTACTTTCCCCTTCAACTGACGTCAGATTCTGCTACCTCCTATAATTTTCCTAAATGCTTTCTCTTCTGTCTCAGTTTATGTCTCAACAATGGAAAAGAAAAATATGAGAAGGCCTATATTGGGAAGGGAGGGGCCAGAGTAGCTTAAAGGAGGCGGTTATTTCCTAATTGTAATGTTTCTCATGAACTCTCCACAATGCTCTGTAACCTACCCCTCTTGTCAGTAGTGCTGTCACATTTACAAAAAAACTGAGCTGGGGAGGAGGAAATGAACATTTACTGAGGGCCTACTGTGTGCCGGTGTTTTCTTCTGTGTTGTTTCCCTTTCTCTTCAAGAAGACGTTTGAGAAGTGTGTTTGTTCCGATTTGCAGGTGAGGAAATGAGACACCTATGAAGTTTAATTTGCCTTTCTCACAGAGGGCCAGCATTCAAATACTGCTCTGTGTCACCCCAGGTCTGTGCTCTGTTTTATGGCCTGTTCTTTTCCGGTCTGGTTAGTACTGTCATGACAAAGGGAGGGCTATGTTGGGTCCTAGAAGAGTGTATACCATGAAAGACACTTGTATCTGGGGTTGAAGTTATGTTATGAGACCTGTTTGTAAAAGCAGTTTCAGTTCTGTGAGAAAGAAGAAAATCAGCTGCATTCTCAGAAGAGCACTGATTTCTGGAAGGATTATCTTGATTTGAGGTGGCAGCTATCACTTCCCTCAGGGCATGGAAAATAAGATTTAACTACTGGACAACTTCTCTTTACAAAGAATGCCATGGCTAATTAAGTGTACATTAATTCTACTGGTATTAAAAGTGACCTTAATTCTACTATATACAGGGTGGGGCAAAAGTAGGTTTACAGGTGTGAGTATGCAAAACACAGTTTGTTCTTGTATTATTATTTATTAATTATTGTCATGTCCATATGAACAACTGTAAACCTACTTTTGTCCCATCCTGTATATTTGTGCGTGTGTGTGTGTGTGTGTGTGAGAGAAAAAGAGAGAGAGAGAGAGAGAGAGAGAGAGAGAGAGAGGATATTTGTGGTGATTTGGGAATTCACCTTGGAACTTCAGTTGGCTTCCTAATTAATATTAAAGAAAGTATCACCTTTTATTGGGTCTGAACCATAGAAAACTAGCTACTTCCTTTCCTACCAAATGTACACTTTCTCTGAGGGAAGGAACATTAGAACAGACAGTGCAAAGCAGGGCGGGACGAAGAGGAAGCTGTTGGATTACGGAACCGAAGCACTTCCTTGGCACACAGCTTTCTTCAAATCTCTGAATCTTTCTTTCCGTGTGGAACTCTGAGGGAAATGGTTCACCTAGAAAGCAAATAGGTGTGGCTGGAGAACTGGTGGCTATGAAGAACAGCTTCTCAAACAGGGAAAGGCATGTATACTTGCACTTAAAACTGGGGACAATGTTTATCCTTACTACTGGATCTGGTTCAACATTTAACTTCTCATCTGAAAACGCTACAAATTAACTATTTTAACCTGTGAAACTAAGTTTGTAGTAACAGACCCAGCAGTTAGTCACCTTAGTGTTTGTCTCTTACAAAATGATGGATTACAGCTCCACCAGGTGGCTGCCAACAGTGAGAATGATACAGGCTGACATCCATCAGGAGGAGGGAGAAGCTGCTCTAATTTTATTTGTGCATCATTTGTCTACATCAGATTCAATTTAGTGAAGGGCAAAGAAGGGAGACCATTACAGGTTTTTCTAGGAAGTCTGTCTGGCATCCGTGCCCCCCCCCCACCACCACCACACACACACACAAAACAAGATCACTATGACTCACTTTTGACATAGATGTACCCGAAACCCATAGACAGATTCTGATGGGTAATTGTGCTGCAGGCTCCTGTATTCTGGTGCCCTCATTCTGACTATTCTTTTTGGTTTTCCTCAAAGGACCATGGGTTAATTTTGGCTTCTGACCATTAGGTACTTGAGTGTGATGTGGCTTAGATGCTAGCTGTCATGACAGTGTGGTAGGAAAGGAGGCTGGTGACCCGAATTCCATTTTAGGCTCTGCTCCCATTAGGCAGGTGACTTTTTGGCTCTCAGTTTTCTTATCTGTGGAATAAGTGAATTGTAATGGCTGATCTCCAGAAACTCTTAGCCGTGTGCACAAGCATTTCAGTGATTTTTGTTTTAATTTGGAAAAGAATGAACTTGTTAAATATTTAAAATCAAATACAAAAGATGAGGGAGAAAAGCTATATTTAGAATAGACATTTGCATTTTTTAAATTAAACTCTACATTATGACATTGATGATAAGAACTAGAGTGAAACAATCTTCACTATTCTCTCTTTAGTACAAATGTGGCACAGATGTGATAATAAAGTCCATATGCAGCCTGGCTTGAAAGTATCTGATTAGACATAAAATGTTAAAAATAAGTAAATTGAGCTATCAAGTTGTTTTAGGCAGCACAAAGAATTTTTTAAAAATCCAGCTACTAAAACATTGAAAGATGAAATTCAACTTTTCAATTGATTGGTTCTATTCTCATTTAGGTTTAGTGAAAAGAGAAAGAAGTAGCTTCTTTCTCTGTGTTAAGTAAATATCTTACTCATTTGAAAATGAAAGATAGTGTAAAATTGGTATTTTAAGAATATTCTCTGGTTTGTCCTCCTGTATTCATTAATAAAGTGAACTATCCTTAATGGATCCAGGTATTCTAAATTGCAGTTGGAAAGTGTGACATTTTAAGTGATTTTATTTTTTCATATTAGTTAAGGACATTGTCTTGAAAAAAAGCATAACCCGAATTTTATTCCAGTTTTTAACAATACAACCAACTTAGGAAATACCAAGAACTGATTGTGGTGATAGTAGAAATACTAGTCCCCATGCTCCTTGTACTTTCCCCATTAACAACAAGTGAATTCATTATTTTACTCTTTCTGTTTCCCTCTTAAAAAATAGTTTATTTGTTATTTAAAAAATTACCCATGAATGAAGACTGATCCATTTGGTGGCTCCTCCTACCCTTTCAAAACAATCAGTTTATACATTTTTTGCTACTCTTCTTGGGTTAGTTTGCCTTCTTCCATATGTGCTTTTATTGGCATATTGCTGTGCCACCTGCTTGGAGTTTTGGAGTATATTAGCTTTGAATGCAACATAGACTTTGGTCTTTTTTTTTTTTTTTTGTCTCGTGAGACATTTAGATGAAAATAGAATCTTTGATTTTAATAACTTATGTGTTCTTTCTGTTTATTTCTATGAGGGACATTGCAGCTGGTTGCTATGGAAATGCTTGATAATTAATAAAGATTATAACTTTAGATAGAAATTGAAGAGACAGGGTAAAATCAGATTTTCAAATATTGGCCCAGACCTGTTAATTTAAGAGTAACAATTATGGTTTTGGTGAAAAATTTTAGAAAGTTAGGTTCAAAGTGTGCCTTATGTCAGAGGGAAAGTCTTAATTTTAGTTCCTGCTAATAACCACATGATGAAAGGTTACCAATGGGGGGAAAAATGCACATACACAGATACACATATACTCTTTATATATTATTACTCATGATTCCTAACAGTCTTTTGGACTAAATAATTTCCCTGTATATTTTTGTTGAGCAAAAACCAAGGTAGTATTCTAATACATAACCTTAGTTCTGGAATTTAAAATTTAATTTTAGTTTCAGTGTCCTTCTAATAGTGAGTTTAAAAAATACATGTTCATTAATAGTATGCATTGAAAAAGGAGTTTGTGGCCATTTTGTTGTACATTCTTATAATAACTTGATTAGTGGCATGTGATTTTACTTCTCTAAGTTTCTTTTCCACATTTGTATAAAATGGAGATTGTAGGTATGAGCATAAGAGATGGGGGTGTAGGTTAGAACAATTTCTAATATCTCTTCCATTTCTAAATATTTTATGATATTATGGAAGCAAAATGCGTTGATGGTTCCATGACAACATCTATTTTTGCCTTAGGGGTTTCTGAAATATTTAATTATATTCTAAATAATTTAATTTGGTTAACTAGTAAACATTTAAAATTTGTCAGAAGTGTCTTTGTCAAATAAGAATTTGATTTGACTTTCAAAGAATCTGAACAAGGCTGAATATAAATGGATTGGAGTAATTTATCAGTACCCATTCTTTTATTTTATTAGTTGAATTAATTTGTAAGCATTTGGCCCAGGGAATATGTGTAACTCTTCATTTTATTAATGGTTTAGCCTTAATGCTATCTTTCCTTTAGCTTGCAGTAAAAAGTAGTTACAAACTTTTTATGGTTCTTATCTTCCATATATATATGTATATGTATGTATATGTGTGTGTGTGTGTGTATTTGTGTGTGTGTATATATATATGTGTATATATATGTGTGTGTATATATATATATACATATATATATATGTATGTGTATATATATATATATATATATATATATATATATATATATACATATATATATAGCTAATATGCCAAGTGACCATCCATCTGGTCACTCTGACGCGCACTGACCACCAGGGGAAGACGCTCAACACAGGAGCTGCTGTGACACACACTGGCCATTTACAGAGAAACGGCACTGTGGACCTGACACCCACAAAGCAATACTTGGCTTCCCACAGTGGAACACAAGCCCCACCACCACCTCGGAGTGACAGCCCACCAAATCACAGCGGACTCTGCTGAGACTTCATGGCACAAAATGCGGCCCATGCCCAGCCCATTCTGGAAACGGTGGCTGTGGGTGCCGGGTAATGACATCATGTAGCAACGTCCAGCTTCCTCTCCCTAGCGATGACTAGCCCCCTGCAGTTTCCTCAGCCCAGGAACACGACTTGCTTTATAGCCAGGTGGAAACATTTTACACTGTAACCAAATGTCTGTGAAGCATTTTCCTGTGCCTCATCTCATTTGATCCTCACAGAAGTCCTGGAGTAGGTAGATAGGAGATTTGGTGGGATCCTATTTTCTTTTCATTAGCTGGAAAATGGAGATTTAGAAAGCTTAGAAACTTGACCCGACTGAAAAGAGGTAAGAAATGGTGGACCTTGAAAATGACTTCAGGTTTTCTCCTATAAAGTTCATAAGCAATAAAATAAATACAGCTGTCATTCTCTTCTACTTATTCTTTTCTGGATGTTTGATGAGGTGACTATTTTGTTTTCTACCTAATATAGTTGCAATAGTGTTTTTTCTTAAAGAAAAAAAAAGCCAATAAGTTAAATTATGTTACCATTATTTTTATAATCAAACTAGTGGCCCGGTGCACAAATTCGTGCACATTGAAAGGAAATTAATTAGAAGAAATATTTTAATACCGCTATTCACCCTTTCTCTATAATAGAAGTGTCAACCATATTCACAATTGACAATGACAGATCGAAACAGGTGCGATTGGCACCAGCGAGAGCTTTATATGTATTACACGTGCGTGAGTCAACTTAGCCTTTTGTAGATATAGAATAAACTTGCTTAATTAGACCTGTTTTCTAATTTATCTAAGCTTTTTCCAGCCCAGTGATGCACCCCAACTTCTCTTTCAGGTAATTGTCAGCAACACAGCAGTAAATATCAACACAAAAGTAGATTATTATTGTAGATCACGCAGGGAGAACAAAGGGTAAAGTATTTAACTGCAGCAGTGTTTGACTATATTCTGCACAGTGAGAAAACCTGAAGTCATTTTCAAGGTCCACCATTTCTTACTTCTTTTTAGTCAGGTCAGTTTTCTAAGCTTTCTAAATCTCCGTTTTCTGGCTAATGCAAAGAAAATAGGATTCCACCGAGTCTCCTGTCTACCTACTCCAGGACTTCTGTGAGGATCAAACGAGATGAGGCATGGGAAAACACTTCACAGACATTTGGTTACAGTGTAAATGTTTCCACCTGGCTATAAAGCAAGTCGTGTTCCTGAGCTGAAGAAACTGCAAGGAGGCTAATCGCTAAGGAACAGAAGCTGGGCTTGCCACGTGACGTTATTACCCAGCACCCACAGTGACCGTTCCGGCTGGCCATGGTGTGTTGGCAGCATTGGCTGTGATTTGGTGGGCTGTTGCTCCGGGGTGGTGGCGGGCCTGTGTCCCACTTGGGGAGACACAAGTGTTGCTTTGTTGGCCAGATGGGCACTGCCATTTCTCCATAAATGGCCAGTGTGTGTCACGGTAGCTCCTGTGTTGAGTGTCTGCCCCCTGGCGTTCAATGTGCATCATAGCGACCGATTGGGCAGTGGGAAGGACACTTAGCATATTAGCCTTTTATATATAGACTAGAGGCCCAGTGCACGAAATTCGTGCAGGGGGGCTGTCCCTCAGCCTGGCCTGCACCCTCTCCAATCCGGGACCCTTCGGGGGATGTCAGTTTAGTGGTATCGGGCCTAAACCGGCAGTCGGACATGCCTCTCGCAATCCGGGATCCGGGCAGCTTTGCCCGGGCCACAGCTGCAGGCACCTGGGACTGGGACCGGGGGCAGGTCGGCTTCGCCGGGGCATAGCTTTGTCAGAAAGGATGTCTGGAAGGTCATCCAGAAGATGTCTGGTCTAATTAGCTTTTACCCTTTTATTAGTACTGTAGATGATACCCTAATAAGTGTGAGGCCCTTTGAAATCTTTGTGTGAAGGGAAACAGCCATGTAACTCTGGTGTCCTATTGAGTAATGTACATTACCTATGTACATTAGTTTTGCACTTTCCATGGTGATGTTGTGTCGTTTATTTAGACATTCTTGGAACAGAAGATCTTCTTGTGGAAGCCACTGCCAATGATGCTGTGAGATTTTATCCTTGGACCATTGATAATAAGTACTATTCAGCCGACATCAATCTGTGTGTAGTGCCGAACAAGTTTCTTGTCACTGCAGAGATTGCAGAGTCTGTCCAAGCATTTGTGGTTTACTTTGACAGCACACAAGTAAGATTTTCTTTTCCATGGAATTTTGAATAAGAATTTATCTTGTGGCTTTCTGTTCCCTCTCCTGCTTTTTTTTGTGAGTTCTCTTAATGCCTGTGTTTCTGCTTTTGTTCATTTTTCCTCCCTCTAGAAATCTGGTCTTGATAGTGTCTCCTCATGGCTTCCCCTGGCAGAAGCATGGTTACCTGAGGTGATGATCTTGGTCTGCGATAGAGTGTCTGAGAATGGTAAGCACTTGGATGGGATGGATGGTAGTTTGTACATACATTTGCCATTTCTTGGTAAACAGAGTCTATTTGTTTCCTTAACTTAGACTAGTGTATGTCATGTGACTTTACTACTTTACAAAAATACTGTTAGCTATTTCTCTTTGGAAAATTGGGATATTTACTTTTTTTTTCTTATTTTTCTAAATAGTGGACACTTTTGAGAAATACTTTTCTTTATATTGTGGTTCCTACAGAATAATATTGACATTAATGGAAACACATTTAAATTTATGAATACTAATGCAGCAATATTCATATTTTATTTTAATTAAAAAATTTTAAAATTTATTTATTTTAGAGAGAGAGAAACATTGATTTTGTTGTTCTAGTTGTTTATGTATTTATTGGTTGATTCTTGTATGTGCCCTGACCTGGGATCAAACCTGCGACCTTGGCGTATCAGGATGACAACCAAACAGGCTCATATTTTACTTTTATTTGTAAATATTTTTTAATAATTTAAAAAATTATTATTTTAGGTGTAAACCGACAAAAAGCTCAAGAATGGTGTATAAAACATGGCTTTGAACTGGTAGAACTTAGTCCGGAAGAGTTACCTGAGGAGGATGGTAAGTGTTTATGTTGTGAGAAAACATGGCCTGTGGGTTGAGATATGAGATTATTTAATTCTTGAAAAAATCACAGTGAAATTCAAAAAACCTTTTTTCCCCAGCTGCTTGAAAAGATTTGTGCAAAATTCATTGAAGTGGTCTTATCATTAACCAAATAATTCATTCATCAATTTTAGGACTTTTGAAATGTTTTTCTTATGCATAAAGATAGAAGATTTCTACCTTAAATCTTAGTCATTTCCCTAATCTCTTATCCTTTCTCCACATCCAAAAAAGGAGAGTTTATATTCATAAATAGGTAAAGTTGCCTATTTTGAATTCCTACTAACCTGAGGCTGAATCCCCAAGAACCATAGGGGTTATGTCAGTCCTATGTGTATGTCTTTTGCACATTTGAAATAAAAAATAGACTCAGAATGCCCTCTAGGGTAGCTCTGCGTTTAACTGCTTTCTACTATAGTCTGGACCTTCTTCCCTTTCTTCCTCCATTTCATTTCCCCTCCCCCACTTCTCTTCTCATCTTTGTTCCTTCCAAGTATGCCTATGCTAGCTGCTATGGCATCTACCAAGATAAGCCGGCTTTGGGGCCATCAAAACCGTATAATCTGGTACAAAAGATAAGACATGTATATAAATGAATTACTAAGTGGGACCTCTTAAGTTTGATTAAAAAATATTGGTACTGTGGTATTTCAGAGACAGAAGAGATTATTTTAAAGAATGAATTGGCACCATGAACTCTCACGTCAACTGATCCATGGGGGAGAGATGGAAAATATACTGGAATTGTATTTAGAGGACTAGTGGGGAAGTAGCATTGAGAAATGCCAGTTGTTCCGAAAGACATTCTAGGCAGGGGCATCCAGTACAAATTAAATTATGTAGATAGGATATAAGTAATCCTTACATGAAACATATTTTTTAAAGGAGCTAAAAATCTCCTTCTATATTATGACTTGTTTAGAATTTTTTTCAAAATCTTACCTTTGGGAATAAAACCTTGCCAGGGAAGAAGAGCACAAAAATGAAATAAATGGCGGATTTTTCTCCTTGTACATTTTTAAGAATATTGAAAAGTAACAAGTGCAATTTCTCTTTCCAGGTTCTTCTAAGTCTCCTAAAACTTGTGCCCTATTTTGTGTATGTGAAAATGTGTGTAGTCACTTACTTTTGGTACTAGAATTTTCTCTTCTTTTTGTCCTTGAGAGTCAATATTTGAGTCATTTATTTACATCTGTTTTCATTTTGGAATCTTTACTCCTTTATACCAGTACACTTCTTGCTTCTTGTCAGAACAGTGTTCTTATATTAATTCAGTTTAATCTTAAAATAGATTTTTGACATGTCATCTTTAGGTAATGTAACTAAAACCTTCCTATAAGATTTAAATGCAAACAGTTCTCAAGCCGTATGCCCTCATCCTTTATTTGCATGTATTAATTTGAACATCAATCAATATGAGAGTTTATGCTTGTTTGTATTAAATTTCATCTTATTGGCTTTTCTACTTCAGGCCTTATTTTTGACTCCTGGTTATATCATCTGATATATTAGTTATTCTTTCAAGAATTGAATCATTCATTCATAATTAAGATAAACAAACGTTTATTTCTTCATTTAAACATCAGTGGTGATAAACTCATTTTTGTAGAGTATTTTTGGTTTAATCCTCATCCTATTTCTGTTAAGTTGCTGGGTTGGTATTCTTTAAATGATTCATCAACCCAGCAGTTACTAAGTGCCTGCTGTCGTTCAGGCACTGTGTTAGGCAGTGGGAATAATGAACTCAGTAAGATAAGATTCCTGCCTTAGGGAGTATCCAGGCTGGAGGAGAAGGTTACACTAGCAAATCACCAGTTCCACTGCATCTTTCCTCTAGGAAAGGTGTGCACGGAGTGGTGTCATCCCCACTTTGCTGTGATAAAGCGTAAGTGATATTTGCCCTTGATCAAATAGCTAATAAGTTGCAGAGCCTGGGTTCAGATTCAGATCTTCTGACTTCTAATTCTGCGCTCTTCCACTAGAGACAGACTAGACTCTCTGTGGACTGTGCTCTATAAACGCGTAGGAGACTTTCTTCTTTCAGCCATACGCAGTCTTATAATACTCATTATCTGAAGGGTTTCCATTGCCTTTATACTCATTCATATATACAGTGTAACTAAGCATACCACTTATTATTGGTACGCTAACTGGGATTAGTGCCTTGTTGTTTAGAGTAGTATCAATTAAATTCCAGAAGCAGGAAAATACCAATACTAAACTAACTAAGTTGTTGGATATTTTTAATGACACTTTTCCTGTGTCTTACACTCTGGTTATAGTAACTTAACTTCTCACTCTTAAACTATCTTTCTCTGATCAAGAATTTGTTCTCTAGATATCTGTTTTAAACAATAATTTTTTATGATTCCTAGGAGAAGAAAGGGATTTTTTAGCATACTAAGAGGACTATTCCTGCCGTCAGCAACATCATTCTCTATAAATTACCAAGATTGGTAGTACTCTCGTACTCTCCTAGGGTTGTGTAATTAATGGAAATTAACATTTTCAGGAGAGTATAAGTAGGTGTGCCGTTGGTGAAGCAGTGGGATGATGTTATAATATAAGACTCTTATACTGTGTGTTTTCTCATTGTTTTAGTTTCTAGAATATTCTTAACCGGAGCTCTGAGCTTGGTATTTGCTTAAATTTTTCCTCATATAGGTTACAATGTGAAGAAGTAACAACGAATAAGCAAAATAATTAAACCACAGTTATTTAAAAATGTGGCTTACAGTGTGTGTGTATACACACACACACACGTATGTATGTATGTATAAGTCCATGTATAAATATATATGCTCTTTATCTCACTGATTAGATGACTTCCCAGAATCTACAGGAGTAAAGCGAATTGTTCAAGCCTTGAATGCCAATGTCTGGTCCAACGTAGTGATGAAGAATGGTAAGTAACTTGGGACTAAATGTCCTGAGGAGTTTTCCTCCTATTTCATGTAAGTTTAAAATTATTTGGATATATGTGGATTATATAATCCACAAGGATTACATGAAACCTATAGATTTGTTCAATTTTGTCCCCAGTTGAAAGAAGGGCCCAAAGTAATACTTCTAAGAATTTTAAATATATGTTTAATAGTTCATTCAATAAAAATTTAGGACTTGTCTGTAATATGCTTAGAGTTGTCTTTGGCTTTGAGAAGTACCCCCAATATTGTAAAACACAAACCCTCTCCTTAAGGAGCTCATAGTCTACCTGTGCAAAATGTGCACTTTTTAAATGTTAGGTAATCGTGCAAGGCAATTGGAGATGAGTGCGGAATGACTGATACAAGCAGTAATGCCGAGACGTCACAGAAGTGGCCTTGGCTCTGGGCTTCAATATATATGGAGAGCTTCAAGGAGAAAGCCAGTCTTGGAGTGGCTTTATAGGGTGGTCAAGAATTGGGTTGCGTAGAAGGAAGGTGACAAGCAGGGGAGGAAGCATTACATCAGTAACAGTGGTTGTATATTCTAGTGTCACTCGCGGAATCACACCTAGCAGTGGGACTAGCTTAGAAGATAGAGGCCTGAGTGCTAGACAGAAGGATCTGGGCTTTTCCCCATAGGAATTGGTGAGCCACTAGAAATTTTTTAACAAGAGAGTGATGCAAAGAAGTTGTCATCTTTGAAAGGTTATCATGGTTGAGTGCGGGTGCGTTTGGCAGTTGAAGCAAAGGTAGAGTCTGAAGTCTGAAGTCAGGGAGACTAGGCAGCTGTTACAGCAGCTCGTGAGGGAGGTGTTGGGGCCTGGGCTAAGTGGTGGCTATAATCATAAGGTGGAAAGCTGGATCTGGAATGCAGTCTGAAGCAGGTAGGCCTAATGGGTGCACATGAGCTTCTTATTGTCTGGATTGGTTTTCTGGGGCTGCAGTAACCAAGTACCACACATAGGCTGGCTTAGAACAACAGGTATTTATTGTCCCATAGTTCTAGAAGCCAGAATTCTAAAATCACGGTGTCAGAAGGTTCATGCTCCCTCTGATGGTGTTAGGGAAGGATCTGCTCCAGGCCTCTTCTAGATTCTGGTAGTTCTTTGGCTTGGGCAGCATAACTCCAATCTTCACACGGCATACTTCCTATGTGCCTCTCTGTCCAAATCTCTTCTTTTTCTGAGGACAATAGTTATATTGATTTAAGGACCCACCCAACTCCAGGAAGACCTCATCTTAGCTAAGTACATCTGCAATGACCCTATTTCCAAGTAAGGTCACATTCTAAAGGATTGGGGTTAGGACTTAAACATGAATTTGGTGGGGGATACAGATCAGCCCATAACATAGTCCTTTAGGAACTGCTGCCTGAATAGTGTCTTTCTCTCTTATGGCCTTGGCTCCTCAACAAGAATGCTGTGCCTGGTGAAATACTGCAGATGGGAATGAGAAAAATAGTATTTATAGTGAGCTTACCCCATCTTCCCTGAGATAAAGGGTCTAGTGGCAGATGAGTTTTACAGAAATAAAATATTTCATCTCAATTTTTGGTCAACACTCGAGTGTTAAGTGCGATTGGGGCTCTTGAGCTTGCTGAGCTCTTGTCTGACCTGTGTCGTTGCTGGAGAAGCTCCTCTGCCTAGTAAGAGTTCCCTCCTCCCTCTCACCCCTCTCCTGCCTACTTAGTCTTTCTAGGGGGATCTAGAATTGCAAAGATACGAGATTATTTTATTGTGATAGCATTCAAAATAAGGTCCTGATGTAGAAAAAAGTAAGGAGATTTTACCCTCTGTTATCTCCCTGTTACCAAAACAAACTCAAATTGAAGCTTGGTCCTATTCATTCAGCAAATCCTTGCTGAGCATTTATCATAGTGAGGCATTGCTGTACACTATATCTTCACTATAAAAACATCTTTAAGGTATGGTACGTAAACTGGATCAACTTGAAATAAAATTGTATTCAATGGTGCTTATTATATATATGAGAAATATTTTCAGAAAAGCTTATTTGGCCCAGCTGGCATGGCTCAGTGGTTGAGCATCAACCTATGAACCAGGAGGTCATGGTTTGATTCCCAGCCAGGGCACATGCCCAGGTTGTAGGCTCAGTCCCCGGTGTGGGGCACCTAGGGGGCAGCCAGTCAATGATTCTCTCTCATCATTTATGTTTCTATCTCTCCCTCTCCCTTCCTCTCTGAGAGCAATAAAAATATATTTAAACACACACACACACAAAAAACTTATTTGCCCTGGCCTGGTAGCTTTTTGGTTAGAGCCTCGTCCTGATACATCAAGGTTGCAGGTTTGATCCTGGTCAGGGCACATACAAGAATCAAACAATGAGTGCATAAATAAGTAGAACAACAAATCCACGTTTCTTCCTCTCTCCCTTCCTTCCTTCCTCTCTCCCTTCTCTTTCTCTACATCTGGCATAGCTGACCACTCCTTTCACCTTGGCAACATCCCACTTCTGCTTCTAGAACTCTGTACTCTTGGCTTTCCTACCTCACTGATCATTCTTCCTCAGTTTCTTGCTGGCTCCTTCTCTTCTCCCTATCCTCTTAATTTGAAATGTCCAGGGGCTGAGTCCCTGGTTCTTTTTATTTACTACACTTACTTTTGTGGTGATCTCATCGGGCCTCTAGTTGGTAATAATAATGTCTTATGGTGTGACCATGGGAATACATGGCTGAAGTGAACAAGGAGATGGGAAAAATAGAGATTGTCTAGTGTAGGTTAAGTTTGGAAAAACCAAAGCTCAGAAGGGATTTAATTGGAATATCTAGTTAGGGTATGAATAGGGTAAATATGGACTTGATTTCCCAAATCCTAGACTGCTATTACTTAGGGACATTCCCTAAAGCTTAAAAAAATGAAGGCATTATTGAACATAGCAGGAGGTAATTTATGGAGTACATTACACCAAAAGATGATCCAGGCAGAAAATTGATATGGCTCACAAAGGGGCTACAATAGTTCTCATGAATGACACTTATATTTAATTCAAGTTAGGAAGGTAGGTAGCCCAAACCTTAAAGGCTTATCTTGGAAAGCAATCATGTTTTCCTTCCCAATATTTTTCTATGCAGTGTTTTTTCTGAACAGTCTTGTACTGGCTGTTCTTTGAATTACATGTTGTTGAATTTTATAGAATTTAATAAGGAGCATTGTTTTGTTTGGTATGTTAGTATATGTGAACTAGCACATTGTATGCGGGAAACGTATTTATACGTTTTACGTATTTATACGTTCTACCAGTGTAGTAGAGCGCGGGACACATATTAATACGTTTTTTAGAGACTAGCGGTAGAAGGCGGCTAACGTATAAATACGTAAACTAAAGTTATCATAATTTTACTGAACGCTGCCATTTGCGCAAAAAATTAGCAAAAATGTCCCGCGCCACCTGTTAGTGCGCGATAAAAACTACCCGCAAACAATGTGCTAACTAGGTACAGGCCTTTAGAATGTAGAATCTCCATGCATGCATCTGGTATGACATCTTCCTTTTCCAGATGGGAAAATGAGGCCTCAGGAAGGAGAGGGGACTTGCCTATATTCTCACAGTGAGTCAGTAGCTAAGGTGGGACCCGAGGGCAGGTCTCCTGACGAGGAGTGCTGTGTGTTTTTCCATTACAGTGTGCTGATTTACATTATTGACTGGTTAGAGGAATGAGCACAGTGGTTACATAATTTACCCAGGCTGCGTGGGAAATTATTGGCAGAGCTAGTTGAGTTCATCCCTATAGAACCCCATCAGCGTAGGTGTTCTGGCATGAATAAGATTTTAATGAGACAGACTAGAAGTAATGATCAGAAGTACAGGTGAGAACCTGAGACTTGCACTTGGTGTCTGAAGTGGGGTGGGGGAGAGGACAGCTTAGTGGGATCTTGCCCTTAACCTGGGGCGGGGGGCAGAATTGGGTTAAATTGTAGGACACCCAGTTGTGTCCTCCGAGAACTGGAGAATTGCTTGGTGTGGAAAACCCACACATCTAGTGTCAGAAGTGTTGGTTATGAATAGAGACGGAAATGGAAGTTTTTTTCTTTAGGAGTCTGATGAAAATGGTTGAGAAACACAGGATCTGGTTGCAGATACTTAGCTCTATCTTAGAGGAAATCCCCAGGTATCATTGTATTGATTGTAAAGGTCAATCTTCTAGGTAAGTCAGAGTTTCCATTATACGCATTAAAGACATAACAAAATGGTCCAGGAAACGAAGTGGTTAGGAGTGTTTACAATTGGGCTATGCATTCTAGACGTCTCCATCCACATCAGTTTGCTCACTGTATAACCTCTCCTATGCTGTCTTGTCTTACATTTCCTAGACCTGAAAGTCTGGCTGTGGCTCAAGAAAAGGGATGTGGATAGAATTTCAGCTGCCTACTTGAGTTACCCTCAGTCCCTGTTAGAGCTGGGCTTATGGCTGTGGAGAACTACTATTTGGGTCTATCTATATAATTTGATAATGTCCCCTTATTATCACCATGAAAGGAGAAACTGTGGGTCAGTGCTTTATGCCAAATGTGACAGATTTTAAAAGTTGATTCTCCTCACCTGTCTCGTCTCCAGTGAGATTAACTTCTTTTTTTATTTATCTGGTACGCCAGAAAGCCTGGTTGCAAAATACCTTATTCTCATTAGATGGTCTGGGCATTATGCTCAGCCCTGTGCCTGGGACTTGGGAGCACTAGATAAATAATAAGGTTTGATTTTAAGGGAAAAGAAAAGAAAAGAAGTCTGATGCGTTGTTTTGGTTTTCAAAGGAAGTTGTCACTGTTTCACATGGGAGGGTAGCAGTGTCAGTTTAATTTACCCAAAACCCCCATGCTGGGCTTTCTCACCTGTGCACTGATGAGGGAGGGCCATGAGGGGTTTAGTCTGTACTTACGGATCTCAGGTATTCAGTGGGTCTTTTTGCAAATACCACCCCTGAGTGAAGGGCAAGGAAAGAAATTCTGTGATCTTCTATTGTTTCTAATCAGTAAAAGAGGGATTAGGCTAAACAAATATTAGAGTTGTGACTTTGGTCCCTCAGTGGTAAACAATAATTGTAGAGATTGTATTTCAAAAGCCCTGAGAATGTTTATCCATAATAGTTTAATCTCCAGTGATGCAGGTGGGTAAGGACTAAGTGGGATTTTAATAGTAGAAATGATTCTTTCTTATGATAGTTTTGTTTCCCATTATAAATGGAAAGAATTATTTATCTATTAATGCATGCTCCCCTGAATTTACTTGGTAACAAGATACCATGGCAGAAATCCCAGATTCCAGTTTAAGGAATCATTTGCAACTGATGTACAGAGCAGTGGCAAGAAATGAGTGCCAAAAACACAAGATCTGTCTGGCTATCTGATGCCTGGGCTACTCTCCTGAGACAGTAGATGGCTAATGCCTATAATAGAAATCGTTTTTTAAAAAGAGAGAGTAAGAAATGATTAAATAAAAATTTAAGTTTAGTGTTACAGAAAATAAAATATCAAATTAGTGAGAGGAAGAATGGATCATGAAGAGGATTCTAGTGGGGTCTGTCTCTGCTAGGTGATCTTGGGAAGATGACATCATGTCTCTGGACCCCAGTGTCCCTAGGATAGGTAGAATTATACCAAACCTATAGTCTATGGATCTGAGTTCCTTGAGACAGAATGTGTTGCTCCTCTTTATCCTAACGCCTAATATTGGGGAACTGAAAAATTATTTGAGTAATCTCTGACAGCTGTCTAACTGAATATTATCATCAAAACTAAGATAAATAAGACATATACTGATTTCTCTGTGTTTAGAAGGCATAATTTGGTGCGGGGTGGGAGATTGTGTTGTAAAAGAAAAAGGGGAAGAGGGAATTGTGAAAAATTAGAGAAGCTGGAAGGGAATAAATGTGTGAGTCAAATGTGAGACTTTGTTTTAGGAAATAATGCCCCAAATTGTCCATAAGCAAATGAATGATGGGAAATCTCTTCAGATTAGTCACTGTGGTAGCACGTACAGGCCTCCTTCTGCAGCCACCTTGCAAAACATTTTTGGTAGTCTTGCTTTGGAATTATTTTTAGAGCTGGCTGTGAACCACACATAAGATAAATCATCTTTTCCTTTACCATAAAGTCTTGTTTCATTGCTCTCATTATTCCCCACACTTGGCTCTAAATGATATTTTGCTTTGATTCTAAACATTCCTTTGAGAATTTTCAAGAGTGTGCTTCAGACTCCGGAGATTGGATTTCACAATGGGAGCATTATTAGAAGTAGTGTAAAGCTTTCCTTTACAAGACCTTTGAAAGGACAGTGCTCATTTTGATGTTTAGTTCATTTTATTAAGAATTTGTAGCCTGGACCTAGCCGGTTTGGCTCAGTGGATAGAGTATCGGCCTGCAGACTGAAGGGTCCCAGGTTTGATTCGGGTCAAGGGCATATGCCTGGGTTGCGGGCTTGATCCCCAGTGGGGGTTGTGCAGGAGGCAGCCAATCAATGATTCTCTCTCATCATTGATGTTTCTATCTCCCTCTCTCTTCCTCTTTGAAATCAATACAAATATATTTTTTTTTAAAAAGGGAATTTGTAGCCTAGCCTCCTGAGCATTGACATATGCGCCAGGAGGCCATGGTTTCATTCCCGGTTAGCTGATCCATGATTTTCTCTCATCATTGATGTTTCTATCTCGCCCTCTTCCTTCCTCTCAGAAATAAATAAAAATATTATAAGACAACACTAGGAGGACACACACACCAAAGTATTAATTGGCATCTTTGGGGATTTTTAAAATTTTCTTCTTTATACTTTTTCTATTTTCCAAATTTTCTACAATGAAAAAATGCTTTACAATCAGGAAAAAGAGAGAAAATACTGTGTAATTACTTTCTGGTTCAGTTCATTATGTGCCCAAGAAACGTTGCTGACTTGTTGAGCAGGTGTCCCCAAAGTCATAGGAAGAGCCCAGATCCACGTCTCCAGAATCCAGAACCAAATGCAGTGTTGCAGCCTGTTTCTCAAAATGAGTGCCGTTTTGAATAACGTATTTCGAAGTTTTACCCTTTGCAAGCAGTAGTTTAGTAAAAGAATGAATCAGTTCTAATTTTTTATTTTAAAAGCATTTCAATTTATCAAGCAGATGTGAAAGGTGATATAAAAGTATAGGCTTATTTCCCTGATATCAGTGAAATCATTTCTGATGAAGCACTGCTTAAAATAAGTTTTTATGTAAATAGTATGGTGTGATTTAAAAATACCATTCAAAAATACGTACAGCTTTTCTGTGTAAGTTGAAATATCTTAATTGTGCTTATGGTAAGTCTGATCGTGTTTATCACATGGGTGGAAACGAAAATATTTTGTGGGGAACGAAAGGGGATGTGAAAAACCTTAAAATATGGGGAAAACGAACTTCTTAAGATGATGCCAAATAATTGTGGCTTTAAGGAAATAAAAGCTGAAATATGAATACAGAAAATACATAACAGGTCATCCTAAGGCATTTTGGGGCTGTGTTTACAGAAATTCTTAATATTGTGATCAGTATATATAAGTTTAAAGTAAAAACATCTATGTTTAGCTAATGCTTGCACCTCTGTCATATGAGGCTGTCAGCAGATATTTCAGCATCTCTGCTGTATACTTAACACTCTGCTGGGAGCTGTATTGTCTGTGTGTGCAAGGCATTTATAATATAGTTAAGGATGGCAGATTGACTTCAGACAAGTACCTATGCTAGCATTTCTCTCAAGGCCTAATTGAATAGTAAGGACATAAAAGGCAAATGGCACTGAGGTAGAAGTGATTGTGAGCTAAAATCATCTGTAGAAGTTTTCCAGAGTAGAGGGGAGATATTTATGTTAACAGGAGATAAGATGGAATCTCTTAAATGTTTTTACCCTCTTTTTTCATTGAAAATATTTTCAAGAAATGACTTAAAACCTGAGAATTTTAGCCAAAAATTTCCTTTCCTCAGTAGATCTGTATCAGTGGTTCTCAATTGGAGATAATGTTGTGTTTTCCCCACCCCCAACTCTGGGGACATTTGGCAGTGCTGTAGGCATTTGGTGGGTATAGGCAGAGATTCACCGGACTCTCCCTGCCACCCCCATACACACACAACAAAGCCTCAAATGTCAGTAGTGCTGGTTTGAAAAACCCTTTTTAGGTACCTTGAGGGACAGTGAAAGGATAGTGAGTCTTAACCAGTTAACTGCCACGGGTCCAAAACAGAAACCATCTCCACACATTTAATTGCGTCTATAGACGCTTATGGTGTACAAGGGGTTAACCACCTGTCTGCCACTAGTTTTATGTGACTAATGCCTCCAGGAGTTATGGGGCTGGGCTGGAATTAATGAGAAGCATTAAAGTGGTATATGATTAATTATTCAGTCCTGAGCTTAGTTTAGTTGAAATCAGTCTAAACCAGGGATATAATGAAGGATATGGACAAAAGAGAACTACGGTATATGTGAATAAAAAGACATATTTTTGCATTTGACCCAGGTTTGTGTCATATCCAATATTTGTATCTTAAGCATTGACTGTCTCAACTTTTATTCTTTACATGTTATCTCTGGGCTTAATGGAAAGAGGAATTGATAATTAGAGAGTTCTGGATTTCATGTTCAGGTTCTAGCTGTGTGTTTTTGGACAGTTTATTTAATCTCTCTGAGTTACAGTTTACTCTGTAAAAAAGAATAATAAAATAAATCTTCTGTAAAGAAGATAACAAAATAAAGGAGATAAAAGTTGATTTTTGTTTGTGTGTAGAGGGCATATTTTGTTAATTGTGAGGATTAAAGGAGCATTGCATCTTTAGTGCTGAGAATGTTAACTTACACATACAGAGTAGGGCAAAAGTAGGTTTACAGTTGTGAGTACAGGAAAGTTTATTCTTGTATAATTATTAATTAAGTAATTATTGTGTTATTTTCCAGATGAACAATTGTAAACCTACCTTTGGCCTACCCTGTAGTTAGCACTCAGTACATGTTAGCTATTATGATTATTAACCCTTATAATAGTTCTGCAAGATAAGAAATGGTATACCCTCTGCATAAATCTAGAAACTGAGGTACAAGGGCATAACTTGTACAGGACCACACAGTAAGTAGTAGAACTAGGATTCAAATCCATGCCTTTATCTCCAAATTTATATGCTTATCATATTGCCTTGATAAATTAGTGGAGAAGAGCAAAGAAAATTAGAAGAAAAATATACTTTATTAAAGAATGACTTTGCCCATTCCCCATATTAAAATTTCCCTTTTTGCCTAGGTTTTTAATTCTCTAGATGTCTCATGGAATGCATGTCAAAATTTCTGTGAGATGAATTTTGATTGTAAAATAACCATGTGCCTTTAGATTTGTAAAGAGATATGCACGTAATTTCATATATTATAGTTTTCTTGAAACTTTCATTTAAAATAAATAAGAAAAGCTCCTCCCAAGGTTTAAGAATTTCCCATTTCAAATCTTTATTCTAGAGCGGTGATGGCGAACCTTTTGAGCTCGGCGTGTCAGCATTTTGAAAAACCCTAACTTAACTCTGGTGCCGTGTCACATATAGAAATTTTTTGATATTTGCAACCATAGTAAAACAAAGACTTATATTTTTGATATTTATTTTATATATTTCAATGCCATTTAACAAAGAAAAATCAACCAAAAAACTGAGTTCGCATGTCACCTCTGACACGCGTGTCATAGGCTCGCCATCACTGCTCTAGAGGCTTTGGTTTTGTTTCTGACACTTCCTGGAAGAATTCTATGCTCATGACCAGCACCACTGGGTTTTTTTCTTCATGGTACTGTCATTTTTATCTGTTGTTCCATTGGTGCCAATTTACTAGTCTACTGAAATTGAATGGGACGTTTTCATAACCAGAGTTTAATATACTTACTATGCCTTTCAGAATAAATGACTTAACAACTTCCCCTTTCCGCCGCTCTGAGGTTCCAGAAGAATCAGTTGAGTAGGTAGATTAATTTATTCCTTCCTTCTCTAGTATTTTGAGGTATCAATAAAACCATAGATACTAAAGCCAGTTTCAACAACTACCTGCTAAAAGAATAAATCCTTCTTAATAGGATGGCATTTCCATGCCCTGAATCGGTGGAGAAAAATCTGGCAAACAAGGGAAGATTTGTGTAATCCTTTTCTATAAGAAGAATAATCTTTACAGAGGGTGCACATGGGCAGAATTTTGCTAAACATTGAACTAACTAAGCAAAACTGAGTTTTTTTAAAATTGTAAATGTGTAAAGTAAAAGCCAAGATTTTTGAGCTATCAGCATTGGACAAACAAACATGAATTGTTTTACTAATTGGGAAAATTTATGCGTAAAACTTTCTTAAAATATAAGCAGTAAGAGCATAGTGAACTCTCTTGTTAGTTAGCTAAATGCTCCATTTTGTATAAGAAAATACTGAGCAAAAGTCCTTCCAGCTTATTTTAATTAGCCCAGAACCTGATTATAAATTCAGTCATCTGTGAACCTTAGAAGGGTTCTGAAATTTAAGGTTCTTGTTTTTCTCTCTATTAAGTAATTTTTAAAAATATCTAAGCCCAGCCAACTCAAATTACTGTCAAGAGAAGATAAAGAATGCCTCTTTACTTTATAAAATCACTAACTTCTAGAGCAGAATGGACTTTAGCAATCATGTATAGCAACCCTCTTATTTCACAGGACAGAAAATTAAGGCACAGAAAGATTGCTTTGTCCAAGATCGCACTGGTAGGCAGAGCCAGGAATGAAATCCACGCTTTCTGACCTAGCTCACTTCTCTTCCCACTATTCTGACTTTTTCATAATTTTGAAAAATTGGGACGTTCATTTTTTTATTGTGTAAATACATTTAGCACATAATTGTTAAATTAACAACAAATCTCTTTGACTAGTAAACACATGAACATGAAATGAAAAGTTTACGGTATTCAGCGACGAGCCTAGCTCCCTCTAGCTCCTGCCTATCCCAGATCCCCTCCTTCGCGGCAGCCATTTGAAGGAATCAGGCCTTTTAAATAGACTGCTTTGGTCTAATAACATACCCAAGATGGCATTCTTCTTGGATTGCAGTCTGACCTGCCAAGGTTAGATATTGCCCAACAGTGGAAAAACATAAGCTGTGGAATTGGAATATGGAGAGATTTGTGAATTGGATTTGAAAATTACCCCAATCCAAGTTATTTTCAGTAATAGAAGTGTTCTCTTACAGCAGTACTCTGTTACTCAGATAATGCCTTTTGTACAAAGAGCCTAAAGTACTTTAAAGAGCCCTTGTGCATCCTCATGACATATGAAATCCCAATCTGAGTATTGCACAATTGTATACAACTGCTGTAAAGTCTATAGCACATTGGCCAAAAAGAAAGAATTATGTTGCTGTTTGAATAAATCTCCCTCGTTAGTGAAACCATCAGTGTGGGACACCACATGGAACTGCTTCTCAGCCTCTGCAGCCTACCTCGTTGAAACCTCAGTGCCTGGTCCTGGATGGAGCACATCCAGGCATTTGGCCTGGAGAGTTACTCCCAGAATGAGCAAGCTGGATGAGGAGGTGAAAGGGGCTCCAGGGTGCACCTGCACCTGTGGCCCTGCTGCCCAGGTGAGGTTGTGGAGCAGGAAAAGCAGCAGGGCAGCAGCAGACGTTCAGAATTGAAGCCTTCAAAGCCGAGGTCCTGAGTCGATAGCCACACGCAGTAGGGAGGCGAGGCAGCTCCCCATGTGGGGAGAGGTCAGGTTGGAGCAAGCTTCAGTCTAGACCCAGGAGGCCACACCTTGGCTTTGTCCCTGTTGAAAAGGCAAATCTCCCCCAGGGGAAAGGAAGGAGGGCTGACTTTGATACCTGTGTGTGACTGAGCCTCTGACAGCAGTTCCACCTGGCAGGGGAGAGGACACAGGAAGTTTGTAGGTGGTTGAAAGAGAGAAGAGAGCAGAGCTAGGGAGAGGAAAGGCAAGGTTGGAGGAAGTTGTCTTTTTTTGAGAGAGTTGTCCGACTTCTATACTGTTAGACTCTTGAGATGTGGGTTTCATGTTTTACTCTGTGGCAGTGTTTTGTTTTCAGTGTCCCTGATGCTAACACTCTCCTGGAGTACGTGGCAAAAGTTCAGATTCCTCGTCCTCTGTTTCAGAGATTCTGCCTCCATTGGAAGCAGGGAGAATACTGCCTACTGAATACTGGGGTAGTTTTAATAAGTGCCAGGTGGGTTTGGGGGAACACTATAAAATCAGGGCTTGGGCCTTTACTTTCATCAGTTCTAGACGCTCTGCTCTAGATTTGTCCTCCATTGTAAATACAAATATCGAGAGTATCAGGGGCCTTAACTGCAAGTAGCTCATTTATATCAAAATTAGAGCTGTTTTTCAAAAAAGGCATGCATGTTCCTCTTCACTTTAAAACACTGGGATATTACTAATTCATAGTGACTATTAAAACATCAATGCTGTTAATCTTGACAAACAGAAGATTTGTTATAATGGTTCTGTCATTATATTTGACCTGGACTAATACTCTGATTTTTGAAAATTATTCAGTATTTAGAGAGTATGGTAATTGGTAAAAACTATGTTTTACAGTTAGAACTTTTATAGTGAGGAACTAGCCATTGTTTCATCATCACAGTCATTTTAACAACTTAAAATGTAAGTTAAAATTTTCAGTGATTGTATTTTTTTCTTTTCAGATAGGAACCAAGGCTTTGGCCTTCTCAGCTCATTGGCTGGAGCAAACCATAGCATTGGATCAGCAGACCCGTGTCACTCAGAGGTAAGATTTTGCCTTTATCTTTTCTCCTCTTTTACTTTAATTCCTCCTTGTCATTATGAATCTTTACATCATTTATTATTTTTTCCTTTTCATTTAAGAAGTGGCAGAGAATATTCAAAATAGATAAAAGGAGAATTTACAGCAGTCCTCTTGTGCCTGGTACCTGTGAGAGAGGCTGGTTCAGCATCAGAGCAGTGAGCCTTTCAAGATGTTTGCAATCTGGGTGGTTCCATGTGTTCTTGCTAGCGTGTTTTTTAAAAAGTGCGAGGATTTCCTTGAGGCATAAAGTTGCCTCCAGATCTTTAAACATAAAATAAAATTGATGTGTTTTTTTTTTCAGTACTTCCCATGTACAAGGCCCTGTATAAATCTGAGGCAAAGTCCTTGCCCTCAGAGAGCTTAATAGGCTGATTTCAACCCTCTATCCTCAAGGACTTTGGTCCAAGTTTACCTTGGTCGACATGCTGGAACCAAGGGCACATTAGAGCCACATTGTGCTTCCAGGCATCTTTTTCATCAGTCTCTGAGCTGTTTATGATATGATCATGTTCATTTTCACATTTTGAATAAAGCATGGATCTTAAAAAAAAAAACCACTATGTTTTAATAGTAGCAAAATCATGACACTTTCTAATTTTTTTTAAAGGAAAATACTCCTAAGTTAGTGAATTTTTAGCCATTTATTTTTTTATGTGATGTTGAGCCTTCTTCATCTCTCCTTGTCTCTAGCCCCTAATACTGCTTCTCTAAAGCCAGCCCATGGGTGGAAGTGTGAGCCTTTTGGATTTAGTTCTGAAGTAGCCTCCTATTAAAGTATTGCTTGTGTGTTGTATGTGTTCCTCAACAGCAGCCCCGTTTGCCAGCAGCAGATAGGACTGAATCCCTCCTGGATCGTCGGAGTGGTGCAGCTAATACAGCAGATGCTCAGGTTGATAGCATTGTGGGTAAGTTCCTCCTTTGGCTGCTAAGAGACAGCTCTGTGGAATTTGGAATAGCCAATGTATCAGGAAATAAATCATCTGGGGAATATTGACTTTATATATGGGCAAGGGAAGGAAGTTGATAACCCCAAGTGAATGTGAGCCTTGAGATGGCTATCAGAAAAAGGAGGAAGAATAAACACATTGCAAATCTGTATCATTTTTCTCTCTGATTCTCTTAGCAAGATCTTGATTCAGATCATCTAGCTAAAATAGACAGGACCAGGTGGTGAAACAGCTTTATATCTCCATATTACAGTTTTTTTCATAATATTTAACAGTAGTTAGAGTTGATGGTATCAAGAATAATATCTACAGTAATAAAAGGGTAAAATGCTAATTAGGGCAGATGTCCTCTGGAAGACCTTCCAGATGTCCTTCTGGACAAAGCCACAGCGGCTGTGAGGGCTGAGACATGGCTGCGAAGGCCAAGGTGCAGCTGCGAAGGGCCAGCCTCAGGCCAGCAGTGACAGCAGCAGTGGGGTAATGGGGGCAGCGCCTTCCCCTGATCCGCCAGGTCGCCTCCCACAGAGGGAGTCCAGACTGCGGCTTAGGCCAGAGGCCGAGGCAGAGACAGTTAGGGGCGATCAGGCCATCAGGGGAGCAAGTTAGGGGTGATCAGGCTGGCAGGGGGGCAAGTTAGGGTCAATTAGGCCAGCAAGGGGTCAAGGTAGGAGTGATCAGGCCAGCAGGGGGGCAAGGTAGGGGCGATCAGGCCGGCAGGTAGAGACAGTTAGGGGCGATCAGGTAGGCAGGCAGGCGAACGGTTAGGAGCCAGCAGTCCCAGATTGCGAGAGGGATGTCTGACTGCCGGTTTAGGCCTGATCCCAGCAGTCGGACATCCCCCTAGGGGTCCCAGATTGAAGAGGGTGCAGGCTGGACTGAGGGAACCCCTGTGCACAAATTTCATGCACTGGGCCTCTAGTAACCTTATAAGCCCTTTCACATCCTTTTAAAGTTCTTTTATATATCCTCTTTCTCACCTGGTAATTAAGTTTGGCAGAGAAGTTATTTTATGGAGATGATGGTGAGGCCCAGAAGAGTTCAATAATTTTCCTAAGGGTATCTAATAAGAAGGTCCTGGAACTGAAACTAGAATCTAGTCTGCTGTCCAAAAGCCAGAAAGCCAAGGAGCTTAGTTGAAATAACTATAAATATTCTTTTGTTAGGGAACTACTATAATCTTTACTTTCTCTTTATGCCACAGTAATAGTTGTTTGCAGGCCTGATCCACTGATGGATGTTAAAATTAATAGATGAAAATTTTAGAAGAAACATGACATTTGCATAGTCTAAAAGCATTTCTGCTAAGTTATTTATTTATTGCAGAGGGGAAATAGTAACTTTATATTAGAAAACTTAGATACTACTTCAAGTGATGAAGATGACCTCACCAGTAGTAATAAGATACACTGACATCATCTCCCCATGATCTGTACCAAACAGGCACTCACTTTTGTGCTGTTTATGCCAAAGGTGCATAATCTCAATCTAATAATAAGAAAACATTAGACAAACCCAAATTGAGGAACATTATACAAAATAACTGACCAGGACTCTTTAAAAGTCATAAAAGACAAGGAAAGACTCAGGAACTGTCAGAAATTGGAGAAGTCTAAGGAGATTTGACAGCTCAATTTTGTGTAGGACCCTGGAACAGAGAAAAAAGGCTTTTAGTGGAAAAGTTGATGAAGTTTGAATGCAGTCTGTGGTTTAGTTAATAGCACTACCCCATTATTAATTTCTTGACATTTATAATTATAACGTGGTTATATAAGATGTTAACATTGAGGGAAGGTGGGTGAAGGGCATATACTATTTTTGCAACTTAAAAAAATCCTCACCCGCCCTGACTAGTTTGGCTCAGTGGCTAGAGTGTCGGCCTATGGACTGAAGAGTCCCAGGTTCGATTCCAGTCAAGGGCATGTACCTTGGTTGCGGGCACATCCCCAGTAGGGGGTGTGCAGGAGGCAGCTGATCGATGTTTCTTGCTCATGGATGTTTCTAATTCTCTATCTCTCTCCCTTCCTCTCTGTAAAAAATCAATAAAATATATTTAAAAAAAAAATCCTCACCCAAGCCCTAGCTGGATTGGCTCAGTGGGTAGAGTGTCAGCTTGTGGATCAAAGGGTCCTGGGTTTGATTCCGATAAAGGGCACCTACCTGGATTGCAGGCTCCTCTCTTACAGGAGACAACCAATCAATGTGTTTCTCTCACATCGACATTTCTCTCTGTCTTTCTCTCAATGGGAAAAGATCCTTGGGTGAAGATTAAAAAATAAAAATAAAAAATCCTCACCCAAGGATATATGTTTAATTATTAGAGAGAGGGGAGGATGGAGGAAAGGAACAAGGGAAAGAGAGAGAGAGAAATACTGATGTGAGAGAGAAACATTGATCGGTTGCCTCCTCTATGCACCCAGACTAGGGATTAAACCCACAAATGTGCTTTGATTGGGAATCAAATCCGCAGCCTTTTTGGTGTACAGGATAATGCTCCAAGCAACTGAGCAACCTGGCTGGGGCTTTGTTACTTTTTTATAAAGCTAAAATTATTTCAAAAAAATTTTTTTAAATTTATCTTTATTGTTGAAAGTATTACAAATGCACTCTTTCCCCCTCCCTTTGACCCCCTTTCACCCCACATTTGCTCTCTGCAAGGCCTACTGCATTATTGTCTATGTCCATGGTTATGTATATATGCATATAAGTTCTTTGATTAATCTCTTCCTTTGCCCCCTCCCCTTTCTTCCCTCTGAGATTCATCATTCTGTTCCCTGCTTCCATGTCTTGGATCTCTTAGTTTATTTTGTTCATTATATTCCATACACACACACACACACACAAACACACACACACATACATATACATATACAGTGGGGCCTTGACTTACGAGTTTAATTCGTTCCGAGACCGAGCTCGTTAAGGAGCTCCTTAAGGAGCTCGTTAACTCAAATTACTCTATCAACTCAATGCAAAAAAATCGGCCGAGAGACAGCTGGTATCTCAAAAAACTCATTAGTCGGGACACTCATAAGTCAGGGCCCCACTGTACACATACACACACACACAAATAAAAGACAAACATGCAAATTGACCATACCTTTGCTATGCCTTAAGCCATGCCCACCAGCCAATCAGAGCAACTATATGAAAATTAACCAAGATGGTGGCCGGCAGCCACGGAGCTGGAGCAAGCAGGAGGCTTGGTTGGCCCAGTGATGGAGGAAGCCAAGCTTCCCGCCTGCCACGGCCGGCTCTGAGCTCCACTTAAGGCAACAAAGTTTTAATTATAGAAGATAAACCCCAGATACCTGCTTTCAGCTGGCCTTGGCCATGGAGCTGGAGCAAGCAGGAGGCTTGGGTTGCCCCTGGCGATGGAGGAAGCCAAGCTTCCCGCCTGCCCTGGCCAGCTCTGAGCTCCACCCAAGGCTACAAAGTTTCAATTATAGAAGGTAAATAAATCCCAGAATTAAGAAAAAAAGGAGAGGCTGGGAGCTTCCGTCGCCGGGGGGCTTGGCCAGCCTGAAAACGGCCCTCAGCCCCTCAGCCCCTCATCCAGACTGGCCAGGCACCCCAGTGGGGATGCCCCACTCTAAAGGGGGTGTGGCCAGCCTGAAAACAGCCATCAGCCCCTCACCCAGGCTGGCCAGGCACCCCAGTGGGGACCCCCAACCTGAAGGGGGTGTGACCAGCCTGCAAACACTCATCAGCCCTTCACCCAGGCTGGCCAGGCACCCCAGCGGGACCCCCACCCTGATCCGGGACACCCTTTAGGGCAAACCAGCCAGCTCCCACCTGTGCACCAGGCCTCTATCCTATATAATAAAAGGGTAATATGCAAATTGACCTTAACAGCAGAACAACTGGGAATGACTGGTCACTATGACACACACTGACCACCAGGGGGAAGATGCTCAATGCAGGAGCTGTCCCCTGGTGGTCAGTGCACTCCCACATGGGGAGCTCTGCTCAGCCACAAGCCAGGCTGATGGCTGCCAGTACAGCAGTGGTGGTGGGAGCCTCTCCTGCCTCCTCAGCAGCACTAAGGGTGTCTGACTGCAGTTTAGGTCTGCTCCCTGCTGGTAAGTAGACATCCCCTGAGGGCTGCCGAGCTGCCAGAGGGATATCTGACTGCCATCTTGGGCCCAATCCCCCAGGGAGCAGGCCTAAGCCAGCAGGTAGACATCCTCCAAGGGGTCCCAGACTGCAAGAGGGCATAGACTGGGCTGAGGGACCCCCCCCCCGCCCCCCCCTGAGTGCACAAATTTTTGTGCAGCAGGTCTCTAGTGTGTGTGTGTGTGTGTGTGTGTATTTTTTTAAGGCAAAGCTAAACCAACAGATGTAAAACACTTCAACTCCATGTTTCCCTCCTTTCTTTACTAAACTTATTTCCATTCTTCACCTCCCATTCACTCCTCAGTGCACTCCCATCTAACTTTTGCCTCCATTTCCCACTAAATCAGCTCACCAACAAACTCCATGCCACTGAATCTAATAGATGTCTTCCATTTCTCCTCCTGGCCTCTTGGCAGCATTCAATATTAGGGAGCAATCCCTTTTGAAACAATGTCTTTTCTTGACTCACCCAACACATCTTAGTTGGGTGATTTTTCTGCTTTCTGGTTATTCCTTCTCTTTCTTTAGAAACTTACCCTTTTTTTACCCAGCTTTTAAATATTGCCATTCTGCAATGCTCCACTTAAACTCCTCTTTCAAATCTGTAGCTAAAGCATGAAGTGGTTCTATCCATGTCCACAGTTCAATTATCATGTATACACAGACAAGTCACAAATTTTTATCTCTAGCCCTGTATGCCAGTTGCCAGCATGATATGCTCACTGAACTAAAACAAATTTATTAACCAAAATACATTTTTAATACCAAATTATCTATATGACATTGTAGTAGATGCAGAGGATTGTAAGTTATCATCCTTGTCTTCAAGGAGCTTACAGTCCAAAAATGCAGAGACAGGCCTTGTAATGGTTAAGGTTGTGGGCTTGAGTCCTAGACAACTAGGTTCAAATCATGGCTCTACCACTAGTAATGAAATGACCTGGAGTAAGTTAGTTAGCTTCCGTGGGCATTAGTTTCCCCTTCTGTAAAACAGGGGCTAACAGATCTTCCTTACAGTGCTGTAGCAAAAGCGAAATGGAATGTGCAGGTTAAAGCACTCAGTGGTGCAGATACAAAGCAAACTCTCTTACTATGGTAGTCTTTATTATAGCAATGTGGCGAGGTGTCAGAATACAAAGTAGCATATGCCAGTGCCAAGACAGTTCTGTAAACATGAAGTGTGGGAGCATTAAAGGAAGGAGACAGACCTGTGTGCTGGGATGGTTGGCCTGGAGTGGAGGATGAGTTAAATTCTCATTAAACTTTGATAATGAGGCAACATGCTGAGATGGTAGTAGGAGTACAGGAGTTTAAACCAGCTTTACCTCTGAACTGTTGTAATTTTTGATGAGTTGTAATTTTTAAACCCGGATTTTTTCATGTGTGAATTGTGGACAGTGAAATCTATTCTAGCCACCTTATATGGTTGTCAGTAATAGATGTGAAAATATATGTTGTACAGTAAAAGATGGAATAAATTTCAGGCTTTTAGTGCTGAATTGGTGTACCTTAGTGGAGAGTGTGGCCTATAGAGTTGGAAACACCTAAGACTGAACCCCAGGTCACATTTACTAGCTGTGACCTTGAGCACGTCACTTCAATACCAAGCTCTAGTTTTCTCGTCTCTAAAATGGAAACTGTGTGCCTTGCCTCATTATAGTGTTGTAAGGATAAAATAAGTTACTGCTCGTTTGTGAGGCCCACTAGCAGCCAAGCAGGGTGAATGAAGCCCTCTGAGTTGGAGGCCAGTACCTAGAGCACTCATTCAGTGGTGACTTTTATCAAAGCCAGGATTGACTGCCCTAGGATCCTGTGTATTTAACACATCCTACATAATAAAAGCCCAGTAACCGAAATGGTGGAATGACCAGAGACCAGAACACCACAGCCCCTTGCCCAGGCTGGCCCCGCCCCCCAGGGAACAGGGGTGCCCCTAGGCAACACAATAGGATGCGAGTTTGATGGGGGAAAGTCGAAGAAATAGGGGGGAAGGTCTTAAGGGTCTGTGGGGTTGGTGTGGTCAGACCCGGAGTAGGTTTGGAGTGTGCTGGGGAAGGAAGAGGAAGATCCGATTGGAAAACGGCTCAGCACAGTACCTTTCTCATTGCGAACCGGACTGCGCCGGCCATGGACTGAATGAGCAGTTGTTTCATGAGTGCACTTGGGACTAACATGTTCATGGCAGTGGCAGGACTCCCAAAACTTCACTGATTCCAAATAGTAAACAGCTATCAACGTCAAAGAACAGAAACATCCTCTCCAACTAGAGGCTCTGGACGTTGCAACATAACTGAAGGAAACATCACTTAAGGAGGAGCTAGAAAAACCAGAAGTATACGACCAGAGGATTGTGGGATTGTGGAGGACGCCTGGGCATCTATTGCTAGAATGTGAGCCTGTTATTGTGCATGTACATAGTCAGCCCTATAGTCCTCAGTCTCACAGTATTTGGATGTGACTTCTGGCGGGAAATTATTTCGATTGAGGTTTGCTGTTCCATTGCGGCGAAGAAGATCAGAATTAAAGGTTTCATTTGTTACCTTGGTTTGAAGTGGAGGAAAATGGGATAGTAACGAATAAGAAACTTTGGAGATAGTGAAGGGCAGTTTGTCCAGATCTATTGAGAGCTCAGAATTAGAGTTTAATTGGGATAGAAATCCTGCTAATAGCACCTGATGCCTGAAATCTGAGCACCCTATTTTTAGCTTTTCCAGTTCAAGTTTTTGGAGACTGCTTATTAAAACATTCCTGGTTGGAAAGTGCAGAACACCACGACCCCTCACTGAGGCTGGCCCCGCCCCCCCCAGGGAGCAGTTAAAGGTGATCAGGCAGGCAGGCAGAGGTGTTAGGGGCGATCAGGCAGACAGGCGAGCAGTTAGAAGCCAGCGGTCCCGGATTGCGAGAGGGATGTCCAACTGCTGGTTTAGGCCCAATCCATAGGATTGGGCCTAAACCAGCAGCCGAACATCCCCCAAAAGCTCCCAGATTGCAAGAGGGTGCAGGCTGGGCTGAGGGACTCACCCCTCCCCACCCCCTGCGCATGAATTTTGGCACCAGGCCTCTAGTATATAAATAACGTGTGACAATGTGTTGAATCCTTATTTCAGATCCTATGTTAGATATGGATATTCAAGAATTAGCCAGTCTTACTACGGGCGGAGGAGATTTGGAGAATTTTGAAAGACTGTTTTCAAAGTTAAAGGAAATGAAAGGTAAGCAGATGAATCCATTGGGCCTAACATGTTCCCATATTGATACTCCCTGGTTTTATATAGTAGGATTTTATTTGGTAACTGCTAATTCTATTCCATTCTCTGGTCTCAGCTATCTTGAGAAATGTAGTTACTGGGAGACTGTGCCATCCTCTGGTGGTAAAAATCCCCTGGGGTAACTTTTCCTTTTCCTTCATTCTCTTTCCTCTTATTTTCCCTTCTTCTCTTGCCTCTGTTTCTTTCAGTGTGTCTCATTAAGGTGGAGTCAGTGACACCCCTACCAATTTACTCACATAATTCCCATCTGGAGAATTTGTAAGACTTAAACTTCCTCACAGCTATAATGACTACACCATAAGCATGTCTTTGAAACCCATCTCCCATCTCCCAGTGTTAGAACATTGTACACTCCAGATTCTCTTGTGCTATTAGATGAATTTCTTAAGATATATTTTCCCCCTAGACAAGGCTGCGACGCTTCCTCACGAGCAGAGAAAGTTGCATGCAGAAAAGGTGAGACAATCAGTCAGGTATTTATTACCTACAAAAGGCCCATGCTGTTAGAATTATAGCACTTATTGATTGATTATACTTTTTTATTTCTAAAGTGTCTTAGTGTGAATTTTTCATTGGATTTTAACTTATAACTAATTGAATGTTTACACAATAGTAACTTAGTTGCTGCAGTCAAACCAAGATTTTTCAAATGTATGTTGAGTGACACGGAACTGTCATTGAGACTCAGCATGTTTGCCTTCCTAACTATTGGGCTGGAAAACGCAGTTATTTTGTTTTAGTTTGTTATTACCAACGCAACACATGTTCTTAGCAGGAAACATATATGGTTTATGGTATGTGTTGTATGAATGTATCATAATTTACCCACTGCACTTTTGGATAGGTCATGTGCAATTTTTGCTTCTATAAAGAGTGAAGCTCTGCATATCCTTACCCATCACCATAGTACACAACTCTGATTATATCTTGAGTGGAAATTTCTAGAAGTGGAAGTCCTGGGTCCGGATATTCAAGGGTTTTAATATATGTTGCCAGAGGGTTGGAGGACAAGGTATAGAATTTTAGTCTTAATCAAAGTAAATGAGCTGAAATTTAGCTGTTGGCTAAAATGTGTTGCATGTTTCTCTCGACACAGGTTGCCAAAGCCTTCTGGATGGCAATTGGGGGAGACAGAGATGAAATCGAAGGCCTTTCATCTGATGAAGAACACTAAATTATTCCTACTAGGGTTTGAGTAACAAAGATGCTAACTCGCACTACCTGAGATACTTTCCTGTCAACCCCGTTACGTTTTGCTGAACTTTCCATCATCCTGTTGGCTGCCAGATTTGTTCATAGGATCCTCTTAATTTTAGTTTTTAGTAGAGGGTTAAGGAGAAAGTTTTTCTCCCTCGGGATATTGTAAAGGAGTGAGGAGTATAATGATAGTAAGGACTGATAATTTTTCAGATATGCTTTATTGTTCTAAGAATGGAAGGGAATGAGAGGCTCAGAGGTTGTGTGTGATTTGCCCAAGTTAAAGAAGAAGCCACTCTTAGTCAGCTTTGCTGGCGCATGCCCTGTGGTCACACTTGATGATGCAGATCAGGAGCTTGTGCCGCCTTTCCTGGGTGTTCTGGATCTTCTGCTTCTGAGGAGCTTGCTGCTCTGAGTTTCTATGCTTTTGCATCAAAAGAAAGGAAGCAGCTGCGGATTCAATTTGTGCTGTAGTATAGGTGGGGCCAGTGGCAGCGGCCCTCAGGTTAATATCTAGCTAAAAAGTTGCTCTGGGCATTTCACTTAAAGTATAGTGTCTGAGTTCATACTAGAAAGTATTGAGGAGCCAGTGTAACATTTTAGACTATAATAAATGAGGCAAAGGTTTCCTACTCTGGTAGGGATAAAACAGATCCCTTTACAAAGTTGGGGGGTGAGGGGAGTGGGTGCGGTTTGCATGTGTGTAAGAGACAGACAGGAACTTAAGTAATTCCCTATAATGGGCCGTTGAAACAGTCTGTGATCACATACGGAAGTTTTGACATTGCCTTTATCATGAATAAATTCTTCTTCCTTAGAGTTTTCTTGAGATGTCAGAGCTGTGTTGTCACACTTTACACCCTCCTCTCTGAAAGACAGACCACTGCCTAATAGTAATACTAAGGAGTGATTAAGGTAGAAAAGGATGTGAAAATATTAGGCAGTGAGTCCCTGAGTACCTTGTGTTATTTCCTGGGCTGAGTGGGTCAGCCCCTGGGGAACTGACCACCAAAAGGAAAGTTTCCAAAGGAAGAGTTGGAAATACAGCAAATAACCCATCACTGTGGTGGCCGCTGCATGGCTCTAAATGGCACAGGGTCCCAGAGCTGGGTGGTGCTGGAACCGGGGCTGAGCACTGCTTCTTGGTCTGGTGTGCTCACTAGCAGAAACAACTTTCAGACCCCTGTGCTCCATCTTCCAAGCACTGGGACGTGAGGCAGAAGCAGAAGGAACGGAGGCTCACGGTGCTAGGCCAGGGCAACCACAGGAGCAAAGGTTGCGGTGATTGGAGCATTCAGGAAGAGCCATTTCAGGGAACTTTGGTGGCTGTCTTGCTTGGTGACTTTTTTTTATTTACTATTCTGAAGGATTATTTACCATTCCATCAGTGTTTCTTTGAGATGACTGGATCAGCCATTCATTAGGAATATAAGGAAAGTTAGCTCCTTGCTGCAAAATAAAAGGTGGAACATGTTTTTCTTAAAATATGAGAGGTTTTAGAAAATACATTAGGATCATTGGTTAGAGAAAACAGACTAAAAAAAAGCTGTGAACTTGATTTTGTGGCTTAAACCAAGCCAGATGATTAAAATGTGATTTGCATATAAAGTCTGCTAATGTGTATTATTATGATTTTGTTGTTTAGTAGAGGATGTATATGGAGAAGCCTTTCTTCCTTCATTGGATTAGACATAAATAGTGAATAAGGTAAGGGTTTGTCAAACTCACTATTTTGGATCCAACATGCATATGTATACTGACAACTCACATATTTAAGACCTCAGCTATCAGCCTCTTCTAGGGGAAATGTGGGATAAAAGAATCCAGTGGCATCTACTAAAGGCCCAGGTTAAGAATAGTGATCATGAGCTAATCCTATATAATAAAGAGGCAATATGCAAATTGACCATCATACCCTCACACAAGATGGCCGCCCCATGTCATCACAAGATGGCCAGCAGGGGAGGGCAGTTGTGGGTGACCAGGCTGGCAGGGGAGGGAAGTTGGGGGTGACCGGGCCTGCAGAGGAGGGAGGGCAGTTGTGGGCGACCAGGCCAGCAGGGGAGGGCAGTTAGGGGTCACTGGGCCCACAGGGGAGGGCAGTTGTGGGGGACCAGGCCTGCAGGGGAGGGCAGTTAGGGGTGACCAGGCCAGCAGGGGATGGCAGGGGTGACCAGGCCGGCAGGGGAGGGCAGTTGGGGGCAATCAGGCTGGCAGGGGAGGGCAGTTGGGGGCGATTGGACTGGCAGGGGAGCAGTTAGGCATCGATCAGGCTGGCAGGGGAGTGGTTAGGGGGTGATTAGGCTGGCAGGCAGAAGCAGTTAGGGGCAATCAGGCAGGCAGGCAGGCAGGCAGGCGAGTGGTTGGGAACCAGCAGTCCTGGATTGTGAGAGGGATGTCTGACTGCCGGTTTAGTCCCGATCCTAAACACGCCCCCCTCCCATGCACGAATTTTGTGCACCAGGCCTCTAGTCTATATATATAAAAGCCTAAGTGACCAGTTGCTATGATGTGCACTGACCACCAGGAAGCAGATCCTCAATGCAGGAACTGCCCACTGGTGGTCAAGGAACTCTCACAGCAGGAGCGCCTCTCAACTGACCAACCAACCGGTGCCAGACGCCAGGCTCATGGCTGGTGAGCGCTGCTGCGGCAGCGTGAGCCTCTCCTGCCTCTGCTGCAGCGCTACCGAGAGGCAGCATGGCACCCGGTCTGGGCTCAGGCTCCTCCTTGGCCGCCTGCTGCTTTGCACACTTCTACATCCCTCAGGGGATGTTGGACTGCCGGTTTTGGCCCGATCCCCAGATTGCGAGAGGGTGCAGGCAGGCTGAGGGACCCCACTGGTGCACAAATCCATGCAATGGGCCTCCAGTAGTGTAATAAAAGTTGTACTTTATCTAAAGTGACCTCTGTAGTTGCCATTCACAAGTTATTATGGACTGTCCACCTGGGATTTTATATGAGAGAATTGTCTACCCCCTTCCTCTTGCAATATTTATCTATTTGTATAACACACTGTTTGGCACATAGTGGGTCCTTAATTTTGGTTTGTATTTGTATTTGATAGTTTGATGAATATTATCACAAAGTTTGAAGGTCCATGAGTGTCGGAAGGTAGGGAGAGACAGTAAGCTTTTTTCCCCCTGAGAAAATCGTGTGTTATGTAATAATTTTAGAGTGATGAAGACATAGTTATTTTTATAATTTTAAAATATGTTATCCTGCCAGAATATGAGAAGATTGACAGAAGCAGTTTGCTTGCTCTCTATTTATAGAACTTGGCCACATCTAATTCAGAGAAGCTGGAGATTCAGAGAAGCTAGACTTAGATGGCTGAGTAATATGGGATGTGGTTCAAGGACCATAGAGCATGTCAGGCCATTACTGCAGACCACTTATACCACATGAGATGTGATAAATGGCTAACTGCAAGTTCCCGTCATGGAGAGGTGGGGATAAATGTGTTTGCCGTGGCTGATGTTGGACCCCCTCCACCTTGGGCCAGTCTCTTAACAATGGTCATAGGGAGAGCACGTGGCGCACCCCTTACCCTGCCTTGGCCTGCCATAGAAAGACAATCTTAGAAGAATCACTGTCTAAGGGTAAGATGAGAGCTCCATGAACTATTCTGAGCTTGTGTTTGCTGATGCAAAGCTAAATTTAGCAAACATGTGTCTAGTGTGGTCAGAGGTCCTGATTCATTAAATGCTCTGATTGATGGAGACAGACTTCCAGAGAATGCTGTAATGAGTTGGAGTTGTCCTTCACACACACACACACACACACACACACACACACACACACACACACACATTTTAAAATAGGGAAGACAATTTAGCTACAGCATTCTGTCATTAAATATCAAATTTCATTAAAAGATTGTAGGTGGAGAAAATGTAAAATATCTGGTCAAGTGTACCTACTTACTAGGATTGGCTTGAAAACAACACCCTATTAACTTCCCATTATTTGTATATCTCATAAAGTAGCATGCTGACTATGCAGGGCAGAGTTCTAATTTTGATTTAGATTCTACTTGGAGGTTAGTTTAGTGATCCATGCTTGCACCTTTGGCATATAAGCTCTTGTAGAAAGGGTCTTAGAAATTCTCTAAGTTTTATATTTGGGGCATGACCTATATGCCTGCTATTAACATCACAGGTCTTGCTCTTAATGTAGATTTCTTTATTCAGAGTGAAGTGTGTGTGTGTGTTGCAGTTCTTCTAGTAGAGGAAGCGTCTTGCTCTGTTCCGAGGTGTTTCTGATTTGCAGAATGAAGAATTAATAGAGGTAATAGCAATGTATGGGCCTTTTGTTGGAGCACCGCTGAGCACATTCCAGCTCTTAATGACTTACAGTTCTACTTTGTTTCCCATTGGGAAAGGACTGATTCAAAACCAGGACTTAATAGTTATTACTGCATCTTTGGAACACAGGTTTGGCAAGAAAAGAACTTTTTTTCTCTAGACCCCTTTAATATCTGTGTGTATATGTTGATAGACTCAAATACTCTCTCCCCATAACTACAAATTTGGGCGGCACAAAAAGGGCACGTACAGCAGTTCACGATCAGCCTTCCTGGTTCTCTCCTATGAAGGATGTGAACAGTCATTGCCTCTCCCCTTTCTCATATCAACCAGGTGGCTTTAATGCTATAACCACATGGGCTAAGTGAGGCCTGGAGTAGGAACTGTAAGAAAACAGCAGCATAATTTAAGAGAGAAGAGATTCTCTTCATCTGAACCCAAGGACTTGGTCTGCACCGATCCTGCTGCTCCGGGGAGTTCTCAGGAAGTCATGTATGGTAAAGTTAGGTCTAAAGGGTGAGAAAAAGCAACTAACCTATTCCTTTAACCTGATGAAACAAGGATCCAGGGTTCAGCCAGCACTGATTGGGAACTTTCTTGGTGCCAGACTGGGCCAGGTGCAGCAGAGGCTGCAGACTCAGTAAGGATGTATTTTCTCTGCTCTAGGAGCTCATCGTCCAACTCGGGTGGGAGGAGGGGACAAGCAAGATGAGGGCGCAAAAGGTGGAATGCTGGGCAGAATATGCAGAGCACCCTGACCAGCACCCTAATTGATTGTGGGAAGGAGAGCACTGTGGGGAGGAGCATAAAACACAGCTGGGAGCAGGGGTTCTCAAACTTGAGCCCACATCAGAATCACTTGGAGGGCCCCACCCCAGTTTCTGATTCAGTAGGTCCAGGGTGGGGCCTCGGAATGTGTTTCTACCCTGATACTGATGTAACTGGTTAGTGACCACATTTTGAGACCCACTGACTTACAGGAAGTGATGCTTGCATTGAGCCGAAAGGACATGAATTTGGGCAGATAGGTGGAAGTTACGGCATGAACAAAGGTATGGAGATAACGCAAGGAGTTCTGTTGGGAAAACTCCGGTAGTCCAATTAGAGGAGTGGTGATGGGTAAGGATGGATTGATGTTGGAGAGAACCATGAAATCCTACTTTGTGGGGCCTGTGTTTCCTCTGGAGGTAATTGAGGAGTCAAGAAGTTTGGAGCAGAAGAGACATTAACTATAATTACAGTCCAAGGAAATCGGGCAGTAGTATTAGCCAACACTAATTAATTAGCACTATTTGGAGAGAAGCGTTGAGAAGGATTCTGAGGCTGAGAATGGACCAAACACTGTGATTAGTGGTTTCACCGTGGATAGAGAATGGTGGCAGTTTTGCCCCATATTTGCCATCCCTGGACTAGAGGGAGACAGATTTAGAGACTATTGGAATAGCTCTGATAAAAGGTAATCAGGAACTGTTTGGTGGTATTCCTTTGGCTATTTATAAGGACTTACTATAGAATAGTACATTGGAAATGGATGCAAAGGTATTGCTGAGGTAGAATCTTCTAAATTGATTCATTTATCTAACAAAAATATGCAGTGGCCAAAAGAAGTTGGGGGTATAAAAATAAGATACAAACTCTGCTCTCAGGGAACTCGCAGCCTAGAGGAGGAGAAAGCCATGGTGAAGACAGTTGAGAATGTGGTGATAGATTCACAGAGAGCTTCCTGGAGATGTCTGAAGGCAAAGCATTAGTGACCGTTAGCCAACAGAGCTGGTGGTGCCTGTCAGAAAGGCCAGGGCCGGGGTTAGCCTGGGGAGGAGGGGTTAACGTTCCAAGCAGAGTATAAGGCAGCCAGCTGTGAGAGCAACATGGGGCCCAATGATGAAGGTCAAGTGGTCCGTGTTAAAGACCTTAGAATGTGTGCTGTGGCTGAGGGGGTGGGGGCATCTAAGGTCAGGTAGGTCACTGGGGGTGGTACGGATGCTGCATGTACAGGAAAACAGGCTGGAGACTAGGAGAGTAATTATTAAGCTGGTGCAGTTGTCCGGGTGCTCGAGGACCTGTGTAGGGCAGTGAGAGTGGGAAACAGGACTGATTGGATGTGGGGAGTGAGGGAGGGTGGATGACTGTGACTTCTGTGGCTGTAGGATGGGTAAATGGGGCTGAAGGCCAGGGGAGAGGGTGATGATTCAATAAGGGCAGTGGTGAATTTGCTTTTTAAGTTATGAGTTTGAGGTATTTGTGGCAACTCCATGTCCCGTTAGCCCACAGGCTGCTGGCTACAGACATGAAGCCCAGGATTGATGTCCAGGCTGTAAGTACTGATTTGGAAGTCATTTGGCATTTACGTGGCCTGAAATCTTGTGAGTAGATGAGATCACTTGGGGAGGAACATCAAGAACACATGCAGTGGCTTGGGAACACCAACTGGACAGAAGGAGTAAGTGCAGGTACAAGAAAAAGAAGAGGGTGTGCCAAGGGGAGCCAGGCCATTCAGGGAGCAAGGCCTTTCCGAAAGAGAGGTTTGATTGACAGGCAGCAGAGGTGATGGAGAGCAAGGAAGAGATGTGCATCAGGCTGCTCAGGAGTTGGAGAAGGCGGGGAGGGAGCTAGAGAGAAGCTACTGATAAAAATGGGGAGTCAGGAAAGGAGTTAGCTCGCCACATATTTTTGTTAAATAGATGATTCAGTTTGTGGGTGTTATGTTTTAAATCACATTTGACAGGCAGCTGGAATTTAAAGTTTAGCTCAAAGGACAGGTTGGGTTAGAGGTATGGATTTGAGCCATTTGCTGAGAAATACAGATTAGACAAAACCTTAGTGGGGAGTCTTTATAGGGCAGGAGGGGAGAATTGGCCAAATAATAATCACAAAGGGAGGACTCTGATGTAGTTCCTGTGAACTCTGCCTCCCTCCCTTCAGGAGGGGTCTGAACTCTGGTAAGGTCCTTAGAAGGAAGGCTGCTGTGTAAGCGGCCCAGCTAATGACTGTGCCAGCCCCATTCTGTCTTCCTCCTCCAAATTGTTTTAATCATCCTGGTTTTTAATCTACATCAGCTGGGGTCAGTGTAAGATTCAGCCAAGGAGAAAATGTTGAAGTCTGTCTTCTTGGGAGTTTAAAATGAATTTTCACAGGAGGCTAAAGAGTCATCTGAGCTGGAAACCTCACTTATGAATCTAAAACTGTCTCCATGCCTAGGGAAAGAGTAGTCTGGTGGCATCTAATCATTTCAAAGGCCTTTAAGTCCAGGGGAAAAGACTGCAAAGTGACAATGGAGAGACAGCAGCTGTAGGGCCTGTGCGTGCCAAGGCAGATGCAACAGGGTTGGGACGTTTCACCCAGGGGCTCCTGCTGGCACTGCATGTGGCCCTTGTGGAGGGAGTGAGGCCCGTGGTGCATTACATGAGGCTGTGGCACATCCTTGGTCAAAGGACATTAGGGCTTAGAGACATTTGTCCCCAGCGCCCCACTGGATTCCCTTGTAAATCCCCTCCCCACCCGGACACGGTAGCAAGGAGGAGACTGCTCCAGGTGCAGGAGCTTTTCCAGGAAAAGTTTATTAGAAGGGCACTTAGAGGGAAGAGAAGGACAGAGGGGGCAAATCTTTAATAGTACAATAGTACACTGCTTAACCAGGTGCTCTGCTCTTACGATACAAAAGTTAGAAAAAGCTAAAACACTATAAATACGTACATGCTTTTTACAAAGGTATTAAAAGGCCAGGCTGGCTGAGAAGTGAAGGTGGTCGACGTCGTCCATGCTCTATTCCCATTCCAAGAGTCCCGACCTGAACAGCCTTGTTGCAGGAGGGTGAGTGGAGGTGTCTTGGAGAAGGGGCTCCCGCCCTCCATGTGAAGTTCTCACCCCCAGGCAGGGAGAGGCCAGAGCTGCCTGCTGTCACACGCCTCGACATGATTAGCGAGCCTGGGCTGGTGTGTCTGGACGCTGAGCCAAAAAAAGCCTCTGCGCCCTCAACCCACATCAGAACTGGCTGTGCCTCCAGCTCTTCCCAGCCACTGGCTTTGGGAGGAGAGACCTTTCCAATTTTCTTCAAGAAAATTAAATAGTTGTCTGTCTTGAATAGTTATTATATAAATAGAAAACACCAGGATGCAAGAGTGTACATTACTTGAGCATAAAATCAATTACAGAATCACTGAGAAGTTCTCGATCCAGTTTACATGATAGGCACGCTTGTTTCTGCAGCGTTGCCTGGATGTCCGGTCATTTCCTTCTACCAGAGATGCCTCATCTTCATTTTTGATCCATGTCCTCTATGTAAATTTTTCTACTCCCCCCTCCCCCCACCACTTGAGAAGTAGCTGATGCTCTTTAAAAGGGTGATATACATTTTGAAGATGGTTACTTGAAGGGATTCTGGAAGGGGACATTTATGCCACACAAAGAAAAATGGTACAACTTCGAGTCATCGATGGAGATTTTGGGAAAACGCCCAACTCTGCCACTTCAAGTCACACAGTAAGGCACAGGGTCCGGAACTAAACTCATGCCCTCTCTTGCTACTGGTAGCCCCTGGTCAGTAAGTAGTCCCACGAGCTGTTTGCGGATTCCTCTCCCTCCACCTTTTAAGGACTAGACAGAGTGGCCTAGTGGGGCTCCCCCCTTGCAGAGACGTACAGGGAGCCTCAGAAAGGGCAGCTAAGGATGAAGTCAGAGAGCTGCCTTCTCCCGACTGCTCATACATGCATGACATGCACACACTGCTTACAGAAAACCTGTTTCTGCGGTCTGAGTAAAAGCATTTAGCCTTGGAATACATCCACACTCTAGGAAGTCGAGGGGAGATGGAGAAAGAAAGAAAAAAACTAAGCACAAGATACGTGCTACAGCTCATTCCAATACATTAATGATTTTTAAAAAATAATCATGGTCGATAAAAAAAATACAGCACAGACAACATAAGGACAATGGAAAAGTCTGCCAGCAGCCTTGCCCTCACGTGTTCTAAGAGTCAAAGTCCCTGCTCCTGACTCTCGGCTTGTCTCAAAATGTCAGGTCTTCTACAGCCCGCAGGGAAGCTGGCCAACTGAGATGATGTTCCAGCACAGGCCTGTAACCGGAACCGCTGGGCGGCTCCCTGCGTGTGCTCTGGAAGGATCGAAGTTACTAAATAAAGTTTGGAAGGGGGAGGAGAGGAAAGGGAATAGAAGTTGGCTCCTGGGGGAGGTGCTGAGGCCCCGCGCCCCAGGGCTAGCTACTCTGGGCTGCAAGGTGAAGGCAACCTGGTGGGGAGCCTGGACAACTACACTTAACTGCTACCTAACAGCTACTGTCACCCTCTAGAACGGCCCTTGTTTCCTCTTGCGCCTTTCAGCTGTCCTTTAAAAAAGCTGTTAAATGTATAAATGCCTTTCATACAACAGGACTTAAAAAATATAACTAGTTTTGTGACAAAGAAAGGACACTGCTATTACACATGCCCCAAAGCACCTGTGCAGCCTCTGTGACCAGAGCGGCCAGGTCCTAAGCTCTAGGTAAGACCAGATTGCGTTCAGTGGTGCCAAAGGTTGGCTTACCAGCATTTTCCTTCTGTTGCCTCCCACAGGAGTCTAGTCTACAAAGAAAAAGGACCAAGTAAGTAGCTTTTGGAAAAACACAAAGCATTGAGGGTTCTAAGGCACCATTCACATATAGCCAAACATGGCCGTTCAATCACCAAAGTTGGGCTGTACCTGAAGCTAAGTTGCCAAGTACCTACAGGACAGCCGGTGCCATAGGAAGCCCTCACAGGATCGTGTAGCAGGTGGAGAATGCAGGTCCTCAGGAACCAATGCCCATGGCTTTTAGGAGAGGCCACAGTGGAATAATGCGCACCACAGGTCAGACCTGACCGGGAGTACGGCTGCACATCCAGGCGTCCCGACGGCCTCCTGCACCGGTAAGCAGCGGTCCACAGGTCCTTTCACACCAGGCACAAACTTCACAGTGTTTGGCCCTCAGGTGGAATGCGGAGCTGTGCATTGTCTCCGTTCTGTCAGTGGCCCTGTGAGGAGACTAGCACAGGTCTGGCAAGTGCTGCTCCCCCGTCTGTCTCTTCCTGTGTCCTCAGGAGGCGTGGTGAGCAGCTCCCACCTGGAAACCTCAAGGCTGGGGACTTCAGAGGCGTAGGATCCTGCAGGCAAGGCTCTGGCAAGCCTCCCACCTCTCCACGTAGCATCAGAAATGTCATCACATTTGAGGTGGATAACCTGCCAAAAGTATATACTTTCTTCCCTTCACCTGGAATTAAGACAGGACTTCCATAGGAAACCCCTTTATTTTTCCTGGTAGAAATTCATGCAAAAATATGGGATAAGTCATTTTATATAAAAAACAGCAGCAAAGAATAAAGTACCAATTGCAAGTAGCAATGCTGTCTGCTGTATTCTGCAAAAGGGCTCTTTTTTTTCCAGTTGAAATAATTCATAATACAGTTGAAATAATTCGTAATAGTTTCCTCACTAATTGCCACTGGGAGCAGTACTTATTACACAATATAACTGCTAGAGTTGTCACTGGTAATCCTCTATGAGAACTAGATAATCTTATACCCCAAGGGAAAGATGACAGACCTCTTTGCACCAAGCCTGCAATTTTCAAAGGTGTAAAAAAATGTCAATAGCCCTTTCATTTGCCTATGTTGGCCTGAGAGTTTTCCCTCCTGGTGAATTTGCTTCTGTTAATTTCAGCTTCCAAAACTGCTGGCAGGTGTCTTTTCAACAAAACCTGCACCGTGGGGGAGATGTCGCTGGGTCCCACTCTGGTTTCCAGTCCATGAGCCAGCCCAGGATTTAAGTATAAAACAAAGAGCACATGATAAAGCTCATTAAATTAATGCAATGGACTACATAAACAGTAGCCCAACGCACGAGAATACGAAGTGAGCTCTTGCGCCTGGGCCCCACACAGTGTGGTGCCGCCGTAGCCTCAATGCCATCGCGCCACAACACCTCTTGCTTTCTGTGAACACTTCACGTAATTCAAATCTCTCTGAGATTAATGTGACGAACTGTACATTGCGTGTGCACTGAGCCTCCGCAGATCCTTCTAACTGCTCCAAGTGAGAAGGAACACCTAAGAGCGTTTTGGAAAGAGGTCGCTCCCACCAGCTTTCCCCACTGCCCCTGGTGGTCTGAATGCTGGTTCACACCAATCCATTTGCTCTGAGCGGGAGGAGACCACAAGCCCCTCCCAACCCCAAGTCGGCCCAGTTCCCAGTGCAGGGTCCGCTGAGGGAGTGCTGGGGCTCGCGGTGCTCAGCTCAAGAGGCATGTGTCAAAAGCGCCGGAAGGTCGGGCATGGGGTTTACTCACACCCCTGCAGGCTCATCCCTACCTGGAACACCCAAGGTGAACTCCACACTCCAGGCCTTTGCGTGCTGGACAGTGCCATCCCAGACTGCGGTCATCGAGAAAGGAGGGGGCGGGGGCAGGGAGCAGGTGGTGACATACTACCTGTTTGCTCAAGCCACCAAAGCAGAAGGCATTTCTTGCCCTTCAAAATTGGGCCAGAGGGCAAATGTTCAGCAAACAGCTGTTCATAAAATCCATCTCTGGATTTGCTTTTGTGTTTTGGAGAACAGGTTGGTGCCACTTTGGTTGAGGGAGAAAAATGTCTTCTTCCTTGACAACAGTGAGTTGAGTCGAGTTCCAGTTTTCTCCACCTCCTATGTGGCCATTTTCCCCAAGCCCGCCCTCCCCTTCACCCACTGTCTCTAAGACACACTGGAACAGCGGATGCTTGGGGAGCCCATCTGGGTGAGGACCTTGTCAAGCCACTGCAAAGGCCCATTCAGGTGCAGCTCGATCCAGCAGGGGGTGCTGGTCACTGTCTGTCTCCTACAAGACATAGGGAAAGGGAAAGGGGTGGGAGGTGTTTATAATGTCCAGAAGGACACACAGATAAGTACACCTTTTGCTGCTTCAGTGACAGTCTTCTCCCCAGAGTCATAGCTAGACCCTGGCTTGCTAGACCCCGAGGACCCTAGAGGAGGTGCCGATAACTTGCAGAATCTGCTACGCCCAACTCTCCGACCAAGAAGAGCTTTGAGTGAATCAGGTTCTCCTGATGGGGAAGGAGATGGCCCTTAAAGAGTTAAAGTGGAAAGCAAATTCCAGGGCACCCCAGAGGCCCACCAGTGGCTGTGAGGGGCCCCTGACAGCCTTCAGCCTGAACAAAGGTCTCCCCGGGTCCCCTCTGTCCTGAATGGGCGCCTCAGTTGCCCACGTCCAGCCCCGGCCCAGGCCCAGCAGCCCGCGATGACGTGTGTCTGTCTGATTGAGGGGTGTTTTTTACAAAGCGCCGACAGAGTCCGCATGCCGTCGGTTCCCAGTGTGCTGATATAATTCCCATCTACGGCCTTATTTTGGAAAATCTTACCAGCAGAGCGAGCCATGAAACAATTACTGGAAAAAACCAGGGCACACCACACGTTTCTTTTCCCCAAAGCGCTTTGTCTACACTCAGGCTGGTTGGTGACGCAGCCCGCAGGCGCGCTCCCAAAGGCCTCCGCTGAGCAAAGGCTATCTGCTGAGGCCGGCGCCGTGCCAGCTGGAGGTGAGAGGCCTGGGCCCGGGCCTGCTCTCGGCCACCTCACAGAGAAGGGATGAAACCTTACTCTCCTTGGCCCAGGAGGCAGGAGGAGGGCAAGGCTGTTCTGGGAAGGGGCCGCACCCACCAGTTAGGCTGCCCTGCGATGCTGCCAGGTGGCAGTGACGTGGTGGGCCGCCCGGGACGGGGTGTGCTGGCACTGTGTCCAGCGCGGTGACACAGTGCCCCCAGAGAATGGCTTCCGCCACCAAGGGGCCTCTTCCCAGCACTTGAAGCTGAGGGCGGTGGTGCCACGCCAGGTCAAGGGCCGCTGGCCTCAGGGCACCGCCCGCCTTGCCTCACCCCAGGGGAGGGCGAGAAATGAGCTTGCAGACTCACCCTGGGTGCCTGCCTGACCTGGGGCCTGAGGGTGGCCCTCGGGACTGTCGTCTGATGTAAGAAGAGCAAATGGACCTCCCTCTGGTTCTTTTCCATTGGGCCCATCTTTAAACACTTCCCTTCCCCAGTAAAATACGTGTATTAATTTTCTAACCTTTCAACTCTTGGTCCCCGAGTGATTTAGCCAGGGCTAAAAGGTGGGCTAAAACGTCCCTTGGGCTAAGCCTCTGGGCCTGGGCTAATCGCAGGCCATTAAAACTGTGTGGAGAGTTCTCCTGAGGTCTGACCCCTTTAATTGCTCAGTTGGCCACGCCTGGATCTCAGGGAGACCCCCACAGCCCAAGGCGCCGTGCTCCCTGGCACTGTGGGGCATACAGGGAACAGCAGCTAGAATACGGTAAATGGGAGAGGAAGATTTCACGGACCCAAATCCTCTAATGAGAATCTGACTTTCCATAAGTCATGCTCATCTGGATTTCATTATAAACGGTGGCCCGGAGCCAATACTGAAATGGGTTTGGCTTGGGTGCAGAATGACTGCAAAACAAAATGGATTCCAAACATCTGGAAAAATGAAGAGAAGGGGAGAGTAACTTGCAAGGCACTGGCTCCTGCTGATGTGTGGGTACCTCCGCGTCTGCCTCAGGGCTGGGCTGGGGCGCGAGCGGGAAGCGGGGGCTGGAGCAGGAGGAGGGGCCCACAGCCCTGCCTCTCAGGAGCCCCCGTCCAGGTGTGAAAGAGAAGGGCCTGGATTCTCTAAGCCCAAACCCGAGTGCTCTGAGAGCCTCAGAGCAGACCAGGGCAGCCCTGACCAGTGTTAGGTTAAACCAGTATCTGAAATTCCGAGAGACACCGTTTCTCTTCTGAGTAAGTCAGCTCTGTTCCTCTATGACTACCCACATCTCCTCCTCCTCCCCTGCTTCTCAGTTATTTAATGTTCCAGGTGCTCAGGGTCACCCAAGTCAGAGATGGAGCCACAGAGGCTGTAAGGAACGAGGAGATGAAAAGGTGACTCCGTGGAGCAGGTCATGCTAGACCCATCTGCCCGAAATGAACAAGGAAGCCAAGAGGGTACCACCTAGGTCCTAGGTTCAGCCTTTCCATGAACGATGTGGCTTTGGGCAGTCACTTTCCGTCCCTGGGCCTCAGCTCCGCCACCACCCCCCGCCCCCCCCCCCCCCCACACACACACATAGCAGGGTGATGCAGTGTCCCGCCCAGGGTAGTGTGAGGTGGCACAGAGCACGTGTCTGAGGCCCTGTGCCAGCACTGCTCAGCTCTTCCTTATCAGCCTGCCAGGCCGAGGCCTCTCGGATCCCTGCCTCTGTTCTTTGAGCGAGGGCTGGCCTGGGTCGTCTCTGAGGGGGCCGTGCTCTGCTGTGTGGAGCCCCCTGCTGTCCTTGGGCCCTCAGACACGCGCCCCCCCCAGTGCTGACCTGTACTCTGCTCCCCAGCCTTTGACGAAGCTCATGCGAATGGTGCACATGCGTGTCAGCTGGTAGACAGCCTCGAAGCCCTGGTTGACCGACTGAGCCAGGAGGGCAGCAAACTCCTGGTTGTTAAAGATCTTCAGGTTGCATCCTGCCAACAGAACAAAAACGGTGCTCCTGAGGACGAAGGCCGGGCGTGTCCGGTGCTCCGCTCCTGGCTAAGACCACCCCTGGGTCACCCGGAAGGTCCCAACTCACACCTCCTCCACGCTCGGCACCCTGCCCTGAAGCCATGCCACCTCCATGGGGGTACCGCTGGCATAGGTGAGGGGGAGAATTAAACACTGGCCTGCAAGCTTCAGCTACCAGAGCTGTGGGGAACACTGGGGAAGGCAGTACAGTGGGCCACCAAGAACAAGGGAGAGGGTTTGGAGAGGTGGGCCTGCCCTGGGCTAAGGGAACAGAGAGACAAGGGACCCGAGCCAGAAAGCCCACGGCTGCGTGGGGTTTGGCCGACCGCCTGGGGAAAAATGACCCCTTGTCATTCGACAGAGTGAGTGGGGCAGAGACAGGCCAACGGAAAGCTACGCCTGCATGTGGGGCAGAGACAGGCCAGCGGAAAGCTACGCCTGCCATCCCATCACAGAACTCATCCCAGGGTCCCAAGGTGCCTCCCGCCAGCTCCTCTGAGTCCACCTCATGTTGGGGCCAGGAGGGAGGGAGCGACCTGGGCCCCTTTTTGGCCTCTGGGCACCAGGCTGGGTTGGGGTGACATTCACAGCAAAGTGAAGGTGTGTGTCTAACTCTCCAGGCAGTAAAACTAGAGACAGGCACAAATAAAGTTTATAACAAATCTCTTGTTTGAAGTCCTGCCACCCGAGTGCCAGGAATGTGTTCCCCAGAAAAAATAAAGACAAAAGCACATGCTGGAGATGCCCGAGAGGTGAGCTGAGGTGACACCGACCAATGGGCCAACAGGAGGCTCCGAATCTCGCTGTGTGACTCTGGGCTGGTCACTTTCTCTTTGTAAGCGGGTGTCTCCTTTATAAAATGAGGGGCTGGCCTCAGAGGACCCTGAGCGAGCGCTGACATTCTATGAGCGAACAGACACCACCACAGCCAACTCAGCCCTCACCGAACAGAAGGGGGGAAGGCTGGGGAAGGGAGTGGGCAGCATGCCAGGAATGCAACCCGGCTTCCTCTTCTAGTTTTCTCCAGGGGGAGCGCAGGGAGGTAGGGCCAAAGTGGGCTCCAGACGAGCTGAGCCAAACAGAGGAGCATGAGGCTCGGGAGTCACACAGTCAGTCCGGGGTTCACCTGGCTCAGCCACTTACTAGCTGTGCACTTTGGGCAGGTGGCTTAACCTCTCTGAACTGGTCTCCTCAATATGCCTCCTCACCTGAAGAGCCAGAATACCTGGGGAAGACTAACAGCAGAGATATAAATGGACTCTGTAGGCACAACCACACAACGTTCTGGGAACACAGAGCACTTATCATTTCGGGGTATCTGGGTTCTGACGTTGGCCTTGCCCAGGACCCAGGGTTCCACTCTCATCTGCTCCTCAGTGGGAAGGAAAAGACAAGCCACACCTGCCTCACAGTCCTCGGCCTGATCGGGGCCACACACCTGCCTCACGGTCCTCGGCCTGACCGGGGCCACACACCTGCATCACGGTCCTCGGCCTGACCGGGGCCACACCAGCTGGTCACAGGGCCACACCAGCTGTGTGCCCCGTGGCTATACTGTATACCCCGTGAAAAGTGGGCTTTGGCTGGGCCATCTGCCTGTGTTCTAATAGGGAACTTAGCTGGGATCGCCCTCCTGCCTGGTCTTGCTTCCCAGGCCTGGCCCTGTCCAAGCCACCCTTTCCTGGAGTACAGGTGGGATTCATCAGCCCTATGCAGAAAACCCTCAACACGCCCTAGCTGGTTTGGCTCAATGGATAGAGAGTCAGCCTGTGGACTGAAGGGTCTCGGGTTTGATTCCAGTCAAGGGCACATGCCCGTGGGTCACACCAGACCAGGTTGCAGGCTCCATCCCCAGTAGGGGGCATGCAGGAGGCAGCCAATCAGTGATTCTCTCTCATCATTGATGTTTCTATTTCTCTCCCCTCTCCCTTCCTCTCTGAAACCAATAAAAACATTTTTTTTTAAAAAAAAAAGAAAGAAAACCCTCAGCAGTTCCCCAGAATAAAAGCAAAACTTTTATGTCCTTCCATGGCTGGGTCCCCTCATGCTTTCTAAACATTTCCCCTGTCTTCTACATGGCCTCGCCTCCAGCCAGAGTGCTGCCCCTGCGTGCCTGCCCTCCACCCCCTCAGGCCCTCGCCGTATTGTCCCCTCAGCCTGGAACCCCTCCCCATCCTCACCCCTCGTCGCCCTGTGCCTATGCTTCTCCTCCACGAGGGGGTCCCTGATCCACCCCACAGTTAAATGCTTGTCCTCCCGAATCCAAGAGCACCTTCTCCGTGCTGCTCTGCACACTCCGCTGGTGTGTAAGGTCTGTGGAGGCGGCAGCAGGGCCCTGCACCCTCTGTCCCCTGTAGCACCACCTTTTGTGGAAGGAAGGGAGGAAGGAAGGAGACTGCCTGAGCGTCCACACACACAGGGCACTGAGCAGGTACCCACGGGTCAAAGGCAGGTCCGTCCGATGCTGTGTCTGCTCCCTAGAGGGCCAGGGAGGGCGCTGTAAGAAGGTAAGGCTCAGAGAAAACCCAGATGGAGCACCTGCAGGTTGGCCATGCCAACCACGAGGAGGAGCAAATATCAGGAAAACAGCAACCTCCCCAGCAACCCAGGCATGTGCCATGGGGGAGAGGAACTCAGAAGAAGGGCGTGTGGAGGTGTGATTACCTGGTGGGATCTTGCAGACGGTGGCGGGGTGCCAGCCATAGCGCTGGTTACAGTTGGGGGACTGCACGAAGATGGCGCTGTCGCTGAGGCACTCTGCGAAGACCTCCCCTCCGATGTAGTAGAGCCGCACGCCTCGCCCTAGGGAGACTCGGGTCAGACCAGACCAGGGCGCCTGGCCTCACACGGTGGCCCAGGGCCGGCTGGGCTCACACAGGGGCAGAGCCAGCTAGGCCAGTGATGGCGAACCTATGACACGCGTGTCAGAGGTGACACGCGAACTCATTTTTTTGGTTGATTTTTCTTTGTTAAATGGCATTTAAATATATAAAATAAATATCAAAAATATACATCTTTGTTTTACTATGGTTGCAAATATTAAAAAATGTCTCTATGTGACACGGCACCAGAGTTAAGTTCGGGTTTTTCAAAATGCTGACACGCCGAGCTCAAAAGGTTCGCCATCACTGAGCTAGGCTCCAAGTGACTGGTTCTTTCCAGCTTCACCAGGCACATGGGACCCAGAGCTCAAACCTAACCCACATGAGGGGGCATGATGGGTGAGGCTGTGTTCCTAAAGCCAGAGGAGGCAGATGACGAGAGAGGGGCTTGGGGGAAGCCTCAATTCAGCTTCTACCACTGACCAGCCACACCTCAGAGACTTACTCCAACCTCTGAGCTAAGGTGGGACAGTAATGACACCCACCTCACAGGGGTGCTGTGAGCCACACAGTAAGTGCCTGCAACGCGTCATCTGATTTCTGCTACTAGTCCCCTCCGCTCCAAGATTCAGAAATCTGTTCAGTAAACCTACAGAGCTCCCTCGCCGAGGTAGCCGACGCCAGGAGCCCTTCACAGCAGGGGTGACTTACTGCCACACTATACCTTTCTCCCCTCAATGCAGTTTTCAAGAACATTCCGTAGGTTTATATCATTTACCTCTCCTTCATCTCTTAAATCTACTCCAGATGGACAGAAATTATTTTTAAATTGGCTCTGCAATTCAAGCAGTTATGTAAACACTCTGACAATGAGTTCCCCATGCAGCCGGGAGGGAGGGGGGCTCCCCTCTCCTGCAAGGAAGGGCTCCATTCAGCTCCTAGGGAGGAGGCCCCGAAGGCTGGGAAGCGGAGCCAGACTACAGGCACAACGTCAAGTGGGATGGAAACCAGACTACGAACTGACGGGCCATTGGAGGTCCTCCTGTCTCCTCACCCCATTACTGTCCCACCCCACCACTCCCCATTCCTTCCTGGTTCAGTGTTATAGGACAGACTTGGGGTTCTCAAGGAAGAACCTCTGTGCATGTCCATCAAGAGTGGGAGGCAGTCCTGGTCGGGTAGCTATCTCGGACACAAAATGTTGTCGGTTCAATCCCTGGTTGGGACACATACAGGAAGCAACTGATCAATGCTTCTCTCTCACATCGATGTTTCTCTCTCTCTCTCTCTCTCTCTCTCTCTCTCTCAAAAATCAATAAAAATATATCCTTGGGTCCGGCCAGTATGCTCAGTGGTTGAGCGTTGACCTACGAACCAGAAGGTCACGGCTCAATTCCCCGTCAGGGCACATGCCTGGGCTGCAGGCTCAATCCCCATTGGGGGGCATACAGGAGACAGCTGATCAGTGATTTTCTCTCATCATTCATGTTTCTATCTCTCTCTCTCCCTCTCCTTTCCTCTCTGAAAGGATACATACATATATCCTTGTGTGAGGATTAAAAAAAAAGGTGGGAGGCAGACGTGGAGGTGGGGAGCCCCAGACCAAGAGAACAAAAATATTTTGTTATGGTAATTTTTAAAAAATTTAAAATATAGAAAAGTATAAAGAGAAATCAGCAACTCCCAAGATCAGTATCTTCTTTAAAGTAAAGTAACGGGAGGCTGTCTGGGAAGGACGCGGGCTCAGAGCAGGGGCTGTTTGTCATGGACTGTGTCACACTTGCTGTCTGGCCCCTGCAGGGCTCTGCCCCTTCCTGGCAGATGATTCTTGAAAACGAGCACACGGGTCTACCCTTGGCTCCAAACTTTTCTTCTCTCGACCTCAAAAGCCTCTCTTCACCTGTTAACGCCCAAGATCTCACACACACACGAGCAGCGGTGCTCTGGTCCACGTGGGCCTGACCCCGCTGCCCTGCCCAGTTTCCGGCTTTGCCCTGGAGCCCCTTGACCAGCCCTGGGGGCTACGGATGCTGCCAGAGAATCCCCCCCTGCACCCACTACAGTGCCAAGCACGTCAAACTCGTGGCCAGCGGGCCACTTGCCTCCATTTCCACGGCCTTTCTACGTGACTCTGGGTCACAGAATTATGAATATCCTTAGTGTGATCATTTTATGAGCAAACCAAGTGATAAATATCGAGGCTTCATCGTGCCTAACCTAGGTAATCTTGTCCTGTGTTTTGGGTGTTGGAAGGCAGAACACCAGCAGCAGTGGTGTCCCAGCAGTGGGCAGTTCATACTCTAAGTTTCTAAAATAATCATCATCATGTACGAAATTAACAAACAAAAGATCACACCTCCAAGACGGACTACCCACCTATCCACCCATCAGTCGTTTAAGTGCATAGTTATTAAGAGAACCACATATGTGTCCTAACCGGTTTGGCTCAGTGGATAGAGCGTCAGCCTGTGGACTCAAGGGTCCCAGGTTCGATTCTGGCCAAGGGCATGTACCTGGGTTGCGGGCACATCCCCAGTAGGGAGTGTGCAGGAGGCAGCTGATGGATGTTTCTCTCTCATCGATGTTTCTAACTCTCTATCCCTCTCCCTTTCTCTCTGTAAAAAATCAATAAAATATATTTAAAAAAATAAAAATAAAAATCATCATTCTCCCCTTTTTTAAAAAAAGAGAGAACCGCATACGTTGCTTTTCGTACAGATTCCCCTTTCTTGTCCCCTTAAGTGAAGTGTTTTCCTCTGTGGCTTTCAAATGTTCAGAAACGATCCGTCTGTGTCCGTGAGTGAGAATGACCAAGCAACCTGAACTCTACCTTTCTGGTCCCTAAACGAGACAATACAAAATGGGAGGGTGGGGATGGGGCAGAGTCCTCTCCCCAGTCCCTAGCAGGAGGCCCAGCACGGAGGCTGCACTGGGGCCAGGGGTGGGAGAGGGGGGAACTGGCAGCCCCTTCCCTTGCTCTTACCAATGTGCCTCCGCGTGAGCTCCACGGCGGCGTTCCTGTTGACGTTGGAGAGCAGCCCGAGGCAGAAGCGCTCCGAGTTGGAGGGGTCGGTGAAGCCATCCACTGTCATGGAGGGCTGCGAGGCGTGGAATGTCTCCCCGACACGCTGGTTCAGCTCGTAGTAGGAGATGGAGCACCAGAAGGCTGGCTCGCAGTAGGTGACGGGCTGCAGGTCTGGGAGACAGGCCAGGCTGCGGGTCAGTGGGGTCCCCCGGATGCTCCAGAAGACTGTTTCTCTACCTCTCAGAGGGCATTACCATCCCGCCCTCATGCCTTTTATTGTCTAAAACTTGCAGGATCCCATGGCCTCAATACTCAGGTGTTAGGAGACGTTCCCACCAGCCCCTTTAGTTTTAGTTCTCAGGGCCTGTCCTGCCTGGCCTGGCCTTGGGGTGAAGCAGTCTTCAAGGAGGTGCTGGGCCAGGCCCCGTGCGCTCACTGCGCCGACATGGCCACTTCCCGGCCTTTCTTCCAAGTCCCTTACGTAACCCATGCTGACCTCTGCCCCCCAAAGGGCTTTCTGCCTTTGGCTCTGCCTGTGCTCAGGCAAGCGCCTAACCTGTCAAGCAGCAGCGTCCCAGCCTTGAAGCAACGCAACCCAGGGGGCCCTGTGCTGTGCACAGGGTCGGCGACCACAGGGCACCTGGCGCTGTCTGCAGAGCAGGCCTGCCCACGGCTCTCATTCTGGAAACTACCTCTGGATGCCTCCAGATGCCACCTCCTGGAGTGGCTCAGACACAAACGCGCCTGAAAGAAGTTCTGAGTTTGACCTAGTTATCAGTCTCTAGTCCCAATTCAGGGCTCCTCAGAGCAAAACTGCTGTCTTGTGAGGTGTTGGTTCTCTTTCTCAGAAGAGTCCGGAACCCCTGAAATAGCAGTTTCCCCTCATGTGATCCCACATGACCCCTAGCCTTCCTGTCACCTCCAGCCATTCTGGGCTCCCTAGCCGCCCCTGTCCTCCTCCTGCCCACCCGGTATCACCTCTCACCTCTCTGCACTGGCCGGCACTTGTCACTCCTCACTTACATCATGTCTCCAGTCCCACCCCTTCCAGCTGCCTCTCTGCACTTCTTGCTCTGCTGGCCAGGAGGCCGAGCTCCCCACATCCTGCTCTCTGCCTGCGTGGCTGGAGGATCAGGGAGCCCCTGCTCATTCTCCCCGGCCCCCATCTCAGACCCCCAGCTTGATCACTCACTCTGGCTCTGACATATATTTGGAGCCTGGCGACCTGGGTGTGTCCCATGGGAGCTGGTGAGTGGGCCAGGCCAAGTCTCAGCACAGGCCTGAGACCTCTGCTCACCATCTGCCAGGCAACTTCCTGGGGCGAGTACCCGCAGGACCCTCTGCTCACCAGACCTTTGAAAGCGTGTAAAGCCCGAGAGAGAGAAACCAGAAGCTGTTCTGAGAGGGGCCTGGGTGCCCCCTGCAGGGCCAAGTGGCCCTCATCTCCTGGGGTCTGTGCCCACGTTCCCTTCTAAGGGCAGAGGCTGTGTCCACGCATGGGAGGTACGGATCGGTAATGGACATCCGTGCCTGCACTCAACACACACCCAGAGCGTGCCAGCCGGAGAGTTAGGACGCCCAGATCAGTCACTCAGCTGCGGCACTGTTGACAGGTTGGACCAGATACTTCTTTGTCTAGGGGAGAGGGAGACTCTGGGCATTACAGGATGGTTAGCAGCACCCCTGGTCTCTATCCACGAGACGCCAGTAGCGCCCATCCATCTCACCCTCCCAAGCTGTGGCAACAAGAAATGCCCCCAGACATTGCAAGCTGTCTTCTAGGGGACAAAAAGCCACTGGTTAAAAACGATTGTCCTGGCTGTCAACCAGGTCATGGAGCGCCAGCTTTAAACCCAGGTGGACCCGAGTTCTCTCTCTGCTCTGGCACGGACTAGCCGTGTGGCTGAGCAAACCATTCCCACTCCGAGTTCCAGCTTCCAGATCCCCCGCCCCAGCCACCTGAGCGGAGAATCTTTTCCACCACCAAGCCCTGTTTATGGAGGGGCGGAGACAACTCCTAAGAAGTGCGGAGCTCGCATCAAACACTCGAGAAATGGTGTGTACAATTACAACTTTGATTATTTGAACTTGAGAACATCCTGTTCCTGTTCTGACCTCCATCACAAGAGGACGCTTTGCCCCTTTCCTCTCTTCCCAGGGGGCAGGGAGGGAAGGGAAGGAAGGCAGGAGATCTAAGCTCCTCAGTGGACGGGGCATGATGAGGCGGGAGTGACCTGTGGCTTGTGCGCCCCAAGTGGAGCTGAGCCACTTCCGGCTCAGGCTTTGTGGGATGCTTCCACATTCCAGTGAGATAAGCTATATTCTAAACGATGTGGTCACTAAATGTGAGCCGTGTTGCTTTGGAAACCTTAAAAAATAAATAAACCCAAGTGCAATTCAAGCCTTCCAAGTGGTCGGGCAACATGTCAGGGCCAGAGGTATTGGGGAAGGGCCGCCGGCCACCACGGCCTGCAGGCAGGCTCTGCTGATCTTGCTGTGTGCCCTTGCGGATGGGGGACGTGACTTCCCTCTCTGGCCTCAGTTTCCCAGTCTAGAGTATCTGCAGTGCGCTAGAGGACAGCTAAAGCAGACCAGCTAGGTCACTGTGCTTCTGGCAGGAGTGGGCCTGAAGGTGCAGCTGTGGCTGATCTGGGCTGGCCCTGGTTGCCCAGCAAAGTGCAGAACAGAAAGAGTCCTCTCCCCAAGTTATAAATCCCTCTCCAGCACTCCAGGGCTTAGTCCAAGCGGAAGACAGACAGCGAGGTACCCAGGGACACTGACATAGCCCACCTACCAAAAGCCACCGGGCCAACCGTCCGGTGACATGGAGCTGGAACCTCACTCTGGGGAAGTATGGATTCAAGATGTCTCAACCAGAGAGGGGCTTAGGGACCTGGCCCAAGAGGTCCTCCCAAGCAGATCGGAGTCCTTATCCAAACGTCTCTGCAACTTGCAGACACACACTGGACAGTGTTGTGGAAAACGCTGGACACAGGAGCCTGACACATAATTAAGGAGATGCTAGTTTGAAGGCGCAGTGCATTCAGGCCGAGACGGTCTGGAAGCAGCCATTTCAGAGAGGGCTGTGTAGACGCGTTGACCTGCATTCCGAACCACACAGCACCCCCAGCCACACATTTATTACTCTCTGCAAATAATTCAAAGCCCGCCATGCCTTCCACCTCTCTCCTTCCCCCAACACCTCTCAGCTGCTCCTCAAGGCACTTCTGCAAGAGGAGCAGCAGACCCAAAGTAAGAACACCACCGCCAAGCTCTGCCTTGAATGGCACTTCATTTTTAAACCTCGCATACGCCCTCATTTCTTTCCCACCTAAAGACGTATCCACATCATGGTTATGTACAAAAGAAACAAAGAGTCAGGACCCTAGAAAAGAGAAGGCTATACATGGCATAACCATAGAATGATAGCTACTGAAAGAACCCTCACCGGGGCTCTGAGCTTCCTAGCAGACAAGGCAAAAAGGGAGAATATGCTACAATTCTCTGGTTGGTGGACAGAATTCTTACTAGTTCTGCAGGGGGAAACAACGCTTGTCTTAGCACAAAATCTTAAAAGAAGTCCATCAAGGGGGTAACCCCTCCCCCACTTCAATCAAGCCAGCCAGCCCTGGTTTTCGAGTTTCCCAACAAATGCAGAAAGGATTTTACATAAGGTTGCTTCTTCAAAGGAACCTGAAGACACCCCATCCAAAGGCTACTCTGGGAGGATGACCCTGTAGTCTGGTGAGATGCCTCGCCCCAGTGGAGCATGGCTCTGCATCTCTAGGCCAAGGGCTTGGCACACCTGGAATGGGAGGTGACGGAGTGTGCCCAGGGCCTTCCCTGCTCGCGGCCAAACTGCTGAGTCGGTGCTAATCTCTGTTCCTGGAGCAGAGGCGTCAGAGACGCAGGAACCTCCAGCTCCAGCCGTGCTCGGCCCCCTGCCCCTACCAGTGTGATGTCGGCCAGACTTCTCGAGTGGCATGGGGCACTTAATTCATGACTGGCCCCCTGCCAGTCTTACACATGGGCTGGCTTCAGTTTTGAGCCCTATTCCAAACTGGCATAGACTTTCTGTTTTGTTTAAGGAAAAGAAAACAGAATAAAACCCAGAAGGCAACACTTGGATTAAGGGATCCCTATTAAAAACATGTGCAAGAAATCCAAATCCGGTAAAGGAAGGGGGAGGCCAGAGGGGAAATTAACTTTCTACTATAAATCGAAAGCAGGGAGCCGGCAAGGCCAGGAGCACGACACTGCAAGGCCAAAGGGCGAACCTGAATGGCTGGCTTCCTCTGGGCGCCCGCTCCTCAGGGTGAAGCAGCTCCACCTCAGGCCAGGAGGCTCCCCACGGCCATCCCCACCTGCCTTCAGGCTGCCCTCTCTCCTGCTGTTCCCTCTACCTGGGTGCCCAGCCCCGACTGTCAGAGCCAAGCTCCCGAAGCTGTGGAGCATTGCCTGACCCCTCCCTGCAGGATGGGCCCCTTGTGTCTGAGCTACCTGCGCACCTCAGCGTTATTCCTGCAGACCCGGGCCATCTGGGTCCCCGCCTCTGGGGCACCCATTCCAGCCCATCTCACTGAAGATGAGGGCCACACACCAGAGTGTACACAGAAGGAACCCCGCGCAGTCAGCCTAGCGCCAGCTCGCCCAGACCAGGAACCATGGCAAAGTCTCAGAGCGGGACCCTCGGAAGTGTGAGGGCAGGGCGGGCAGCTGACTTCCTGCCATTGAGCTCCTCTGACTCCCCTGAGGGAAAGGCCATGTGCAGCAGCAGGAAGGGCTGCAACTGGACCCAAATCCTCTGTCAGGGCCCCGGGGGTCCTGCTGCCCTGCCCCCAGCCCTTCTCCTGGCAGGAGAGGAAGGCGCCTCTGCCCCAGGCGCTCTGAGGAACTTTTACCTCCTTAAACTCACTCAGCTGCTGCCCTGGGCACTCCCTGGTACCCTGCTTCCCTAGGTCAAGGCCCATCCCCAATGTCTCACTTAGAAGCAGAAAACAACTTACTCACCAGCAGGATCCAGATCGTTATCATTTCCTTTCTCCCCACCTCCCTCCTCCTTCCTCCTTCCTCTCCAACTGCCCCAATCCTTCTGCCTTAGGTGCTTAGGAAATTCCAGGTGACTCAGGCAGCACAGTGCGAAATAACAGGAACATCACCTGCTCACACCCCGAAAACACAGAAAACACAGCCCCGGGGTCTCCGCAGCCTCTGGCGGGAGGCTGAGCTGGCTCTCAGTCACACACTGGAGCTCCCGTGAGTCACCTGGTGGCCGGAGGCCCAACCTTTCGCCTGGAGTGGGGAGGAAATGAAGGAGCCAGATAGCCTATGTCTTATTTCTTTTTGTGTAATAATTTATTCACAAGAAATAACGAGATGTCCTGAGATGTCCCCATCTTTCTTTAGGAAGCACTTGCTGTGTGCCTGCCATCACCCTACCGTTTGGGACTTACCGTCTGGTATAGGGGCCGGAAGAAGGAACCCAGAGGCTGCCACTGGTATAGGGGCCGGAAGAAGGAACCCAGAGGCTGCCGCTGAGGGCTCCCTCCTCGCCCTCGCCCTTTATTTGCCCTTCAGCCCATTTCCGACCAACTTCCGCCACCACCCCTCCCCACACCTGCTCTCTAAAGGATGCCCTTGAACTCCTGATGTCAAACTCTGGGTCTCTTCTTAATCTCATTTTGCATCTCTGTGGGACCTCCCTGGCATCTCCCATCCCTCTGGCTGCTGTGGCCCATCCTGCACCTGACCCTCAGCCTCTTCCTCAACCCTGTCCCTCCCACAAGGGGCCCCCCTCTCTCTCTCCTTCTTGAGCTGGGTCACTGAATTCAACCACTCCTACAACTTCAGCCGAACCTTCGTCAGTGTTTCCAAAGTGCCGTCTCTGGGCGGTAAATGGGATTATAAGACAAAAGGGATGGAATAGCGGTCAGGTCCGAGGGAGCGATGCTGATCAAACAGGCCTCCTTCCTGCAGGACTTCTCGGAGGCTTTACTATGCCAGTGCCTTGGGGCCCCATGAGGGGAGTGCAGGCTTTCCAAACTTGATGACAAAATCCTGTCTCCTGACCCCACTTTGGAAAAGGCTGTCCACCAGCTTGTCCTTGGAGCTCAACCGGCCCTTTCATGCCATTCCGTCCACCTGCAATGTCCTTCCCTCCTTTCCTCCTCATGGCATCCTACTTGTGTGTCCTCAGGGTCCAGCTCACATGTGTCGCCACAGCTCTGAGGTCTTCCCATCTCATCCGGCACCTTCTTCCTTGGCATATATCGTTCCTCCCTCCTCTGTGCTTGCTCCCTTGGCATCTGGCACAATGCCTCCCAGGTGGACACGGACACCTCCAGCCACTCTGCCAGACTTTGATTCCTAAGTGTCATCCCCAGCTCTGGACCACCAGTGTCAGTACATCCTGGGAACTCAGCCAGTGCTGACGAAATGAGTTCATACATAGGAGATACTGGCAAGCCTGTACCCACTGGAATACCACCACTACCTCCTGTGACCTCTCAGGGTACTTCATCTGCACCTACTTCTTGTTTTATACTTATGCACAGTCCTGTCTTATTTATCCCAGCAAGGCTGTAAGCACATAGAGGGCAGGGTCTATGAGTCCTCTTCAAATCCCCCCAACCTGGATGGGCACACAGCCACTGGGCAAGAAGTGCCTGGGGAATGAGTAAGGAAGAAACAGGTGCAAGTGGGCAGGTTCCCACCCAGGGGACACAGTCTTCAACCTGACATTTGTCCCTGACTGTAAGTTAATAAATGCCCTTCTTGAGCCTGGGTCTTCTGAGTAAGGTGGTGGGACGAGGGAAACTAGTCTAAATGCCCCAGCAAGGCAGTGCCCTGCTGCAGACGGGAGCACGTGCTCTGGGTCCCGAGGCCTGAGTTCAAAGCCAGCTTCCCCACTTACTAGCTGTGTGACCTGGGACAAGTTAGCCAAGCAGCCTGCCCCTTGCTTTCCTAACCTGTGAAATGAAAAACTACCAAACCACTACCTTAGACAGTTGTTATGAAGACTGGCCTGGAACAATGAGTGACACAGGAAATAGTAAGTTCTCAAGAAATGTTTGCCATTGTCATCACCATCATTTCCTCCCTTCCAGCTCTGAGGCCAGGAATCCACGAGATTTTACGGGTGGAATGAAGCCGATAGTTTTAAATGGATGAAGGTGGGGGTGTGAGGGCTTGAGAGAAAGCCAAGCCTGTCAGCATTGTGTCTCACCATGAGTCCTAACCCTGACTCGTCAACTGACTCGTCCCCCAGTTCAGACCTTCCCAGCAGAGTGGCACCCACTCTTTGCTTTCCCAGCTCGAGACCTGTTCCTACCTTTGGGAGAAATGACCTAAGAATGCTCAACCCTCAGAAAAGGGCCATCCCCACCTGCCTTCAGGACCCCCTCCTCACACCGGCCACCTGCCAGGGCTGCAGCTAGAGGGGAGGAAGGGATGCGTCAATAGGACACTCTGCCTTGGGTCCACGTTCGAGAACCATCCTGTCATCCTAGTCCACACAAGGCAGATAGGAGTTCACAGCAAGTGACAACTGCCCGTCTGCATCTTGAGTCAGGCAGCGAGGTCTCCAAGGTGAGCCTGCTCCAGAGTCTAGGAGAGGAAGTGCTGCCGGGGTCACGGGGTGGGGTCACCTCAAAGGCCAAAGCCCAGAGTCCAATTCACAATCATGACCTTTCATTTCTCGAGTGTGAGCGTGGCTTCTAGCCCGCAGAGTCTGTTTTTTAAATAATTCAAACAGTCCTCTCCCATCAAACGTGACCTTCCCTCTCCAAAGCCCAACACTCACAGTGATATTATTTTACCAAGATGTTAAGACAGATCTCAAAGTCCCATCTCACACTGCCCACGGGTCAGCCCACATTACAGGGCTCTCAAGCCTCTCTCACTGTTCCAGGGGATGGTTTTCTTCACCTGATGCTATCAATCAAGGCCTGAAAACAGAAGACAGGCCAATCCCCTCCGATTCACCAAGCGTGGGTATTACCTATTTCTTTTCCTGAGCCACACATTAAGCCCCAGCAATGAAGGCCAAAACAAAATCAAACTCACATTTTTCTAAAGCTGCCAGGCCAGCACATAAAGCATTCCCTTCAATAAAAGTGGAATGGATGTTTCATTTGCTTTGAGCCCTTCAGCAGGCCCCACACTAGAGCTGAGGTCTTCCCTGGGGTAGAAAAGCAAATCTCAGAAAAATGGACCCAGAAGTCCACAGGCTGAGGGAAAGTGTGAAAATGATGGTCCAGCTGCTCCAAACATCAGGAGCTGATGCAAAATGATCAACGAGGCACCAACATATGGAAATGTGTTTACCAAAAGCACAAAGAGGAGAAAAAAAATAAAAAATGGATATGCACTGTGATCACCGTGGCAAGGCACAAATATCTATGTTCGGCCCACAAACATCAGAAGGACTGTGATAAAGCAAAAACAGTGGTTTGGGGTGGAGAGATTGTGGGCAATTTTGCTTTTTTTTCTCAGGTTCCTTATATGTGTCCGTTTTAAATACTAATGACATCACTGTAAGATGAAATGCTCAGACAGAATCCAAAGAAGTGCATCTGAAACCTCTATGAAAGCTGGGGGCTGGAGTCGGCCGCCCATGGCTTTCCATCCAACCACGCACGCACGCTTGGCTGACCACAGACCCTCGGCTCCTGGGCACGAGGTTTGGGGAATTTTCACTCACTCACGTCTCAGCATCACGGGGGAAACACAACCCGGCACAGAGTGGCCTTTCCTGACACCGCTGTTCTCAGGTTTCCCGTTCTGTGGGTGACCCCAGAATCCCTGTAACCGGAAACCCAACAGGCTGAGCTGGCCCATGTGGGGGGTTGGGGTGGAGCCTCACCTTCAGGACCCCCTCCTCACACCGGCCACCTGCCAGGGCTGCAGCTAGAGGGGAGACAGTCACACAGACGAGCAGACACTTACCCAAGTTACTGTGTGCTGGGGACATCGGGTTCGGGGATAGGTTTGGAGAACCTGCGAGGTGAGACACAGGCGTGAGATTTCATAAAAGACTCTTGGCTGGAGAACCCAATTCCTGACATCAAGGTGGGCAGCTGGGTGGCCAGCAGAAAGAAACCCCGGGCTGACCCTCCAAGGCCCAGGAGAAGGCCTATCGCCACATCCTGGACCGTCCTTGCCCTCCACGGGGCCCAGGGGACATCATCTGTGGAACATGGATGAGCGGATGACCTGGGGGTCTCAGCCACGACTGACAGGGTGCTGCTCTTCCCCAGGACCCACAGCTCAGGGGTGCCGAGTTCCCAACTAGGGAACAGACCCTACACCACCCCCTCCTGCCCTGTGAACTGTGCCCCCAAGAAAGTAAGAGAGGGCAGCAAAGGCCCCCTCCCCAGCTCCTCAAAGCCCCAGGCAGTGAAGGCCAGCTGTCCCACACAGGTGGGGCCTGTGACCACCCAGACATCACCAGTCACTGCTCTCAGTGGCTCAGGCACCTGGAAATACCATTCCAACCATTTCCCCAGGTTTCAGAAAACTCACCAAGCTGCCTCAGAAATCCCACAGCTCAGCGACCAGACTGACATTTTATATAAGACACAATGCTGTACGTGGCAAAAGTCCAAACCTACACAATTCTTCCTACTTTCTGACCCTCTCTCCATCCCTCAGCCCCAGGAAGAAAAACAACCATAGGGCATCGACCTTCCAAAAAAAACAAGTGAGTGCCTTTCCACAGGGCACACTGGCACGTCCCTCCTCTGTCCCTGCACCGCCGGGCGACGGAGAGTTGTTCACTTATTAACAGCCTAGTGGGGCTGGCTCCTCCCTGAAATCTGCCAGTCTGCATACATATGCCCCCTGTTCACGGGGGTTGTTCCTGCTCTCGCCTGGGTTTCTTTTTCTCCCCCAGCACCCAATCCACTGGGATGTGGGAGAGCCCGGAAGAAGCAGAGCTTCCGAATCAGGGGCCCAGCCATGCCGCCAGGCATTAGCTGTGGGACTTGGCTAAAGAGTTTTAACCTCGCTGAGCCCTGACCCTCCCCCTCAGGCATAAGGGAAATCACACCATCTACTGTGTGATCTGTAGAAACGAAGGGAGAGCGTGCATGTGAAACTGCCTTCCCCGTGAGTGGTACATAGTAGGCGCTCAGTAAAGGCCGGCTTCCTGTTCTGTGGCGGCTCATGTAGACCCAGGAAGGCTACGGAACCTTCTCACTGCTCTGAGCAGACTTGTGTATTAGGGAAGACCCAGGACCGGACCAGGTGATCCTCGGGCTCCAGCCGCCACATCTCAGCTGTCCATGAGCAACTGGACTGGTTTCCAAATGGACAACTTTGAGTGAAGAAGGGAGAATAAATAGGAGGCCCCACCCGCTCACCACAGGCTGGCTAGGGTCCACAAAGCCCCGTGTCCACTTTCGATAAATCACTAGTGTTCACAACAGGGCCCTGCAAGTACATTTATGGGAGGAGGACAAGAAGGAGGGAGAGGGGACAAAGAAAGTGGGGTGGCGAGGTGGGTCAGGAGGGGGCGGAATGGCAGCTGCACAGCCCATATACAGACCCTCTCCTTTGGTCTGTTTTCTTTTGTAACAGTAATCATTCCACAAACATGAGAGCAGCAAGGAGGGAAGAGGGAAGGGAGAGTGAGGAGAAATGTAGCATCTGGAGAGATGCTGTTTAGCTGGCCGGCTTCCCATGCCAGCATTTAATGGCTGCAAGCTTGCCATGGCCACTTGGCATCGAGTACAGGAAGGTCTTCAATGCATTCCACTGGGTTCACACTGTTAGCCACTCACCCAGGGGGTGTGTGTGGGGAGGTGCTAAACCCCAAAGTGACACGATGCCCAGGCTGGGTATCAAGCAACTACGTTTCCAGTGGACATGTGAGTTGCTTTCGTCCATCTTTCAGGAATCGCATACTCTCTTTTGGGCTGTGCGCAAGGCAGGTGGCTATGTTTTGTCTAGCGGCGCTGTGGGCACAAGGCATGCCCGCCATCATCGGAACGGAACATCTGCTTGGCTCCCTCCTCCTCACCCAACCGCACATTCCATGTGGCAGCTGGGGTTCAACTCCAGAAACCACTGGTTTGGAGCCCATTTGGTCCCATAATAAATGACATGGGAACATCTGGAGATGTGGCTGGAGACAGCTGGGGTGGGTCCCTCACAATAGGAACACATATCACATTTGGTCACCACACAAAAACAGATGCTCCGGGGGCCTGCCTCCACTGGCCAGCGGCAAAGACCTTCCCTCCACTCAGGCTCTGGAACTATTCCTGGTGATGGAGCCCACCCCATGGCCAGCAACATGGCACTGAGGCACAGCCCCTGCTGAAAGCCTGCAGTGGCTCCCCGTCAGCTCCCGGCCACACGTGAAGCCTTGAGGGGCGTGCCCTCCTGCATCTCCCCATTCTGGAGGAGTAGGTCACACTGACTGTTTACTGTCCCAAGAATGCACCAGGCTCTCCCGCTCGTGCCCCATGACTCTGTCTGGCACACCCTTTGCCTGGCAGAACGACTTGGCTGAGACCTACATCGCTCTAAGACTCAACTGAAGAAAAACCTATACTGCAAGGTACTGCTCCGCCCCAGCACTTCCCCTCTAAGCTGGATTAGGGGCCCTCTCTGTGCCCCTGATGCCTTGTGGCGACTTCCATCAGGGAGCATAAAGATGCACAGTAACTGCTCCCTGTCTTGTCAGGCTCCCCACCAGCTGTGGGCTGCTCAGGCTCCTCCTCTATCCCCAGCCCCTGGATGAGTGGCTGTTCTACAAATACTGGATAGAGGCGTGGAGGGAGGGTTGGAGAGAGAAAGAGGGCAGGAGAGAGGGAGGGAGGGAAAGGAGGGCAGGCACTCGGGGTTCAGGGTTCGGAGCGCACCCCTGCAGGACTCTGACCTGCATCCATGCTGTGGTTCATCTGGTGGTCACTGGTTTCTCCATCTTCACTCAGGTAGCCAGGGGGTGGGGTTTCTGAGAATCAGAAGGAAAGGGGTTATTAACTGGCCTCCACACTTGGAGAGAGATTTTTTTGCAAACTCTCGCACATTCGCACCCTGTGCCGGTAGCAGCGCTGGAGGAATCATGGGCCTCCAAGCAAGGACACAGCTCCTGGTCCCACTGTCCTCCGCCTCCCACCTCAGGCTCCCCACCCGATTGTTACCTCATTCCCACCCCTGTTCACACCATCCCACTCCGAAGTCTGAAATGTCTGTTTCTAGAACCTCGGCCAGGCTGGCTTTACCCCCTCCTTCGAGTTCCGGTTGAAGACCACCCTCGAGGGAGGCTGTTGACTTGCTTCAGCCTTGCCCATCTCTGTCCTCCAAATGGCAACCCCTCAATCCAAACCGCACTCTGGCTCCGGCGCCGACTCCTGGGCAGGTGCCTGGTTATACGCTGTCTCTTTAGGGGACCTCTTAGCTTCCCAAGTGGGTTGCGAGTCCAGTGGCAGCAGAGACCGTGACCTGCTTCTCTGAATGACGCCCGGCCCTGACTGAGCGTTCTAAGCTGAATGAACACAGTGCGGGGCCTGCCCCTGGACAGCAGCGTCCCGGTGCAGAATCTGACAAGGCTGGGGCTGTCAAGTGGGTCTCTCCTGACTGCGGTGACCCACACGTACAGGCCCGCCGTCAACCTCGGCCCAGGAAACTCACTAGGGTTAAAGCTGGTCCCCATAGGACGCTCTGAAAGGAACACAGCATGGCCACCGCCCAGCAGCCACCGCCCTGCAGGGACCAGCCCACGTGCTGCGGGCTGTTTCCCTGGACTCCGAGAGTGCTGCTGGTTCACGCTGTGTTTGCATGTCAGTGAGGGGCTTCTAAAAGCTCCTGCACTCTCTGGGGCCCACTTCTCCCTGGGGAGGGAAAGCTCGAACTGGGCCTCCACCCCCACCCAGGCTGTAAGCTCAGAGGCTGACTCACAGGCCAGCTCTGCACTCGCCCACGCGGCCAGAGCACCCACGGCCTCGCAGCCCCTGGGCCGGCAGGGATCCTGCCTGAACTTCAGCGCCGGCCTCCAGGGCGGTGAGAGAAACACAGCATCGCTATTTCCGCTTCCAAAATAAATGACTGCGCTGAGGCCGGGCGGAAGGGTCACACCGCCACTCCTTGCAGCCAAGAAAAGCATCGTTAGTGAGCGGGAGCCAAGGCCACGGGTCCTCTCCCAACAGGGATGTGGTTCTGAGTCAGGGGCCAGCGCTGTGTGCACAGAGAGGGTTACGGGGAGGCCAAGGGGGCCCAAGGGGAGCAGTGGGACCCATGTCCCCCGGCCGGCCCGCACTGCCAGCACCCACCTGGAATATTGCTCTGCGGCTCGATGCCCGCGGGGAAGTTAGTGTTCTCGGGGATGGAATGGCTGTAGTCGTCCAGCGGCGGGAACTCGGCCGGGATCTCTGTGTGGCGCGGCACCAACACCGGAGGTAGAACTGCCCAGGGGAGACAGAGCAGAGGTAAACCAAGGCCCTGCACCCCCAAATACACTGCAGACCCTCCCTCAGGAAGAGAAAGGAGGAGAGGAAAGGGGCAAGGGGAGATGGTGACATGAAGCACCTGCAGACCCCAGAGAGGGGGCCATACCTGGGGTCTCTACCCTCTGGTAGTGGTAGGGGTTCACGCAGACCTCGTCCTTCTTCATGTTGAAGGCGAACTCACACAGCTCCATGGCCCGCAGCTCATGGTGGCTGTGCAGGTCAGGCCATCGCCACAGGCGGCAGTAGATGACATGGGGGAGCCCTTTCCGATGAGACACCTGCAGTCGGCCATCCAGGGACCTGCCGGGAGGGGAGGGCAAAGAGAGACAGTGAAGTGGATGTGGCGTGCCTCCTCCAAAGTCCTGCCTGCTGCGGCCCGAGCAAGCCTGCTGGCAGGGACGGGAGCCCTCCCTCACTCCCTTCTCCCCAGGGCGGAGGCCCGGAGATCAGAGACCCACTAACTCAGTGCTGGACGGGATCCCGGGAGGACACAGAGGCCCACCAAGGAAGCCATGCCTCCCAGGGCCACAGAGTGGGCTTGGCTCTCCCAGGCCCTGGGGGAGGGCTCACCCCCACCCACCCCCACATAAACGGAAGGGCACTGGAGCCCCGGTCTGCACAGGTCCAGGAGCCAGGGGAGGTGGGCGGGGCAGGGATGAACGAGAAAATGAGCTCTTCAGGTGTGTGCACCGGTGACCAAGCACACAGCACGGCTCTCATCGCTCTCCACACTCACCCAGTGCCTCCCTCACACGTCAGAAAACAAGAAAAACAAACACAAAAAAAACCTCAAACATCTCTTTCTTAGGCGATATTTGTGATGAGTCCGGGAGAGAAAGAGGGACACTAAAGGGGCTTTTAAATGGCGAGCCTACACCTCCCAGGAGTGCCTCTCAGTGTGAGGGTTGGTTGCAGGGGGACCCAGGTGCCACCCACAGGGCCGTGCGTGGGCCGAGCAGAACACACCACACTCGGTTCTGCGACGGTCCCCAGCCCAGATGGGCCAGACACACGGCAAATGGCAGTGCCCTGTCCCTGTCAAGCCACGTCCTCCGTGGTGACCAGCCTTCGAGCAGCTGGGACCCCCTCCTCTCAGGCCAGGCCCAAGTGTGGTCCGAGACCAGCAGGTTGGGTCCACGGAAGCTCGTGTAAAAGGTAGAGCCTATCCAACCGACTAAATCAGAACCTTCCTCTTTATAAAATCCCAGGTAATTGCATGACAAGCACGTTGGGCAGTAGACGGGACTGGGGAGCTCAGGACTGGCAGGGGCACCATCAGCCAAGAGCAGGTGGGCAGGCAGGTGGCTTCCGGAGGGGCAGGAGGCTTCAGGTGAAGCTAGTCCCACACAGGTAAGGGGAGTCTAGTCACACACACAATATTAACACGTATTCTATGAACACCTACTATGTGTGGCACCGGGGAAAGGGTAGCGGGCACAGCTTTTCTACAGCTGGGCGGGGCTGGCCGAGAGGCATTTGCGAGCTCTCCCTCGCTGTCCCCATGTGACGGAGGGCACCCGCTTGCCTGAATAAATGGGACTCATGGGCACTCTGTGAGGAGCAGGCAGAAATGGGGCAGCCAGTGGACACGATGAAGGTGACGGAGGCCAAGGTCTGAGTGTGAGGTGGGCTGTGATGTGGTCATCGTGGGTTTTTGTAGTTGAGGGACAGGAAAGAGGGTCAAGAAGGGGGTGAAAGAGGACAGAAGGTTATCAGATCCGTAGGCAGAGAACTTCTGTTTCCTGGTTCCTCATCCAACCCTTTCTATGTTTGTGGGCTGTTTCCTCGGGGCCTGAAGAGCTTGGCTGTCTATTGGAACAACTATGTCACAGAAAGCTCCAGGCAAAGAGGAGGGAAGGAGGAGAATGGAAGAGAAGGGGGTTAAAGGGGAAGGGAACAGGGGGAGGGGAGAGGATAGAAGAAGCTGGTGGAGGGGAGGGAGAGAGGAGGGACGCAGAGAGGAAGGATGGATGGGGGAGGAAGGGGAGGCCGAAGAAGGGGGGACGAGGGTAAGAAATGTCCTTTAGGTCAAATAAAACAAACTGAATAGATGCATTTATCTCCGTTCTGCCCCAAACAATAAGTAGGAAAACAGCAGAACAAAGTGGAAAGCAGATGGTGGAATGGGAACAGACAGCAGAGTGGAGAGCTGAAACCAAGCACCTGTCAGAGGAAGCCAACAAAAGTGATTCCATTGGCGCCTCAGAACCTGGGACTAGGGAGGTGAAGGCACCACACACTTCGCAGGATGAGGCTGAAAACAGGAGAATGGTTGAAAGCTTATAGAAGAGGCAGTGAGATCCCGTGCCCCATTTCCAAGCCCCCACCAACAGGGCCTCCCCGATCCTGCGAGAGGCAGGTTTGCTCTCTGCAGAAAATAAACTGGAGAGGGGGCTCTGGATGGGGCCACCAGGGCACAGTTTGGGATGAAGGTCAGATGAGGGCTGGGATGAGGATTCCTGGAGGCTCCCTTGCTCACTTGGGACCCAGAACAGTGACGAATGGTCCGTGTTCCCACCCCCTCTGGTGAAGAAATTAAACAGCTCAGCCCACAAGGGACCTGCAATCTGACATTTGGGGACACCCTCCCCCCCAACAAAATGACCCTATGCCTGCCAGCTCCCCCTATACAGGGTAGTCCACCAGCCACAGGCTGGAGCATTTCGTGTGTTTTCATTGCCTCGCTCTTAAATATGAATGCACAGCCCAAACCCCGCATTTTAAAGAAAGCCACTAACAGGAGGCACAGAGGAAGAAATAAGGAGGGAGGGGAAAGGCAAGTCTGAGGCAAGAAAAAGGAAACTTCCAAAGTAAATAAAACAAAACAAATACTACTCTCAGGGAAATAGGATATTGCAATCCTAAAATAGGAACCTTTATAGACTATTAAAAAATAAAACCTCTTGGAAACAAAAAAGAATATAAATTTAAAAATGCAAGAAAGAATCAAGTCAAGGACTTCTTGAATTCTTAAACTATTATTTACATTAATTATTTTGATAATATAATTTTTTAAAAAACAAGGGAGCTACAGTAATCAAGGCAGTGTGGTCATGACGAAAAACAAACAAACCAACCCCCTGAGAAACAGATGATGGAGCCTAAGAAAGTCCAGAAATAGTCACATATATCTGGACAACCGATTTTGGACAAAGGTCCAAAGACAAAGAGAAAGGGCAGTCTTTTCTATAAATGGCGCCAGGAGAGTTGGGTATCCAAATGCAAGGAAAATGAACTTCCATCTACACTGGCCCCCAAATACAAAAATGAGCTGAAGTGGATCCTGATAGAAAGCCTAGCACAAGGCAACGTCTAGAACAGGGGTGGGCAAACTTTTTGACTCGAGGGCCACAATGGGTTCTTAAACTGGACCGGAGGGTCGGAACAAAAGCATGGATGGAGTGTTTGGGTGAACTAATATAAATTCAAAGTAAACATCATTACATAAAAGGGTACGGTCTTTTTTTTTTTTTAGTTTTATTCATTTCAAACGGGCCGGATCTGGCCCGCGGGCCGTAGTTTGCCCACGGCTGGTCTAGAAGGAAACAGGAGACATGCTCTGTGACCTTGCGATAGGCAAGCACTGCTTAGCTCTCACACCAGAAACACATTCCATTTTTAAAAGCTGATAAATTCGACTTTATCAAAACGTAAGCTTCTGGTCTTTGAAAGTTACTGTTAAGAGACTAAAAAGACAAGACACGAATTGGGAGAAAACATTTGCAAAGTACCTATCTGATCGAGGTCCTATGTCTGAAATATATAAAGGACTCTATAAACTCAATATTAAGAAAACAACCAACCCAACTATAAAAACACACCAAGAGCAACAAAGTCATTTGACCAGGATCACAGGGCAGTCTGCACAAGGCCCGAGGGAGAGGCCAGTGCTCCTGGCGGCCAGGCTGGACCCAACAGAGACAGGCATGCTCTCCAGCTCACAAGCACGTGACCCCTGGGCTGGCGGGGCAGTATTTTCCAGAAGTCATCCGGTCCATGCCCCTGCTTCGGGGCCATACTATCCCTAACTCATGACATGGATGGCATCTCATTCACTCCCAATGCATCAGCGACAACTCCTCTTGGTTTAGCCTGGGCTGCCGAGAGCCAACGCTGGCAGTCCTCCTCCTCCTCCCGTCCCGCTCAAAACACACGCCGATGCTTCCCAAAGTAATGCTAGCACATGGGGAGTTTCAGCTGCTGGATTTAATTTAGCTGATGTGTCCGTTACACACCCTCATGAGTCTCAGAGGGCACCAGGCCTATTTTAAGTTAATCTAATAAATAGGTCTTCGTTCTGAGCTGATGTTACCATAACATGCTCGGTTGCAGGAAAGGATCCCTTTGTGACACGCTCTCCTGACCCAGCGTTTCTTGTGGCCCAAGACCAGCTGCTGGGCCCAGACAGTCCCAGGAACCTGCCTTCGCCTCCTCCCCATCTGTGACACAGATCTCTTCTCACACCCTGGCTTCATGACGAGAGACCCCCCGAAAGTCTTTCTCCAGCAACTCCCTCCAGCTCCTTTGACAGAGGTTTTAATCCTTAAATATATTCTTCACCAGCTGAACCATTTCCTGTGGCAGGAAATTAGGTTTCCTCCCATTGGCTCCAAGTGGGATCCATAAAATATCCCAAAATGGTGGTGGGAGCCACAGCCAAGGATGTGGACATGCGGGAGTCCAAAGCCAACAGTGAGGGGAAGCCTGCCAGAGGCTCCCGGGGGGGAGAGGGCAAGGCTGGGCCCACCTCCTGCCGCATGCCACTCGTGTCCTCTGTTGCCAGTGACCATCTCCCCACAGCCATCTGGAGGCCAATGTGAATGCTGGTGGATTTGGACATGGGGGTTAGGGAGAAGAGTGGAAGCAAAGAACATAAGCTCCAGAAACACACAAAGATCTATTCAGCATGAACCATGTGCCAGGCACACAGCTATCTTGTGAGAATACGAAACTGACAAAGCCCAGTATATCCTGCCCTCACCAAGCGCAGAGAACTTAAGGGGCTTGCCCAAGGTCAAATAACTTGTGAAAGGCAGGGCCAGAACTGAAACCCAGACCAGTGCTGAGAAATGGAGGGTGAGGAGTGGGATGAGCAGTACTTTTTCTGCTACCCCATGCTGCATCCCTATCAGGGAGTGGACCTCTTAGCAATCATCAAATAGTTCTGAACACCTATCATATCCCAGGCACTGCGCCAGTTACCTGAGTCATAGAAGTGAACAAAAAGTAAATTTGTGAACACTATCGTATTTCCACTGAAACTGATTTTATTTAGCGCACATCCAATGCGAAAATTTCTAGCTTCTTTCAGAAACAAGCTTTCTCTTGTCCTATTTTGAGTAGTAGTAACAACAGTGGGCAGAAGTTACTGCCACGCTATGCCAGGCCCTGTGCTGGCCACTTGATGTGTGCACTAGGTGGAATTAGCCATCCTCTCTGTACCCTTGCCCTTTGCTGGATGGCTTTGCTGCTCTTCCTACCATGGGTGGAGTGTACGTCCTTGTTCCTTGACTTTGGGCTAGGCCAGTGGTCGGCAAACTGCGGCTCTCGAGCCACATGCGGCACTTTGGCCCCTTGAGTGTGGCCACGAAGTTTCAATCGCATTGTACGTGTGCGCCCACACGTGGTATTCTGTGGAAGAGCCACACTCAGGTGGCCACAGTTGGCCGACCACTGGGCTAGGCTATTGCTTTGGTCCATGAAACCAGCAGGAAGGTAAAGAACCATCGTGTGTTTCTGCTTGCCCTCTTGCACCACCTCTGCCCTCACCATGGCAAGAGCCTTTCTGGAGCAGCTGCTGCCCCTCAGCCTGGGCCCAGGAACCAACACAGTTGGAAGAGACTGAGCCAATCCTGCAGCAAAGGGCCACGCCCAGGTGAGCCACAGAAGCATGAGTCAGCATAAACCATCATTGTTTTGGGGTGGTTTGTTACCCAACACTAGCTGACTGCTACACTGACTCCACCACCAGTCTTTCCAATAAACTTGCAAGTTTTACTGATGGAGAAATAGAGTGTCTGAAAGGTCACCCAACTTTGCAAAGGCCCAGAGTTCATCTAAAGTGAAGGCAGGCTTTGTGGCTCACTCTTCCCTAACTGTAAATGGCAATAATGCTATTTCCTGACCGTGACTAGAATACCATGATATGACTTGACCATTTCAGAAGGACATCGTTTTTATTTCTAGAGAACAACCTCCCTATAGGCTTTCGGAGTCAATTTGCATCAAATATGAACTTATACCCAAATGCTCAACTAATGTTAATTTCTTGAAGTGGCCCAAGTAGCATATTGATAACTCAATATGTTATCAATATCAAACCAAACCTCTGGCATCCATTTCAATTCAATTTATTCTTTATCTTTACTTTTCTCCTAGTATCTGCTATATGTTGGTGTAAGAAAAGGGGGTTATTTCCCATCTTGGGTCGGATTACCAACTATTACCACAAAGCCACACTCATGCCCATACTTCCCAGAACATGCAGGCTGCAGCTGGCAGGTCCATCTGCTCTGAATGCCTATACTTCCCTCCCACACCAGTGGGAGGAGTCCTCACCTCTTCCCCTTGAACAACAAGCCAAGCCAGCTAGCCTGCTAGCCCGTGTTCACATACCCACAAGAAAATCTTTGCACTCCACTCTTCCCGAGCTTTGTATTTTATGTGGGTTTTATTTTTGTTTCTTTTTTCTTTTTCTCATTCAAAATAAAAACAAGGTCTAAACGACTTCAAGTTTGAGTTAGGTGTGCACTCATCAAGCCTTCTAAGAAGGCAGAACAAATTCTGCTGGAGACTTTAAAAGGCCGCTTGCATGGGTTCCACTTGGCCTCTGAGCAGTGGTGGTCTGTCCTGAGATATCGCTCTCTCTTCTGCACCTTAATATGCAAGTTTCAGAAGGTGCCTCCAGTCCTCCACGCCATGGACAGCCCAGGACAGCTAGTTGATAGAGCAGCAAACAGAAAAGCCCTGAAAACTCGCCTGCTGAGAGAGTTTTTATTTGGGGGTTCACCCAGGATCACTTCCTTCGGGTAAACATAGCCCCAAACCAAAGCTTCCTTTGTTCTGAGCAGAAGACCTGCTGGGGACTGTGTGCCGAGCCCCCTGGCTGCAGGTGACACACCGCAGAGGCCTCCCGTTCAGGGAACAGTGTCCTGCTCAGCTGAAGCTCTGGCAACTGGAAGTCCACCCGAAAACCCACTGTGGAGAACGACAGACAGCTGGTACCTGTGGACCCTTAAGAGCATCTTGCCGAATCCCTTCCTGCTGTGGTTGAGGAGACCGAGACTGATGCGTTAAGAACCTCCAGGTCACCCAGCAAATGAACTTGGAGCACGAAGGCAGCCTCCCGACTGCTATTTCCCTGCAGCTGGGCTTCCCCGCTGATGAGCCTGCGAAGTGCGAGTCCGCTCTCCCGCCTGGTGAGTCAAGTACGACGAAACATATTCTTTTCTTGGCTGTATTGAATCTTAAAGTTGCCTGAAGGTCTCACGCTTTAGGATGGCAAAAGCTGTTTTCAAAAATGAGCTGAGCAATCAGTGCCTCTGGGTGGACAATGTACACTGTAATTCCTGTCCTATCATTGCAACTTTCTGAGGTTTGAAATTATATTAAAATAAAAAGAAACTGAGCTTTGAGCTGTATGCTGAATATAATATTCCCAGACACTTTCAACATTGTCTTTGGTGGTTGGTGTTTAAATAAAAAGCAACGTCTCCAACATCAGCGTGTTCTGTTCATTTGGCACCACCGAGAAGGCCGCTGGCTAGGTGAGGCTTGTGGTGGGGCAGGTTCTGGATAATGGAGGATTCGCTGGCAGCTCTGCCGCAGTGACCACACGCTCTAGCCCAGTGTCGTAAGTGTCCTCAGCAAGTTCTGGAAGTACTTGAAGCACGTTTTTAATGTTCCAGTTTAGACTGGCCCCTGAGGAGCTGCAACCGGCATTTCACAACCCTGATACCAGTCATTGAACCATTTCCACCAAGAACAACTCAATTCCCATCTGAACTCGCAGATGGATCATATCCGGTGTTCCAGGCTGCCAAGTCGGGGGAACACCCCTCAAATGCCCGGCTGAAGCCCCCCTGCTGTGCTTCAGAGCGGTGGCGAGTCTCTTCTCCACTCCTCCCCCGAGACTCTGCCAGCAGCCAGGTCAGGGCCACAACAAGCAGGGGCTCATGGGGCCTGGGGTGTGAGTCCCAGAGGGGGCAGGAGCCTCAAGGGAAGAAGCCAAGGACCAGCGGCCCTGCCCTCTGTGGGGGGCTGAACCCCACAGGAAACACGGGAAGATCACCTGGACCTCTGGGCTTCCTTCCTTCCGAAGGGCTGGGGATGGGCACGGAGCGGGAGACTGATTTATGGAGAAAGCTCGGCGTCATTCTAATCACTGGACAGCACACGGACACGGACAGCTTTCCCACATCCGGCTATGAGAAAGGCGAGCCCCACTGTTTCTCAACCTTAGTGCTCCCAACGTTTGGGGCCAGATCACTCCTTGGGAGGGGGGTGCTGTCCTGTGCGCTGTAGGATGGTCAGCAGCATCCTGGCCTCTGTCCACCAGAGGCCAGTATTGGCCCCACCCCCAGTTGTCATAACCAAAAATGTCTCCAGATATTGCCAAAAAGTCCCCTAAGAGGCAAACTCACTCCCCTGGGTCCCTTGAGAACCATGGGTAAAGAGAAGGTTCTGGGAGGTGGGCGGAGGTCGGGGAGAACTGAAGCAATTCATAACTCAGAGTTAGGTGTTTACTGGTACATCTCACGGGCTATAGGAATGCTATGGGCTGGGTACCCCTCTCCCATTTTACAGGTGAAAGATTGATGGAACGTTGGATGACTTGCCCAAAGATGCCAAGAACAGCAAGAAGTGCCTGGCCTTGAATCTGGGTGTTACACCCCAGACCTGGTTCCCTATGAATGCAAAACACAGGGTTCACTGTGTCAGAATCATCAGAGATTCTCCTTGGGCTCTGGGGAGACCGCTGTCCCTGTCCCCTCTTTTCCCCATTGCAAAGAAAAGTAGTGAAATCTTGAAAGAGAAGGAGGGAAAGGAGAAGGAGGGAAAGGAGAAGGGTGAGGAGGAAGAGAAGAGGGGGATTTCATTTGCAAGCTTTCTATTTAACAGCTTCCATTTCACAAACTCTTTTCTCCAAACACCAATTTGATGGGCATGGCTTTTTCTGAAGTGTCAGGATCACAGAGGTTTCAAACCAGAAACCGAAGATGCTACAGAGACCTGGGCTGGTCTCTGGTTGATGGAAGAAGGGGAAAGAACAATTATGAGGATTCACAGAACTTTCTGAACAGCCGTTTCACTCTGCCAGTTGACATTCACTGGGAGTGGAATTAAGCCTGAAGATCATCCTCTCATTTGTTTTTAAAGAGATCGCTCCTGGCCCATTCAGGATTCTCACAGTTCCTGGCAGCCTTCTGATGGGCTAAAGGCAGAAAGCACACTTCACCCCAGCTTTCACAACCCCCAACCACAAAGCACACCTCATAAAATACAGGGAGTCTGAAATGCAGTCATGGATCCAGGTGCGTTTAGACACCTCTTCTCATTGCTCTGGTGCTGCCGGCCCCCCGTGGGCCCGCTGGGCAGCGAGGCTGCTCACCAGCCAACACTTACAGCAGCGGTTCTCAACCTGTGGGTCGCGACCCCTTTGGCAGTGGAACGACCCTTTCACAGGGGTCACCTAAGACCATCCTGCATATCAGATATTTACATGACGATTCATAACAGTAGCAACATTACAGTTATGAAGTAGCAACGAAAATAATTTTATGGTTGGGTCACAACATGAGGAACTATATTTAAAGGGCCAGAAGGTTGAGAACCACTGACTTAGAGGCTCTCTGTTTCCAAATTGCTTTTGGGAAACGGATTCATTTGTATTTTCAATTTGGGGGGAATCAAAATAAAATGCCAGACTGAACCCACAGGCCCAAAAAGAGTCCTTCTCTCTGTGACAGAGTGAAGCTCCATCTAACTCTGGAGGGGAAGCTGAGAAGAAAGAGCCTTTGGAGACTGTTAGGTAATTATCTTGGCTTCGACCCGCTCCTCTGCCTAAAAGAAACGGGCTTAGAGGTGGTGAGGGGGGTGGAAATACAGACCCCAGCCTTCTGTTGATGAAAGCCTTGAAACTTAGAAATAAGTTTGCACTCCTGAGAAGTAAAAAGAGCAGAGCAGCAAAAACTCACCTCCCCTGACAAGTGTTCCTCTCGTCTTATCTGCCAGCGAGCTTCTGTGTTAGCTCACATCACTACACAAACAATTCTTATTACGAGACTCTTAGTCACTCTGTTTTTCACTTTCTTCCACGAAGCAGTGACCATTAAGGCCTGAGTATCCTCTCTGGGCCGTCTCTCCCCAGCCCCGGTTCCCAGCCTCCCACCTCCTGCCCCACCTCCCACCTCCTGCCCCACAGGCTTTGCATGAATCCAGTCCCTGAATCACTTCCTGTGGGCAGGCTGCACGTTCAGAGCGGGGTTTTCTTTCTTCTTTTTTTGGAGAAGATTCTCACAGACATTTGGGGTTAAATGAGTGAAACCAGGAGAGGATGACTGGCTGTCTTATCCTATCAAAACACATCAAAGTTTCCAAAGACTTACAGAAAAATGGCGGCAGGCATTCGTGACTCGGGGAGTTGGGGGCGGGGGGGGGGGGGGGGGCGGGGGGGGGAGGTGAAGAGGGCAAATAAGGAGGTTTTGTGTTAATTGCATAGTTTGTACTTTCTTCGTGATGAGTCACAGGCCAGAAAGATAAAACAGTGTCACAGGCATTACAGAGCAAGCACAGGGGAAACTGGCAACTCGGTGACATTCACACGGGAGACGTGGTGCTTGCTCAAGCTCCAACCTCACAACAATTCCTGGTGAAATACCATACACTATGGGCTGGGAAAGGAACGTTCTAGCATTTCAGTCTTCACCACATTTACAACTCTTTCCCTATTTTTAAAAGGGGCCCCAAAGCCCTTAGGCTCCTCCAACCTTTCCGTTCAGCCACCGTGGGGGAGCTGAGGCTGGGAGGGGTGGGAAGCAGCTACATTTTTAGAAGACATTAGTTTAAGGACCATGAATTTAAATAGCTACCTTTGTACCCAGAAAATGCGGCACTTGCCCGATACCAACCTCTAACATTCGACAAACACTCTGCCTCTTCCCGGACCAGCACTTTATAAGCTTACATAAGCCCTTTCCATCTCACCAGTAACAAAGAACACGTCCTGTATATTCTGGGCACCCATGTCCTGAGGACAGTGAAGCAGCCAATTAGCATTCCTTTCAGTCTAAGGGGACAGGCTTCCTATTGTGCCTAAACAAAAGGTTCTGGTTCATTGGGGGCAATTTCACCTAAGACAGCAATGGACCCCTATGGGCAGGAAGATAGGAATTCCAAGTAAGCAAGCCGGGAGGATTCAGACAGGCCAGGCAAGCACTCACAATGTCAGGGTGGCAACAGCCAGCTGCTTAAGCTGGCCTCATCCATTCAATGGCTCTAGGCCAAAAGCTGCATCCCAAATGCAGAAAGGCTTCCAGGTGAGGCCCCTCCCCTGGTCCTGGACACTCACAACCCTGCACCAGCCCGCTTAGTCCCAGTCAAGATTCACACAGTACCTGCCCACCCACTGCTTCATCAGACCACCCCCCCGGCCCCTCCCCCCTCCTCCCCACACACACACACACACACACACACTTCCCAAACAGAAGGCATATTTTTCAAGGTCTGATTTACAGGTTCAGAAATTCAAAGTGCGGAACTCGCCCAAGGAGCAGAGGTAACTGCTGCAGCCACGCACAGGCCCTGGGCTTCAGCCTCCCCAGCGCAGACCGTCAGCCAGCGGCAGCACACGGCGGCCACATGTGGGTCCACAGGCTCTCTTCAGCCCCGTGACAGACCCCGTTATGCCTCTAGCTCAAAATTCATCCCATTTTGTGTCTCTTTCTGCAGAATGATCTCTCTCTGTGCCCCCCTCCTCAAAGGCTTACAGTCCCTAACGTCCTACACTCACCAAACGGAGTGTCACTTAGCACTGAAGACCTGCTACCACTAAGCAGCCTCACGTGTCTCTGGCTTCCCTTCAGACCGAGGGACGGGAGCTCCTTGAGGACGGAGCACGGGGCTTGCATAGCGCATTTGCTCACAAGTAGGTCATGAGTATGAAACTATTCCTGGGCACCAACAGTCAGACGAGGCAGCAAACAAACAAACAAAAGCCTCAGGCTGCACCCCAGCCTTATAACCCAATCAGGGCATCAAGCCTGGTGGCGAAGGGACCCACAGTCGCACCTCACCGCCAGAGACCCCAGGCCAGAAATGCGTTTTAAGCAATCCCTTGGTCTGGAGAAGTGCAATTAAAAACAGCAGGGGAATGGCAACCTCACGTTGTTATGCTAAAGCAGCCAGTGGGGAAAGGCACTTGGAACCAGGAAGTCTGCCCACTTCACTTGCCATCTGAAAGAGACAAAGTCATTTGTGACTTAGGAGGCCTTAGGCAGACAGGAGATAGGAGGCACTGCAATAAATTCACTCAACAGGTATTTGTTGAACAGAGATGTTAGCAGCGTTGGATTTACTAGAAGAGAAAGCCTGCATACATCTGGGGGAGTGGACTGGAACATTAGTGGTAGCTGAGTAAGGGGCGGGGGTGGGGGGAGGGAGGTGTCTCCAGGTATGGGTCATCCCATGGGTAAAATGATGGGCTCAGCACTGACATTCCACAGACCTGTGAAATTCTCTCATTTGAAGTGGAAAGCAGCTTAAAGGTGGCTGTGTCTACACTTTCCATTCCTTTGCTGCCTTTAGGCACGTAGGGCCTTGGAGAAAACAAACCTGAATCAATAGCAGCAGAGCAAACACATGAGCAAGAATGAGGACGACCCACAGAAAGTCCTTTCTCCTCTGCTCTGCGTGGGTGAGAGAGAAGCTGCAGAACTCGGCCTCTTTCTGCAGGTGAGAAGCAAAACAACAAAAATAGCCTCTCGACCCTAGCAGCCATGTCAGCAAAACAGAGGCAGTCACGGCTGTGATGTGATAGGAAGGCATTAACCTGGTATCAAACCGCTTCCTGACAGAGAAGATAGCTTTAAACCAGGAAGGTGAGGGGGTCTGCCGATTGCTGACCTCGAGTGAGAGGTCACAGAGTGGAGGCAATGGCTGCAGGCGTGCTCACCTCTGTGGCTGGCGGGCTTTGGTGGAATTCGACCCGACAAGAGTGAACACAGATGACCTCTTGTGGTACAAGAGCCACAGGCCTTCAGAGACGGGGGTGGGGGCTCCGAAGATCAGCCATTTCACTGTACCTCCCTTTCCTCTCCACACATGGGGAAACTCAGGCCCAGAAGGGGACAGCATCTACTCAAGAATCCTTCTGAGTGAACTGGGTGTTCTTTTTCTGACCCAGGAATCCGTGAGCCCCAAAATCTCTGTGACCCAAAATGGAGAATTCAGCTGTCGGCTCACAAAACTAATACCACAGCACAGGGCTGGGGCTCCATCCCCGGCAGGAAGACCGGAGATTTCTGTGGAGGAGGACTGTGCTGCTGCATGTCCAACCTTCACACACCCAGCTGGGGCCCGGTGCCATCTCGGCCTGTCTGTCAAGTAAGCTGGGGGGAAGCGGGGGGCGAGTTAGGGGGGGGGCATCTCCCGGTTCTGCAAACAGTGCTGCTCCCTCCTCACCCCTCCTCCCTCCTCGGCCAGAGCGCAGAACAGGCCTCCACTGGGGCCTGGGGCGTTGGAATGTGACAATGGAAGGAACATTAAACACGGGTTGAAGAAGTGAATTTCTGAGTTCTCCAACAGGATCCTTGACAGGAGCAGAGCAGAGAAGGGGCCTTGGAGGCTGGGCCACTGGGCGCCTGGTGGGATGGGAGGAAGACTTCCCGGTGTTCCTTCTTCCACCCACTACCACTACGGAGCCCACCAGCTGCCTGGCTGGGACCAGGCAGCCTCCCCGCCTCAGGCAGATCCAGTTCCCGAGTCACCTGGCCGTTTCTGCAGATCTCCTGGGTGTCTGTTCCCTGTATTGGGCAGGAGGAGGGGTGGAAGAGTATCTCTTCCCCAAACACTGACCCAACTGTGTCCCCTCCCCCCTTAAAAAGCCTGAACCTGAGATGAGGCTGCGGCTGGCTCCCCCTTCCGAGGGAAGGGGCGCATTCTCCTTTCTGCCCATTCAGCTTCAGTGACTTCAGTGATGTTCTACAGGACCACACAGGGACCATGGCTGGAACGACTAGAAGGTGAAGCTGAAGTGTCTGACAGCAACGTCCTCCCTGCCCCGTTCCAACTCCGCACCGATTCCCACTCAGCCTGGCTGGCCGGCTGTCATGGCACAGCCCCCTTCAGCACCCCATGGCCTCCCAGCCTCAGCTCCGCTGAGCAGCCACCTGCCCTGGTCCCAGGCAGCACCTTCACAGTCTGCTCTCTGCCAGGATTCTGTCCTGTTTTAGTCAACTAGTGTGTGGGGTGTGCAGGCACAGGCCCTGCTGCTCTAAGCATCTGCGAGGAGGGTGCTTGATCAGCCAGGCTGTATTTATTGAGGACCTACTACGTGCCAGGCACTTGGTGAGTACCTCAGTTTTCCTAACTTTGCAAAGGATCAAAAACTAATGGACCAAACCAGGAACCGTAAGATTCTGTGTGCAAGGAGAGCAGGGCCAAGGGCCCCTCACAGTTTGCGCAGGTCTGTCCTAATTTCTGCTTTACAGGTTCCTTGCACAACACCATAGTGTTTGCCGCACCTGCCTCACCTTCATTAAAGAGGCAACACTGACCAGCGGCTTCCTATAAGCAATGTCTTTGCTAAGCACTTTTTATTTATACACTTTAATTCTATAAGACAGGGCCCCCTTTTCCAAAAGACGACCATGAAACTCAGAGGTTAAGATTCTTCCACAAAGTCACACAGTCGGCAGGAGAGCAGAGTGGAACTCTGAACTCCCAACACAAGCCCAAAGTTGTCGCGGTGTCATGCCGATACCCTGCACACCCACTTGTCTTGAAGGGGGACATGGCGGAAACAAGATGAGACTGGGAACTGAGAGCTGGATTCCAACTCTGCCTCCTCTCTTTGCCACCTGGGTGACTGTAGGCAAGGTGTCCCCCCGCTCGGGGCCAGTTTCCTCCCTGGGAAAGACTGGGACTGGCGAGAGGTTCCTGTGAGAGCTGCGTGTGGAAGTCCTGCATGCACTGAGGAGTGCTACACAAAGGCTAGGCGTCACGGGCCAGGAAGGCCTGCCCAGCAAGGCTGCCGATCACCCACCCTGGAATTTTTAATTTATTCCTGGAACAAGTTGCTAACAAGATCAAGAGACTGTGAGATTCGAGAACTTTCTAGAAACATCATGTGGGGATAATTTATGGTGTCTTTTTTTTTTTTTTTTTTTTTTTTTAGGTACAAGCAGCTTTGAGCATAGGCTGAGAGAGTAACAATTTCCTCCTCAAGCCTACCAAATTTTGCCAAGTCTTCTCGAAACTCCCACCCTCACAGGGTCTGAAAGTGAAGGTCTACAGCAGTGATGGCGAACCTTCTGAGCTCGGCGTGTCAGCATTTTAAAAAACCCTAACTTAACTCTGGTGCCGTGTCACATATAGAAATTTTTTGATCTTTGCAACCATAGTAAAACAAAGACTTACATTTTTGATATTTATTTTATATATTTAAATGCCATTTAACAAAGAAAAATCAACGAAAAAAATGAGTTCGCGTGTCACTTCTGACACGCGTGTCATAGGTTCGCCATCGCTGCTCTACAGCATTGGCCTGGGTCTCCCACGGGGCAGGCTGGACCAGAGGTCCCTGAGGCCCCTCCTGTGATAATGTGACTATGAGCCAGAGGCTCGCTGCCTTTTCTCACACAGCGACTTCTTTCAAGAGAATTTCACTGAACAATGGGAAAGGGAGCACATTTCCAACTTCCCAGCAACACTATTCCGCGCTAGTTCCTGTTGGCAACCCGCCAAGTGCCGGGAACATCGCTCCCACGGTAAACTCCCGCCCCCTGTGTGCGTGGCTCCGGGAGGGCGAGGGAATCCACAGGTTCCTTCCTGCCTGCACTCCACCCCCTCACGCAATGCTCTGAGCAGGAAGCGTAGGAATCGCGGGACTGCAGAAATGCAGCCCTGAGATCCCGTCCCCACGCGGCCACAGAGCGCAAGGGCAGGGAGGCACATCTGCTGTGAGGGTCTGCAGAGTCAGAAAACAGCGTCAGGCCCTAGAAGACCGTGGCAGGCAAGACTTCAACGTATCTGCAAACATGGCCGAGTTCCCTGTCTAAAAGCACCGCCGCTCTATCGCACGTAGGATGTGGTGCCACCAACTGCTGAGAAGCAAAAAACTGCTGGGTGTGATGTGAAGAGCTTCTGGGCTCTGCAAGTACCAGAGTGAGCACTCAATACTGACTGCTTTAACCAAATGAAAAGCCAGGGCCAAGTGAGTTCTAATGAGTATTTGCTCTTTCAAAGCTCATTTTTTAAAAAAGACTCTTCTATAGGAAACTTTTAAAACAAACGAAAGAAAACACAAGTGTAGAAGTTGCCCGTCGACATAATATTTTATATCACCTACTTCTGATATTCTTCGCTAAAATTCTTTGCTTATTACACCCTTAAGATCAAAACTCCTGTTTATTTCCATATAATGAAATATTACCCAGCCATAAAGAGGAATTCATGATTGCAACATGCAAAAACATGGAAGAATCTGAAACCAATTATGTGATATGAAAGAAACAGACACGCCCCCTGCCCCTGCCCACCAAAGAGTATATCCTGTACAATTTAATTAATAGAAAAATTGAGGAAATTCAAACTAATCTATAGTGACAGAAAGCAGGTCAGTGGTTGCCTGGAGGCTGGGGGGCAGCAAGCAAACAAAAGGGTGAAATGATAAAGGGCCAGGAATAAAGTTTTGAGGGTGATGGACATGGGCATTATCTTGGTTGGGGTGATGGTTTCATGGCATATACATACATGTATCATACTCATGGAATATACGTATGTCATCAAATTATAAACTTTCAATATGTGCCATTTATTGTATGTCAATTATGCCTCAATACAAATGTTTTAAAAAATACCTCCCTAAACTCTGATGGGAAAGTGATCAGAAGCCTGATTTTAAAACACAGCAAAGCAAGCCAAAGGCCCAGACACGTATTACTCCCATGGACTGTGCAAAGGTGTCCTCCACTGCTCAGCGCACGATAAACTCTAAAGACAGGCAACACCGAAACATGCATTGGCGCGTTATGTTCCCAAAAAAGTGTTACAAATACACACACGAAGATGTCATTGAAAGAGTAGTTCTGGCTCGTCTTCTGTTTAGTTATTCACTAAATGTGGAAATGTGTGCAGATCCATTACTTGATGACGTGTAAAGTACCACCTGGGCTGACACTCCTCGTAACAACTGCTCATCACTGAAAAGCCCTGAAGGGCAAAGCATCCCCAAGTGAGTCACCGAAGTCCACGCTGGCATTAGAGGACAAACTGTATACAGACACCCCACCCCTTCCTCAGTGGCGCCAGGACTGGGGCACAGACACCTGGCCGTCTTACCTGGAGGTTTGGTCCGGCCAGGAAGGATCCACTGAGCAAAGGGACGTGCCAGTTAAACTGAGGAGGGTGTTCACACCCAGGAGTGAACTGCGGGGGGTGCGTGTGAACTGCAGGGGGTGCGTGTGAACTGCGGGGGGTGTCAGAGCTGGGCTCTCTCCTGCCCATGGCTGTGAACCGATGCTCTAGAGCAGGGGTCCTCAAACTTTTTGAACAGGGGGCCAGTTCACTGTCCCTCAGACCGTTGGAGGGCCGGACTATAGTTTTAAAAAAAACTATGAACAAATTCCTATGCACACTGCACATATCTTATTTTGAAGTAAAAAAAACAAAACGGGAACAAATACAATATTTGTATGTGGCCCGCGGGCCGTAGTGTGAGGACCCCTGCTCTAGATCAACATGGTGGGTCCACCTGGTGAGCCACATGGCCCTTTCACAAGCATCACAGACTATTTCCTAAGTTCTTTTTTATCCCTGTTAAATTCTGATGTCATTACAGCTTCCCTGTTATTTAACACAGTGGTTTTCAAATGTCTTCAGATGCCGGGAAGCCTCTATAGTCACTCAGCCTCCAGACCCTCCTATCCCAGCCTCTTATTCCAAAACAAGAGTCAATCTCTGTCCATCACGAAGCTTGAGATTTGGGGTGGGAGGGTTCATGGGGTGGGGGACATCATTTGGAAACCTCTTATCTAGGACGCTGAGCAGGAAAAGCACTTAACACACTTAAGATCAACACCAGGGGGAAGCAAAGCGGGGGGGCAGCATTAACAAGGTGAAAAGTAGAGTGTCGCCATTCCTGCAGGGAAATTCTTTCTAGCCCATTGGTGACTTGTCCTCCAGAGTTCTGCAGAAAGACCTAGTTTATTTCCAACGTAGCCCCAGGGTCGAATGTTTAGTACAATTCTACAGAAACCATGGAGGTTCAGTAAAAGTTCACAGATGGTGATGAATTCCTACTTGTGGCCAAGTGCACGGGGTGGGGGAACCTAGCTATTCAACATTTGAACGCTTATAGCCCTGAACCAATTGGTGGCAGCGGGGAGGGCAGGGGAGATGCATGTAAGAATGAAGACACAAAAGGAAATTACAAATCGAACAGTTTAACATAGTGGAAGAGAGAGCGACGGAAGTCAACTAGGGATCTGGGACCCAGCTCCTCATTACCCAGCGGCGTGGCCTTGAGCAAGTTACTTAAGCTCTCTGTGCCTCAGTTGCCTCAAACCATCCTTTGGGTAGGTATTATCCCCAATTTAAAATTCATGGTGCAGGAGACCGGAAAATGTGAGTGGCGTTTCACAGCTCCAAGAGCTACTATCCCCCCACCGCCTCGGCCCTCCCCAGTCTGTTTTAGTCAGAGTTGCACTGGCTTTTCTGGGGCACCTGACTGCAGGTTCGGCTTCCAGAGGATACAAATAAGCCAGTACCTGATGAGAACCCATCAGCATTAAGAGCCAGGAACCAGGAAGGGTTTAAGGACTAGGATTTTAGTGGGTGTGCAGGAGGGGGCCTCACAGGATCAGACTTTCACGATAATCAGAGACCAGCTTAGAGGTCCTTTAACCCAACCACAGGATGCAGAATCCTGTGAGCAAGTTCTGCCGTGTTCAGAGCCGAAAGCCGTCTGTTCCTCCATGACTTCTGGTCCTAATCCAACCATCAGGGACCTCGCAGAACAAGCGTCCCGGCTAGGCTCCCTCCTTCCAGCTTCCATGTCCCAGGTCTTTCCGCTGATGAGGACCATCTCCTGAGACCTTCTGCTGAGTTAAGCTGACATCCAGTGAGCTTTCCAGGGCCTGAGAACTGGACCCCAGGTTCTCCTCCCCAAACCCCCTCTCGAGATTCCTCCCATTGCATCCGTCCTGGTTATAATCCCAGGGGAGCGGGCATGGATCCACAATGTCACACAACATCAGGCGTCCATCAGCGGAAGACACAGCTCATCCCAACCATTTTTTGTTATCATTGTTAATCCTCACCCTAGAATATTATTTTCATTGATTTTTAGAGAGCGTGGAAGGGAGGGAGGGAGTGAAAGAGAGAGAGAGGGGGAGTGGGAGAGGGAGAAACGTCGATGTGAGAGATACATCTATTGGTTGCCTCCCACATGCACCCAACTGGGGCTGGGGATGGAACCTGAAACCCAGGTATGGACCCTTGACTGGGAATTGAACCTGCAACCCTCAGGTGCACAGGCCAACATTAACCACTTAGCAACATTAACCACTGGCCAGGGCTCATCCCACCAATTTAAACAGAAAACTGTAACAGAGAAAGGGCTTGGAACATAACAGGTGTTCAAAAGATATTTATTGTGCAAATGAACATTCAGTCGAAGCCAAATCAAGCCCCTCTCCTCGGCCCCACCTCCCTGTGGTCAATCTGGGCAACTTCCGTCAGAAACTTCCCGTTGCCGGAACGCGGAGACACAGAAGACAGCCACCAATTAATCTGGTCTGGGCCGGAGATCGAAAACAGGCAGCAGCCCACAGATGTTGTGCTTGGCCAGCACCGTGTTTTTGAAATATTTAAATTAGGTGCCAACTTTTAAAAGCTGGGAGATTTCATATGAAAATCTAGATTTTGGGGTTCTCGTGAAAAAATATCAGAAGACCTGGCAACACTCGGCCACCGGCTGATGCTGTTGCCCCTTTAGACTGAGAATGCAGCCTCGGTCCTGCGCTGTCCGCTTACACCCGGGCCCACTTCCCTCACGCCACTGCCCTGTGAGGACCGAGCTAGTGCTGCCAATGGGGAGAGCATCCCTCCTATGAAACAAAAGGAACTGAAGGATGGGGGGCTGGCCTTTGTCCGGCAACCACACACTGGATTGTTTAGGAGCATTCAAGTCACATCTATTGTCCTGGCATCTATTAATGGCATCTCCTTTCACTCTCAGATTCCTGTTTTGGGTAACAAATTGTATGGCCACCCTGAGCCTCTGCCAGCTCTCGGCTCACCCCAAGAAATCTGTACCCAAAACCTGAATATTTCAAACTCTCACAGAGCCTCAAGGGGGCCCTCCCAAGGCTGTGGCAACCGCCAACCCCAGGGGACCTGCAGCAATGGTGCCAGAGGGGCTGGGGGTATGTGTGTGTGTGTGTGGAGGGGGGGGATGGCCAGGACCTCACAGTGCCTGTGGGGTAGGTAGTCAAGAGAAATGGGGGGAGAGATGGGAAAAAGAAAGGAAAACACAGAGAAAAAGGAGTCTAATTACCAACCCTACCTCCGGGTACCATTTCTCTTGTCTGAAGTCAAAAGAAGAACTAAGGCTACCCCACTCTTTACCCCAACTCTCAGAGGGGACCCAGGAAGAGAGAGGGTGGCAGTGTTTATGGCGAGACAAGTCATCAATCTGTACTTACCTCTTCCAGAATCTGTGGACAGACTTACCACGTCTTTAACTAAGTGAAGTTGGATTAGGGTTAAAAAATATATATATATCTAGTTACCCACCATTTTGGGGCCGTTTAGCATAGCCTGCTCAGTACCTCGCTTGAGAGGGGGTGCTTGGCGAAGGCACAGTGCGGGAAGGGAAGCAGGTAATGTGAGCTGCTTGTTATACCAGATGCTCGCTGTTCTTGAGGATTCCCTAATGAATTCCAGGCCTCGGCCATTGAGGAAGACTGACACTTAACCCTAAAATCCGGGTATTCCCTTCCCAATCTCTAAAGCAGGGGTCCTCAAACTACGGCCCGCGGGCCACATGCAAATACAAATATTGTATTTGTTCCCGTTTTGTTTTTTTACTTCAAAATAAGATATGTGCAGTGTGCGTAGGAATTTGTTCATAGTTTTGTTTTTTTTTAAACTATAGTCCGGCCCTCCAACGGTCTGAGGGATAGTGAACTGGCCCCCTGTTTAAAAAGTTTGAGGACCCCTGCTCTAAAGGGTTAAGGGCTGGGAGGGAGTGACTTCTCCAAGGGGGGAGGATAGCAGGTCGGCCCCCACCCCCTAGCAAAAACCTGGCCAGAGCAGACAGTGTGCGCAAGGGAAAGACGGGCAGGAAACCGGTATTGCTGCCCTGACATTTTCTACGAAACCTGACGTAACTGGCCATCACAGGGCATCGGGGGCGTGTATGTTTCCCCCGATGTGAGCGAAGAGAAGAAAGCGTGCTGTTTAAAATCCTGAAGGTCTCCGTGCACCGAGAGCCCTAAGCCTCTTCTCTTCCCAAGTGAGTGCACCCCACAGCGTGGCTGCAGCCTCAGCTGTTTTTAAGTTTCCTCTGGTAGCTGCCTCACGGGCCAAAGCCCATTTTATTGGGCAGCGGAGAACGAATATGAGGCACAATCTGTGTTTAACTAGGTTCCCAACACGTCAATCTCTCAAAAGTAATGTTGTCAACGGGCCCAGGGAAGGGCTTTTGCTTTGAAGTGGGCGGGGACTCACCACAGGGGCTTACACGCTGATCACATTCCACGGAAGGATAAAGAGAAAACACATCAAAAGAGATTACATCTTGCATCGTCCCTGATCAAGTCCACCAACAGCTTTGGTTAGAAGGGTTAATGGGACACATCGCACGTCTCCCAGGGAGGGGAGGAGCTGAAGGGTATTTGTAAATTCTCAGCTGGCCTTTGGCCAGGGCTGCTTTTATTGATCGAGACAAACACAAATTATGATGGCCTGACAAGACCTGTATATACAAATAGCCATCTGAAAACAGTCCCAGGCCTAATTGAAGGAGACAGCAAGAAATCAAAGGAAGGACAGACGGGAACAAAAAATGCCCAGACCCACAGAGGAGCATTCCAGCTGCCGGGAGGCTGAGCGGAGGCCTTTCCTCCTAGGGGACGTGGATGTTTACTCACACAGATGAGTCTGGTTCCCCCGGGTGCAATCGTCCCAGGGAGCCATTCCGTTCAGCCCTGATTGGTGAGAAGAAACAGTAACCCTCGCCAGCAGGCTCAGCCCTGATGTCATGGGGGGACCAGGGTCCCTCGGACCCAAACTGAGCAGAGAGCCCTGAGCCCTGAGCCCTGACTCTGCTTCACCCATGCAGGGAGTTTCCTCCAAGTGGCTTCCTGACACCCCAAGCATCCACATATCTCCACCCAGAGAAGAATGATGCCGGAAAACCTTTACTAGCTCTGGCCAGCAGCCCCACGGACGGATGGAACACAGCCAACAGAGGAGAGGGGACTTGTGCCCAGTGTGGGGCTTCTGACCCCCAATGGTCTGCCTCCTAGCGTACCAGCCTGGAGCTGCCCCTGCTGACGCTGGCCCAGGGTGCAGGCACTAAGTGTGAACGTGGGAGGTCACAGAGCAGACAGCACGGTCCTTCCCAGGAGAAGTCTGACCCCTAACAGTTCCCCTGGTCTCCGGCACTAAGAGGAAAGTCCTGGCAACACCCCAAAACAAGCTTTTTCCAAACTCTTCACAAAAGAAGCCATTCTGATCTGTCATTTGATCCCCATGGGCATTCTGGCCAGATCACCAAGAAAAATTAGACTTGAGAGAAACAATCAACCCCAAGCCAAACTGGTCATGGGTAAAATCACACACCTTAAACATTTATTAAAGATAAAAGGCAGATTGAAGAATCCTATCTTCTTAGCAACAAGGAAAAACTGCAAAATTGACCTGGGTGGGGTGGGGTGGGGAGGACAAAAAAAACAAACAAACAAAAAACCTCAGAGAAAAATGTTCAACGCAAAATAAAACTGAAAGCAGATAAAACTGCAGGCAATAAAAGTCACTGAAAATTGATGAGGCCTGGGCTGGGTAGCTCAATTGGCTGGAGCATCATCCGCTTCCCCCCCACCCCCCGGACACACACATGCACCAAAAAGCTGGGGGTTCGATTCCTGGTCAGGACACATACCCAGGTTGTGGGTTCAATCCTCTGTCAGGGTGCATATGGGAGGCAACCAATCAATGTTTCTCTCTCACACTGGTGCCTCTCTCTCTCTCTCTCTCTCTCTCTCTCTCTCTCTCTCTCTCTCTCTCTCAAAATCAATAAAAATATATCCTTGGGTGAGGATTTTTAAAAATTGATGAAAAAAATCCAGTAACTCATATATGCACACACACAAAAAAAAAAATGCCAAAGTGACAGAAGTTAAAGTCAGTACCAACAGCAATCAAACAAACAAAGACAGAGCAAGTTTTGCGGCAGAATGCGCATGGAAAAGAACTCATGCTAACGAAAATCATTTCCGTTTAAAAGAACAAACAAGAACTCAGGAAGAGTTTAACGTGGTACCCGGAAGATGGCCGAGGTCTACATCAACTTGCAGTCAGTTTAAAATGGTAAAACAAAAAATGTCCTAGACTTTTTCAGAAAAGGTGGTCAAAGGTCAAGCCCAGGAAACCCTCAAAAGCAGCCAGGTCTGCTCTGTTGGGCACTTGTCACCGAGCCTCTATCAGGGCCAGGCACCTCGGAGGATGAGACTCCAGCACGAAGAGCAGACGTGGTGGGGAGAGCGCCTTCTGATCGCAGCCTGACCGCTGACCTGACCTTGGGCAGGTGGCTGGCCTCTCACCGTGCGGACACACCCCCCACTGTAAAATGCAAGGTGGACCAGACACAGTCTAGGGAGCCCTATGGGACCCCACTTGGAGGACCCAGTGACCTCCAACTGTCTACCCTGATGGGGGTGGAGGTTGGGGGTAGAAGTGCAGTGAATGATTTTAATCTTTACTGTTCGGTATGTTCCAATGCTCCCCAATAAGTGTATATTACAGTTGTGATCAAGGGTGGGGGTGGGGGAAGCATTAAAGAAAAAACCAAAACACCTGCTGTAAGAATAACTGACTCTGGAATGTATTTACTCACGTGGAAGGTCCAGGGACTTGGGAGCTCGAGGTGGCACCAGCTCCAATTTATCTGCAACCACGCTTGGGGCAGGGCGGGGGCAGGTTTATGCCAAAGGCAATGGACTTACAATTTGGGAATTTCAATTTGTACTCGGTGGGTGTGCGCTTTCTGAAGTCACTCCCTGGCCTGGGGGACTCAGGCTTCCTCTCCCAGATGCTGAGGATGTGCTTGGTGGTTCGAGCACATTCCAATGGGGCTTTTTGGCTTTGCAAATAACACGCTGCACAATCCCGGCTGGGAGGCACGCACACCAGTTTCAAGAGAGTAAATACCTGTGAGAAGGGGGAAGAGTGGGTGGGGCGGGGCTCACAGGAGACCTTCAGCGGTTCTTTGTTTGTTCGTGTTGTTTTGTTTTAGTAAAGAAATAAGATATTATGGATATCTAAAGTGAATGTGGGAAAATATTATCATTTGTTGAATTTGTGGAAGGTCCGTGGGCAAGTTATAATTTACCTGTAACGTGTATGTTTCAAATTTTTATAATACGGTGGGGCCTTGACTTACGAGTGTCCCGACTAACGAGTTTTTCGAGATACGAGCCGTCTCTCGGCCGATTTTTGGCTTTGAGTTGCGAGCTAAAATTTGGGTTACGAGCCAGCTTCAGATACCCCACCGCTGGTTGGCACAGCGAACGTCACAGTGAACGCCACAACATCAGCCCAGCATCACGTGTCTCACTCGTTCACTTCTTGATTTGACATACGAGTAATTTGAGTTACGAGCTCCGTCACAGAACGAATTAAACTCGTAAGTCAAGGCCCCACTGTACAATAAATACACACACACACACACACACACACACACACACACACACCCACCGGCAGCAGCAGACCGAGGAAGGGAGCTGCTCCTGGCGTCTTGGAGGGCGTCTGCGTCACACAGAGCCAGCTGAGAAATCAGAGTTCAAAGCCCTGTGGTATGTAAACACTTAGGAAATTCTTGGCCTGGGAGTATATACAGCAACATATTAATCTGTCTCTGTCTCCTAAAATTTTTGTTATCGTAGGAGGAAAAAGTCTTTAAAAAAAAATGAGGGGAAGGGAAAAGGAGGGGCCTACATGGTCCCAGACACTTTACACGGAGTTTGGGGTATCGGCTCATCTAATCTTAACCATGAAGAAGGGTGTTGTGACCCTGTCCTTGTGCCAGGGAGGAAACTGAGTTTCTCAGGGGCAAGCCATGGCCAAGGTCATGCAGCCAGCAAGAAGGGCTGGGAGAGAGGTAGGCGGGCCCCCGGCACTACCTCCAGGACTCCTGGTACAGGAAGGGGTTCCCAGAGTGAGAGGGACTCACAGCGGCTGATCTTTCTTAGCCTGGGTCAGGTCATCCTCACATGCCCAGAGCCCAGAATGCTGGCCCAGGAAACAGACAAGAAACTTCCCAAAACACAGCCCTTCCCTGCCGGCTTGTCTCCTGGCGCTCCCTAACCAGGCCAGGTCTGTCCCCAGCGCCTCCCCAGCTTCCACACCACTCTGCAAGGACAGTGCCATGTGGGACACAGCTCCCCCAACAGGACACTGGGAGGGTTTGGAGGGCAGGCGGCTTAGGGTCCAATCCCATCCCTAAACCTCACAGGCTCATTGAACAACTTACCTCTTTAACTCCCCCCGCCCCCGCTTCCTCATCTCTAAATGAAGGTATCACTGCTCCATCTCCCGTGGTCACTGTGAGTGTTTGATGCGATAACACACCTCCTACGGCTCTCAGAGCGGGGGGGCCTGGCATAGTCACTCGCAAGTATTTATCAGCAGAACTGTCCTTAACAACTGCAAGTAAACACAGCTTTTCTCAATACCTGGACTTCAGATCCTTGAGAGCAGGAGACGTGCCTTTGGCAATGTCACAGTCCCCACAGCTCCCGTGTCCAAGGGGGAGGGAAGGAAGCCAAGGGGCCGGGTGGGTTAGGTGGTGGGTTAGGTGTCCAGCCCGGAGAGAGCGCTGCTCGCCTTGGAGGAAAGGGCACCCCGAGCCCTTTAAGACATCCTGTTCGCGCGGCAGACACGCAGGCAAGGGCTGGGAACTCTCGGCAGTGCTTTTCTTAGTGCTGCTCTGCCAGCTCGGGGTCTCTGTAGCACACGCCCCGGGGAGCCGGCATCACAGGGCTGCACCTCCAGTGGGTCAGAGAGAACAGCATTTCAGAGGCCTCCGATGGCTCGTGGCATCTAAAAGCCCCCGTTCATCTGAGCTCAGGGAGGCACAGGAAGAGCTCCTGCTGCAAACATCTCACACTGACACACATTCACTGCTAATTACCCACAGGCCGGTTTCACTCAGAGCAGCAGATTCTACATGTGCAGGGCGGGGGCTTGGCGTGGGGTGAGCTTTGGGAATAGCCAGGCTCCTTAAAGGAGGGAGGAACCACTGCTTTCCCCCTTTAACCAGCATGTGCACCAGCACACCTGAACCCCGAGAGCGCGCAGGAGGCCGGCTCGGACCCGCGGTTCCTGCTCCTCTGCTCTCACGAGGAGCAGCTCCTCAAACAGGCGCGCGGCTCCAGTGCAAACAGGAAAGGCTCAAGCAGACAAGCACCCACGAGGCATGGCCATGGCGGCCAGGATGCTGGTGCATGGGCTCCGGCTGTGTGACTTGGGGCAAGTCGCTTACCCTCCCTGAATCTCTCAGTTTCCTCATTCGGAAAAATGAGAAGATTAGGACAGATCATTCTGAAAGTCCCTGATAGTTTTTAAATTGTTGGAAAAGTGCTTTCTTCTGGGGGATATTTGAGTCTGTCCGACGCTCCCAAAGCCACAGACTTGAGTGAAAAACAAAGCAATTCTTGGGTGCCCGGCCCCCCACCCATCTGCTTCTGCTAGAGCTGTGCGTGTTGCTCCCTGAAAAGTCCTCTCAACCCTTTTCTAATTTGTAGTTAATTACAAGGAACTGCACTTACATTCATTTTGGGGTTCGCAAATGGAAAATACTAATGACTTTGTAAATTAATTTCAGATTTGGCTCCATAATTTCTGGCAGTAAGATCATACTTTGTTTTCCTTCTCATTGTTTTTAGAGGCAAATGAAAACACAGCCCACCCACCCCCCAAAAATGCATTAAAAATTCCAATTAAGTTTTTCTGAAAAAACACGATATAATATTGGCATCTGGGGCCAGCTTATGCTACAGTGCGGAAGATTACAGCTCTAAGCCTGGGAGTGCTCAAATGGGACGCGTGGGACATGGCTTTCCTCTGGCAAGAAGACAGAGAACAGGTCCGGGAGGGCTTTTCCCATTTCCACCAGAAGCTCAGCAACGCCATTGAGTCCACCCTCCCATAGATCTGACTGTCAGGCGACCCGGAGGGCAGGGGGCACAGATCCCCCATCAGGCCACAGCTCCCCTACTTTGGCCGGGCTACTGTGTCCTGTCTTGGGTGTGACACCAGATCAACCATAGACAACTTGGACAGGCACGTAAAGGGGAGTGACCAGGAGGGGGAGGAGGTGCAACACCTGGATCGGAGAAGGAACAGGTGCGGAAGCTGTGGATGCTTTGCCTGGAGGAGAGACGTCTGAGGGGCCAGGGCAGTGTGTCCCAAAGGACAGACGACTGAATGGTGGGAGCAGAAGTTACAGGGAGGTTGGGGAGTTTATTAGAAAGAAGAGAGAATTACCATGGGCTGCCTTAGAGGGACAGCCCATTGTAATCTGGAAGTGGAAGGTGTCAGCAGCTCATTGATGATTTAAAAAAAAGATAGCCTGTCTTATAGAAAAACCATGCTTCCTGGTGATTCAGTGCTGTTAAGCATGACACCTCATTTCACTCACGCAAGTTCTGCAAGGACAACAACCCAAGCTTATTTGTGAGTTCATCTTCCTCGATATGGCCACAGGGGCTCAGAGAGTGGGTGCTATGCCCCACGTCACGCAGCTAATGAATGCAGGTGCAGGGAGCTGCGCCCAGGCCTCCTACTTCCTCCTACTACAGAGCCTTAGAGCCCCTCTCTCTTGGATCAGAGGGCTGGGAATCTACCTCCTGGGCCCCTGGTGAGAAGCATGGGTGTCCGTCCTGGTCTAGCTCCGTCGTGCCTATGGAGAGGCACGCAGATTCCCAGGGATGCCACCCTCACACAGTGCCAATGCTCCTCGATTTCCCATCTCCGTCTAGGGCACACGATGAGGTTGTGCCTTTCCAAGCCCCTGGCAGGGGTGGCGAGGACAGTCATTCATCCAGCAGGCGTTTAATTCTCAGCATCACTTCCTGTGAGGCCGGCTGAGGTTCCCAGCATAGGAACTTGCTCTTCAGACACACCTGAAGGATGCAAAGTCTATATGGCTGATCTCTCTGGGACTTGGTTTCCCCCTCTATACAGTGGACGGTTTGCTAGTTATTCTCCAAGATGACTTCCTGTTCTGAAGCCCCGTGTCTCTGAAGTGGAGGACCTCTCCAATGGCCATCAGGTTGCAGTGGGTTCCCTGCAGGTCGGCCTAGGCCCATGGTCGGTAAACTGCAGCTCGCGAGCCACATGCGGCTCTTTGGCCCCTTGAGTGTGGCTCTTCCTAAGCCTTAGGAGTGCCCTAATTAAGTTAATAGCAATGTACCTACCTATATCGTTTAAGTTTAAAAAATTTGGCTCTCAAAAGAAATTTCAATCGTTGTACTGTTGATATTTGGCTCTGTTGACTAAAGTGTTTGCCGACCACTGCCCTAGGCGGTCGGTGCCATGGAGGATGACAGCTCCAGGACGCTCCCACCAGGCAGGCCCACATCCTGAGCTTGCCCTGCATAAGGACGGAGAGGGGGAGCGAGGGAGGGAAGAGGTGCCTGAAGGGCTCACACATTCTCCATCCCGCTCACATGGTCCGCAGTGTGCTTAACCAGGCAACTCCTCCAGGAGCAGTGGCTCCTGGGCAGGCTGATTTTTAACGAGGGTGGACGGGCAGCTCCTGTCTCCACTTAACAGGTGGCAAAACTGAAGACCGAACATAGCCTCACAAGCAGGTACCGGGGCAAGCTGGGCTTCATTTCGGGACCAGTGCTGGACCCTGATCAGGGAGGGCACTGAGGGGCAGCGGCTAAATCAGGACTCCGGAAAGATAGGCTGGGGTTGAAATCCCAGCTCCACCCAAGTCATGTGACCTTGGAAAGTCACGTCTCTGTGCCTCAGTTTCCCCCCTTTACAACAGGTCTGGGAGGAATCCCCGGAGTAGCCGGTGACCAGCACCCCATTCAGTGCCTGGCACGCAACAGACATCAGCCACCATTCAACATCCGGTAGCATTGTGATTGCGCTTAAATATAAACTAAAGCAATCACACTGCAAACAAAACCAGAAAGATCGAAGAATGTAGCTCAATGCCTGGCAAATAGACGGAGCTCAATGACTGGCTGCTGGCTAGACAGACAAATGAGTCAAAACCCTTTAGTTCTGAGGTCCTGGGTCTTCCATTCAGTAGCCATCTAATCTCTTGCAAGAGATCTTCACTCTCTGAGGAGGGTGTTAGAAAGGAGAGGAGATTACAATGGGCTGCCTTAGGGTGACGAGGGGAGAGGGGGATAATGTGCGAGGTCTAACCACGCTGACGAGCAGACTCCTCAGAGGTATTAGGCAAAGGCATGCAGGGCAAGATAACACCCATCATGCTTGCCCAAAGCACGTATTCGATAAATATTTAGCAAGTGAGTGACTGCATGAATGCACGCATGCATTCGAGAACTTGCTCAATCCCGGCCTCCCCACATTCTTGGGATTTCCCCAAGCAGAAAGTCTCCGCTGTCTGGAGCTGCACAAACTGAGCGGCCTTTCTAGGTGGCGGGGAGATTGCCGCCAACCCCTGGCTCCCACCCCTGCCACATACTTGCAGTGGCTGTCTCCAGCCCCGCCCCCCACGGCTTAGAGTTTGACTTTAAGAAAAAAGCTGGGATTAGAAGGAATCCTGCTTTTACACACACATCACCTCCTGAGCCCTTGTTTAGTAGGCCTGCCGTGGCGCCCCTCCTGTGCCCTGGAGCTTTCCCTGAGTACCTGGCCTAAGTACTACGTTGTGTTCAAATCCTCCGTCTCTGTATAGGGAAAGCAGGACAGGTGAAAGGAAGGCTCTGGAGTCAGCAGGCCCTGGTCCGAATTCCAACTCCACCTCCTGACTGTGTGGCTTTGGGTAGGTTGCTTGGCTTCTCTGAGCCTCTGCTAACTCATTTGTAAAATGCACATGATACCCATCTACCACACAAGGCTGTTGTGAGAATTCAATGGAATCACAAAGGGAGAGTGTCTAGCACAGCGCCTGGGACACAGCAGACCCTCAGCAAATGCCAGGCGCCCCTGCTCCTAGTGGAGAGAAAACCGAACTCTAGATCACTCTGCTCCTCAGTGGCTGTATAACCCCAACAAGTCACACGCCCTGGGAGCGCAACGATCCCCCTTCACAATGCAGACAACCTTAGCTAACCTAACAAATCCATCCTAGAGCTGTGATGTCCCATGTGGCAGCCACGTGTGGCTACTGAGCACTTGAGATGCGGCCCTTCCAAGTGCAAGTGAAGAGAACACGCTGATTTCAAAGACTCACGCTAAAAACCAGAATGTAAACTATCTCATTAACAACTTTTATATTGGATACATGCTGAAATGGTGTTTTTGGATACATTGTGTGAAATAAAATATGTTATTAAAAGTTAATTTCACCTTTTTCATTTTACATTTTAACATGGCTAGTGGAATTCAAATTACATATGTAGCTTGCATTCCCCTCTCCCAGACAGCACTGTCTAGGATACTAAATAATCAAGAGTTATTACTGTGGGTGTTGTTCCCTCCCCATGTAGAAGGCAAATCCTTCTGGAGAGAAGAAGCCTGTTAGCTCTTCCTAACCCCTCCCCCCACCCCACCCACCTCCATTGCACTTATCACACGCATACCAGAGTACCCTCAGGAATCTTATGAATAAAAATCTTAAGGTTTTAGATGTGATCAAGTAGTCTCTATGCACCGGGATCCACGTCAGTGAGTAAAAACATATCCCAGCTCATGTAGTCCTTAACCCAGGGGGTAAATTTCACTCCCTGCCTTTTAGAGATAAGGAAGCTGAGGCTCAGAAAGTTGAGCCACCAGCCTAAGGCTACTAGATGGTCAGGGATAGCAGCTGGGATCCAAACCCAGGCTGTTCTGACTCCAACTCCTCTCCGCTGTCCTTGAGACAAAGAATGCAGCCCACACACCTTGTTTACATGAGGCCTCTGCATCACACATCCCAGGAGAGCTCAGCCCAGCGAGGCTCTGCTTCCCACCCCACCCCCAGGCCGCCCAAGGCTTTCCCAGCAAGTCAGAAAGGACACACCACAGAGGGCGTCCATGCACAGCCCTCTCCACGCCTGGCCCGGGATCACTTAGCTCAGAATTACTCACATCTTAAAAGGGCTGAGTGACAGGGAAGGTGAATTGATTTTCTTGCCTAGGAACTTCCTGCCCGAGGTGCAGGCAGGAACCTGGAATAAAGAACCGGTGAATAGCAAAGGGCCTGATAAGATGTTTGTTTCAGAGGAACTCACTAGTTAGGCTGAGTATTCCCACGTGTTAGAAGCTCAGCTTCTGATTCCATTAAAAACGGCCTCCCTGCCCTCCCTGCCCACACCGTCCTCTACACTCCAGCTCAGGCACAGACCCTGCAGGGCCGGTGGGGAAGGCCCTGTGCTGGACACAAGGTGGGCTGGTCAGAGTGTGTGTTGTTGGATGGGCGGGTGAGTAGGTGGATGTACAAAGGAATGAACCCTTAAAGGAATAGAAGATATAGCCTTGCGTCTTACGGAGCACACCAAGTATGGTACAAAGAACCTGAAAAGGGAATGGACGATGAAAGAGCTGCATACAACTACTTGTCAGATGAGTACTGTCTGCGAAGGGGAGCAAGGAGACAGAGGAGGACTGAAGGAGCCTCCCTTTTGTCTAATCCTCTGGAGTTCTCAGGTAGAAGAAGGCTGCCTGCAGGGTGGGCCAGTCAATCTGGGAAGGCTTCAAGGAGGAGGACACGCTCACAGGAGGAGCAGGATTCAGACCGGACCAGACGACATTCTGATGGTTGGTTGTGTCAAGCCAGTCACTTAACCTCTTCACCTCTCGGTTTCCTTTTTTAAAAGGAGGAGGGATAGCAGGCAGAGAGGGAGGAGAGAGAGAAAAACAAAACGCCTGGTAGACAGTTCATATTCGGCCTCAGACAGGGTAAATATTTACTCATCCATTCATGGCCTGGCTCTGGTGAGCGCCCTCCGTTGGGGCCACCTGGGTTTACGCTGGTGTCTGGTTTTGATTTAAGGCCCGAGGCGGCCAGTGTTTAGCCCATGGCACAGAGTCCAGCCCTACACCTGTCTGTCTGGGAACTAAATGGGTCCCATTGGATGGCAGTGGAAAAACTGACCGCCCGCATGACCCTGCTGCTCACGCCAGGACACCAGGGAGTCGCAGGACGCGCTACCCTCGCCTGAGCGTCCACCTGCGGGAACTTCCGAAATCCGTGTGCCTGCGTGGGGAGTGTTGACCTTCTCCCTGCCAGGAAGCTACAGGGAGGTAGACTGGCGCCCCCATTCCACGGATGAGGAAACCGAGGCTCGGCAAGGCCACACAATTTACACAGTTGCACAAAGGGAAACTTGAACCTGACCTGCCATATTCTATCCTCCACCCTCCCACACTGACTACAGAGCTGAGGAAAACACTCTCATCCAGCAAATATTTACCGAGGGCCTACCAGGTGTCAGGACTGTCCAAGGCACTGGGGGCCCAGGACAGGGATGGTCCCGGTGCTCGGGGAGCTGGCATTTCCAGCGAGGAGACTGGCCATAAGCACACAATACAAAATGAAGATAACTCTGGGGTCGGTACAGGTTTAATGCCTGAGGCAGGCGGTGTGAGCAGGTTAGACACTGGGCCACGTTAGTGAAGGTCCATAGAGGCCACCAGGAAGCGTGTTTACAATGCATATTCCCAGACCACACTGCGGGGTCCCATTAGAAGTCTAGGGAGAAGCCAGGGATTCCACAGCTGGTACTGGGCTAGGAGATGGGGGGCAGGAGGCCCTGGGCCCCGGAAGCCTAGGGTCCAGGAGCAGAGCTCAGGCCTTACCCCCCCACCTGCGAAATGACAATGGACACGAATCTCAACTCACATCTCAGTCTCCTCATCCACGAAATGGACATGATGACACCTGGCCTGGCGTCCCGCCCAGGGTGGCCATGAGGCGTGAAGAAAGCTAACGAAGGCTGACTGTAAAGGGCTGGCCAATTGGGAGTTATGCATATCCTCTAACCACACTGCTGCTACGAGTGGACCGAGCAAAAGAAAAGAAGAGAACCAAGCAACACCCGAGAGCTGCCTGTCCAATGAACAGCTGCTCAGTGACAAATACCCCCACACAGAACCCACCCTGCCAAATAAGATAAGTCTTGCTCAAGCGTGGTTGCTCAACAGGGGCCGCGTGTGGGTTTCCATGCAGTCTCCCATCCTGTGGGAACCCAGTGTGTGGGGTTCCGGGTTGGGCGAGCGGCTGCAGTAAATCACCCCACGGCCGGCCGCGCCAGCCCACATGTTGCTCTGATGGTCAGCACACTTCATCCCCGCAGTGACCTGACCCCAGCGCCAGGCAAGTCAGCAGCAGCCTCTCCTGTTATCCTCCTCACAGGCACCAGCTCACATTTCAGGCCGTTTGCTCCCCTGGGCATGACTCAGAGAGTCAGTTGTCTTTAAAAAATGCTTTTCATATTTCAAATCAAAAATAAATACCACGCACTCTGGATGGAAGCCACCACAGATGTCTCTGTTGAGCTATTAAAGTGGAAAGGTTTGAGGCAGTAAAAAAAAAAGTGGTTAATTCCTATCGTCCTGTCCCGACCGCCTTAATTGACGGTGAGCTAAAAGGGGCCAGGGCAGGGGCTGGTCTCTGGCGTGAGCAGTATCAGGGTTCACGTGTTCGTGGGGACCTGAGGAGGTGCTAAGCGAATGCCGGCAGGGTGATCCCACAAGAAGACAGTGGAGCTAGGTTGAGATGGGTATCAGCGCCTCAAACAGGCTCTCTGTTCCCAGCCTGGAGCAGGTCTGAATCCCTAAAGGAAGGTGGGTGGTCAGCACAGAAGCTGCGAGGCTGAGAAACTGCAAGGCTGACAGCGCCCACGCCAGCACTGTCCGGCAGGGAGAGGCCTGCCCAGCACACAGGGATGTACCGGCCATCAGGGCCCAGGCCACTCAATGCATTTGCTTCCCATGACTCCCTTCACCCCTTCTCCTGACCCACCCACGCCCTCTGACCATTTGGCTTCCTGGGTGGGGTACCCACAAGAAGAGAACGCCCTGGTCATAACCTCACAGTGGTTGTACTTTTCAACAAATAAACTGGTGGCTTGATTTGTGCTTTAGCTACTTGCGAGCTCGTGGGAGCCAGCAGTTCCGACTCCAGAACTGACAAAATGAGGTTTCCGGATGGGGAAGGCCAGGCCCAGCTCCCAGGGACATCCACCAAGATCAGGGCCACCAGCCTTCCCCTGGCTGCCCGCTGACACATCTTTCCTTCGACCCCTCCAGATGCATCCTCATATGGGCACGGGGCTGAGAGGACTTTCAAGGTGCTCCAAGGCCACACCTAGAAGAATACTGTGGAAAGCTGAACTTAAAAGCTGCAATTTCGCCTTCCGTCGTGTTTAATTTCTATTCAAACGCAGTCCCAGGCGAGGCGTTGATCAGCTGTGATATGTGGTAATGAGGCATTCTGATTTATGAATATTCTCATTAACCAAAGAGAGCCAGAACCCGTTAGCCAATTCCTGGTGAAGCTATTGTAGAAAGTATCTGTCCACTCACCTTCCTCAACACGTCCATTTTCTCTAAAGGCAATATTCTCCTTCTAAAGACAGAGGGTCTCTCCAGCCCCCAGGCCTCATTATGAAGTGAATTCTCACTGCAGACCAACTGGCTGGGGAAAGCTGCAAAGACGGGCGGCTGCCACCAGCCATGTCTCTTTCAAGGGAACTAACGCCTTCAAATAAAGTGACAACAATCTATTTCCTGTGAATTTTTCCCCCAGTCTTATTCTACAGGGTATCCAAAAAGTTAGAACACACGGCAAGCCATTTGCCCTCTGCTTCCGACCTTTGGGACAACCTGGGACGTGTGTAGTGAACCTTTTCACATTAGCAGTTGGACCCGTCCCTTTACACTGAGAGGTTCTCCACCTAAAGAGAAGCCCAGGGGCTGCAGAAACACACTGAGCATACGATTTGGAAATGTGACTAAAAGACTGTTTCAAATTAAGTGACTCGTCTTTCCCAACTTCGGGGCATCCTGAATCTCCGAGTGCCTTGTGTGCTGGACGCTAAAGCGAGAGTCCTGGGGGGAGGTGATGATACCATCATTAATATTAATAGCACCATCTAACGAGCATTCACAGTATATCCCAGGGCTAGTCAAACCCCGTACACGGGTTACAGTTTAACCTTTGAGACAAATCCAGTGGGACAGTTCATCCCTGTTTTACCAATGAAGACACTGAGGCTCAGAAAGGTTAAGTCCTTGCTGAGGTCCCCTAACTTCCACACGGTGGGGCCGGGATTCGAATTCGAACCTAAAGCCCTGCTCTTCTCCGCCCCGCCGTGCTGCGTCTCGGGCCACGGGGAATGTCGCTGCAGTGTTTTTCTCTCCGGGAAAAATCTGCCCTTGTCCTTGGAGCGATTGCTTTCTTAAGGTTATCAGATAAATCCTGGCTTGAAAGCAGAAGTTTCAGAGCCAGCTCAGCTCCTAGCTAGTCGCATGGCCTCAGAGTACCCCACTCTCTGGGCTTCAGGATATCTGGCTGTGAAACCAGTATATGTTTCTTCCTGAGACCTGCTTTGGCTCTAACAGAGGCCCCCGCCACCTCCGCCACCCCCGCCACCTCCACCACCCCCCCCCCCAACAACAACAAAAGCCAGCGATCACTACCCATAATCCTCAAATAGCAAGCAGGCCAAAGGATTGCCGTGAGGAAAGCAGTCCTAGCTTGCTCACTCCCAAACGCCAGTGAGGCAACCAGCAGAAACCAGACACCCACAGCAGGATGGGGGCGGGGAGGGCGAGAGCGACCCTCACAGTGGGCGGTGAGAGATATCGCATAATGTAGCCCTCCGTGCAGTGATAAGAACGGAAAGACATGCCATCTGTGACCTGCCTGGGCAGTAAGCTCTTCTAGAGGGAACATGCATGGTGAGGTGGGTGGAGGTCCCGGCCGTGGAGATAGGTTTTTAAAGCCGAAAAGCCTCACTTTGAGAAATGGAGGGTCTAGAAGCTGCCAGAGAGGGGGAGACACACAGGCATCGCAAAGACCTAAGGAAATCAGATGTCATGGGATCGCCCCCAAGCGCGCACACGGAGGGGCTGGAAGTCCGCTGTTTGGCTTTCTTCACAGATGTTCTTATCGGCGGCTACAGAGAGGCGTTTCTGGCCAGGCTGGGTTTTTATAACCCCAAACGCCCCGGGACAAACTGCCCGTGGGCAAGCTCTCCCCGGCAACAAAACCTTCCCTCCGAGGCAGCCTCCCTGGGGCCTCTAGGAGCTGCCCACAGCACCCAGCCCCGCAGAGACAGGGCAGCCCTGCGGGACGCACCCCAGTGGGCGAGCGCCACCCACGGCCCGGGGTTCCCAGGGTGGGTGGTGGCAGCGGCCGGGTCGGGAGTGCCCACCGGTGCTCGCTGGCGGCCCGCCTGCGTCAGAGCCCGGCAGGAAACAAGAAGACAGCACGGGCCGCGTGGAAATCCCCACCGGGCCCCACGCCAGAGGGTGACTCAGGGGGGCCGGCCTCCCGCCTCGGCCGGGACCCAGGGGCTCGGCTGCAGGAAGCGGGGCAGCCTCTGCACAGGCGGAGACACAAAAGTCCTTCAATATTAGTAATGATGCTCCAGATACAATCTGTAAACACGTGAGACAGCGTCCCAGCATCTCGGGTGGGGGCTGAGGTCCTGTTACAACAATGCAACGCACTGGCTCTACAGGGGCTTCCCAAGTGCCAGTCCTGAAGCTGCGGCTAATTTAAGACACCACGTAACCTTTCCGGGCCTGCAGGATAAAGGGGCCCGGCCAGGGTGAGATCCCCATCCTGTCCAGGCCGCCTTCCCGGGGAACCCCAGCCCACAGCACCTCAGGCCTCCTCCCAGCCCTCCTACCTGCCCTTTGTGTGCCACTCGGCGGCAGGTCCAAGTCAGCCCTGTGATGTGAACCATCCCAAACATGGACATTGTGCTACACTCCCCCCTCACCCCCATACTGAAGTCACCTTCAAAGTGAACTTGACACATAGAGGGGTCTCCAAAATCACTCATGTATTAATCCACAGATGGCACAGAAAACTGACAGACTTACCCCTGGCACCTGTCCCACTCCAAGTCACAGCGGGCTGCCAGGGGCTCCCGCCACCTCCACTCCTCACTGTCACATTCAGGAGCTCAGGGCAGAGTCTGCCCCCTGATCTTTCCCTTGCCCCCAAAAGATGCACTCATCCCCCTTACCACCCCCCCCCCCCACCGTGAGTTAGAGCCCCCAAGGTATTCCAGGGGCTCCTGGCTAGTACTCAGCAAAGAGAAGTAACGAAGTTAAAACAACAACAAATACAAAAACATTCCTAGTGAGATGCAAGAGACTAATCCAAAGTCTTCACCCTTTGAAGTTACTCGAAAAATCTGACCTGCATTATTTCACTTGAATAACACCATCTTGCCTTGACTTTTCGCCTTCAGAAGCTCTCTTAGGCAACTCTATCTTTGAACTAGAAACTTCTTACAAAAGAATCCATGCACCCCGTTCCCCCGAGTGTGTATTGGTCTGAATTTGACAGGCGTCTTTAGCAAGTCCGAGATACAACTTGGCCAGTGTTCCCCGTAGCTACTTAATAAGAGATTGGCCGAAGAGATACTCACGCCCCACCCTTCACCCCTGCCCCGGCCCAAGGGTCCCCCCTTACCCAGGCCCCGCTCTCGTCCCCACCCCGAGGCTGTCCTCCCACACAGATGAGCCACCAAGGAACACCCATGCTCTGTTTCCTCTTCCTCTCCTCCCACTGCGGGCTCACTACACGGGCTCCGGCCCCCAGCACTCCCCTGTGACCGCCCTTACCACCACTTACAAAATCGAAAACATGGGCTCTCACCCTTCTCATTCCGGGTGCTCGGTGACATCCAGCACTGCGGTCCCTCCCTCTCAGCCTCCGTGTCACCGTGCACTGGTGTGTCCTCTCCCTCCATTCCCAAATGCAGCTGTGCCTCAGGTGCTGGCCTGGGCCTGCTCGTCCCACTCTCCCCAGCTCCCAACCTGGCTTGGTCTGTGGGACGATGACTCACAAACGCGCATCTCAGCGCAGACCTCTCCCCTGAATTCCACACCCACCCACCCACCCAGCGCCCAGCGTAGGTCACCCGGAACACTGAGGACCTGCTCGGTGCAGGGCCTGTGCTGGGCACCACAGGCGACGGGTGCCCCCTGGGCTCCAGGGGACCCAGGAGGAAATGCTAGGGACGTGCAGGAAGGACAGGCCATACGGGCTGGGGCTCCCCAGGAAGGCAGCACTGAGAAGTTAGCACTTCTTGAAAGACAGCGCAGGAAACCAGCTCTCCCATCCCATGGGGAAGAGTACTCGGTACCACATCACGCTGGGAGAGCGCACGGCGTACTTGGCCATTTACTGGTAAAGCTAGTGCTTTGCATCCCACACTGGATGAAAACCTTCTTGAGAAAGACGTCTTCTAAGCAGAGCTCTTTGGGGGGGGGGGGGGTGACAAATTGGCCCTGGTCCCACCCTCCCTCAATGACAGGGATTTACCTTTGGGGCAAATACCAAAGACCACCAGAAACCAAGCAAAACAAGGACTGCCATTTTCTAGCAGAAAATACATTAGATTTGCCGTACTCTGGGGTAAGGAATACTTTAAAGAGGAAAGCTCAATCCACGTTCTCATTTACCCTCGCCTTCTCTCCGTCCCCTCTCAGCTGGATGGCAGCCCCTCACCGGGTCCCCCATTCCAGTTCCCACACGGGATGACCTCATTCACCCACTGGGAGTTAGAGCTACCCAACACCGTGCCGGGCACGTGGTCAGCACCCCACCCGCATGCTGAAAGAATGAATTTCAGGCTCTTCCTAAGGACTTCTGACTGTGCGTGGCTTGTGTGCTGTGCTGAGTATTGTTCGCTCTCCGTTCTAACACTGAAACACCACCCCGTGATGGTGTTTCCAGGCATGCCCAAGCCAACGGGAGCCCCCTCCAAAAAAGTCTTGAAAACCTGTGCTCAGCAAACCACATCTCTCCCGTGTGCTTGGAGGGGCTCCCAGCAGGTGGGGAAACCTTGCACCCACCGGTCTCACACCCTCACCACCTGCTCCAGCTCCACCCGGGGGCCTGGGCACTTCCCAACCATCCGAACGGGACAGCCACTCTGAGCCGAGAAGGCAGCACGGGGCTGGGGCTCTGGGGCCTGAGCCTGAGGATTGGCCCCACCACCACGTCTGCTTTGGGACATGGGGCTCCGTCCCTGTAAAGCGAGGGGCTGAGACTGAGGAGGTCTGAGGTCCCCGCTGGCTCTGGCAGCAGCTCTTACCATCCTGGCTGGATGGAACAAAAACGTGCCACCCAGTTCCTCGTGGGCAGGACGCAGCTCACCACTTGAGTGAGGCCAGCGTCGCGGGAAAGCAAAGGGCTTAGTTTGTGTTCTCATCAGCGTGCTCAGCCTGGGAGGCCTCCTCGGAGTTTATGCCTTCAGAGTGGATGGCCCTGCCTGGAGAGTGCGCTAAGCAGGCGGCCGGGGCCCACACTCAAGGAGCCTTTTCCCCACAGTGGGTCTGGGTGCCGAGGAGATGGCGGACCCAGAGAGCTGGGTGGGGCAGCCCAGACGGACAGCTTCCTGGAGGAAGTGAGCGTGGGGATTTCCGAGCAGTTTACAGCTTATTTCAAGATAAACACTGCATGTATCCGCTGTCACGCCTCCTGGCCTCTGTCGTCCAAATCGGACATGCCATGGGCTCCATCCCAACCTTTTCCTATGACCATGAAGCAGAGAGCTGGTGGGGTTGTTCCCCGTGACCGAGACGCTATCTGTCCAGGTCACTGAACACACGCCCACTGCCTCCAGACCCAGTGGACACCCCTGTCACCCAGGTCTTCCTCATTCCTGCTGCTCAGGTCTCCTGCCTCCGCACATGAGCCTCCTCCTCTCTGCCACCCGGCTGCCACGTGCTCCGAGGAGCGCTCCCAGCACAAGCCGCCTCTCTTCTTCTCTGATTTCCCGTGGCATCTACTCTCAAAACGAATAGCAGGACCGCCAGGAATAATCACCATAATCATTGTGGCAGTCCCCCTTCACCAGGTGCTCCTCTAGCCAGGCACTTGCTTGGCACATCACAACCGTGATGGCCGCAATGCCCACCCCCTCGCCCCAGAAGATGGTACGATTGTTATCCCCACTGTGCCAAGACCCCCTCGGAGATTCCAAGGTCTGGTCCCTTACCTGAGGCCACAGGGCAGGGAAGATTTCTAAGTTCGAATCTGCATCCTAGGGCCATAGGTCAGGTGATCCTTCCCACCCACTTTGAGCCAGGCCTTGAGGATGAGGAGATGCGCACATCAGCCATCAGGCCCTGACTTATTGGGAGCGGCCCCGGCACCCGGGGATGCTCTCGGGACCTGCTCCAAGAAGCCTGCTGAACTACCCTGAATGGGACATGCTAGAGCAATGTCCAGTCTTCCAGGTGGGCCTCTCTCTATTGTTAAATGTCCCTCCCCGCTCAGGGCTTCTGCACTAGCTTTTCCCTCTGCCCAGGCTGCGCGTCACCCACCTCTTCTCCTGGTGACTCCTACTCACCCTTTGAACTTCAGCTCCAATGTCACTTCCTCCGGAAAGCCTTCCCTGACCACCACTCCTTTCCCAAATGGAAATCAGGTCTCTCTCTGCCTACAGCCCCCAGGCTCCCTCCCTGTCCTTTTCATTCATGGTCTCCATGGTCTGCAATGTGACATGTGTGATTGCTGGGTTCCCCAGATTATAGGGACTTATTTCAAGGTAGGCAATGTCTTGGCTCATCATTGAATTCAGAGCCTGGCAGAGTGGAGTCGCCAATAAGATGTGCTGGATGAATGGAGAACTGAGTTCAAGCCCTTGAGTCTTATTTCAGCTGCACCATCACTCCAGTAGGGAAGCCAACCAGACATCATCACACCCCCTTACTGATAAGGAAGCTGTGGCTCAGAGCACATAGGTCTCTTACCTGAGATCAGAGGCATGGTCAAGGCTCTGACAAAAGTGCCCCAAAGGGAATTAGGCGTTTTCTTGTTGGATTCTTTGGCAACTAGCACAGTTCTGATCACACCGATTTGGACACCCAGGTGGATGGAACCAGCAGGAATGATCTGAGAGGTGGAGCCAGAAAGACTTGTTTTCTGGTGGTTGCTGAGCTTCTCACTCCCATTACAGACTCTGGGGGGAGACCACATTCTGGGTGCATTTGATTCTATTCTACCCGCTCTGTTCTGAGAACTGGAGAGATACAAAATCCACAGGTGTGGGGAAGACCACTTCCGTGGGAGAAAAGAAGACTTTCCTATTGTCTCATCACACAGGTGATGAAGGGCGGAGGTGCTCCCAGAGCCACTCACAGCAGCTAGACTTCCAGGAATTCTAAGTGGTGCAACTTGGCACACATTTGCTCAAGGGCTGGGCCAGAGACCTGGCTTCTAAGCCTACCTCTGCCCCTGACCACCTGGTGACCCTTGGCAATTCAGCGTCCCTAAGGGCTCAGTGGGGTTAATAGCACCCACACTACCTTCTTCCCAGGGCTGTGGCCAGGCTCAAATGAGATGCAGGTGTGAAATGTTCTTTGTAAGCTACAGGCAATAACAAGACGTCTGTGTTATTACAGTCTTACCAGGCTGCTGCTGGCACAGCACTGACGGGGCCGAAGGTGATCTTTGAGGGTTGCTTGTTGCTAGCCTTCCCCATGGAGGCAAATGTAACTTTAAAGGAAACCGTACTAACCTGTCCAAAGGTGGCTGAGGCAGAAAGAATGATGGGCTCTAGCAGCCCTTCAGTTAAAGACGGGGGGTGCGGAGGGGGTGGGAGGGGGGCAGCGTGCGGTCATCGCAGGTAGAAAAGGAAGGAGAGGATGAAGTCAAAGTCAGGATTCCCCAGACTTGAGTCACATCTGTGCCTGTCACTAGCCATGTGACTTAGAGCTTATGCATTCTGCGACTCCATTTCCCCATTTGTAAATTATGAAATAATGATAACCTCTCTAGAGGTTGGTGTTCAAATCTTTTTTTTTTTCAAGGACGCCACAGACAAGTAGAAAAGCCCTTTATTGGGGAGGGGATGGAGAGGGCCACCCAACACGACATATGCAGTCAGTTAAAGGCAGCTTGTTCCTTCCCCTGTGAGGGAGCCTGGCTGGGTGGGCCTCCTTGCAGAGTGGCCATCCCGGTGCCAAGCACAACCATAGGTGGCAGTGGCCCCAGTTCCATGAGAGGCTGTCCACTTGGGCCAGGACCTCCCGCACACACGCTGGGTTTTTCCATTCGGCAGGGAAGCTGGAATGCTTCACTCAGAGAGAGCGAACGGAAAGGCCCTCAGCACCTCGGACGGGAAGGTGGGTAGGCTTCCAGGCCCCTGTGAAGCAATGTCTCCGCTCTTCTCTCTAAGTCACTGCCATCCATCGGGGCAAAAACACACACACGCTCAGCCCAACGCTGACCCCTGCTCAGCCGGCTCTCACAGAACCAAACGAGAGAACTCTCTTCTGAAACGCAGCCAGAAGGGCCACCCTGCCACTTCTCTATCTCCAAATCAGTCCCAACCAATCCCAACCTGATTACAGAAATGTCGCTGGAGGAGGTAATAAACATTCTGAATTTCAGAAAGAATTCAATCACGATTTTTTTAAAGCACCTCCACGTTCTGTCATAGGCACTGGCAGGGGGGGCGGGGGGGGGGGTGGAGAATAGACACAGCTACTGTCTTCAAAGGGCCATCAGTCTAAAGCAGCGATTTTTAACCGGGGCTGAGTCAAGGGCACTGACCTCTTTTCCCTTAGATTAGCAAATAAAAAAATGACAACAGTCAATATAGCAATAGCTGTCTGATGTGAATGGATCAAAATTATACCTTTTGTTAGATTGGTACAAAACATATTTTTTGGTGTGCACAGAATTTTAGTAAATTAGTTTACGTGTGCATGGAGGTGAAAAGGTTGAGAATCGCTAGTCTAAAGGGACAGAATCAACGCAAGCGTAACATGACGCGCTTACGAAACTTTGGTCCTGGGATCCACAGGAGAAGTCCTCTCCTGCTGCAGTTTGTTGTTGTTGTTGTTTTAGTCTAATGGGCATACGTTAAACTCTTGTCAGAGGTCACATGTTCATTTTAGCGTTGGCAGTTCTGACCCAATTTGCAGGCCGCATCTAACCACCTACAAAACGTTATGCTATGCAATGTGGTGCACTAGCAAAACCTTTGATCCCCTCGTATTTTCCTACCATTGTCTCCTCTTCCCCTAACTTCCTTGTCTATCGCTATCCTTTTTCATTCACTGCATTTGAGAGCTACTTCAAGTTCTTTTTTGAAACAAGGCAAATTATATTTAAAAATACATTTAACAAATTAATACTAAAAACTTTAATACTCAAGACTGGCACGATCCATGGAATAGAACGGAAAGTCCAATAATAAAATCTGACTTTTATGGTCATTGATTTTTCAACAAGGGTGCCAAGATCATTCAGTGGGGCTTTTCAAATAGAGCTTGGGCAACTGGATATCCAGATGCAAAAGTATTACATTGGACCCCTACCTCACATTGTATACAAAAATTAAATCAAAATGAATCAAAGACGTAAATATGAGAGCTAAAATTATAAAACTCTTAGAAAAAAACAAGGGAGTAAATCCTTGTGACCTTGAGTTAGACAACGGTTTCTTAGATATGGCAACAAAATCAAGAAGTAAAAAAACAAATTGACTTTCAAAATTCAAAACTTTTGTGCTTCAAAGGACACCATCATAAAACTGAGAAGACAAATCCACCAAATGAAGAGAAAATATTTGTCAACCATTTATCTGATAAGGGACCATATACCCAGAATACATAGGGGACTTTTACAACTAACAGTAGAAAGACAACCCCATTAAAAAATGGACAAAGGTACCCTGGCTGGGTAGCTCAGTTGGTTAGTGTCATCTGAATACATCAACATCACGGGTTCGATCTCTGGTCAGGCACATACACGCAGCAACCAATTAGTGTATAAATAAGTGGGACAAAAAATCAATATTTCCCTCTAAGATAAAAAAAGATAATGTAATAAAATATTTTAAATGAGCAAAGGATCTGAACAGATGCTCAATACCATTAGCCATTAGGAAAATGAAAATCAAAACCACAATGGGATACTACTTCACACCCAGTAGGATATCTAATATAAGAGACAGATAATAACAAGTGTTGGAGAAACTGGAATCCTCATGTGTTGCTGGCGAGATTGTAATATTGGTATATCCAGTTTGGAATAGGATTTGGCAGTTTCTCCCAAAGTTAAATATAAGTTATCAAGTGACCCAGTAATTCTACACTTAGATATCTCCCCAAGAGAAAGGAAAACCTGACCACACGAAAACGTGTACACAGATCTTCTTAGTGGCATCATTCATAACAGCCAAAAAGTGGAAACAACCCAATTGTCCATAACTGATGAGTGCAATGGAGTATTATCAGGCCATAAAAATGAACTACTGATACATGCGACTCCATGAACTTTGAAAGCATTATGTTAAGTGAAAGAAACCAGTCACAATGCCCTAGCCAGTTTGGTTCAATGTTGAGAGCATCGGCCCTTGAACTGAAGGGTCATGGGTTGGATTCCAGTTACGGTCATGTACCTTGGTTGCAGGCTCGATCCCCAGCCCTGGTTGGGCGCATATGGGAGGCAACCAATCAATGTGTCTCTCTTACTTTGATGTTTCTCTCTGTCTCTCCTCTCCTCTCCCTTCCACTCCCTCTGAAAAAAAAATAAAAAATAAAAATTAATGGAAAACACATCCTCAGGTGAGTATTAAAAAAAAAAAAAAGCCAGTCACAAATGACCACATATTATATGACTCCATCTATGGGAACAGTCCAAGAGAAGCAAATCCATAGAGACAGTAAATAGATTAGGTTTCCAGGGCTGGAGGATGGGGAGTGGCTGCCAACGAATATGAGGTTTCTTTTTTGGGGTGGTGAATATGTTCTAAAATTAGGTAGCAGTGAGGGTTGCAGAACTCTCTAAAAGCCAATGACTTGTATACCTTAAAAGAGTGAATTTTATGGTATATGAATTATAAGGCAATAAAACATTTTTTAAGAGGTTGATTAATTCAAGTCTGGAGTTGTATTAACAGTAATGTACTGATGTTGCTTTCTTTTTTTTTCTTTTTTTTTTTCAATCCTCACCGAGATGTGTTCATTGATTTTAGAGAGAGGGGAAGAGAAGCACTGATGTGAGAGAGAAACATCGACTGGTTGCCTCCTGAACATGCCCACCCGGGAAATCAAACCCGAAACCTAGATATATGCCCTGACTGGAACTGAACTCACAACCTTTCAGTGTACAGGGCGACGCGCCCACCAACTGAGCCACACTGGCCAGGGCCTGGTGCTGGTTTCTGAATTTTGACAAATATACTGTGGTAATGTGAGATGGTAACACCAGGAAAATCTGGGTAAGGGGTACACAGGAACTCTGTGTTATCTTTGTTAATTTTTCTGTAAGCCTATAATTATTAAAAAAAAAAAAAAACTAGAGGCCCAGTGCACGAATTTATGCATGGAGGGGTCCGGCCAGTCTGCCTGAATGGGGGCCCATCAGGGGCGGGGCTGGCTGGGGGTGGGGCCAGCTGGGGGGAGGGGCCACAGAAAGGCTCCAGGGAGTGTCCAGCCTGTCTCTCTCAGTCCCAATGGGCTGGACCCCAGCAGCAAGCTAACCTACTGGTCAGAGCGTCTGCCCCCTGGTGGTCAGTGCACGTCATAGCGAGTGGTTGAATAGCCTTAGCATATCATTAGCATATTACACTTTGATTGGTTGAACAGATGACCAGACTGGACACTTAGCATATTAGGCTTTTATTATATAGGATAAAAGGTTTATTCCAAGAACAAGTCGACCATATAGAGGAACTATTATGTAATAGTGTGCCTCCCCTCTGAAGCGCAGCTATTCAAAGGCAGGGACAGCCCACCCAGTCTACGCTCAATGAACTAGGCAGAAGGGCTGAACTAGCCATGACAACCATGGTCCTTTTCCCTCTAGCTGTCTCCTCAAGCCTCACAGCTGAGTGACCTGTCACCCAGGGAGAACGGCTCAGCCCAAGGTGCTGTCAGCAATCTATCATCGCACTCCCACTTCTGTTTATATACACACACTTCTGCTTTGTCAAACCCATCATCCTCTAAATCCCAATCTTCTGATGCACCCTGCTGTGGGCTGGGGTCATGGGAAAACTCGCTGGGCATTTCCTGGCCTTCCCTGCCCCCGCAGAGGTGGTGACTCTGGTGATGTTCCATGGGTCCTTGTATATACATTGATGGGAGCCCTGTAGATCTCCGCATGTTTATGAGTCTTATCTCCCCAAATGAGTATAGAAGTCTAAGGGCAGAGATAGCGTGTTATTCATTCCTACCCCCAGGTCTTAGAGATCTATGCCCAAGCAAGGAGTGAGTCTATTCAATCATTCACTAACTGATGACTCAGAAGAGTTCAGAAAGCTCAGGGTAAAACCACCCCCTAAGGAAATCTGGTTTCAGGCAGAGAACCTCTGGAAAGCTAAAATTCTTTTTGGCCCTCTCATGGGCATCACTCATGGGCTGGGGTTTTGTTTTTTGAGAAGCCTTGTGCTGGTTTCCTACTCTGCGTAGCCTGGGAGTGATGGCTTCTTGCTACCCAGAGACACGGGTGGGTGGGAACTGGGCCTCGGAGGGGGCAGGCTGTGCACGCTCCACCAGGCTGATGGCAGCCCTGCTTCCTGTGCGGCCGCGGCCGCTGACATCACTGAGAGGCAGTGTGAGCAGGCAGCACGCGGGGTCATGTGAAGTTCAGTGCTGGGGCTTTCTCAGCCCATTGCGTTTTACTCATCCCCTGCCCATTAAGAGTGTCTCTCCCCCTCGCCTTTTCTTTCTTTGTGTGCGTGTGTGTTTTAATTATTCAATGGCTCTTGGCTTGCTTTCCTAACCCCACATGGACATTTCTCTCTGCTACTGAGAAACGAGGCATTCCATCCACTGGAAAGCAGTCAGAGAGGCCAGGGAGGATTCCAGCTCTGCGCACAAACCCTTCGGGACACGGCCCGTGTCCAATCGCCGAAGAGGAGGATGCGAGAACTCCACGCAGTATGTGCGAGCAAAAGGCTCTCAGAAGCCACGTCGTCCACTCCCACCTCTGGCCCACTTTCCAGACGAGGGTCGCGTGTCCCAGAGGGTTACAGCGACTTGCACAAGTCACCCAGGTTCAATCAAAGCAAAATGACTCCGTTTTTCAAAACGGCTACCACAAAGCCTTTTCCAGCCTAGGAACCATTCCGCACAAAAAGCATTCCCACACACAAAGGCTTTACACTGGAAAGGGTGTCTTACAATTAGCAAGCCATGGGAATTTTCTAATCACCAAGCACTGAAAAAGCCCAAATGCACATTCTTCCCATGCATTCATTCAACAAGTATTTATTACTGGTAAGTGACCGCTCTCTGTCAGGCACTGTGCTAGGCTCAGACGATCGTGGGGTGGGGGTGGAGGAAAGAAGGCCTTGTCATGAAGGTGACTAAGAACTGGTCCTTCTACCTTCAATGAGAACTCAATTGGGAAAGACCATCCCATGGAAAATAAATCTATGTCAAACAAGCCTTGATTTATAGCATTCATAATAAGTAATATCTTCTTTGATCTTCATAATTTTATCTTAACCTCCAGCTCAATGAAATATCTACATCGCCACTATTTTTCCTTCTTTACAAATAAAAATGAAGCACAACAGCCTATTTCAATATATTAAGTCATAAACCAGAAGGCCAAGAGCTCAGCTGAGAACCAGTGCAGCCCAGAGAACAGAGCTCACACAAGGCAAGCTTGCCCTGTGGTCCAGGTGAGTGACATGCACCAAGTGACCTGGGCCAGCACCCTGTCCACCTCACCTCTCACCCCTGCCCTCACTGCCTGGGACTGAAAAGGACGTGTGTGTTCAGCAGCTGTGGGGGCACAGGAGAAGGGCTTGGCTGGGGGGTGGGGGGCGTCCAAAGGCTGCTTCCTGGAGAAGATCAAGACGAAATATTTTGGAGGAAGCTGGTTGAATAGGCTGGGACATTCCAGGCTGGGCATGAGGCAAAGCAGGAGTCAAGAAATGGCCTGCGGCAGCATAACCAAGGCACGCAGAACTCAGTGTCCTCAGGATGGGGACTCCGCCTTTCTGGGCAAAGAGTGAACTCTGGCTTCCACAGACTCTCGAGGACGGTAGTTGTACTCATTCTCTCCACAGACAATGGGAGTGTCCGGGGAATCCCTGCCTCTCCGCAGTGAATACCAACCTCCCAGGCTGCAGAGCTCCTGCCGGAGCCACCGGGGGTGAGGCTGGGCTGGAGGAGATGGGAGACACTGCACAGACCCGAGGACGAGCCGAGTTAACCCAGGCTGAGATGGATCTGAGCGGGGAGGTGCCAGGGCAAAACTGACCTTTAGTAAGATTACCCTGGGCACGTGGGATGGGGGGAGCGGGGGAGCGGGGGGGGGGGGGTTTGGGGGGTGGGCTACAGGGGAAGTGCCCAGGAGGCTCAGTAACCAGGGGAGGGAGGAGGTAGCCTTCCAAACCAGATGTCAGTGTCCTAGTCTCACACCCCAGATCATTCCCTTCCAAAGCCTAAACTGAGCCCAAACCACCCACTCACTTTAAACAGTAGTTGCCCCCACTCTGCATCCAACTCTAACACAAATCAAAAGGGAGGGTTTTCTTAGAACAAAACCTAACGGCTCCTTTCTTCCTGCTTCCCCAAGGCCACATCCACATGGGGGGCGGGGGGGGGGGAGACGATTGTGGGGTGGGGGTGGGGGTGGAGGTAAGGAGGCCTTGTCATGCAGTAACCACAGCCAGACAGGCAGTGATTGGGTTGCACAAACCAACATGACCTTGGCAGGGCTCAGGGGCCAGGGGGGCCAGGGAAGCGTCTCTTTTCTCAGTGCATATCTCTAGCCCTTTTGCTGTTCATGGCCCTCAACCTGCACATGACCACAAAATGCATCCGATGCAGGGGAGGGGGAGGGGGGTGCTAAGACTCGCCCCTCCTCTGGCACCTTGGAAAGCAAAGAGTTGATCAATCTCATCCTGGGCAGAAGGACAAGTGCGTAAGTGATTTGCCTGGTATGGTGGATGGGGGAGATCTGGATTCAGGGGCCCTGAAAGGTACCCCCATCTACCCAGATAAAGCAACCTCTCTCCTGGCTTCGGATACTACCATGGTCACTGTGCCTGGAATTCCCACCCTTTGTCATTCCTCTGGCATCCAAGGTCCAAAGGCTGACTACACCAAAAGCTTTGGTTAAAGCATGAGTCATTAAAATCTAACTCTCAATTCGCGTAGTAAAACGTTTACTGAGGGCCTGACCATGCCAGGTACTGTGCTGGGTCCTGGGTGGGAGAGGAGATGACGAAGGCCTGGGGGCATGAAGCGGCAAAAGTAGAGGAAAGCCAGATTGCGCAGACAGGGCCTCATAAACCTGGCTAAGGAGACTAGACTCTATTTGGACTCACTGGAAAGTTACTGAAGTTTTAAATCCCAGGAGGAACGATATGTTTTAATACCATCATTTTGCATTCCCTGGGGTAATAAACACTCTGTCATTAACACTATTAACACCTTAGTGTGAATTAGGTAATCAGATGAAGTGTCACCTTGCAAAAGACTGAGATGTGGGGCTGATAAGTTCTGAAGCCAGAGGAGTGAAGCCAGGTGCTCAGTGGCCACTCGGTGGGGACTGGGGACAAGAGAGTAATGGGCAGGGCCCGAGGGACTAGGGTGCCAGGCGATGGCAGCACAAGCACGCGTGTCCTACACACATGATTCACGCCTGCAAATGTTTCCTGAGCGCCTCAGTCCTGGGCCCTGGGCAGAGTGGAGAACAGGAGACGGTGAGGGGAAGACGGACAACGAACACATAACCACACAGGCTTATAACTACAGGCTGGGTGAGGAAAAGAAAGGGGCGCTCTGAGAGAGGGTGTCGGGTACAATTAGAACGGAGGGAGGAGTCAGGGAGGGCTCTCTTAGGAGATGCTGGTTAAGCTGAGATCACATTAGCCAGCGAAAAACTGTGGCAAGAGCATCCCAGGCAGAAAGAGCAGCCTGTGCAAAGGCCCTGAGGAAGGCGACGTAAGAAAGCCAGAGTGGGGATGGGGGCCCAGTCGGGAGCAGAGGTTGGAGAGGCGGGCGAGGGCCAGATCCCACGGCCTCGGAGGGCTTTGGACCCTCACCCTCAAGGCAGCAGAAGCTCCTACAAGATTTCAACAGATGAGCTAGGTGATAGGAGGAGCTTTTTGAGAGATCGCCCTGCGCTGCAGGTGGAGAATGGGCTTGGTGGAGAGGTGGGTGCAGGCAGAGAGACCAGCTGGGAGGAAGGCAACGCCAGAGAGACCCTGGTTCAGATGAGGAAGCCACAAGAGGAGGGCGGAGCAGATGGATGGAGATGCTCTGCCGGTGGTGACTGGACGATGGGAAAGGGGGAGAGAAGGTGACAAGGTGACTTCCTGAGGTCTGGCTCACTGAGAGAGTGAAAACTGGAAGAGGCTGAGCCGATGGAGCAAAGGGTGAGGAGGAAGAGGGCGGATGAAGGCTTAGATTTGGGACCCACTGGATGGAGGCCCAGAGAGGTGTCTGGCAGAGGAGTCAACAGGGGGCCTTCACAGGCAGAGGTGGGTCACTGGTGGTTGAAAACCCCGTGGGCTCTCCAGCCAGGGCACCAGGGTAGGAGCATTTCGTGGCACCTGGGCCCAAGAGGCCCACTCCTGCTTCCCTCCTGGGCCCTGTCAGGGAGGAAGGCTTTCCCTTTTCGGGAAGTGTCAAAAACGCAGCACAGGAAACTCCTCCGCTGCCAGGGTGACTAATATTTATCACTGGTATATACAGTAGCATTCTTCAAAGCCTGACACGCTGCCCACAGTTACAGCCGCAAGCCTCTCCGCAGCCCTGCCCAGGCCCCGCCGGCCTCAGCATTCCACAGGCCTGAGTAATACCACTTGCTTTCCATAGGTGCCTGCTTCCCCTGCACCCCAGCAGCCTCCCAGGGGCCTGGACTGGCCGCTCCAGGTCAGGGTCAGAGTCCCTGCTGTGGCCACAGAGGTGCACCATGACCTCCACCAACCTGCCCCGCCCGCCTGGGTTCCCAGGGCAGGAGCGAAGCCAGGCCTCCCTCCCCGTAGACAGCAGAGGATGGACACAAGGGGCAGGGACTTTGGAGAGCACCCCAGCCAGCCTTTTTGTTTTGGGGGAGCAAGCTGAGGACTAGCGGAATCAAGTAGCTTGCCCAAGGTCAAACAGCAGGGCTGAGATGAAAACTCCAGGCCAGGGCTCGCTCTTTGGGGTCCCAGCCATAGGATCAGAGGGGGCCGGGCCCAGGTCAGTGAGAAGGAACTGTGGGCAGCTTCACACTCAGACCCGCGGGAGAAGACAGGAAGCAGATCGGAAAAGCAGCCACTGGGATACCCCGTGAGATCAAACTCTTGAAGAAGTTGGTATGTGGGACGCCACTCTGTCTGTCCTCCCTGAACAGATCTCAAGCGCGAAGCAGGTAGCGATACTAAAGGTGGGGGAGAACTGGACCTCAGGAGGCTGACGAACGGGTCCCGGGGACATGGGGGGCTTCTCAGGGGAGGCTTTTAGTAAGACCCCAGCTCTTGACAGAAATGGTTTCATATGTGCAACGTAGTTTATGAATTTATCTAGGCCCAAAGGTTTCCACAAAATGATGCCCACAGAGGAAGTACTTTGTGTGACAATAACCATCAGGGAAACGAGATAACAGGATAGCACAGAACACAGCGATCGGTGTTATAAACTTGGCCATTTGGCAAGGTTGCCTAAATCACTGACCAGAACAGAGGAGACAAGTGGGAAATCTACTGGACAAAGAGCACTGCCCACAAGGACTCTGAATTTTTTTTTAATATATTTTATTGATTTTTTACAGAGAGGAAGGGAGAGAGATAGAGAGTTAGAAACATCGATGAGAGAGAAACATCCATCAGCTGCCTCTGGCACATCTCCCACTGGGGATGTGCCCGCAACCCAGGTACGTGCCCTTGACCGGAATCGAACCTGGGACCCTTCAGTCCGCGGGCCGACGCTCTATCCACTGAGCCAAACTGGTTTCGGCTAGGACTCTGAATTTTTACCACTTAGAGTGTGCCGAACACAAGTCGCTGCTGGGAACTGAGGGAGAGAGGGTCTTCACTCTGTTCCAGGATTCAGGAATATGGAAGGGTGACCACAAAATGCCGAAGGCGGGGACACAGAGGGCCGCATCCAAAGGCAACCCTCTCCCCCAGGAGCCCCATCTTCTTCTATAACCAGACACATGGTTAGTATGTCTTAACCCATCCAATCTGCTACCACATGACTGTCTGTGCACAGCGGCACGCTTCAGGGATGAGAACTGGGAAGTCATTCATTCGGTCACTAGACATACATTGTGCTACACACAGGGGTTTCAAAGGTTGGGGGAAAAACACCCAGCCCCTGCCCCGCCTGCCCTGGAAAAGCTTTCCGTCATCTACGCTGGGGGAGGAAGGTAGAAATCCTGAAATCTGATCTTATCGATCTTCCTGCCTTTGAACACCACCACCACCAAGCCGGTGGAGGCAGGCACTTTCGAAAGTCGGGGCCTGTTATATACACTTTCTCAGCCACTGGCCCCTCCCTCTCCTCCAGGTCCCCCCCCCCCCCCCCCGTTCTGTGCCATCACCCCAGCCACCCTAAATGTCAACACCTCTGGAAAGAGCAAAATAACTGCCACCTTCAATAGGGCAAACGGTCAAGGGGAGTGTTGATGAACATCTAGCGATAAGAGAGGCGCAAAGAAAGAGCCCCGGGGTGACCACTCCAGGGGCCTCGAAGCTGCAGTGGCCCACCCAGAAGCACTAAAGGCCGGAGGAAACCTTCCGAATTGTTTCAGCTGAGTTCCAGCCACACAGGAATGGGGGGGCCCATGTCCACCGCCCCTCCCCCACACGCCTCATGACCACAGTGGCAAGGGAAAGCGAGCTGAGGAAACTGAGGCCCAGGGAGGGTGAGTAGGACTCAGGGGTCCTGGGTGACACCTGCATGCACCAGCCCGCCACCACCCCAAGGCCCCTGGCTTGGACCCAGCAGGAATGTCGGGTCACAGTCGCGGGTAGCCTCGCCACGGGACCATTACCAACTCGTGCTTGTGTCATGCTTTGCAGCTTCCCAAAACTCCCTCCCACCCCTCTCTCTCCTGAGTATCATGGTAGCCTTCGCTATGGGCAGGGTGGTCTCACTGTCCATGCTTGGTGTGATATGATGTGAGGCACAGAACAGGGAGAAGTGTCTCGGCCTCGGAAGAGCCTGGCTACTGCTTTCATCAGGCTGCTGAGAGGTGGGAAGGAGTCACAAAGCCAGCCTAAGACACAACTCTCAGGCAGGGGGAGTGGGCGATCACATCTGGGTGGATTCATGACACACAGACAAGTTACCTACCGTGGAGAAGGGCCAACTGACTACCCTATGTGCCAGACCCAGGAAGTGATTCAGGAGGCCATTCGGAGAAAGGGGAGGCGGCCGCAGTGAGCTGGGACAGGCCAGGAAAACGCAACCGAGGAGGTGAGACTCGCTCTGGGTTTAAAGGCAGAAAAGCGCAGAGGAACCCAGAAAAGTGTCCCAGGAAATGCAAGGGTGAGCCCAGGTGAGGCAGTGGGTGTGGACACACAGGTTGGGGAGGAGCTATGACGAGCCTCGTCTGGCAGGAGCGGGGCCTACACAGAAGGTAAGCCCACAAAGTGGCTGGCTCTCGGGGGCTTTAAATACCAAGCGAAGGGGCCAGTGTACCCTGCCCAGAGAAATGCGGAATGTCCGGTTCTGCCCAGCCCAGCCCAGGCCACTGCCTGCGCCAGGCCACAGGACTATCAAGAAGTTCGGGGTTTCACCTGTTCACAGAACCCCCGGGGGCCTTGCTCCCACACATGGCCAGTCCATCCACCACACACTTCCCCCGGCTGGCCCTGTGCTAGCCCCTTGGGCAGACACAACATTCCTGCAGGTGAGGCAAGATCTGAACACTCACAAATCAATTCCCGTTCAACAGAATGTGGGTGTAAGGCATATTTTCAAAAAGGCCACATTTCACACATTTTAAGTGGTTTTCACACATTTCTGAGTAAGTGCACAATTGCTCTGTGTGGATGAGCATAACAAGTTTAAAAAAGGAAAAAACAGTGGGTAAATCTGACTCACCTCATTCTCCCAGCTTTTTTCTCATTCTACACCACACACACACACACACACACACACACACACACACACTCACTCTTGCAGCATCTCCCCCAGGACTCTGATTTGAATAGCACAGTGGGCCTGCGGGCCTAGAGTACTCATGGGGTCAGCTGACTCACTCTGAATGTGCTTTACTTCTAGGCCACTGGTAAAAATAAAAAATAAAAAAACACACAATTACACTGTGAACCCCTGGAGGGCAGGGACTGGGTTTCACTCGCCCTGCCTTAGAGTAGGTGCCTCATAACCTGCTGACTTGGTGGCAGAAATAAATATCCATGCATTCTGAATCCTGTTCCCCATGACTTACAACACGCCTGAACATAAAGGGGAATTCAGCCCTAGCTGGTTTGGCTCAGTGCACAGAGCATCGACCTACGGACCAAAGGGTCCCGGGTTCAATTCCAGTCAAGGACACATACCTTGGTTGCAGGCTCCTCCTCAGCCCGGGGCCCTGGTCAGGGCGTGTGCAGGAGGCAACCAATCGATGTGTTTCTCTCACATCTATGTTTCTCTCTGTCTTTCCCCCTCTCTTCCATTCTCCCTAAAAAGCAATGGACAAATAGCCTCGGGTGAGGATTAACAACAAATATAAAAATAAAGGCGAATTCAGCTCCACAACTCCCAACACAAACCAGTCTGCATTAGTTCTTCAATATTCCTTTCAGCCCCTGCCCCCTTTGGTTTCCCAAGTCACCCGAGTAAGAGCCTGGACAGCTAACAAGGTACTTGAATGCCCATCCTCTCACTCAGGGGCTCACATCAACTCCACGACATAGGAGAGGCCGGGACGCTATTCACATTCCAAGATGAGGAAGTGCAGCTGAGAAACTTTGGGCTGCAAGGCTAATAATTCCTTGTCCATGGATCTTCCCAAGGGTATAATAATGAACTGCCGAGACTCTGGAACTTGATTTGTCTTCTCCTAAGGAGTAAACATACATACAATTCAATGACGCCTCAGCCTCTCTAGACGTCATCATTGCCATCATCATCACCATCACTATGTTATTCCCAACCAGGACAGTAGGCTGGTGGGCCTAGTACCACAGAAGGGGGGGAGGGGACCAAAGGGCTTGCTAAAACTGAAACCTTTTCTGACATTCAAGCACTTAAACAGCTCACTGCCTCCCCTACATAAATATCACTAAACACTGCAGTTTCATTTACCCTGAGCGGGGGGCCAAGCAGGTTCGAAAGTAGAGTGAGTGCAAATTAGGTACTGGAAAGGCTCTTATTTCCTGTAGTGTCAGATGTTCACAGTCAAAGAGAAAAGAAAAGGAGAAGCAGTGTCACATGGTGAGCCTCCCAGCAAACAAAATGTATGTGTTTACACACAACTGGTCCCTTTTGCCACATGCCAACACCGAGCTGTACGCCTGGAACTGTGCAAGGGGACACAGCCTGGGGCTTTGGCTATTTCTACTGAGCAGCCCCAGGGCCTCCTGGCAGTTGAATTAATCCAAGGGCTGGTCCACCAGCTGGGACAGCTCCCCATATACCCAAGGCAGGCACACAACCCCAGGTGCAACAGAGCTGAGCCTTGCAGCCCAGAACTGACCCAGAGATAAAAAAAGAACTAAAAACAAACAAACAGAAAAGCACTTTCCACTCTGAGTTTTCTAATAGAATGTGAGAAAGCTAGAATCCAAATCCAAACTTTGGTATCTGGCTCTGGGCCCCTGGGCAAGTCCCTGGCCCTCTCCGGGTCTCTGGTTCCCCATAGAGGTGGAGCCTGAAGAGAACAGCACTGAGCTTACTTCAGCTTCAGGGCGCACGGAACTGCCCCCTTCCCTTTCTCTCCTGCTCAACACAAGCATGTCAGAAGCCACGTTGGGGAGAGGGACGTCAGGAAAGGAATACACTAAATAAATAAATAAATATGTGTGTGCTTGTGTGTGTGTGTGTGTGTGTGTGTGTATCTTGCCACCTGGAATTTACCAAAATAGGAAATTGTTGGGGACATAGTGTAATTCTTCATACACACACACACACACACACACACACACACACAGTGATAAAATACACATAACAATCTGTCATTTTAGCCACTTTAATGTGTATAATTAAATGGCATTTAGTTCATGCATAATATTGTGCAACCATCATGTTTATTTAGTTCCAGAACATTTCTTTATCACCCCTGAAGGAAAACTTGTACCCATTAATTAAGCAGACACTCCCCATTCCTCCCATCTCGACCCCCTTGCAACACTGATCTGCTCCCTGTCTCTCCGGATTTGCCTATCCCACAGAGTCCATGGAATCACACATCGTGTGGCCCTTTGAGTGTGGCTCCTTTTGTTCAGCATGTTTTTAAGGCCCATCCATGTTGTAGCATGTACTGCATATCTCGGCTGAAAAATCTCGCATTATATAGAGGAATATGCCTTTGAATTCATTGGTAAGTAAGTCCTTCACAAACTTCAGCACTATTAATTGTTAGTTATAATTAAATGAGATAATCTATATAAGGTCCTGGGCACATCATGAGTCAATCAGCAATAGCTTCATCATTATCATCATCATCATCATCACTAACAAAAATTCCTCATAGCACACCTCACTTGCCAATCACCACTGGCCTGGGTGCCTCTGGGGTCCCACCTTCTCTGTACATGTGCGCTAGCTCCCCAGCACGCGCAGGTCCCTCTTGAACCCCAAGAAGTGAACCATCCTTATGCAGTAACGGTCCTAAGCTAGCAAAACAGTGGAACACCCCCCTCTTGAGCAATCTTGCCACCTGGAATTTACCAAAATAGGAAATTGTTGGGGACATAGTGTAATTCTTCATTTTTCAAAATGACTCACAACAGGATTCCTTTAAATGGTTTTCCTGGTACACTTAAAACATAATTCAATTTGCACAACCAGTGTTTCAGCAATCCACCTTTCTCCATAAAACAGTATGCGGCTGTCAGAGTCGGTCTGACCCTGGAGGCCAGCGATGGTTACAAGGAGTGAGAGTTGAAGCTTGCTGTCCTCTCCTGTAATTAGCAGACGCCACCTGGACACAGAAGTCCTTTGCCCACTTTCTGGCCCTGAACAGCCACTCTTTTGAGTGTCAGTTTACTCTTAGGGAATACAGAAGTTGCACCCACTTTCCCTATGGCTGTTGTGAGAATCAAAACTGCCGCAGAGATATCGTGACACACAGACTGCCTCCCGGGACATAGGCTCTGTCCACAATTTGGGACAAAAGTCCAAATTTGTGAAGCATTTTACAAAACACAGTTTGTCCTATCTTCACGGGTAGCTTGAACTTCTTCTATGCTGGAAGGACTCACAAACCGAGATCATCCTCCCACCCCACTTAGGCCCTCCCAGTGTCCCTCCCCAGTCTCCTGGCTAAGGAGCAGTAGGTCCTCGGAGCAACCCTGGGGATGCGTGGGACCCCGGCCGCCCACTTCCACCTGCCTTCCGGGGGCTGTGGAGGCCTCCACCACCAGAGCAATCCTCCCCAAGTGCTCTGTGGCCAGTTCTCTCCAACTTCCAAGCTTGTTTTCTTTAATTAGCTCACTGTGGCAGGAGGAAAACGCAGCCCCACCCTTAAAATGAGCAGATCTGGGCCTCAAATGTACTCTGTGGTTTGCCTCTGTGCTGCCAAGCTATTAGCCAGGGAGTAACAAGCTACCGGGGCTCAGGAGGCAGGGCTGGTGAGAAACCCCTGCTGCACTAAGCTCGGCCTTTCTCTTCCCAACATCTGACGTTTCGCAACCACAAGGCTGGGCTGCACCCCTTCCTGAGTCCCTGAAACCTGCCATTGTGGTTCCCCTTGGGGGACGACTCCAAATTCTGATGGTTTTCTTTCTCGCTTTCCCTCTCCCTCCTTCTTTCCTTCTTTTTGAACGTGCTCAGGGGGGCAGTTTATGCTAAATCCAAGTCCCATCCTCGAACCTCCCAGATGAAGAACTGAGGCCCAAGCAAGGCGACTGCGTCTTAGTCTCTTACGACAACAGTAAGCAAGATTGAAATAAATACTAAGATTTACCAGAGACGTCTCCCTTGAATTTAAGTTCATGGATGATTTCTACAAATGTCACCTCAGTAGGGCCTCATCCTGGAAGGCAGGTGACCCATCATCACTCCATGTCACAGATAAAGAAAGTGAGGCTGGTGGGGAAGGGACTGCCCAAGGTCCCACGACTGAGGGTGACAGAGGTGCGGGTACAAGGACCCAGATCTTTACATGCCAAGCACTACAGGTTGTCTCTCATCCCAGCAACGTCTAAAATACAGTCCGAAGAGCTACTTAGAAGACTGAGGCTAAGGTTCCCTGGCATTCATATTCGTAGAATCTCTAAAGTCAGACCTCGAAGGCCGGGGTCCCAGTGTAATGCTACCGCAATCCTAGCACCCCGAGGTGGTTTCTTTCTCCTTCACCATCATGACTGTTTCGACCACTTATTCAATACCATGTACCAGGCACAATGTTAACCTCTTCCCCTGTGCTCATTTTACACCCTCTGGAGTGGTTGCCATTATCCCCATTTTACAGATAGGGAAACCAAGGATCCATCACTAACAAAACCCAAAGTCTAAGAACTAATTCAGGGGGAGAGAAGAGATTTGACCCAAGATCAGCCTCCAAGTAGCTCACAACCCTGACAGCTACATTACAATTGAGAGACTGGGAATCACTATTTAAGGAAACTGGTCCAGAAACAAATGACTTGACCAAGGAGAGCAGGTCAGAGCTGGGATTCAAATCGGGGCCTCTCTCAGTCCACGGCTGGCTCATACCTTTACACTGGGCTGCTCAAAAACCCGCAAGAGTGGCCCTGGCCGGTTTGACTCAGTGGTTAGAATATCGGCCCAAGGATCAAAGGTTCTCAGGATCGAGTCCCAGTCAAGGGCACGTACCTCAGTTGTAGGTTCAATCCCCCCAGGGTGGCTGGGGTGGGAGCGGGAGGCAACCAATCGATGTGTCTCTCTCACAGTGACGTTTCTCTCTCTCTCTCTCTCTCTCTCTCTCTCTCTCTCTCTCTCTCCTCTCTCTCTCTCTCTCTCTCTCTCTCTCCCTCTCTCTCCCTCCCTCCCTCCCTCCCTCCCTCCCCCCCATCCCCTCTCTTCCACTCTCTCTAAAAAATCAATGAAAAAAATATCCTCACTCCCGGGGTGAAGATTTAAAATTTTTTTTTAAATTTTTCTTAATCTACAAGAGTGATGCATTGTCAGCCCCAAAACAGCTCCAACAAGGGTATGTTTGTCGCCTCTAAAATTCCTCAACTGTGATCTATCAACAGACCTACCCTCACCTGGAACAGCCTGGAATCTTCACAACAAATATCAGTGCTCACCTGCCCATATGTTATTTCTTGCTTCTGCAGCCCAGAGGAGAGTGTGAGAAGAACAGGCATCCCGCAAAGGGCCGGCAAGGCCAGCCTGAGACCTCCAGCCCCAGGGGCCCGCCAGAGCTGGCTGCATCATGTGGGGCCCGGTGCAAAGGGGAGGGAAAAGGAACCAGTAACGGTATTCAAATGTAAGGCTTTTCCCCTTTCTTCCACAGTCGCTTGACTTTACGCTGCTTTTATTTACTATATAATACAGTTCTAGGAAAAATTGGAAATTTAGATCAGCATAAATTTTACCATTCATGTTTATATTGTGCAACGCCAGTCTTAAATGCAAACATAGAGCATTTAACTAGAAGGTGAAATCACCAAAATCACACTTTCATTTCCGCCCCCAAAATCACACATTAGTATTTCGTAGCTTGACACACATATACTTCATGTGTGTGACTTACCAGAAGGGCAACACTATATAAATCTAACTCCACTGCTTCTACTTTACCTCTTGATCCATGCACAATCAATTTATTAACACTCTCAACCTTCCGCTTACCGATGAGTAACACAGGGCTGGAAGGAAAGGCTCTTTGGTTGTGTTCGCTTTCCTTCCCATGCATGCCATCATTTTCAGCGTCAGTGGTGTGCTGATACAGGGAAGGAACACTAGTGAGAAAGCGTGTGATAGGGCTCCTTGGTCAGCGAAGCTTCTTAGAATGACGCCGCCTTCTTTGTGCATCCAAAACAAGTTCTGGTTCAAATGGAAAGTGGCAGGGCTGGGAGGGCAGAAAGGAACAATGCATCTCTTCTACACCTGCACATGCTCCATTGTCCCATCAGGCTTCATTTACAAAACACTGGCTCAGAGGGAACTAAAGAATTTCAAGATGCTGACCACAGACATTAAACCAAACACAGGGCTCTCCTGAGCGTGGGGCTGTGTGTGACTGAACTCTCGCAGCTGGCCTCGAAGCCAACCACACCCATGTCAAGAACAGGCTCAAGACACACGCCACGGCCGTCCTCTCCTTTGCGGGCTGGCTGCTCTAAAGCCAAATCAGCTCAAGTCCTCACACTCAGAGGCCTTGGGTCCGCCGAGATATGTTGGCTAAAGGCTCCAACACTAAAACAGGAAAAAGATCGGCATTCAAAGGCTCACTGGCATTTTTTTACTGTTTTGAGGCTGCCATACTGTGTGAAGTTCCTTTGTCAACACAGTAAAGCAGGTTAGGTGAGCAACCAGCCATCTTTTGATCTGGTTAACACCAAGAAGGGCAGAAAGGACCAAGCATGTACAGGCTCTTAGCAAGGTGACAAAGACTGAGCTAAGCTTTGCACCTGCATTAACTCAATCTTACAACAACCCTAGCAGACAGCTCTCACTACCCCCGCCTTCTGCTGGAGAAACTAGGACTCAGAGAAGTGGTGTGACTTAATGATGTCTCTGAACTTATTACCACCCTGCTGAGGTCCCTTGTAATATTGTGACTCATAATAAGAAATACATATTCAGTCTCTGTCCACAGTCCCCGGTACATAGCTCCTAAAGTCCTTATAATGTCCTATATAAGAATCATAGGAACATTTATTACTGTTATCACATTTAGTTTTGTTCCCACTTAGATATCTCCAGAACAATAAAGGTGAACCAGGTATCTTTGTTATTCATAACAAGCCCCTTTCAACCACACCTACGTGTATGTTAATGAGAGTTTTGTTAAATCCCTAAAGAGAGGGGGATTGTTGCCAGGGAAACCAACCATTGATCAGAAGGTTGGAACTTTCAGCCTCCCGCCTTCAAGAAGGGGAGAGGAGCTGGACATTGAACCAATCACCAGTGGGCGAGGATTTAATCCATTGTACCTAAGTAATGCAGCCTCCATAAAACAACAACAACAACATAAGGACAGGTTCAAAGAGCTTCCGGGTCGATGAACACGTGGAGCCGTGGGGAGAGCTGTGTCCAGAGAGCAGAGATGTTCCAAGCGCCTTCCCACATACCTTGCTCTATGCACCTCTTCCACCTGGCTGTCTGGAGGCTCCCTACTACCCATCCTTTTATAGTAAACCAGTAAAATGTTTCCCCAAGTTCTGTGAGCCGATATAGCAACTTAACTGAATCCTAGGAAGGGGTGGTGGGAGGGTCAGAAGCACAGGAAACATCCTGGACTTGCGAATGGCATCTGAAGTGGAGTGAGGGCCGTCCGGTGGGAGGGACTGAGCCCTTAACCTGTGAGATCTGACACTGTCTCCAGGTAGGTAGTATCAGACGAGTTGAGCTGTAGGACAACCAGCTGGTGCCCAGAGAATCTGAGAGTTGCTCGGTGTGGGGAAATCCCAAGCACACACACACACTTGGTGACCAGAGGTGTCCGAAGTAAAGTACCCTGTGAGGATTAAGAATAGAAGAGACACATGGAGTCTTTTTAAACACTCCTCACGCAGCCCTTCGGTGTGCGAGGCTGGATAGTGGGGATCTGGGTTAAAACGTAAGTGCACTGAAGTCCAGGGCAGCAGAGGAAAAAAGAGAGCCACTTTGACTCCGAAAGTTCGGGTACATCAAGGCAGCTGCAACCTGCCAGGGTTTACATAAAGAACAAACACCAAGGCTCTGTAACACACCTGTGAGGTGGACGTGGCCACAACCTCACCTGGGTTAGTGCAGTGCCATGGGTCTCCCTGAACGCCTCTAACGCAGACCTCAGGTAATGATCTCCGGTCACCCCTGGCTGCATTAGACGTAATGTGTATTTATTGAGTCAAAAGCACAGGTCCTGCCTCCAGCGCGGTGATTAAGTGACTGGGAGCTGCCCCGGCAGGCCCTGATGCCATGTTATCATGCCCCGCCCTGCCCTGCCACAGCCTTCTCCTTAGGGCAGCAATTTCGAGGAGAGCTTGAACAATAAGATTTTATGCTGAGTCTACCTTAGAAGGTGGCCAGGTAAACGGCTTCAGCCCTGCCCTGTAGGAGCTGCCAGGTAGGATGGTGACACCCACTGACCCCCAAATGCCGGGGGGTAATTGGTGCTCTTATCCCAAAGGCTTCACCTCCTATCCTGATGTCACTTCTAGTTGCAACCCAAACAACAAAGTAACACTGGCTGGAGGGGATGTCTTCCGACTTTGCTGGACTCAGCACACTGCAGACTATCTCATGCAGACCTATGCTCCCCCACCCTCACCCCCTGCAGCATCCTCTACAGGAAGGGTGGAAAGGGTTTGGAAAACTGCAAAGTGCTGGCCATGCCTGGGTCTGGGAAGCATCTTGGTGTCATGCAGAGAGCCCTAGGCCAAACACAATATGATCTGGGCTCCAATCCCTTGCCTATGTAAGCTCAGGTAAACCATTGACTTCTATAAGCCTCGGTGTCCTCAGCCATCAAATGGGGAAGGCAGTGAAGTCTGCCGTGGACGGTGGCTGGTGCTCCCATTGGCCTAAGAGGTTTCTCTCAGGTGCTGCCAGAGGCAGAAGACGGGAATGACTGGAGCCCTTGTTTCTTTCAGGTAACCAGCCTCCCTACCAGCTCCGAATGGCTCCTCTATTCCACCCACAAGACCTGTGAACCCAATATACTGCCAAAGTCAGCAGCGGCAGCCTTCACCCGGTTCCTCTTTCCCTTCTTAGCAGCAGCCGCTCTGTGGATGGCTCTGAGGCGCAGGGTGCCTCTGTCTGTCCCCGCAGGGCCGGGTTTGCTCACATCCTTCCTCTTAAGCTATCTGAGCCCTGGTTACTGCTTGTACGACTCCCTGCTGGACAGGGTTGCTGGGAGAATTAAAAGAGAAAGATGCGTGGAAGCCCCCTGGCCTGGTGCCCTCCTGCAAGTCACCGTGGATGACGATGCACCCAGATGCCTGCCTCCACTGACAAACAAGGACTAGGCGTTTCCTGCGCTGGGAGTAGAAAGAGCGCAGGCAGAAGTGTGGGCCCTAAAGGCTGTATATTCATGGGACTCACTCACTAAGACGTTCATCCATCCCCTGATCTGCACCCTGGTCATCAAGAGAGGCAAGGAGGGCCCTAACCAGTTTGGCTCAGTGGATAGAGTGTCAGCCTGCAAACTCAAGGGTCCCAGGTTCGATTCCGGTCAAGGGCATGTACCTTGGTTGCGGGCACATCCCCAGTAGGGAGTGTGCAGGAGGCAGCTGATCGATGTTTTTCTCTCATTGATGTTTCTAACTCTCTATCCCTCTCCCTTCCTCCCTGTAAAAAAATTAATAAAATATATTTTTTCAAAAAAGAGAGAGAGGCAAGAAGGTAGAGGTTTGACAGGTAAGGAAAGAGCGGCTCAGAAAGGTTCAGGGATACGCCTAGGGGTACACAGCCTGCCCAGGAAGCCAGGGGTCCTGACCCCAAGGCTCTTTTCAGGCCACCAAGAGGCCGGACAAGAAAGAGTAACAGGATAGCAGCAATCACGGCGTCAGGTTAGAACACTAATGAAAACAGAGTGGGGAAGAAGCTCGACTATGGATATCAACTCTCAGTCCAAGATTCCTATGGACTCAAGGCTCACCCGCCAGCCTGCTAAGCACTCTCCACTGACTACGTATCTCAGGTCCTGGCACCCGGGCCAGTTCTGCCTGACCCAGAAGCTACTGTTATTGCCACACTTCCTTCCCCAACGCCCCAGGAAAAGGCGGCACGTAGAAAACATCATGCCTTTTATTTCCTTTCATCCTCACACCGCTACCACGGTTTGATAATATGTTTAGCTATTTAATGAAGGAAAGAACCGCCCAGGCAGGGTAAAGGCAGGGTGGGGCCTGACCCTGGAGGTGTTCAGCACTGCAGTCTTGTGCCTTTTCTGCTATACCCCGGAGCTCTGGCTACAGACCCCTCCCGCCAGCACCCTCTGCATCCTGTCCCCACCTCCAACAAGGTGCAGCATCACCTGCAACAGGGGTGCTCACACTGGAATGCTCATCGTCATCCCCCAGAGGGCTTTTAGAGCGCAGGCTGCCAGGCTCCACCCAGGGTTGCTGACTCAGGAGGTCCGAGTGGGGCCTGGACTCCGCATTCCTCACAGGTCCCCCCGTGATGCTGATGCTATTGGCCGGGCCCACACGGTGAGCACTGCTGTTTATATCACTTGAAGGACTCGCTCAACAGGTGGGAAATGGTTAGGTTAACTATGGCACATCCACTGGAGATAATATGTACGGTTATGAAGAGCCTGTGGAAATGGGGAAATGTTTACGATAATATCAAATTAGGCCAGGTCCTGCTGTCCTCCACTCCATTTCTGGGCATCCTGGGCCCTGCTCTGTATTCCCAGGGTTGACCCCTGACTTTCCAGGTCCTATGTCAGGGACACCCGGCAGGGTTTGAACAACAGCAGGAACCCATGGGAGAGGGGAGGGCAGGAGGAGGGAGAAGCCAGGGCCTTTCTCTCCTCTCTCTCTATCTGTCTTGGATGGGCACCTTAGAAGCAGCTGCATCTATTCTAGGTAGGCCCACCGGTGACCTGACCCTGGGCTCTGGGAACCCCACCTCTTCCTTCTGTCCCTCCAGCCTAAAGGTGGCAGTGGCTTCCTGCCACTAAGTCTGGGTCGCCTCACCTTCCCATATTTGGTTTCTCAGCTCCTTTATTGCCTGTGTAACCAAGGCCCTGTATTAAGTTCCCTTCATGGTAAATACTTGATGGAGTTCCTGCTTTCCTGCTTAGACTGACTGATGCACTCTGATTATAGCCACATAAAAATGCGTATGCACATGGACAGTTCTAGCAGGCAGTATGGAAACATTAAAAGAGGTAAAAATATGAAGGTGTTTTCAAATATGTTGATTTGAGAGAGAGAGGAAGGGAGAGAGATGGAGAGATAGGAACACTGATGAGAGAGAAACATCAACATCAATCAGCTGCCTCCTGCACGCCCCCTGCTAGAGATCAGGCCTGCAACCTGGGCATGTGCCCTCACCCGGGAATCGAACCAGTGACCTCTTGGTGCTTGGGTCAATGCTCAACCACTGAGCCATACCAACTGGGGTGAAGGTTGTTTTTACAAATGGTAGAAGCATGTCAGTTATTTATTATTAATTAATATATAAAACTGGTACCAAGTGTATGACTTAAAAGAAAACAAGGTGAATCTTTATGAGGAAAAGGTTGGGGAGCCATGAATCCATGACAACACATCCAAGGAAACCAAACCCTCTACTTTCACTTCTAATAACACCTTATTTTGGAAACCATGGCCACAGCCACAGTGATACCAGCAGTTCCCCTGAAAGTCCTGGTGGTTACCTGGGGTGAGTGACTCACTGCTGAAGAGGTCACGTAGTATGTCACTGGAGCACCCCAGACCCCTGCAGCCCTCGCCCCATGTCAATTCAGCCTCTGGATGGAACCCATTGGGGAAATCCCCTCAGAGGAGACTAGGGCCCCCACACAGCCAGGGGAGCAGGAATAAGAGGTGAGAATGTCAGAAAACCGAGAGGACTCTACTCAGCCACACCCACCAAGCATCATGGCAGCAATATGGGTGCTTGGTGGAGAAGGGGCTGGCTAATTTCTCCACCTATTTTAGGACTTTGCTCTCCCAAGAGGCACAATTAAAATAAAAAGAAACAGACTCTGTGAAACCAGATGGTAACAATACAAGAAATGACGCTGGATTCCTGGGCTGGAACTCGCACAGTCTCTTGCGCTGAACTGAACACTGGCAGATCATCAAATGCTCAAGTGGGGAGGGAGGGTCTTGGCCGCGGACCAAGCACAGTGTGGTGGTCTGTTTATAGTATTTCAGCCTGACAGCCCTGCATGGAATAGACCAAGAGGCGCACCGCGGTAAGGGGTACTTTCAGCCCCAAGCCAAAGATGATTTAAAGCCCCAGGGAAATGCGGGTGGAGAATGCAGTCAAGAGAAGCATTGAGGGTTTTGAGAGAAATGTATGTCTACTTTCCAAACCTTTGACTGGAACATCTTAGCATTTGAACCATGTTTACCACCAAACATACTTGGGAAACTAGGATTCAACTTACAATGGTTCACATCACACAAGCCACAAAGCGAGTCGGGCACTTTCTTCGCCCTGCCCCGTTCTGCCAGCCATTCTCCCCTCCCCAAGAAGCGGACATCAGAGGCGGCACACTTTCATCCTTGGATGCGAGCTGACTTCCCCTCCTAAGACGACTGACTACTCCACTGAGGAGCCAGAGTGTGAACTAGCAAGAAAAACTATCCCAGATGCACGCAAAACACAAACAAACAAACCAGCCCAGCATGAGCTCAACAGATCTGGTCTTCACTCTGGCTCTGCCACTAATTCACTATGATCTCAGGCAAGTCACCATACCCCTCAGGGCCTCAGTTTCCCCAACTGTTAAGGGGGTTGGACGAGATGACCTGTCTAGTCACTTCTGACCAGAAGAGTAACTCTTGTATGACCCACACTGTGGCAGGGACCCCAAGCTTCTGAAGGGCATGTTGACTACACCCAAGTTGAAGGTCAAGTATGGAAGGGCACGTCCCACAGCTTCTCGGTAGCAGAGCCAGAACTCGCGACAAATGTCAGACCCCAGACTGCACCAGGAGAGGCTCCAGGTTGGAAACTCCACATTCCTGGACATGCCCTTCAGAGTCCACCTCTCAGGGGCGTGAACTAGGAGGGCCCCACCCTGAGCAGGGTGAACCCTGACTCTGGCCACTTCCATGCAGCCTGTCACCACTCCCTCGGAGTGGCCCTTCGCCTGACCTGGGTGTGCCCCCTCCTTGCACCCTGGTCCAGGCTTCCACACCGGCAGGACATGCACAGGCAGGCCCTCTGGGCGGGGGTCACGCTCAGGAACCAGGACCCTGTGTGGCTTCAGAAGCAAGAACCGCAAAACCCAAAGCCCCCGACTGCTGGTTACACCACCGACGGCTCCCCTGGACCCGCTCCCACATGCCCGCACCCTGCAGTGACACCCCCCACCCCCACCCCACTGGGCGCCCGGGGCCAAGGCACGCCACGCCTGCAGGGCTTCCCTTGCTCATCTACCTCCAGGGATTGTCACAGAGATAAAATGAAATCACAAGTAAGAAAGTGCTCTGGAAACTGTAAAATGCTGTACACGGGAAAGGTCACAGTGGTGGTGTGTCCCCTTCCAGGGGACAGCAGTTGAAAAAGAGCCCGTTATCTTCTGAGGAATATACTGACGATACTCGTGGGCACACACACACCATGCGTGTTTATGCGTGAGGCAGCAGTGTAGTTAGTAAAAGAACTACTCTGTCGAAGACCGGAGGAATGGCCTCCGTCCCTGCCCCTCCACTCGCCTGTAACGTGTCCCCGGTCACACACAGAAAAGGGGTAAGGCCCCTTGCCCTGCTTCCAGCCAGGGCTGCTGTGAAGGCAGAACAATGGGAAATCGCTTTGCAAACATCAAGTGTGCTGCACATCAGCCCACCCTGAGGCTGGAGATGGACTGTCACAGACAGAAGGAAACTTGGCTAATGTTCCTGCTATTCTAAGTCGCCAAGGGGCTCCAAGGGAAGAAAAAGGGGGGGGGGGGGGGGGGGGGAAACAGCACGGGGGTGATGACTGTCTGGCAGGGAGCGCCGAGGGGCTGGGGAGTGAGGGCAGGTCCTCGGGGTGCCACCCTCTCATTCCTCTGGCGGCTCCTAGCTGGCTTCTTCAGAACTGAAAAAGCAGCCCCCACCCCATCCCCCCTCTCAAAGCCGACTTTGTGAGAGAACGCTGCTGGGCTCACACTCAGGACTGTTGTTCCATGGCATTGCTTCATTGGGGGGTCTCCCAGGCACTCTGTGGGTCAGGGTACTGAGGGCCCCCAGGGGAAGGCTCCTCCCTTCTCGGGGTTCCATGGGCTCTCTGTCTGAAGAAAGTGGCCTGACCAGCCCTGGCCATGCCACGCGCTCCTGACGCCGATGGCCCCGGGTGTGAAGTGCTACAGGCAGCTGCACCCCCTTCTGTTCAGGGGGGCGTCTGGAACAGCCTCCCCAGCAGCGCTGCACTGAAGCGGCGTGAAAAAAGGCAAAGACTGCTGCTTCCTTCGCCGCTGCCCCACCACACGGACGGACAGTTCTGCTGCTTTTGTGGGATTTTCTCCCCCAGCTTTTCCTGCTCGCCTCCCTCCTCCAGGTGTGTTCGCCCCCGCCTGGCCTGGGCCTTTCTCTCCACCACCGTGTGGCTCCAGCCACTCCTGACTAGGAAAGGAACACCGTGTGACCCATCAAGTCTCTCCGGAGAGGCCAGTTCCACTGGGTAACGGGAAACATAGCGTGTGCCCTACTCCCAACCACGGTCCGGGAATGAGTTCCAGGCCGGCCTCGGGGCACTTCATTTCCAGGGCAGAGGCTTCAGCCTTGGCGAATCGGGAACAGAAAACAAACCTGCAGTCAAGGTGATCATGGGGATACGCTAACACCACCGGGTGTCCCCTCCCCCGTCATCTCCAGGTTCCTATGTTTACTCTCCTAGAGGAGGTGGAGCAGTCCCATCCGAGCTGTCCACCGGCTGGGCCGGAGGAACTCTAAGAACTCTTGATCTAAACCGTGGCTTCCACAGGGCCTGGCTGGCTCCGCCCGTTTCGGTCAGGGCTGGCATCACAGCAAAACAATTTCAAAGCACAGAGACCATAAACACAAAATTAAAAGGTGAAGTTAAAAGGGAGGAGATGTTTACTGGAAACTTAAGTTCGGCTGCCCAGAAAATATAGGTCTTTTTTTAAACACACACACACACACACATGGCCTCTGCCGCCCACCTTAAGAAATATGTACTTTGCTCTATAAATGGCTTCTTATCTGCCCCTGATTATGCTCGGCTCGTGACCATGAAGCCTGGAATAATTACCCCCAGAGAAATAACAGCCTTGGCCGCAGCCAGGGCCGAAGGGAGCCCGTCTGCCTTCCCTGACGATCACCCAACTTGCTCACAGGACAAGCGTGCGTTTCCCGATGCACATCCTCCTTCCCATGCACACCTGAAGTGCAGCTACCTTGCGGCGGGTGCCGGGGGCTCCTGGGCTCCAGAACAATCACATTACATGGTATTCCCAGGCCAGACAGAAAGGCTTTTCAACTGAAACTAGGCAGGAAATTAAGGTGGGCAGATGGTAACCATCAAAGCAGGGGTCTGGCAAAGACCACGCCTCCCTCGCAGGAAAAAGAAAAAAAGCTAGAGGAAAATTCCCTCCCGGGTGCAGAGAGTTTAGATGGGGGCAAGAACATCAAGTCATTCCCGCCAGCAAGGGGGCGCTCACTGAGGCTGGTCCCCAAAAACAATCCACATCACGTCAGAAGCGGGAAAATACACCCCATTCCATTGCGGACTGGTGTGCCTCCCTCTCACTAGCTCAGGCCTACATTCCTCGATGCATTTGTCCCCTCCCACCCCCACGGCCCCTCCTTCTGAACCCCGAGGTACTCACCCGCGACCACAGCACAGAGATCTCCATTACCGCTGTCCCATACTTGTGTACGCAACCCCCGGGGAGACCGGCAGCACCTGGAGGGCAGGGGCTCTTATTGCCCATTTCTCTGAGTGCCTCGCTCAGCTGCACAAATACTTGTTAACTGACAGATTCCTCGCCCGTCTAAAAAAAAACCCAGCAACCTACCCTAGCGTGTCTGTCCCTGCATCTCAAGTCTACATCTCGTTTTAAAGGCTCCTCAAGCCCCACCCCAAACCTGGGAAACACTTCCGGGTTGATGGGCCTTGACAGGTTTTCTTCCCACCTGCAGCTCCTGTCACAGCGTGGCGTTCCTACCACCATCACACCATGCCTTCTCCTGCACCTAGAGGGTTTCCAATTCTGCTGCCCTTTCCCTTAGTGTTTACCCCGGACAGCTGTGCCCCATCAGGTTTCTTGGGCTGTGGGGATGGATTCCTCGCAGGGAACCACCAAATAATGGGGCACAAACAGTGTGTTTAGATGCTACAGCCTATGGACTCTCACAGCCCCTCGATTCCACCGGGCATCGCCAAGGATCTGACACGGAGGGGTGCCAGCGTTGGCCAAGGCCTCTGACTTAGTTTCATGAAGAAAAAAAAAAGTGTGATGGCCTGTTTAATCCATTCCCACTCTACCCCTGCCTTCGCTCCACCCTTCCCCCCCCCCCACCCCTGACTCAGTACTGAGTTTCCTGAGCAGAAATAAGCAGCTACAGATGGTTCCACTACTTCAGAGTTGTGGCGAAACCACTGCCCCAGAGATAGGAGCGAACTGGGGCTCCAAACCTCAGGGCAACGTTCCCCAACGGCAGCTATGATGACCAAGTCCGCTCGCGTCTACAATCAGAACTTTTTTTTTTCCTTTCGGTGTGTATGCACTTTTTGTCTTCCTTTTTTAAAAAAAACTAACCACTATCACTTTTCCCCCGAGAACAGTTGCCCCGAACTCTGAGCCACAGCTTTATATAAGATTTGGGGCTGTGACTCTCAATCCTGGCTACACCAGAATCACCTGGGGAACTTTAAAAATACAGATTTCCCAGGCCCCACCCACAGAAATTCTGAATTAACTGCTCTGAGGTAAGGTCTGGGCATCAGAATTTTCATAAGCAGCCGGGGTGAAGAACCTTCTACGGTGAGCCCAACCATCTGATGTGAATCATTAGGAAACAGGATTCAAGCTGCCACCGTTACCCTTGAACCTCAAACCTCTTTCCATCCTGCCTTCAACTGCAGGCCCCCTTCGCCAGCCCCCAGAGTGACAGTACAGTGATCCTGAAACTACCTGAATGAGTAACAGAGTCAGTCATTTCTTTGAATGCAGGCTCGAGAATCAGAACGTTTAAGGCGGAAGAAACTTGAAAATCCTGCCAAGCCAATGCCTTTCGTTTGTAGAAAAGGAAACCAGGGGCCTCGGGTGGCAAAGGGACTCACCCAGGGTCACAAAGCTGGTTCATGGGGAGCCAGGCCCAGGGCTCCCTTCTGCACACCAGAGAGGAGCCCCCATGGGGACAGGTTCCCGACAAAAGCAGCAGCTGCCCTCCAGTTGCTCCATCTCTGGAGACACCATCTCCTCACTGGCCTTAAACCAGCTGAAGGCGGAGATGGTTGGTTCTTCCCTTTCACAGTCCCTGAGCTGGTTGAATGGTAATCCCCAGAGAAGATACCTGCTGGCTGGCTGAGGCTCAGGGGAGAAGCTTTAGCAGAGGGAGTCCACCCGAGTTTTGAAAGGGCGGCCTGTTGAGGGGCAGGCCTGAGAGACCAGGAGCCAGCAGTGGATTTAGTTGCTCGTGGATAAGAGGGTTGATTGTTGGTTTCAAAATCTCTAACCAACCTGTGAACACGGTTCCCTTCCTTCCTGAATTTTTATGGCACCAGGTTGGAACTGCAGGAATGCAGCTGGTGCCTCGGAGCACAGCTACCAGTGCCTCAGGCTACATGAGAATTCCTCTTTGCCTGCAGCCCCGTTTCCCCAGGCCTGGGAACAGGGGACAGATGATCATCAGGTGAGCCTCATTTCAACACAGGCTCTGGGCGGGCGGGAGTATGTCTGACTGTCCAAATCAGCAGCGCATGTCCAGCTCCTGGCCCACAGAGCCTGGTGCCCCCTCACTACCACCAGCAATTAGGGATGCTTAGTAAATATCTGGTGATTTAAACCATGACAGCACTGAATAAGGTCATTAAGAAATGGGCCACCTCTGAAAGTAGGCCATCAGATAACAACTTAGATCTGTCCTCCAGGAAAGTACGCGCATCAAGACAAAAACTAAAGGCAAGCAGCCGAGGAAGAGAGGGCAGGGAAGAGCCGTGAAATCTTCGAGCTCATGGGGACCTTTGAGAATCTCTTCGGGCTTGTCTTTGTGTAGAGGCGAAGACTGATACCTGGAGACACCAAGCTGATTCCCCCCAAAGTCAGAAGGCCAACCTCCAGCAGAGTGGCCATGGGGCCTGGCCTCACTGGGAAACAGGACGCCCAGGTCTCAGTTCCTTCGTGTGCACATCTGTGTGTTCACTCGCTGATTCTACACCTGACTGAACCCGGGAGTTCTGATGATGATGAAGATGAAGACCAGCGGAGGAGGAGGACCAGAAGAAGTGGTACAAGTTCAGTTCTAGGCGTTGGTGGGATGCGCCGGTGCGATGCGCCGGTGCGATGCCCAGGGAGCAGCTGGAACCGAGGGTCTCCAGCTGTGAAGGGCAACAAGCCTGGAAGTCCTCCCCACAATGACACCCAGGGAGAGAGGGCGTAGCTTGAACTGCAATTTTGATTCAACCCAGCTGGGTAGAAAGAGGTCCGGCACATGGTTCAGTTTTCTCATCCCTGAACTTAAGGCCGATAGGCAAAACGCAAAAATAAAAAACACAGTGGCCAAAGATGATATTCAGAAAGATTCTTGGATCAAAGCCCCTTGGCGAGTACTGTTATTTCACCTCCTCCTGACGGTAACCACTTCCCACATGAGCCCCAGTAAGGCAACCGTGCAGCCCACAAAAGAGATAGAAATATGACCACACTTCCCTCTTACAAACATCTGAGACCACTGGCCCACAGCCGTGGTTAAACAAAGGGTGGGGGGCACCCTGGAATGGCTGCGGGGCCTGCCTGTCCCCACACGCTGACTCGCCCTCTGTGAGTGGTGAACTTGGGCCATTAACTTCAGAACTGAAGCTGATCACACAGAACCGACCTCACACTGGGGCAACTTAGTTCGGTTTCACGCCCGGGCTCACCCGGCCACCACTCCTGGAAACTCAAGAGTTTTCAAGGAAAGTAGCTGCCTTGTTTCCAGGCCATGTTCAAAGGTGCCTCTCTGAGGGGACCACAAAAGAGGGCAGGAGGATGCGGCCACATGTTTACTGAACTGTGCAAATCTGCTCCCCACCCCCAACCTCACCTCCTGAATCAGCAGTGGTGATAGGTTCTCTTTTTTCAACAATAAAAGCAAAAAGTGCAACGCTCTCAAACAAGCAAAGAAAACAGGCAACCCTCAAACAAACATCTTTAATTGGCTTTGAGATGTTCCCCGGGGTCCTGAGTGATCCCAGCTCCTAGAGCAATAGGAAAAGAAATGCGAGGCCTTGGGACAGGCTCTGTTTGCTCTGAGCTGGAATGAACAAGCAGGTGCAGACCCAAAGTCAGCTATTAGCTGACGGCGGCAGGAACACCCCAAGGTATTTCATGTCTGCAGAAAGTTCCAGCAGAAGATGACAACAAACTATATACATCAGCCAGCACGTTGGTTTTAATGACCAAACATGTATAGAAATTTTATTTCCTCATCTATAAGCTTTCAGAGAGAGTTTCCAGTAGATCCAAAGCCAGAGAGATGCAGAAAGACACTAGACATCCAAATGAAGTGCACATGGCATTGCAGCTAGACTACCACAGGCACCTTGAGAAACCCTCCCCGGGGGGTAGGAGGCTCTTGGCTCTGTACTGTGCCCCCACTCCCTACTCAGAGGCAAGTCTTTACTCATTTTGTCAACAGGAAAACAAGACTGGTGGAGGGTAGAGGCGGATGGCTGACCTGCCTGAAAGGACCTGGCGTAGGTCACAAATATGTCATCTTCAGGCATCTCCATTTGTGTCCTAGAGCCCCATTTCCCCCTCTCCCAGAGCTGCTCTGGGAGACTGCTCTCCTCCACCCTGCTAGATGCTCCAAATTGTTTCTCCATCTCAGCGATGAACTCCATGAGAGCAAGAACTGGTCTCTGACTGGTTTACCACCAGAAATTAGCAGGACATCAGGTAAGTGTTCAGAAGTCTACTCATAGAAGAAGGAAATCAACAAGCAATCAATACATATTAATTAAAATTCCCTAAGTGTCTGGCACTGTATTAAGTACTAAGTACATAATGTGTCAAAGAAATACCCTGCATCCTTGACTTCAAGAGGCTTATTCCAATCCATTCTCTCAGCCATTAGCTGCATACGACATAAAAGTGACCAATGAGATACAAAGAGTTTCTGGGAACGGTTTTCTTCCTGGGTGAAGAGCCCCCTACCCATCCCGCCCCCCCTCAGGGCCTTTTCTGCCCCTGCATGCAATTCAGTAAAAAGGGTATCGCCAGGAGCAGCTGCTGCCAGCCTTGGACCATAAGGGGTCACACTTGAAGAAAAAAAGAGATCAGGCAGAAGATGGTGGAGCAGAAAGATAGGAGGCACCCACGTCCTTGCTGATGCCTGAAACCTTTCTGTCCCCAGACTTCTTAGGGGAGATAATAAGCCCCCACACTGTGGAAGCTGTTAGTTGGATTTCAAGTTACTTGCAGCCGAAAGCATCCTAAGACAGCGAGTCCGGCTCCTGATACAGAATATCCGCTGCATCAGAGAGGGAAGGGGCCACTGGCTTACTGCGGTACCCGGGCATGAGGGGCCTAGGCCTCCGGTGCAGAGGAGAGGGTGGTGGTGGTGGAAAGAACGGGAACTCTGGGCACAAAAGCAGATTCCAGCCTCATCCACAAGATGGCTTGGTCATCGCCATGAAGCCCTGGGCCTAGTTCCCATGCTGACTATCTGATGAACTGGAGCATAAATAAGTAATACTCCCTGCCCATACTCACCCACTCACATGCCTCCTTGGGGCGGGGGGGGGGGGGGGGGCGCGCAGGGGCGGTGAGAAAAAGGGATGGGGTGGTGGGGAGAATGCATTTCGTTCTATTTATAGAACACGGCACAGCCCCAAAGGATGCTGACCAGAGCGCCACAGGATCAGCTGAAGTTCTCCAAGCAAGTGCCAAGTTCGGTTTAAATTTACATTTCGCTTCTCTCAGCCGGTAACCGGTCCACTCCGTCACACCAGCTGCTCTCCCTGCAGCTCATCAGACAGGGCCTAACCCACGGTAACAGTGTGGTTGGAGGGCGCAGAGTTAGAGTCCCTCTCCAGCCTCCAATAAATCATCTGGGGCAAGAGAAGAAGGGTGAGGCTGAGAGGACGGCAGGACAAAGCCTGAGAGCATCAAGCAGGAGTGCCACAGCGAGTCTCCCCACGTCTCCGACAGAGAACTCTGCTGGCAGGGGGTTATTTGGGGCCACGTGCTCCACGGAGGCCCTGGCACATTCCATGCATTTACCACAAAGAGAGAGAAAAGGCAGCTTGCTGTTATTTTTAATTCCTTCCTCAACGCCTTCCAAGATTCTTCAGCAGAGGATGATCTGCTAACTCCCACCAGCTCCCAGCCAGTGGGATCGCTGAGGCCTCAGCTAAACTAGAGCAGGGGAGCAGGAGAGGTCAGCTCACAGAAGTCCCTGCTCCCGGCCACTAGATATCAAGTTACACTGGGCCCAGTGCCACCTCCCGGGTTTGGAAGGGACATGGATCGGTGAGGATGCAGACATTCTAGAGGCAGTCGAAGGGCCTACCATGCCCTCACCGGCAGCCCCACACCCCCGGACACACGCCACCTCCACCTCTCACCTCTGCCCACTTCCCTTCAGGGTAGCCGTCAGCACAGCCAAATGTTCCCTAACTGGTACTCCAGTTAAGTAAGCGCTAGTGCTAACTGGACTATGTTAGATTATCTCTAAGGTCTCTTCCAGCTTTAAAATACTATGCTGCCAACTTGCTGAAGAACCTTAGGCAATTAATTTCACTGAGAGTAGCAGTACATAATCCTGACAGGCCCTTATACTTTATCAGTGGCATATGAACTGGCTGGTCTAATCCTGCCCGTTACCTTGGTCAGGTATCATGATCCCTGGCACAGAAGTGGGGTGACTTAGGGTGACTGTTGACCCCCGTTTGTCTGGGCAGCTAGGTGGATGCCAATTTTCTGGCCATAATTAATAACAGCAGTGCCCACTTCACTCTTCCAATTGTCCTGGTTTGTTCAGTTAATTACACAGTCACCCTAGATTCTAGAAAGAGCTTCCGAGGCAAACCCAGCTCCATCTCTTATCTTGAGACGTCACAAGGATGAGAATGGGAGTCCTTTCCTGGGAAACCTGGGGGCAGACAACCAGAGTTGATGCCTCAAAGCCTTGATCTCCTCCCCCATCAACAGGGCGGCTCCTCTTCCCAGAGCCTGTGATGGCTGAAGAAGTTGGTCGCTGGCCCACCGTGGTGTCCGGCATACAGTTGGCACCTGGTCCATGTCACACATACCAGGATCACCAGGTGAGAGGGCTCAGGTGATCTGCTACAGGTCACCACAACTGACCCAAATCCTGGCTCGGACCCAGCAGAGAGCATCAGCTCACCTAAGCTTCTGGTACCAAGCCCAGACTGTGCACGCCCTGAGTTCCCCCTCCTGTTGAATTCTGTGCATCACTGATGATTTTTTCTCTGTAAAAACCTGGGTGTGCTCTTGGAAGATTTAACTCCCTCTCTGTCGGTTTTTAGCAATACCCTAGAGTCGTGCTTCATGAAGAAACAGTAGGGGACACTACAGAATGCTTCACAGTCTGCAAAGTGCTTTTAATGCATAGCTTATCCAAGTGAAAACTTCAATAATCCTACGGAGGGAGGTACTGTTTTTCCCACTTTACGGGTGGGGAAAGAGAGGCTCAAAGGAGTTGGGTGACTTGTCTATAGTCACCAAAGAAGTAAGTGTGGGAACAGGGGGTTGAACTTGGGCCTCCCAGACGTAAACCCAACGTTCTCTACCGTGGAGTGATGCCCCTTTTGCAGCAGGTCTCTATCAATATTTTCAAAAATGGCCCATGAACTAGAATTAGGACACAAAACTTGATCTTCTGAAAACCTATAAACTTAAATTAACAACAACAACAAAAGCTGACTCACACCAGGTAAGGTTAATGGTACCCAATCTCTAAATGATCAATATATTTTCTGTTTACTCCCAGTGATAAAATGAATGAATGCCACCAACTTAAACTATTTTTCTCTCTTATTAAGAAATATCATGTATTTTTAATATACTTATTGCATTCGATGAGCCTGCAGGAGAGAATTTAGATCTTTTTGCTGATGGCAGTGTGGTCTGGAAGTGGGAAGCCTGGCCTAGATATTCATCAAAAAAGAAATGAAAAACAGTGACCAGAGACATTCCACAGAAAGGCACTGCGCCAGGCACAGGGGAGACCCAGAGAGAGGCCAAGACCTGCCCGGGAGGCTGAGGTCCGACGGAGAAGCCTCAGCCTGGGGACACCAGGCATCCGCATGGAGCCCAGCAACACTCGCTTAATTTCCCAAGGAATCCATGTCGAGAGGCTGGCGTGACTCACGAGCTAATTACCTGAGCACTGGGGCTCCCAGAGTCCTCCTGGCTGTACAACTCGTCTTCTCTCCTGACAGCAAACAAAACGCTATTTTCACCCTGGTCCAGACATCGCCTAAAGCTGTCCACATGGTGGTGTCAGGGATTATGACTCTGACCTGGATAACTCAGGCAGAAAAACCCGCCGTTACCAGCCATGGGTGGGGGGAGAAAATGAAACACGAACAGAATAGTGGCTTCGGCCACGCCACTCCCCGCTTTAAAATCTCCTGGCGCTAACAGAGAGGCCAGGTCCAAACGCCAAGCTTGGCCAACCAAAGCCCTTGGCAACATCCTTCTCCAACTCCTCTCTGGCCACTCCCTCTCCCACGTTCTGGCCACCCTGAGCTGCCCTGCCTGCCCCAGACACCAGGCCCTGCGTGCTCTGTCTGGCCAGCACTCCCTGCAGCCTTCACCCCACTCGCACTCCTAGCCATCCTTCAAGGTCCTGCTTGAACCTACCTCCTGGGGGAATCCTTCTGACTCGCCCAGAAAGAGAGCCGCTCTTTCCCTGGGCTCCCAAACAGCACTGCGCTCAAACTTTAGGAGGGTTTTCCCCATGAGCCCAGTGTAACTGTGGTCATTGTGTCCCTTTTTGCCTTTGCACAGTGGAGAGGCAGGACTTCGGTTCTGCATCTGCACCTCCTGAAGCCCAGCACACAGCCAGTGCCCAACGCCCGTGTCCAATGAGCAAACACATGATGTTGTCCCGCTCTCCGCTCCACCTCAGACGGGCCGCTGCAGCCTGTGTCACCTTCTCCCTCATCTGCGTTCACGCTGATCCGGGTTCAAGGAGAGGGAAAGCAACTCCTCAGGGAGTCCCCGCCATCCTGTCCGCACGCAGCTGCCACGCTGAGAGAACCATGCGGGAAGGGGGCCATGGGTGAGTCCTCGCACCGGAGAACACGTGAAGGCTCCCATCATATGTCACGTTTAAATAGTAGAAAGCCAGGTAACAAGCTGTTCAATAGAATGTGTTCTATTCTCCCATCTTGAAAGATAGCAGGGCCAGGTTTGGAATTCTCTGACTCTTGGTGGCATAATAGAACGTGGACGCCCAGGGACAACGGACCCCAAGTGCCCGCCCACCCCCAGGGCCATCCCACACGAAGAAGGGCTTCCTGCACACCCACGCAGACACCACAAGCCCACGTTCCATCTGATTCCTCTGCGCCTCGTAGCCCTGGTCAGGCCACGGCGCGCACACTGTCCGCGGTCAGGGCAACCTTCCTCAGGCAGATGGGCCTGGGGGAGAGGCCACACAGGACTGGGAAGCAGGCGCGAGACCCCTAGGGCAGGGAACTAAGGGTCAGGACCCAGTGTGGTCTGAGAGGAGGAAGCGAGGCTCTGGAAGGGCCACCCCTTGGCCTCACAGCTCTGCCCCCTGAAAAGCAGCGCAGCCCGGGGAGGACCACAGCAGGGCCTCTCAGCCCGAGTCCCCTCTTGCAGGCGCTAAGGGCAGACAAGGGACCATGGTCCACGTCTCGGTTATAGCAGAGCCCTGAGTTTCTGGCGCTGCCCATTCTCGCTTGCCAGCCAAGCCCACGGGTAAGGTGGTGCTTCAGGGAAAGCCGGAGCTGCCTTGCAGCCGGGCCACAAAACACAGCAGCAACAGTAAACATCACCCGCTCCGCACACTTAGGGGCAGGCTATCGGTGACCAGGGCGTGAGTCACAGCGTTCCTTCTTCAGGATCTTCCCATCCCCCACCCAGGAGCACTGATTCATCAAAGTTTGTTTTCAATACTATTATTTTTAGACAGCCAAACAATTTTAAAACTGGCGATAGAGAAGGGGAGAGGGAAGGGCAGAGCCACCTAAGAATATGAATTGTTTCTCTTTCAGTAGCCTGCCGAGCCCCGAACGAGCAAGTGGCATGCTTGTGCGCTCTTGGTGTGATGGGTTGATGACAGATCCTGTTACTACATAACCAAGGTTCTCCAAATGGTGAGCTCTGAGAGCAAGGGGTTAGGGGGGTGAGGAGGGAGGGCGGTCCCCTACTGGAATTGATTGACACCATCAGTCAAACTCCCCCCTTGAGAGGGAAAATGAGTGTTTACTGAGCACCTCCTAAGTGCTGGATCTCTATCTTATCTCATTTGGGTTGATTGACATGAAGTAGGCGTTCCCATCCCCATATTTTACAGAGGAAGAAACTAGGGCTCAATAAATTGAAGCAAGTGAACCCCAAGTGCCAGCCCGCGGAGCAGGCTCAAACCCAGGTCTGTCAGATTCCAGAGCCCTCTGCTCTTTCCTCATGACTGAGCTCTTGCTGTCCACCCGGCCCCCCACCTCTGCTCTCCAGGTGTTATTGTAAGAATCTGTTTGGGTACAGATGAATGGCAACACACAACACGTAAAGGGCAGCAGAACGAACGAACTTCCTCTGCCCTCCCAGGCACAGCGAGAAGTAAGGCTGCCGGTGAGCCTGCGCGCAGTGAGGCGAAGGGCAGGTTTAGCATGGGGGCGACAGGAAGCCGAGAGAAAAACCCAATTTCCATCCTCAGTGCCTGCTTTCAGCCACTTGTAACTACTCAAAAAGTCCTTTCTGGATCCATTACTCCACATTTGGGCTTAGCCCAGAGGTGATTTTTTAAGGAAAAAATGCCTTTTGGCATTTTTGAGCTGTGACAGCATAAAAACAGACCTTTAAAAAACACACACCCAAAAAGCATTACTATTTTCAAAAGCCCCGTTGAAGAGAGAAAACGGGTGACACCTCAGAGCTACAACTTGGCCTGGCCGTTTGTGATGCAACACCCAGCGGCAGAGGTGAGCAGGTCGGGGCCTCTGAAGGTCTCAAAGGCAAACCCTGTCCCCATGTTTCTTAAACAGCACTCTCATTCTCAACCACCCCCCCCCCCCGCCCCGCCCCGCCCCCCGCAAAGCAAAGCAGCGGGAGCAAAACTCGCCCGATGTACGTGGGGGAAAGCCATGTGACACAGAAAAGGGACTATTTCCGGAGAAACGCACTCTTCATTTCCTAGCTGGGGTTTAAACTTGTCACCTCCACGCGGCCTAACAAAAGGCACATGCTTACGCAATCAAGCGCAGCCGTTCCTTATATAGATGCCAGAAAATTAAAAAAAAGAAAAGGAAGCTTTCTGGGTAAACTCTGACATATGAGCAAACATTTTCCACAGGTATCCTCTATAATGCCTACCTCTTACATTTTTAGGCATTTGTGGTCATTAGTTTAAGTAAACTTCCTGCTCTGAGAATAGCCAAAAATAGCAACAAAGAAGAAAAATTGCTCACTGCATCTAAAGACACACAGCCTCCACAACTTTATCCTAGGGTTCGGCTATTTTTATATTCCTTTGTAGTTAAATTTCATTGATTCTGACTCACAAGGTAAGGGAGAGGTGTGGAGGAGAGTGGTGGTGTGTGTGTGTGTGGGGGGGGGGACTGGGGGGGGGAGGGGGGATGACCAAAATTAAAGACTGAATTAGAGTTTTATGACTTTCATTTATACAAATGGATTGGCATCTGCGTTACAGCTTTATTGTTTTGAATTTATATAAATGGATTGGCACCAGACTGGTGGGGTCTTAGGACATAAACCATTAAGAAAGATTTGTGGTTCGCTGATCAACTGGATTTGTGCCGGGGGAGCCTCTCAGAGGCTTGCTTGGAAGCCGCTTTAGGGTTAGAAAGGCTCCGACGGAACTGATCCAGCCTATTTTCCAGCTGAGCACATCCGAGGCCCAGAGATAGGAGGTGCCTTGCCCAGGCCACACAGATCATGAGAAAGAGAACTAAGTCTAGAACCTACCCAGGTCTGCCGACTCCTGCCTTCCAAATGACCCCCAAGCCTTCTTTATAACTAGGATTTCTTTGACAGCATCTGTGGAGAGGAAAGGCCTGCTAAACAAACCTTAACCTGGTCCAGAATTAGCCGGCCCTCTTCATTACCAGGCTGCTCCCGTGTCTTCCTCTTAAACTGAGTCTCTCTGTCCAAACGTCCCGCAGCGGTGCGCACTGGGCAGGCTGCTGTTTACTCAGAGGCCCCGGATAATCAACAGCAGATAGTGGGACTTGTACTATAGATTTGTTATTTCTAAAACTGTTAATTAAGTCCAAACAAAGGGTAATGTTACACACACACACACACACACACACACACACACACACACAGTCTCTTACCCTCATCAGGAGTCAATAAACGGCAGCGCTGGGGGGGATTTGGCTCTCTGACATCAAGAAAACAGTACTCACACATTAACTACAGTGAGCACACACCCCGTTATTTCCACTACACAGAACCCGCGTTGGCTGCCAGTGGACTAGAAGCTACGGGAGGGCACGGACGTGGCTGCCTTCCTCCATTCTGTCTCTGCTGCCTAGCACTGCGTTTGGGTGCCCTGGGGGAAATGAAGTGGACAGGCTCTCCTGGAATCTTTGTTCTAAAACTTGGACTAGAGTAAAATTAGAAACCAAACTTCTGCAGGGTGGGGTTAAAAATGGCAGCTTCCAGCTGTTCACAGGAACCATTGTGCTTGGAGATGGAAGGCTTCTGGCCGGGAATCTGTCCGTGGTCAAGAAATGATTCCCGGCCCTCGGTGGGGAGGAGCTAGTCCCATCCAAGGGTGCACCAACCATGGTGTCTGCAGAGGGCGGGTCCCCCTCCCAGCCCCCTGCATGCCCAGCAGGCTGCCCTCATGAGCACTTCTCTCCCCAGACAACCAAAACTACCAGGTGTGGATCTGGGGAAGGGGGTAGGTTGATTTTTAAAAATAGGTCAACATTTCAAAGGAGATAAGGACAAATGTTAACCAGGACTATTCATGAGCCTGGTTCATTGAGAAAGCAGCATTCCACCTTAGGGAGCATAACTACAGGAAGCTGGGGGGAGGAGGACACAAAAGGTGGGAGAATAAGGTGGGTAATGGGAATAATGTCTGATTTAAATTTTTTAAAAATTTTAAATTAATATTAGAAAGGAATGGAGAGGCACAGAGAGATAGAAACATCAATGATGAGAGAGAATCATTGATCGGCTGCCTCCTGCAGGCCCCCTACTGGGGATCAAACCTGAAACCCAGGCATGTGCCCTGACGGGGAATTGAACCATGACCTCCTGGTTCACAGTTCAACGCTCAACCACTGAGCCACAATGGCTGGGCTGATTGCAATTTTCAAAGCAAGCACTGCTTGGTTCTATCTATTTCTTAAAGGAGTGCATGCAGAGTAATGGCTGTATTGTGTATCAAATGGCATTAAAATCTCCTAAAAATTAACAAGTGAAAATTGATGGTCGCTCAGCCCATTAAATCATGTTAATTTTACTTCCATGGTAATAATACAGCAATTACAAGTTTATGTTATTAAAACCAATATTTATTTTTCAAAAAACTCATTTTAATTGGATTTTTGAATGTGATAAGTTTGAGCCAAATTCTCTCAATTTCATCTACTTTTTGCTTTCCTTATCAGAACTAAGTGACTACTGTATTCACTGACTTTTTTCTATTAGTAGAATCATCATTTAAAACCTTACATCCTTGCAAAGACCTTTCAAAATAGTTAGTAAAAGTTCTTACCTCCATACAGAAACTCAGGCTTAAATAATTTGTTTTTAGCAAGTGTTAAGCAGAGAAATGAAAGCCCAGGTTTCACCAAAACTCTGAAATGCTATGCACCCACAATCATCTCCAAGTTGTCCACTTTTTATTGACACTCTCTGTTATATTCTGAGCTAATATATCTAAGGTCGCTGTTCCCATCTCAGAAACCTGAATTTCAGGTTTGCAATACTAAGTTGCTTTTTACTTCAAAGAGAAAACGCTTAATGATGGAGTAAAAGACTGTTCAGGGGTCACTAGCCCTTTGGTGCAAGCCACATGGTAACATATTCATAGCAGAGCTCCCTTTAGCAAAAGCAGAAGGTAAAGATGTCATTCGCTGCCTCATTCTTGCAGGCAACTATCACCATGTAAAGTGCTCATGATCATAGCGCAGCCCAGAAACTTCCTTCAGAGAATAACTTCCGTACTCCTTTTGGTGTTCACCGCACACTGACCCCTGCCCCCCCTCCCCACCTCCTCACAGAATGAATGGCCTGCCCCCCATGTCTCCGCACCTTGTACACCCCTTGGGTGCAGCTTTTGCCCTGTACCTTTGGGCAAGTCTGTCTCCCACTCTACACAAGGAGCTTCTTGAGAACAGGTGCCCGACCTTGCTCATCATGGTAGATATTTAATAAATGATTAAATAATTTCATAATGAATGAATGACACCCACAAGAGGCTAAGCATAGATAGCACTTACGTCTGTCAAACTCTCTGGTTTACAAAACGCTTCACAAGCCTTATCTCATCCTGACTTTACAGGTGCAGACATGAAGGCTCTGAGACATCCAGTGGACTCTTAAGTCCCAGCCAGGTATTAAAATGGCAAGATCCAAGGACTGAGTTCTGGGCTTTCTTTCCAGAGAAAAGAGATGGCTGTCATTATTTTGTTTTCTAACAGAGTGACTTCTACAGTATTTAAAAGACTCAGTATAGGTCCCCCCCCCTGCCCCCCCAAAAATAATTCTACTCCACACCTATTTCTTCTTTGGCTGGGACTAAGAAAGACATAGCAGCTAGGCACTCCAATAACGCCTATAGGTGTTTCCCTTACTGAAGTGTAAGCCCCTCGCAGGCAGGGGCCATCTCAAATTTATCTCTGCATCCTCCCCCATTGCCTGGAATACTGACTCAGACATGACAGGGCCAACAGATAACCATGAATCAACAAACTCCAACTCTAACATTTAATTAGCAACTGTGAGCAAGGGGCTGTCTGCATGGGCCCAAACATTCACCTCCTGAATGCAACAGAAGTTCCAGGGCTCCAAATGTCAAGGGAGCATCAAGTTGATCCTGGGTTCAACCAGGGCTCTGAGCCAGCCCCATAGTCAGCTACTTGTCCTGTGGGCCCCTTCCCTTCCCAGCCTTGTGTGTCACTCTCCCAATCAAGGTTAACAAGCAGCCATAGCCATAGGTCTGTCCCCAGAAGTCGGAGAGAGGAGTTTTAACGACGAGGATCTTTCCCTAGGGTGAGAGTAGCCTAGGAAAGTCCAGGTAGGTAACAGGAGGAGGCTGTGCTAAAAGAGAAGCACAAAGAAGCAGGAGTCGGTGTGTATCAGAAAGTTCCCCCATGTTCCTCTGGACTTGGTGCTTTGATACAAGAAAGCCCAAATTCCCTTCTAAACAGACCCAGCCAATAAGCTTGGTCCAGCTCCCCAAACCCGTGACAAGGCATGGATCCTATCGGGGGAGGCACAAGTTATTGGAATGCATCAGAACAGGCGTGCTAAGTGTGCCTGTCTCCTTCCTGATTGCTGACATAACCTGCACACCCCTCCTCTATCCATCAGAGGCAAATGGTATGGCTCCATTCTTACAAGCTGGCCAGGTAGGTACCTGAAGCTTTCCTCGGGTACTCAAGCAGGTGAGGAGTGAGATGCTGTTATACTACTTGTCTACATTCTGCCCATCCTGCCAGACCTCAGCGTATCCTGATGGCCCACATCGGTGTACCTCAATCAAGCTCTCACCACTTCCTTGGCGCTGGGCTCTCTTACATTCTTGATATCAATAAGCCTGTATCACTCCAGCTCTTCTGATCAGAGGCAGGTTAGAGCTGGTGTAACAAAGAAGCAGGCATGTGGTCTGGAAGGCCCTAACATACAGCTATAATTGCCAAATGTTACTGTTGCCGCTCATAGTTACAGATTAGCCAAAACACGCTTGTCAAAACCTCCTGGGACTGAGGGCTTCTTAAACCCTAAGGTCCAGCTCTCACAGAGCACTTGGGGGTGCCCAGCGCCCCACCTCTCACACACAGGAGGGTAACTTATAAAAGGCAGTGTGGAGAGAGCAGACAATTTGACAAGCAACACAACAATCTACGAGGCTTAGCAGACACATCGGTATCACTAGCGTGAGGCCAGCTAACCACCTCCCCGAGACGTGGCCTTTAGTTGTCTGCCCACGACCAAAACGGCAGCAGCTATTGCCAAGGGAGACAAGGTGACCCAGAGGCGTGGGCACAGAATCCAGGGATGGAAATCCATCTTGTCTGGATCCACCCAAGCAACTGGGTTTCCCTAACTGCGAAAAGATGGAGAAAAAAAAACAAAACATCAACAACAAAAAACTCTGCCTTATTAGTAGGTCCTTGCCAGGCAGGTAGATGTCCCAGTCCTAAGAAAGTGGTGACAGACCAGGGAGCAACTTAACTTGAACTCTCAGAAACATCCAAAGCTTCATATACCTCAGGCCGCAGAGAACTCTGGAAGAGGAAAGAGGGGGCCAGGGCTGTGTTCCCCCAGAGGGCAAACTTCTACTGAGGCAGGGGAGCGCAAGGCCTCTCCTCCAAGCTGTCACCAGCCCAAGACTGAACACTGGCAACCCTCCCAACAAAGATCCACACTGCCCTGCCCTCCATGCCCCCCAGTTAGCAGTATTTGAGCATTCAACAAAAAAATGTATTGAGAACCTTCAAAGTAAACAGCAGCAGGAGGCAGAAAAAAAGAGCACAGTGGGTCAGAGTCCCAGGGCTACTCCAACCTGCCTTTCCACCTCTCCCCTCGGACGTTTTCTCAACATTAACTCTGAGATAAATCTTAAGCCCAACCGCCTTATCTGGTTTCCACGAGTTACTTTCTCTTTTTAATTTCGTAAAACCATGTGAAAGTGCTCGGTGAACTGTAAGACACTTTGCACAGCTGCTCGTTTTATAACTGATATCATTTTTGTTTTCTGTTTCAAGGCAGAAAGCCCTTGTCCTCAATGCACCTGGGCAGCTAAGAAGGCCGGTTTCCAATAATCCCCTCCCCTGGCGGGAGCAGTGGGACTCGCATTCATCCTCCCACCCGTCCCACCCCCACCAAAGGAAGAACGAAGAATTAAGAACCAGAGCTGGGACCAGAACCCAGGGCTCGCTGACCATCACAGCACACCACCTCCTCTGAAGTCAGTTCTGGCTCCAGATCACACACCCAGAGCGCCCTTCCCAGACAGCACACTGCCTTCCCTCCCCCTTTATTGACTGGATCCACCCAGTTAAAAAAAAAAATTATTATTTTTTAAGTCAGTGCTCCCACCATATGTGGCATTTATTTCCAGAGGAGGCCTGCCCTGGGCTGCCGGGACAGATGTTGCTTTGTGCCTGCCTGACACGGCTGGCAGCTCTCCTACAGCTGCTCCAAGCAGGTGGCCAAGGATGGAGTCCACTCCTAGCCCAAGAGCAAGGATGACCATCTCTGTGGGGCTCAAGCCCTGGGGACCCTCTACTTATTCCTCTGCAGCCTGGGACCCCAAGAACGCCTGCGCGCACACTCCCTTGGTACACAGTCAGACTTTAGAGGGGCAGAGAGGGAGAGACAGGAGGCCAAGGTGCTCCCCCCTCCACCCCCATTTCCAGTGAGGCACAGCTCAGCTAAGAGGAGTCCTGTGGATGGGAGAGAAGTCACTGACCCCTTCTACCAGCCATCTGTGAGCTCCCCCCTGACCGCCTATTGCAACGTGCATTGTAAAGGCGTCCGGACAGATGGCAGAGCGCTTCGGGGTGGAGGGCTCTGCAGGAATGCAAGGGCCACTGCGAGGCCCTCTCTGCGTGTGTGTTATCTGCTGGCCCTGAGCACCCTCTGCTCTGCATCAGCCTGAAATCTCAGGCTGAAAGGCGAGTAAGAAACGATGGGGGGCGGGGAGGGGAGAGGTGGAGATGGGGGAACACTACTCTGGGCCATTTCTCTCATTTGAAAGTCGGAGCGCAGCACTGCACCCCAAGTGAGCGTGTGCGGAGGGGGGGGGGCGGGAGCTGGCATAACCGAGTCTAAAAATACTCGATAAAAATGCTAATCCGGACGGCAGAAAGAGAAGGGAGAAGGAATCTGTCAATCACCGGGCCCCAGCTGTACGGACTGCATTCCTGTTGAGGAGGAAAGACGTGGGGGGACCGCGCTGAAGAAAAGAAAGGGAGAAACACCACCGCCACCTCCACGGGCGCCGGCCGCGGGGGCGAGGGGCGGCGGCGGGGGAGGGGCTCCGGCCGCCGAGCTGAACAAAGCGGGCCTCAACTTGGGGCCCGCAGCTCCCCGGAGTGGGGGCGGCCCATTCGAGCAGCACCCCCTTTCCGGGAGGTGAAAAGTGAACGTGAGGTCTGAAAGTGAGAGTGCCGCGTGGAAGGCCCAGGCTCGAATCTTTGCAAACCCGGAGAGGTTTTGTTTGGGGTCCCCTTTCCGCCCGCGCTCCCACCTACACACACACACACACACACACACACACACACACACTATCCCTCCCGACCCAGCCCCACCCGGCCGCCCCACCGCGCCAGGGGGCTGGGCCGGCGCGCCCCCCGGTCGCTCGGGCCCCCACCTGGGGATGGTGATGCACTTGGTGTTGACGTTCTGCGTGGTGATGGCCTTCTCCAGCTCGTCCAGCTGCCCCGTCTTCTTGAGCTTCTTGACCAAACTCTTGACCGCCTTCTCGCACCACTTCTCCTCCTGCCCGTTCTGCTCGCCCTTCTTCCAGCCCAGCAGGCGCTTCACGATCGGGGGGGTGAAGGGCAGGATGGACGACATGGCTGGGGAGGGCGCGCGGGCACCGAGGGGCGCCCCCGGCGGGGCTGAGCGCGGCGGGACGCCGGGGGCGCAGCGGGGAGCTGGCCGGGGCCGCCCAAACTTCTTCGCCTCAACTCTCGGCGAACTTGCCCGTGCTCCGGGCCGGGCCGCGGCGCTGCAGCCTGCGGGGCTCCCACGGCGGAGCGAAGGGCGGCCCGGGAGGCGGGCGGGCGGGCGACAGCGGCGCCGGGTCCGGCAGGCCCCGAGCGCGGGGCGGAGGCGGCCGCGAGCCTCGGAGTGGCAGAAGAAAGTTTGGGTTTCCGCACGGGCTGGCTGTTTGGGTGCCGCCTCCAGGAAGGAAAGTCCAACCCCCCGCCAAACTTTGCTCGCCTCGGTCGCTTTGAGGCGCAGATTCCCCCGCCTTGGCTGCCTCGCCTCCCCGCTGCCCTGCTCTTTCACCGCTCGCTCGCTCGCTCCCCGGGCCGGTCTGGGCCGTGCGCCGCGCTCCCGCTCCCGCTCCCGCCCGTTCCCAGTCTGTGTTTCATGCAAATCCGTGTGCAGCGCCCTTTCCAAGCGCTGTCGCCGCCCCCTTGCCGCCGGGGCTCCCCGCCTCCTCCCCCGCGCCCCGCCACCTCCTCCCGCGGGCGCCCTGCCCGCCCCCAGCCTCCGGGAGGGCGCTCGGCCTCCCCGCCCGGCGCGGAGCACGCCCACGTGGGCGCCCGGGACAGCGGCGGCCCGGGCTGGAGCGCGCAGGACCCCGCGCGGCCCCGACCGGAGTCCCGCGAGCGCCGGGAGGAAGTCGTGGGAAAGGAGAGGCGAGAGGAAGCTCAGTTGGAGTTGCGGGCCGGACAGGGTTAGGTTTGCAGGGGCTGGCGGTGCGCCCCTGGGAGGACCCGGGTCCGAGAGGGAGCGCACGGAAGGCTGAGGCCCAGGAAGTGGGGACGCGCACTTGGACGCGCGCGCGCGCTGATCCCGGTCCGGGGCCTCGGCGGGCACCGGCGGCCCGGGAGCTGTTTTTCTTCTCTCTCCTCTCTGAGATCACACCGGCTGAAAGCCCCGAGACTGTATGCGAAGGCGGGGGCTGGGAGGGGGAGAAATGGGCTCTCAAAAGTGGGCATCTGGGAACCTCCGAGACTCCCTGGGTAGTCAGTAGCTGCCGCAGGGGTCCTTTGGGCCTGGTGAACGAGTGCCCGGTAGAAAACCGGCTTCAAAGACATCTGTTGAGTCCTTGAAGGAATGAATGGGGGCGCTTTAGAATTTATCTTTGGGAGGAAATTGCATTACAGGGTGTTTGGAATCTGACGATACAGAAAGATCCGCAATTCGACGCCCAATAAATAGGAGAGCTTTGCTTCCAAAGCTGTGACCTCGCAAACAGTGGGGCAAAGGGAAGCACCGGGGTAACTTATGTATTGAAACGTTAGCCTTGGGAAGCCAGGAAACATTGGGGTTTGGGGGACGCTGGGCCTTTTCTCTCCACCAGCAGAATTCAGGGTCATCTACCCACAAAGCCTTCAACTGCTTTCGGGAGTTAGTTACCCCCGCCCCCAGGGCCTTTCTCCTGCTGCCCCGCCCCTACCAGGCCTGTTGCCTGGTGTCTAAGGCCTTTGTTTGTTTTTAACAGCGGGAAACCCCCATTGTGAGAAAGAAGTTATCTGCAAACCTTCAGGCAAGGGAGTTACAAAGCCCTGTGAGGTTGGGCTGAATCCACAAAGTCAGCCCAGAAACTGCAGGGGTCCCTGCCTTGTCAGAGTGAATGGCCTCCCGCAGGCCAGTCTGCTGCCGCTGCAGCAGAGCCCTGGCTCCCCCCTCCCGTCCTTCTAAGTCCCTGCCTGCATGGACCTTAAAGGCGAAGCCCTGAACCCCAACTGGGGCTTACAGACCTGGTTCCCATTCCTGGCTGGTCCTGTGGCTAATCTGCAGCCAATGTAGCCTTGGGTTTCACTCCCTTCTTCCCAGCCCTCAACACAAAAGCAAAGGAAGGAAAACAGTCAACAGATGGATGGCTTTCTTCACTCCAGGCAGCCCAAGTGCTGCCCCCTGATGTGATCTTCACAATGGCCCTGGAGGTAGATGTGCTGTGCCTCCCAGTAACAGAGATTAGGATACTCACTCAGGGTCCCATGCAGCAGAGCTGGGATCAGAACCCAGCGCTTTGTGAGGCCTCAGTCCCCATGCTTGCCACTGTACCCAGCTGGTAGTTGTGGAAGGTAAAGATGACATCATTGATAGATCTCTTTGCAAAACAAAAGTTCCTTACACAGGCGTGCTATTGTGACACTCCAATAAATGTTTGCTCACCTGTGAAATGGTTGTGGGAATCTAATGTGAAAAGGTTTGCAAACAGTCAAATGTGAAGCAAGAGAACCATGCCTTGGGGCCCAGGGGAAGGCCGTGAAGAGTGGTTCAGATGAGGGAGCGCAGTTCAGTTAGACACACACTGGTTTCTGGGACCACTGACATGAAAAATGAAGGTCCCTAAAATCCAGGAGCTCACAGCCAAGAGAAGTTCAAAGGGATGGGAGGTGTGTGCCTGGGAGAAAGGGGCCCTTGCAGTCATCATCTCCCAGTAACACATTAATTTTCACCTGAATCGAATCAGGCAGTTCCAGCTGTTGAGAGGTGGTCTGAGTGAACGGACCTCAAGCTCCATCAATGACTGACGTGACTTTCAATCCTGGCTCTCTCCCTCCCTTCACCCTACTAAGCGTCTGTTCTCTCAGCTGTAAGAACACGGTGAAAGGTTCCTATTGTACAGAGTGGTGGGTCTAGAAAGAGCATTAAAATTGTTCTCCAGTGCAAGCCCCTCATTTCACAGGCGGAAGCTATGTCTGGTCAAGGGATGCGATTTGCACTGTGGAGGGAAGGAGCCTAAGAGAGATCTGGGGATTAAATGTCGTGGAAGGGCCTGGCATATACCTAACCCTCTGCAGTCATGCCATCGGAAGGGCCTCTCCTTTTGCCCTCTCCTTTTCCTGAGAGGAGGAAGTAACTAGTCAGCAGCCAGTTATGTGACTAGCCATGCTTTCCTGAACTTCCTTCCAATGCTGGCATCCGTGTGAAAGGGACAGCTGTGCCTGCAGAAAAACAGTGCTGGGCCCACGTGTGAGTCCAATGCGTGCATTTCTGGGCTAGTTCTTTCTCCTTTGGCCTCAGTTTCTCCACGGGAAGACTTGAGGGAATAAGCCCAGTCTCCCAAAGCAGTGAGGGGGGCGAGGAGTGGATCCCTCCGGGTGCCAGGAGGACCCTGCATGCTCCCTTGACATGGCGATGAGCGGGTGGGCGGCTCCAGAGGGGTAGGAACTCTGTTCTGGTGCTTGGTCTCCTGGGGCCCAGGCAGGCCAGCTTTTGCAGGGGTTGTCCTTGGAAGGAAAACGTTAGCCCTGTTAATTTTTCATCCTGGTAAGTGCAAAGTTCAAGAGAGGTGGGCTGGGACCAGAGGCAGCGACTCCGTTTCCCTGGGGTTAGTCCTACCAGGAAGGAACTATGCAAGTGGACTTGCCAAAGGGTTTGCATGTGTTTGGAGTGACTCCCAGGTGGAACACTGGAAGAAAGGAAACACCTGATTTCAATTCCAGTTATTTTTCCTTTAGCTCAAGGTGTTTCATCAACAGGTGGTAAATCTAGAAAGGGCATTAAAATTCTTCTGTCTTCATATGACACAGACATAAAGTGACATCTGGTAAAGGGAGGTGACTTGCAGTATGGAGATGCGATTTACCCTCTGGAAGTAAGGAGCCTAAGAGAGATCTGGGGATTAAACAACAAAATAACAGAAAATAGCTCCGGTGTGCTCAGTGGTTAGAGCGTCAGCCTGCACACCGTAGGGTCTCAGGTTTGCTTCCCGGTCAAGGAAATGTGCCTGAGTTGCAGGTTTGATCCCTGGCCCTGAATGGGGTTGTGTGCAGGAGGCAACCTGTCTCTCCCCTTCCCTTTCTCCCTCCCTCCCACTCACTCTAAAAAAAAAAAAATCGATGGAAAAAATATCCTTGGGTGAGGATGAAAGAAAGAAAGAAAGAAAGAAAGAAAGAAAGAAAGAAAGAAAAAAGAAAGAACAAAGGAATGAAAGAAAGAAAAAGTGTTGGTGAGTATGTGGAGAAATTAGAACCTTTGTGCATTGTTTGCTGGTGGGACTGTAAAATGATGCAGCCACTGTGGAAAATGGTATGGTGGTTCATCAGAAAATTAAACATCGAATTATCAGCAATTCTGCTTCTGGATCTATACCCAAGAGAAGCAAAAGCAAGGGCTCAAACACAGGTCTGCACATCTATGTTCATCGCAGCATTATTCATGATAGCCAAAAGGTAGAAGCAACCCACGTGTCTACTGATGGATGAATGGATCAACAAAATTCGGTACATACAGCCAATGGGATTTTATTCAGCCTGAGAAAGAAGGAAGTCCTGTCATATGCTACACCATGGGTGGATCTTGGAGACATTGTGCTAAGTGAAATATGCCAGTTACAAAACAACAACAACAAAACAAATACTGTGTGTGCCGTTCATAGGAGGCACCTAGAATCCTCAAATTCATAGAGACAGAAAGTGGAATGGTGGCTGCCAGGGGCTGGGGAGGGAGGAATGGGGAGTTGGTGTTTAGTGGGTACGGAGTTTCTGATGGGAAGATGAATACGTTCTGGAGATGGATGGTGGTGATAATTGTACAACAACATGAATCTGCTTGATGCCACAAAAGTGTACATTTAAAAATGGTTAAAACGGTAAGCTTTATGTTATATTTTACCACAATAAAAATACATAGAAACACCATATTGAACGCAATAGAGTAGGTGTTTGAGGGCGGGAGAATGGGAATGGGGATGAGGGGAAGGGGGAAATGGTGAATTCCTGGCTTTGTGATGAAGTCTGCACGCTGAGGGGTGTGATTAACTTCGCCCTCCGCTCCAGAGCTGCAATAGTCCAAAGTGTTCAACACACGGTAGTCAATGCACTCATTGTTCTCTAGTTTGCTCAAAAGACAGAGCCCTTGGTTTCCAGCACCTTCCAACCCAGGCACCATGCTATCCCACATGTGGAGAACCCAGTCAGATTTATTGGCAATGCCTGCCTCAGGGCAACCCCTAGGAGCACGTGCCCCACCTCACTAGCTCACGGAACTGAGGGCCTGAGGACTCATGCCATGTGTGGGTCTGCTCGGCGCAGGCGCTGGGCTGGGGATCAGGGTCAGGGTCGTGTTTGAAGTTCTCAGTCACCCCACGATGGTTATTGTTGTTGCTGCTTCACAACAACAACATGCTACACCATGGATGAATCCTGAAGACACTGTGCTCAGTGAAATAAGCCAGTTACAAAACAACGATGACAAAACAGATACTGTATATCCCATTTATAGGCGGTACCTAGAATAGGGACCAGAGAGGCAGGGAGTTCGGTGGCTGCTGTCCAAACTGGATTTTTGCCAGCCCAGCCTGGGCCTTTCTGTCTCCAGAGGCCCCAGCAGGGTTCCCGTTGTCGATGATAGTCCCTGGGAGCAGTGGGCTGTGACAGAGGAGCTGGTATGGGCGCTGTCCAAGGAAGGTACTGAGAAGGAACGGGTCTGACTTGGGGAGATTTGGGCCCAGGAACTGACTTGGGGTGAGGGACTCCACGGCTCTGTGCAGACCAAGGCCCAGGTCCAGGGGGAAGGCAGGCTGGGCCTGTGGGCAGGCAGCTGGAGCCCAGAGTGGGGATCTCGGGGTTATTTTCGGTGCTCCTGCAGGAGCTCCTTCCCAGAGTTCAGAAATTGCAGGTCTGGGAATTGGGGGTCAGGTTAGTGCCTGGTTATGGCTGTGTGTGTGTGTGTGTGTGTGTGTGTGTGTTTGGTTTTACCATCTGTGTATGTCCTGGTGTGTTGGCCACCCTCTCCGTATGCAGAGGTGTTGTTGAAATGCAGGTGTGCTGAGTTAGAGGTCTCCATCTGCCTGCACCTCTGAGATCTGTCTTGTTCAGGACACACTAGTCCAGCCCTGTTTGTTTAAGCAAAATGGGTCCATGTTGTATGAGTTTGCTCCCTGGGTTCCAGGCTTTTGTCTTTGTATCTTATATGTATACTAAAGGCCCATTGCACGAATTCATGCACCAGTGGGTCCCTCGGCCTGGCCTATGGGATCAGGCCGAAACCGGCTCTCCAACATCCCCTGAGGGGTCCTGGATTATGAGAGGGTGCAGGCCAGGCTGAGGGACCCCACCAGTGCACGATCGGGGCCAGGGAGGAACACGGGAGGTTGGCCAGCCAGGGAGGGACTGTAGGACGGTTCCAGGGTGTGTCCAGCCCATCTCGCTCAGTCCTGATCAGCTGGACCCCAGCAGCAAGCTAACCTACCAGTTGGAGCATCTGCCCCCTGGTGGTCAGTGTACGTCATAGCGAGCGGTTGAGCGGCCTTAGCATATCATTAGCATGTTACGCTTTGATTGGATGAACAGCTGACCAGACGACTGGACATGTAGCATATTAGGCTTTTATTATATAGGATATTTGCATAAAGGGCATTGTTTTCCCTTTCCTATTGTCTGGGACAGTGGTCGGCAAACTGCGGCTCACGAGCCACATGCGGCTCTTTGGCCCCTTGAGTGTGGCTCTTCCACAAAATACCACGTGTGGGCATGCACGTACAGTGCGATTGAAACTTCGTGGCCCATGCGCAGAAGTTGGTATTTTGTGGAAGAGCCACACTGAAGGGGCCAAAGAGCCGCATGTGGCTTGTTAGCCGCAGTTTGCCAACCACTGACTTAAACGATCATACTGGAGTTGGAAAACTGTTGGTCTGCTATAATTGCACTTGTGTTTAAAAGCACACGTGCGTATGGACAGCCACACAAGAGTGGTGCGCCAAAATGAAAATCTAGTTCTATGGCAGAGAGATTAGCTGCCTTTACATCGTTTTTAATATATTGGCAGGCTTAATTTTACATTTAAAATGAATACAGTATACTATATCAAAGTGACACCTCAATTTAAAAAATATTATAAAGATAGAAAGAAAACCATGTGAGGTGAAAGCGGAGTGGGGCCTCTCTAGGGTGAGGAGTGTGGATTCTGGGGTGGAGGCCCCAGGCAGTGGCTCTTAGAGAGCTCTGAGGCCCTGTCAGTGCAGCTGCGCAGTCAGGCACCGGACGTGTGAAAGCAGAGCGGGAGCCTCCCCTCTCTCAGACTGACACACACACGTCTAGAACACGCTGCACTTTATATACAATCCAGTCTCTGGGAACAGCGTGCTGTTGACTCTGACATCGAAGGGATGAAATAGAAGTTAGAGAAACGAGGGAAAGCTGTCCCTCTCGCAGGCATTTTGACCTAACCAGCTTACAGAGAGATGAGTTTGGTGGTGGTGGTTTTTGTTACAAAAGTAACATGTCTTCATTGTAGAAACATTAAACATTTTTAATAATCTATAATAATAAAAGGGTACTATGCTAATTAGACCAGACAGCCGGGCGACCTTCCGGACGAAGCTGGGGCTGTGAGGGCCGAGCCCCTTGCATAAATTTCATGCATTGGGCCTTTAGTAACGTCAAATCTGCAATGAAAATGGTATGGACGACCTTTGAAAACATAATACTAAGCGCAAGAGCAAGTCACGAAAGACCCCATGTTGCATGACCCCATTTCTAGGAAATGCCAACAATAAGCTAATCACAGAGACTGAAAGTAGATTTCTGGTTTCCAGGGGCTGGGGGAGAGGCAGGGGAAAGGGTTTGGTTTCTGGGGTAATGAAAATGCTCTAAAATGGACTGTGGTGATGTTTGCACAACTCCAACGACACTGAACACCACTGAATTTTTCATTTTTAAATGGGTGCATTGTATGATATGCGAATTTTATCTCAATAAAGGTGTTTTTTAAAATAATAATGACTCGCACATGTTAAAGTCTTAGGAGTGCTAGGCCCTGCTCTCAGCACTTTACATGGATTAGGTTAACTCAATTTTGACAACTGCCTTTGGTGGGTGTTATTATCATCCCTCCCCCAGAAGAGGACACAGACTTGGGAAGGTGACTCTAGGAGTGGCCTTGCTCGGGTGGCCTTGCTGGACAGTCCTTGCTCTGAACCACGATGAAGACGAACAACCAGTAACTAGAAATAATCAGCTGCAGCCAACTGCTTTTTCATTAAATATATTGTGAACATCTTTCTGTGTCGATAAATATGCATTTACTACCTTATTTTGAAAAACTGCGGAGCATTCTGTCGCACGGATCTATTAGAATTTCCTCAACCAGTTGCCCGTGATTGGACATGTCGGTTGCCCCCACTCTTATTTGGTATCATAAGTGCTGTGTTCTTTTAAAAAATTGTATCTTTATTGGTTTCAGAGAGGAAGGGAGAGAGAAACATCAGTGATGAGAGAGAATTATTGATCGGCCGCCTCCTGCACACCCCACACAGGGGATGGAGCCCACAACCCGGGCATGTGCCCTGACCAGGAATTGAACCCTGACCGCCTGCTTCATAGATCAACACTCTACCACGGAGCCACGCCAGCTGGGCCATAAGTGCTGTTTTTAAACATTTTTTGTACATAAGCATTTGTGTACATTACTGGTTTTTTTTCTTAGAATAAGCCCCTAGAAGAATTGCTATTTTTGATGCCATTACCAAAAAGTCCCTTGAAAAGCTATTGTAGCAGCTTACCCTCACCATCCCAGCTGCATAAAGTGAGCCGGCACCGGGGACAGCATCTTTTCTTATTGTCTCACTTAGTATCCATAGCTCCCTTCAAGGGGGCCGGAGAGCTTCAAGCCAAGGGTTTCTGCGGGAAGACCTCTGGGCCTAAGGTGAGGAATCACAGGGCGTTACTGTCGCGGGTACTAGAGGTAACTCATACATTTCAGATCTCTCCTCCCCCCAGGTGTTATGGTTCCCCAGAGCCAGGTACTTGGCTCTTTTTGTTCACATCCTCTCCCTGGGTGATCTTACTCACCCTTGAGCCTCAACTAATTTTTATAAAGTGTCTCCCACATCTAAGTGTCCAGCCAAACTCCTCTCCAGAGCTCCATTCTATCCCCAACACACGTGCCCAAGTCCATTGGAGGTGCTTAATAAATATGTCCCAGTGAATGACTTGATCATCAGGAAACAGACCCAGACAGACCAAGTGCTGTGCCCGAGGTCTCATAACTAAAACGTGGCATCCTCTCTTGCGTGATGGCTCTTGACCCAGTGCTCGCTCAGCTGTAGTGTCCGCACCGAAGGATTTACGTGAGGATTGGTCTGAGAGCCAGCTGCTAAAATCCACGCAACCTGGCCCCCAATCCTGCTGTTTCTCATGTGGATTCCACATCGGTTGCGCTGTCTTTACTGTCCTGAAATACTTGCTAGGAGAAGACAGGGACCAAAAGACCCTTAGGGGCCTGGTGCTGGGTGGCCCACAGGTCTCCATCCAGGCTGGCCTCCCTCGCAGATGAAGAGGGTGACTGTGACTTCCCTGCAAAGCACCCGAGGTGCTGGACGCCTGGTTAAGCGGCGGGAGAACCGAGTGCCAGGGGCCTGGAGGGTCTGGGTTCCATCGATGGACCTGCTCCCGTCTTGGGTGTAACTTGCACTTCCAGTCTCGGCTTCTTCATCTGTAAAACTAAGGGCTTAGACTGGTTTGGGGACTGTAAGTACATGACTCAAGCATCCACCTGTGCGTTGCCGGGGCAGACACGTCAGGGGGTGACTGAGTCCTTGCCTGCCTTGAGATTCTCCAAACTCTGCCATGGAGCTGTCACGCTTCCGGCAGACGCCCGTTCGCCTTTGTGCCTCTTCTAGCTCTGACCTCCGAATCCCATCCTGGAGGCGCATTCCTCGGTCTTCGGGAATCCCCTCACTCGTTGCCAATGACTGTGGGAGAGTAACACCTCGAGTTCTTGTCAGCTTTAATCAACAGCTCAACTCAGGGCCTGATCCTGCCAAGGCCACCCAGGAGGCGGGGAGAGCAGCTCGGAGAGGAGGTGGCAGGAGGAAGGGAAGTCCAAGTGCCCACTGGAGCATCAGGACACACGATCTCACTTTCATTTGTAAGCCCGGTGGGCCCACTGCCGAGCATCCATTGTGGGCACACTTGTGTGGAGCCCTTCGTAGAAGAGAGGCCACAAGAGAAGGGCCTGGCCTCCCGCCCTTGGGGAGCACGCAGTTTAAGCCGGGAGTCAGAAATGACAGTTCTGTCCCCACTGACTTGAATAAAACAGAGCAGGAGCCTACCTGCCTAATTAGTGGATGTGTCACCAGGGCCCAGCACAGCACCTGGTACAGAGCCATCAATACATATTTGAATGAATGAATGAATGAATGAATGAATGAATGAATGAAAAATTAACATATATGCACCAAGAAACGAACACTCTAGCTATCCTTGAAGCTTAGCTGGGTAGCATGGACTCAGACTTTCATCATTTTTCCCCTCCTCCCCTCAGATTTTTCCAAGTGAGGCCATGTTACCTTAACCTAATGTCTAAAACACACACAATTATGCACTCCCCCTCAAATTCAAGCCCCACTTTCAGTGGTTTTGTGGTGTGTGACACCTTCATTAAATGCATTTTTGCCATCATTGGTATTTTTTTAAGCACACCCAGGCTGGTTTTAGCAGGACATGGTACCCATGCAATGCATCTGCTTGGGGCTGCCTTAGGAAATAAAATCCCTTTGTAGAATTGTATCTTCTGTGAAGTTGGGGGTCCCAGGCCCAGCATTCCATTTGGGTCAGGGTGAGCAACTGATCTTTCTGTGGGAAACTTGTCCACAAGGGTCAGTCAGCACCAGGGGTCAGTCTGCACCTGGCCAGATGTGGAAACTCCAAACATGAATATTAATTATGAGAGAAAAACATGTTATCATTTTGCTGTTCCTTCAAAATGGAATTAATGAAAGTCGCTGAGCTTACACACGTCCTTCCCTCCCCCCCATGTGTGGGAGTGTGTGTGCATACATGTGCATGTGTGCGTGCTGGGCTGGCCACACCCCAACACAGAGCTGTTTGGACTTAGTCCTCCCCCTGGGAAGTGGGCACACCTCATGCAACTCAGAAGACGTGGGCAGTGCACTCTCTGTGTGCAAGGCCCCCTTGGCAGGCTGGGTGACTCAGGAGGCAGAGCAAGTAGGCACTTAGGCCAACAGCAAATCCCTCCCCCTACCCTCCCCCCACCCCCGCCCCACTCCCTGCCCACGGAGAAAAGTTCAGCTTCCTCCCATTCATCCAGGATTTTGCAATCCGAATCTCTAGAAGGAAGCTATTTTGAGTTTAGCACGCATGAATGGGTGATACTTTTTCAGGTTTAGGACTGTTTTTGTTTGAATTTCCTCTGAGGGGCCAGATCCCTCCGGGCATCTTGGGGTCTCCCGCCAGCTCGGTCCCATCGCAGCCCCGGTGGGAGCGAGGCGGTGAATCAGACGGTCTCCAGGGCATGGCCCACACAGAGAAATGACCGCCGCTGTCCAAGCTCCAGCCCATCGGTCTGACGCTAGTCACGAGGAGCAAGGGATCCCTGTGACCACACAGCCCCGCACCACAGTGCCGGAGCCCTGGACGGAAGCCACAGGTCGTGCTGGGTTCTGGGGACGAACACAGTCACATCTGGGGACTCCAGGTGGCATCCGAGGAACATTCTGTGTAACCAGAATCTGCTGACCTGGGAGTCAAGGATTACGGTTCTTCCCTCAGCTCGGCCAGGACTCCCGCTGAGACCTGATGCCTGAGAGTCCTTTGCCATCGCAGCCCCCATGTTCGGTGGTGATTTATGATCCACTCCTGTTGCTACCTCAAGGGCAACACAGAGCTTCCTTGAGAGCCAGGCCCTCTCCTGTTAAATGATGTAATAAACGCAGCCCAGAGAGATGCGGAAGTTTTTGAAAAGCATGGCAGTGGGCAAGATCAACTGCTTTTAGCATCATCTGCCTTCCCCACCACCCACCTAACTGCCTGCCCCCTCACAGGAATAATAGCGACGGTGCCCGGTGCCCCGTGCCAGGCACTGGGCTAAGTGATGGGCATCCTCATTTACATAACAGCTCCCGAGAGCCCTCCCCTGGTCCAGGGCTGAAGGAATTGAGTTCCGTGTTGGGAATGGGCACCAGGCCCCCCCCCCCCCCCCCCCCCCCGTACAAAAGGCCTGAGGATAGAGCAGAGCGCCCCTCCTCTGGGGTGTCTGCCTCTTTCCTCCAGGGAGCCCGTGGGAAGAGACAGAGGCCAGGAGAGAGCCCTGCCCTGGAGCTCCCCCCTCTCCCCAGCGGGATGGGCTCTGCCTGTCCCCCAGCGGGACTCCTGGGCCAGGGGCAGCTGTGTTCCCAGGCTTGAGATGGAGGGTGGGGGCCTAGGAAAGCAGGTTTCAGATTTTGCTGATGTGGGTCTCAAACTGCACTTTCCCATTCGTGGTACCAGGTTAAGACAGTTCCAGTGTGAACGAATTTCCCATCTCTGGGCTATGCTATGGCAAATAACTTACTCATGAGTAATGCGGCCATGTTTGTGCAGAGTTTATTTAGATAAGGAAAACAACCCCGGGCCTCATGGGAGGGGCTGCTCAGCAGGGCAGGGCCAACCCCATTTCCTGGGCCTGCCTGGGAGGGCCAGGCCCTTGGGCTGCTGAAAAGCCCACCTGCCCCCAGACCTCCCTGGGCCCTGCTGCTGGGAGTAAAGGGGAGGGAAGGGGCAGAGGAGTGGGTGGGGGTGGGGGGTGGGGGGTGGTGAGGGGAAGCTGGGAGTTGGATACTGAGAATGGCTCTGTCCCCCGGAGCACTGTGGCCTTGAGTGAGACACCTCCACCCTCTGAGCACCAGTTTCCTCTCTTTGAAAAGTGGTGGGTTTAGGGATAAAAATAATAGCATCCACCCCACAGAGAGCTGTGGAGAGTGAAGGAGACCATGTGAGGGAGAGCACGTGTAGGCTGCAGAGGGCAGTGCACAGGTTAGTTATTCATTAACGTCTGGATGAAGGCCGTGTTTTCACCCCCGCACACCATGGAATGGGCACGCTGCCAGAACTCGAGGCCCTGGGTCCAGGTCCTACCAGTCACGTGACCTGCAGTCTCTTCACCTCCCTGCGCCTTGGTGCTCTCCCCTGCGGAGTGGGAGCAGTCAGTCCTCCACAGTCCTCCTCTGACTGGCCTGGCTTGAAGGAAAGCAAGCTATGAGCGTGGTTTGCAAATTGCAATGCGTACAAATGTGAGATGACTATGGTGCCAAGTTATTTAAAATGTTTCTCATCAACCAACCCATCAACACATGCTTGGGGAGCCAGACACAGAGGAGCAGAAGTCAAGAGCAGAGCTGGAGAGAAAGGAGGGCTGCAGGGGAAGAGTTAACAAACAGTGCACAGCAGCTGGCTCGGCTGAAGGGGAGTCACTCAGCATTCCCATCAGACACAGTCCTGTTTTACCTACAACACTTTGTGAACATGCCTTACCTCAATGCCTCGTCTTCAAACATTTTATTTTTAAAGCAGAGTCTATTTTTTAAACAAAGAGTTAAACAGAATGCCAGGTCAACAGCATGAAAGCAAATCTGCTCTGGCAACAATGGGTGAGGGCCCAGCCCAGCCAGTGTGGCTCAGTGGTTGAGCATTGACGCAGACATTAATGAGAGGTCACAGGTGGATTCGGTCAGGGCACAGGCTCGGGTTGCAGGCTGGATCCCCAGTAAGGAGGGTGCAGTAGGCAGCCGATCAGTGATGTTTCTCCCTCATCAATGTTTCTGTCTCTCTATCCCTTCCTCTCTCTCTAAAAATCAATAAAACATATCCTATATAATAAAAGGCTAATATGCAAATTGAATGAACGGCAGAATGACCGGGCACTATGATGTGCACTGACCACCAGGGAGCAGATACTCAACACAGGAGCTGCCCCCTGGTGGTCAGTGAGCTCCCACAGGGGCAGTGTCACTCAGCCAGAATCCGGGCTCATGGCTAGTGAGCACAGCGATAAGGATGTCCAACTGCCGGCTTAGGCCCTCTCCCATGGGGAGTAGGCCTAAGCTGGCAGTCAGACATCCCTCGAGGGCTCCTGGACTGCAAGAGAGTGCAGGCCGGGCTGAGGGACCCCCCCACCCCCCACATTTGGGTACATGGATTTCGTGCACCGGACCTCTAGTTTTAAAATAAAATGAAATAAAATGGGTGAGGGCCCAGAGTCAGGACTACCCAGGACCCCTACCCCATCCACCCACCCAACTCTCTCCCCAGGCCTGCTCCTCAGCAGCCTGGAGGCACCTCCTCGGAGTGCTGAGTCTCTCCAGCTCCAAAACCGCAGGCAGGTGGATGCACACAGACAGTCTCATACCGGGAGGCCCCTGTGCATATGTTCACTGAAGCAGTTTGTGATGACCACCTAAATGTCCATCAAAAGGAGAAAGGGCAAACAGGTGGTGAGCTATGGATGTGGTGTAATTCACTTCGGTCCCATGAAAGTGAATGGACCAGAGCTGCACATATCAACAAAGATTAGTCTCAGAAATGTACTATTGAGCACAAAAAGCAAGTTGCAGAATGTTCTTATATTTCTGTGTTATTAATATATATTATTTGTATTAAATCTAAAGATATACAAAACAATATTGTGTATGCTTCATGATACATATGCATGTAGTTAGAGGATTAAGATGTATGTGGGAAATGATAAAACTTCTAGGGGAGAACATAGAATAGCTTCATGACTTGGGGGCAGGAAAGGATTTGTTAAACAGTACAAAAAACCTAACCATAAAAATTTGATAACATTTAAAAACTGATAAATTGGACTTCATTAGGATTAAGAACTGTTTGTGAAAAAGACAAAGAAGAGATATTTAAAAGTAACAGAGAGTCAGAAAATTTTTTTGCGATATGAATACCTGAGGACCTTATGCAAAACATATAACAAGCTCCTGCAAGTCAATAAAAAAAAAGATGATTTAATTTTTAAAAATTGAACTTGAATAGACACTTTATAAAAGAAGATATCCAAAGTCTACTAAGTCTGTAAAAAGGTGTTTAACATCATTAATTATCAGGAAAATGCAAATTAAAATATAACACCACACCATTATACATCCCTTAGGATGGCTAAAATTTTAAAGACTGACAACACCAAGTATTGGCAAGGATGGGGGTCAATCAGAGTTCCCGTACATTGCTAGTGGGAATGGAAATTGGTGCAACCGTTTTTAGAAAGTGGTTGACAGCATCAATACAGAATGTATGTAAACGTCCCCCAGAAATTCTATTCCTGGTTATATACCCAACAGAGATGACTATTAAGTCCACCCAAAGACATGTACAAGAATGCTTATATATTCATAATATCCCCAAACTGGAAATAACCCCAAATGTCCATCATCAATAGAGTAGATAAATTATGGCATAGACACAATGGAATATTACTCATTTTTTTCAAATGAAGTGCTACGCACAACAACCGTATATGTTAATTGTATAGAGGAAATAAACCAGATACAAAAGAGGATATACTGTATATCATTCATGTGGAGGCCCAGAGCCATGTGATGGAGGTCAGAGTAGTGGTTCTGTGGGGCGTTACTAACTGTGAGGGGCGTGAAGGAACCTTCTGGAGTTCTAGGAATGTCCCGTATCTTGATCCAAGTGGTAGTTACACGGGCATATTCATTTGTAAGATTCATTAAGCTGTAGGCTTAAGATTTGTGCACGTAATACACATGACACAGTGATCAAAAACTTACAAAAGAAAAAGTTGTGGACGGAAATGAAAATTACCAAGTTTGGGATAAGGGCTCCATTCAGAAGTGCTTCTTATGCAGGGAGGGAGAGATCCCCTTGAACAGTTTCATGGAGAAGGCGGGCTTTCCATTGGACCTTAAAGAACAGAGCTGGGGTGGGGGTCCTTCCAGGAGCACAGACTGGACAGGAGGAAGCAGAGAGGTGCTTGGGGGTCAGAGAGAAAGAGGTTGTGGCCAGAGCAGGGGGTTCAGCTCAGGCCGGGCAGTGGGGAGAGAAGCAGCCCGGCGTGGTGGACGCCGGTGGCTCGGAGGTCAAAGCCTAACTTCACTACCGTCGAGCTCTGTGACCCTGGGGTGGTCCCTTCGCCTCGCAGAGTCTTAGTTCTTCCTTTTGCCAGTGGGCGTTTCTGTGAAACCATGTAGCTAAGCTGCCTCATGTAGTGGCTGAAACAATTACCCCCGTAACAGGAGTGCCCATCACGACCCTTGCATTAGACACTCTCCTAAGAAGACACGACAACGGGGTGCTAGCTGACTTAGCTCAGCGGACACCCCAAACACCTGAAATAATACAGCGGGTGCCAAAGATCCCCACGTCGTAAAGGGCCTGGGCCGTGTGCCTGGGACAAGCCAAGAGATGGCGGAACATGCTGCCAGCACGAGGCCGGAGCTGCACAACGTTGCCTGCAGGACGACAGAGTGGACTTGAAAGAGGACACTGGTGAGAAGGTCTTAGAAGAGAGCCGCAGGGTGTCCTATGCTCCCTGACGCGCAGGGGAAGGGAGACGGCGCATCCAGAGGGCCCTTGTGGAGCTCGGTCGGTAGAAACCCCAGGGTGTGGAGGACACAGGGACTGGTGTCTGACTGTGGCTGGGCCATGAAAGGTGAGGGACTAGGTGCACAGGCTGGAGCAAGGAGTGGGGTGCTGTTCAGAGGGTAGGGAGCACCCCACGGTTTTTCCGTCAAAGGCAGCCTCATTGGAGTCTCCTCGACTGGCTCCCACTGCAGATGACGCCTGGCAGAGGGAGGGACTCTAACAGAGCGCTAGTCAGCTGACAGCCCAGGCCAAGGGGGGTGTGAGGAGCAGATGGGAGAGAGGCATGGTCCACGCAGGGGGCACAAAAGACAGTGGACCCCAGAGCACCACCAGCCCAGGAAGGGTGACCTATCTTGCCCCTCACCTCTCCTCCACCCTGTGCCTGCTCTGCAGGGGCTAAAGCAGCAAGGGGGGCGGCGGTGGGGGGGAGTGAAGAAAGGTGAGTAGTAGCCATGAACCTTAGAGCAGGCCCATGTGACAGGGCTTAATTCGATCAAAGCCTGGAGTTTTGATATGAAACTAGATTAGATTTTCTATTTAGTGAAGTGAGACTGTCTTGAAGATGGAAAAGACCCAGGAGAGCTACAGGCCTGCCTGCGGTTTCATTTAGGGATGGGAAGAAAGCGCTGTCTACAAGAGACAGGAAAAAAAGTGAAGCTGACTTCTGTTTGCATGTTGGATCCAGCTGGAACCATAAAATGGTTACATCTGTGTGAAAACGCCTGGTACATACCAGATCACCCACTATTTCCCCTGGACCCTGGGAGGAGCTGCTTCCGGGTCATCCTGGCCCTGCTCCAAGCCCAAGAAGTGCCTCCCACTCCCAGGAAGGCCTCGAGGCCAGAGCTGCACAACGTTGCCTCAGCCTCTGGACTGTGCACCCGCCTCACTGTCGTCCGCTGAGCATTCCTGCCTGAGGCTCCAGCCTCACCATGAAACAACTGCTCCTGGCTGGCAGGGGCTGGCAGGGGCTGGCAGGGGCTGGCAGGCCTCCCCAGCTAACGAATTGCTGTCAGAGGCTGTGACCTCACTTCCCCAGCCCGCTCCCAGGTGGGCCTCCTCGTCCTGGATGCGGGATGCTGAGCAGGACTCGGTTAGGCCGCTATGGAGTCCCACCCCGGGCCCTTGTTCAAAGTGCATTGCAGAGGAAGTACCCAGCCCCGTGCCGGGAGAGCTGGGGGAAGTGGATGTCCGATGAGCTTGGCTTCCTGGATAAGTAGGAGGAGAGGAGCTGCCATTATCGAGTGCTTACGGTATGCCAGGCCCCGTGCCAGGGGCTTTACCTGGGCTGTCCTAGACTCCTGGAAAAAAAACAAACAAAACAAAACTGTGTGAGACAGATATTATTATTCCCATTTCCAAGATGGGATGGAGGGATGCCCCAGACATGAGAAAACTAGCAGATGGTGGGGCTGCATTTTCCACGCGTTTTTTCCTCAGACCGCACTCCTCTGGCTATGGTGCGTTCTCTCATGACTGTGCTCCTCAGCACCTGTACTTTCAGGGGCTTCGAACCTTTTTCCTGGCGTACAGTATGGAATGGAGAATGGCAGTGTGAAGCGCTGAGGGCAGGGCCGGCCTGCCTACGCTCCACCGCTCATCAGCTATGTGCTCACAGAGGAGTTACTGAACGTCTCCGAACCTCAGTTCATGATCTGTAAGGATCAATACCACGAATGGCATCTCTCCGTTGCATTGTGAAGGTGGCAGGCGATGATGCACAGAAGCCCTTAGTCCCCACTCGGCGTGTTGTGTGTGCTCAGTAATCATTTCTTGGAATGACTCTTATCGCAGCCTAGTGAGGGATGGGATAGACGAGGGTGACCTCATGTTGACAGATGATTAGGACTCTGAGGTTCAAAGGTTAGATGATATCCAAGATCTCACATGATCACCGAAATGGCCCTATCCACCGCCTGAGTCTTGCTTGGCAGGATGCCAGCCCCCTCAAGGGTCACCTCTCACCTCTGGAGACCTCCCATGGGTTGCGGGGCATTTGCCAACACACTCTTCCCTCACGGCCGGAGCACAGGGGAGGCACTGAGCCACACGCAAAGACGGGGAAGGGTGTGTAGGTGGCCGGTGCTGTAGGCTCCCAGGGAATGTGGCTCTACTAGTCTACTCTGGGGAGCAGTTTGCAGGGGTGGGAAGACTTGTGTGCTTGGAATGGACAAAAAGTACAGAAGACTCTGTAGGCAACAAGTTCTCCCCGAATCCTCTGCTCCAAGCCCTGCCAGGCTCCTTCTGCCCTCGGGAGAAAGTCCTTAACACAGTTACACATCGTGTTACATTTTCTCTAGCTCCTTCCCAGTTTGACCTCTTGAAGCATTCTAGTGAACATCGCTGTCCCTTTCTCCCTGGCCGCCCCCTAAACACACTCACACTTGCCCGGCGCAAGCTCCGTTCTCCCAGGTTCGGCTGGGGCCCTCCCTCTCATCCTCGAGTCCGCACATCTGGGCATCTGGACCGCTGCCGGCCTGGACTCTGGGAACAATAGCGAATCTACAAGCCAGCGGGGGAGCCCAGCTCATTCTGAGTAAAAATAACCTGTCAAATCAATTACAGTGGCAGAACCAATGAGGGTGACCGCAGGGGAACAAGCATGCAGTGTTTAACTCAACCATCGTTCTGTTCCAACGGCACTCCGCAGGCTGCGTGACTAAGGCAAATGACTGTTATGTAACTGGTATTTTTATCCTGTGCCCCTCTTGTCAGAAAGAGAAGCTGTTAAATTTCCTTTTTCTTCAAAGTGGGACAAAAGACAAAGGGAGGAAAAAAGATTGTCTCTGAACGCGCACAAATGACAAGAAAGCCTAGAGCCCTCCATTGTGAACAAATACACGTAAAACTCCTTGTTGGTTGCGTGACCTTAGGCAAGGCAGTTTTCTTCTGTGGTTCCCCATCTGCGAAGGAAGAGATTTGAACTTGGAGATCTCCAAGAGCCATCCTTACAAATTTTAGCTTTTTATACCTAGGACCACTTTGACCCTTAAGTCCTACACAGCCACAGTGGGGGTCTGATTTATCTTTGAGTCACCCCATGGCTCCTTGTATAGTGTCTGCATGCTGAGTTGCTCCATCAGTACTTACTGAACCAAATTAATGGGTTCACTCTCCCTGTCAACATTTGGTTTCTCTAGGACACTTGCCAGGCACTGGAAGATACATAGCAAAGTGGTATAAAGAATAATGTCCTTGTCCTGGTAGGTGTGGCTCAGTTGGTTGGGCATCGTCTGAAAGGTCGCCAGTTCGATTCCCGGTCAGGGTACATGCTCAGGTTGCAGGTTTGATCTCTGGTTGGGGTGTGTGCGGGAGGCAACTGATCAATGTTCCTCTCTCACGGTGATGTTTCTCTCTCTCTCTCCATCTCCCTTCCTCTCTCTCTAAAGTCAATAAAAACATATTTAAACAAATAATAATGCCCTCCACTTGAGGGAGTCTGGGCTATGCCTGAGAAGTGCCACTGCCCTGGGCGATAGGGTAAAGGAGTGCCATCGGTATCAGAGAAGAAGGCTATTTCTAACCCTAGGATGGTCATGAGCACTTTCCCGGAGGAGGTGAGATTTGGTTTGGGCTTTGAATTCAATTAGATGAAGATGCTCTAGAGTAGGGGTGGGGAACATGCGGGCCATATAAGGGCCTCAAAATCATTCAGTCTGGCCCTGCCAAGGCATTAGGGGTGAGTTAATGAAATGTTTGGCCAACTACAGCAGGCTAATTTTTAAGTTGGTAATTTTGTATGACCCAAGAATGATGTTATAAATACCCAAATGGCCTTCGGCAGGAAAAAGGTTCCCCACCCCTGCTCTAGAGGTGTCTGTGGGAGGGGCCTCTGCAGGGGAGGGAGAAAGCCTGGCAGCAGTGAGGGTGGTGTTAGAAAGCACAGACGAGGTGTCTTGGAACCAGACGATGAGCAGCTTTGGAAGCTGGGTGGGGAGGGTGGTGTCAACATCCTGGGTGCAGTGGGAGAGGAAGGTGGGACGGAGCCTATGAGAACACCACCTTTTCCTCTGGCCGGTGGGTAAACTTGTCATTGTGAGCAGAGATGGACACTGGTGTCAGGCTCTGGGGACAGCCTAGAGCAGTGATGGCGAACCTTCTGAGCTCGGCGTGTCAGCATTTTTGAAAAACCCTAACTTAACTCTGGTGCCGTGTCACATATAGAAATTTGTTGATATTTGCAACCATAGTAAAACAAAGATGTATATTTTTGATATTTATTTTATACATTTAAATGCCATTTAACAAAGAAAAATCAACCCAAAAAATGAGTTCGCGTGTCAGAGATTCGCCATCACTGGCCTAGAGGTCTAGCATCAGGGGGAAGGAGCCGGGGGTTTGTTGATATGCAGATATTATGCCTTTTATATAAGGAGCTTGAGCACCCACAGATTTTGGTATCCGTGGTTCCTGGAGCCAATCCCCCAAGGGCACGGAGGGATGGCTGTACTCACATTTGAATCCCTGACTCAAGGTCAGCTTTGGGGGAACCCCAAACCAAGACAATTAATGAAAGTCATCCTGTAGCTCGGGAAACTGAGGCCCAGGAGGAAAAAGTGGTTTGCTCAGGGTCACTGAACAGCTGACTGAGTCAGGGCCTGAGCCTGGGCCTGCAGCCCCAGCCCAGTGTCCCACCCACCTGACCAGCCGTGGCTTAGGTTACTGCTCCCTCCCCTCTGCTCCCCCGCGAGGCCCCCAAAGTCAGGAGTCAGCACTGGAAACTATTCTTCTTCCACTCCTAGTTGAACAGAAAGCAAGAGGCCTCAGGAAGGGGGGACAGGCGGAGTCTGAGGCTCCCAGATGTAGCCCCCATTATCCTGGAAAGTACGCTTCTGTCTCCGAGGTAACCAGGGCAGCCGCCCCATTTATCTGATTTCAGCAAAGTGGCCACATCCTTTGGTTCCAACTGCTGGGGCCTAAATGGCATATTTGCAAAGTGGAGTCATAAGCCCTTAAAAAAGGAGAGAGAGGAGGAAGGTGGTGTTTGTGTGTGTGTTTTTCTCCAGGAAAGAGACATGAAGCTTGGGGTCTTTCCATGTCAACATTGAAGAAGTGTGGTATCATGTAAAGATAGCAACCAGAAAAACGAGTGTAGATGGATAGAGTGGTGTCCCCCGAAAAGCAAGCAAACACATCTTAAAATGGTGAAGCTGGTTATTGTCAGCGAAAGGAATCCAAGGGGAATATCACTGAGGAACAAAGACCCGTTCTGTCTCTTTAAATAACTCAGGGCAGTTTGACATCTTAGTCAACAGAAGGAACAAAGATATTGTGTGTTCAGGGAAAGGAAACTATTTTTCTCTCGAAAAAAAAGCAGATGTTATCACCTAGCTCTGGAGAAGTTTGAGGAACCAAAGCACAATCTGACACTTTTCCAGGTTCAATAAACACTGCTTTGATGTGCTAACAGCCCCTAATGAAGCTGGTCGCTTAAATGAGCTAACCTTTAGGCTTTTAATAGATGGTTATGACAGTTTGCCTTTCTGCATATGGGACCTTAAACTGCAGACCCCTTGAGCAAATCATTTTGTTCCTGCCTTGCCAGGGAGTATTTGTGGAGGGCTAATTGCAAATTCATTCATTCAGAAAATTCATTTTTACTATTTGGTTGAAAAAAGAAGATACATGCAGATGATGGATTAAATTAGTCATACTTGTAATGTAAGGTCAAGAAATGCCCCAGCCCTAGCCAGTTTGGCTCAGTGAATAGAGCGTTGGCCTGGGGACCGAAGGGTGCCAGGTTCGATTCCAGTCAAGGGCACGTTCCTTGGTTGCAGGCTCCTCCCCAGGCCGGGCCCTGGTCAGGGCTCCTGCAGGAAGTAACCAATCAGTGGGTTTCTCTCACGTCGGTATTTCTCTCTGTCTTTCCCTCTCTCTTCCACTCTCTCTAAAAACAAACAAACAAAACAAAACAACAAAAACAGGAAGAAAGAAATAAAGAAAGAGCCCCAAAGTGCTGCAGGCAGAACAAGGAAGTATCACTATGGCCCAGGGGAAGGAAAGGGAAGATTTCGCTGAGCTTAAATCTCTTCTTCTCTGGTTCTCATATGTTTTGGGGAGAATTTGAATAAATGGGTGGGAAGGTGGCCAAGGTCAAAGCCAAGGTAGCCAGGCTGGAGTAGATGGCATATGATGTGGAGTTGCTGGAGAGGAAGATGGAAAGATAATTTGGGCCTCAATTCAGAGGACTAAAGTGTTATACAAAGAAGTCTAAGCTTTCCCCTGCAGGCAATAGGGAGCCATGGAATGTTCAAGATCATATGGGGAGGAAAACTGAACTCAAGGTGCTTAGTACAAAAGGCAGTCATTAATATCCCTGAGATGGTGTTGATATGAGGAGTCTGTTATGAAGTCCAGTCACACATATGGCTAACTTTTGGGGCAGGGATGGGGAGAGAGGACCGAAGGGACTGAGCTATTGGAGATTTTAAGTTACAAAGTGGAAGAGGAATTTCTCAATTGGATCAGACAACAAGGACACACTCTCCTTGCTGGGAACCAAGACCCAGCTGCTACCCAGGTCTGGCGCACACCATGGGATAATAGCAGCACCTGTCTGAACCGCTAGTGCTGCTGGGTTTTCCGTGATAAACCTTCACACACCTAACATTCATATGGCTCAGGTGCAGAACTGTTGCTGTAGGTTGGACCTCAGCCTGTTACTCGCTTAATTAATTTGGTTGCTTTTTCCCCCCAGCAGTCCTCCAAAACCTATCTGAGGAAATAAAACTTCACAAGCTCCCTTGCATGTCTGAATTATTTGGGTTTTTCCCCTTCCATTCCTCTGAGACCAGACGTTGGGAATGTATGTTGCAGTCAGGACTTTATTAAGCCGAAAGCTCAGGGAGTAGGGAAGGCGGGGTAACACAATTTTCTGGGTAATGGAGAGATCTGTTGGTAAAACTCAATTTGTTTCGGTCTTCCTTGTGGCTGCTAGTTATTAAAAAAATGTCAGTCGGCTTTCTCTGCCCTCCAATTGTGATTAAATAGATCCTTGCTGAAGAGGGTTCTTCTGGGTCACGGAGGAGGAGTGTGGTCATCAATAACCACAGGCCGGGGCTAGAGAGGGAGATGGAAAAGGAGAAGGACAGGGGTCATTGCCCCCGACCATGTGGCCGAGAGACACAGCGGGAACCAAAGGCCAGCTTCGGCCACATCCCTCACTCCCCTCCCCAGCCTCCGCCCCCACATACCCCGGAGGGGGAAGCAGGTCAGAATCCAGGCACAGTCTTTTTTTTCTCTTTCTTTTAACTAATCTTCACTTGACTTTCAGGAGGAAGAGACAGATGTTGGGGGAAGTAAAAATCTTAAGGGGATTTGTTTTAAATGGCAGCTTCCAGGCGGAGGCCCTGAGGGTTTGCACACCCTGGGCCAAATAGGTGTTAGCACGTTCACTTGGTGCCCTGGCTCTGCTAGTTGTTACCTGCGAGGCCCTGAGCCAGGAGCTTCTAGTCCTGTCCGGGCCTCATTATCCGCCTGCACGAAGGGAGGGGCTGGCTGTGGTCTGCAGGTCCCTTCCCGGGGCCTGCGGAGGTGGGATACAATGCCTTTCCTGCTCACCTCAAGGGGGTGTGACGAGAGGGGAATAAAGCTGGTGGGAACTGGGGAAGCTGCAAAGCCTCCTAATTGGGAAAGGGGAGTCTGCGGGAGAGGCTGCCCTCCTCGCTCAGGCTTCTTGATGCAAACCAGGTGTCGGTGAGGGCAGAGGGCCAGGGAGACCCCTGGCCTAGGGGGGTGGGGACAGGAAGTCTGTGGGCAGCCTGGCCTCTAAGAGTGTCCCTTCGGGCAGACTCCCCATTCCACCCTCAGTCTCTGTACCCAGCAGGACCCCCCCCCCTCCAGCCCCGCCCCGCTTTAAGCTGCCCTGTCCTGTGGTGCTGTGAGCACCTCTGCTGCTCCTATGAGTCTTCTGCCAGGGTCCTTGGGACATGGCTGGCAGGAAACAGGCAGATTCTTTTCTCCTGCCCCTGCCCAATGAGCAACAGAGCCACCTCCAGAGAGAGTTAGGGGATGGGCCCAAGTTCCCCGGCAAGTCAGAGCCTAACTAGACCCAGGTCCATCGTATTGTGGGCACAGCCTGGCTCTGGGAGCAGAGGGCTCTCATTCCTGCTGGGCCCACTCTCGCACGGCTGTGTGGCCTTGGGCAAGCATTTCACTCCTCTGTACCTCACTTGCAGACCAATCTGGAGGCCGTCTGCATGCTTCTCAGGAGCTTTCAGGTGAGTTGAGCCCCTCTCTACCTGCAGCTGTGAGCTCAATAGTACCCCTTATACTGGGCAAGCCTGGCCCTGGGGAGGCACTCGCAGATGCCAGATGCAGCCGAGGCTGGGAAGTGCACTGGGTTTCAGGCAGCTTCGTGGAAAGCTCTGAAAACCTAGTCCCTCCCACCCTCCGGCCACCTGGACCCTGTCTGCAGAACCAGGGCCTCGCTGGAGCCCGGCCTGACTCCCACACAGCTTCTCCTCACGCCCCCCCCAGCTTTGACCTTGAGGCTCATCTGTTCTCATGAGGGGGTTGGAACAGACTCACAACTCGGGGACACCATCCCTCCTCGAAGGTGCAGGGACATTTTCAGGAAGCAGAACTTGGAATGAGCTTCACTTTGGCCAAGAGGGTTGTATTTTGGCCCCTCAGGTTCGAGGTTTAACTGAGCCTTAAGACACATTTGGCATCTGTGTGTAATCTCTGCTCTGTGTCCCCAGCTGCAGGACAATGGGGGCCGTTTATAACTTTGCACATGGAATGAGAACATCTGGTTCAAATAGCGTGCACACACACACACACACACACACACACACACACACACACACACCCAGACAGGAATACATTACAATGGAGACAATCACTCAGTGACTCTCCTGCCTCTCAATCCAGGGACCACGGGAAACAATAAATAGGTCACAATCCTGCCCCGGAGGAACCAGGGGTTATCTCATCTACATGCTCGCCTTAAAGGTGGGAAATCTGAGATGGAGACTAACTATCGGAGGTCACACAGCAAATGAGAGACAGCGGTGGGACCGGAATCCGGAATCCGGAGGCCCCGCTTCCGCACTAAAGCCTTCCCCCCCTCTGCCTGCAGGAATGCTCTGCAGAGGGAAGAAAGCAGGCCTCTCCCTCTCCTGCCAAGAGGTCAGGGACGCAGGGCCCCCATCCAGGAGGTGGCCTTGGATCACCCGCAGCAAGGCCACCTGACGCTGCAGGGGGAGACGCAGAAGCATGGCATCTGCCCGCAGAGCTCCTTGGCCAGCCAGGTCGGGGTCACACACCCCAGGGAGCACAGGGCTGTCGGAGGGGCAGCGCAGGTGGGACGCTGGGGAGCCCCGTGTGGGGCAGCCGGTCCTGCAGCCTGCCCACCCCACGGGGGCTCTCCCCTAAGTCGAAGCTTCCTCCGCGAAAACAGCTGTCTTTTCTCAGTCTGTTCTGTCCTCCCCATCCATTAGGGTCCTGCTGCTTTGGGTCCCCGAGTGGACTTGCCCTGGGGAGGGGACGGGGCGAAGGTGTGGAGCCCCTGTCCCACCTTGCCTTTCCTCTCCATGGGGGAATGAGTGGTTGGTTTCTGAGGCCCTTCGGGATGAGAAGCATCCTTTCCTGTCCTCCCGGAAGGCTGTCCTCCACCCTCTGTGACCTCAGGACGCTCACCCCGCAGCCACAGAGCAAGGCTGATGTGCATATGGCTGTGAGCACAGGGGGGAATCAAGGATGATGCCTATGCATTTTTTTTTTAAATCTAACAGCCAGGAGGATGGCATTGCTGTGAACTGAGATGGGGAAGATGTGGGCACAGGCTGGGGCCGTGCAGGTCAGGAGTTCCATTGGGATAAATGTTATTTGTGGTCCCTGTTGAACATCCATGTGGGAATTCTCAGAAGGCCATTGGATGCATGAACTTTGGGTTGGATTTGAGGGGGAAACTTGGGAGCCCTCAGAATGAATGATACGTAAAGTCCTGCAACTGGATGAGATGGCCTGGGAGGGAGTGTTGTTCTATACCCACCTTCTCCGAAGTGCGGTAACCAGAGAACCTTCCTCATAGGTCGAAACGCAGTGATGTATGTTGGGTGCTTAGTATGACAGGTTTTAGGTGCCTGACACCTGCTATGTGGCTACTGCAGACAGTACAGGGAGGCTCTGGGAGGGAGGGGCAGTGGCAGAGACCTTGGGAAGGGGCAATTAAAAATAGATTATTAACGGTAGAACCTAACCCCACCCCTTTTTAGGGTGGGGTCACCCTCTCTGCAGAGGTCAGATTCCCAGGTGCTCTCTGGACCCTGACCCTTTAGTCCAGACTGTCCTATGCTCCATGTAGCCAGCTAGAGGGATGTCTGGCCATCCCAGCCCTATCAAGACAGACTCCTGGCCTCAGCCTTACCTCGCTCCAGTTATAGTCTGGCTCCTGGCCTCTGACTGCTGAGGCTTTCCATCTCCCTGCCTGGCACGCTCCCATTGGACCTGGCCACCGACCTGATGTCTTCCATGCCTGCACTGTCCCATTCTATCCCCCAACAATCCTATTGGGTAGGTTCTCCTGTCACCCTCTTCAGAAGGATGGGTAAAGCGACACCACTCCCTCCCTAGGTCATCTCATTCAGTCCTGTGACCTCAAACACCAGCGATACCAAGGGCTCCCAAACATTTCTCTTCAACCAGATCTCTCTCCTGAACTTCACTCTCTTCTATCGAACTGCCTTTGGGGTTCTGCGGAGCTCGCTAGAGGAACCTGAGGCCAGAATGAGATCTGGTAACCTGGCTGTCTCCCTTTGGAGGGGTCATTGATTTTCTTAGATAGAATGTGAGTTGGAAAAGATCCCAGTGGCCATCTGGTCAATCTCTTCAGTTGTTATAGATGAGAAAACTGAGTCCCAAAAGAGGAAGTGACCTGCGTAAGGTCACATTCAGGATTAAGCAAGGCTCCGTGTGCTGCCCACCATGTCACGTCTGCCTTTCTGAAAGTAGGGAGAGCAGTGACAGTTCAGAGTCTGACCTCATAGCCCTCCTGCTCTTCAGGGGTTCCTTACTGCTTCATCACCGTGAAGTCAAACTGCCTTAGGACGACAGGTGAGTGAGTCCCTGCTACCTCCACCAGCTGCGTCTCCTACCACTCCCAGGCTCCACCGCCAAATCGCCAGCGTGTGCCTGAAAACGCCCTCACACCCCATACCCTAGACCTCTGCACAGACTCTCATCTCTGCCTAAATGCCTTTCCACTTTATTTACTTGGTCAACTCTTACTCATCCTTTACTTTAGTAGATGCTCCATCTTCCAAGATATCTTCTCTACAGCCCCGCAGGCCAGAAAGGCGCCCCCTCAGAGGCCACATAGCGCTGTCACCAGGGGGCATTGCGTTCCTTGCGTTTTAGCTTCTCTACATCTCAAGTTTGGTAAAGTTTACAGCTTACATAAAGTACAAAGCGAGTGACGGGGTCAATCACAGGAGGTGGTGTGTTCGGTTTAAAGCAGGAAAGACCAGGCCGCAAGTCCCCCTCCCCCAGAGAGGACTTTGGAGTGGGAGGTTGGGGATCAGGCAGGCCTGGGCTCAAACCCCAGCTCGGGCAGCTCTCAGCTGTGGGACCCATGCTGCTCTTCCTGTAAATAAGTTAGTAGTCATGCCCACTTTCTGAGTTGTTGTGAGGATTAGTGGAGGCCAGTCCTGGGACAGAGTGAGGCTCAACAAATGGGAGAAGCAGCTTCTGTCATTCACAATCACCCTTCTTCCCTTTGGGAGAGACATCGCAGTGCCGGCTGCAGAGAGAGCGCCATGAGGAACCCGGGAGTGCTGACCAGCAAGCGGGAAGGCCGGGCTTTGTTTGAAAAGGGTCCGAGTTGCCCGAACTGGTTTGGCTCAGTGGATAGAGCGTCGGCCTGCGGACTGAAGGGTCCCAGGTTCGATTCCGGTCAAGGGCATGTACCTGGGTTGCGGGCACATCCCCAGTTAGGGAGTGTGCAGGAGGCAGCTGATCAATGTTTCTCTCTCATTGATGTTTCTAACTCTTTATCCCTCTCCCTTCCTCTCTGTAAAAAAATCAATAAAATATATTTTAAAAAATAAATAAATGGTACGGTTATTATTTAGGGAGACAGAGACTCAGAATGTGCACTTAAATGTGCTCCACCACTTCTTAATTTTGGGATCTTGGGCAAACTCCTTTAACCTTCCTAAGTTTTGGTTTCTTGGAATGAGTAATGTCTATTTTGAAAGGTGGGGAAACGAAGGCACAGGTAGGTTAAGTGACTCCCCACATTACACAGCCAGCAGGCTTCCAATGCAGGATCCGGAGACCCTGGCGCCTGCTCATTGACCACTACTGCACAATGACATGGTGACACAGAGGCCCCTGAACAAGGAAGCAGAGGGAAAGGAGCCATCACTTCTGCTGGGGAGTGGGGAGCGCTGGGGAAAGCTGTAAACGGAAGGTGAAGTTACTCTAGTCCTGGGGAGAGAGTGCGCATGGCTCAGCTGAGAATGAGGTGAGAAAGTCCCCCCAGATGGTTGCACAACAATGTGAATGTGCTTAATGCCACAGACCTGTGCACTTAAAAATGGTTGAAACGGTAATCAAGTAATTTAAAATTTTTAAATTAAAAGTAAAAATGCAGCTTACAGTTTTCTTTAAGATGACAAATTACCATAGAGATGTACATTTTTTTGTGTGTGAACAGTCAGGAAATGCAGATCATCAAGAGAAAAATGAATAAAATAGATTGTTATTCCACCATTCAGATGTAAATAACGTTATTTTAATGCATAACTCTCCAGGGTGGTTTCATAGTTACGTTTCGATTGTTATTTACTAAATATGGCAGCTTGTTGTATTTCTGTACACGTCATTTTGTCACTTACTTTGTCCACTCACTAAATTATAACACTTCCATGTCATACAGGAAAGCAAAGTCATCACAGGTGGGAGGACTGGCGTGATCGCAGGCATGGAACGATGGCGGTACACAGCAAGCCTGGAAACGGTGAGGCGTCTAGGATGGCCAGAGCACAAATTACAAAGAGGAGTCCAGCGGGAACAAAACCCGGATTGGTTGTTTGGACCTGGAGACTAGAGGGCCTTAAAGGAAAAAAAGTAATTATGACCAAAAAAAATATGAGCTAATGGGAGGTACTACTACCCTTTATCACCAAGCTCAGCTGAGGCCCCTGGTAGCCAAGGCCTAAGGAGAACCACAGAAAGAAAAAGAGCTTCTCTGTTACAAAAGATTGAAGAGCACGCACTCTGGGGCCTGGCTCCCAGGGTTTGAGTCCTGGCGCTGCCCCCGCTGGCGATGTTGCTTTGACAAATTAGTTCACCTGTTTGTGACTCGGTTTCTCTCCTTATAACCAGCACAGGCAGGGGTGCCCGCTTCATGCGGATATCGTGAGGATTAAGTGAGCGAATACTTAGGACAGAGCCTAACGCACTGCGAACTCCCAATAAAAGTTAGGAATCGTTTTTATCTATCATTTCTCCTGGCTGGATTCTACGGTAAATGTATCTTGAGGTTTCCTTATGCAAAGAGCTGCGAGCAACATGAGGGATAGTATTCTCAATGAAAACCTGACAGCACCCATCGCTGCATTCTCAGTGAGCCTGTGTCTGCCGTCTGGAAATAAGCCAAGAGCAAGCAAAGGACTCGAAGAGAGACCGGGTGCTCACATCCAGGCCTGTGGCTTCCGGACTGCCTGCCATGCGCCGGGAGAGCACTTGGAAAACGCTGAGAAAGGAAAGATTTTCACTCCCTTCCTGCTTGCCCTCTCTCTCCCTGTGCAGGTCATCCTCTCAGCCTGGCTTTCTGCCCAAGCCGTTTCCTGTTTCCTGGACATTTATCTTCTGCACATTCATGCTTTTTTCTCCTATCATCCCCCTGCCTGGAATACTCCTTCCTTCCAGAACCCTCCTGGCATAACCTTCAAAACTCACCTCCGCTCTCTGGCGCTCCCTGACGCTTCAAGCCCTCCTCTGCTCCAGGAGGACTCTGCGCCTCCCTCTGTTCTGTGATGTGTGATGGTGATGATGGCGCTGGGAGAGGTGATGAAGATGGCGGTAGATGACCATTATTGGCCTCGAGGCACTGTGCTAAGTGCTTTGCAATCATTATTTCAGTTAATTTTTTACAACAACCCTCTCAGGAAGTTGTTATTTGCACCCATTTTAGAGAAAAGGAAACTAAGGCACAGCGCGGTTAAATCCCTTGCTCGAGCCACACAGCTAGAAGCAAGAGAGCTGGACACACAGTAGGCCTGCAGTAAATGTTTGCTGGCGAGAAGTTAACTGAATCAGGGTGTGGGTGGTCCAAGAAAAATGTGCCACGACTCAGGCATTTCGAGTGCGATGCATAGTTTCCAACCCAAGCACGGAGAAGCCCGCTATTTTTGGATGGCCTTGCACAAATTTTGTGTGGGCTTCCTTTTTGCTACTAAATGTCACTGCATTAGTTTCCTAGTTTCATTCCCTGCCTGGGCTGGGGAGGGTTATGCAACCAGAGCCTGGAATGAGTCATCGGCAGCTCAGCGGCCAAACTGTCCACAATTGCTGTGATATGGTACAGTCCTTTTCTTTTCCACTGGTTGTGGGTGGTTTTGTTTAACGTTTACAGTTTTCTTTCTTTCCTTCTAATTTTGTTTCTCCCTGTCTTTTTCTTTTTCTTTGAGGGGATGGAATATGGGTCCTGTAGGACCTCGAAACGCCGGCCTTTCTGTGCCTGCAAGCACACATTCATCTACCCTATGTGAAACCCATGCGGGAAGAAAACCCTTCTCATGATGATATTATGAGCAACTGACCCGCAAAGAAAGGTGGACGATAACTTCAGGGCAGATGGGGGTTTCTCTCCACCGGGCCAGCAGCTGCCACCACTCCCTCCCCCGCCAGCCTGCTGGGAAACAGGCAGAATGGACGCCAGCACCCCAAACTACGGCCGTGCCCTTCTCGCTCCTTACATGGCCTGTTTCCGGAATTTGCTGAGCTGCTGTTTACTTCCAGCAGGACCTTGAGTCAGGGCGGCTGTGGGGCCAGCCCCCAGCCCTCACAGGCTGAGCAAGGCTGAGCCGGCTGCAGGGGCCAGCAGCTGGGGGCTACACAGGAGGGCAAAGCCCAGGGCTCAAGGCGACTAACAGGCATGCCACCTCCTTTGTGCGAGGTACAGCCCAATAGAAAGAATGGCCCGATGTCCGGCTATCAAAGTGCTTCCTTACACGGGCGGATGGCTCCCTGGACCAGGGCAAGGTGGGCCTGTCGGTGAAGCCAGCGGCCCCGCAGGTGACGGGTGGGAACAGGAGCGGAGACTCAACTCAACGCTCAAGCGTTGGCTCGGCAGGCACTGAGGACCTGGGTCAAGGGGACTCCTTGGGAGCATCTTCAGCTCCCATCACGCTTGCCATATGTGCAGCACCAATCATTTCCGGAGCACTGTCCATGCATGGCCTCAAATGGTGCTATGCAGAGGTGCCCAGCAATCTGGGTTCGAGAAGAGCCAGCTCTGCCTTCTCCACTCCCAGTTCTCAGAGGCAGGTGCCGAGGTCATCGTATTTGGAAACCACACATGAGCCTGGAAATAGCTCTGGATTAGAAGGGAGAGAAGTCGGGTTTAGCGTCCTGGCAGCTCAGGCTGTGTACAGGTGGGCAACTCTCTTAACCGTTCTGAACCGCAGTCTCCTCACCTTTAAGATGGGGGCAACAATACAGTTGAGAAATGAGCTAACAGGACAGTGCCATTCTTCTGCTTCACACTCTCCAGTGGCTTCCCATTCCACTGGGAGGAAAATCCAAAGGCTCAGGGCTCCCTGCATGACCACCCGGTCCCCTACTACTCCTCTGACCTGGTCTCCCACCCCTACCCTGGTCCAGCCCCGGTTTTCCAAACACATCAGGCTCATCCTCACTCACCTCAGGGCCTTTGCACTGGCTGTGCTTTGCCTGGAGCACTCTTTCCCCGGGCGTCTGTGCAGTACCTCCTCACCTCTCAGGTCTTTGCTCTAACATTAGCATCTCAGTGAGGCCTTCCAAAACGCCCCTAAAATGGCATCACCTCTTTCCCACATACTCAGCCGCCGCATTCACTAAAATATTAACTCCATGGACACAAGACCTTTTTATTGTTGTTCTCTGCTGCAACCCACGCTCAGAATAATGTTGGGGGGCACACCGTAGATGATGCTTAGTAAGTATTTTCTGAATGAATGAAGTATAAAATGCACCAAGAGGTCCTTAGTACCGTTATCCTAGAGCAGTGATGGCGAACCTATGACACGCGTGTCAGAGGTGACGCGGGAACTCATTTTTTTGGCTGATTTTTCTTTGTTAAATGGCATTTAAATATATAAAATAAATATAAAAAATAGAAGTCTTTGTTTCACTATGGTTGCAAATATCAAAAAATTTCTATATGTGACACGGCACCAGAGTTAAGTTAAGGTTTCTCAAAATGCTGACACGCCGAGCTCAGAAGGTTCGCCATGACTGGCCTAGGGTCAGAGAGCCAGCCCAGTTCCAGCACCCTGACCCCACCACGGCCGAGGTCTTAGGATCTCTGAAGCCTCTTCTCTCACACAGCCACTCCGAGGCCCCGTTTGATGAAACAGAGCCTCGGTGCATCGTGAAGCGGACGACTGCACCTTGAACATCATGCTAAAGGCTTGCTCGTGAGAAAATGGGCACTTGGCCTGTCATCAGAATCAAATGGGGTGAGAGAAACGTCTTCAAATGCCCAATTTCCTAAAGAGAGGAGCAATCCGTCTGCAAGGAACAGGCCTGATCTTTTATGAGGAGCAGAGGTGGCAAGCCCAGCCCCGCTCCTGCCTGTCTGTCAAAGGGAGGAGCAGATTTGGAGCAGGACCGCGTCTTGCTTCTTAAACTTGACGGCCAACAGCTCAGAGCTGCCGCTGGGAGAAGGCCGGCTGACTCCTCCAACCTCAAGTCCCAGGAGTGAGTTTCTCCGGGATCCTTTTGGAAGCTGGCTGCTCCCTAAGTGATAGTGCGTTCTAATCTCTCCCCTTTGAAGGCAGATCTTCCTTAAAAGGAAAGGCTAGCTAATTCTCTCACGCAAGGGTAGGTTTTCCTTCCACCGAAATTCTAGATTTTTAAATGTTTTTCTTTTCTCTCCCTGCCTCCCCTATCAACCCTTCGTTCTGAATAATTAAAGCACACTGGGAGAGGGGAGATGATTATATGTTGCTTATCCATACACTTCCCCACAATGCTTTTACATACATACATACACACACACACATAAAAACACACATGTGTGTGTATACAGGAAGCTGGACATATTTATAATTCATACACTTTAAAATGCTTCTCTCATCTCTCTTTTCATTCTCACAACCTTCCGCGACTGCTGCCTTTGTTGGTGGGAGTTTTGGAGATTCTGGATATAAGTCAGGCCTACCTGAAAACTAAAAACATAGCTGGGCACCACTCCCCAGGGTTTGCTAGTGCCTTCGCTGCACAGAAACCAGCCGAGGCCCCCAGGCGGCAGCTTCAATCCTGGGGTGAGCTGAGGCCAGCCAGAGAGTGGGCAGAGAGCCCAGACCTGGTGTCCAGCAAAAGCTGAGTCTGAGCGGCCTGGGACGCAGCCAGGATGGGGGAAGCCCTGGCAGCTTCGGGATCCATGTCTGGAGAGGCTGATAAGGCGGCAAGGCCAGGTAGGGGAGCCACTGAATCCAGGTGGGAGGCCCGGGGACCTCGCCCCTGGAGGTCTGGGAGGCCCAGCCCAGCAGCCCGAGAATCAGCAGCAGGACACAGGGAGGCACCGGGCGTCTGTCAGAGGCCAAGCCCCAACGGTGACATGGGATGTCCTCGTTCTGCCACACGTGGTGACAAGATGCAGATGCTACTGCAGATCTGAATGGAGTGGCACCTGTGCTGCAGTGAAGGGGCACAGCAAAGGCCCATATCACCCCACAAATAACAACAGGAATAATAACACTTCCTTGAGTCCTTTATTGGGGAACAAGCATGGTGCCAAGTGCTTTATTTATTATTATTATTGTGTGTTTTTTAAATATGTTTTTATTGATTTGAGAGAGAGGAAGGGAGAGGGAGAAACATCCATCGGCTGCCTCCTACACGCCCCCTATTGGGGATTGAGCCCACAACCCAGGGATGTGCCCTGACCGGAAATCGAACCAGCAAGCTCTTGATGCAGGGAACACTGCTCAACCACCTGAGCCACACCGGCCAGGGCCCAAGTGCTTTGTTTCGTTGGGTCATTTGTTCTTTACAACCCTATGGGTGTACAGAGATACGAATGCTCATTTTCAAGCTGCAGACACTAAGGCAGGCGGCTGGTTGAGTTGCTCCAGGCAGAGCTGGGCTATGAAGTCGAACTTTACATGCGGTTCCTCGGCCTTGGCACGGGGCATGTTGGGTCAGGTATCTCTTTGTTGTGGGGCTGACCCGCCCACTGTAGGAAGGTGAGCAGTATCCCTGGCCTCTACCCACTAGGTATCAACGGAACCCTCAGCCCCACCCAAGATGCAACAACCAAAGGTGTCTTCAGACTTTGCCAACGATCTCCCTCCTTGCTGAAAAGCACGGTGCTCCAGCCAGGACCGGCCACTGCGAAGCCCTACCGAGCAGCTGGACTGGGCAGCACCGGGGGTGGTACTTGCGACACATCGAGGAGGGAGACTCGAGGTGGCTGCTCGTGCTGGGTCTCCCAAAGGGATCCCACCAGAGTCCTTGGCTTTCAGGTTCCAAACCCCATGTATGAGCTCATCGAGAAGCAACCAGGCCCAGGAAAACAAGCTCCTTCTAGAGAGCTTGCACACCAGCTCTGGCTCACGTATCACAGGGCAGGGACGGGGGGGGGGGGGGGGATGGTCCGGCTGGCTGACCACACAGGACAGTCCCTTGGGCAGGTGACCAAAGTCTAGAGCAGCGAGAGAATGCGGCGAGGGGTTCCGTTTCCTTGCTGTGTGCTGGTCCCGAGCCCTGGGCTCCTTGCTCGTTTTTCTCTGTGAAATTTATCCCAGGCCATGCCTTTTGCCTGCTTTGGAAGGCAGGCAGGGGAGGGGAGTAGGTGAGTCTGGTGGCCAGTGGAGCCCGAGACGGAGCAGGACTGATTGTCCTACTTTGAGAATGCTCTTCCCACCACACGCTACCCTGTGAGGAGCCTGTGCTCCCTGTAGGCCTCTCCTCCCTGCAAAGGAATCTACTCCCCAACCTCCATCTTACTGTTTGCAAACAGACTGACAGGTGACCCGTGCTTTTCTCAGAGTCACACAGGTAACTAGCGATAGAATAAGGACAGTACTTCTCAGAAGGTTGAAGAATGGGGTCTGCGGGACCTGAGCCTAACCTCCCTTAAGGACCAAGTCACAGTTATTTATCGAGGTCCTACTGTGCACCCACTGTGCCAGGTCCTGTGAGGATGCCAAGAGGTGCAATTCGCAAACCCTAACCTCGTGGAAATGACAGTGTAGCTAAGAGATGAGACAGATGCTAAGCAATTCATCTACAAGTAAGATGAGAGGAGGAAGGGCTGCGAGATGCCACAGGGAGCTCCCCAGTTGGTTTCGGCACTTGGGGACACAGGTGGAAATACGGGACCCAGGAGAAAGTGATGACTCCCTTTGAACCACAATGATTCGAAAGGCCTGTGGGGCCCGGCCGGTGTGGTCCACTGGTTGAGCACCAACCTATGAACCAAGAGGGTCACAGTTCGATTCCTAGTCAGGGCACATGCCCAGTTGCGGGCTCGATCCCTAGTGGGGGGCATGCAGGAAGCAGCCGATTGATGATTCTCTCTCATCATTGATGTTTCTATCTCTTTCTCCCTCTCCCTTCCTCTCTGAAATCAATAAAAATATATTTTTTAAAAAAGAAAGGCCTATGGGATGTCCAGGGTAAGGCCAGGTAGCCAGGCCAGAAGCTCCTGCAGGACCCTGGGCCAGGGGTGGAGACTGGAGGCCATGGTTGTACAGAGAGAGATTGAGCTGCGGGAGCAGGTGCGGTGACACAGGAGGGTGTGCAGAAGGAGCTGCCCGAGACAGGAGAAACTGCAGGGGTGACTGAAGGGGTAACTGGAGAGCAAGGAGGAAAGCCAAGGTGGGCAGCGACCCCCAAGCCAGAGTGTCCTGCCAGGAGGGCCGGTGAGATGAGGATGGAAGAAGACTGACCATCATTAGCAACAAGGAGGTGCCCAGGACCTTACAGAGAACAAGCTGAGGTGGGTGCTGGGGCAGCAGCTAGAATACAGCTGGCAGGGGCGGCGGGGAGGTGAGTATAGACGCCACCTTCAAGAAGCATGGCTGTGAAGAAGAGGAGAGGGACGGGAGCTGGAGAGAAATGCAGACTCTCACTTTCAAATTCCTGCCATTGGACCATCAGAGGAACTGGAAGATGGGGAAGCCCCAAGCTATTTCCCCACACAGCTGCGGAGACCGCCTCTCCAGTGGTTAATCCCACTTCCTCCGCTGCCCGCCCACCGTGTGCGCGCCTCTCTGCCAGCCACACCGGGTCTGATTTGGTGCAGACCTGGCACCCTGTGTGGCCGGGGCACACATAGTGAAGAAGGGCCCGCACCAGGTGACGAAGGAAAGGCCCCTGGGGTTCTCAGTGTCCTAGAGGGAGGTCGACAACAAAGAGCGATGGGCTCTGAGCTGGAATGCATTTGCCAACACCGAGTCCAGAGCAACCTCAGATCTTTCCAATGCAGATCCCCGACGACACATGGGAAAGAGCTGATACCCACGATCAGGGCAAAGTGGAGTATGGAGCAGCCATTACAAGCCCAGTGTTTCTATAAAGCCTCGTGTTTTAGCTTAAAAATTCCTGCCCTTTTACCTTCTACTCTGTGATGTACTTGTGTGTTTGGGAGTTTTAAAATTACATTCTAAATTGCTTACCTTCATGTGAAACTGACACCCAAGGAGATGTGCTGGTTTGTCTGTTGGTGCTCCAGGTAGAGTGATGGAGTCTGACATGTGACTTCACCGCCCCCCCACATCTAGGTGCACATGTGTGTTCATACATGCACACACACACACTTTTTACAAGTGAGGAGATTGAGGCTCAGAACTGGGATATTTTTGCTGACACCTAATCCAAAACATCAGAGAGGGGAGGTCATGCCCAAGGTCACACAGCAAGTGCAAAAACTGAACTCTAGGTCCATAGACTGCCTGTCCAGTGCTCCTTCTACCCACCTCTACTGCCAAGAGAATCAAGGATGGCGTAGCCTCATGGGGGGTCTCGGATTTCACCTTCGATTTTGGCAGGTGAAATCAGAAATGGGGAGCAGATTTATAGTGGAAAATAAGTAATTTCATTATTTGGGCTCCACAACTAGATTCTGATGCTTTTAAGACTCGACACTATTGTTAGAATTAACCTCCGCACTCCAGGAAAGTTTTGAAAATCTTCAAGAAGGACTTTCTCTTCCAAGTGATCTCTTCTATTGTCATGTTAAAAGACTTGGAGCCCGGCTGGTGTGGTTGAGTGCTGACCTATGAACCAGAAGGTAGTGGTTTGATTCCGTCAGGGCACATGCCTGGGTTGCGGGCTCGATCCCCAGTAGGGGGCGTGCAGGAGGCAGCCAATCAATATTTCTCTCTCGTCATTGATGTTTCTATCTCTTTCTCTCCCTCTCCCTTCCTCTCTGAAATCAATAATATATATATTGATTTCAGAGAGGAAATAATATATATATTATATATATATAAATATATATAATTTTTATCCTATCTAATAATAGACAAACATGGTAATTGGCTGTACCTTCGCTATGCCTCCCATTGGCTAATCAGGGCGATATGCAAATTAACCACCAACAAAGATGGTGGTTAATTTGCATATGTAGGCTCTAAGCGGCGGAGGGAAGACTGAAGGTGAGCTGGAGCAGCAAAGATCGAAGACTGAAGGCAGCTCCGGCCAGAGCAGCAAAGACGGAAGACGGAAGGCGGCTCCAGCCGGAGCGAAGGCCTGGGTCCCGGGTGCCGGAGGAAAACATGTGCTGGCAGCCAGGAGAAAGGAAGGCCTATTGCATGAATCTCTTCATGCAACAGGCCTCTAGTGTATATATAAAATAATATATATAAATCAATCATATATTATATATATATAAAGACTTGGAATACACCTTCCAGTTAAGCATCGCCCTCTCCTCATAAATTATTGTTAGGGACTGAATTGTGCCCCCAGCACATCAGTTAAAATGGGGTCTTTGCAGTGGGCCCTCACACAGCGTGAATGCTCTCCTGCTACGAGAGGAGACGAGGACACAGAGATTAGTGCGGAGGGAAGACGATGTGAAGAGACACAGGGAAAAGCTGGCCACCTCGAAGCCTCAGAGGACAGCCTGGAACAGAGCCTTCCTCACAGCCCCCAGTGGGAACCACCTCTGCAGACACCTTGATCTCAGGACTCTCGCCTGCAGAGCTGTGAGATGATGTGTGTCTGCTGGTTACGCCACTAGGAAATGAATACAGTCATCCCTGCAGAGGCTTCTAGTTCTGGAAGAAAAGCAATTGAATTCCTGCAGCAGAAAAGCATGATCCCTTAGCAAAGGCGCTTCTGTTTTTGAGCGGGACCCTTTGCTGGGTGCCTGCCTCATACATGGCAGTGACTTCCTCCTCACTGGAGAAATAGTTACAACACAAATAGCTGCTCACATTTATCCAGCACTTACTGGGTACTGGGCAGTTTTTAAAACTTTACATTCAATCACCCTTACCAGGAATTCTGAGGCACTATTATTCCATTTTACAGATAAGGAAATTGAGTCCTAGCAAGGTCACGTGCATAGTCCCAGGCACTCAACTAACAGTAAATAGCTGGACCAAAATTAGACAGCACTTTCCACCCACCTTTCAAGCCACTTTTAGGGTGAATGAGTTTTCCCGGGCCTTCCTGCCTGAGTGCACATGCTGGGAGCTGACCCCGGGTCTAGTGCGGGAAGAAGAGGAAGGAGGGGACCGCCCCCTGGTGCCCGGAACCCTGCACCTTCTGACCTCCTGGCAGCCCTCCCTTGGCCCCCCTGCAAGTCCAATGGGCTTGGCCCCAGTCGGAGCTGACGCTGACGTAAGCCTGCTGGAAATTCCTCTGCCTAGCGATCAAGGCATGCAGAACAAAAGCTCCCACCGCAGGGAAAAACTTCCTGCCTGGCTCGAGCTCTAGCGAGAGGGCTCAGATTTCCACCACACAGCCGGTGAAGTCATCAGTCCCGGCGTGGCCGAGGGGCTCCGCGGGCAGGAGCAGCTGGGCGGAAGGCCTGGTGTGTGAGCTCTCCCTCCAGGCAGGGGCCTGCCAGCAGCTTGGAGATTCCCTGCTGGTAGCAGAGAAGGGCTGCGGCTGGCCCTTGTCTGAGCCCTTTCTCACCTCTGACCTCAGCCAGTCTTCCTACCGTGATTGGTCCATGGCCATTTGCCAGTGGTGCAGCTGCGGTCCAGAGAGGGGGCGTCGGTGGCTCGGTGATAGTCAGTAAATTGGACTTGAGCTGGGAGGACCTGGACCCTGTCCTTGAGCTCCCCCTCAAATTCTTAGGAGAAGTTGAGCTCCTGGTCCTTCTGACACTAAGCAAAGGGGGAAAGAAAGGTCCTCCAACAAAGTCCTGGGTGGAAAGGAGCCAAATTGCAAAGACACCACCTCCCTTTTGCCATCCTGCCCCCAGTGGAGCTCTGAGGGCTGAGTGGGAGGACATTCACTTATTCACTCACTCACTCAGCACATGAGGCGCCCACCAGGTGTGTGGGTGGGGTGTGAGCTGGGGTGCTGGCCAGCCTGGGCACCACGTGCACCCAGCTAACTTACTTAAGTCAACTCTGCAAGGTGGGTCCCACGATCAAGGCAAAGGGAGGAAGTAAGGAAGAAAATGGACAGCGAGCAGCTGGAGACAGGGAAGCAACTGAACAATAGTGTTCCCTCAGAGCCAAGCACCAGCCACAAACATGGCCAGGTGGCACACGCTCCATCCACAGCCCAGGCTCCGGCCCAGCCACTTCCCACGGAATTGTGTTTAATCTTCACAAGCACCCTAAGAGGCTGTGGAGTGGACACCAGGATCCACAAGCCCCCCCCCCCACACTTCCTTTGGGACCTGGACCCCTCCCCCATTCACGTGAGCCAGTGTCTGAGGCCTTATTTGTCCTGAGTGGCCCTGCCCTCGGGTCATATGTGATTGAGTTAGGAGTGGGCACATGACCCAAGCTGGGTCAATCAGATTGTCCTTGAGAATTTGGAATTGGGATGTCATATCAACGGAGGCTCATGGGGATCAGTTCTAGAAGGGGAAAGAGAGAGAGAGCAGGAGAGAAGGCTAAGGCGGGAGGGGGAGAGAGAATGAATAATCCGGCAAGTATGCTGAGGGCAGCAGAGGGGCTGCCGGTGTTCCAGTCTGGCTGCATTCCACGCCGGGTTCCCCGGACGTGCCTGCATCTTTAGATTGTTCTGCTTTTGCCCATGCTGCCCTCAGTCTATGTCTGTCGCTCTCATTCAGGGAGTCTTAGGCAGACAGTTTCATGACAGCAAGGACAAATCTCGCTCACCGGAGTGTCCCTGGGACTTGGCATATAGAACGTCCTCTGTAAATAGTTGCTGTGGGTTTGTTTGTTTTTTATGAAAAGTAGAGGTTCAGAGAAGTTAACTAATATGGATTCATCCCGCACTAACTAACAGCTGCGATTTTCTAGGGTCAGAGTATATGCTTTTCCAACTATACCTTTTACACACTGTTGTTATTATATTAAAATCGAAGGCAGTCTGAGCTGGAGTGGATCTAAAAGATGAGGAAGTCTGGCTATATATATATATATATATGGGAAATGGGGGTCTGGAGGGGAAGTGGCAGAAATTTCTTAATGCCCATGCAACTCCTAACCCGGTAAGTCATCGTGGGGGGGAGGGGGCGCGGGGGGGGGGGGCGGGGAGAGAGCGAGCGAGCGCTGGTCACTGGAATGCTGTAGTACTTCTAAACCTGTTGGAGAACAGTAGCTGCCGGGAGCCCCCAGGGCCCCCTCTCTCCCTCAGCCCCTCTCTTGAAGACCCTGAGCCTCCCATTACCCACAGGCCCATGGTCAGAACTGGTGCTGTTCTGCCTGTGACATGCTTCGAATATCAGCCCTGCGCCTACCTCATGTGATCTGAGGAATCTGGTCACTTTGTCTCCCCATTAAAGAAAGCCTCCCAGGGCAGCTGAAATGCCACTGCTCAGTGATGCTTCATGCATCCATTCATCCGTTCATTCTGCCCATGTTGACTGGGTGCCCCTTCTGGGCCAGGGTTCCAGTCCCCAGGAGCTCTTGCTCCCACTACCTCAGATGTAGGTGGCATCCTCAGCTTCGGGGCTTGGGGCCCCTAAAGATCTTAATCTGGTGGCGCTGGCAGGCAGCTGAGAGCAAATTCCACAACCATGGACATGGGCAGGGCTGCAGTTCTCGGAGGAGGAAGGAGGAATCCAAAGCGCATTAGGACTTCTAATACCAGGGCCCCTCCTTGGTACTTTGTGGTGCAGGAGCTCTTTATACCTCAAACCAGGCTAAGCAGCAGATTTTCTTATTCCATTTTACAGGATGGAGGAAACAGAGTCCATATTGCTAAGCAGTTTTCACTAATCATTGATGGAACTGGGATTTGCACCTTCGTGTGGCATTTGGTCAATATCGGTTGAACGAATGATCTTTCTGGCTCCGAAGTCCATGTCCTTTATACTACAATCGAGAGAAAATGATGTGAATGTCACCCCTCACCCAAATAATAATAGTTAACACTTACATAGGACTGACTGTGTGCTAAGCACTGTTCCAAGCACTTTATATATCTTGACTCATTTAAATTTCCTTTGACAGATGTGGAAACCGCGGCACAGAGAGACTGTCACTTCCTGAAGTGGCCCCTGGTGGAGCCAGTGTTCAATCCAGCAGGCTGGCTGGAGAGACCCCACTTTGAACCTCTCTGTCCACCCTCCTGATCCCGGCACAGGGTTCTGCCACTCGATGCTGAGCCTTGGACAAACACGTGCTGACCCCTCAGAATCGGTTTGTTTGCATGTCCCTCATTTCTGGTGGCGTTATGCACCTGTCTGTGTTTTGATTTACCACCTGTACTTCCTGTGTAAACTGTCTGTTCATCTCTCTTACTGCTTACAGAGTGGGATCTGGGCACTGATTTTAGCTTTTTGTTAAAAAGCAAAAGTTAATATATTTTAGATGTATCGGTGGCTTATGTTTTCCAGGCTGTTATTTTCCTCTTGTGATTGTCCTATATTTTATTCAACCAAAGGTTGGTGTTCTTTACTTTGAAAATCTAATCTTTGTTGTCTCTGGTGATGGATTCTTTTCCAATGTGATAAATGTGGGATTGTACTTTCTTGTCATTTTTTTATGGTTTTTTCCGACATGCATAAAAGTCTCATCTGCAATTTATGGCATAAGATGATATAAGAGCAACTCTTCTCTGTATTACTCAGTTCAATCCAAGACATTTATGGTGTCGTAATGACTTTTCTCATTGTGAGATTATTTCTAGTTTTACTTTATATTGAATTAATTTGAAATTGTGTAGTCTCTTCTACAGATCCTTTTTTCCCCCATTGCTACCATATGGTTTGGATAATTGTCACTTTGTAATATGTTATGAAATCTGGTCGGTTAAATTTACCATCACACCCTTTAAAAAGAAGCTTAGTCTTTTTAACCATTTAATTCACTTTTCAAGCTCTTATAAAGTATTCCTTGGGAACCTTAATAGGTAGTCCATTCAATCTATACAGAAACTCAAAGAAAATTGTTGCCTTTGCTATTTCTAATTGTCTAGTCTGAAGGGAGTGGGCCCTCTATTTATTTTCACCTTCCTTTATTTCTCCCAGGAGGGTTCTATAACTTTCTTTGAGGAAATCTTATATCTTTAAGTTAAGTAATGTCCAAGTCTTGAATGGTTGGTGTTTAAATGAAGGTAACAGACTTTCTCGTGTATTTTCTATCTATGTAGCCAGGGTATGTGTGTCAGAATGGGAGCTCTTGGTCATGGGGAGATCTCAGTGACTTGACAACTGGGCATTCACCTTGGAGGGGTCAGGTGCCTTGATAGCTGCAGGCAGTGGGAGGAAGGGCCCCTGGGGAGATGAGGCTTGGGGTGGGCAGATCCTTGGGGCCTGCAAGAGGGAGGCACCCAGTGGGGGTGAGACCACATGAATGGGCATGGCCTGCACAGAAGGTTCACACAGAGAGTGGGGGTGGGTGAGGAGGAGGGCTGTTTGGTTCAAGCCTTACATTTATACTCTTGACATTAGCTCCAAATGAGATTATTTACACAGTCTGTGGGTTCTTTTGCGAAGCCATTGGCTAAGGGTATGACATCCTCAGAATCCCTGGTATGCTCCTACCCCAAATCCTCTCCAGTATCTGAAAGCCTGCTTTAGGAGGAGGCAGGAGTCTGCCACTTCTGTTGAATGCCTACTGTACATACCAAAACCTGTGCTCTATTCTTGCTATCCTGTTTAATCCTCACTACAGCCTGATGAGGTAAATATCACTGCACCCATTTTGAGATGAGGAAACTAAGACCGCAAAAGATTAAAGATGAAGCGCAAAGAACTAGTAAGTTTTAGATCTTGCAATTGAACTCTGTGTTGCCTTCAAAGCCCATATTCTTCCCATTCACCACTATGTTTTTTCATAGTGCAGGATCTCAATGAGTGGCTTTGGGAAGGAGTGAGACATGAATGGACCCCGAGACTTGGCCAGGTCATCCACCCGCTTTCTCATTCATTCACTTATTTGTCCAACAAGCATTTGTCAGGTATCAGTTGTGCATTCCACTTCTCCCAGGGTGAAATCATCCAAGGTTTCAGCCACCAACATGCTGAAGATTCTCACATCAAGCCTTCCAGCCAAGAAGGCAGGATTCTTTTTTAAATATTTTTTTTATTGATTTCAGAGAGGAAGGGAGAAGAAGAGATAGAAACATCAATGATGAGAGAGAATCATTGATCCGCTGCCTCCTGCAGGCCCCACAATGGGGATCAAGCTCACAACCTGGGCATGTGCCCTGACTGGGAATTGAACTTGTGACCTCCTGGTTCATAGATCGATGTCAACCACTGAGCCAAGCCAGCTGAGTGGCAGGATTCTTTCCTAAGAAAAGTTGGGTTTCTTTCTTAAACTTCCCACTTGAACAGCCAACTTCCTGTTGGTAAATTGAATAGAATGTCTCCTATCTCAACATGTCAGAATGCAACAGGCCGTTTCTCCTTCATCTCCCAAACCTGTTGTGTTTTTTATCATTGAATGATGCCCACATCTAGCCTCCCTCTTGTTCATTCCTTCCAATTTTTCACCAAGGCTTACTGATTTTCTTTTGAAACATAGTGAATCTGTGTCTTCCTCTCGGCCCCAATAACCACCCCCTGGGGCTGAATCCTGCCCATTCCCTGAGTCTGCTCCTTGGCTGCTTTCCTCGGGGCCTGACTTTGCTCTGGCATCCCTTGTGTATGTCAGGTGGGCCTTCCTGAACCATGACTCTTGACACCTTCCTAGGCTGAAAAATGCAAATCCATTTTTTTGTTGTTGTTACTCCTCACCCAAGAATATTTTCCCATTGATTTTTAGAGAGCATGGAAATGAGGGGGAGAGATAGAGAGAGAGAAACATCGATGACACATCGATTGGCTACCTCCTGCACATGCCCCAATGGAGGCCGGGGATCAAGCCTACAACCAAGGCATGTGCCCTTGACTGGAATTGAACCGGAGTCCCTTAGTTCTCAGGCCAAGGCTCTATCTATTGAGCCAAACCGGCTAGGGCTATGCAAATCCATTTTTGGTGCAAAACCTCCAAACTGGACTTTTAGGTCTCTACTAAGGAAAGCTGGCCCCACTATGACTAGTGGTGGCCACCTGGCCCAAAGACAAATGGCTGACGGGTGTGGTGTAAAAGAGCATGTTAGGTCAAGCAGATTCTCCTGAGAGAACGTGGGCACAGAAATACTGAGAATGAGGGAGTTCGCAATGGAACTTGAGACTGAAAAGTCATGATGCAGAGTTAGGGCTGGAGAAGCCACTCATTGGGGTCTGGTGCAATGCAGAGTATGCAGAAGAGGAAGCTGGCAAGTACAGAGAGGAGGATGGAGCGAACAGACCCCAGGAGCCCTGGAAAGGAAGCTGTGCGTCATAACTAGGATTCTTTAAATGGAAGCCATTTATCTTTAAGGAAAAATTCCACTTGGTCCTTGTTTTCTTGTTTTGCAATAGACCAGTAAAGATCACAGTGGGGCTTGGGGGCTCCCCAGCCTGGCTCACATCAAACAAGCCCTCTTTGAGACCGGGGGCTTGAGAGAGGCAGCAGAAGTCCTGCAGGACTAGAGACACAGCCTCAGACCTTCCCTCTGGGAAAGCGAGACAATAGCAACGGCCGACTTTTTTCCACTGAAGTGTCGCCACACGGAGCGAGGCACGGATGCTCCACTTCGGTATTTAGACTTCGGAGCTGTGGGAGTCAGCGATGTTTGTTATTCTGACGGCTGGTGTTTGGAGAAGCACATTGTCTCTGCCATGATGCCCGGTGCTCACCAGTTGTTCCATTGTCTGGAGGCCCCGCCAGCATGAGATCACAGGGCTGGTTCAGCACCCGCTCTTTCCTATGAGGCCCCAGCAGGTTTGGGGCCCATCTGATTTCCTGAGGGAAGTTGGTTCCCTGCATGGGTGCCAAGGCCAGAACACAGCCTGTGGGCACAGCCATGTCACTGTGTAAAGAAGAGGTTCATGTGCGTGGGCCCTAGACTCAGACCTCCTGGATTTGTAAACTGGCTCCACCACTCACCAGCTGTGTGTCCTTGGGTAAGTCACTTAAGCCCTCTGTGCCTCAGTCTCCTCATTTGTAAAATAAGGATAATAATTGTATATGCTTCATAGAGTCTCTTTCATGATTAGAGGAATGGATTAGGTTGACCTATATAAAACTGTCACTTTTATTGGCAAAAAATAGTTTATCCTAATACAATTGTGACTAGCACATAGTAAGTGCTTAATAGATGCCAACTATTAACATTATATTAACATTTATTATTATTATTTCAGCCCTTTTCTGACAGTGAGTACAGCTGTTTTTGACCAGTCCCTGCCCAGACTGGTGGAAAGAGTATGGGGTGCCAATGTCCACTCCTGTGCTACCAGCACCAGGAGACTTCGGGGTCCCTAAGGCTAGGTATAGATCTGCCACTATCAGCTGTGATGCTTCCCCTCCAAGCTTCTTACTCTGACAAAAGCCATGGTTTGGACAAACTCATAAAAACCTCTTCTAGCTTTGAGGATCTGATTCTAAGTGTTCTCAGACCATAGCAATCTCTCCTTTTTTACTTCTGGGTTACCTCAATAGCTTGTGACAACAAATTAGGGCTATCGCTCCTCTTGTTACCCAAATTATTGCCTAGGCCACAGCCAGCTTTACCATAGGAAGTGTAGGATTTTTCACTTTACCTTACCAAGTAATATTGATAACAACTGCCATTTATTTATCACAGTCTGTATATCGGGCATTGTTCTGAGGGCTTAAAGTGTTAAGTCATTTAACCCTCACAACTTTGTAAAGTATGTCCTATAATCCCCATGTTACCATTGAAGAAAATGAGGGAAAAGCACCCTGCCCAAGGCCTCATAGCCAATATGGGCAGCACTGGGATTTAAACCAGAGTCCATGTTCTCAGCTACAAACTCTACTCTGTTGGTAGTCCCTGGAAATTCTTACCTGTTCCACACAGCAAAGAGCCTAGGGCCAGATGGCTCCACTGGTGAATTTTATCAAAGGTTTAAAAAAGAATTTATGCCAATCCTCAAACTCTTCTAAAAAAATAAAAAATGGGCCCTGACTGGTTTGGCTCAGTGGATAGAGTGTTAGCCTGCGGACTGAAAGGTCCCAGGTTCGATTCCAGTCAAGGCCATGTATCTTGGTTGTGGGCACATTCCCAAGAGGGGGCTGTGCAGGAGGCAGCTGATCGATGTTTCTAACTCTCTATCCCTCTCCTTTCCTCGCTATAAAAAATCAATAAAATATATTTTAAAAAATAAAATAAAATAAAAAATGAGGGAACACTCCAAAACTCATTTTGTGAGGTCAGCATTAACCTCATACCAAAATCAGATAAAGCCACTGCAAGGAAAAAAATTCTAGGCCAATATTCCTCATTAACATAGGTGTAAAAATTCTTAACGAAGTATTAGCAAACTGAACTTGACAACACAATAAAAAGATCATACACCGTAATCAAGTGGGGTTATCCCTGAGATGCAAGGAAGGTTCGACATATGCAAATTAATAAATATGAAACTGCATTAACAGAATAAAAGATAAAAATTAGCCCTAGCTGGTTTGGCTCAGTGGATAGAGTGTTGTCCTGTGGACTGAAGGGTCCCAGGTTCGATTCCGGTCAAGGGCACATGCCCGGGTTGTGGGCTCAATCCCCAGTAAGGGGCGTGCAAGAGGCAGCCAGTCAATGATTCTCTCTCATCATTGATGTTTCTCTCTCTCCTTTTCCTTCCTCTCTGAAATCAATAAAAATATATTTTTTAAAAATTATATGATTATCTCCATGGTTACAGAAAAAGCATGTGACAAAATTCAACATTCTTTCATGATAAAAACTGTCAACAAATCAGGTATAGAAGGAATGTACTTCCAAATAATAAAGGCCATGTATGGCGAGCCCACAGCTAACACCACACTCAGTGGTGAAACACTGAAAGCTTTTCCTCTAAGGTCAGGAACAAGACAAGGATGCCCGCTCTCACCGCTTCTGTCCGACATCATATTATCGGGCACCCTATCCAGGATAGTTAGGCAAGAAAGAGAAATAAAAGGCATCCAAATTGGAAAGCAAGAGGTAAAATTTCTATGCATATGACATGATCTTATATATAGAAAACTCTACAGACTCCACCAAAAACTATTAGAACTAAAAACAAATTCAGTAAAGTTGCAGGTACAAAATCAACATATAAAAGTCAGTTGTGTTTCTATACACTAACAACAAACAATTAAAAAAAAAGAAATTAACAAAACAATCCCATTTATAATAACGTCAAAAAATAAAATGTCTAGCCCTAACCCGTTTGGCTCAGTGGATAGAGCATCGGCCTGAGGACTGAAGGGTCCCAGGTTTGATTCCGGTCAAGGGCATGTACCTTGGTTGCGGGCACATCCCCAGTAGGAGGTGTGCAGGAGGCAGCTGATCGATGTTTCTCTCTCATCGATGTTTCTAACTCTCTATCCCTCTCCCTTCCTCTCTGTAAAAAATCAATAAAATATATTTTTAAAAAATAAAATGTCTAGAAATAAGTTTAACCATGGAGGTGGAAGATCTGTACCCTAAAGACAATAGAACATTGATGAAAGAAATTGAAGAAGATAAAAATAAATGGAAAGCTATCCCATGTTTTTAGATTGGAAAATTTAATGTTGTTAAAATGTCCATAGCACCCAAAGCACTCTACAGATTCAATGTAATCCATATAAAAATTCCCATGGTATTTTTCACAGAAATAATTTTTACAAAATCCTAAAATTCATATGGATCCACAAAAGACCATGAATAGCCAAAGCAATATTGAGCAAAGAAACTAAAGCTGATTTCAAAGTAGACCACTACCTGATTTCAAAATATAATACAAAGCTATAGTAATCAAAAGAGTATGGTACCGACATAAAAAGAGATGTAATGACCGATGAAATAAGTAGAAAACCCAGAAATAAATCCATGCTTCATGGCCAATTGATCTTCGACAAATGTGCCAAGACACACAATAGAGAAAAGACAGTCTCTTTAATAAATAGTGTTGGGAAACTAGTTATCCCTGTGCAGAAGAATGAAATTGGAGCCTTATCTTACTCCATATGAAAAAACCAACCCAAAATAGATCAACGACTTAAATGTAAAGCCTGGAACTGTAAAACTACTAGAAGAAAACATAGGAAATAAGCTTCTTGATACTGGTAGGGCAATGACTTTTTTTTAATATTACCCCAAAAGCACAGGCAACAAAAACAAAAATAGACAAATGGGATTGCATCAAACTAAAGAATTTTGGTACAGCCGAGGAAACAATTAAAAAAAGAGACAACTAACAGAATGGGAGAAAATATTAACCAAAGTGTACACAGTAGTTGCAGTTATAGGCTATAAACCATACATCTGATAATAGGTTAATGTACAAAATATATAAGGAACTGAAACAACTCAATAGCAAGAAAATAAATAACCAGGTTAACAAATGGGCAAAGGACCTGAATATGTATTTCTCAAAAGAAGACATACAAATGGCCAACAATCTTATAAGAAAAGATACTCAACATCACTAATCATGAGGTAAATGCAAACCAAAACCCTAATGAGGTATCACCTCACACCTATTAGGATGGCTATGATCAACAAAATAAATAGATAAATAAATAAAAGATAACAAATGTTGTCAAGGATCTGGAGAAAAGGGAATCCTTGTACACTGTTAGTGGAATTGTAAATTGGTACAGCCATTATGGAAAACAGTCTGGCTGTTCCTCAAAAAATTAAAAATAGAGCTGCCATATGATCCAGCAGTTTTAGTTCTGGGAAAATATTTTAAAAAATGAAATCAGGCCCTGACCAGTTTGGCTCAGTGGATAGAGCGCCAGGCTGCGGACTGAAGGGTCCCAGGTTCGATTCTGGTCAAGGGCATGTACCTTGGTTGCAGGCACATCCCCAGTAGGGGGTGTGCAGGAGGCAGCTAATCGATGTTTCTCACTCATCGATGTATCTAACTCTCTATTCCTCTCCCTTCATCTCTGTAGAAAATCAATAAAATATATTAAAATAAAAATGAAATCAGTATGTGGAAAAGATGTCTGCACTCCCATGTTCAATGTAGCATTATTCACAATAGCCAACATATGGACTCAACCCAAGTGTATGTTGATGATGAATGGATAAAGGAGTTATGATATATAACACAATGCAAAATTATTCAAGGAAAGAAGGAAGTCTTGTCATTTTCAACAACATGGATGAAACTGGAGGACATTATGCTAAGTGAAACGAGCCAGGCACAGAAAAGACACGTACTGCATAATTTCATTTACATATGGAATCTGAAAAAGTCTGACTCATAGAAGCAGAGAGCAGAATGGTGGTTATCAGGGATAAGGCGGTGGGGGAAAGGAGGAGATATTCGTCAAAGTGCACACAGTTGCAGTTATGCAGGATGAGTCAGTCTAGAGCAGGGGTGGGCAAACTTTTTGACTCGAGGGCCACAATGGGTTCTTAAACTGGACCGGAGGGCCGGAACAAAAGCATAGATCGAGTGTTTGTGTGAACTAATATAAATTCAAAGTAAACATCATTACATAAAAGGGTACGGTCTTTTTTTTTTTTTTTTTTTAGTTTTATTGATTTCAAACAGGCCGGATCCGGCCCGCGGGCCGTAGTTTGCCCACGGCTGGTCTAGAGGTTTAATGAAGAGAATGATGCCTTTAGCTAATATACCGTAATGAATACTGGAAATTTGCTTGAAGAACAGATTTCAGGTCTCTCACCACACACCAGAAAATGGGAACTATGTGAGATGATATGTTAACTAGCTTGGCTACTAATCATTTCACTATGTACATCATATCATTATGTTGTATACCTTACATATACACAATTGTTTTTTAAAAGAATTTTAAATTAAAAAAAACTGCTCACAGTGAAGTAGAAAAAAAGTTGAACACCCACCTGCCATATAGTCTAGCCAGGTATTTGCCCAAGGGAAACAAAAGCTTATATCCACACAAAGACATGTACATGAATGTCCATAAAATATTATAAACATAGGGTATAATTGTCATGGAAACTACTTCATAAGTGGTTAAGAAGGTCATTCTAAAATAACATTATTTACCAGGTATTTGTGAACTCACTGTGCAGTGAATCAAATGTAACTAGCTGTGCTTTAATGGACCCTTAGCTTTAGCTTAACATGACTGTGTTATTCAATCTAAGACTGTTAGATGAAACTCACAGATTACACTAAAGTATTATTTTAGTAAAATCAATAAAACTGCCCTAAGAGAAATAAAAATGAAATGGAAAATTTAATCATGATCCACTTTTTTTGACAAATCAACTCATTTATTTTTCCTTGTTCCCATCTGGTACTTGTCTGCATGCATAAAACATTTTCACATAGTTGTAAAATTCCAATTTTGTATTCAGCTTTGAAAAACAATTGTAATGTGGTAAACTGTTTTCCATATTGCTACTTAGTTTTCACAATTTTTTTTTACTTTTGAGAGAAAGGGGGAGAGAGAGAGAGAAAGAGAGAGAGAGAGAGAGAGAGAGAGAGAGAGAGAGAGAGAGACATCAATGTGAGAGAAACATCGATTGAGGATCCAACCTGAAAACAGGATATGTGCCCTGACCAGGAATCAACCCACAACCTTTCAATGGACAGGACAGTGCTCCAACCAACTGTGCTACACTGGCCAGAACCTCACAACTGTTTTTAATTACCACGTTCTTTACTTTATGGATCTACCACTCTAACATTTTCCCTATTGCTAGACATCTATAGATTTTTAAAAATTTTTCATTTAAAAAATGTTTTTGTTAATATGTTCATGTATAAACCATTTTCTTTCTTTTTGATTATTTCCTTGGAGTGGAATTATTGGGTCAAAATATACGAACATGTCTATAGCTCTCAAAATACATTGTTAAATGGATTTCCATCTATTCATTCACCACGTATTTATTGAGCCCTTTCTTCCTGCCAGACACTGATTACGTGCTGGGGTTACAATGCTGAGGAAGAACATACAGTCTACTTTCATAGGCCCTACCGTCTAGTCAGGGAGACAGACTCAATCAGGTCATCACACAAATGGATAAAATTGCAACCATGCTAAGCATTGCTAAGGAATGAGAGACATGGAACTATGAAAGTGTGTCATGGTGGAACTTTGCCTGGTGGTTAATGGAAGGCTTTCCTAAGGAAAAAGTGATTGAGCTGGGGACCACAGGATAACCAGGAGCTAATTAGACCAAGGAGGAGGAAAGAGCAACATTCTACACAGAGGGAGCAGCGTGTACAAATGCCTTTGGCAGAGTTAAGAAGACTCCGGTACTGAAGCTCAAAGAGCTGGGGAAGCCTGGGGCAAAACCAGGCAGGGCCTGTGGGCCATGGAGAGGGCGTGTCTTTCAGGAGAGAGCAGTGAGGCCCTCCTGAGCCGGATGTGTGCTTTGAGTACTGACTGCAGTCAATGGGAGCAGGGAGTTTGAAGGCATGAGGACCAGTGGGCAGCTGCTGCAGTGGGCAAAGTGAAAGACGATAGCCGCTTAGATGACAAGAGGAGGGACAGACAGAGATGTGAACACATATGGGAAATATTAAAGAGGTAAAATTGACAAGACGGATTTAATTTAAGAAGTATGGGGGAAGAGAAAGGAGAAGGGAATAAAAAGGAATAGGATGAATGGTGGTGCCATTCACAGATACAGGGGATGGTGAAAGAAGACCAGGATCGGAGAAGGGGGGTGTGTTTCATAAGGAGTTCAAGGTGTCTGAGATAGGCAAGGGGAGCTGTGAGGGGGCAGTGACACTACGGGTCTGAAACTCAGAGCAGAGTTTGGGCCAGAGCCATGAACTGATGAGCCATGAACTGATGAGTTATGACAACTAAAGCCACAGGCATAGATGGGCTTGCCTGAGGGGAAAGGTGACGAGTGGACATAGTCTAGACCAGGTGAGTGAGGAACTCCCACTTGCAGGTGGAAAAAGACAGCTGGTCGAGGAGCCAAGAGAAATGCAAAGGACAGCCCTGTCATAGAAGCCCAGGGCAGTGTTCCAGGAAGGGGAGAGTGGTCACCAGTGTAGAAGGCTGCAGGAGGTCCCAGCACATGGATTTAGATCAATGGTGGCGTTGGCAAGACCTGTAATGATGGAGAGAGAAACAGGGTGAAGAAATGAATGAGAAATGAAGACACGAGGATGGTGTGTCTGTACAGCCCTCTCCAGAGCGCGGCTAAGATGAGAAGTGGACGGGCAGCTGGAGAAGATGGGTTGAGGGCTTAAGGGAGGAGTTTTTGTTTACTTTTTCTTTTTCCAGAAAGGGGGGCTTGTGTGTATGTTAAATGCTAATGGGAGAGCTTGGGTCAAGAGCACGTGGGTGAAAGTCAAGAGAACAGTGACAGTAGATAACCAGGTCTCTGAGCAGGTGGGAGGGGATGAGTCTGAAACACCAGTGAAGGACCGGCTTTCGGTAGAAGGAGTACCTCCTCTCCTGTAACGGAGCCCTACAAATTCACCTGCGGACTCAGAGGAGCTTAGAATTTGGTTTAATGCTCTTGACAGGGGGTTTTAAAGGGGGGTGGAGTGAGGGCAGGAGAGGGGACTGTGTGCCCCGCCGATTGGCCAGGCGCGAGTAGTGATGGCGTGCACTTCCCTTGATTATTATTGGTTCCTGGGCGTGGCCAGCAGGGGCCTGGGCTTCCGGGAAGAAGGCACTCTCCTGAGCACATGGTGGCCGCCCCAAAACTGGAGGACCCAGGGCAAGATGGAGGGCGCAGTCCTAGCCCCTCTCTCCCCCCCAGGGCGAGCTGAGCCCGGGCTCCAGGGGCCAGTCCGGTTGCTGGGGGTCCAGCAGATTGACCAGTTCCAGCCCAGACAGGAAGTCCATGTCCTCCATCTCGTTCCCGGGGGCGCCGACGATCGCCTCCTCCTCCATCTCCTCAGGTGAGGGCACACGCCCCGCCCTGCCGCCGCTGCTGTCCGGGGGCGGTGGGCGGGTGGCAGCCTGCGCTGGGCTCCTGCCCGTGGGCTGGGGAGTCGGTGCCCGAGGCCGCCAGCAGCGTGGTCAGGCCCCGCGACGACTCGCCCTTTCACTGTTGCTGTCTTGAAATTCTTAATCATTTTTGAACAAGAGGCCCCGCCCTTTCAGTTTGCGCTGAGCCCTGCAGATCCTGGAGCTGGTCCTGCCTTCACCAACGTCAGAGCGATTCCTTCCCCCACAGACCTCTCCAAACTTGGCTATAGTCATCTACACCTTGGTGTTATGGCTGCTAATTTAATAGGTGGAAATGTGCACCTTGGTTGTTTTACTTTGCGTTTCTTTGATTCCTGGCCAGGTTGACTGTGTTTCCTCACATCTGTTTACTAACCGTATTTCCTTTTGTGTGGACTGCTGTGTTCTTTGCCCATTTATGATGTTTTCAAATGCCAAAACCAGTTTCCTCTGTGGGAATGAATCACAGATTTGTTGAAACGCATGGAGAGAGTGTTTTCTGCAGAGCAGTAGTTGAGGAGGGTGTTGGAGGAGAGAAGGCCCAGGCAGGGGTGCCTTGGGAAGCAAAGGTCCTTCGTCTCGAGAGAGTCCCACTGGTACATGTGCACGGCAGCCTTTCAACCAGCACCTTCGCTTCCAGGCGCCTCTTTAACCCTCTCTCTGCAGGAGCTCCACTTGGTGCTTTGCCCTGACTGTTCCTCCTGCCCAGAGCCCTTCCTCCCTTGACTTCCCCGTAACCAGACTCACAGCATTCTAATCATGTTGGTGTATTCAAATATTCACATATACCACCGTTTATTGTAATTATTGGTTTCACATCTGCTTCCCCTTCTGGGCCATGAGCTCCATCATGCTCCAGACTATAGCTTCTCTTGCTGTCTCTCTCTCTTGCTCTCACTCTTTCTCTTCGTCCTCGCTGCCTCACATAGCGTCTGCACAAACAGGGGCTTGACCTCCGTTGACAAGCAAATTAAGTCAACTTTGAGTGATTTGTATATGAAGCTCTCTGGACCGCCTGCTTCTCCTCCTGCACAATTCTTTGACCCTTGTGCACATCGGTGCAGTGCGTTCCATCTGGGACACCAACTTTAAGGAGTGAAGGTCTCCGAGAGCAAGGCCCCTAGGGAGCAAGGGATCTGGGACACTGTCATCAGATATTTGAAAGCTGTTGGTTCCCCATCGTGGTGGAGGGGCAAGTGGGTGGGACAAAGACTGATGTGTGCTCAAATCCAGCTCGGCCACCAACTAGCTGTGTAATTAGAAGTGGCGTGACTCCCAAGTTTCTGTATCTATCAAAAGGGACCAACTTATTTCACGGGGTGTTAGGGGATGAAATGAAATGAACAATGCAAATTGCATAGCCCAGGTCCTGGTGTGTAGTAGGCGCTTATTCATCTGGAGTTGGTTTAGAAAACTGCCCTAGAGATACCTCTAGTTAGCAATGGAACCAATGAGTGGAAGATGCAAGAAAAAAAAGACTTCAGATACAACTTTGCAACAGACAGGGCTGGCCAGCGATGGTATGAGCTCTGTGTAAGAAAGTGAGCTCCCTGTCAGGGAGGATATGAACACAATAATGATTTAAGGGTCGTAGTGCAAGTGGACTAAGTCATCTTTAGGGTCTCATCCAACCATGAGAAGCCTGGATTCTGTGCCTGATAATGGAAAGCCCACTGTAGGAGACATCTACTGAATGCACCCCAAACACCCACTCTTCCTCTTCTTTTTCAAAAGGCCTCTGGTCTCCTTACCAAGCCAATCAGTTCATCTGACCCCCAGCCACAGAAATTGGTTTGGAAATAGATATTTTAAGCGAAGAAGATACAAGAAAGTGTTTGCTTGAGGTTCTTGGGAAAAAAACTATCTCATCTATTCGAGCTATCAAAGAGAGAGGAACAGAGAGAGAGAGAGAGAGAGTCAGTCTTAGGATAGGGTTGTCTGATAAAATACAAGACACTCTGTAAAATTTGAATTTTAGATAAACAACAAATGATTTTTAGTATAACTATCTACCAAATATTGCATGAGACATGTTTATGATAACAAACTATAGAAATGATCCCTGAAAGTATAGTCTTATGAGACATGTTTATACTAAAAATGTATTCAGTGTTAATCTGAAAAAAAAATTAACTAAATAGCCTTTCCTTTCTGTCTCTCGCTCTCTTTCTTCCTTTTTTAAATGGAGGCCCAGAGGAATGAATTGATTTGGCCAGGATGACCCAGAAGGAGGTGCTCTTTCTTTCTTTTAATTTATTGATTTGTTGTTCCACTGATTTATGCATTCACTGGCTGCTTCTTGTATGTGTTCTGACTGGGGATCACACCCGCAACCTTGGCAAATGGGGACAACACTCTAACCAAGCTACCTAGCCAGGGCTATCCTGTATTATTTTTCTTGCTAACTCTGACAACTGAATGATTCCATGGAGGGCAGAGGATGCAGAAAGAAACTACAGTAGGTCCTCGGGTTACATCGGAGATCCGTTCCTATGGCTCGACTTAACGAGATTTCGCCGTAAGTTGGAACCCACCTACATAAGCACCTACATCACTCACATGGAGCACATACACAGCAGTAATGAAGTGAAACAGTAAAAAAAAAAAAAAAAAAAAAAAAAAAATTTAAAAAGATAACAATTCCTGACCTTTATTTGTGGTAAATAAATAATAAAAAACATAAAGCACATACGTACATACGTTGAAATGACGGAACTTTTTTTTTTTTTTTTATAAATAAATGGGAGATGGCAACGTAACCATGAAACGACTTATGTCGAGTCCGACCTAACCTGAGGACTGTCTGTATATTCTTGGTGATACATTTGAGCCACTGGATCAACTCTTGCCTGAAACTCGCACTTTTGAAATTTTCAGGTACAAGAACCAATAAACTTTATTTTTTCTTTACTTTTTAAATATTGTTTTGAGAGAGGGAGAGAGGAAGAGAAGGAGGGAGAGAGGGAGAAGGAGGGGGAGGGAGGGAGGGAGAGAGAGAGAGAAAGAGAGAGATCAGTTTGTTGTTCTACTCATTCATGCATTCACTGGCTGATTCTTGCATGTGGAATTGAACCCACAACCTTGGTGTATGTGGAGGATGCTCCAACTTAGCTTCCCAGCCAAGGCCCAATAAATTATTTTTGTGGTTAACAACATTTGAGGCTAGTTTTCAGTTCCTCGGAACCTTTCTCACTCTAGCAGATTTATCAAAAGCTGAAAGCTTTGATCTGACTGGGATACAGGTCTTGTTAGGAGAAGGCTCACTCTGCTCTTCTCTTAGTCTGACTGCCCTACTCAGGAACTTCTGCATGGTTCCATCCTTTCTTGTGATGGTTAATTTTATGTGTCAACTTGTCTGGGCCATGTGGTGCCCAGATAATTTGGTTAAACATTATTCTGGGCGAGAGGGTGTTTCCAGATGAGATTAGCATTTGAATCAGTAGAATAAGTAAAGCAGATTGCCCTCCCCAAAGTGGGTGGCCCTCATCCAGTCCACGGGAGGCCTGAACAAAACAGCAGGCAAGGTGGGGGAGCACTTGCTCCGCTGTCTGTCTTTAAGCTGGATGTCGGTCATCTCATGCCTTCTGTCTTAGACTCAGAACGAAGCTTACACCATTGACTTTCCTGGCTCTCAGGCTTTTGGACTGGCACTGGGGTGGGGAACGTCCGGCCTGCGGGCTCTATAAGGCCTGCATATTCATTTGGCCTGGCCCTGCCAAGGCATGAGGGGTGGGTTAATGAAATGTTTGACCAAATACAGCAGGCTAAGTTTCAAGTTGATAATTATGTATGGCCCTCGAATCATGTTATAAATATCCAAATGGCCCTCGGCAGAAAAAGGTTCCCCACCCCTAATAGGCTATCCTGGGTCTCCAGCTTGCTGACTGCACAATGTGGGATTTTTCAGCTTCTAAAACCTCATGAGCAGTAGCTACATCAATAGAGATAGAGATAGAGATAGAGATAGAGATAGAGATAGAGATAGAGATAGAGATAGAGATAGAGATAGAGATAGAGATCCTATTAGTTCTGTTTATCTGGAGAATCCAGACTAATAAACTTCTCTACTCAGACAAGCATCCCTGTGGGCACTCCCTAGCTAACTCTGTCTTTATTTTTAGAATGAGACCTTTACGAGAAGCGAGAAGTACCGTTTTGTCTTCGGCTTCCTCTCCCCGCACCCGGAGCGGTCTGAGCCCTGGCCAGCTCCCTCCGAGAAGTCATTACCGGCCGGTGGGAGCTCAGCCTCAGCCCGGCACACAGACTGCCCAGTGTCTGCTTGGCTCTGGGGCAGTGAGGAGCTGCCTTGGGACCGGCAGAAAATTGACCAGCTTGTTTTTCTTTGGGATCAGAAGAAACCAGTTCCTTTTAATTCTCAATGGCCAGGCTTGGAAATGGAGTCTGCCAGAAGAGAGGGAGGGTGGGGAGAAGCAGCCCTTTTGGGGGAGGCTCTGGCCAGGGCATTAAAGAAGCAGCACTTTGCTGGAAATTGTGCTCCCTGGCCAAGACCAGGTGGAAAGATCAATTGGGGCTTTATGAATTAGTCCCTTCATTTTTCTGGGTCTGCTTTTCCTCATCTGTAAAACAGGTTGGGCCACTGGACTGCGTAGCAGACAGCAGTCAGGGCCCAGGACAATGACGTGGGGTCCCAGTTACTGGGCCTTGGACTTGAGGCAGAGGCTGGAGGGCAGGAGGTGGGAACCAGGAGTAAAGCAGGCCCAACTGCGAGAGCAGCGGCTCCCACCTTCAAGTCAGCTCCCCTCAGAGATCAGGCTGGGCACGGCTGCACATCCCTCACCGGCCCCGTGACCCATCTCCCTTCATTTCTGACCTGACTTTGCCTCGCTCTTAACCCTTAACTCCACTGACACCCCAAAGAGCTCGCATCTGGTATTTAGGCACCTCAGTCACACCATCTGGATCAGTGGTTCTCAACCTTGGCTGCACATTAGAATCACCTGGGAATCTTTTTAAAATCCTGATTTCTGGGCCTCATCCTCCGGAAATTCTGTTTCTTTGTTACTAATGTTGTGGCCTCACCCCATAACAAAGAAACAGAATTCCCGGAGGATGAGGCCCAGAGACCAGGATTTTAAAAAGATTCCCAGGTGATTCTAATGTGCAGCCAAGGTTGAGAACCACTGATCTGGATCCTCACAGCTGCTGACTTCGATCTGCTCTTGGGCCTCTCCTGCTTTGGTCCTCAGGTAGGACAGCTCCGCTCTGGTGTACTAGTTAGGTATTACCATGAAAAATAGACCCAAACATATAATAATCACGGAGTTTGTTTTATGCCTCACCCACCAGTCCCGGGAGGTTCTAGATTGGGGTTCAGGTGTGCTAAATGCGGGGGCATCCTTCTCCATGTAGCCAGCCAGAGACTTGGGCTGGTAACAGTCATGCCATCTTTAAACCGGCTTCCAAAACCATGCTGTCCCAGTCCTTTGACCAAGAGAGAGTGTGAAGGGTTTTATTGGTCAGGCCTGGAAAGAGCACACATCTATCACTTCGTATTGATTAGAACCATGTTGCATGGTCTCGCCCAGCCACAGGCATGGAGTCCAGCTCCGAGCCCAGGAAGAGCAGGAATGGGCTGGTGAACAGCTAGAAAGTCTCAGCATGTCTGCTTCATCCCAGAGGCATCTGGCAGCCTGGGCTCCTGGCCCACTCTGGCTCGGACACTAGGCTCTGTTTAGGGTTCCTGAAAGTCCTCTGACTGGGAATGGGAGTGGTTTGGGATTTGGGGAAATGCCATTTCTATCTCAGATGGCTGAAGTGGAAGAATGCGGAGCCCTGAGCCAGGCAGGATGTGGTACCTTTGCCATCACCACCATCACCCGTCACCATCATTAAGCACATGCCCTCCAGGCCTAAGGAATCTACTTTTCCACTGTGGAGGGAGGACCGTGGTGAGGATGAGCTTGCTGGTGAGCTCACCAGAACCTCAGGAGGTGCTTCTCGGTCCCTTGGCTCTGAGACTTCCCAGGATACATGGGTGTGTAGATGATCATCACAACAATGCAGAGGTATTATTAACCCATTTTACAGATGAGAACACTGAGGCGCAGAGAAACCGTGATTTTCCTAGGTGTGAGTGGTAAGCCAGGGTTTGGAAACGGGTCCTCTGACTTCACGTTCCATACTTCTCTCCCTATATTGTGCTCTTTCCCTCCTTCTCTCTCTTATGTCCTTCAATCTTTCCTAATGACAGCTCCTCGCGAAGCCTCGTGCTCCTGTCTCCGAAGCCCCATTGTCCTTCGTCTGTGCCTCCGTTAAGTCTGCCGTGTGGTAGGAGCTTACTCCCCTGTAGGCCTCTTGAAGGCAGAAACAATGTCAAATTCACCCGGAACCTCTCCCTCCTGAAAGCAGCCTACAGATAAATACCTATCTGGTGAATGAATACTTTAGTCAGAGAATTCTTGAATTTGGTTAAATGGAAAATCTAAGCCAACCATGAAAGAAAGATCAAAGGACAATTTATAGCCAACGACACACTGGCTCCTGTATTTTTTCTTCACACCCTGTTCCCTGCTCTCACCTCCTGGTTTTCCCAGGCGGGCTTCCACGGGGCGTGGCTCATTCTCTGGCTAGAGGAGTTCCTAACATTTTGTTTATTATTAGTAGTAGTAGCGGTACTACTATTACTATGAATAGCTGCAATTTATAGAACCTCTAAAAGGTGCCATCCTTGAGTGCAGGGCCTGTGTCCTGTAGGCCCCAGCACGGGCTGGCCCACTGTAGACTTTCCATATGTATGTCTTTCTTTTTTAAAATGTTTTTATTGATTTTTTTTTTAAGAGAGAGAGGAAGGGAGGGAGAGAGACTGAGAAACATCGATGTGAGAGAGAATCATCCATCAGTTGCCTCCTACACGCACCCTGACCAGGATCGAACCCACAATCTGGGTATGTACCCTGACCGGGAATCGAACCAGTGACCTTTCAGCATATGGGACAATGCTCCAACCAACTGAGCCACACCATCCAGGGCTTGCTCAATATGTGTTTCTTGGGTAAATGAGTAGATCTGTTTAGTGCTAGGCATCGGGAAAACTCTCTGAACATATTACCTTTAGTTTTCAAAACAATCTAGCAAGCAATTTACTATACTCAATACTTTACAGATGAGAAAACTGAGGCTCAGTAAGGTTAAGTAATTTGTCTAACGTCACACAGGTAGAGTGCCATGATCCCAGGTGTCAGTCAAGGACCGTCCGACCCCAGAGTGCATCCTCTTGCTATTCAATCACAGCGCCTCCTGGTGCCCTTTGCCTTTTGCATCTTGGTCTCTCTCTCTTCCCTCTACCTACTCACTCACTCAGGAAATATTCTGAGCATCCATTACATAGGTGGTACCATACAATAGATTGAGCATCAATTATATGGGGTGAACAGTGCAGACACAGTGTCTATACGAATGAAGCTCATGATCCAGGGGTCAAGCCAGGTGTTAAACAAGCAAATGCCCAATTAGCTGCCCCCTTTAAAGCATGGTGAGTGCCATGAGAGGAAAAAGGAGCATGCCAGGCAGACTTTCTTGGCTCAATTGGTCAGAGAAAGCCTCTCTGAAGCTTGGACTTGGTGGATTAAAAAATAACCAAGAGCCAGCTTAATGAGGAGGGGCTGTTCCAGGCAGTGGGAACAGTACTGGGGTAGGCCCTGAGGCAGGGAAGTGGTGGTGGGCACAGAGAGAAGGCCAGTGTGACAAGTGGCACAGAGGACTGTGGATGAAGATGAGCTGTAAGCAACGGACAGTGGCAGGGCCATTGGGTGGGGAGCCTGGATTTTATTCTGGATTGCAGTGGCGGACAGGGAAGAGTTCGTGCAGTGAGTAGATTGGACAGAGACCAGAGTGGGAAAAGGAAGGAGGCTACTGCAGTAAGCCAGGCAAAGAGATCAAGGTGGCTTGAACCAGGGAGAGGCCGTGAAGGAGGAGAGGAAGGGACAAAAGGCGCAGGTGGAGCGTGGTGGAGGCGGAGCTTGGCAGAGGCTCCGGACTTCCCTGCACTGCCAGGGGTTGGGCTGGGTCTAGTCCACGGGAACAGGGAGGCGCTGAACTGGGTTTTCCAAGAACGTCTGGAACAGGGGCTCCAGGTTATCCCATCAAGTCAAGGCAGCTGACTGTGCGAGAGGCCATGCGGGCACTCAGGGAATGCGGTCCTGCCTGTGAGGGTATGACTATCACAGCGTGGGGGCACACGCCACTGAGAGGGGCCAGGCCCATCAGAGGGACAGTCTGCCCGCAGCGCTGCCAGTGGCTCAGGATGAGCCAGTCCAGGATGCAGCATTGGAAAGAGGCGTTTTCTCCTGGTCCGGGGAAGGGGCAAAGTGGCCAGGTGTCAGGAAGCAGGCTGCGCCGACGGTGGGTCGGGTTAGGGGGCTGACGCTCAGCCTGGACGGTGCTGGCTAAGCAGGTGAAGATGGTGCTCAGGGAGACCCAAGGAATGGGAAGGCCTTCGTGATTCATTCTGCAACTTGAGAAAGGTTTAGGGGCATTCTCCCCTCTAATGTCTTTCCCAGGAACTCTCTAGGGAAGTGGTTCTCAACCTGTGGGTCGCGAACCCTTTGGCGGTCGAACAACCCTTTCACAGGGGTCGCCTAAGACCATCCTGCATATCAGATATTTACATTTACGATTCATAACAGTAGCAACATTACAGTTATGAAGTAGCAACGAAAATAATTTTATGGTTGGGTCACAACATGAGGAACTGTATTTAAAGGGCCAGAAGGTGGAGAACCACTGCTCTAGGGGATCCCCCAAATGCCTATTTCACTTGGGGGAGATTTGTTAGGAGCATCTTCATTTCATTTCTGGGGTTAGCCAAAGACACTGGATTTGCTGTGGCTTGGTAGTCCTTGGGTTCCAGTTCGGAAAATAATGGGATGGGAGTTTTTCCATCATGTCTACTCTCAACCTCCCTTCTCTTCTCCTGGCCTCCATGCTGCTCCCCGGCTCTAGCTGCACCCACAATCCCAGCTCTGGGTGGGATCCGTTCTCCCCGCCAGGAGAGGGGCTGGGACACCGCCACTCCACTCAGAGTCCTTCATGGCCAAGAAGGCAGGTCCCGCTGGCCCACGCTCTCTCCTGAGGAAGCCAGGCCCTTTGAGCAAACCTGCGAGGGGCCACCTACTTCCCCTCCTTTTAAAAATAAGCACTCCCTGCGGCTCACGCTGGCGCTCACCCTGGCGAGGCGAGGCCTTTCCAGAAGCCTATGTCAGAGCGTCCTTTGTAGCCTCAGGGAAGAGAGAAGGTGGAAAAAGGGCTTCTATTTGTCCGGATGTTTGACATCCAGAGAAGGAATATTATTGTTTCTCCAGTCAAATCCTGGGGCCGCACTGAAAAATATTTCCAACCTGCCAGACTGCAGGCGGGCGTCTTTGTGAACCTGCGCCAACAGACGCAGGCCCAGGGGGCTGGGTCGGGGCCTGCTTCTCCCAGGCAGCGCATTCCTGTCAGTGCCCTGAAAATGGCAGGTCTGGTCTTGGCCACGGGAGCGGCTGCTATGAATTCTCTCATCCTATCAGTGGGTAGAATTCTCCCTGCCATTACAAGCCTGGCAACCTGGGGGCTGCCAGGCAGGGGTGGAGCCATGCCAAGGAAGGGCTGTGACCAGGAGGCCACAGGGATGATGTGGCTGGAAGCTCCTTCCAGCCAGTATCCTCCCCGATGGAGGAGAGGCCTGCCTCGCTGCCCAGAGGCCCACAGCGCTCACCTCCTCTCTCCTCTGCCTCTACATGAAAGCGCTGGTGTTGGAGTGGTTTCACTGTTCACATTGCAGATGTCATACGTAGTCATGAAAACAAATTTGGGAAACATTGACAAGCAAAAGGACAAAATGAAAATCAACAAATTTCTTATCTTCCAGAGAGCATCATAACTATGTTCAATATATTTTATATCATTTGAACATTAGTTTCATGTATGATATACATCTTTTAAAAAAACACAAAAATGATATCATACAGTATATCTACTATTTTATAACTCACTTTTTTTCACCTGCGTATCATGAATATCTCTCCCTTTCATTAAGTACAACTTTAATAGCTACATGGTATTTTATTCAACTGATGCATTACCATTTTGAGACAATTCTCAATTAGTGGATATTGAGGTAGTTTTCAATATTTTACTACTCTAAACAACATCATGAACAGCCATGAGGCTCAGTCTTTGGGAGCACCTATAATTATTCATTGAGAGTGATGATAATAGCCACCATATTTTAGTGTGCACGTTACTTTGTCTGCAAAAAGACAGCTAGCTTACCCAGAGTGCACAACTGTACTTGTCAGAGGCAGAGTTCATACCCAGTGTTATCTGGCTCCAAATCCAGATCTCCAAATGGCCGTTCCCCGAGTAGGTTGATGCTTTCCAATGATGGGGAACATGGTAAGACTGGCTACTTCCCTGAGCCTAAGCCCATTGATGTACTTCATTAGCTGTGAAATGAGTTCCCTGGTCAGAAGCAATGCCGTGTGAAATACCATGACAGTAAATAAGATATTCTGTGAGCCCGTGGATGGTGATGTGGGTAGAAGCGTTTCGGGCAGGGCAGGCACGCCCATATCCAGTATACCCACCTACTTCAGGAGGGAAACAAGTTCTTCCAAAATGAAAGTGGGCCCATGAAATGCACCTACCGCCAGGTGTCTGGCTGGTCTCCTCAGAGATGGTGTTACATTGGGAACCCTGTGTCAGTAGGTGGGCTGAGTATTCAGCAGTGACTACGGCCAAATTGGGCTTGGTGAGTGGAGGTCCATGTTGCTGGGCACATGCAAAACCTCCACCCACACTATCATGCTGCTTTGTTTATGAGCACGTGGGCATTCACAAAACGGATCATCTCATCAACCTGATTATTAAACTCATGCTGTGCTGAGACTGCTCTCTGAGGAGCACTCACTTAGGGCACAAATATCTTCACCACTGAGCCCATGTGGAGAGGTTTATTGAAACACCTCTTCTTCACACCTCTTCGTCATCAAATTTCCAACTGGGTTCCTTCCAAGTCCCTGACCAAACCTCTAGCCTAGCCGTGTCCATGAATGAACATGGATCCAAACCTCTGGCCATATTTCCTTCCAGGCAAAACAAACACCCAGGTTTTCAAAGTTCTGCCTGCTGGGAGGCTTTCCCTGGGTGTGCTGGAGTACATGCCTTGCCCATGGATCTCTCTCCACAGGCCCTCACAGTGGGATGCCTAATGAACTCCCCAATGGCAATTATAACGCTGCAGAACTCTTGTAGACATGCCCGAATCCTTCAGATTTGCGCTGAGAACAGCCACTCAATGGCCCAGACATTGGGCTGCTCTCTCAGCTTCATCTTGGTGGTCCCAAGGCAGAGACCATGTCTACCGACCCCCTTCACCTTTCTCCATCATGGGGTGCTCGGCAGGAGTGGCAGGGACAACTGTACCTCCCTGTCCTGGTAGTATCCAGATCCAACGCCCAGAGCACTCAGCACAGAGCCTGGGTTCCTCTTCCCAGGCCCTTCCCTGGGGCGCAGAGTCTGTACGGGATCCCAAGCCACCCCAAGACTCCACTAACCTCCCCTCAGGGCTCAGGGCTGTTTGGGTTAGTATGGCTTAGGAAGTTGTCCAAATATTTCAAGTTGTCTCACTTCTAACAATTTTGAAACTGAGCCCTGTCTCACAATGCAATGTTTGCATTTGCTGTAGGTCCTCCTTCCCCCCAAATAAAACCAAACAAAAACCAAACTATTGTGCCATTTGTTCTTGACATTGAGGTATTAGGAAAAATGATAGCCAAAGCCATGGGAATGGGTGAAGTTACCTAAGGAGATGATATGGGGAAGGAAGAGAAGTAGGAAATTTAAATATTTAAATATTATTATATGACTTAACAAGTATTGAATGCTTACTGCATGGTAGGCACTGTTCTAAGGGTTTAAATTATTAGCTACTTTAATTCTTATTATAATCTTATGAGCTAGGCAGTGCTATCAGCAGCAGGATCCCATTTTACAGATGAGGAAACTGAGGAGTGTTGTCCAGAGTATACAGCTAGTCAGTGATAGATGTGGAACCCCCAACTCAGACAGTTCTGGCTCTGGAGTCCTCTCTTAGCTTCCATGCTTTGCCCATCTCAGGAGTAGGCACTTAATCAGAAATTTGCCAGGTTAGATTTAAAAAGCGCTATTCTGGGCGCCCAGGATTTACCCATCAGAGGTCTTAGTTGCAAGCAACAGAGACAGGTTTCCCTACAAAGGAAAGGCATCAATCAGCAGCGGTAGGTAGGCCCATGAGAAGAAATGTTGACCACACGTTCCCCCCTGATCAATCTCAGCTCCATGAAAAGAGGAACATCTGGACACTTAAGTGTCCTGCTGTGGCCACCACCTCTGATGTATTCTTGACAAAATAATGAACAGGAATCTAATGAAACCTCTTATGTAACACTCAGTTTCCAGGAAAAGGGAGGCCAGGGGACATGTTAAACACATCTGTGAGACACCATCAGCCAAGACCAGAAGGTAGAAAATACTCTAGACAGCGGTTCTCAACCTGTGGGTCGCGACCCCTTTGGCGGTCAAATGACCCTTTCACAGGGGTCGCCTAAGACCATCCTGCATATCAGATATTTACATGACGATTCATAACAGTAGCAACATTACAGTTATGAAGTAGCAACGAAAATAATTTTATGGTTGGGTCACAACATGAGGAACTGTATTTAAAGGGCCAGAAGGTTGAGAACCACTGCTCTAGAGAAACAACTCTACTTCTTCAGGAAGTAAGAGGCACTAAACCAAAAAAGGAGGAAAGATTTTTATAGACGGAAAGACATTTAAGAGCATGTTAGCCAAATACAATGGGTGGATATTGCTTGGATCCTGATTTGAATGAACCAACCATAGAAATACCTTTTATCAGACAATTAGGGGAAACTGAACATAGTCTGCATATTAAATGACATGAAAGAAGCATTGTTGGTTGCACTGGTGGCATCGTGGTAATGTAGCTCTAGGTGTGGTTTTTAAGTCTGTATCTGTTAGAGATACCTACTGAAGTGTTTACAGGTAAAATAATAGAATGTCTGGAACTTGATTTAAAATAAATTATGCAGACCCTCCCCCTAAAGGAGGGTAGCACAACCCCCACTCCAAGTGTGGGCTGTCCATGTGACCTCCTTCCGAAGAGGACAGTACAGAAAGGGGGGCGGTGAGGTACTCTCCACTGGGGGTACCTAACGAACACTATTCAGCCAGGTATCACAGCCAACACCAGCAACAACAAACCATGCTGATGGTATATCCCCTTAATTCAGTGTGATGGAAATAGTACTTCACCTCTGTGGCCTTTATCCTTACAGCCCATATACCTGGTCTAGTCATGAGAAGAACAGTAGCCAAGTTTCCAGAGGGGCATCCTACGATATACCCGACCAGCACTTCTCAAAATTGTCAAGGTCATCAAATTCAAGGAAAGTCTGTGAAAGAAAAACTATTTCTCTCTTTACAACACTTCTGACACCAAATACGTAGGTTTTCCATGCCAAGAAATTCTCCAGTTTTCTCGGGACACCAACTGGGTGTGCTACAATTTAATTCCACTCTGCTGCTACCACCTGGAGTTAATGCAGCCCCCAGGTTAAGGGCTCAGTCCCACAAAACTGCCCCCACTTCAGATGCCAATTGCAAGTAGTAGGTCTCCAGGTTACCCACACTTCTATCTGACTTGGCTACAAATCGGAGTTTCCCACAATCCTCTCCTCAGTTTTGATAATCCTATATGATAAAAGGCTAATATGCAAATAGACTGAATGGCAGAACAACCAGTCGCTATGATGCACATTGACCACCAGGGGACAGACGCTCAATGCAGGAGCTTCCCCCTGGTGGTCAGTGCACTCCCACAGGGGAGTGCTGCTCAGCCAGAAGCCAGGCTCATGGCTGGCAAGTGCAGCGGTGGTGGCGGGAGCCTCTCCAGCCTCCATGGCAGTTGGACGTCCCCCGAGGGCTCCTGGACTGGGAGAGGGCGCAGGCTGGGCTGAGGGCCCACCCCCCACCTGAATGCATGAATTTCGTGTACTGGGCCTCTAGTTTGCTATAACAGCTCACAGAACTCAGGGAAATACATGTGCTGGTGGTATTATAAAGGAAGTTGCAAGGGGTACAGAGGTACAGCCAACGGAAGAGGCACAGAGGGAAAGTCCAGAAAGGTCCCAGGCAAAGTAGCCCTGTCTCTCGCACATGGGTGTGCTTACCCACCCGGAAGCTCTCAGTGTGATGGAAATAGTACCTGCAGGGTATGGATCTCTATGGCAGCCTCATCGTGTAGGATGGGAGATTACTTAGTCCATCTCCAGCCCCTCTCCCCTCCCTAGAGGATGGGAGTGGGGTAGGACTGAAAATCCCTACTGTCCAATCCTGCCTTCGTCTTTCTGGCAACCAGCCCCCATCTGGAAGCCATCTTGGTGGGGACGGGATCCACCAGTCATCTCATTAACATACTCAGGACACTCTTATCACTCAAGAGATTCCAAGGGTCTTAAAACTCTTGAGTCAGGAACCAGGACTAAGACTAAATTTATAATAAAGATGCTCCCTTCACCCCATCACTCAGGAAACTACTGGGGTTTTAGGAGCTCATACCAGGAACAATATCAAGTATGTATTTCTTATTGCATCACACTATCACAGTGCTTTACTTCTGTGATCTTCCTCTCCCAAACCCATAACCCCAATCTAAGCATGAGAAAACCAGTAGGCAAATGCCCATCATGGGACATCCTACAATATACATGACTGTCATCACAAACAAGAGGAGTGTGTGAGCCTATCATAGGCCAAGAAAACAGGACAGCTGGATGGAACCCTGGGACAGGAACAGAGCATCAGGGTGAATAAAGCATGGACTTTAGTTAATAATAAGGTACTGATAGTTGTTTGCTACTAGTAATAAATGTACCATACTGACGTAAGATGTTAATAATAGGGAAACAGGGTGTGGGATGGGGTACATGAGAACTCTCGTTACTACCTGATCGAATTTTCTGTAAACCTAAAACTGTTGGGACACCAAGTCTTAAAATCTTTTTGAGAAAAAAATGTTTATGGGGTTCTTTAAGAGGAAAGATGAACAAAAACGGCAGAACGTTGATGAGTTCTGAAGCCTGGGGATGGATACATGGGGGTTCTTTGTGCTATTTTCTCTACTGTGGCTGGGGCCTCCTCGCCGAGGTCCACAGCAGGAAATGTCACCTGCATGAAGCTCCTGAACTTGTCAGAAGGACACCTCCCGGCCAGTGCTGGACACTGGACGCAGGGGAGGCTGAGATGGGGGCTCCTGGCCTTTCCAGATTCTGAAGTGGGAGGTGGACTTGGCCCTCAACCACGATTCGCTATGGGGGGACTTCCCCAAACACAGGGGAGGGGTCAGCTGCTGGGGCCAACATGTTCCCTCCTCAGCCTGTGATGGCCCAGGTGCTTCTATGTTTGGTCCATTGTCATATCCTCTGAGCCTAACACCAAGCTTGGCTCCTGGGGGGCACCCAAAAATGAACGCATGGATGGATGAGGAGATCTGGTCATGGAGATGATCTTGCCTCTTAGGGAGGTGACCAAATCCTGGAGTTGTGAAGCTAGCGTCCTGGCCCTGGCTCTGCATCCCACCGGCGCTGTGCCTTGTGGGGAATCACTCCCTCCTCTGAGCCTCTCTTCTTCTCTCTGCAGTGAGGGAGGTGGGCCAGACCATCTTGTAGCTCATCCATTCCTCAGCCCAAGTCAAGGTCACTGCCCGGACAAAGAGTCCAGTCCATCGGGTTCTGCGGTGGCTCACGGCTGACCTGGTGAGTCCCCAAGCAGATCCTGCCCTCTCTCTGCAGACGGGGGCAGGTGCCGCCACAGGCTGATGAGGGACCTCCAGAAGGGTCGGGAGGGCCCTGAGGACTCTCTTCAAGTCCGTTTCCCCATCTTACAGATGGGGGTGGGGTGGCCAGTCCCCAACGACCTTCCGTGGGGTTTTCTCGCATCTATGGAGGCCTCATCACACATGTCCTGGCTCAAGGACATCTCCTAGAGGGAAGGCCTGGGAGGAAGGGCCAGGCCATGGGCGCTGTTTGCTGAGGACCTAGGGTACGTCCAAGGTGGGCCCTGGGACTGGCTCTGCAGGTGCACGGGAAAGCCAGCGTGGGTGACACAGGCTGTCTGTGCACAGGGAGGGAGCCTTGAGAGAGGCGCGGATCCTGGAACATAAATCAAATGAGGTGTAAAATTGTCCTGGGCCACGCTTCGTAAAGCTGCTGCAACGTCGCTAATAGCAGCCCCAGAGCCAGGGACACACGGACCAGCACCTGGCAGCGGGTAGGGTGGCAATTAGTCCAGGAGTGATGATGGGGGGCTCACGGCAGATATGGGGGCAGCCACTGTTTACTCACCCTGGCCCTCAGTGTCCCTCCAGCAGAACCCGAGGAAGGCGGCGAGGTCGGCACCTACGGCCGCTTGTCCTGACCAGCACCTCCTGCTGAATTCTGCTGAGAATCACACTGTGGGCACCTCAGTATCAGAACGGCACCTGAGGGTGTCCCCCCCCCCCCCACATACAGCCCAATCTACAGAGGGGTCCAACTCAACGAAGGGTAGTCAGCAAACCAAGAAATGCCCAGGACCCAAGGTGCCCAGCCCGGCCAATGGCAGCACGCTGCTAGCCCCCCTGCGGTCAGCCTCTCAGCCAGCGGCACAGAAGGCAGCCTGCTTGGGTGATGGGGGACCTCTCAGTGACCTCAGCCCTAGATGTCCAGGGTGCAGGGGGGCTTGGAGAGGAGTCAGGCCGGTGCTCCAGGTGTGGGCAGGGCAGTGGAGGAGCCTTAAAGACAGACATCACTTACAGAGGCAGGGAGTACTCTGGGTTGGGGGTTGGGGGGTAAGAGCAGCTTCTTGTTCCGCTTGTGTGGCCTGGAGCCGCCCCCTCCCACTCAGGCCCTCCAGGAAAAGGGAGGGTCTAGCTCTGTGCGTTGTCAAGGCTCTTCCTAGAACTGCTAGCCGTGTGGGTTTCCACTTTGGACTTACACCCGGAGCCCTGCGGCTTGTAGATCTGCTTCTACAGGAACCCCCTCCCTCCACCACCCTCCCTCCGATGACCTGGCCCTCTACCCCAGCTCCCTGCCCACAGCAGGTGGGCCTGGACTCTGTGGATTATATCTGGTCCAGGACATCGACCATCTGCTTCCTGCACTCGCCACCTCCCCTTCTCCATCACACTTGTCATCTACACAGCACCCTGGCCTTGCTCTTTCAAGAGTGGAGGGTGGGAGTGAACCGCCCCCGCCTCCCTCCCCCAGCCCTTCCTCCTGGTCCTGGGGAGGTGCAGCCGGGACTCCTGGGGAGACAGAGCTGGGGGAGGAGGGGAGGCAAGGGGGAAGCAGGGAACGGGATTGTACGGAGGTGCGGGGGAGCGCATGGGGGCCTGTAGGGGCTCCACATTCCTTGGGGACCCTCCTCCAAGAAACTTCATGCTCCAGCAAGAACTCATACAATCAAAGCTGCGCTTCCATATGCAACAATTTACCCAGAACGAGTGATGAAAGCTTCCCTCCCATTAATCACTGGGCGAGAGGCTAATTGATTTACAGGCGTGTGGTCTGTGCAGCCCTCCGGAGGGTTCTGTGCGGTGTGATTGTGGCTATGACGTCATAGGCTCTCCAGCTGGGCATTCACAACCTACTGGGGCAGGGCCAGGTGGGGCTGTCCGTGTCCCACCTGCCTGCTCCCCATCCCTAGACCTCACCCCAACTACTAACAGGTTTTTGAAGCTGCTCTTGTAGAACCAGGGCTAGGGCTTATGGCCACACCAGACAGGTTCTGACTGCTTCAAACGAGTCACCACAGGCTGAAAGCTCTTCTCACCAGTCCAAGTCAGTTCCAGCTCATTTCCGTTCTGACCAGGAAGAAAACGGGTTCTAACATGATCCGAGGTGGCCACACCAATTTAGACCTTTTGAAATCGTGCGTCTAAATGGATGGAACCAGCGCTGCCCAGACCGAAGCGACGCTGACTGGTGTCCATGCGTCCAGGCTGGTTCCGGCCCTGCCTGTGGCTTCTACTCTGACCCTGCCACACTGAACCTGTCCTCTCCCAGGCCTCCTCTGGAAGGTGTGACCCAGCTGACTGTTCTTGAAGAAAGAGGGCTGGGTAACTCTTTGGGTGTCATTGTATCTTGAGTGGGAGGCTGCTATTTTACTAGTAACTCACACCTACAGGGTGCCGAGTACCTGTGCACACACTGTTCATGTGGCCCCACTAGGAGCCTCCCAGCCAGGGGGCCGCTTCCTGTGCCTGCTGTGTTGTTAATGGGTCTGAGAGGTGGGCTTGGAACCTTCCACCTGACAGCTTTTTTAAAAAATATATATTTTATTGATTTTTTACAGAGAGGAAGGTAAAGGGATAGAGAGTTAGAAACATCGATGAGAGAGAAACATCGATAGCTGCCTCCTGCACACCTCCCACTGGGGATGTGACCGCAACCAAGGCACATGCCCTTGACTGGAATCGAACCTGGGACCTCTCACCCCGCAGGCCGACGCTCTATCCACTGAGCCAAACCGGTCAGGGCCACCTGACAGCTTTGTGGCTTCGGTTTCCCTTCTCTGAGCCTCAGTTTCCTTCTCTGGAAAATGGGGATAATAATCATGTGTCCTTCGTGGGGGGCGGAGTAAAAGTTGCTCATCTTCATCACAGCACTTACGCCCTGTTGTCACCCACAGCAAGGGGCCAAGCTATCAGCTCTTCCTTCTTATTACTATGATCACTGTTGTGACTGTACAATGATTGTTCTCATCATGCAAATGGGAGGCCACGGGGCCTGGGCCTGGCTTTCAGTGCCATTTGAACCCTGACCTCTCCTGGAGGGTCCGCAGCAAGTTAAAGAACTGGTCACCACGGTGCTCGCCTCTCTCACCTGCCAGGGAGGCCCCGGCTGCCCCTGGCTGGGTTTCCAGTGCTGCTCTGGGAATTTGTCGCTTCTCAATGGCTTTCTGACAACTGTCAGGGGCTTGCTCCTTACTGAGCGCTTCCTCCCCTGGGAGGAAATGCCGGAGCTCTCCAGCCACATCTGGGGGGTGGGAGGAAGGCTCTGTGTGGGCTGAGAGAGCCCTGGGCTGAAGACTGGGGTCCTGGGGTGACCATACCCTCCTTCAGGCCCCTGTACCTCCCCAGGGACCTGGGGACCTGAGTGTTCGGGACAGAGTGTGGAAGGCACTTAACACCAGGAAGGACCCAGCTCCTGAGGCTGGGCCTGAGATCCCCTCTCTCTGTTCGCCCCCCCCCCCCCCCCCCCGCAGCCCCCTCTGCTCCTCTCTCAAGAACGAATTACACACACCCCACTAAACACTCCAAAGGAACAGTTTACCTGCATCACGGCTGCTGGGGGTCGCTGTGTTCCGAGCACTTTCCTGCGTTGTCTTTACTATCACAGATGCCAGGAAAGAGGTGCTGTTGTCGGCCACAGAGGAGGAAACCAGCACAGAGAAGGAAGGAGGGAGGCTCCTAACCCCACCCCTGACCTTAACTCTCCACTAACCTTTTCTCCTCTACTCCCCAACCTCCACCCCATCCAGGGGCTGCAGGGGCCTGGGACGCGGCAGAATATTAAAATGTGGTAGCTTGTCCTCTATCTTAACAGTGTCGCTTACGATGGTGGTGGGATAGGGCTCAAACCACCCAAATCCTTGGTTTCGAAGGGAGCTCCCAGGCCCCTCCAAGCAGCCACTGACCCCACTGGGCACTTCCCCCGCCCCCCACACTTGCACTCCCTCTGCCCAGGGCCCCTGCTTCCCTAGGGGTCCCACCTACTCAGGGGTCCGGCCAGCCGGAGCAGTTCCAGTGGCTGGGCTGCATCTATCACGCACCCCAGCTTTAGCCACGCCCCCCCACACACGTATGAGCAGGACGGGAGGATCTGTGAAGTGTCCTTTCCACTCACACACACCGAGTGACTGAGGAAGCCTCTCATTTAATCCTCACAACAACCCCATGAGGTAAACACTCTTATGAGCTCCATTTTTTTATATTAAAAAAAGTCATTGCGGCAAAATACACATGAAGCAAATAGCTCGGTTTTAACCGTTTTTTCGCATCCCGTTCAGAAGTGTCACATGCACTCACTGCTGGGCACCCATCTCCGGACTCTGCGTCTCTCAAAGCTGCACCTCTGCGCAGCTCGTCAAACTACCCCCCTCCTCCCTCCCCGGCCCCTGGGACCCCCTCCTGCTTACGGTCCAGGAATGCGGCTCCTCCAGCTTCAGAACTCGTCTTCCTGTGGTTACCAGCTGCATTTTAAAGCAAAGAAATAGAGGCTCGGAGCCACGAAGCCACTTACCTGCCATCACCAGCGAGTAAGTGACACGACCAGGTGTGAGCCCGGCTTCTCCGCAGAGGCCCGCGCGGCCCTCCCAGCTCACCGGCGTCTCCACGAGCCAGCCCGGTCCCAGTGGAAGGGCCCGAGGCCCGGGTCCCAGGTGCGAGTGGTTGTGGGGGAGCCGCACACCTGGCTCCAAGTCTAGCGATAACTCATCACTCCCTTGGATTCGGCACGGAGGTGATTCGGCAGTTGGGCAGGAGGGTGCGCAAATCTTTCTCAGCTGCTCCCTGAGGCCCAACTTGCTTTTCCAGACCCTTTTCTTCCCCAGGAGTGTGGGGCGGGGGAGGGGGGCGGTTAGAAAAGACACCGTGCGACCTGTTCTTGGAGTCTCCACTTAGTGACTGACACTCATTGTTCATCCTGAGCGGCCCATGACCACCTACCTGTCATAGGTCCAGGCCCAGGGGGGACAGGGAGGCTCCAAAACAGAGCGTCACCTCAAAGACCTCCCTGAAGTAGGAAGAGTCCTGTCGCCTGAACACAAGTGACTGCAGAGGAGGTGGGGCTGGAGGAACATTCCTTAGGAGGCACAACCCAAGGGATAAAGGGAGTCTGTAGGCCCAGGTTGTTTCCAGGTGGGCAGTCAGGGAGGCCTTCACGGAGGAGGAAGCACGGAGCTGGGAGAATCTAGCAGACGTCGGGCGGAGACAGTGGAAATCCAGACCACAGGCACAGAGGGCCGCGAGTGTCCATCAGTCTGGCCACCACAATCAAGGCAGGCCCAGGTCCTCAGTGTCCAGGAAGTGCTCAGCGGGTGAGCAGGGATAATGCGAGCTCCCGGAGAGGAGGAAGGGAAGGGGAGCCTTGGCCCCTGATGGGCCTCCGTCCCCCTCTCCTCCCTCCCACACCCAGCAGGGCACAGACTTCACAAAGGCGGCCCCTTCGGAACGGAAGCCCCCCACTGACACCTGCGCCCCTCCTGAGGGTGCCGAGTGCCGGGTGGCCCCCTCAGCACCTCGGTTATGCAAAGTGCTAACGTCGAGAAAACCTCAGCTATTATTTGTGGGTTCCAAAGAAATAACCCGGAGGACTGGCTGTGGAAGACATGGGTTTATTAGGACTTGCGTGTGCACCGGCCAACCCGGTGAAGTTTCCCACCACACCCGCGGCCACTGGTGAAGTTGTCCTGCTAAGTCCCATCGGCCTGCGGGCGGGCTGCACCGGGGGTGGCTGGCTGGTGCTGTTGTTTTGCCACCCCCTGACTTTCCCAGCACAAGGAAAACAGAAAAACAGGGCACAGAGGGGGAGGCGGACGGCCCTGCACAAGCTGTGTGAGATCAAACACTGGCTGTGTGCATGCAGCAGGCTCACAGCTAGAAGCATTTTCTCTGGCCTCTCTTCGACCAAACTGCTGGCCGGGCTCCCAAGGTCTCCCGTCTGCTCACAGATGGCCTTCACTCTATTTCCCACAGGGGGGTGGGGGGGGGAACAGGGGGCATGGGAAGGGGCCCATGTTCCCATTTTTCATCAACCTTGCACATAGTAGGTCTCAGGAAGTACCTTCATCATAACTTCTGTTTGGAAGGAAGGGGGACAGGCCCGGTGGGGCTCCTGCTCGTACAGAGTGCTGGCTGTGAGTCACCTGGGATTTCCTAAGTGAGTAAGTCAGGTGGAGGGAGGGCGGGAAGAAAAGAAAAAGGATGCACTGTCAGTGGTCGGCAAACTCATTAGTCAACAGAGCCAAAGATCAACAGTACAACGATTGAAATTTCTTTTGAGAGACAAATTTTTTAAACTTAAACTATATAGGTAGGTACATTGTTATCAACTTAATTAGGGTACTCCTAAGGCTTAGGAAGAGCCACACTCAAGGGACCAAAGAGCCGCATGTGGCTTGCGAGCCACAGTTTGCCGACCACGGCGCTAACATGTGTGGGAGGCAGAGAGCCCCCTGCTGTGGGAATCTGTGGAGTCTTCTGGGAGCTGGTGGCACTTGCTAAGGTGGCCTCTGAGCACAGAAAAGATTCTGAGAAGTTGGCATGGTGAGCGGTGGTGAGGGCAGGCGCCCTGGCGGAGGGAGCCTTATGGGCAAAGGCCCAGGGGTGGGACAGTGTGGGCCACACACAGGGCCGAACGCATGTCCACGCTGGCTGGAACCCCAGGGGAGTGGAGAGGAGCCTGGGCCGGAGTATGGAGGTGGGCAGACGTCCCAGGTCATAGGCCCTGTGCCGCCGGGCTCTCTCGGAAGGTCGTGGAAACCCCTTGGAAGTTCTTGAACAGAAAACCTGAGGGAGAGATGCTGGCAAGTCTCCACCAGGAGCTGCAGCCTGGAGAGGGGCCGGCCAGGGGTCCTCACAGACGTAACAAGAGACGCCAATGGTGCTGATGGGAGCAGGGAAGGCTGACACAGGACTTGCCAGCAGACCCTTCCACCAAAAGGCTAGTCCCTCTTCCTGTTTTCCAGATGGGAGCGCTGACTGGCATGGCCCAGGTCGCCCAGCTGGCCAGGCGCCTGACCTCCATCCACGGCAGCAGGGACGGCAGCCCTCGTGGATCGGAGCGGCTGCCAGGAGAGCCCCGGGGAGGAGGATTGCAAACGAAGGAAAGGGTGGTTTGATTGTCTGGCCATGTCCGCCATGGGAGACGGAACAGAGCAGAGCAGCTTGGGCCGCCTGTTTGCTCGCTGCCATCTGAGGCCCGGTTAGTGGTTCTGCACCTCCCTCCCCACCCCCCCTTCCCCACCCCCACCCTGCACGCAGCAGCTGCAGGGATCAGCAGGGTCACGTGAATGAAATGTTTTGAAGACTATCAGGACTGTGTGAGTAGGAGGGGTTGTTCCCATGGCGATGCGGGCCTCTCTTAGTCACCCTGGTCCCGGTGCCAGAAAAAACACACAGCCCCCAAGATCCTCGACAGCTTTCACCCACCAAATGTCCCGGCTTGTCGACTCGCTGGTTGACTAAAGCCGGCTGAGTCACAGGTGCTGCAGGGGGCTGAGCGGGGGAGCATATGGAGGGCTGACATAGTCAATAGCCACAGACCAGGGCCCGTGAGTCACCGCTCCTGGGCACCCGGAATGGAGGGCCAGGGCCCTTTCAGGACCAGAAAGGGCCTGACCCGATGGAACCTGCGGCCGAGTTCGCTGTCTTTGCCACCTCTTGTCAGATTTCAGCTCATGAAGGCGTTTCTCTGACCGAATCCTCCTATCTGCACTTCTGTGTGATGTCACCGTACCTGCTCCTCTGCTCCCAGGACAGTGGCCCCCGAGGGCTGGACATCAGGATGCACTGAAAAGGCCTCGTGGAGACAACCCCACCACATACATGGGGGACAATCAAACAGAGCCCCTGCACCCCCCGAGCTGAGGGGGAGGGACGCCCTTGGGAGCTCAGGTCATGTGCCAGGAGACTGGCCATCCCCAAAGGGGCCGCCACACCCCCAGCCTCTGCAGCTGCCTCCTGCTGTGAGGCCCTTCCCATCCTCCACGCCCAGCATCCTCACACGCCCGCTTTGCCCACACTCAGCCCACGTCTGTGCTCTTGCCTTGCTGGTCCTCCTGCCAGGAGCGTCCTCCCTCCACGCACCCGCCGACTCCATGAGGATCTTCCCTCCTCCCAGAGGGAGGAGCCTGGTGGATTTAGGGAAGCATCTCAGGGTTTCCTCCCCACCTCCCCCTCCCCAGAACACCCTCCACCCCCACTCCACACTGGTCCCTGTTGTTGATTTGTCACTTACACACCTGGTCCCCGAGATGCCCAGATGCCCAGCACCCTGGGCACGTGGGAGTCAGTGAGGAAGGCTCGGCCACCTGAGCTGGGTAAGCAAATCATCCGTCTCCGGCCTCGCCCCCCCACCCACCCACCCCCACCCCCCGTGGAGGCGCTGACGGCAGCTGTAGGCCACTCCACACCCAGCATCACAGTGGCCACATGGAGACTCGGGGCTTTTCACACTGACAAGTAGTGAGTCTGAATTCAAGGCAATTTTCCCCCCTGCACCCCACTTAGCTATGACCTCTGGATTCCCGCCAGACCCCAAGCCAGCACCCCCACCCCCACAGGCTGCCGCTCTACCGGTGCTGGCTCTGCCCCCCACACCTGGACTACAGCTGCTGAGACAGGCGCTCCTGCAGGGAGCCCTCCCTCAGGCACTAGAGGCCGGTGCCTATCAGCCGCACAGCCCACTGGGCTTCCCGGCTCACGCATTTCAACCTGGGCCTGGAATCCCCCAAAAGGACATGCACACATGTGTGGGGGTGGGCATGATGCTCATGGGTGACTTCCAGAAAGGAGGCCCACCGCTCTTCCTGGGCCCCCGAGGGCCCAGCGCCCCCAAAGTATTAGAACTACCCCGTCTCCTGTCACCGACTCATTGCACAGATGGCCCCTGTGTCTGAGGCCCCAGCTGGACGGTCGCTCCCTGTCTTGGCCTCATGAGCACTGGCTCCAGGTCTGCCGCACCGTCAGCCCAGCACTGCGTTAGGAGCTGGATAAATGTGCATTTACTTGCCCTCAGGGTGGCCGTGGGGACCCCTTCGTGACCTTGACCCGTGTCTGATGTGGAACACACTGCCTGAGTGACACACACTCTCCCGGTCTCCTTCCGCCGCTAAGAGGACACATTTACTGGGAACCTGCTGAGCGCCAGGTGGAGCCCTGGGCATACTCACCTGTTGTCCTGAGTCCTCGCAGCTCCGTGAGGCAGCAGCCAGGCAAGCGAGGTTGCCCGCAGGAACGAAGCCCCGCCTGCCCAGGGCCTGCACGGCCTTCCTCTCAGTCGTGACCTTGCAGGGTGGCTGGGCCTGTGTCCGCGACTTTCCTGTTCTCACTCTGAGGCCCAGACAGGCAGGGCCACTCCCCGCAGCAGAGGGAAGAGGCTGCCCTATCAGTGATTACGTGATCGAGCTCAGACATCACACGCCTCCCTTCTGCTCATCAGTTACCAGCCTGCACTGGTCACACAGGCCCATCAGTCACCCCATCTCACGTGTGGGGGCATGACAGCTGGAAGCCCACCCAGTGTGTGCAAGGGCGGCCTGGCTGGGCGCTGATGCACCGTGACCCCTCCAGAGCTGAGCCCCGTCTTTGGCACCACCCTGCCTTGGAGAGGGGCTGCCGGGGGGCCAGGAGCAACCTGAAACTGCTTGAAGAACCTCCAGGGGAAGGCCCTTGGGGTGAAGTCCGAGTGGGGCCACTCTAATGTGAGGAGTGCTGAGTAATGATCAGTGGCAGGTGGCACAGACCCCTCTTGGCCAGGTCCTTTGCAGAAAGGACATACCTGTCCCTCAGAGGTGGACTGAGCTGCTCCAGTGTCCAGCTAGAGTCTCCCAGTCCAGCTGTGGAGCTGGGATGGACAGTTATAGTGGCTGGACCAGCAGAATGAGTGAAGACGGCAGGCGCCGGCATCCACTTCTGCTGCTTCCTTAGTCCTCACCACGAAAACTGGAAAGGGTGACTTTTTTTCAAAAAAAGCACAAAAATTGAGCCTGGAAAGAGAAAATTCCAATAGCCACAAGTACGCCGAGTGCCCGGATCTTGGCTTCTAACTACCACGCTCCCCTTTGGGAGCCAGGGCTCTTGGAGGAATGGCAGATTCCAGAGAAAGTACATGATGCGCCTGAAACATCCCGAGGTGCCGGAGAGCATGAAGTACTCAAGGGATGATGGGAGGTGTCAAAAGGACACAGGCGCTGCCCTAGAGGGGCTCCCACAGGCACCTTTGGGACAATTTGAACATCCAAATATATAATGTTGGTAATAGATTATAACTCACCGAGTAGAATAGTAAACCCTGAGAAAGGAAGAAAGAAAGAAAGAAAATAGAAAAGAAGTGGGGAGAGATGAGAAAGGAACCCAGCCTCCTGCCTCGGCTAAAGTTTCTCCTCATAAACCATAAAGATACTTGTGTCCTCTGCCTTCCAAGTTCCAGGAGAGTCTCTTTCTGGCCCTGGTGCTGGTAACCGCCCTGAGGACAGACCCCTGGGAATTTTCTGAGACAGACTAAGAGAGCTGTGAGCTCATGCTCATATGAATAAAGAAATGAATGCACTGAACAGAATAGTTACACAATGTCAAAGTACCTCCCACTGAATACTTATCAATTACAGAAGGCAAAAGAATACGTTGTGGTGAAGAAGCCTGGCAGACACCACCCTATCAGGTGATCCGGAAGGAGACATTGAAATCATGCCCCGCCCCCCCCTCTCCCCCTCCCATTTCCAGGCAGGGTGCAAGGAGAAAGCAGCATCATAGAATTTGCCCCACCAAAGACGCAGGGCCCAAATCCAGTCATGAGAACCATCAGACAACCCCAAACTGAGGGACATCCTCCAACAGTGTGTGTGTGTGGTCATAAAAGTCAGAGAAATACCAAGGAACTGGTCTAGACAGAAGGAGACTATAGAGACTTGACAACTAAGTGCAAGCATGTTTCTGATCCGGATGCTTAGCCACCAAAAAAAAAAAAAAAAAAAAAAAAAGAGGAAAATTGGCAAAACATGAATGAGGGCTGAAGATTAGGTGGCAATAATGTTTCAACATTAATTTTCTGATTTTGATGGCTGTAGCATGGTTAGAATAGTTCCTTGTTTGTGGGAGGTGCACTGTAAAGAACTTGGTGAACTTGGGAAATCATTTCAGCAATTTACCCTTAATGGGTCGGTGGAAAAACCACTGGTACTGCACTTGCAACTTTTCTTTACATAGGACATTGTTTCAAAATGAAAACCAATAAAAATGAAAGGCTTTTCTTGCCTGTCTAGAGAACTGTTCAAGGCGTGTCTTTGTTGGTACGAGGGCGCCCTCTTGTGTCCTTACAGCATAATGCAGCACTTGGTACCAGGTGGGGACTTACTCTTCCCCACCTGCAGTTACCCTCAGAAGCCCTCTCATCCAGCCTCCCGCCTCACCTAGACCACAAAGACACCTGTGTCCTCTGCCTTCAAAGTTCCAGAAGAGCCTCTTTATGGCGCTGGTTCTGGGAACTGCTCTGAGGATGGGATCCCTTGAAATTTTCCTGGACAGACCAGGAGAGCCATGAGCCAGTGTGATGAGGGGCGGGCTGCAGAGGACAGGGCCCAGCTGCAAGGCCAGAGGCGTCCCCCAACCATCTGCCTGGATGTGGGCCCATCAACTCTCTGCTCTCAACCCCAGTGTCATCACTTCCGCATCAGAGACCATGAAACTTGCCCAGACCTTCACCGGAGCTACTGAGACCAAAATATTAGATCCCAGTCCCCAGGGGCTGGATGACCCAGGCTGCCCGGAAGAAGGCTGGCTTGCACCTGCAGTCTAGCTTATGACGCCTCCTTCTCTCACAAGCATCCCATGGAGGAGACCAGATCAGTGGTCGGCAAACTGCGGCTCGCGAGCCACATGCAACTCTTTGGCCCCTTGAGTGTGGCTCTTCCAAAAAATACCAACTTCTGTGCATGGGCCGCGAAGTTTCAATCGCACTGTACATGCGCGCCCGCACGTGGTATTTTGTGGAAGAGCCACACTCAAGGGGCCAAAGAGCCGCATGTGGCTCGAGAGCCGCAGTTTGCCAACCCCTGGGATCATTTGGTCACGTTACCGAGTGTAGGTGACATAGCAAGTGAAGGATAAATCAGATGGCAACAGCCGCCTGTGGGCTCACTTCTTAAGGAATTCTTGAAAGCCCTCGGGATTCTGAGCCGTTGTGGGTTCTTCCCATCCCTTCCACTCTGGGCATGACCCTTGTAGGAACAATGGGTACCAACGCATGTTAGCACCACCCCCAGCAAATCACAGAGGGCAAATCCTGGTTCAAGTTGGGAGCTAAGCCCTCCTTTGGTGGCTGGGCACCTGGTGGTTGGCCGGCAGGGAATGGGTGCCTTCAGGAAGCCAGGAGTCTGGGCAGGTAGGTGGACCTCAGGGGCCTGGGCAGGTAGGTTACAGATGATTTGTTGAAAACAGTATTTCATATCAGACATTTGCTCTGGAAGAAAATGAGAGCATCTCTCTCCCCCTCCCTAGGAAGGGAAGCCCCGGGCTTTGAGTTCCAGGGTCAGAAAGAGGTGGGTGGAGTCACAGTCTGTGTGTGTTTCAGGGGTTGTCACCAGGCTCTGTTCGCCCGGCAGTGGATCGGCTTTTCCCGGGGGGAGCCTGGGAGGTAGGGTGCCTTGAGGGTCAGAGAGATGGCAAGCAGTGCATGGAGGGTGTTGGGAGAGGAGATGAGGGGGTAGAAGTTCCAAGGTGGGGTCCTGGGCCTGCTCCCCTGTGTGGAAAGGGCCCTGGTGGGCAGGTGCAGGCTGGGGGCTGGACAGGGGTCCCTGTTGGCTCTGGGTGCAGCCAGCCAAGTAGATCATGTCATGCAGCAGAGGGCAGAGGGGAAAACCAGGCCCCAGGCATCTGCAGAGGAAGGGACAGCAGCCACGTAGACTGTGGGCGCCTCTGTGTGTGTTTGCCACTGGCCTGACCCCTGTACTTCGTTGCCACCCTTGTAAGTCTTGCCATCTAAAACCCTGCAGGGGAGGGGATTCTGGGAAAGGAAGTTCAGAGTCTTAGGAAGGAGCAGAGATGCCAAGCTGACACCCCACCCCCCACCCCCCACACACACACCCATGCACAGTGAGTCTAGGCGCGTGGTCGGCAAACTGCGGCTCGCGAGTCACATGCGGCTCTTTGGCCCCTTGAGTGTGGCTCTTCCTAAGCCTTAGGAGTACCCTAATTAAGTTAATAACAATGTACCTACCTATATAGTTTAAGTTTAAAAAATTTGGCTCTCAAAAGAAATTTCAGTCATTGTACTGTTGATCTTTGGCTCTGTTGACTAATGAGTTTGCCGGCCACTGGCCTAGGGCCTCACCCCCAGGGGCGCTGAGGTTGGGCAGCTAGTCTGGCCGCTACACGTCTTCGGTAACCCTCTCTCCCTGCTGCCCGCCCACCCACACCACACAGCCGGGCAGCCCCTTCCTGCTCCTCCTGGAGCCAGAGCAGATGCCTGGGGAGCGTGGTGGGAAGTGTGGCTCCCGCAGCGGCTTCCTCGGGGAGCCAAGAGGCTCCAACGTTCAGAAGAGAGAGAAGAGGCAGGGAGGGGGGAACCGGAGGACTTGCCGTGGGACCTGGACAAGTGACCTCCTCCCTTAGGCTTCCTGTCTCCTCTCTCCTCTCCTCTTGTCTGGGCCCTCCAGGTGGCACCGAGGGCACAGAGCCCCCTTTGCCCACAGCCCCTGCCCTGAGGGTGGGCCTGGAGGGGCAGCAGGAGCACCCACCAGACCTGGCCCTGCTCAGGGCAGCTCCTCGGGCCTGGCTGCTGCCTCCTCAGACCAGGCTCTGCTCACAGCGCTCCGTGCTTCCCCCTCCCCAGCCCCCAGGAGAAGACAAAGGCCATCACCCCCTCAGCCAATCCCTCCCTGCCCCCGAACACCCCTCCCAACTCCCCCCTTGGGATCAGCCGGCTGCGAAAAGCACCTTTTCCACAGTGGCCTGAGAGAGGCAACCCTGAGTGGAGTGGAAATTGCTAGAAGCAAGAGATCAAGATCCAAGGCTAAGCCCAGCCCCTACCACTCCTGACTGTACCCTTCAGGCTCATTCCTTCCTGAGCTTTGGATGAGCCTGAGTTTCTGCCGGGGAGGAACAAGTGGTCCCTGCCTCGCGGCCTGCAGGCAGGATTGGTGCAGAAGCACAGGTGCAGCCACAGTACTCAGGGCTGTTGAAGAAGGAGGACGCCCCGAGGGCTGGGGAGAGAAGGCTTGCTGCACAAGGTGACGCTGAAACATTCCCCGGGGACAGAGTAGAAGCAGCTCCTGTGAGGGTGTGGCAGGGGTGAGGGGTGAGAGCCATGCACAGGTGCTCCTGTGAGGACGTGGCAGGGGTGAGGGGTGAGAGCCATGCACAGGTGCTCCTGTGAGGACATGGCAGGGGTGAGGGGTGAGAGCCATGCACAGGTGCTCCTGTGAGGGTGTGGCAGGGGTGAGGGGGTGAGAGCCATGCACAGGTGCTCCTGTGAGGACGTGGCAGGGGTGAGGGGTGAGAGCCATGCACAGGTGCTCCTGTGAGGACGTGGCAGGGGTGAGGGGTGAGAGCCATGCACAGGTGCTCTGAGCAAAGGGCGAGTCGGGGAGCACCCAGGGAGAGGGGCTCTCGGCAGTTAGCACGCTATAGCTGCTACAGGGGAAGTGAAGCTCTGGGCTCCGGAGGGCGAGGCAGTGAGAGGCCTCACAGAGGAGCTGGGCAGACACAGGTGAAAATAGTGACCGTGAGTTGTGCCTGCTGTCCCGTATAGACACGTTCGCAGGTGGACTTTTTCTCACTGCTCTTCCTCACAACCCTGGGAAGCACGTCTTGTCACCTCCTCATCTCCCTTTCACCCATACATTGCAAACCCCTCCTCTTAGAGGGGGAAACAGGCTCAGAGGGGCAGTGCTTTCCCCAAGGCCCACGAGGTGGGTCAGGACGCCGCTGCTTGCTTGGACCTGTGGTTTCGAGAGCCCAGAGCCGGCAAAGGCGGGGAGCTGCCCTGGGCTGCCCGCTGGGTGAGAGGTGACAGAGGCTGGAGCAGAGGGCCTGCCCTGGGGCCTGCCGAGCCCTGAGGGAGGTTGAGAGGTGGGTTGGGAGGCAAGGCAGAGATCTGACAAATGAAAACGCAAAGCCCGGCAGGTGTGGCTCAGTCGTTGAGCATCGACCTATGAACCAGGAGGTCATGGTTCCATTCCCAGTCAGGGCACATGTCAGAGTTGTGGCCTTGATCCCCAGTGTGGAACGTGCAGGAGGCAGCTGATCAATGATTCTCTCTCATCATTGATGTTTCTCTCTGCTCCTCTCCCTTCCTCTCTGAAACCAATAAAAATATACATACATATATATACATACATATATACATACATATATATACATACATATATATACATACATATATATACATTTTTTTAAAATGAAAATGCAAACGCAATTCTGACTTCCTCTGCTGAAGTGCTCAGGTGTGTAGCCTTCTGGGGGATGTGAGGGTGAGGGCGGGGCTGGGAGGCGGAGCTCAGCTCAGCTCAGACAAGGCCTCCACCGTTGGTGAGCCGTTGCTTGATGCCAGACTTTTCCACATACCTCCTCCTGCCCAGGTGAGCGTTAGCCTCTCCACCACAGTTCAGAGCAGGGAGGCTCTGGGAAGGGAAGTCACGTCCGGAGGGAGGGCCACACGGGAAGAGCTAGGACCCTTTATTCATGCCAGCGTCTTCGTTCACTAATGCCATCTTCTCTCCAAACATCAGAATTGCTGATCACCGACAGGAGCCGGTGCTCTCTCTGGATTGCCTTTCCTCTGTCCGACCCGCCCTCACTTTATGGGGTAGGACTCTCGGGCTCAGAGAGGCTAAATGTCATGCCTGCGGCCACACAGCATTCAACCCAGATCTTCCTTGACTCCAAAGCCCATACTCTTTCCTCAAGAGCCTGTTTCCCAAAGTGTGTTCCATGGGGTATCCATTCATTTCCTGAAAAGGGGTGGAGGGCTGTTGATGGAAAACATTTGGGAACATTGGGTAAAACAGTATCTTGACATTAAGATTTTTCCGTTTCAATCTAATATATTTTATGAGTCTATAATAGTGGGAACTGGTATGCCCAAACATATTTAGTCCACCTTTCCCTTTTATCACAAAACATTGTATTAGTTACAAATGTGTTGAGCTGTGAGTAAAAGAACCACCACCCCCAATAGTAGCCAAGAGCCCATACAGAAATAGGCAGTCCAGGCCGATGTGGTGGCTCCGACAGGACACTGGGAACCCAGGCTCTTCCTAGCCTCCTGCTCTCCTGTCCTTAACATGTGGCTTCCATCCCTACAGTTGCAGATGACTGTAGCCCTCCCAGGTACCACATCTACATTCCAGGCGGGAAGAAGGAGAACGGCTAAGAGCAAGGGTTAGTCTGAACCTTTGTATCCTGGAAGCTCCCCCAGCAGACTTCTGCTTACATTTCATTGGCCAGAAGTATATCACATGACCACCCTAGCTGCAAGGGAGTCTGAGAGATTGAGTAATTTTAAGGGGCACATTCTGACCTGCATGGAATTAGAGGTCTATAGGTAAGGAAGGGTGGAAACCATAAAACCCCTCCTGGGATTGGTGTTCTATGAACCTGGTTTGGAAAATGCTGCTCTACACTCCTGCCACCTCTCCTCATTTTTTTGCCCAGTGAAAGGCAACTCATTCTCCAAGGCCTGCATATGGCTCCTCCCCTGACAAGGCCCTCAATCCCACCTCCTCCTCCTCCTCCCTGCCCCTTGCTCCTTTCAGTGCCCTGCAGGTGACAGAGTGAGGAGCAGGGGTGTTGGTTTCCCCTGTGGATATGTTACCTGTGAGCTGCTGGAGGGCAAGGACATAGCCCACCCATGTACCCGCCGCAGGACAAGCCCTGGCACAAATGTCACATAGCTGCGTGAGTGGCACTCGGGGGCAGAGAGTGGCTCGGAATGCCTCGCGTGGTTAGGTGAAGCAGGTACCAGCTTGAACCAGCATAAACGGAAAAGCAGCTTTTTAAATGAGTTGTTTTTAGAGAAAGAGGAAGGGCGGGAGCCAGAAAGAGAGAGAAGCATCAGGGTTGCCTCCCATGCATGCCCTGACCGGATCGAACCCACCGCCTGCTGATAAACGGAACCACGCTCCCACTGGGCCATGCTGTCCAGGGAAGAAAGGCGGACATCTGACTACGGGGGTGCGGTGCTCCGGGGAGCACAGGCCTGGGACTTGGTCTGGGCAGAGTCTGGGAGGGCACTGGGATCCCGGGCAGCCTCTGTCCCCGTGGGCAGCTTCCCCTGCACGCTCTGCAGCCCGGCCTTTCTGCTGCTCTGTCCAGGGGCAGGAGGAAGGCGCCACACTTCCGCTCCCAGTCAGATCAGCCCTAGATGGAAGCAGACCCCTGAGCCCCATTTCCAAGTCGGGGACAGACTCTGAGTGGGGCCAATGTCACCTGGTCCAATCGATTGTACCCCTTGGTGGCGGGGGGTGGGGTGGGGGGCTCATGTAATACACTGGGTGTGAGGGACAGCTAAGGCAGACACCCTGACGTGACCACCTCAATTTAGGGTGTGAGTGTAGCAGGGGTCAGCAAACTATGACCCATGGGCTGACGCTAACCCACCACCATTTTTGTAAAGAAAATGGTATTGAACACAACTAAGCTCGTTCCCTTACGTGTTGTCCACGGCTGCTTCTGTGCTCTGGCCGCAGCGTTGGATAGTTGTGACAGAGACCACGCGGCCTGCAGGACGACCTGGCCCTGTACGAAACATGCCTGCCAACCCCTCCACCATCCAGAAGAAGTGTGTCTGTCTAGGACAGCAGTTCTCAACCTGTGGGTCGCGACCCCTTTGGCGGTCGAACGACCCTTTCACAGGGGTCGCCTAAGACCATCCTGCATATCAGATACTTACATGACAATTCATAACAGTAGCAACATTGCAGTTATGAAGTAGCAACGAAAATAAGTTTATGGTTGGGTCACCACATGAGGAACTGTATTTAAAGGGCCAGAAGGTTGAGAACCACTGGTCTAGGAGCTTGCAGGCAACTTGAGGGCAAGGATATGTCATTCAGATCTGCTGGGGGAAGGGAGGGAAGAAGGGAAGGGAGGGAGGAAGGGAGGGAGGGAGGGAGGGCAAAGGCAGAGCTGGTGCCGGTTCTAGTTCTCGGACCACTGCTGGCTTTGGGCAGAGCAGAGGGACGCTGGGGAAGGGGGTGTCTCGGGTTTCTCCCTCCTCTCGCGCAGCCCTGCATCTGCTCTTAGCCGCGGCGGAGCGGCCGAGCCTGATGGGGAATGGCAGGTGCCGGGACGTGGTGAGCATTAGGGAATAGTCACTTGGCGGCTCCAGAGCTGCCAAAAACGAAAGTGTGCCGATGGGCCAGATGTTCGCTCATTACCATCCGCTTTCCTCAGAAACGTTTTAAAGGAACATTTGTTCATTGAGGAAGCACAGCTGTTCCCAGGGAAATGGGTTTCCCTCCTTCGGGCAGAGGAGCGGGCAGGGGCTGTGGGGGGAAGGACACTGGGGATGCCTGGGCGGGGGGGGGGGGCAGCTAAGACTCCGTCCAGGGACGGGGCGTGAGGACAGTTCTTAAGGGACTGGGGGTCCGAGTACACCCAGCGTGACCCTCTCCACGCTCAGAGGGGAGAGCGTTAGCCCGTTTCTCAGAGAAGGAACAGAGGCCAGGAGGCCACACGGGAGCAGTGGCCGTCCCAGCCAGAGCCTGGCCCCTGTTCCCACCGTCCTCCTCGGCTGTCGGGGACACAGCCCTGCACCTCCGTCTCAGAGGCTCCGCTCCCCGCCTGTTTGGGTTCTTTCTCTGTGTCTTGTTAATGTCCCGTCTCTGCCCCCTTGTCCCTGGGCCTCTGTGGTTTCCGCTGCATGTCCCCTGTCCCCTGGGCCCCTCTCCAGGCTGTGGTGTCAGCAGGGAAGGGCTCTGTCTGTGAGTAGCTCTTTCCGTCCATCTCTCCCTGCTTCTCCTTCTCTCCCTGCCCTTCCTCACGCCCGAGCCCTCAGGGAGGCCGGACCACCGGGCGGCTGACCCCGGGTCTGTGTGACTTCCTCTTCTTTGGGGTCACTTAGGTCTTCCCTCTAGTTCTCTCTCTCTCTCTCTCTCTCTCTCTCTCTCTCTCTCTCTCTCTCTCTCGCTCTCTCCCTCTCTCGCTCTCTCACCTATCACTGTGTTTCTTTTGTATGGTGTCTATCAAGTTGTGTGTCATGAAATCAGCTTACTAGATTGTGACCAGCGATTAAATAAACAAACAAAAAAAGGGAATAAAATAGAAAATCTCAGAATACGTCGCACATACTATCTTCTGAGTTGTTGTCGCGGCTCTCAGAGGACTGGTGCACTGGTTACCAATGTGAAATGCTTTCACGTAAGATTTGGTAAAAGGAAACTAAGAACAAGCCTGAAAACCACTGAGTGGAGATGCTTCGGCTGCAAGTTGCAGAAATCTCCGACCAGCAAGCCCAATGACGGCCTTTGTCGTCGGCACTCCCAGAAGTCCCGGGCAGGCCGCCCCACGCTGGCCAGACAGCACCCCCAGGAGTCAGGAGCTTCCCCCTTTCCTTCTGCCCTCAGCCGTCCAGCCCGCTCACTGTCCTCATGGTCACAAGGTGGCTACTGGGGCCCCACCCACCCCTGACAGGTCCAGGAGAGAAGGAGGAGCCCTTTGATCCCCTTTTCAAAACTAGGCAACCTTTCCTCTCACATCTCATTGGCCAGGACAGGGGCACATGCCCACCCCTTCACCAATCACTAGCCAAGGAGAACAGGCTTACTGTGACTGGCTTAGACGACTCAGGGGGAGTCTCTTTCCTGAGCCTATGGATGCACAGATGAGGGGGGACACCAGACACCCTGGGCCTTCTCCTGCCAGGAAGAGGAGGGACCAGAGGAAGAAGAGATGTGGGGCTGCCACGCCTCTTACTGTCCCTTCTGTCTGGGGACCTGCCTCAGTTTCCCTCCTGGTCCCTCTCTGGGTCGTCCTGAGGGGAGGCCACCGTCAGTGAGGCACAGTTTGGGGTCCCCGTATTAGTCTCCTGTGGCTGCTGTAACAAATAGCCACAAGTTTGGCGGCTTAAGACAACGGTTTGATTCTCTCACGGTTCTGGAAGCCAGAAGCCCAAAGTCGAGGTGTCAGCCGGGCCACGCTCCCTCCGAAGGCTTCACGGAGAATCCGTCCTTGCGGTTCCAGCTGCCAGTGGGTCCAGCTGTCCCCTGGCTTGTGGCCGCATCGCTCCTACCTCCGTCTCCCTCTTCACGTGGCCTTCTCCTCTTCTCCCCACCTCTCCTCTCTGTGCCTCCTAGAAGGATACTTGGCTTAGAGCCCACCTGGATAACCCAGGGGAACCCATCTCGAGATCCTTAACTTAATTACATCAGCAAAGGCCTTTTTTCTCAGGTAAGGTCACCCTCCCAGGCTCCTGGGCACAGGCATGTCCTTTGCTGCCTCTGCTCACCCAGCCCAGCCCAGGCTCTGGGAAGGGCAGGGCCCTGAGTCACAGCCTCTCTCCCACTTACCACCTTGCGGCCTTGACCTCTGAGCTGCAGGGTCCTTATCTGCCAAACAGAAACCTGAACGAGCACCTGATCCAGAAAGGCCCGGCAAATGCCAAGAGGCAACATGTTTTCCTAGTGTCTCTTGTCCTTTAAGAGAAAAAGCAACCCTGCAAGGGTGGCTCAGTGGTTGAGCATCGACCTGTGGACCAGGAGGTCACGGTTCGATTCCCGGTCAGGGCACATGCCCGGGTTGCGGGCTCCATCCCCTGTGTGGGGTGTGCAGGAGGCAGCCAATCAATGATTCTCTTTCATCATTGATGTCTCTGTCTCTCCCTCTCCCTGCCTTCCTCTCTGAAATCAATTTTAAAAAAAAATTTTTTTTAAGAGAAAAAGTAGGTTGACTTTTCCCACCAGGGAATGGGAGCCTTTTTAGAAACTGCACTGAGACAGTGGGGCCTGGTGAGCTGTCAGAAAACCACCCCTAGGTCCCTTGTGAGAGTCACAGGGCCCGGCCTTCCCCTCCCAGTCACTTCTTGAGTCAAAGCATAAGATCTCTAGAAGGCACCTCTGCTAAGGCTGCACCTGTTCCGGGGGAGGGGCGGTGTGCGGGGGTGGTGGGAGAGGAGGGGGGGTGCTTACCTGGCCACAACCACAGCTACAGAAAGAGTAAGAGTTACTGGCCCTCACAGCTCCCCAAGGGCCCCCACACATCAGACTCCAGCAATGATTCTCAAGGTTCAGGTAAAGTGATTAAAGCATATTCATTCATTTATTCATTCACTCATTCATTCAACAAATACTGACTGAGCACCTGTTATGCGTCTGTCAGGCACTGTTCCAGGCCCTGGGACTCATCAGTGACAAGACAAATATCCCTGCCCTAATGGCGCTGACAGGTAGCACAGAGAGGTTACATGACTTGCCCAAGGTCACATGGAACTAAATGACCAAACCAGGCCCAGCACTGGGTCCCTTTCCTGTTCACTAGGGGATGGGCCAGTGGTCTTCTAGAAAGAGCTGTGGGGGTAGTGGGATAAGGGTGACCATGTTGGAGGGATGTGTACTAAAGAATTTGACTGGCTTTTGTCCCCTTTCCCTTGGAGTTAACTTCTAATTCCTTGGAATTTCCTAAGTGATGTTTTCCTTATTCACAGTGAGTCCCCCAGAGCTTATGCTAATGAGATGGCCTAGGATAGAGACTTGCTATATCAGAAAGACCAGCCTTGTGATTACAGGGTTGGGGCTTTGGGTCATGTGATACCAGCTGCACCTTGGGGGCGGAGGGCCAGTGATTCCTCAGTCACACTTGCATAATCACACTTGCTTCAACAAACACTCTGGACAGGAAACTCAGGTGAGCTACACGGGTTGGCAGTATGCTTCGAGTTTGCCACCCTTCAGTGCTGAGAGGGTAAGGGTACCTGAGGGTGACAGAAGCTTTGCATGTGGAACCCTCCCAGACCTCGCCCTACGTGGTTCTCCCTTTCACTGGTTCATATTTTTAAGCTTTTCTATAATAAAACTGTAATCTTCAAAAAGACAAATACTCTATGACGCCACTTACCTGAGGTGCCCAGAGTAGTCAAATTTATAGACAGTAGTCAGATTTATAGAAGAACAGATGCCAGGGGCTGGGGCCAGAGGGGAACAGAGAGTCTGTTTAATGGCACAGTTTCAGCTTTGCAAGATGAAGAGAGTTCTGGAGATGGTGGCCCAACAATGGGAATATGTTTAGCATCTCTGAACTGGTACACTTATAAATGGGTTAAGATGGTGAATTATATGTTACTAGAGACCCCGTGCACGACATTCGTGCACTGGGCAAGTGTGTGGGGGGGGGGTCCCTCAGCCTGGCCTGTGCCCTCTCACAGTCTGGGACCCCCAAGGAGTCCTTAGTGCTGCTGGGGAGGCATGAGAGGCTCCCACCAATGCCACTGCGCTTGCCAGCCGTGAGCCCGTCTTCTGGCTGAGCAGTGCTCCCCCTGTGGGAGTGCACTGACCACCAGGGGGCAGCTCCTGCATTGAGCATCTGCCCCCTGGTGCTCAGTGCAGGTCATAGCGACCAGTGATGCTGCCATTCGGTTGATTTGCATATTTGCCTTTTATTATATAGGATGTGCATTTTACCACAATTTTAAAAAACTATAATCATAAATATAGCACGTGCCTGAGTTCTGTGAGTCTTCCTAGCAAATGCTCACCCTAAGGGTGGTGACAGGAATGCCTGCATTTGCAGTGGCTGGTCATACCAGCAGGTGTCCTGGGAGCCCTAGGCTTGCAGCTGGTGTCTGGAGTAAACGTGGGGCCCACCTCCAGGTTGACAGGGCCAGGGGAGGCAGCGGGTGGGAGCTGCTGGTGCAGCCGATGCCTCCGGAATCCCGTCCAGCCCTGCGTTTCCGTGATCCCTCCAGGAAGACCCCAGCCCCCGAGCGCCTGCCCGCTGTCTGTTTCACTCACTTGCTATATGTCTCTCCCTTCATTTCCTTTTCAGGGTGTGTGTGTGTGTGTGTGTGTGTGTGTGTGTGTGGTCGCACACGCCTTCTCTCCCCATCAACACGGTGCTCCTCTAGGCCCGGAACTACACATTCTACCATTTTGTTGCCTTCACTGCAAAAGGGTTTCTTTGTGGATGAACTGAGTGGCCTTTCCTCGCCCTCTCTGAGGCACCTGTGGGCACTCACTGCTGGACTCCATCCACAAGTTTGCTGCTTTGGTTTGTGCTGGGTCATTCTGCGGCAGTACCTCTCGTGAGAGAGCACAGGAAGGAGGAAGAGAGGTGCTCCACGCTCATCACCGCTTCCCCTGGTCCCAAAGGCAGTGGAGGGGCCAGACCTCCTTCTCGAGGATGCCCTGGCCGCCCTGGGGCGGGGACTGTTTGATTAGAACACCCCCGGTTGGAAACACACCCCTTCATGGGGAAAACAGGGACCGGCTTTAAGGACATGCCGTAAGTTTTACAGTTATTGGATTTTTCAACTTGTTTACAAAAGCAATATTGTTAAATGGCCAGCGGCCAGGCCCAGTTGTTTTTCCTCCTGTGCCGTCTGACAACAGGAAGGCATATTGTCCCCCCCCAGCCAGCTCCCAGGAGGTGCGGAACTGCATTCCATTTTGCTATCTGTTTAATTATCCATTCAGCCGGGCGGCTTTCGCTGAAGCGCTTTCTCGCCTGTTCACAGCCAGATCTGTTCTGGAATGCAGCGAGGAGCTCCTCCCCCACGCCTCCACCCCCTGCAGCAGCCCCTGCGCACAGCTTCACTCGGAGAAAATGCCAACCTCCCCCCATCCTGTCCCTTTGGAACAATGGATCCAAAGGGACTGTGGTCACCTGGGTGACCTTGATACTTGGCTTAACACTCCTGACTCATGGGCTCCTCACTGTTCAGAGAAAGAAGATTGCTTGAGAAGAGTGGTTTCCAAGCGAGGCTGTGGACACCAGAAGCCCCAGGAGAGATTTAAAGCCAGAGCTCACCCTGCCTCGCTCCCAGGCCCTGCCTCACCCACCCCCCCCCCACCCCCCCCCCCCCACCCCCCCGTGACTCTCATAACCTCAGCAGCCAGGTTGAGTCGTCTGGATTTGAACATCTCTGGCTGCCTTTGGCCCTGAGGTTCTGGGATGCTCTGTCCTGGTGGCGGGAGGGAGGAGACCAGGCCTTCCTTTTGCTCTTTTTTTTTAAATGTATTTTATTGATTTCAGAGAGGAAGGGAGGGGGAGAGATAGAAACATCAATGATGAGAGAATCATTGATCGGCTGCCTCCTGCACTCCCCACACTGGGGATCAAGCCTGCACCCCAGGCATGTGCCCCGACAGAGGATCAAACCGTAACCTCCTGGTTCGCGGGTCAATGCTCAACCACTGGGCCACACTGTCTGGGCTCCTTCTGCTCTTTATACCAGCACCAACTAGGAACACACCTGCTCAGCTGGCTGAGCAAGAATAAGCTCACACCTAGTGAAAAGTCATGCACGGGGCAGTGGGGGGGACATCCAGGTGGATGGAGCTTCATTATCAGGGAGCTATCAATAAGCTGGGACGTGCATCTGAGCTGATGCATGGGTCTGGGGGATAGTGTTATCCTGGGACTCCTGCACTGGCTCAGCAGGGCATCCGCAGGGCCTGGGAAAACGTATTCCTGCCCACTTTCTTGGGACAAGTGCCTCCAGATGAAAGTGGACTTAATAACTGCTGTTGGCCTGGAGCAAGGGCATAGAAAGGAGGGCAAAGGAGAGATAGCTTGAGGAGGGAGCAGGTTTGTCCCCCAGAGAAGTAGACCTGAGGAAGGAGGGAACAGGAGTTCCTGTATTCTAACTCCTCCACCCCGTCCCCTCTGTAGTAGTTGGAGTAAGAACAGTAACAGCAGCAATCATGATTACACTGTGGATGGAAAGGGAGCTGTGATAAATCTAACCAAGTCACCTCCCATTTATGGTGACTGGATCATAAATTCCTAACTAGGCAGGTCATGGTGGATAGACACACCCCAGGCCTATGATTTCTTGGGTGACAGGGGTTGCTGTTTTTTGTTTTTGTTTTAAATATATTTTATTGATTTTTTACAGAGAGGAAGGGAGAGGGATAGAGAGTTAGAAACATCGATAAGAGAGAAACATCCATCAGCTGCCTCCTGCACACCTCTTACTGGGGATGTGTCCACAACCAAGGCACATCCCTTGACTGGAATCGAACCTGGGACCTTTCAGTCTGCAGGCTGATGCTCTATCCACTGAGCCAAACCGGTTAGGGCAAGGGTGACAGGGTTTTAAGCAAACCCTGTCTGTTGTTCTTGTGCAGCTCGGTTAACACGGCTTTGAAGTGCCAGAAGTGATCCTCTTTTCCAGACCCTGTGGAGGAGAAACCACCCCCAAGAGAGCACATCATCTCGTTAACTATCCTGTAATCCAACCCCTGCCTGGCTTTCTCCCACCCTCATGTAATCTTCCTTAAATTCCCTCCTTAACTCCAAATGCATAAGAGGAAAGGCAAACTGTATTTAAGATCTTGCTTCCAGGCATTGTTGTCAGTTTGGATTCAAATAAACTCTTATAAAAGTTCTTTACATCTTTGGACATTTCTCATGTGGATTAACACTAAGGCTTCCTTTTTCTATAGCACTTAATGGTCTATAACAGACTTGCACATCCGGTATCTCGCTCCATCCTTTTACTAGTTCTGAGGTGCAGGCAAGGCAAGCCCATTTGACAATTGAGGGTCCAAGAGAGGACCCAGTGTCTTGAAAAAAGTCATAGTGTTATACACAGTTAGACAAACATGAGCAGAGCAAGAACGATGGGCCAGGTACAGAAACTCACCAGGACAGAAAGGCCTGGGTGCCCAGCAAAGGGCAAAACTAGGAAAACAAGAACCTCGTCCTTCCTAGCTTATCACTATCCTCCCCTAGCTTATCACTGATCATGTGGTTTGAGCCCCCTGACCTTTTCCTTCCTATAGATAACATCTAGGCCTCAATTGTATTTCAGCTCCAGGCCCAGAGAAGGAACAACACCGGACAAGTGACGCTGTGGCTGTGGCTGTGGCTGTGGCTGTGGCTGTGGCTGTGGCTGCCTCCACACCCGCTGCAGTGACTAATGACCCCCTACCTTGGCACCGACCAGTTGGTCGAGACCATGCCCTGCAAGAGCAGACCTGGGAAGGTGATGAGTATTCGATCAGGACTTTCCCCTGAGAACTTCCCTAAGATTCCCATCTTCGAGAGAGAGAGAGAAATACCCTCAACACAAAAGACCCAGTGCCCTCTCCCTCAGCGGGCCACACCCTCGACATTCCCTTCCCCTCCTGCCCTCTAAGGGACCTCACAAGGTTGCAACCCCAGCAGCCATGGGCAACAGCAGGTCGTCCCAAGCTGACACCCTGAACCCGTCTCCAAGGCCCCTTTTCTCTGACATCCCAGCGAGCCAAAGCAGCCCAGCCTATGCTGTCCTGCTGCTTCTTCTAGGCCCTTCCTTGTTTCGCTGCCCTAAATAAATTCTTGCCTGTGTTGCTGCACTTTGTCTCTAGACTGAAGTCTTTCCTTCTAGAAGGCAAGACCCAAGGTCTCACTGTCTCACCAGTAACAACAGGGCTGCTAAGGGGTGGAGGTGGAATTTGCCCTCAGATCTAATCCCAAGTCCATAGCCCCATGGCCTCCTTCATTAAAATACATGTATTGTGCAGGGCCTTCGCCTTTCTCAGAGTGCTTCCATATGCATGACGCTATTGGACGGCGCAGGGAAGGTTTCAGATCCTTCATTGGTAACAGGAGTCTGCAGCTCTGAGAAGTCACACTGACCACACAGCTATGCTGCTTGCAAACCAGGAGCTATAAGAAGGAAGAAGAAAGCTGGGTTGGGGGAGGTGGATAGCAGAGAGAGTATAAGGCTTGAAATTAGACTGTAGCTCTTACAAACTGTGACCCTGGGTAAAGTATTTAAGTGTTAAGTTTCCTCGTGTATGTTAAAAGATAAATTTTTAAATGTTAAGTAATCACTTCAATCCTATCCTATATAATAAAAGCCTAATATGCAAATAGACCAAACAGCGGAACAACCAGTCACTATGATGCACACTGACCACCAGGGGGCAGACACTCAATGCAGGAGCTGCTCCCTGGTGGTCAGTGCACTCCCACAGAGGGAGTGCCACTCAGCCAAAAGCCGGGCTCACAGCTGGTGAGTGCAGCAGCATTGGCAGGAGCCTCTCCTGCCTCTGAGGCAGCACTAAGGAGCAGCAAACCAAGCATTAAGGAGCAGCAAGCTGGTGGGTGGTAAGGAGCAAGGGGTCCTGGACTGTGAGAGGGTTGTCTGACTGCCAGCTTAGGCCCACATGGGGAGCAGGCAGTCAGACATCCCCTGAGGGGTCCCAGACTGTGATAGGGCATAGGCCGGGCTGAGGGACGCCCCCCCCCCAACCACACACACACACACACACACACACACACACAGTGCATGAATTTTGTGCACAGGGTCTCTAGTACAAATATAAAGATGAACAAGTGTCAAAAAGATTCTATTTAACTCACTGATTAATGAGGAGACCAGTAAGGTGTTCAAAACTGATTCTGTGGAGAATTCAAAGAGCTTACACACATCTAGGCAATTGGAAATGAATTTACAAATAGTTGCAAAACTGGTCAGTATCCTCAGGGCAACAGTCGTTTGCATTCCAACAGACAAACTTATTTGCATCTCTATAGACAAGAAGCATTTGCGTTATTATCAGTTTCCTACAACTTGTGGAGTTGTAAAATAGCTAAAAGACAATAAAATGTACAGATCACACAGAAAGGGGCACTATTGAAGGCATCTGGCCTTTTTTCCCCCCCTCCTTTCAAAGACTTACATGATTTTCCTGACATTGTAAAATAGGGATGACCCAGAGGCCATTAGAAGGATTAAGTGACATGGCATGTTTCCTGCCTGGCATGAAGGAGATGCCCAGTGTTAAAAAAATAAAAATAAACAGGCTCAAAATGGAGTCACTTGTGCTAAGCCCCACATCACCAAACCAAGACTTAAAACCTAATTTAATTATGGTGCCAGCCCTCCCAGGAACGGAATCTAAGCCAGTCGATCTGGAATTACCTAGTAAGCACCAGTGAGGTAACCTACCTGATAGGCCCGTGCTGTCCCCTAAAGAAAGGTGACCTTGCCTGTAGGGAGCGGCTTTAGGATGAAGCCTCCGACTGACCTGTGGCAGGGCCACAAACAAGTCCCAGCTTGGAGGGCAGAGCCCTCCTAGCATAATTAAGCTTAACCTTATAATCCTCCTAGTTCCTTCCTAGGTAGCTAATGGGCTGTGGGAGGTGCAGCAAGTGCTGCCAAAACAAGGTGAAACTCACAAGAACATTGTAAACATGTTGACCACTTCCCTTGTTTTGCTCTCACTATAAAATAAAGCCCCGGCTTGCAGGCTGGGTCTTTCTGTATCCTCATCTGGGCACGGGAGATCTGTTGAGCCCCAGCTGTATTCTCTTTGTCTGTCTTCTTTAATCCTTCACCACCCCTCCTCAGGTTCACCGAACCCTTGGCTGTGCTGGCCCAGCACACTTGCCACAAACAGCTCCTTTAACTTGCTTATGCTGCCTCCCGTTCTGCCTGTGAAAGTCTTTCATTTTGAACAGCTCTTCAGAACTCCTTTCTATATGCTAGATGAGATGCTGCCCAATTCATGAATCATTAAGCCAAACCAGTAAGATCTTTAAAATTTACTCAGTTGAATTTTATTGTTTAATAGATTTGGCCACACAGGATCCAAAGGAAAACTCTGACTGCTTTGTGGACAAGAAACACAGGCACCGGTACCTATGAATCCTCTGTGTTGAGTTCTCTGTGTTTCTTGCCATTTTCAAGGACTATGGGTAAGTTCCTCTCGATTCTGAGTTTCACTCTCTTTGCAGCGACCTCCCAATCTCATTGGCTTTCTGGGACAGCCTTAACAGGTCAGCCTAGACCAGCGTTTTACCAGTGTGCCATGAGAATTTTTAAAACTTGCAATACCTGGCTATTTCATCAGGGGCACTGACCTCTTTTCCCGTAGATGGTCAAATAAAATGACAGCAATCAACAAAACAATAGCCATCGGTGTGAAAGAATCAAAATTATACCTATTTATTTTTGTCAGATCAGCAAAAAATATAATTTTTGGTGTGCCGCAGAATTTTAGTAATTAGTTTATGTGTACCATGGGACAAAAAAGGTTGGAAATTGATGGCCTAGATCAGTGGTCGGCAAACCACAGCTCACGAGCCACATGCGGCTCTTTGGCCCCTTGAGTGTGGCTCTTCCACAAAATACCATGTGCGGGCACGCATGTACAGGGAACGTTGCGAAGTGAAAGAGGATGTAGTGTCGAGGATTGAGAAAGGTATGTTGAGATGGTTTGGACATATAGAGAGGATGAGCAAAAGGAGAGAGATGAAACAAGTATACAAGATGAGTGTGAATGGGAGAGTTGGAAGGGGTCAACCTCAGCAAACATACCTCAATCAGATTGAGGACGTTTTTAGCAAAGGCCAGCTTAGGAGTACCCTAATTAAGTTAATAACAATGTACCTACCTATATAGTTTAAGTTTAAAAAATTTGGCTCTCAAAAGAAATTTCAATCGTTGTACTGTTGATATTTGGCTCTGTTGACTAATGAATTTGCTGACCACTGGCCTAGACCGACAGGAGGCTCTAACAGAGAGCCAGTCTTTAGCAGTCTGAGCAAGCAACCTTAAGAAAATAAAAACAATAATTCAGCCCAGCTGGCATGGCTCAGTGGTTGAGCATAGACCCATGAACTAGGAGGTCATGGTTCAATTCTCAGTCAGGGCACATGCCTGGGTTGGGGGCTCAATTCCCAGTAGGGGGCATGCAGGAGGCAGCCGATCAGTGATTCTCTCTCATCATTGATGTTTCCCTCTCTCTCTCTCTCTCTCTCTCTCTCTCTCTCTCTCTCTCTCTCTCTCTCCCTCTCCCTTCCTCTCTGGAATCAATAAAAATATATTTAAAGAATAAACAGAAAACAATAATTCAAAAAATGCACTCCTATGATTGCAGCATTATCCTATCTAATAATAGACAAACATGGTAATTAACCGTACCTCTGACATGCTTCCCATTGGCTAATCAGGGCGGTATGCAAATTGACTGCCAACCAAAATGGCGGCCGGCAGCCAGGCAACTGAAGCAAACAGGAAGCCAAGGTTCCCCACCTGCTGCTGCCGGCCTCTGAGCTGCAGTCTAAGAAACAATGTTGCAATTATAGAAGCTAAACCAACCCCAGAAACCTGCTTTAAGCCAGCCAGGCCTCAGAGCTGGAGTTGCAACAGTGTTTCAATTGTAGAAGCCAAACAAACCGAGGTCTCAGAGCTGGAGCCGAGCCTCAGAGCTAAAGCCGGCTCTCAGCTCCAGTGACAGCCATAGAAGGTAAATAAATCCCAGAATAAAAAAAAAAAAGAAGAAAAGGAGAGGTTGGGAGTTTCAGTCACCCGTCAGCCTGAAAATGGCCCTTAGCCCCTCACCCAGATGGGCCAGGCACCCCAATGGGGACCCCCACCCTGAAGGGGGTGTGACCAGCTGCAAACAGCCATCATCCCCTCATCCAGGCTGGCCAGGCACCCAAGCGGGACCCCCACCCTGATCCAGGACACCCTTCAGGGAAAACCAGCTGGCCCCCACCCATGCACCAGGCCTCTATCCTATATAGTAAAAGGGTAATATGCCTCCCAGCACCAGGATCAGCAGAGCCGCGAGGCCTCACGCCCCAGGATCAGTGGAGCAGCGAGGCCTCCTGGCCCCTGGAGCAGTGTGACGGGGGCAGCGCCCAAACCCCCTGATTGCCCTGTGGCTCTGTGTGTGACAGGGGGCGGGGCCACAACCTCCCTATCCACCCTGTTCTGTTCGTGACAAGGGAAGGCGCCCCAACCTCCTGATCAGCCCTGCTCTGTGTGTGACAGGGTGCGGCGCCCCAACACCCCCATGGGCCCTGCCCTGTGTGTGATGGGGTGGAGCCACAACCTCCCCATCAGCCCTGCCCTGAGTGTGACAGGGGGGAGTGCCCCAACCCCCTGATCGGCCCTGCTCTGTGGGTGACAGGGGGCAGTGCCCCAACTCCCCTATCGGCCCTACTCTGTGCGTGACAGGGGGGAGCTCCCCAACCCCCTGATGGGCCCTGCTCTGTGCATGACAGGGGGTGGCGCCGCAACCTCCCCATCAACCCTGCCTTGAGTGTGACAGGGGTTGGTGCCCCAACCCCCCAATCGGCCCTACCCTGAGCATGACTGGGGGTGGCATCACAACCTCCCAATCTGCCCTGCTCTGTGCATGACAGGGGGCAGTGCCCCAACTCCCCAATCGGCCCTGCTCTGAGCCCGACCAGGGGCTGCACCTAGGGATTGGGCCTGCCCTCTGCCACCCCGTAGCGGGCCTAAGCCAGCAGGTCATTATCTCCTGAGGGGTCCCAGACTGTGAGAGGACACAAGTGGGGCTGAGGGACACCGCCCGCCCCCCGCCAGTGCACAAATGTTTGTGCACCGGGCCTCTAGTCTATACTAATAAAAGGGTGATATGCTAATTAGACCAGGAGACCTTCCAGACATCCTTCTGGACAAAGCCATGGTGGCGGGGCCGAGGCAGAGGCGGTTAGGGGTGAGCAGGCAAGCAGTGGGGGCAGTTGGGGGCAAGCAGGCTGGCAGGGGGACAGTTGGGGGCAATCAGGCCGGCAGGGGGGGCAGTTGGGGGCAAGCAGGCTGGCAGGCAGAGTTGTTAGGGGTGATCAGGCAGGCAGGTGAGCGGTTAGGAGCCAGCAGTCCCAGATTGCGAGAGGAATGTCTGAGGGGTCCCAGATTGGAGAGGGTGCAGGCCAGGCTGAGGGACACCCCTCCTCCCACCCCATGCAAGAATTTTGTACACTGGGCCACTAGTGTTATAATAATAGCCACTTATATGTGGAATCTAAACCACAAAATAAATGATCATGCAAAACAGAAACAAACTCATAGATACAAAGAACAAGTTGATGGCTGGCAGATGGGAGGGGCGTTGAGGGGCTGGGTGAAAAGGGTAAAAGGAATTAAGAAGTACAGACCGCCAGTTATAAAAATAGTCACAGGATGTAAAGTGCAGCATAGGGAATACAGCCAATAACATTCTAATAACTACGTATAGCATTCAATGGGTAGCAGACTTACTGAGATGATCACTTGGTAAGGTATGGAAGTGTCTAATCACTAAATTGTACATCTGAAACTAATATATTAGTTTGTATTATAAACTAATGAAACCACAATTAAAATAAATATTTTAAAAAATAAAAAGGGGTTAACATGGTAAATTTTATGTTATGTATATTTTATCACCAAAACCAAAAAAAAGGGAAGAAAAAATAAACCTAAGCTGTGAGCTCCCTGTAGGCGAGGCCTATATTTTTTACTTCTCTGGTTTCTGCGCAGTGATATCAGCAAAGGCAATGCCTGGGGAGGCGATGGAGAAAGGGAGGGCATCTGTGGGTCAGCGGCCCATGAAGATCGGCGATAGGAGCTGTGGGGTCCTTGCAGTTCTCTGCCCCCAGGACCCGCATCTCCTATAGGCCCTCCTAGACCAGCAGCCCTGGCTCCCACCTCTCCTGGCCTGAAGCGGGCACTGTAGCCACACACCTACCTACCAGTGCTCCATCCCTGCTGACCTGGAAGGCAACTGCACTGTGTCCCCGGGCGCTCAAATCACACCCAACAAATTTGTTCCCAGTTGTGCCATGTTCTCACCACCTGTCTGCGCCTTTGCACAGACCATATCCTCCGTCTGGAAAGTCCTACCTCACTTTCTACCTGGTAGAGTCCACCTCATCCTTCAAGTCTCAGTTCACACCTCACCTGCTCTCTGAGGCCCTCCCTGGTCTCCTCTTCTGTGCTCCACAGCACCCTGCTGTGCCTCCCCCTCAACATCTAACACCCCAATCTGTAATTGTTGGCATCTCTTGCTGGAGGGACGGGTGGGGGGACAGGTGGAACACATCCCCCTCTTCCTAGCTTAGGGCCCAACATTTACACAGCTGATCCTCTTCTGCCTGGCCATAGGGGTGACGCCAGCCCCAGCCCCAGGGAGATGCATCCTCATTAGTCTACTCCAATCACAGCATCCCATTTCTCTGGCCAGGAACTGGCTGAGGAGGGGGCACATGATCTAATTCTGGCCAATGAAATGTGAGAGGAAATTTGCTGGGGGACTTGCAGGAATGTTTCTTTGTGCTTAAAAAGACCTGGGACTGGACAGGAGGAAGGAGGCCCCTTTCTGTCCCTGGGCTTGGTCATCAACATTTGTTAGGTGGACTTGCTGCAGCCGCCCTGGGATAAATCATCACCAACTCACTGAGGATGGGGGGGAGGGGGGGGCAAAAAGACATGTTATCAAGCACGGTCCAGGCAGGAGTCAAGAACCATGCAGGCTATGTTAACAGAAAAATTTTGCTATGAATAACTAGGAACCCAGTGCACGAATTTGTGCACCTTGAAAGGAACTGTGGGCCACAAGGCTGCAGTGGGCACAGGGGCGGGTCGCGGCCCATCCTCCATGCCCCCACCCAGCCTCTCCCACCGTAGCGCCAGTCCCCTGTCTGCCGACAGCCCCGCTCCTGCCTCTGCCGCTCCCACACACAGATGGCACCAGCCCCATTCCCACCCGCTGACGGCGTGGAGCAATTGGGGCCAGCACCAGCAGCAGGTGCGAGCAATGGCTACTGCCCCAATCGCCCCTCAGGAGCAGGGGAAGGTGGAGAAGCCCTCAGGGGTGATCAGGGCTGGCAGCCGCAGCTGTGCGGGTGCCGAGCGATCAGGACTGGTGCTGGGCACTGGCAGCGGGTGCAAGCGGCAGATCCAGCTCCAACTATGGGTGCAAGCAGGGCCAGTGCCAGCAGTGGGTGCTAGTGGCGGCTCCAGTGCCAGCAGCGGGTGCTAGTGGCCGCTCCGGTGCCAGCAGCGGGTGCAAGCGGGCCCGTCGCCAGCAGTGGGTGTGAGAGGCAGCTGCTGCTGGGCGCTGGCAGCAGGTACGAGTGGTCTCCTCCCCTGCTCCACCATCCCGCCACAGCCAACACCCACCATGTTCCACACACGCCCCCTGGTGGTCAATGCACGTCATAGTGACTGGTTGTTCGGTTGTTCTGTCATTCAGTCTATTTGTATATTAGGGTTTTATAGATATAGACTAGAGGCCTGGTGCATGAAACTCAGGCTTGGGTGGGGTTCCTTCACCTGGCCAGTGATCAGGGCTGGTCAGGACCATCTCGCCCAGTCCCGATTGGGGCCAATCGGGCTGGTGGCCTGGGAGGGACCATGGGAGGGACTGCAGGAGGGCTCCAGGGCATGTCCAGCCAGTCTTGCCCAGTCCCGATCAGGGCTGATCAGGGCTGGCCAGCTGGGGAGGGACCATGGGAAGGCTCCAGGGTGTGTCTGGCCTGTCTCGCTCAGTCCCAATCGGCCAGACCCCAGCAGCAAGCTAATCTACTGGTCAGAGCATCTGCCCCCTGGTGGTCAGTGCACATCATAGCAACTGGTCAACCGGTTGACCGTCTGCCCCCCTGGTGGTCAGTGTACATCATAGCAGCAGTTGAGCAGCCTTAGCATATCATTAACATAGTACGCTTTGGTTGAACAGTCGACTAGTCGACTGGCACTTAACATATTAGGCTTTTATTATATAGGATTATTAACTGGGTAACCAAAAGGGTAAAAATGGAGGCGGTGACTGAAGGGAGCAAATAGCACTTTCAAGGCTGGGGGACAAAGTAGAGGTCAGAATTTAACAGCTGCATAGAGGTAAGGTTCCATGGAGCTGAAATGTGGACCTCAGAGAAGGAGGTGCTGCCTGGCTGGTGCTGGCATCTCTGAGCTTGGAGTATGAGCCCACTGCGGCCTGGACCCAGGCTCTGAGGAGGGGGTACCATGAGGCTGTATCTGTTGGAAAAACAGCAAATTGATTCAGGAGGAATGGCCTCTGCCAGGTGAAGAGGGGCTGCTGGAGTGATGCTGACAGGAGCAGGAAGGGCCGCCTCCAGCCCCATGGCCTCCCTCCAGCGCCCCCTAGTGGCCGATTTTGAAGGGAGCCGCCCGCAAAGCAGAAGTGTGTGTGGAGTTCCAGCCTCGGTGTCACAAAGCCCAGCGTGGGAGGGAGGGTTTGGAGCGGAGACCGTAGCCTAAATAACGGATACAGATGCAGAGCGCCTGCGTCCTGGAAGACATGGCTGAGCCAACAAAGGGAGAAACCATGCGGCTGCTCTACCCCAGACTTCCTGTCGTGAGAGAACATCCGTGTCTCCAGGCGTGTGGCTCCTGCTCCGCTTTCCTGTTACTTGCCCAGCATCTGCACTGCCCTGCCTTGTCTCAGTCCGCCCTGTTCCCCCCAGGCCCCAGCCCTGCGCTGCCCCGTGGGTAAGCCTTCATGGGGCTGACCGGAAGCCCTGCCAGCTGCGGCTGGTGTGCTGGTGGGGCTGGGTCTTTGATTCCAGCTCCTGGGTTGAATCTCTGCTCCTCGCTCAATAGGCCAAGTCAGGCCCCCTCTCACCTTTCCCAGCCTCCATCTCCTCGTCTACAAAAATGGGGATATTAGGAATAGAGGGCTCATCGATCAAGGCGAAGACTAAGTGAGGGTCTGTGCGGAGTGCTGATGCCCCCTCCCAGAGGGCACTGTTAGCTGCGGTACTTGGTCAGCACCTTGCATGCTGCTGTTTTGTCAGTCGGTTGGTTGGTTTTTTGGTTGATCCTCATTCGAGGAGATTTTTCCATTGATTTTTAGAGAGAGTGGAAGGGAGGGGGAGACACAGAGAGAAACATCAATGTGAGAGAGACACAGCAATTGGTTGCCACCCGTACACGCCCCGACCAGGGCCACGGGGATTGAGCCTGAAACCGAGGCCTGTGCCCTTGACTGGAATCAAACCCAGCACCCTTCAGTCCTCAGGCTGATGCTCTATCCACTGAGCCATACTGGCTGAGGTGCATGCGGCTGTTTTGACAAATAGGCTTCAGTTTGGCCCTCAGAGAACCCAGTTCCACCCCATGCCTCCCAGGGAGAGTCAGACTCTGTGCCTTACCTCACTGGGCTCAGGGCACTGGCTCAGGAACCTGCTGGCACCTGCCCCAGGCTCCCAGGACCCCTCCCCGTTTTCCTGCCTCAGAGCATGTCGGAACCTTGTTGCTGCTATGGCTCTGCAGCATGTGCTACATGCAGATACCCTGTCTGTCATCAGCCTGGACTTCCTTTCCTCGCAGCAGGGCCTGGTTCTGCTTCTGCACTCTGCTCCCTTCCCAGCAGTCTTGTCCCTCCCCGGCTCCCTAGGCCCTCTCATGGCCTCCCCGAGACATGCTCATTTCACTGTGTTGCTCTCCAGCAGTGTTGGTTTCCTAGGGCTGTGCTAACAGCCACATGCTTGGCGGCTTAAAATAACAGAGACCTGTCCCCTCACAGTTTTGGAGGCCAGAAGTCTGTCAGCATGGCCACACCCCTCTGAGGGCTCTCTAGCTCCTGGTGGCCCAGGCGTACCTTGGCTTTTGCAGCATTACTCCAACCTCTGCCTCTGTCCTAGCCTGGCCTCCTCCTCTCTGTGTCTCTGTGTGCCTTCTCTGTCTCTCCTAAGGATGCTCTCGTTGAATTTAGGGCCCACCCTCCTGCCGTATGAGCTCACCTCAAGACCCTTATCTTAGCTACATCCATTTCCAAATACAGTCACATCCTGAGGTCCCAGGTAACATGAAAGCTGGGGAACACTACTGAACCCACTACAAGCAGAGAGATCCAGATGCAGTGAGGAATGCTAAAGACAGAGCAGCCGTCTGCACCCAGACATGGGGGTTCCTTTTTCTGGAGCCAACTGTCACATGTGGGGCAACCCCAGCATTTCAACCCCTGCAACCACCAGCTCCCGGCGGGCAGTGGTCACTGCTAGACTCTCAGTAAGTTACGGGACACCCCCTCCCCCGCCCCCCTTGCAGCTTATCTACAGGTTGTTGGTAAGGTCTGCAGGTCAAACACGCACTGTAAATACAGCCATTTCCATTTGGGAACTGGGGATG